>NW_027314755.1:660000-1860000 GCF_023375885.2 Dermacentor andersoni
TGTCATTTTGTGTTTCGCTCTCTTATATTTGTACCATCGGGAGATGCTGTTTAAGAGGGGGGTAATGACACGTGTACTTATCTTTATCGGGCGACCACGTTTCGCCGCCTAACAAATGTTATCGCACAGCGCAGGACGCGCCTGCATGTAAAAGAAGTTTCTGGAATGTTATCGATGTCCACTGTCTGTGACCGAATCTTGCGTAAACTGATTACATGTGTGCGCGACGCGAATAATGTAGAACTTTGCGGAAGACACGCGGGTTCCAGCAATTAGTCTGGAACATTCGACGATTGATGTATAAAAGCCGACGAGCGTGACCCGTTGATCAGATTTTCAACGATCGCAGACCGTGTTCGCGGCTATCGTTGTGATATAAGTGCAGCCTGTCTTGTGGGCACAGGTTCGCACAATAAAAGTAACTTTTGTCGTTCACAGTATTGCTACTGTGTTCTTCAACGTCACCACCATGTGACAATATCAAGAATAAACATTTTTCTGACTACCGTTCACACGGAATTCCATGGTTAAAGGACATTTTTCTGCACAACACGTGCTTACCATGTCCTCAATTATCTGATTGTTGCCAGTTCGCAACCAAAATGAATGTCTAAACACATATCACATGCCACGGGGCATAGTGCAATATATATCCTGGAACGTGCAATACCGCCAGCAATGCACGGAATGGTGTGCGGACAGAGACATTTTTATTTCAGCGATGAAGCCATATTGCGGTTGTTGCTTTATTTGTCAATGTAAAAAAATCTGCCATATCATACCGTGGATTCAAACCGAGAGGAATACCTATTCATTTCTTAAAGGTTACCCCGAGATGTCATGTGAATACCCATCAGTCCAAACCACGGAAAGACGAATCGGAGAATCGCTGCGAGTTAGGTGATGTAGGGCGATCGCTGTTCGGTGTTTGAAGACTTTTTTGTCGGTTAAGGTGACAACACCGTAAAAGATAACATACTGCTGCGCAAATATCTAACCTCCTTACTCATGGCTGGAACAACTCCATAGGTTGGAGACTGCAGCATAAGTCGCCAGGAAAAATGTGTGAACGCAGTGTGTGTGAACGTGGAAGTGCCTGTGTCCGTACTAATGAACGCACTGAACAATATAAGTAATCATGGATTGCCAATTGGGCCTCATAAGCTAGGTTATTTGAAAGCACCAATCAAAGAGACTTTAAATAAGAGATGAGCAATATAAACGGCGTCCTAAAGAAAAGAGGAGCTGGCACCCCCAGACATGTGCTTCCTGTTTGTCCGCAATAAGATAAAGAGGCGAGTAGCGGACCGTCACTTAGTGCGAAAAAACTAAAGCTGTGGCGATTGCGCATGATTACGAAATACCTCTAAGTGTTAAAAACGTATACGCCAGGGATATGCAGTTTCGTTCGTCGGCGAACCATGTAACGGTACCGCATGGGGGAGAATTGGCTGAGGCTGTCTTGGAAAGCTGGAATTACGAAGAGCACCGCCAAGGGCCATGCAGTGGTCACATGTCGATACTAGTGAACAACAAGAAAGACTGTTCCAATAATTTCGCGTGACATTTAATGTAGATTCCGCTGTTTGTACACAATGCTGCGGTACCCGCACAATTGGCTCCGTAGGTGCCTATGTGTCGGCCGGTGTTTGGTGTGCCACCACACCAAGGACTCCAGCTCATGGAGATCGGACCTTTCCTTCCCTCATCGCGAACGACTCAGCCATGTCCGGAGGAATGACGATCAGGACACTTGAGCCCATGCTTAGTGCCAGAGCCTTTAAGGCCCCTGGTCAGAAGCACCACACGTTTTTGGCTTAGATTTCCCGCATAGCCCGACTTATGCAACCGTAATGTGTACCGGGAAACGTTGGCGGCGAATGCTATGCGCGAAGACGAGCCTTCTGCCAGAATCGCCGCCTCTTGCGTGGACCGATCTTGGAGGTTGGGCACAGCAGCACCAAAAAAGAAAAAAAAAAAAAAACGAAAAACGCAATTTCTATATTTCCGCTATATTTTGCATGTTTCTTATTTCAGTCACAGAAAATTCAACATGAACGGCACGCACTGTCGGTGCTTAGTTCACGACATTTGTTTGTCGGCTGTCATTCTGAAAATTCTGTGGAATAACGTTGTCAAGAATGTAGCACAAGGTATAAGCAACCTAAGGGATATAACGGTGTTGCAGCCTAATCCCCACATACAACAAGTCATACTGCACGGCGGGGTATGTACATGTGCTTCAATATAAAAGGAACAAAATGAAAAGCGGTTAACCTAGGTACCCAATTTTTATGAATGATATCATAAGAAGCCAACAAACGAGGATGCCAAGGAAAACACAGAGAAATTTTCTTGTGTTTAGAAATTTAATTAAAGAAATAATAAAGTAATGCAGTTGAAAGTGACTGAAGAAGCAACTTGCTGCAGGTGGGGAACGATCGCACGTCTTCGCATTATGCGTGCCGTGCTCTAATATATAAGGCTATTTTCGATCACGGGGGACGCCGGCGCGGAAAGCCGACGACGGATTTTGTGTAATACGTACGGGGCGCTTAACTCTGTCCTGTTAAAATTTCTAGATGCTGAAACGAAAGACAATGCACGATAAAAACCGGTTTCCTGGGGGAATGAGGGTTGCACAAAGACACGAAAGGAACAAAACAAAACCCTGCGCATACTTCGTTACTTCGTCGATACCCGAGCACGAAAACTTTGATCGAATGAAAAAGGTAAGTTGTAGAGTACTGCATAAGGGCAGGCTGAAGAGAAAGCTGGTGAATGTTCCAATAGCCAATCTTCATCGCAATTCATATTTTTGGTGAGTTGGGCAGGTAACCGTGATGTTAACTATGGGTGCGATATGCTTTTCCTTGACAGCCAAAAATATTTTTTACGCAGGTTTGTATAAACTCTGTTTAACACGCTTTGCAAGCATCTACTTCATGGCAAAGAAATACAGACACTACAACCATTCATTTTCCAAGTAAGATATCGCATCAATTACAGTATTTGCTAGACAGTGTCACGCAGCGGCAAAGGTGTTGCATAGGTCAAGTTAGAAATTTACTTACGAGCTTTACGTAATTACTTGATCAATGTCCAGCTATGCTTGCACTTGATAAGAATGTTCATTGACAGATTTACTTAGAAAGCACTGAATAAAACTAGGCACGGTAATTAATACCGTTCCGTTTAGTATTTGGAGCAGATATCACTCTACGAAGAAACACACTGTCACGTACATAGTTTCCGAAAGGAATTCAAAACCAAAAGCATACCCGTATCAGGCAGTAGCAAGAAATGAATTGCTTGAGGCAAAGCGCAAGAAAGATACGTAAGACGACAGAAGTGAACGAAGACAGCACTTCCCTTCTGTTGTCATGCATGCCTTTTCACGCGTTGCCTCAAGTTTGGTGGAACCAGCTATAGCCCACCCGTCTGTTCGCTTGAAGAAATCAATTAGTGGACTTCGCTTGTATCACGTAATAGGCATCTGTAGGATTTCTGTGTAAAACCAGTAAATTGTCAGTGCAGACTGTTGTCCTTCTGAAAGACTGCTTCGGCTCTTGTGCTGCAATCACCCCTTTGGCGAGACTTTTTATTCTTCTTCAAGCAATGAAAACAGACAAAATTTACATCATCAAATTGCGTTGTCTGAACTATTAGCTCAGTAAAATCACCAGTTGATTCTCAGTATATATAATTTCAACTGGCTCAGCTACAGCAAATACAAATAGCATACTGAAAGCTGCACGATGTAGAACAAGCTCAACAACGATAGACGTCTTAACATTCCTGGATTTGTTCTCAATACATTCATTCGTGTTTGCAGCGGCGGAAGCTTTTGTGCCACAAGCATTTTCGTGAAACCCTGGAAGCACGAGTAAATGACACCTTGCCCCCTTGTAATTCAAACGACGGTGAAAACATGGACGTGAATCCACTGACGGCGAGAGTACAGGAAAAACTGATTCGACTGCTGATTCGGCTTGTTTGTGCTCGCGGCCACTTATTTCTTTTGGCTCCATACTCTTAATTATTATAAAGGTAGCGAAATTGGTCCTTTGTAATCAGTTCTCGGTTAAAATTTGACCAAAACAAACATTATCGAGGGGCGCATTGGGCAGCAACGTATTTTGTTTAACGACATCAGCGTTGGTCATGCTTGGTTTGAAATGCAATTTACAACATTGGAGCCATCACGCAAAGCTGTCGCCAGTGTGTGGGGTATGATTGAGCTACGGCTAGGCACGACGCATGAGCGTTCGTTACCGAAGAAGCGCGGGAAGTGCGAAGCAGTTGAAGTTGTGCATTGCTAGAGGTTGGTGAAGACAGCACGGCAATTTGTGGGCAACAGAACAAAGCGAGCGCCACTCGTCAGCAGAGAACCACCTGCCTGATTTCAACTGGCCCAGAGAATGCCACAGCAGTCAGCAGAATTGCAGCATCTGGTAGTCATACGCTAGTACGATATAATTTAGCTTGTTAACCCCCGGCACTTCCACGAGTGCTTACACGAGCAACAAGCTCTTACCAGTAGGATATGTATTTGAGTGTGAGAGGAGCATGAAAAATGCAGCGATATCGTCAGATAAATGTTTTTTTTTTTGTTGTTGTTTTGTGTGAGGATTAGTTAGGGTAGATTATTCTGTGGAAAGATAGCAAGGCTTATCGGGGCGCCTCTGCTAGCATTCGAAAATTTTCACAGTCGCGTCAAGCTAGTGGCGCACTCAAATGTCTCGTTTTTTCCAGCTGTGCGATATTACTTTAACCGAAATCCTGAAGTGACAAAAGCTTTATTAGTGTTCTTTCTTGGCATTGAGTGCGCATGCGCGGCGATTTGACACTGCGCATACCTGAATACACGCCAGTTACACGGCATCGAAACATCGGGCATGGCTGATGAAAGAAGCTACGAATACACGCCTCCTGAGTTTAGTATGACGGACGAGACAACTGCAAGCACAAGCTGTGACGGTACTCCGGGCGCTTCATCTGCTTTGGACGCCTACACCACGTAAGCTTTAGCGCTTGTTAATTTTCCATTCAATACAGTTACCCTTTAACACGACCTATATAATAGGCTTCTATATCTGTACATTTGTTTCCACCTAAAACGGGTCTTTTTGGCAGCAAACTTGAAATCTTAAATCGGATGCTTTCTTAGATCTTGACGCGTCGATGCACTGCTGGTGCGAAAATATTGGCATGTTCAGTGCAAGTCAGCAGTTTAGCGGTCAGGATAATATTTCTCAGGACATAAATCTAACCTACTTAAAGAAGAAAATATTTTTCGATGATTGATAAATATTGCACTGCACACCAGCCTTGGGATATTATATCTGGCAGTCCCGGCTCCAAGTCCAGGGGCAACCACCGAATTTTGATGAAAGCACACTGCAAAAAGGCCGGTGATTGCATTTGCGATCGTTACATAAGCTACGGTAGTGAAAATTGATGTTCAGTCCACTAGTGTGGCATGCGTTTTATCAGGTCGTGGCTCTTGCACGAAAAACTTCGGAATTAGTTTTAACCGCAGGGAACACTTCCAGTGCCGAACCATCTTTTCTAGACAACTCGCCAAATTGAACAATAATACTGCCATTTCTCAATTTAAAAAAAAAAAATGTGACGATTTGTGTGCTGCCCGCTCAAAGCTTTATTTTTTGAAAACACAATACCTGTATATGAATGGCAACAACTTGGTTCAAAACGATTGCTCTTCCGTTTTCACGTGTTGTTTAAGAGCAACAAATGTGCGTTAAAGAAAAAACATACTTTTCCCGCTTTAAGTTGTTTGGTCGATATAGGCATTTCTTTGTTTTTAGTGTTTTTGACAAGTGAAGTTTAGATTACTGGGTTTAAATCGCTTTTTTTTAAATAGCGAACGGGGGTGACCCTAAAGCACAGCCATGAATAAGTGGAAAGTCATGGTATTCTACGGTATAGCCTTTACTATTTGTGAACAAATGCAGTAGCACGTCGCATTTCAGCTGTTTTCTTGCTAAGCATTGTATGGTTATTAGGACACTTTTCTTGCTGTTCTCACAATAAACTTTATCTTTCAAAGAATGCTGAGGTAGGCTCCAGCGAATGACATCGAAGTAAAGTTAGCATCGCTTGAAAACAAATATTTTAAAAATTAAAAAAAATTATGGGGTTTTACGTGCCAAAACCACTTTCTCATTATGAGGCACGCCGTAGTGCAGGACTCCGGAAATTTTGACCACCTGTGGTTCTTTAACGTGCACCTAAATCTAAGTACACGGGTGTTTTCGCATTTCGCTCCCATCGAAATGCGGCCGCCGTGGCCGGGATTCGATCCCGCGAAAACAAATATTTTTGAACACCATTCTAGTTTATTATTACTTCATTCGATCTCGTCATTTCGTTCCCAAGTGTTCAAATTACTTGGCCCAAAGTCAGAAATCAGGTTGTATTCTTCAGAGCAAGTCTTTTGTGCGCATAACTTTAAATAATACCTACACTGCGACATATTACTCATAGCTGCCGGATCTATGAGTCGTGATTGTAATTGGCTCGAAAAGGTCAATTTCACCACGGCTATACCGAATCACATCAGGTGGGCACAAATGGGAACTTCTAAAAATATTATTGCAGATTTGCATAATAATTGCAGATTGTATCTGAGCACTCTCATTCTTATAATTGTCTCTGACTTATTGAGGTAAAAAATATGTTCCATGCATCAAGAGTTTATTTCGAAATTATTGTTAGGATTCTAGCAAAGTGTGCCGTTCATCCTATGCCAGACAGCAGTCATTGATGAGAAGAAACCATTGCAAATAGCGCGTTTACAAAACCCGACTTTATTTTTTTGAACTTTGTTTTATTAAAACATAAATTAAACCATTTTCGTCACAGCTAGTAGTTTTCTGATCAATACTTCATTAATTTCAGCATTCCTGATGACGCCTGGAAGTACCCTTGGAACACACAGCCCATGCCGATAACCGACGGGACTTACAGCGTCGAAGGTACGTAGGCGATGGCCATTTGCCACCGGTGGAACTTGCGAAGGCATTTGACAACAAACGCAGGAGATGGCGCCTACGGTTACCGTGGTAGCGGTACGTTTATTGCGTATAAGAATGCACTTGACCAGCGCCGTCAACATGGTTTCCGCGTGAGCCAGCATAAAACTCTCCTTACTGGGAAATTGTTGTTTATCTGAATATATGCAAACTCATACATAACTAATGCAGTAGAAGATTTTCAATTATTGTTTTCTTTTATCGGTCAGCTGGTAAAAGACGCTCCTAGATAATGGCAAAAGCCGAGATTGTTCATTTCATGCAGTGCCTAATTCACTCGTAAATGGAATCATCACTTGACCATTGCTTTACAAGTTTATTTGCCAAGCAGAATCTCAGTGGGTTTGCCCTGCTCACATCCTGATGTTTCCCCTGAACCAAACTTAGTAGACAAAGAAAATGTTTTGATGTGAATTCACAGTAAAATGTGCAATTAGTACGGCGCTTCAGATGTCTATACAGGAAGGTCGTAACTGTGCTCTGTCCCTTTTTCGGCACAGTGCGATATTCGCTCACCCATAGCGTGTTACGGGCAGCCGACATATCCCGCTGCGGCAGAATGCAGCGGTTACCGCATACAACATGGGGCACCCGAAAACAGTTTATATTGGAGCTCTTGGTTCTTTCATACCAAGCATACCATGTCGCATCCGCAGCAGAAACAACCTTCACAAATTTATGAAAATGTGACGCAACGAAACACAAAATTGCTGGGTTGTTGTTCACGCTCTGGTGCCATAAATCTTTAACAAATACCTCAAATCAAGTCTAGATAGAGACTTCTGCCACAATATTTGTGTTTACAGAGCACAAATCTAGGTACACAATGATTTTTTTATTTATTTTTTTATTCAAAAGAACCTTACAGGCCCTATGGCAGGGCATAAAGTAAGGGGGGCATATTAAATAGTAAAGGTATAAAGTACAAATTTCCAACAGGATCAGTGCTATAAAAAGATTACTGTGTTACACAATATTGAAGGCACTAGGAATACAAAGCAATATCTGAAGGCACACGAACACTTGTTACTGTTAACAGAGCAAAGGAAAACCGTTTGTGAAAATGATATACAACATGGCAAAAATGCACGATAACATACACTAGATTGGTTACTCGTGAACGGTATTAAATGGGAAAAGCATGAGTAACTGAGAGCGGAACGTGTCGGGATTAGATATGGAGGCTATGCTATCGGGGAGGTCATTCCAGAGACGAATGGCACGTGGTAGTGCAGATGAATTAAATGCATTTGTTCTACCGTATATGCGCATGAAACTGAACTGATTATATAATCTGCGTGAAAAAGAGTGGGGTGTTTGTAGTTGTAACCGGGTTCGTTTATTAGTGTAAATATATTTGTGGAATAAGCAGAGAAGAGCGATGTGGCGGCGGATATCTAAAGGCGGCAACAGTAGGTCTAGTTTAATTTGTGTAATGCTTGAGTTTATGCTGTAGTTACGGGATATGAACCGGGCTGCTCTGTTTTGTACCATTTCCGTCATATTTATTAGATAATTTTGATGAGGAGAGCAAATTGGGGAGGCGAATTCTAACTGTGGCAAAATGAATGTTTGGAAAGCGAGTTTTCGAATGTTTGGCGGCGAATTTCGCAAGTTGCGTCGTAGATAGCCAAGAGAACGTGATGCTTTCGCGCATGTAGAAGTGATGTGTGGGGCCCATGAAAGATTATCTGTAAGAACAACACCAAGGTACTTATATGATGAAGTGTGGGTAAGCATAGTGTTATTAAGGTGATACGAATATTTAGAATTTACACATTTTCGGCTGAAGCACATCACCTCACACTTTGTAAAGTTTAGTCATGAGCCATTTGTTACACCAGTTAGCGATAAGGTTAAGATCTGCTTGAAGTTTCAAGTGATCGTCAGTCGTGTGAATAGGACGGTAGATTATGCAGTCATCGGTAAAAAGGCGCATGCAGGAAGTAATCTGGGTGGGTAAGTCGTTAATGTAGATTAAGAAGAGTAAGGGGCCAAGGACGCTGCCTTGTGGCACACCAGAGCTAACAGAAGAAGACGGGGAAGAGAAATTGTTAACAACAGTAAACTGTTTTCGAAAAGAAAGAAAATTACGAATCCAGGATAATGTTAAAGAGTCAAGTCGTAGGGCAGATAATTTAGAAATTAGGCGGCAGTGGGGCACGCGGTCAAAAGCTTTAGAAAAGTCAAGAAAGATACAGTCAGTTTGAAGATTGCAGTCCATGTTAAAGTGCAAGTCAGTCGTTAGTTCAAACAATTGCGTGTTACAAGAAAATCCCTTCCTAAAACCATGCTGATTAGAAAAAAAGAAATTGTGAGCTTCTAGGTGGCTGTACACGTGGGAAGTGATTATGTGCTCGAGCATTTTGCAACATATGCAGGTTAAAGATATGGGCCGATAGTTGTCAGGTGTATGAACATCTCCAGATTTGTGAATTGGTATTATTTTTCCTATTAACCAATCGGTGGGTAACTTTCCAGATGCTAGGGATTGTTGAAAAATATGGCATAAAATCTTGCTTGAGGCAGTGATGGTGTTTTTTAAAATCTTAGAATTAATGTTGTCAATGCCGGCGGAAGTAGATATTTTGAGGTTACTAATGAGTAATTTAACGGCTTCAACAGTGATATCGATTGGTTCCATGTATGCGGCATCAAGTTCCGGAAAAGTTGGAACATTGGAAAAGTCCTCCTGAGTGAAAACAGATGAAAAAAACGTGTTGAATACGGTGGGGCAATCGGCGCTAGAAATAGGTATGTTTTCTGTTCCGTGCAAAGTTATGGTGTTAGTATCTCTTGTCGGAGATATGGTTTGCCAAATTTTTTTGGGATTGGAAGTTAGCAGCGATGGTAGGTCTTGAGAGTAATATTTATCTTTGGCGGAAGATATCACTGAGCAGTAATTGTTTAAACTGTCTTTGTATATCTGCCAAGCCTCAGCAGTGCGCACGCGTTTAGCCCTGTTATAAGAACGCTTCTTTCTATTCCTTAGTTTGCGAAGTGACTTGTTGAACCAAGGGCTGGATTTGTCGTTAGTTATGGAGACTATCGGGACGTAACGGTCTACTAATGCTGTTAATTTGTCCCGGAAGAGCACCCAGTTGTCGTTTACGGATCGACAATGAAATGAAGGTAGTAGCACTTGGCAAAAAAATTCTTCTAGTTGGGAGGTAATCTCATCGTAATTTGCTCTGTTATAATCGCGAATTTGTTTAGTTGTTGTGCCAGACACGGGTTTCGGGATGCTAACAGCTAGTTGGATGAGGTTATGGTCACTAAAGCCACTCATATTTGAAATGGAAGTAATTGTGTCAGGAGCGTTTGTGAAAACCAAGTCCAAGATATTGGAAGTGCGTGAGTGTGCCTATGTGTCCTATGAGTGTGCCACTTCTTCGAAATTGCAACGAGTTGTTAACAAGGAAATCTACGCCAAGCTGAAACAACGGCATTCCATACTGAATGTTCTTTTTTGTAAGGCGATTAGCATTCCTTGCATAAATCAAGCATCATTCGTTCTGCCAGTATGGTCGCCATCTCTTTCGCCAGCCTAATGAACGTTGCGACTTTAATGGCGCGACTGATAAAATTTAGAATACCAGACAATAAAAGTTAGTACCTTAAATTACGCCTATGCAGTCACACTGTAGTTCCTCCGAAGTCCAAGATGATGAAACTCAAATCTTTAGTTCCAGTGGTTGGGAATCCGCGTTTAATCTTTTCTGTGATGTAGGAAGGCGCGGAGACTCAGGTATGGGGCTTGAACAATGACATAAACATTCTTAGCCAACTCCCTTCCCGCCACTTAATATTGTAAATAGAGGTGTACAACACTGCGGTGGGCTCCTGCAGTTTTAATGCCAATTCAGTCGCGTCGATGGTCATGCTGACGACGGTTCTGCCGTAATTTCCACCTTTCTTTTAGGTCTCTTGCATTTTCTTTTTTTTCAATTTCACGCAATTTCTGTGCAGTTTAGGGAAGATGTTTACATAGCTGCAATACTTGCAGCGCTATCCATACAGTCCGCACCTTTAACGCGCTTTTACGCTTTCCCTTGCACCGTTTAGTGGCATTGCCCCATGAATTAATACTTCCGCATTTCTCTGCAAGCTGATGTGATGTCTGCAATACGATTATTACATATACGCATTCAGCAATATTTTGACAGTTGCCCTATAGTCTGTTGATGGCCTACACAGGACCATTGGCGAGAAGTGCCATGTTGGCGTTCGGAATGAGCTCCTAAACATGCATTGCTTACAGCCGGTGCTTAAGACGTTCAGCTACCGGACTCAACAAACGGGTTTCGAAAAATTTTCTGAAAGGCGAGTACGTCGTTGCATCACACACCTATCTGTCTTAGTTGACCAACAAATTAAGGGCATGCGTCAAACAAACAATTAAAATCTCTCGGCAAAAATGCGTCCTTTCAATTTTTCTTTGTCGTTCTCTGCGACGGGCTATGTCTGCTGCTTGTAAGAGATGAACAACAAGGAAGAACTTCGTTAGGCATCTAGTGTGCTTATTTCTGAATAACACAGCAAATATAATGGGTGCAGAGACCGACGCACAAGAGACCGACATGTCGTTTTTCACTTCGAACACTATCGTGTTCTGCTCGCGGTTTGACATAAAACATGCTAATCTTCAAAATAATCCAATACTGCACAATCTTGATAGTGCTCCGCTTTCCCATCTCCACAAAATTCTTGCATGCATACAAGAAGGTTGCAAAAAGAATAAGCACCGCGTACGGAAGCACAACAGTAAAGCTTCTTTACCACTGAAACCTTCTTGCCTTGCACAATAAGCATGGAAATGGAATATCCATTTCCCATGAATTTCCTTTGCACTACGGTGAACGAACACCTTTACTATACTTTTATGCCATTCAGGTGACGCTGAAAATGGCATGACGAGTTACCAGGAACTGGGGTGCGTCAGCAGCATCGAAAACGCAAGGCCAAGCACAATTCGAGCTGGCATGGATGCAGCATCAGCCAATTTTGAAGACGGCGCCACGTAAGTTCACATTTAGAAAACTTCCATTGCAAAGCAACCCAGAGACAACAGGGATGGCTATCCGTGTAACAACTATGGCTCTATTCGGTAATTTCTCCTTGGGAGGGCTAGCTCTGATGGCTGAAACATGTATTGCATTAGCAGTTTTGAGCGTTCTGACGGCGCAGCCTGTCTTGACATGCTTCATCGTTGCAACAGCGCCACCGGACACGGACAGAGTAAGGAGGGAAAATCACACGGCAGTGTGCACAACCCATGGCGCAACCACGAAGCTACACAAGCTCGCGCGATTTTCCATCCTGTTAACACGCTGGAATGTTTGGCACACTTCCAAGTCTGTAACCTGCTTACTCACGAACCATTATGGAATATATAAAGATTGTGAAGGAAGGATACTCAACTAAGGCTCATAATATGAAACGGGGATATGCCAAGTTTACCGAGGCAATGCACCATGGGTACGCCGTCCGTAAGCAGAGTGTTCGAAATTAAACTGAAGGCGACCACTATGGCGTGCGTTATAGGGGTCGACGAGTGGGGTTATAGCGGTCAAATTCCGTGGCATACGCGGCAGCTGCATGCCATGGAATAATAAGTGGCTTCCTTGTTCTTAACGTCATTCTCTAGACATTTCTGCCGTTGGCTTACAGCATTCAGAGTCCTTTTATTCACCATCAAGAAATTCGACTGCCTTAAGGCGACTCTGCGATAGGAATCGTAGAGAACGTATACCTTTGGGCATGCGTTCACGGAATGTCTCATTCTTGAAAGCGAATACGCAGGCGAGTTTTCCCGTACTCGCACAAGTTCTGTATATCGAGTATTTTTCCGGAAGATAAATCGTAGAAGGCGCTTAAGCCCGTTCTCTTTGTACCTTGCAAACACAGGAGCCATAGTGGTTCTGACCTATATAATAAACTCGCGCTGCACCGTTTTCTTGCATGCAAGGGAGTGCGAGATGTGGTGATTTAGGATGGGCATCGTTCTCGCAGAGCCAGGACATCATCAATGCCCGCCTGGCGGGTACAGTTTCGTCCTGTATGATGGTTACCTTTTTGTACTAAATGAGCACGTGAAGAGCTGTTTTTATTGATAACACACAAAAAAAATATTCAATCATCGGGACTCCTGCATGAATGTACAATTATAATAAAACATACAGCCCCGGCGAGTCGCTCAAGTTGGAGAACAGACGAGATTTGCTTAAGCACTGCAACAGCTTGTTAGCGTATGCTTATGTACTGCACTTAAGTAAACTTTATGGAAGTATGTAATGCCGATCAATGAAAACATTTTACAAATATTTATTTTAAGAACTTGTTGTATGTGAAGCCATGACTATGTTTCAGGCCATGCCACGTCTCGGATTCCCACATCCCGGCATTCTCAAAGCAGCAGACCACCCGTTAGGAAACTTGCATAGGTGGTGGAGCCAGATTTCCCAGTAGGTGATGTGAGAAACTTTATGATAGGGACACTTTATGATTGTCACGACACATGTGTTGCCCAAGCAGCTCCCGGAAGTCACGTGAACTTCTGCGGGTGGGAGGCTGACCAAGAGACTGCGAGCAGAGAACACCTTGGCACACACTGGCTTCTAGCTCACCCAGTGTTGTAGGTGGCCTGATGTGTGCTTGGGAAATCGCGTGTAATATGGAGCCACACTCGGGAACAACCGCTTCGGGACAAGCAGCTCTAGTCTCCTTTGCCTATACTCCCCATCAGGCCATCGTTGTGACCGCGGGTATTCGAGGCCATCAGGATAAGTTTGATGCCTGTGACTAGACACATCGTACAACAAATGCTTTTTTAATATACTGGTTATTACTCAAATATACAGTGTCTATAATACTGCGAGCCTTACTTTTGTTAATTGTTCTAATGTCTTGCGATAGGTGTATCACCTACGCACTTCGGCGAAGACTCCGTCTATAGTGGCGCAAGATATTTTTAATTTTGATCTCATACTTCGTAGCAAAGTGCCTCAGAGCAGCATTTGGGTATGCCTGAAGGATTCTGGAAGCAAGCGTTTCGTCAAACGGACTTGTCCTTGTAAGTTGCGTTCCCTTGCCCGAACGTGTGCTTGAGCGACAATATGTCTTCTACGAGTATTAACCACCCCGGGCCTCAGTGTTCACACGGATATCTCTCCTTTGTTCTAGAATTCCTGAGACCACCTTCGTTGACCCACCGAGGAGGCAGTACCACCCGGCTCATAGCAAATCCACCGTCTGCGGTAAGTGTAGGTAGGATTTCAGGCACTGGTATGCGTACGCCTCGCATTGCAGGCTATGGAGTAAGCTGACGCCTGCTTCCGTATCTACAGCCAATCTACACGCAGTCTACGAGGCCAATATACGCTGTACATTCTGGATGGCTTCTTACTGACAGCATTGAACTGTTGACTCTCGGAATTAGGTTAATCACTGCGCCCATAAAGCTTCTCGTCCGTGTGCGATTCCATACTAGTCTCCAGGACGGTTCACCGATTATCTGCGAGCAATCCCTTTCGCACATTTGACGGGGATAAGAAAGCGATAGTTGCATTTAGGAGAGTAGGGCGAAAAATGAGAGCCACAATGCAACATGTTTCAGAAGACCTTTTCTGGATATGTGAAAAGCGTTAGTAATGCCTGAGAAGCAGGTAGTCGCAGTGTGCTATTAGAGATATCGTGTCGACGTTGCAAGAAAAAATATCGACCGTAGTAAGGCTCTTAATCATTTGCCATTAGTTGCAGTACCTTTTGGGGGGGATCTGTATTGGAGTGGATAACTACATGATAAATTCAATGGGGTGGCGCTTCTTGTCCTGACCTTCGACGGTACATAAAAAGAAATGTGCTGGAAGATAGTGGTAATTACTCAACGTAACGGCGAAATAACAGACGCTAACGAAGACGTCTTACGACAGGGTATGTACTGTTGGCGTCAAAAAAAAATAATAAAAGACGCGATCCACAGGGTGAGTAACTGAACGTACTTTTCGCGCGTTGTCATTACCATTGGCATGGTGCCACGTCGGGTTTGAGACGCTGCACGATGATGCTCCCCCTATACTGCGGGACTTCCTTCCATGTTATGGGTATCTGTTATTTGAATGCGAGAAAAAAATATGAGGACATGGCAATGATGGAGGCGTAAACGTTTCGTTTAACGCCTGCATCGCATACGGTGTCACCGAAGTCGGCTCATACTCGTTCTATACTTCAATAATCTAGGTCCTGTTTTCTTTCATTTTTTTCTTTCGCGCTATCAGATATGAGAAACAGAACATAAACAACAATATCGCAGTATAGGGGGAGTGTCCTCCCGCAGTGCTGTCAAACTGGTTGCCTGCGCCTTTCAATCGTGATCACTGAAACATACCTTCTGTTATTAGACCACGCGCTCCACTGTTCGCGTTTCATTTAAAGCCAGTCGAACTTGGCGAGCCAGGCATATTATTTGTGTTCGTCTGTTTGGCACCATGTAATTGTGAGTCGCGAATCTCGAGTGAAACAAAACATTCTCTAAGTTTTAAATGCAGGGTGTGCCAGCTAAAAGCAACCGCTGATTTAAAAATGACCCAGCGAGCTATGGGTTTGAAACTAACTCAGTGCTTTCACACCTAGCACACTCCCTGGTTTTGAAAACATTGGTTGCGTTTAGCTGGGAGATCGTACATGTCACTGAATTCAAATCAACAAATCATTTGGCCTATTTTGTGGAACTTTCTCATCTAAGTTTCTTTCTTGCGGTATGTATGGGAGAACTGAATGGGCTCCAGGTAGAGGTGATGTAGAATGTACGGATCTTCCTAATTGATTTTAGCCAAAGGAAAATCGAAAATATGCTTTTACGAGTAAATGTACTCGAAAATTTCGAAAGGATATTTTAGCAAGAACGAAAAAATTCAGAGTAAAAAAACAAACCATGTTCGTGATTCCATCTGCATCGAACCATCGCTAATAATGTGAGCACATTTGCGAATTATTAAAATAGCCTGTAATTAACCTTTGACCTTTCCTTACCGATCTGAGCAATCTTCAAGTGGCACACGTAACAGCAAGCTCGAACTTGCGTTTTCTTTGTCTATTTGTCCGTCAGTTCTAATATGTGATTTGTGACTAGGCGTTACCAATTTCACGTTGTCATACAGTCTGCAATATGTCAGGTTCATATTGTTATGTATCATTGATAAAGCTATTCTAAATAATCACCAGTCAGAGTAAAGTGATTGCTCTGGCTCAAATGTGTCGGAATGTTCCACTGCGCTATCGTGTACGTTCTTCACTAGAAACGACTTAGCCGAGCATACCAACAACTAGCAAAACCTCGCTTAACCTCGCAGAGCCTATAAACCTAGGCAAGGTACGTAAAAGCTCGCTGATCAAAAGCTCCGCTGTTGATTACAGCCTTGCACCAGTAGTGCAAGTTGCGCTCGTTTTTTTTTTTTTTTTTGTAGAGATAAAACCTGTTTTACAAATCTGGATGCTACCCTAGATCCGCACTTGACATGATCAGCTATCCGAAGCTAAGGTGAAATTTCCAAACAAAAAATTGTTGGCCTCCGCCCATTCCACGAATGTCTATAGAATCATAGAGAACCCCCGTGGGTTTCTCAGAATAAGAGCTTTGCAGTAAATGAATGTTTTTTTTTTCTTTTTACAGCATGCCGGATAAGCACGAATTTTCCTTGTCTATGCGGATGACAATTTTCTCTTACGAACCTTTCACCGCCTTTCGGGATCAACTGAATTGTCAAGAGTGCAATTTCGATCAAGCGATTTAGAATTTAAAAGATGCAGAGTGCACTTTGATTTTTTCACCTGTACCTAAATGACAGCCGATAATTGTCGGAAAACCTTTGGCATTTAGAGACCAAAACCAGCCATTCGTATAAAATAAATTCGGATAAAAAACCCCGTCGATAAAATCTATTCCGCCATGACATTTTTCAATAACAGTAGCGAACCTGCTTGTACCGAATGGTCCGTGCATATGACATCTATCACAGAGTAGCCAATCAGAGCGCATATCCACAGTCACAACGCCACAAGAAGCGACAAAGCAAAAATGGGGCATTGCAAAATCATCCAAGCCCTTGTCTAGACAAAAAAAGCCGGTAAATAAACAATAAACTCCCAAAACGCATACATGTCTTCGTCGTGACATCACCTTGTGGCTTCCTGCTTGCATGAAGAGGCACTTCAGACGGCATCAGGGGTGTTGGGTTTCTTGGCATCAATAAACTACGAAAGCTTCTCGCTTCCCGCGCGTTCCTAGCCCAGAATGTCGCGCAGTGAGGAATCGGCACCTCTGATTTCAGGACAACCAGACAAGCCAGAAAGCGGAAGCTCCGGTTACACGATTCCGGTCAACAGCAGTGGCGGCGACGAAGCAGTGGCTAGTGAAAGCTACGTTGGCATGGAAGAAGCATCGGGAATTTCGCGAAGCGACCCTAGGTGAGACAAATTTTTCTAAGAATGCCATTATTACTAAATTCCAGGAAAAAATATGCTCGCACTTGCAAATTTTGTGAGTGATTCAAGTTGTGATAATGGAAATGCCAGATGTCAGCTACTGTTCAGACAATATGGCGCTCGCGTAATCGGAAACCTTCAGCTGAGGCTCTACTACCTAGGTAGTACATGCGAACTGAGAAACCGCCTTGCTCTGCAAACATAGCATGAACTTTGGGGAAGTGAGTGGCATTTAAAGAAATGTGATAATATAGGTATTGAAGCAATTGTATTTTCAATTTATGTCATTTACTTAAGAAAAAAATGCGCGGATGCCTGAAAGTGCAATATCTCGGCTGTTGCTCATAGCACGCTGCCTTTCGGGGGCGTTTGCGTCAGCATGCGTTCGGTGTGTTGCGTCACCACGAAACCGAGCAGATGTGGGTTGAACCCTCCCGCCATTAGCGGTGCGCGGCTTCGCTGAGTTCAGAGAAAAGGGTAGCCTGAGATTGGAGCCAATGCAGGATGTTTGGACCGGCATGGCGCTTTGGTGGAAGCAACACACCTATTTGCCTCCGCTTCAACTAGACAGCAGCCCCGGACCGACACATCTGAGCGACAGCAGTGATCACCTTTTACTGTCGGTCCTCTGCAACCCTTTCTTTCACACACATTTTACATCTTTCCTGTTTTCTATTCACTTTTCGTCACTTCCAGTTTTTAGCCATCAAGGGTTACTAACCTTGGGTCTCGTCACCGCGGCATTACCGGAAACGCAAAAATTTGTCCCTCGATCAACACCACATCCTTAAAGAACTTGTGAAAAGAAATGTTATTGTAATAAAGCCAGCAGACAAAAGGCGGCGGTATCGTAATCTGTTCTATAGAAAAGTACAATAATGTGGCGCCCAACCACTGAGCAGCCCCACCCATTACACAAAACGTGACTCTATCCAAACTTCAGATTACAGCAATACTGTGCTAAACAAAATAGCGGAGCTCATATCCAGGGAACTAATCACGCAATCTGAATATCGCTTCATGATGCCCAAGAACAAAAAAGCAGACCGCTTTTATCTCCTCCCTAAAATACATAAATATCCAGTCGAAAAAATATTTATAGCAGAAATCCCAGGTCTGCCTATTGTGTCTAATAACAACACACCTACTGAGCCAGTAAGTTCTTAAATCACCACCTGTCAAACATACCCACGACCCTCCCATCTTTTGTTCAAGACACGCCACACTTTCTTCAAATTATTGGCTGCATCGGCGCCAACCAAATTCTGTCCGACCACGCTATTCTAGTTACTTCGGATGTTTCTGCCCTTTACACCAATATACCTATGACTGAAGGAATCGAAGCTGTTTCTAAATCCCTCGCAATCAATCCCCAAGCGCGCGCTCCTGAAGTTTACCTGTCGCTGCTTAGGTTAGTTCTCACGATCAACATTTTCGAAATCGATTCTATTCACTACCTGCGAACTTTCGGCGCTAGCATGGGGGCACCATTCGCTCTCACGTATGCGAACATTTTCATGGGACAGCTTGAAGCAGACTTGTTGAAATTCTACCCTTTGAAACCCCACACCTACCTCCGTTACATTCATGACATATTTATAATATGGGAACATGGCACAATCACGTTAACTGACTTAATGAGCCATTTCAATTGCTTTCGCCCGAGCAATAAATTTACTGCTCAGCCCTCTCGTACTCAGGTCAACTTCCTCGACACGGTGGTCTACATAGAAAACGGAAAGCTGAGAACGACACTTTACCTGAAGCCTACGGATAGCCAGCAATATTGAGACAACAGTCATCATCCGCGACACTGCAAGCAAGGAATGTTTGTCGGACAAGCGAAACGAATACGAAGTATTTTCAGCAAAGACTACGATTATATCCACCACCTAAATTACCTTACAACGCTAGCAGAAAGCGACTATCCCCAAGTTTCTCTCGATAGAGCTTATGAGGTCGCGTCAAGATTGGAGTGACAGTCGGCATTGGCGAAGTAACAGCCTACACCTGAATCTTACCGACCACCGACCTTTATATCAAAATATTCCCATGCACTCCCAAACAAAGAACCTCCTACGAAAATGTCACCCAACATTATCAAGTAACAAGCGTCTAAGAAACGCGTTCCCGAATGTACCTAGGGTACCTATCGCCGCAACAGGAACATTAAAAACATGTCAGTGCACGCAAAAGTCAGCCAACAGCATTCCGCCGTAATGAAAGCATTTGTCGCCCCAGGAGCAACACCTCAAGGCACCTTCAAAGTGACATTAAATTAATAGCACCACAAATAGCTGTACACACGAAGTCAAATGTAGCTTCAATTGTACAAGTACGCATGTGAATTATATGCTTCAATGTTCCTTCTGTAAGAAAAAAATATATTGGTGAAACAGGGCAACCAATGAACGTCAGATTAAGCGGACATCGCGCGGACACAGCTAAAAAGCTTCCCAAAGACGTCGCCGAGCATTACCAACCAGGTCATAACTTTGAACTTAAACTGTACATCTTGCAGTCAAATTTCAGCTATGAACAAGAAAGAAATTACAGCGAATCATACCCTATCCATATGTTCAAGACATTGAAACTAATAGGCATAAACGTTTCAAAGGGAGCTTTACATATTCGATATGCTAAATTTCAAGCTATAGGCAACAACACTTAGTTTGCTTTCTTAGCGTTTCCTTGCTTGTTTTTCTCTTTTTCTTTCTTACCTTTTTTCCTTCCTGTTTTTTGCCTCTATTTACTTGTACCATTTCAGTATATTGTTTTTCCTTTTTTTACGAGCACCGGTTTCTGCCGCTCCTTCAGTTATCTCTTCCAGAGACAGGATAGCCTACGACCACTAGTCAAACAGGTTATAGAGGGCTGCTGTGCACGCCGTTGACACGCCGGCTGACATACGGGCGTTGACGCATGATTGTCAGATGGCCGTGTCCCTCGCCTTGTCCACTGCACTGCTTTATTCGCAATTCGACACGCTGACACACCTTCATTCGTTGCCGTGCCCACCCTCCTTAAGCCCTCTCCCCTTTAGAAGAACGCCACTTCTATATACTGGGGCGAGGAAAACATATGCCGTCTAGAAGAATACAAGTTCACTTCTCGAAACGTTGGCTCCTGCTTTCACCTCGTTCTCGTTTTGCCGATCGTAAACGCCCTTGGTTACACATATTGGGTTGTAGCACAGCTGTAGGACTGGCGCACAAAGATCATGGTCCTTTCGCGACCACTTGTTGGGCTCCGTGGTGCGTAACTGATATATCAGCAGAAAACAGGCATACATCTATGGCTGAGCCATTTACTTTCCTCTCACCCAAACAATACAGGGCTGATCCATGATGTTTTGCGGTTCTTTGGCAGCGAAAAAGAAAAGCTTTTCTAGATATCATGTAATGCACAGCTACAAGAAGGAAAATACTGTCTGAATGATTTCCAATTTCTTCTAGCAAAACGTATTAGGCTCTCTAGAGCCACAGTATAAGATCACGAACACGGGTAGCGGTGACATCCTGTTAGAACTGCGCGACAAGAATCTGTACGGAAAGCCATCTAACGCACCCTCATTCTTGGACATTCTATCGACTGTAACGAAACAAGGCACAATGAAAGCTTTTCGAAGTGTCACATCAGAAGATGACGTTATTGAACTGACTGACGCAAAGCTTCTAGAAGGATGGAGAGACAAAAAACGTAATTAATGCTCAACGAATACAGACGTCAATGTGCTTGTCTCGATTTCGCCTGTGCGAAGACATTCCACAACTATACATGTAGCTTCAAGTAATTATCTGTAAGACTTCACACAGAAATTAAAAGACGGGAACAGATAACGCAGTAGGACGTGTAGGGGGAGGATTTTCATAGCAGGAAAGTCTAACCGAAGACACTTGCTCTGGGCTACGCTCTGCGCATGCGCGCACGTTCTCGATCGCCTCAGTGGTTCAGTTAATCATGCGGAGCTAAAGGGCACTCTCGTCTACTTTCGCGCAATATTTTAAAACACTGAGAGAAACAAAAGGCAAGGATGTTAACCACAAGCACGTCTGGTTTGCTACCCTGCCCTGCGAAAAGGGGGTATAGGGATGGAGAGAGCACAGTTTGGCGCACGGTGGTAGCTTCTCACAGTCTACACACGATTCACAAGGCCTGTGGACTTGAGGTATTTCAAGAGCACTTTCGTAGCTTTCTGTCCCATAAATGCGAACGTCCAGGGTCCAAGGATCTTCATTACTGAAAATGGTCTGGAGTCCAGCTGGCTTAGTGCTGCCCGGAGAACTTTGCGCTCGGCGTCGTATTGGGGAGAGATGCATCAGATGTGCTCGATCGTATCTGTGGTTCCGCAAGAGTTGTACATGAGCGTATCCGCCATTCCAATGCGGTACGAGTAGGCCTTCGTAAATGCCACCCCGAGCCAGAGACGGCACAATACTGTCGCCTCAATACGCGAAATTTTTGATGGCACTTGTAGCTTTAAGGGTGGATCCAGCCGATGAAGATGACACGTCGGGAGGTTGGGAGAATACCAGTATTGGTGTGTCATAGCTTTAGCCACAATATGAAGCATTCTTCAAGCGTCGGTTCTTGATAAGGGGATTGGAACTGGTCGGGCATCCAGATTGGCTGCCTCGGCAAGGTAATTACCAGCAATGCCGGTATGTCCAGGTAGCCACTGGAATATAATTTCATTCCCTGTAGCGATCATTTCATGGTGATGTTCTCTTATTTCATATGCCAGCTGCTCATGAGTCCTATGATATATGGCAAAATGCACTGAAGTGCTGCCTTAGAGTCGCAAAAAATGACCCATTTCTGAGGTGTCTGTTGCAGGAGATATTTGACAGCAACAGGCAGAGCCACAAGCTCTGCTGCATTTGATGTTGTCATGTGGGATTGTTTGTCATGTGGACTGTTTTCGTAGCCGGAATGCCAACGACAAATGAAGAGGTGGTAGGTCAAACCAAACCATCACTATAGGTGTGTATTCGTGACCCGTATTTCTCATTGACTTATAGCAGCGTGATCTGTTTCAGAGCTGTTGTTGGGTGATTGGCTTTGTTCTTCCTATCCGTAATGCTTAGACGCACCCCGAAGCTGTTGTAGACACCATAAGGGCAGTGACATTCTTGCTGCTGGTATGTATCCTAATGAAAGACAATCAGTATGGCTGATTATAACTTCAGAAAAGGTTGCGCGCGGTCTCTGCGATGGCAAGAACGCCGGCTGATGATCAGGGACGCAGGAAAGATGGCGGATATGCATCCTGAGACAATCCACAGCAACGCATGTTGCAATATAATGATCCTTGGCGAGCACGATTGTTGGAGCTGTTGATGCACAGCGAGGAATGCTTGGCCCTGTAAGCTCTACAATGAGCGAAATTGACTTGCACGTACTGGTCACACTGGAAGGCTGTGGTGTAAATAGTTTTTGAATAAGGCTCTGTTCAGCTGAAGGGTGGAGCTTACAGATGTGCCCCATGTTCTCCCGCATATGAATCTCAGACCCTGATCAATCGACAACAGCTTTTTCTTCAGGTACGTGCAATGAGGGCTCCGGGAAATGGTTCGGTACATTATTACACCCAAGAATCGATGGGTATTTCCATAGGTGATAGTGTGTCCATTAATGGACACTGGGTATGGTGTCATAGGTTTACGTGTGAATGAAATCAATTCACATTTCTATGTCGACGAAGTCAAGCCTTGTGTTTGAAGGTATGCTGATGTCAAAGTTGCTGCCCGCTGCGATCGCACGCGAACTTGCAGGCGAGTTACCGCAGTAATCCAACCGCAGATATCTGCATATATCGAGATGTACATTGTTTTAGGTACAATTTCAGCTAGCCAAATCAGTGTCACATTTAACAGCGTGGGACTGAATACTCCTCCTTGAAGCACCTCGTATTAAGTTTAATATTCAGCTGTGGCGCTACCTTCTGTTTGTACAAATAACTACCGGCGAGTTACATGGTCAGATAACCAGCAAAACATGCGGCCGCCAATTACAATAGTCTCCAGGGAGTTGATGACGGCCTCATGTGCAACGTTGCCATATGCGCATTTCACGTCGACAACGAGCGCAACTGATATCGCTAACGGCTTTTCTCGTGTTGCACAAACGTTGTTACATCAATGGGGCTATCAATTGAGGAACGACCCCGACGAAAGCCTAACATGGAAGCTGGGTAGATATATACCCGGAAAAAGCGGCGCTAGTCCAGAGACGCAAAAGGTATCATGATGAGGCTCATCTGCGTAAGGCAGCAAATATGTAACAGCTGAATAATAATTGAGAAATGAAACGAAGGAAGGAAGTAAAATTAAATTATATGGTTTTACGTGCAACACCACTTTCTGAATATGAGGCACGCCGTAGTGGAGGAGTCCAGAAATTTAGTGCACCTGGGCTTCTTTAATGTGCACCTAAATATAAATTCACGGGTGTTCGCATTCGCCCCCATCGAAAAGAAGCCACCGTGGCCGGGATTCGATCCCGCGATCTCGTGCTTAGCAGCCCAACACCATAGCTATTAAGCAACCATGGCTGGTTAAGAAAAGAAAAAAGAATGAGAGAAACAACGATAGAACCTTTAGGTACCGCATTAGCTTCTCGCGTGTGTCGTTGATGAGGACGACATACAGCGTCATATGCCACAGTGACTGGTTATGTTTTGATAGAAGTCTGACCGTCCGATCGCATAACTAACTGCATCACCACGAGTGCCGCAAGCTTTCGCCTTCACTTGTTAAAGAAGCGTAACATGCTGTTGAACTTTTTTCCACTCTTTTTAACATACAAGATGTCCTAAAAACGCAGACGTATCTTAGCTGATGCAAAACAGTCTATTCTTTTGACTGAATATTCCATCTGAGCGTGTCCAAGACGCACGTTTATTTTAAATATTTAGACTTGCTGAGCTCCTTACCAAACCATCACTGATAGCCATTTCTTCTTACACGTACCTGTTTTATTTAGGATATACATAATGCAATAATTAAAGTGTTGTTTGTATTTCTTCCTACTCCAACTGAGATCGTTCTTATTTTCAAGTTTAGCCACACGCACCACAAAAGGCCGCAGTGTTGAAATTGTGTTTAACTCGATCCCTAATCGACCGCCAAGATTAAATATAGCAAGTTAGCGCTCAGGTTCAGAAAGTCGCCTTACCATTAGCGCGCGTTTTAGTTTGTCAGTCTCTCGATTGGCAAGAAGTGTTTTTATCCTCCCATAACAAGTCATCCGTATTGAGCTCCTTTGTGCGTCTACTTGCAGGAACTCCACTGCAACAGGAGGAAGGAAACAGCGAGAGTTGTGCGGTATCTGCGGCAATGCTTCGAGCAGACGGGGCGCCTCACAGGGGCACGCTAACGAACACATGGTCGACACAGCCCACTTCTGCAAAGCATGTGATCAGTCGTCTGTGAAGGTGTCTAAGTCTGTAGATCATGGCCACAACCCTACTACCAGAAAACACAAATGCCTAACCTGTGATAAACTGTTCCACCGGGCTGGTCATCTAGTTGAACATTACCGCACACACACAGACGAGAGACCCTACAAATGCGAAACATGTGATAAAGCGTTCCGACGGGCTACTCATCTAGATAGCCACAAGCTCACGCACACAGGTGAGAAAGTGTACATTTGTAAAACATGCGGTAAATCATTCACGCGGGTGGCGAATCTCCTAAAACATGAGCAGGCTCACGAAGAGGAGAAACGTTGCGTATGCCAAAAATGTGCTAAGTCATTCAAAAATGAATATGATCTCGAGAGACATGTAGACTCTGAATGTGGAAACGACGCTTTCGTAGGAGAAATCTTTGATCGATCCTTTCAGAAGAATTAAAATATCTGTCGTCACCGCCGAACAAAGCACGTGGATCAAACACCATATAAGTGTAAGCAGTGCGGATGTCGTTTTGCAGACAAAGAAACACGCGATAGGCACGTGTGCCAGAAAGAATGCAAGATGTGAACAATGCTGTCTGGTTTTCTGAAATTACGTGGCAAGAGGTCGTCGCCAGGGTGTCTCAATGTCGAAAAATAATGCCGGTGCTGGCCAGCGCTCACTGTTCCATCAACTGCGTTGTTGGTGAACGTTTTTATCAGTGATTTGAAGACAAACCCTAATGGGCTGCATGTTTTTGTTTTCTGTAACTAGATGGGTTAAATGTCCACAAAAGATCTTAGACTCCACATTCAGTTAGGGAAACTATTGTGCAGGTGCTTTGACAGTGTACCAGCAAACAAGCTTTTTTAAACCATATTCCTAGTTATTTTAGTAAACAGAATGGAATATCTCTTATTAGGAAGCATTTGAGAAAGGAGGTACTGTGCTCTTGTCAATCAAAAGTAATTTCTGCCATTATTCGAGGTCGAAAGGCCAAGTTACCTTCGAGAGGCAGCACATGTAGATGCTTTTACGAGAAGGTACAGCAAAATTGTGCGCGTATGAAAATTATTCCCTCGAAATTTTGTTCTTTCTTTGGTGCGTGTATTCATACCGCAAATGTTTATTCTATACCATAAACTAAGCTGATGATGGCAGTCACACTGTATTAGATTCAAATTATTTAGGTGTTCACAATATGATACGGTTTCCCACTAGAAAATTTTAATTAGTCATGTTCTGTTGTGGAGGAATCTTTGAAGTTTAAGCGGCTGTTTCTTATCCACTCGGAAGACGTCTGTTTTGACTCGCACTGCTGTCTGATTGCAGCCGTGGATTCTTTTTTAGTCTGATGTGACAAAGCTCTCTGTACAGTACAAATGAAGGTTCGACAAGTGTGTTTTCACATACGTTTACACGCTATCTTGAATATATTTTTTATCTGAACGCGTTTCACCGGCAAATCACCGGTGTATCAGAACATTGTCCATCTTTCTCACCGATTATACATTTTTTCAATGCTGCAGTCAAATCTTTTGTAGTCAAATTGCATGCGCAATGCGAATAAAATTGTGCATCCTTAAAGGCATGCAAGAACCAACGAATATGCTAGAATCTTCAATGAAACATGCATGAATATCCCATGATCGTTACCGCCTATCACTTATTGGACGATCGGCGCATACTCACGGAACTATCTGCGCGAGTGCAAATCGTTTTGTGCTTTCCCGTCCACGAATAGAGAGTTAGATTCGTGACTCACGGTTCTTGCTAGTGTATTGTTCAGCGTCGCTACAACGTGGCTTCTCGTCGAGGTGTTTCGTTGTGACCGGATACAGCCTGCAAACCATGAAAACAACGTAAGTATTGTCAACGGCCAGCGAGCTTGGCGCAACCCAGGACTACCGACCGAGTACGGTCGCCAGATCGAGAATACTAGGAAGATTATAGCCCAGTCAGCAGTCCCAATGACGATACTTGTGTCGCCAGCAATGATCGCGTTGTAACAGCCAATGGAGCCGCCGTTCTTCCAGAGATCGTCGATTAAGACCCGGAAAGCTGGCTGGAAACCTACGCAGGAATCTCCACGTGTAGGAATTGAAAGCTGTGTCAGGACTATTTTTCTATGAAAGACACTGCTAGGACGTGGTTTGAAAAGCGAGGGTGCAGGGTACCAGCGTGGGAGCTGTTTTGCAGGGGCTTCCTATAAGCATTCACGAGGGCCGTGCGCAAGGAGCCGGTCAAAACTGTGCTATAAACCTGTGTGCAGCTACCGAATGAGCACATTGCAATCTTCACGGAAGATATGACCGGTATGTTATTCACGCCGACCCGAACATGTCCGCGAAGAAAGTGTGCTTCGTCATGCGCGGTTTGAGGCAAGAGCTTTACGCCAGACCGACTCTTAAACTTTGGTCAAGACCGTCGCGAAATTTCTAACAGAAGCCACATCGATAAGACGCTGGAAATGCGTACTCGGCAACATAGCTACCTAGTTCTTTCGCTGAAGTGAAGAATACAGGCACAGGCTCCGACATGCTCCCAAAACTCATTGGAGCCGTTGTAAGCGAATTAGCACGGAGAATGTTTTGTTCGACGCTGTCTCAAGCAGCCTTAATTCCGGACATCGTCCGAGGGCATACTCAGCATTCATTATGAGTGCATGGGTCTTCGCAGCTCTAGCAGGACGTCATGACCTACGTCGCTGTCGTCCGACGTCGACGTCTCCCTCCATGCCAGCAACAGAGTGCTGGAACTTATTCCGTCTCCAGTTGCAGCCACCTACTTAGCTGGCCACCAGCTCACTCAATTCCCCGAGAAAGACACACGTATGGTTTGAACCCGACCACCAGCCGCTCTGCTGACACAACGGAAATGCAGGCCACGTCTAGTGTCGATAACCATACCGTGAGATAGGACTAGCATGTTTTGCGCGCTAAATCTCCACGTCCATAGCGAAGCGCGCGACCATGTTAAATTCCTAACTACTTCACTGCAAATCGGGAGAGGGCCCGACGACTTTCCCGATCGCCCTGGCCCCAGTACTACCTATGCTGCCAGTGCCCACAATGCAATGAAAGGCAACGAGACGCTTAACTGGGCTTTGCGAAGTTTGCTACACTATACTTGGAGATGTGGAAACCACGTTCAATCTAGTAATAACGCAGG
Source organism: Dermacentor andersoni (assembly GCF_023375885.2). Lineage (NCBI taxonomy): Eukaryota > Metazoa > Arthropoda > Arachnida > Ixodida > Ixodidae > Dermacentor > Dermacentor andersoni. The sequence goes on from NW_027314755.1 coordinate 688,111, forward strand.
AAGCATTATTTTTCTTGGATACGGAAATCGTTATGTTGCTATTTAGAGGCGTTGACATGAAAAAGAAACATTTTTCTGGCTATCCTTCACATGATATGTCACGGTTAAAGTAAATTTTTCTCCACAACACGTGCTTACCACGTGCGCCAATTTCTGATCGCCAATCGTAAAGCGAAATGAAAAACTATATTTCACGTGCCATGGAGCATAATGCAACATATCCTGGAAGGAGTGTATGCGGACAGACACACTTTCATTTCAGTGATGAACACATATTGTAGTCGTTATTTATTGGAAGATATAAACATCTGCGAAGTCGTATATTGGATGCCAACCTTAGCGAATGCCTATGATTTCTTAAAGCTTGCCCCTGGATGTGAAGGCAGCTTACGCTTCATGACCAAAAAGAATGCGTCCTCAGTGAACTTGGACTCTGTCTTCTTACCATTGGCATATTTATAGAGTTTGCGCAGGCTTTAGATTTTATTATACACCACACATTATTTCAAAAACTTCAACGATACGGTATAAGAGGCCTCGCACAAGAATTTGTCTAGTCCTACCTCACAAACAGTTTGTGTCAATAACTGAACTAAAGTTACATTTAAAGTAAATAGTTTCAAGTGTCCCTCAAGGAGGCGTACTCGGCCCATTGCTCTTCAACCTCTAGGTAAATGAGGTTGCATATATTCATGAAGGAACAAAGCTCATAATGTACGCTGACATTCTTAGCGCGTCTCTATCCTCCACCTGTCCCAGCAATTTAGTTCGACAAGCAAATGAATTTCTTCGAAAGCTGAGTATGTGCTGCATTCAGAACTTCAATTCAAGACAGATTGAGATAGTTAGTACTATTAAGACTCTTGGTGTATAATTTTCCTGCCATCAATTGTGGAATGACCAAGTTCACTTCATCGTCCACAAAGTTAGCCGCATTGTATGCATATTAGTTCGAAATACATATACTTTTCCTGCGGCACAAACGCTCTTAATTTATTATGCATTATTCTCCTCCCGTGTAAACTATTGCCATTTGGTATGGTGTTCAACAAATGAGCAGAACATCAACGAACTGTTGCAACTAAAAAAAAAATTGCGTATTATTGAAAAATAACCATATACAGGGGCAACGGAACCTGTCTTTGAAAAGCATAACCTTTCTAAAGTTAGCAACTATATACCCAAAGTCTATGAAAGAATGTTTATCTCAGTCATCGCAAACCCTGCGAGACATTCGCCGAAATAACACATTTAGAACAATGTCAATCTGCGCGACTTACTCGTCACACAGAAATGTGGAAAGTTTTGCGGGCCCAAAATAATTATGGCAATGAAGTGCTTCAGTGTTGCTTACTAAACTTTTCAATAGTTTCCACGATAGACGCATAGAAATTCGCAACCAAACTATGTCAGATGTCAAATTGCTCATGAACCGTCAAGCCTAGTCGTTATTTTCCACCACTCCCTAACACATTCGAACACTGCATAAATATGACCACGTTATTTGAAGAAAAAAAAACTTATGGGGCTTTACGCGCCAAAACCACTTTCTGATTATGAGGCACGCCGTAGTGCATGACTGCGGGAATTTCGACCACCTGGGGTTCTTTAACATGCACCTAAATATAAGTATACGAGTGTTTTCGCATTTCGCCCCCACTGAAATGCGGGCGCCATGGCCAGGCTTCGATCCCATGTCCTCGTTCTCAGCAGCCCAACACCGTAGCCACTAAGCTGCCACGGCGGGTCACGTTATTTCACGTACTCCTGAACTGCTTTCTTTGAAGCTACAATATCATCTAGAAGCTTCCATTATGTACATTTGTTTCCAGTGTATTTCAATCCATATTGATCTGTTGCTCTGTGAAAATGCTTAAGCACTTCTCTATGACTTTAACTTGAAGCAATCAGATCATTTTGAAGTTTTCGTTAATACATTTCGTCAAGGTGCTTATTGACTGGGGATACGTAAGGAATGAGAGGTCGAACTCGGTGCGGTAGTCAAATTCCTACGAGCAGTCAGAACCGGACCCGTGCGTCAAGCGCTGGTGGTGCGCATGACTGACCGGCACTTTTTCGTAACATTTCATACGCTGGAGATGCGCCGGGCTAACCAGCGCTTCTTCTTCGTTAGAATTTTTCTCTCTACTGTCATTCATATTCCGTATTCTATCTGTACGTGTCTCCCTCTGAAGTTGCCCTCTGTTGTTGCTTGTGCGGGGGTCCAAGACCCCACAAGCTGCTTGCATGAAACTTTTACCTCGACCTCCTCCATCACAGAAAATGGGAAATAAAGAATAAACAAACAAAAACATCGGTACCTTGCACTTTGTGAAGAAGGATGACCAGTGAAGCTGTGTATGTAGGCCCCTTAATGGCGAACTGAACAGGGTCAGCGCGGCTTTGCAATATCTTCGAGATCGTCCCGCGTATGGGGACTGCTTAACGCCTGCTCCACCTCCGCCGCGAGTCTGCCCGGCATTGCACTAGCTTCGGAATCGGCCCACGCGTGGGGAATGCTTAACGCCTGCTTCACCAACGCAGCGTGCCCGGCCGGTATTGCACTATATCCGGGATCGGTCCGCGTACGGAGAGTTTAATGATTACCACGCCAACAACGACACGAAAATTTCATTTCACCGCAGAGGTATACAGCTTCGCTGTAAAAATGAGTCACGTGAGTAACACATTGTATAAACCAAGAAAAGACAAATCGGACAATTGCTGCAAGGTACGTGATGTAAAGCCATCGTTGTTAGGTGTTTGAGCACTTTTTATTGGTTTAGGTGACAGCACTGCAAAAGACAACGAAGTGCTTCCAAAATAACTAGCGTCATTATGCATGACAGAAAGAACACCATAGGTTGGAGAAGGCAACGCAAGTCACGAGCAAAAATAAACGGTTTCTATAAACGTACGCTTCTATATAAAAGCTCGGGCCTACGTCATCGGTATCCAGACACTGAAAATTTTATCGAACTAAAAAAATGCGTCACAGAGTAGGCCGACGCAATGACAGGCTGGTGAGGAAGCTGGGCGAAGGTTCAAATGCGTTGGTTTTATTTGCGAAAATCGCCGGGTTTTCGCGACCGTGCGAGATGCGGGGCTTTCCTGTAGCCAAATAGGCCAACCAATCACAGCGGAGGAGGCGCGCTTCATCAACGCTCGTTGCCATGCATCGCCACCAGGTGGCCGGTACTTCTTGTTGCGAAGGAAGTAGGCATCATTCTACAGGAAAGATTCTATGGTCCAGAGCCCAGAGTGTTAGATTATCTGAATGCACCGAACTGTCAGTGGTGACTACTTGTTCGCACAGCCAGCAGAAAAAATTAAAAATAAACGCGATGACAACTATACACACTGGCCAAGCAACAAACGCCGAAATGCACGCAACAACATCGTCACCACGCGACAACACTTCCGTCGACTGTAGCGGCTCTAGAAAGACCTGGAACAAGCTACGCCCGCTTTCCGATGAGGAATTCGGGAACTAAACATGTGTGAATAAACGTTGTCTCGACTTGCATTCATTCTGTGTATTCGCTTATTGCGCAGCACCTTTGAATATCTAAACCGGTAGGCATAGTACTTACCTTGAAACAAAGAATCAATAATAAACACTTATTCATGCCTACTATTCTTGGCCGGGCGAAAGGTTTGCATAAATTTGATTTGATAGCTTGGCGTAAATATAGCACGCTTCATTGGGGCGCCTCTTCTATTGTTGGGATGTTAGCACTTTGACATCGAATAGTGGCGCACTATCGTCTCCATTTTTCAGATGGGCTTTACGGTTTCATTCGAGTTGCCCAAAAGCCCAACGTTTTGTAGGTTGTCTTTCATCTTTGGCACAGACTGCGCATGCGTGATGGTTCAGCATCGTTCTGTCTAGAAAATTCGCTAGTACTCCAGAGCATCAGCATCAGGCATGAGTGAAGAAACAAGCAGTGGACACCCGCCTCCCGCGTATGCCTTCTGCGAAGAATCAAACCCGAGCACAAGCCGTGAAGGCGCCCAGGGTGCTTCAAGCACATTCGATGATTACAATACGTCAGTATTCTCGGTTGCAAAACTTCCATGGAATAGTCTGACCTGTAGAATGAACCTGGAATGCATGCTTTGACAGCCATGCATTTTCTCCCATATCAAAGTAGACGCTTTCGCCGACAACTCCTAGGCAGCGCACCTGCGGCTGCGTGTTATCACAGTAAAGACGAGTGCCACTACTTGAAGCAAATGTTTTCATCCAAGTATGTGTTTTTGCTTGCGTCAGTTCATCGCATCGCTTAGCTGTAGCATTAGGCCAATGGCTAGGATGTTGCGCTGCTGACCTCGACGTCATGGGTAATCTTCCACGCACATTGGTCTATCACCACTGAATGTGAAATGCAAGAAACTTCAGTTACTCGGATTCCTGGGCACCTTATAGAAACCAAGGTGGCGAAATTTATATTTGAGATCCCTGCAAGACGCAGTCATAATGAGACCTTGGTTGGAAGCGCAAACCACCAAGATATAATGATATCCGTGGTTCACGCTTCCTTCGGCGGTCGAGTGAGCATAATCTAGGAGGCTCGCTAAATAGCGCACAAATATCCCGATTTGCCGAAAATGCAAGAAATATGTGGTGAACTGAGTATATTCATTTCGAAATTGTTGCTGTTACTTGTTTTTCGGGAAATCTAATGGGTGTGATTGAAGAGAAACATCACATGGCTCCTAATTGAATGCTGTATTTATTTTTACGGCATGTGAGGCCAGCCGGAAAGTGTTATCTTGATGCCTCGACGCCCGCGTCACTTTGGTGCAAATGCGAACAGCCGCTATAGCAGAGCGTGCGGACCCAATCGTGAAAGGGCGAGAACAATTGCCACCGCAAATTTCAGGAAGCCTGGCCGCAAATTTTCAGAGCTGTTTCGGACATGACTGGGTGACCAATATGGCCGACTGGCGCTGCTCCTCTACGAGAGCTAATCTGACGTAGCTAACCGTAACATAAGGTTGCCTTACTTAACGCATAGTCTTAAGCTCTCGGGCACCATTCACGCGCCATGCTCATGGCGATGTTTACTCGCGGACAATTTTTCTTTGCTATGAAGGGAAAATTACGGCGGCGGAGCTTCGGCACATGACTGTACTCGTACGCAATGTAGTCTGGGCTCGGCACTGGTTTCGGTTTCGCAAACCTCTCATAACTTCTTTTGTGAAGACAGATACAATTAACTCGGCGTGAATCAATGTTTATTCACATCCGATATGTGCTAAGTTATTAACAGCGAGCCTGTCACAGCCTGCGTCAGAGCTGCGAAGCAGCCATATGGCATCGGTTAGGACTTGGACACGCAACCGACACTGGCGTCGGAAGAGCCGGCGCATCAGTCAGCTCTCTCGCTCACTCCTGTGTAGTGCATGCGGAAAGTTGCGATGTCCACATGGATACGCTGGGTTTCTGTGTAGACGCTGCAAACACTTTTTTTTGTGTGTGTGCTTCAACACTCTTTTATAGCTGAAGTTGGTTAACGGCCTCTCAGGGAGTTGATTGGCTGGACAGCAGGCGACAGAGTCTCGCCGGAACACATGGGCGCCATTTTGCATTTGATTAAAGTGCAAGCAGTGCAATGGTTTGGGGTGTGCGAAAACTCGAAAGACAAAAACAAAAATAAAACATGTAGCAATAGTTAACTGGCGAATGTTATGTATCGTTTCAAATTAGGTGCTGTTAAAAAACAAAAATAATATTGTTTTCTATTTCCCACGTAAGAAAACGTATACACAACTGTGGCAGTACTTCCAGTAGCGGTGAAATAGCTACCGCTTCATAGCCAAGAAAAGTTGTCCGCGAGTATAGAGCGAGCTCTTTCCTATTGACTATCATGATGTCGTAGTTGTACACACGTATAAATGCTTCATTTGACGGTGTTGTCTAAGTACTAATCATGCATGTTAAACAGAAAACGCACATTTGCGCAAGCTGACACTGAACTTGTTCGCACTTACCATTTATCGGATTGCCTGACGAAAGCATTTTATTTGTTCGTGTGTTTTTGAGAAGCTTGTTCTTTTACCAGCGGAACTCAATGTCATAAGCATACGTAGTTCTCTATCGTTTTCCAAAGAGTAAACTTAGGTGTTTTTCATCGCAGCGATAAAGAAGCCGGAAGTTGTACTAATCATTATTTAAACCTTTAGCAAACAAAGAGCACACAAACTTCAGTTTGGATTCAGGAACGCATGTTTCGATTCCGACAGGAATGATCAACTGTCCTAGCTCTGGTCTCTTGAGCTCATATTTTGAGGAACATTATCGATGAGCATAATTTTACCGGCTCGATATTTATCGATCTCTATAAACCATGCGACACAATATACGAGTTCATACTCTTTGAAAACGTTTAATTGGCATTGGTGATCCTGCTGTGCTACTCTTGGTTTTGCATAGCAGATTTGAAATTGTCAGCCTAGCTGATCCTGTCTCGGATAAGATAACAACTGATTTAGGTGTACTCAGTTTATTCGGGGTCCTCTGCTCGTTCTCATTGTAAAAATAATATACGTAACTATCAAAATCACGCCCAACTAACACTACAGTGGTTTCTTGATGATACTATCAATTCTATTGCGTTTCTGCATTCATGTCGAAACTTCACTCTGATATTGCAAACATTTAAGAACAGTGCAATTAAAATTAACTGCACGTAAATACTCGAAAATGGTGTTTCTTTATTTTCAACTGTGACTAAAGTCTAATAAGTAGCACACCTCCTGTACGAATTGGGCACCATCCATTCTCCAGGAATGCTTATGCCAGGTACCGTTGAGTCAGGTTACACTGCAATTTTATATTCCCTCATATAGAATGTGAAAACGAAAATAGCTTACGGCATGCAAAAGTCCTCATCACAGTCGATTCTCATTTCAACCTTAACACACTCATTCACTGGCTCATTCATTTACGTATCTATTCTGTGGCCCCTCGAGCGAAAGAGATTTAAATGTGATATTGGCTCTCTTGAAGTCAATCAAAATCAAGTCTCACGGGTACTAATTTAAGCTCCTACAATGACGTGCTACACAACTGCTCCGAACTAGTGACACCAGCACCGTATCTCTGCTATTTGTTTATAATTTGGACATATTCTTTCAAGAGATGCTAAAGAAGCAGCTTCTAATTGACCTAATTACAGAATCGTCTTCTCTGCATGCAAACATTAGGAGATTTGCGCGTAACAAGAAATTTTATCTTGCCCAAAGTGTGCGCTAATGATGATACATAATATATTTCATTTTTCTTGAACTTTGTTGTGAAACTCCTTGGCGGAAGGTATGTGTGCAGGACAACATATAGAATTTAAAAAAATAATCCTAAGATGTTCTTGATCATACTCCTCGAATTCATGTACGTATTCCTTGTTGTGTCTTATATTTGTTCTACATTTATATGACCAGTATATTAATAGCATGATTCTGCTTAAGTTTGCTGCCGTACAGTCATTCCGATCTGCACCTCACTCTGAGTAGGGGCCCCAATACAGTATTTGATTATGGCGCGTCCTCTTGTACTCCACATCAGTCAAAGCATGAAACCACTTTGTGAAACAATGAACTCTTGAACAGCGTAGAGAGAGGTATAGACAACGCGAGCACTTCCCGCAATCGTTAATTTGACAAGCATCACATACGTTTATAGGAGACAAACAGCCAGCTTTCTCAAGTGCTAGTACAGTTTCCTAAGACATGATGGGAAGCGTAAAATATATGAAAGCTTATATAAAAATATAAAAGCAGCAAGTAATGCTAAAACTTAAGTTAAGTTAGTTAATCGCGTGATCTTGAAACCTAAGTTTCAAGATCACGCGATTAGACTATACTGCCGTACCCTGCCGGCAGCTCCCTGCGAGTGTTTCCATTTATTCTTTAGAAAGGTCAAAAGATGGTGCACTTTCGCAGCCCCCCCCCCCCCCCCCCAACAAGTGACTGTCGTCACTTCTATCATCTGTCGTGTGGTTTGCGTGTCACTTCGTCTTTTCATGCAGCACTCTGCATAGTGGGGCTCACACCAACAGTTTCCACAGGAGGAGGGTAAGGTGGTCCCCGGCGCCGTTTCGCACATTGTTTGCGTGCTGCAGAAACCTGTCATTCGTGCACGGCCCCACTAGCAGCTCCAATTTTCGTCTCATGGTAACGGCAGCTGATAAACAGCGTTGTTATCGCATTTAACAAAGCCTTCCTTGTTGTTTGTTTGGCCACCTGGCTTGGTAGCTTTGCGGTAAACGGCCCTGCACAGATATGAAAGCTTGTTTGGCGCAAAGACGACCTTCATTTTGGCGCCGTTCCCAATCTTATTTAGCCTGTGTGAGACATCGTGAACACATGGTACCACCGCACATCTTTTTTCTTTTATATTTTTGCGTTCACGCAGTTTCTGCGGCATATCAGATTGAGAATACTGGCGGGCGTGATTGAAAAGTTTTAGCAAACCCATTACTACAAAATTAGCGGTTGGCCTACCTTACAAAAACTATTATTGCTCATGATGAATATAAGTATGTCAATACCGAATACTTACCTGTATAATAGTTTCTTGAAATACCTTTCTTTATTTGGGAGTCGCGTTTGCTCAATCAGATGAAAACATCCTGCTTCAGAAACAAGACATTTTTATTGATTCTGCTATCACGGCCACATTAAGGGACCTGTATCTCGCCCGTGTTAATAGAACATTGGAAAGTCAGTCAGATCGTTTAAAAGTTGAAAAAATATTACGGTATTTTGGCGATTATGCTATTCTATACTACTGCAGGTGATTTCAACCCAGATGCTTCAACTTTTCACTTAGTACATGTCTACGCTTGATCATGCATGAAACGCTGGAGTGAAATTGTTTAAGATTCCTAAATAAACGGCTGTGCTTCATAAGCGACCATTTTTAGTAGCTGTTTGAGCCCCGATTCAATTATCTATTGCTGTCGTTTTCGTGGGGTCGCTCTGAGCTCTTGAAACTGTGCACCGACAAGTCAACTTTAATGAATGTACTTCATCGCTCCTGCTTTCACAAGTTTCCCAGCAGTTTTAGTGCAGTCTGACGACTTTGAAGATGCCGGGTTTCCGCAGTCGCTGGTGACCTCAGTGACCGAACCTTTGCTAAAAAGTGCGGAGAGTTGGTTTTGTTAGTTATTTATGAATATAGGCACAGCACACAAAATTACTGTATTCTTCAGTGTGATATACATAATTTCTACACGTACTCTCGACTTTTCAGTGGGCCTATGGTCACTTGCTGGAAACTTTCAAGCATGACCGCCTCACCACATCTGTTAGCCAGAGAGAGAGAGAAAATTATTTGCAAAAAGGCAGACAGGTAAGCCTGAGCCTAACTCGTGGTTGCGAACCTTCCACCGACACTCATAAGTTCAAAACATGGCGGCGCATTGGCAGTTCATGAGGCTCAGCGCCATCTTTATGACGAAGAACACATCAGGCGTAAAAAGAAAATCTGACTCCCTTTTCGTTAAAAACAGGAGTGACGTCATTCTTGCTTTTAAAGGCGCGACATTTCTTTAGGTGGCCTGCAATTGGCGCTATATTTCTAAAGCCCCGCAGTTCGACATCGATGGGCTTTTCGAGCTTTTGGCACTGAGATCCATGCCGCAGAACGCGAGGCTACGAGCGCCGAAATGACACCCACGCAGAGAACATAACTTTTTTACAGGCCAAAGTAGCTTTGAGCGTTGAGTGCTGGTAACACTGTCGGACGCACAGCCCGTAGGTCAGGACACCCGCCTCGCAAACCCCGCGCCGCGAAAATTCAGACAAACACTCAAAGGCAAAAAAGAGAGATGGATAGCAAATGATAAATGATAAGCAGGGAGGTTAGCCAGGACTGAGTCAGGTTGGCTACTCTACAATGGGGAAAGGGAAAATGTGAGGAAAAGATTAAAAGAGGGCAAAGCTACACAAAGTGCTAGGGGGGGGGGGGCGTGTAATAGCAGGCTAATTTTTACATGCGCGCCTTCAAAATCTCCTATACATTGCTATTGATAGCTGCGTTGGCACCTCCTTTTTGTAGTGGGCACTGTAATGGAGCCATTTCTTGTTAAGGATAAAGTAAGAGAGCTTTTATTCGTTTCATCGCTGCACTTCTTTCCATTACTCGCCAAAAGCACCCCGTTACATTCCCGTACAAAATTGCTAACGAAGCTATACAAGGAGTAACATCTTTCAAATACTTAGGCGTTACTTTGTCCAATGATCTCTCATGGCATGCACATACTACAAACGTCATATCATTGGCAAATAGAACTCTCGGTTTTCTTAAATGTCAACTTCGTAACGCGCCCCAACACGTCAAATTACTAGCCTATAAGTCATTTATCCGTTCAAAACTAGAGTATGCATCAGCCATATAGTCCCCGCATCAAGTATGCCTCGTAGATCACCTTGAAGCGCTACAGAATCGTTCCGCCAGATTTGTTCACTCATCTTATTCTGACTAAGTTACTGTTACCGCTCTCAAAGCGGAATCTGGGCTGCAAGCTTTATCCCTCCGCCGACGCATAGCAACACTTTGTCTATTCCATAAGCTTTATTATTCATCACTTAACAGTGCGCCTTACCTCACACCACCCGCGTACATATCTCCTCGCACTGGTCGGCAACTGCAAGTTTCCCGTACACGTGTGAGAACTATTAATTTTTCAACAAATTCTTTTTCCTCGTGCAGGCAAAGACTGGAACAGCCTTCTTCGCAATATCGTCGTTCTCACCTGTCTATCATCTTCTTCTGCCAATGTGACTGAGTACCTGTTGTCGGAAATTTGAGTGTTTTATTTATTCGTTGTGTACACCCACCCCTTATGTAATACCCCCTAGTGGGGTCTTTAAGTTAAATAAATCAAATGAAAGGAAAAAAAATGCTTGAAATATATCAGGAATTTTATTTTTGTTGAATGACATCAAGTAGCGAGACTTTTTCCATAAAACTGGTTTTTATTTCTGAATGTTTGTTTCATCCTTATTCAGCCGCGCTTCAATTGCTATTCCCCTAATTGCCCTTGAAAGTGTCGGTGAAAATCTGTTCTGGACTGCTTTGGATCTACCTTGCAAACGAAACATGAGGTCATAGACGCAACAAGGATTGGTACTCGGGGGGATGTGTTCATTAGTGCACCATTTGTTGAGCTTTCTGAAGAACTAGATTATCTTAACCACATCAAAGGGCGGCTCGGGCGGGTTAAGTGTGATGGCAGTACAGAAAAATCTGATTACCTTGCAACATAGCACTTTCCTTACTTGGTTCTAAAATCATTTGCCGCTTCACTTCATTCATGCTTGACCATTCACGCTTCAATCATTTCATGCTTCATATCATGAATAATGAAATTGTGCAAATGCGCCTTCGCAAGGCGCTTGTTTGTGTCTTGCAAATGTGTGAGATGTCTTTGATAGTAAACGATCACTGAAAGTCAGCGTTTCGTCTGCGTCTGTCTACACTTTCCAGGTGTCTCTTGTGCGCTGCAGGCTAAATCAGAATACCAACGTACTCGAACTTATATTCTTTCTAATTATAACACTTTACAGTAGTCTTTACCATTTGCGAAAAGTTGCGCTGGCGCGTTCCTTACAGTTATGTTCTTTGTAAGTCTCTTATCAGCAACTGCGCCTGGTTCCTCCCTCTTTAACGCTAAACTGGGTCTTTCTGAGAGGCAGCTGAGAGTGGCATATGTAAAGCAAACTTAGTGTCGCTTTCAACGATATATTTATGCGTTGTAGGCTTCATTCCATTCGTCGTCGTCAGCCTGTTCACAAGCGTTCAAAATGAGACTTGCCTAGGAGACAACCATTGATTCTGTATACTTAAGTGGAAGCCATCTTGGCTGTTTTTCAATTCGTATTTTATGTAAGATACATTCACTTTATCGTAGTGCCGGAATTTGTCAGTTGTTGAACTTACATTGAAAACGCTCATATCAGCATGCTGTTAGTAAATTCCTGCAGGAACGTATGAAAGAGCATTCCCGTTTTGGAGAGTTCCCGCTATCGATTCTTTGAGGCCTTAACCTATTTTATTGAGGAAATGGTTTAAAATATTCCCTGCAGCCTATTCATTGTGCCGCACGATTTATTGACGCACTGACAAACGTAGAGCACAACTTATGTAGGTAAATACAAAGTCCCAATCAAACTCTTTGTAAGCGAACTAAAAATGTTAAGTTGACACAGTTCTTGCATCTCAAGCAGGCATATCTACTAAGGTTGGTGAACTCCATACTCCAGATTTTGCGTCAAGTGGGTCATTCACTCTATGCTAGCCGGAAAGTGAGAGTTTATGTCAAATAAAACAATAAATGGATCACATTCGCAAACAAAATACCAGTTTCGTTATTCCAAATTTAGTTTTGACCAAAACATTGTTCAGATATATTCTGCCTTACCGGGAAGCGAAGAGTGGGAGACCAATACATATGCCTAATTCCAGGATTTGTGACGTCTCCTTCGATGACCCATGGAACGCGTTGAACAGCCGGGCCGATGCCACGGATGTCAAAGGTGAGTACGGTCTGGCTTTCCACCACCGTTACCACTTGCGAAGACATCAAACAACACACAGAGGAGAGAACATTTACATGGATCACGAAGGCGGTGCACTTATTGCTAATAAGGACACCTTACCAGCGTCTTCGGATCGGTTTCTGCTTGTGCAGCCTTAGTGTGAAAGGCATACCGATTAATTGAGTGCTAATAGAGATAACACTACACACAATCTACGTGCCTCAAGTTTCCGAATGAATTTATTTTGAAGGCAATGAATTCATAAAAGCAATAGAAGATTGGCCATTTGTCTTAAACATGCCCTTGGAATGGGCTCATAGTCGCGAGCCTTGCAATGCATAGCAAGCCAATCACATGTTTTATTCTTCAAGTTGTATGCTTTCTCGAGTAGTTTGTCGTTAAAGCGCCCCTTCCCAGGTGTCATTGCAAACTTTGTTTATACACTGAAAATTGTCAGCCGCCGTCAACGATGCGTATTATTAAGACAATTTTTCAATCTCGTCTTTATCGGAGACGATAGACGTGAAACTGTCCTGCTAGTGTGCCGCGAAGAGGCGAGTGTAACCGTGCACAAGCACTCTACGCTTTTTCCTCGACTAGGACTGGCGTCTGCAAGCGGTGTTCCTTCTTCGCCCTGTCGCACACAGGAGGCGAGGGCCTTCGTCACGTTAACGTAATGAGCCTATCCTCCATTTTATTCCGTATCTTTTTTGGCCGCACAACACATCTCCTTGCGTGCACAGGCATTGGATGATCAACTGAACTCATGTGCTATGGGCTGTACCGTGGCAAGCAGTTCACATCGCACACAGATATCAATTTCTGGGACCATCAGTGCCTCTCTCAAAGCGCGGCTCCTTCAAGAGGATGAGCGCGGGGCCATCTGTGGAATATTGCAACTGTTTATTACAACTGTCTTTGTGGACGCAAACCACTTTCCTCGCGATCTGCGACAGGTGCAAGGCGCGTATACAGGAGCTTGCGCGCGTCAGGAAGCGTACGTATAATCTAGGCTTAAGAGCTGCGTTCTAAAAGACCTTGAACAGAGCCTCTACAATTCAGCAGGTCCGCTCCGCAAGCAAATATCACAGTTACGTAAACCGCGTGCCTTAGAATACCTATAGCGGTCAACTTCGACTTATGAATATAAACACACACAAATTACAAAAATGTTTAGGAGCGTTTTGCAAAAGTACTAACTACAACGTACCGGTATATTTAGATATACCAGTATGTTGTACATTTAGATTAAAACTACATGAGGTTTCGAGAATTGTGATATCTTTTTGCAGCGCTATTACAGAGCGGTAAGTTTGATACTGTTTCTTCAACAAAACATTTCGCATCCAATATGTTTCATAAATATGGTCTCAGCCTAAAGAAGGATATAGCTTCCTTCACGGGTCAGATTTTATTATCTTGCGTATTCGATAGGAGCCGTGAAAGTTGGTGCAGGGGTGACCGAGAGAAACGACATCTCTGTTCATCCGTACAGCCTCCGAGCTGGAACTTTGTTTTGTGTACTGCCAAATGAGGCTTTACAATAACGAGAAAGCGTCCTTTTTGGTTACGGCAAGTTTGGTGTATGCGAAAGCCAGCTCATTGAACTTGCCATCTCACCCATTGACACCTTACTGAAGCATGGAATGCGCTTTTTACTGGAAATTAAAAGCGCATGTACAACTTTTCCAGCGCACTAAAAATAATTACCTGTCGTCGTTCGCTTAGAACACAGTGATGTTGTATTCCCCTGCATTACACACAGCTTATTTATATTTAGAAAAGTCAACATTCCATGGATTTGACCGTGATTGATTCTTTCTTGGATACAAAGTTCCTTCTTGCATCGAATGCAGAATATAAAAAAGAGCACAAACAGCAACACTGCAGCCAAGTTTCCCTTCGAAGAGCGCTTAACCAAACCATTTGCATGGCACCATATCAGCGCGAAATTTTCATACTCTATGAATCATCTCTAAAGAGCGCTAAGTAAACAGCTCCGCTGCTTTTCCGGGCCATACAGATGCCACTGACAGCGGAAGCACCAGTTACCCGTCCATGGTGTCCAGCACCAGCGCCGATCCCGCCACGCCTACTGCAAGCCGTGCTGGCGTGGAGAAAGCAACGTTGATCCCGGAAGACATTGAGAGGTGAGCCCACATTTATAAATGTTCCTTAACACAAACCAACCCAAAGACGGCACGAAATGGTTCCCATGGTGCAATCATGACTGCACTCCCCAATATGCTCGGAGGAAGGGAGCGATGATGCCTGAAAAGTGCAATATCTCAGCTATTGCTCATAGCGTGCTGCCCCTCCGGGGCGTATGCGTCAGCATGCGTTTGGCGTGTAGCGACAGAACGAAACCGAGCACATGAGGGTCGGACCAATCCGCGATAAGCCATGCGCGACTTCACCGGGACCAGGGAAAAGGGGAACCTGAGTTTGGAGCCAATGCCTGGTGTTTGCACCTGTATGGCGCTTCCGTGGAGGCAGCACACCTCTTGGCCTCCGCGTCAAATTGACGGCAGCGCCGGACCGACCCATCTGAGCGAAATCAGTGATCTCCTCTCACTGTCACAACTCAGCAACTCTTTTCTTTCACTCACACTTTACTCCTTTCCTGCTTTCCATACGCTTTTCCTCACTTCCAACTTTTCAGCCGTTAAGGGTTAATAACCTTGTGTACCAACCGTGGTTGCTCAGTGGCTATGGTGTTAGGCTGCTGAGCACAAGGTCGCGGGATCGAATCCCGGCGATGGTGGCCGCATTTCGATGGGGGCAAAATGCGAAAACACCCGTGTACTTAGATTTAGGTACACGGTTAAGAACCCCAGGTGGTCGAAATTTCCGGAGTCCTCGACTGCGGCGTGCCTCATAATCAGAAAGTGGTTTGGGCACGTAAAACCCCATAATTTAATTTATTTATTAACCTTGTGTGTCGTAACCACCCTTGGTTACACATATTGAGTTCTATCAGAACTGTAGGACTGGTACACACAGATCATGGTCTTTTCGTGACCCCTTGTAGGGCTCCGTGGTGCGTAACTCATATCTCTGCGGAAAACAGGCCTACATCTAGGCAGAACAATTCACTTTCCTCTCGCTCTCCCAAGGACGGGAGGACTGATGATCTTTTTCGGTTCTTTGGCAGCGAAAAAGAAAAGCTTCACCAGATATCATGTAATGCACAGTACAAGACAAAAAAAAAACAGCCTGAATGATTTCGCATTTCTTCTAGTAAAACGCATTAACCTCCCTAGAGCCAGAGTATAAAATCTCGAAGACAGCTAGCGGTGGCATTCTGTCGGAACCACGCGACAAGAAGCAGTACGGAAAGCCATCCAACGTAGCCTCAGTTCTTGGACATCCCAGCGATCGTAACAAAATACCGCACGATGAAGGCTTTTCGAAGGGTTATTTCAGAAGGTGACGTTGTTGAACTGACTTAGGCAAAGCTTGTAGAAGGATGGAGAGGCAAAAACGTAATTAAGGCTCTACGAATGCAGGCGTCAATGTGCTTTTCTGGATTTCATTGGTGCTAAGACATTCCAGAAGTATGCACGTAGCTTCAAGCAATTATCCGTAAGACTTAACACAGAAATTAAAAGACGGGAACGGATAACGCAGTAGGTGGGGTAGGGGGAGGATCTTCATAGCAAGAAAACCTAACTTTGGACACTTAAAGAATATGTAAGGAATACTTCTATAAATAATATTTGTGGACTACTCGAAGGCGTTCGATCGGATCTTCATTGAAATACTATCGGAAAAACTAGAATTATCTGGTATTTCTGGAATCGCAGCGCTCCTCCTAAAACCATACCTACAATATCGATGCTAGTGCGTTGCGATTGGAAACCAGGTGTCTACTTGCCAGAATATCCCAACAGGAGTCCCTCAGGGAAGTATCCTTGGCCCATTATTGTTTTTGCTATATATTAATGGTATACCAACTATTTGCAACAATCCAATTTATATTTTGTATGTAGATGACACAAGCCTCCTATTTAAAAGAAGCGACATGCAGCACCAGATCTTGGTTATTAATGCAACTATGAAAAATATTAGCACATGAAGCACTGCAAATTGTCTTTTAATATATTCTGAAAAGAAAGCTGTGTTCCATGCGAGTCAAAGTTCGCTTATTTTAAAACCAGGGTTAAAGTGCGACAACTGAAACATTGAAATAGATGATACTGTGGAAGCGCTAGCAACACCTTTCAATAAAAACATGAGCTGGCATCCTCCCGTTAGCTTAGTCATGTCTCGCCTGGATAGGTGTGTTGGTGGGCTGGCAAAATTTCGCAAATACTTCCCGTATCCGTAAAAAATTGTCAATTTATAACAGACTCTTCTTATCACACCTTAGCTATTGGTTCTTGGTTTGGGTTTGGGTAGAGAGGAGGCAGAGCCTAAGCAGGAAGTAAGAGGTAGAACAGCCGCAGTCACGAAACGAGTGAATAACAGCATTGCCTATCCAAGCTCGCTGTTGCCATACAAGAAGGGTGATAGGGAAAACGTGACGTGAGAACGGAAGAAAATGCTACTCGTAAGCGGTATGAGCTTTACATTAACGTACGGTACGGTGCGTCTGTGCTACTTCCGAAAAATAAACAAAATCGTAAATATGTCACATGCACAACATACGTAGGGCGTGCAGAAACAGAGCCGCGTTAAAGTGGAATAAAGCCTCATTTAGGCCGACATAAGGAGTAGGCGGCACTGCGTAAGTGGTCACACATTAAATCAACATTCCTGTGCCCGCCGCGACAGCTTTCCGGCTATGAACTTACTGTAGGTCGTGGGTATGATCTCGACCACAGCAGTCACATTTCGCTGGGGTAAAATTAGGAACGCCAGAAAGCAATACCATCGTGCTACAGTAATCCAGAGTCTGCAACTACGGCGTACGTCATATTCTGATTGTGATTTTATCATGTGTAGGCTCGTAATTCGGATTAAAGTTTATTACTTCTCCCACGATGCAGTGTGCCACGTGAGGCAATGAATACGCTGAACCCTCTCCGAAGTTATGAAGTATGCCGCGAAACAAGGCCTTAAGCAAACACCTCCCCCTGTGTGTGCTGTGTACTACGTACACATCAGTGGTTGACGTAGTAGTTCTGCGGAAACCCGCAAGGTAGAGAGAAGTAATTGATACAGGGGAAATCAGACATCCACCCGTTCGTAGCAATTGCTACAAAGGTGGATCAGTGGTGCACACACGATAACTTCACATCCAATCACCACTCTCGAGTTGTACTAAACGTTGAAGAAATTAAACATTAGACGACAACGCCACCGCTAAGTATCGTCGATCCAAGCAAACAGCACAGAAAGTAATGTTTGCATCGATTCCCACAGAGCATGGGATCCCCATAACAATATTTTAAAGTTTTATTTGCCTCCTCCTTCGACTTCCACGCTGCTGCAGATGGTGCTGTAATGCCTGTCACGTCAGGACGTAGTTGTGACGCACTAAACTAACGGTGGTTGGATCGGGGCGTGGTCGTCACGTGGCCATGTCTCAAAAAGACAGAAGACATGCGCTGTCGTTTTTTTATCGTTTTTTTTTTATGAGCTCTCATTTTTTAACATTCCGAGGCATAACCTTGTAATGAACTTAAGACAGTGCATGTGCCACCTGGAGGGCTTGCGCTGTTGCGGTTCAGAATGACTATTGCGAGGCCTGAGGCGTCCACAACGGATTTTCTGCGACACGGGGCCCGTAAGAGGAAGCTTTACCTCGGGCCCCAACTCCAACGTGGCCTATTCAAATACATCGAAAACGCAAGAGCATTTTAATGAAGTGGTTCCTAGACCGATTTTAATCAAATGTGTCGCATTTGAAAGGGAAAGTTAAATTAAAGTGGCCGTTGGAAGCGGAAGTACGATTTAGAGCCTGAATTTTGTTAAAAATATTTTCTGTTTCGAAACTTGAAAAGAATAGAAACACGAAGCTTACAAATTAATTGCTCGGCATCAAGAACAGATATCGCGTTTCTGTAAACGGCAGCCACTAGGTCATTGAAAGCGGACAGATTTGCTTTGTCATTCCATATATTACGTGAATTTCTTACGTTATGTGCAAGGGCTCTGCAAAAGCTGTGTTTCCATATGACTAATTTCTTTTAGATTCATGTGTAACATACGAATTTCTTCCGTTTTAGATGTACTATTATTTGCAGCTGATATAATTATGACGTCATTTGGCAGAGTTGTCAACTTAATCGCCTTGTTTTCTGAAAATTTTGTTTTTTTGCCACTTTTTAATAAAAAGTAGACGTCCTAAATCAAAAATTTGAAGCCGGCTGTCACTAAATTTAATTTTTTTTTCTTTGAAATGCAACAAACATTACCAAATTTGGTGCTGTGGTTGCCGAGAAAAACGAATTCCCCTTTTACATGTATTTAGATAAGAACACCCAAGCTAAAGCTTCCTCTTAACGCTATCGCGTTAGTACACGACAGGAGTGTGGCGCAAAGGAAAGACTGTCAGAGAAGCTCGTGTCAAGATTTACGCCGCGCCCCATCTGCAGAATGCCTTCTGAGTGCCGTAACAAGCCGTGATCCCTCACGAATTCTGCGCAGTAGCTGACGCGCTTGTCTACGTGCTTACCCGCACAAACGACGACATGACGGGGAGGAGGTGACGATAATTTTAGTGAGGGAATAGAGGGAGGGAGAGAGAGAGAGAGAGTAGACAGTTTTGCGAGCTACAGCGCTAGAACACAAATTGGCGCCGAAGCGTGCACTTAGTGCCGACGAGACGAAGGCTCTCATAAAGCTTCGAGCAGAGCAGGCAAGGCAACATTTCACATCCCGTCACGACTGTCGTATGCAGTCGACATATCGCTGCCAAATAACGTCAAATGACGCAAACAGCAGACAAAGCTTGGCTTAGATTGATTCCTAGAGTGCGTGGGATGTGCATATTTCTTCTGCCATGTAGTCGCCCGTGTACTTCTGTGAAAGTATATTTTTATTTATTTTGATATCGCGACGCTCAAGGCGTTTGTGCCACAATCACTCAGTACGTGGTAGTTTTCATGTTCATTGTCCGCAAAGCTAGCGCGGCGTCACGAACTCCCTAGCGTCCTTGATGACCGGTGCATGGATATTTTGCACATATCTTGACAATGCCTAAGCACCTAGAATGTGTATTGAAACGGGCGTTGTTTTAAAGACGTATGCTCATAGAGTTTCTGTTTAACATATTTTAACACACTCACGACTGCACTGAAAGCATGTGAAAAATTGTCTAAAAGTTGCACAGTACGCCTGAACATTTTCGGTGGCCGTAAAGCATACAAGTTGCGAACCTTTTGGTCAAATAACTGTCTCCGTTGGCGGTACAAGGTGGCCATCTCTTTCTACCGTGATTGCGACTTAGTGTTCGTATCGTCTCTTGTTAATATAAATATTTCTGAACGCATGGGCATCATAACCAACACAGCATCAAACAAAAGATACAATCTACTCTTTCTTTTCTCAATAATGATTTCTTCTTCGTAATAACCAAGCAAGTTGCTGCTCTAATCGCGGTCCTAAATAACTGAAAGGTCCACGTCGGTCGTTCCACTCATGAGAGTAGCTTGTTTTGCTAGTTGGTGCATGGTTATAATAGGATAATGCCAGCAAGCTTGAAAGCAACTTCATTCATGAAAACGATGTCCCCCAAGTCCGCACTGAACATGCGCAAGGCATGTTCAGTGTGTTCCTTTGCTCCAAAACAGTGCGAGGGGCTTTTCAAGGAAATGGTAAAACGCTTGCTTTGACAACACTACTTACTACACTCATTCGCTGTGAAAAATATGTTAGCACTTGTCATAGAAACATACCGCAGTACACTGAGTGCATTCGCCCACATAGTTCAATACCGCTCGGCTAATGGTTAAATAGGGGGAGCCCCCTAAGTAATATGTTCACGAGAACAGCTGTACTAAAAAAACGAAAACTGAAACCCCTAGCAAAACAATGAGAGCACTTGGCGTAAGTAACACAACCACGCTAGCTGGGCCAGTGTACCTTTCTTTGGATGTGCTGCCACACAAGATTGTTACCTCGTATACCTACTGCAGGGAACCTGCGTTGCTGCTTCATGTACCTAGTGTTCCTGGTGGAGAAGTGGAAATAAATAGCCTTTCTGTTTTTGATGTCCTACTGTGCATTTCGCTTTTTACCACAGGCTTCGTTTAGGTTGTTTCAGGTCAGTGTTGCTTTATTAATCAGCGGCCAATGGTTAGCGAATCTCGATGTCGTAGCCAATCACAACTCCTAAAGCACGTGTGCTATCGTGTGTAGCATCGGAGTGGCGCATTACGAGCAGTAATTCTTGCTCTCTTTCATGCTCTACCAGTTCGAATCAAATAATTCGCAACTGCTTGCGGAGAAACATAGCACTTAATGTCGAGGCGGCCCTCCTCGTCCGAAAAGCCTAACCACTACTTTGACCTCTTTCTTCTGCATGCCTGTCATATGTTACTACTAGCTTGGGGTTAGTCTCACCCTCAGGCTAAAATATATAAATTCAAGCACTGAATGCCGAGCGTCAGCCTTTCAAAGCAGGTAGAGGTGGTACAGATCTTTTAGGGTTCTCTTTTATTGCCTGATACCTTGCCGGCAGACTGGTGGAGGTGGCATGGCTCATGTCTTATCTGTCGGCAGAAAGCACGTTTACTAAGCAGTGACCGGCAACTATTTCTTAAACGTTCACGTGACAATGTTGATGTGATGTGGAAAGTAAATGTGATGTGATGTGGAAAAGTAAATGGCTGTACCAAATGCACGTGCTGGTGCCCGACCTGCCTGAGAGTATTTTATCGAAAATGCCACGAGTATAGGTGAAATTTGCAGGAACCTGGACGAACCTCCCGTATTGATTATTATGCTTGATGACTTGGTGCCATTGAAGTGCTTTCCATTCCAACAGGACAGCTAAGAATTGCTGGCGTGCCTTTTTAACAGCAGCAATGTTACTAGCCGTAATTTTTCATTGAAATGTAATTTTGTATTCCTCTTGATAGCATACTTAAAAATTGATTTATTTTCCTTAGAATTAGATTTCTTTCCCGGTGCTCAGGTGAAGCAACTCTGGATTGTCAATTCTTTATGTGCATGTGCGTATGCACGTGTACCTTCTACGCTCTCAATTTTGTTAGCATTGTTAGTTAGTTTCGCCATTGAGTGTCTAAATATTTTATTACTGGCGCTTTCCGTCAGCTGCGTCCAGTCATAGAAATGGTAGAATGTATCGTTGTTGTGGTACGGTTGTCTTCTTTCCTCATTGTGAATTTATGCTATGATAATCTTTGCTGCTGTTTTATACCGAAATCCGCTGGTGAAAATTATGTTATCGGGCTTTAATGATTTAGAACGGGTAGCTTGTGTAGTTCAATGTGGCGAAATCCTTGTTGGGAACACTTCGAGCCAAATGAATAATTGAATCAGTTATAGTTAAGAAAAATCCGCGCCAATGCAAGGGACAACGAAGGAAATGCACGGCAAGAGCGCTGTCTCACAGCAGAATTTTCATTCGTATCTACCCTGGACATATACACATACAAAAGGAGGTAAAGAGAACAGAGGAATGAGCACAGAAAAAAAAAGACAGAACGAACCACCATGCAGCAATCAATGAAGATACAAAAACAGCAAACGTGACGCACTCACGATCGGCACAAGCAGTCTTTAACAAATTATCAATCTAGTAATACACCGTGTCGTGTAAGGATAGTGGTTCGTGACTGACGCATGCGCATTTGGGTTTCCCAATGAAAAAACACGTCTGTTAGTTGACACGTTGTTTGGTCGTTGCTTGCTTGCAGAACAGAGCATTTGCAGAATTCTGGCGTGCAGCCGCGTTTGTTTCATTGCGAATCCACAGGCCAACAAGACGTGTTTCTTAAAGATCCGAAATGTTCCCTTAGGGGGGTTGGCACCGGGACAGACGACTTTAACGCTTTTGACGAATATCTCAAACTGCCACTGGCAACGAACAATTCAAAATTTGCTCATCTCTACAAATGTGTTTCCGCTCCTACCAAATGAATATTCTACTGAAAGGTTGAGTAGCATGCCATTTATGAAAACATAAAGAAAACAATTTTGTTTCTTTGGCAAAAGAAACGTTTAAAAATGGCAATTCCTTCCACAACAACGAAAGTGCTCTATAGTCTTCTTTACAGCACGGTGTTCTTAAAGAAATAAAAGAAAGAAATTTCTTAATTGCAGTAACGTGAATAGATATCTTGACTGCAATCTGGCAGTGGTATACAAGTTTCCCTTGTCGTGCAAAGGTGTCTACATTGGGCAGACCGTAAGGCAGATCTATGAGTGCTTGCGTGAGCATGGTTACGATGTTACGAACAAAATTTGCTCAAGCGTGTTCCTCGGCACTCTTTGCAAAACTTGTGAATGCAAACTACGGTTTGATCGTTGCGTCATCATATGAAGCGTTACAATGAACTGACACGCGAGATATTTGCGACTGATGCCATTTCAAAATGCGCTAAGGAGCGCGTGGTCCATCTTTTTGTCAGCCAAGGGACTTGACTTTCTCAGACGGTGAGTGCGTTTTCAGAGAAATGTAGTCTCGTGCTCCTTGTAATACTGTTTCGATTTTTCTGTCACGTGTGCTGTTAGCGGGCTGTTCAATACCCATTAGGATCACGGAATAAGATCAGTGGGTAGTTGGGGCTCATCCTGTCACCTGTCCGCTGTTTTTCCTTCATGTCAAATTAGGTTGCGCTAAAACAGGATCAGAAAACTCTCCTATGTATTTACAGAAAACTAAAATGAAGAAACAGTTAGCTCAAACTTAATTCGAAGTGCGTACCCGCAGATTGCAAGGTGGAAGTGTTGTCTCTATACCACTCTGTTCTTTTTCCTTCTATGTGGCCGGTTTTTCGTGGGCACTAAACACAGTATGGATGCACATGCTAAGAAATCGTAACATTGCTCTTCTTAAAGAGGCACGCCAGCAATTCTCAGCTGTCCTCTTGAAATGAAAAGCAGTTCAATGGCACCAAGTCATCCAGCATGTTAATCAAAACGGGAGGCTCGTTTTGGCTCCTGTAGATTTCACCTATGTTCGTGACATTTTCTATGACGTACTCTCAGGCAGGTCGGGCACCAGCAGGTTCATTTGGAACAGTCATTCTTGTTTTGCAGAGGCTTTGCATGCTCATCAGTCTTGCATTGTGAACGTTAAAGCTAATGGAGCTTGCATTCCGCCGACAGATAAGACACGAGGCATGTCACCTCCACCACTCTGCCGACAAAGTATCAGGCAATGAAACAGAACCTTAAAAGATGTGTAGCGCCGCTACCTGCTTTGAAAGGCTGACGCTCGCCATTCAGTGCTTGAATTTATATATTTCAGCCTCAAGGTAAGAATAACCCCAAGATAGTAGTAACATATGACAGGCAAGCAGAAGAAAAGAGGTCAGGTAGTGTTTCCGCTTTTAGGACGAGGAGGGCCGCCTCGACAATAAGTGCTATGTTGCTCCGCAAGCAGTTGCGAATTATTGGATTCGAACTAGTAGGGCATGAAAGAGAGCAAGAATTACTGCTCGTAATGCGCCGCTCCGATCCTACACACGATAGCACACGTGCTTTCGGAGTTGTGATTGGCTACGACATCGAGATTCGCTAACCATTGGCCGCTGATCAAGGAAGCAACACTGACCTGAAACAACCTAAACGAAGCCTGTGCTAAAAAGCGAAATGCACAGTAGGACATCAAAAACAGAAAAGCTAGTTATTTCCACTTCTCCACCAGGAACGCTAGGTACATGAAGCAGCAACGCAGGGCCCCGGCAGTAGGTATACGAGGTAACATGCTTGAGTGGGAGCACATCCAAAGAAAGGTACATTGGCCGAGCTAGCGTGGTTGGGGTACTTACGCCAAGTGCTTCCGTTGTTTTGCTAGGGGTTTCAGTTTTCGTTTTATTAGTAGAGCTGTTCTCGAGAACATATTACTTCGGGGGCTCCCCCTATTTTACCATTAGCCGAGTGGTATTGAACTATGTGTGCGAATGCACTCAGTGTACTGCGGTATGTTTCCATGGCAAGCGCTAACATATTTTTCACAGCGAATGAGTATAGTACGCACTCTTGTCAAACCAAGCGTCTTATCATTTCCTTGAAAGGCCCCTCGCACTGTTTTGGAGCAAAGGAACACACTGAACATGCCATGTTCAGTGTGGACTTGGGGAACATCGTTTTCATGAATGAAGTTACTTTCAAGATTGCTGGCATTCTCCTATTATAACCATGCAGCAACTAGCAAAACAGGCCACTCTCATGAGTGGAACGAACGACGTGGACCTTTCAGATGTTTAGAGCCGCGCTTAGCGCAGCAAGTTTCTTGGTTATTACGAAGAAGAAATCATTATTGAGAAAAGAAAGAATAGATTGTTTTGTTATACACATGCGGACTACAAGCGTTCAGAAAAGTTTATTTTAACAAGAGACGATACGAACACAGTCGCAATCACGGTTGAATCGTACGGCCACCTAGTAGCGCTAACGGAGCCAGGTTTTTGACCAAATGGTTCGCAACTTGTATGCTACACGGCCACGGAGGAAGTTCAGGTGTCCTATGCAACTTTTAGAGAATTTTTAACATCCTTTCCGTGCATCGTGAGTGGTGATCTTATATGTTAAAGAGAAACTCTATGAGCATACGTCTTTAAAGCAATGCCCGTTTCTTTACATATTCTAGGTGCTCAGGCATTGTCAAGATGTGTGCAAAATATCCATGCACCGATCATCAAGGACGCTGGGGAGTTCATGACGCCGCGCTAGCTTTGGGGCGATGAACACGAAAACTACCACGTGCTGAGTGAGTGTGGCACGAGCACCTGGAGCATCACGATAAAAAAAATAAATATACAATCAAAGAAGTACACGGGTGACCACACGCAAGAAGAAATATACAGATCCCACGCACTGTAGGAATCGATGTAAGCCAAGCTTTGTCTGCTTCTGCGTTCATTGACGTTATTTGGCGGCAATAAATCGACGCCATACGACAGTCATGACGGGATGTGAAATGTTAGCTTGCCTGCTCCACTCGACTCCTTATGCGAGCCTTCGTCTCTTCGGCACTAAGTGCTCGCTTCGGCGCCATTTTGTGTTCTAGCGCTGTAGCTCACAAAACTGTCTACTCTCTCTCTCCCTCTCTCTCTCTCTCTATTCCCTCACTAAAATTATCCCCACCTCCTCCAATTAATGTCGTTGCTGTTGCGGGTGAGCACGGAGACAAGCGCGGCAGCTCCTGCACAGCATTTGTGACGGCTCACGGCTTGTTACGGCACCCAGAAGGCATTCTGCAGATGCGACACGGCGTAAATCTTGACACGAGCTTCTCTGATAGTCTTTCCTTTGCGCCACACTCCTGTCGTGTACTAACGCGATAGCGTTAAGAGGAAGCTTTAGCTCGGGCGTTCTTATCTAAATACATGTAAAAGGGGAATTCGTTTTTCTCGGCAACAGCACCAACTTTGGTGAGGTTTGTTGCACTTAAAAGAACGAATTTAAATTTACTGACTCTCGGTTTCAAAATTTTGATTTAGGAAGTCTATTTTTTATTAAAAAGTAGCAACAATCCAAAATTTTCAGAAAACAAAGCTATTAAGTTCACAACTCTACAATATGATGTCATAATTATATTTTGACACGCTGACGAAAAAAGAGGTTTTAATCATCGTCGGAAGAAGACGATGTTCCGGTCTTCGCGTGCTGTCTAACATCTTGTCAGCTCCTTTAATTATTGTAAATATTCTGTATATACACGTCTGGTTGTTTTAACCCCGTAACATTTTGGTGGAGGTTGCAGGATCATTATCAAGACGGATTTATGCAGCGCGCGCTCCTTGGCTGCATCTATAATGCCAGCTCAAGGCGAGAATGCTTCGGGCCCGTCGGCACCCACGCCCACCATCATTCTAGCACAACCCCGTGACCCAGGAACCTTTTCTGGCACCAACGACACTGATGTTAAAGACTGGCTTCAACTACATGAGCGGGTGAGTGCCAGCAACCACTGGGACCAGACCATCATGCTCGCGAATAGGATGTTTTACCTCGTAGGCACGGCACGCGTGTGGTTTCACACACACGAGGAAGAACTTACCAGCTGAGACATTTGCAAACAGAAACTCAAAGATTTGTTTTGCAAGCTTGTTGGACGTCAGCGCGCCGCCAAAAAAGAAGTCGCTTCGCCTGTCCAGGCGTGCGCTGAATCCTATCTCACGTACATCCAGGACCTACTCGCTCTGTGCCGCAAAGTGGATCCAAAGCTGTGCGAACCTGATAAGGTTGCACATGTCATTAAGTGCATAGCAGATGATGCCTTCTATCTCCTTGTCTTCAAGAATTCTTCCACTGTGCAAGCCATCATTACCGAACCCGGCGGTTTGAAGAAGCTAGCGTCCCCGCATTGCCCAGCCATTTCCCCGCCTTCCCAACAATGCTGCTACGTCCACCTGCGAAGAACTCCGCAGTCCGACCACACCCAATCGCTCTGATGACATCCTCCATGTCATCTGACGTGAAATAGAAGACGCATATCCTGTCCTTACCCCAACCCACGGCCCCGACAATTGCCAGGCGACCGTCTCATTTATACAGTCTGTCATGCTCCAAGAATCGGCCAACGTTGCCTTGACCAACGTCTGCTCAGTTAATCGGCTTGACTACACTACGTCCAGCACTGTCATACGCACCCGCAGCCTGAATCCACCAAAGCGGTATGGCAGCCCGGCCGAATGGCGTACTCCAGACGACAGGCCTATATGCTTTACTTGTGGCCGTATCAGATATATTTCACGTCACTGACGGTCTTCGTGGAATTCGACCCCATGGTCCTACCACCCATCCCACAGCCCTCAAGCTGCTCCTCGGTTCGCCCTGCAAACGCAGCCAGCGAATTCTCGCGACACTTCTCGTCCTTTCCGCTCTAGCCGCTCTCCTTCGCCACGTCACCGTCTCTCCCAATCGCCCCCATATCACCGATCACCGTCCCCTATCTCCTTCCGGCGCACCCTTCCGGAAAACTAACGGGTGATGCTGCCAAACCGACCTGACGCAAAAATCCTTTTTTGACCTTGCCCAGACATCTGAACCTCATTAACGTGAACGTGGATGGCGTGCCTGTTAGGGCTCTGATTGACACTAGCGCGCACGTATCTGTGATGAATGCTGAGCTTCGGAATCGTCTCGAGAAAGCCCTCACTCCTGCCCCTTCACCTGTGGTCCAAGTCGCCGATGGTGGAACACCAGCCGTTATTGGCATGTGACAGGCTCGCGTAGATGTCGCCGGACATCATACTTCTGTTTTATTTTATGTACTAGAGCACTGGGGCCCTCACGACCTTATCCTGGGCCTCGACTTTCTGTCTACACATGCCACTCTGATAGACTGTTCTGCTGATGTTGGGCGACTCGCTCTACCTGCTGGTATTCACCCTCCCGATAGTGATCCGATGCGGCTATGTTCCACAGAGCATATTCGCCTCCCTCACCGTGCCGTTATCTACATAGGTGTGTCCCCCGTTTCACCTATACCAGACGGTGACTACATTGTATCTACTAATCCGGATGTCCTGCTCTCGCGTAACGTCGCTTTTCCTCACACAGTCGTTACCATTTTTGACAACGCGTCCTGCCTTCCGCTTGTGAACTTTGGACTCTGTACACAAGTACTCCCGCGCGGAATATCCCGGGCGAAAATAACGTCAGCAAGAGACTACCGCATTTCGGCTCTAACTTGTGACAGCTCCTCGTGTTCAACTCTTGCTTCGCCCCCTGTTTCTTCAGACTTGAATGTCCTAACAAAAATTATTGCTCCCGACCATGCTCCGAAGCGTGCTCAAGAACTACGTTGCTTCCTTGCCTCATACTCGGACATATTCTATCTTGGAGAACGCCCTCTAGGACGTTCATCTGTCGTAAAGCATCGAATAAACACCGGTTATGCGAGCCCGATCCATCGGCGACCCTACCGCGTCTCGCCTACTGAGCGGCATATCATCCAACACGAAGTTGACTAGATGCTTTCTCGAGACATCATCGAACCTTCTTGCAGCCCATGGGCATCCGCCGTTGTACTAGTTAAAAAGGACAACAGTTGGCGATTTGGCGTCGATAATCGATACCTCAACAAGGTAACAAAAAACGACGTCTATCCACTACCACGCATTGACGATACCTTGGATTGCTTGCATGGAGTACAATATTTTTCGTCCATCGGTCTTCGCTCCGGCTACTGTAAAATTGCCGTCGACGACATGGACCGCGAGAAGACAGCTTTTATTACTCCCGATGGCCGGTATCAGTTCAAAGTGATGCCTTTCGGTTTATGTAATGCCCCGGCCACATTTGAACGAATGGTGGACGCCCTCCTACACGGTTTCAAGTGGTCCATCTTTCTCTGTTCCATGAACGACGTGATCGTTTTTTTCCGAGTTTTGCGACACACCTCGAGCGCCTGTCGTCGATCTTCTCGGCTTTTCGTCAGGCGGCGCTACAAATAAATTCGTCCAAGTGCCACTTCGATCGTCGTAAGATTTCTGTGCTCGGGCATCTCGTCGATACTTCTGGTGTACGCCCTGATGAAGATAAAATACGGGCAGTCAAAGACTTTCCCGTGCCAACATGTGCCAAGGATATTCGCAGCTTCTTGGGCCTTTGCTCCTACTTCCATCGGTTTGTCCGAAATCTTGCGAACGTTGCGCGCCCCCTCAACCAGCTCCTCAAGAAAGACGCTGCACTCATTCGGGGCCCTGAGCAAGCTGGTGCTTTCACCATGCCGATTGGGCTGCTTACGTCCCCACCCATTCTCGCTCACTTTGATGCCTCAGCTCGAACAGAAGTCAGTACCTATGCCAGTGGCCACGGTATTGGAGCTATCTTGGCACAGAAAAAAACAAGAGCGAGAACGTGTTATTGCCTACGCCAGCCACCTTCTCTCCTCTGCGGAGAGCAATTATTCTATCACCGAACGAGAGTACCTGGCTCTCGTTTGGGCAGTGGGTAAATTCCGCCCCTATTTCTATGGCCGCCAATTCACAGCCATCACTGATCACCACGCTCTGTGTTGGATTTGTCCCTCAAAAATCCTTCAGGGTGCCTTGGCCGCTGGGCTCTGCGCCTCCAAGAATAGAAGTATTCAGTTGTATACAAGACCGGCCGATTACATGAAGATGCGGACTGCTTGTCACGCCATCCTGTCGATCCTTCTGACGTTTCTGCGGCCGGCATACCTGTCACCGTTCTCTCTCTGGCTGCTTTTTGCGACATTGGAGCTGAACAACGTCGGGACGCCTCCTTCAAACACCTTATTCAAGGCTCACTTCGACGAAGCCCGATCCTTCCTTTCGCATGTTTGAACTTCAAATGGTATATTGTACCGCTCTAACATGCGCCCGGACGGCCCTGCCCGGCTCTTCGTTGTGCCTGAGCATCTGCGTGAGACTGTTCTTGCCCGGCTTCATGATGTACCGACTGCAGCTCACCTTGCCGTGTCACGGACGTATGACCGTGCTCGTCGGCGCTTCTTTTGGCCTGGTCTATACCGTGACGTCTGCCGTTATGTCGCTGCGTGTGATCTTAGTGAACGACGCAAAAAGCCGGCCACACTCCCTGCTGGTCGCCTTCAACCACTTGACGTACCATCAGAACCATTCTTCCATCTAGGTGTTGATCTTTTAGGCCCTTTTCCTACGTCTGCTTCGGGAAACAAGTGGCTTGCTTTAGAAACAGACTACGCCACCCGATATGCAATGACACGGGCTCTTCCGACAAGCTGTGCAACCGATGCCGCCGACTTCCTCCTAGAAAACGTCATCCTTCACCACGGCGCACCTCGACAGCTCTTCGCCGACCGAGGCCGCTACTTTATTTCTAAAGTTGTCAATGACATTCTACACTAGTGCGCGACTAAACATAAACTTGCTACTGCTTACCATCTACAAACAAACGGTCTAACCGAGCGCCTTAACCGCACCCGTACTGACATGCTGTCCATGTATCTCCGATGATCATCGCGACTGGGACCTTGCGCTACCGTTCGTTACTTTCGCTTTAATTCATCTCGCCATGATACCGCAGGCTTCTCTCCATTCTTCCACTTGCTTGGCCGTGACCCCACGTTACTTTTCGACACCGTTCTGCCTGCTAGTCTGAATTCCACATCCGAGTACGCCCGTGAAGCTATCCTCAAAGCACAACAAGCACACCATATTGCTCGACGTCGACTTGTGGAGTCGCAGGACAATCAGCGGCGCTTATATGACGCCCGCCATCGTGACGTCCATTACACACCGGGCGCCCTGGTTCTCCTTTGGTCACCGTCGCGACGCGTTAGCCTCTCGGAGAAGTTACTTTCATGTTACTCCGGCCCTTACCGTGTCTTGCCTCAAGTAACTGACGTCACGTACGAAATTGCCCCTCTTGAACCAACCGTGTCTCAGCATCCCTCCGACGTGGTCCACGTCGCGCGTCTCATGTTGTATCACTCGCCCGCCTCCTAACCTGCACTGAGCCGGTGCTTCAGCCTCCGGGGGTCATGTGACACGCTGACAAAGAAAATGTTTTATTCATCGTCGGAAGCTAGGCTTTGCTCAATTGCACGGATGTCCCTCCGACGGGACATCCGTGCCAAGATCACGGTACAACCTGTGCCCAGAAACGTACACCCCGAAAACAACAAGGGCAGACGACAAGCGAGAGGACAATTCCTCATTAACCAAGCCTCGGCGAACCGCGAACGCTCAGCTTTTGTGAACGCGGCTGCATACGCGGGGAACAAAGTTTTCGCAGTGGCGGTTGAGGACGGCCGCGGATCCACAAGCCATGCAGCCACGGTAATCGCAAGGAAGCCTGAACAGGCGGAACAGGTTGCGATCGCTGTTGCGTTCGCCGACGACAAACTTAGCCATATCTACAGCGACTCCATAGCCGCTATCAGAGCTTTCCAAGAGGGCACGGTCTGCGCACAGGCTCTCAGAATTGTTAGGTTAACAAACACGTCAGAATCTCAGAATCTCAGGTTAACAAACACGTCATAGACTGGTTCTCGGCACACTTAGGACCAAAGATCGGCGATGTACCCTACCTTAACGAGGCGGCACACGAGGCTGCGCGCACGCTTACAGACCGCGCTGCTTCACCCGACCACTCGAAGAACAAGGACGCCCCCACTACATACAATGAAATCACTGAACACTACTACCTACGACGTAGAGAGTATAGCACGCCACACCGCACGCTCACTCGAGCTCAAGGGGTTACACTCAGAATGCTACAACCAGACACATACCCCACGCAAAACAAACTACACCATTACATGCCTGAGCTCTACGACAAGTCTTTTTGCACCAATTGCAATAGATCCCTTGACGTATATCATTTACTGTGGCCGTGCTCGCAAGCTCGCATGAACTACGAACAGGACAAGCGCAAGTTTCGAGAAGCAATCCGGAGCGAAGAACTCGCTCCCCAACTCTGGGGCGTCCAGCAGGTCCACGACGCTGCCAGGAAACTCAACCTCCCGGTTCCGTCGTGGGAGACGCCCACTCCATGAGAGCCCAAAGCTCTCGTGGCCTGCAGGACCTCGAATAAAGTTGATTTCCTTCCTTCCATCGTCGGAAGAAGACGATGTTCTGGTCTTCACGCGCTGTCTACCATCTCGTGAGCTGCTATAATTATTGTAAATAATCTGTATATACACGTCCGACTGTTTTTAACTCCGTAACAATATCAACTGCATATAATAGTACATCTTAAACGGACGAAGTTGATATGTCACACTTGAATCTAAAGAAATTAGTCATATGTAAATACAGCTTTTGCAGAACCCTTGTACACAACGTAACAAATTCACGTAAGATATAGAATGACAAAGTAAATTTGTCTGCCTTCATTGATCTAGTGAATGCCGTTTACAGAACCGCGATATCTGTTCTTGATGCCGAGCAATTAATTTGTAGGCTTCGTGTCTCTATTCTTTTCAAGTTTCGAAATATAGAAAATATTTATAGAAATCGGCTAGCTATATACAGCTTCGCTGGAAAATATCCTAATGATATTACTTTACATCTCTTCCGGCACTCAATGGTTGTATACCGGCTATATTGGCCGTTTTACAATGGCTAGGCGGCTGTGACAATCTTGACGCGCTATACTTGTGGTTGGTGTGCCATTTCAATGGATGTCTTACGCGCCTAAGTTTCATGTTACATGCCGTTATCAAGAAGTGTGCAGTGTCGATACACGTGTACAGTGTGTGTTGTTTCTTGAGATAGGGTTCTATGTGCTATCGTGAGTGTTCCAGCTATAGTTTAATCTTTATGTTAAGGACTTGTGATCCGTTTCAAAGTGGGGGACTTATGATTTGATGCGCGCGAAGTAGCCGTGCAGCGATCATCAAGGGCACTTGCGAGATGCACTTGATTTTACAGAAGGAGGTACTCCTCTTGTATCTAAAGTTGGCTTATGACACTTAACTGTATGACGAGTAGGAACGTTTAGCATCACTTTGTAAACGTCGCCATTACTTGATGACATAGTGCTATTTGACGGGCACGGAGTGCAATGGCCTCTCAAGTTTTCCAGTTTGCTGGCTTGTCTGTCCTAGTTTCTTTAATATGTGTGATGGTCTAGCCGACGAACGATAGAGATTACAACGTTGGAGGAGGTGAGGGAGAAATAAAAGGTCAAATACATTTGTAAAGCAACAAAAACACATGCGCATGCACACATACGTACACCATCCATTTAAATAGTGGCCTTTAGAGAATCCCTCACCACACCCCATAGCAATCTTTGGTTATACGCTGGAAGTTGCTACGTGTCTTCTAGGGAGCGTTCTGCCGCAAAAAAAATGTTTCAAATCGGCTCATTAATAACCAAGATAGAAATATAGATAGTGTCGGGAACACACGATTTGAGGAAGCCAGCTTCACCGAAAACGTAGTCGCTCTCTCCACTTTTCCCGTCCAGCCTCCGCAAGTGAAATTACTTACCTGCGTTCTCCCATAGCGAACCTCAATGATCACGTGACGCATAAGTCATGGGCCCCTCTTTCATTTTTTTTCTCCTCACTTTTTTGCGGCGCCGCGCACTCTTCTGACGGCTTCACGTGCGAGCTGTTGCGATTGTCTCGTTTCGGGCAGCACATGATTTTCCGCGCTGTGCACGAGCAAACCTGACTTGCGGTATAAGTTTGTGCTACACGAACACTGAGGCTCACACAAGCGGATCATGGAGTATCATAACTCGCTGGAACACGGTATACAATGACATAGTTTCGGTGTCCGCGCGCGACTGCACCACGTGGGAATAAGCAGACGTAGCGGAAATGCCTCTCACGTGCTGGGGTGTGCAGTAAAACAAGAACATGTAGACATTGCGTTTCCGTGTTTGAATATTTCTCTAAGCTTTAATTCGTTTGTTAAAGCAACATATTAAGCACATAGGAGATGTTGGCTCGAATAATTCTCGAAGACAAGTGTCACTACGAGAGACGTCACAACGCGAACAATTGTACGTAGGCGCACTAGCACGTGTACGCCATACTCCGGCTTGAAGCGCGGTGGCCGCGACGAGAAGGGAAAACGGCGTTCGGTTTGAGATTTCAGCATGAATTGATGTAAACGTAAGCCGTCTGCACTGCGTTTCATATATAGCAGTCAATGCTGTGGAGAATAGAGAGACTTCTTGCGGTGGCTTCGTTCGTAATAGGATAGAGTTCTGTGTTTATGGAGCGCAATTGTGCGCAACTGTTTCTTATGTAATCAAAGTATTGGATAAAACAAGTTTTATTCCTGCGCAACAACCAGACGTGGTATACGGTTGCTAATTCATTATTTTTAATCTTTCTAATCTTTGCTGTTCTAGCCGGGTTTTTTATTTGCAACCTGTCGCTAGGAGCCTTACTGCATCCTCGCCCGACCGAACGCTGTTGAAGCGCAGCGAAGCGTGGACCGAACGCGCGGAGTGATAAGCTTATTTGAACGAACTTTTTGCGTTGCTTCCACGGCGCTGACTGCAATGTACAGAAACGGAGTACAGGTATAGACGAGCGTTTGTGCTCGGAGTCCACTGTTTGAGTCCTACCATTAAACAATTTCATTTATGTTAGATAAAGTAAACGTCTTTCCAACACGTTTTTCCACGACCTTTTTCGTACAGGATATGTTTCAAAACTTTTTCCAAGGCCGATACCGGAGGTAGTTTACAATCGCGGCAACAACGTTACGTTACATTGAGGTATGACATCCGTTATTGTTTCGCACTTTTAAAATTTTGGTCTTCTTGTTGTGCCAAGGAAATAGAAGGTCTCGATATTCTGAAAAATTTGCTATCGCTAGGTTCAGAACGTGTGAGCTTTTGCATATCTCTAGTATCTAGTAATTTAGTAGTAAGTAGATAAGCTGATGAGGGATGTAATGAAAGTACAGGGTTATTCAGAGTAGTTCTCGCGAGACTGTCAGTCATTTCGTTCACGCATATTCCCCTATGACGAGACACCCAAAGTCATTTATTTAACTTTATCTGGGCAGGCAGGGGAAAATGAAGTGTACGCAAAATGTTAGTACCGCGATTTGTTGTGAGCAATGTACATGAATATAAAGAATCCATTATTGTAACTGCCGTCGATATTAATGACTTTACGTAGGGCGAACACCGGAGCCAACGTTTAGCCAGAAATGCGGCGGATAAGTAGTGCGTATTTCGTATTGAGAATGTCCAGTCTAGAGCAGGAGCGAAAGTGGCAATTCCACATTTTTCTCCACACCGTGAGGCGTCTGTTGCGATGATGGTATTTCTATCAATACTGAATAAATGATCTTGAAATAATCCATTTAACATAATAGGAGAGATAAGTTTTGCATTGTTTGGGTAGGCGTCATCATAGGTGTTTCGTACTCTCCCGCACATGTGGCACCTATCAAATACGTACACTTAAGGGCTTAATCGATGTGTCTACAAAGACAACTTGTATTATATGAAACTAGGGCCAGTCTACTCCGAAGAATAAAACAGGCTGGTAAATGAATATGATTTGCAGTCGTATAATAGGGGATTCGTCCATATTTAAGAATGTTTGCACCTCAAAATCGAAATCTGGGGAGCTATGCAGGATGCGCCAAGTTTCTCGTTCACCCTAGTTTTACCCGAGTTTGCTCGACGGCAGTCAGTGAACAGAGATAGCGCGGAACGCGCAAAAGCTACAGGCAAAAAACTATGTAGACAAAAAGCCGCGTATGCCAACATGAGCGCACCCTGCGCGGCACGCTGCTTCCACGTTTCAAGCGCAGCTGCACAACGAAACGCGCCAGCGCCGCACATTGTTATCAACGGATTATGGCAACTTAGCAATACCATGACTGTCCCGCTGCCTTTCTGCACACTTGCCGTGAGCCGCTTGACACGCCTTTCTCGGGCGCGTCAAGGGCGTGCCTCCTCTTTCGGGCACTATCTTTCTATCCTCCATCGAATGCGAACAGGGGCGCTATTCTCGACATTCCGCTATTTTCTGCAATGCGTGACGTAGGCGCGACGCAATCAAAATGGCGCTGGTGGACCCATTTTGTTTACGTAACGTGACGCCAACTTGACGTTTCGCCTAAGAAACCGACATGAAGGCATTACATTCAGTGCCTTCATGTCGGTTTCTTATGCGGTAAAGCAAAACAGTTTTCCTCCGCAGTAAAAATATAGCAGCTATCTCAAAGCGTATGATTATTCCGTAGAAAACGCTTCTTGCTTCCGTCGTCTGCTGCGTACAAGCCGTCGTCTGCTTCAATAGCTAGGATGCGTGCCACCGGAAAATGGAATGAGTCATCGCATGTTGGCGCCGACGCGCTTGTTTTCTTGCTTGAGACAACATACACGACCTACCAGTGGTGATGCGCGCACTTTCTAGGCCACGTTATCGCTATCTCGTGAAACGCAATTGACTCAGGCCGACTCGGCTGGCTGATAGCTTCCTCGATCACCCGCACCGGTGCGCGCCGGGGCGCCTTGGTGCGCACTTTCATCCTCGATCAACCGCACCGGTGCGCACCGACCATCCTCGATCACCGGAAGCGCACCCTGTTGGAGCGGTTTTCCGCTCCCCTGTCTCGCACCGAGAAAATCGACGGTGCGCCGGGGTGCAATCCCAGCAAGCACTGCGGGACGTGCGACGCGCGCGCGCACTGCCGACTGCAGAACCGCGGACCCTCTGGCCCGATAGCTGCGCAAGCTGCGGTTGCAACGAATTTGACGGAGTTAGCTAGTGGAGATGTCGGCTATGAGAAAAGAAGCGCTCCTAGTTGCTGCTATCGTTAAGCTTTTTTCAAGTTCGTCTGACAGCGAAGACGACATGCTGATCGACCCCGTCCAAAAACAATGTGATGAAAAGTTGCCGAAAGTGGACAGGTTCGTTGAATGGGTCGTCAGGAACGGGTCGTCAGGACTAATTATAAGATCCATTGGTGTTTGCTTGCAACCAGGTATGTCGGAGCACGCAGTTTGACAAGGTTCGAGTGCTTGCCGCAGATACTCAGCACCTGCAAAGAATAAAATGTGCGCGCGCGCGTGTTCGCGCACGTTTTTCGCGCCAGGGACAATGTAGCGCTGCAGGCAAGCACCCTGCACGGGGTGTAGTTTTGTCGTCGATGTTGACGCTCCCCAGTGCGCCACCGCGGCGGTGCAAAGCGCACCATTCTGGTTTCGGGGCAACTCCGGGGCAAGGTGATCGAGGACCCTATGAGAAACGGCCGAATATCACCGATAGCATTGCGCGCGCAAGAGATATCCGCTAGCGGGACGCAAGCGCCGGCGCTGCCACCTCTTGTTACTCGCACCGCGGGAGGAAACTTCAAGGCGCCGCCTTCCGTACATTTCTTTTTTATAAATTAGAAAGAGCCCATTGTCATAACTTTTGATTGTGCGAAAAGGCATTAATCTTAATTACAATACAAATGCAGCAGTGAAAAGTGGACAATAGTGACAAAAGTTTGCTATGTTCAACCAATATGATGTCGTATAAACGCATTGTTTAAAAAATGATGGCCCCAACACAAATGCCAACACCACCCGAGAGCGATGCAAATACTATGAGCACGCGTTATGAACAAAAGATTTTCCTGGCGCCAAACGACGGGGAAAATGTGACGACACACATTCCTCTCGGCTGCCATTGAATATGGCTTCTCATTAGCATAGTTCACGCGGC
This sequence comes from Dermacentor andersoni, assembly GCF_023375885.2. Lineage (NCBI taxonomy): Eukaryota > Metazoa > Arthropoda > Arachnida > Ixodida > Ixodidae > Dermacentor > Dermacentor andersoni. The sequence goes on from NW_027314755.1 coordinate 725,897, forward strand.
TCGTCGCACCAAAAATTATGGCGAAAAATTTCAGCAATGGCGGCCCAGCGCAACGACACCCATCGTCAAAATAACGTTTACGAAACAGCTCTTCCTGTGACGCTCCTCACGAGATATTCCTTCAGCCAATCAGCAAGCTGGCATGGCGCATATCTTGGATCGCCGCCACATATTCGCGTGATTGCAGATGCATTGCACTGGCTTCTGCACGCTACGGCTCACATTCTTTTTGATGCGCTAACATCATAACATATCTGCCAAGGACCTAAATAATATATTAGTCCATAAAATTTGCAGCTCCACGTCAGGTTTCGTCATCTTGATGAAAACGCAAAATTTCATTTTGCAATACTTCCGCTTCCCGGCACAAATTTCAAAACACGTGACCTCTCGACAGCCAATCAGTGAGTAAACATGGCGGATAATGGCGGCCGCGTTGCCGCCATGAGTGTCCGGAATAGCGCCCCAGGGGTGCGATTTTGTAGAAATGCCTTTTTTCATGCCAATGCCTTTTCGCGTGACGTCATCGATTTTGGAAATTGTGGTTACGTAGGCACGACGTTTCCTGGATCGTCCAATCAGAAGCTCTGTTCATTGGCCGGATGTTTCTTTCGTGTTCTATTTTCTTTTTCCGGGGCTGTATAGCAAATTCCTTTGTAAAACGGCACTTAATAAAAGCGGACTTCCATGCTGCGTAAAGCAAATTCATTTTGTTACCTTACAACCCAAAAGCTGCCGCAGTCTAAGAAATGCAAACGCAAGTGCTCCATTTTTGAAGCCGTAGCCACATAGTAGTCGGATGTGCATCCACTCCATGCCGTTGAGCGCACGCAAAATGGCAGCCTCTGTTTACCTGAACAGCTGACAGCCCATATCGTGTCCGTCTCAACAGCGGACAGCCCCTTGCGTGTCCGTAATGCCAAAAGGAGGATATGATTATGAGGCACGCTATAGTGTGGGACTACGGAATACTATTCCCCAGCACCCCTCACCAAGTCACATAGCAAATTTGATAATACGCTGGAAGTTGTAACGTACCTTGTAAGAATTTTTCAAATTAGTTGATTAATATCAGAGATAGAAATATTTGAAGCGGCGCGAACCTCTGATTTCAGGAGACGGGGGTCCCCGCCAACATATGGACTCGCTCCAATTACTCCCCAAGCCAAATTCCTCCTCAGCGTTCTCTCATACCGAAGCCGGAGGGTGGCGTGACAAATATGTCACGGGCCCCGCCTTCTATATTTTTTTCCTCTCTCTCCGTCGTGTTTTTGGGGAGTGGTGCACTTCCGGTGACAGTCTGGTGCGCTAGCTGCTGCGTTAGCCTCGTTTCGCACAGCGGAAAATTTTGCACACTCTGCACGAGAACACCTGATCAGTGGGATAATCACAAGCAATGATGCAGGCGCGACAGGATGAAAGGGCTCATGAAGGCGGACGGCCACGGAAGACCGTAAAAATTAGGGAGATTTAGTTGGGCGTCCGCAACCACCCACGTGCGCAGGGCCCGAGGCTGTGTGTGCGCAGCGCAGCGCGCGCGCACGACACGGCAACAGTTGGCCGAATGCAAAAGCTTACAAGAGGATTGCTGACTTGCACGCGTAGGAACCAGTAGTGTGCTACTCAGCGCCGCCATATGCCACCTTCTGAAAGCGTGTAGCCACTATCAGCCGCCAGGAACTCGAACCACAAGCCCGAGTCATATATTCGGCAAGAGTGATATCAAAAAATGCGCTCTCGTGGACACGCCAGAACACGCGAGATCATTCCGCAAAGGCCACTGAGCCCGCAGTGGACGCTACGCAGCTTTTGAAAAGCTGCGGGCGTACGCAAGATAGCGTGCATGCTCCTGCGCACTGCGCATGCGCGCTGACGCCTCCGCGGGTTTTCTGCGCACTCAGAGCTGCTGCAGACGCCCAACTAACACTGTCTATTGACATAGTTTCGTTCTTTGCGTGCGCGACTGCACGCCGCGAACACAAGCAGATACGGAAAAACCCGGCTCTTGCTACGATACAAAGTAAAGCCAGAACGCAAGGACATTCAGTTTCGATGTATTAATATTTCTCTAAACTATAATTTGTCTATTCAAGTAGCAGTATAAACAAATAACTGACATTGCCTTCAATAATTCTCGAAGCCACTTGTCACTGTGACCGACGTCACAGCTCTGCCCCGCATGCAATGTGCAATATGCGTTGAGTCTCCGGCTAGGATACCGGCGACCGCGACAAGACCGAACGACGTTCGGTTTGAAATTTAAGCGCTTTGCGAGGCGTGTAGTAACGCAATACTTTGCAGAGAAGATCGTAAGCGCACGTTGTATGCACTGCGCTTGTCAGCTCAAAATGGGCAGCCCTGGTGAGAGGCCTGTGAACGTGCACACAATGCACGGTACACTGGTCTTCTTGTATGTCGCCTCCATCGAAATGTTACCGCCGCGACCGGGATTCGACCCCGCGTCCTCGGGCTTGCACCGCAACGTAGTGGCTTGCTCCTCGGGCTTGCACCGTAGTGGGTTCGGCTTGCACCGAAGCCACTACGCCACTACGGCGGGTATCTCCTCGCATCCACTCTGTTCGCATGAAAAGACGGCGCGTACCCTCACCGTCTTGCTCCCTCGCATGCGCGAGAAGACGCCGGCGAAACAAACTGCCATCGTTCTCTGCTCCACCTCGCATGTTTTTCTTCGCGCCCACTGTATATGGCTCGCGGCCGCGCTCGTCTTGCACTTTGACTTTATACGGAACACCATGGCGGTGACGACGGTGATAGTGACGACGACGGTGGAAAGTCGTTTGGAGTGTCCATAGAATTGGTATTGAAATAAAAGGCGAGAAATGAAATACTGGTGGCACTGTCTTCTTGGGTTTCTCATGCCAGCTTACAGTGACGTCATAGACTGATAATCTCTATTCTGGTCTAATTAACTTCTCATGGGCAAAAATGAGTTCCATTGTATCCGAAAGAAGTTCGAAGGCGACTCAACCTTCAGTTGAAGTGAGATAGTGATTTACGGATGAAGGCTCAAAAATTTTGTTTTACAATGGCGATTATATGAACACTCGAGGCGCATTTCTGCCGTCATCGCGGTTGTCGAGGGCGTCGCCGTCACCCTGAGGTAAAGTATAAAGTCCAAGGAATATCAGACCGTCGCCGCGCGCTGTGCTGTATGTGCCGGTGAAAGAGTGCGAGAGTCAGCCGACGATCACGGCTGAATCGCGCACGCGCAAGTGAGGAAATTGGGGAGGAAGCTCACCGTTTTCCCTCGCGCGCAAGGAACCAGGGGAGAAGGGGTGAGGGCAGAGGGCTGTATTGCATGTGGCCGCGCCATACGCGGTCACGTGCGATCGCGCGGGCTTTACCTTGAAAACAATATGCTTTGGGGGCAGAGTCTAGCTGGGCCGACTGCTTGTACCTTTGCATGTGCTTTGTTCTCACCGCTCAGTTTACGTTAAAGGCATCAACAGCCCGAAGGTCAATTCGCTCGCTGCTGCTTCCGCGATTTCTCACGCCAGCGTTTCGAGAGCAAGCGTCCGCGGTTATCGAGTGGGATGTGTGCATGTTTGGCTGTGCGCGCTGATACCATGATTTGCAATTTAGTTAGTAAGCGAGTTTTTACAAGTTTACACGGCCGATAAACATGCTATCCAGAATTACTACGGCTGTCTACTAATGGGCTATTGCAATTGATGCGTCGCCTATCGGGCGACTTTATCTACTTCACTATCTTCGAGATGTCCGCACAATTGCCGCATAACGTGTCCATTATATTTACTCATCTCCGAGATTTATTATCTCAAATTTACGGTCCAATTATCAGGCACGGTATTAGGGGGGAAAGGTTTCCGTGGCGAAATGGTTACAGTATCTGCCTTCTGTGCTAGATGTTTTCTGTCGCAATCCGACCGTTGGATAATTTGATAACTCATTTCTCTAGATAATCAGAATTTCGACATGTGGGCGAACTAAAGAATGCGATAGCAACATGTTAGGATATTACACGAGGCAAGGTTTGCAACTTTAGCTGTACTATGTGTTGCAGTAAACATATGCTCGGAGAGTAAACACGTATGACGTGAAGTGCGCAGACGCACATGAACAGAAAGAACTGAATATACGCGAGCCACATCGGCTAGAAGTAGAGGGTCTTTTCGGTGTTGTAGCCTTTCGACAGCCTCCTGTTTATTTAAGCGGCATGCTCACGGCAGACATGAAGCCCTTTTCGCGCTTTTGAACAACAGTGTTTTTTTCCGCAGCGTTGGCCTCACGTTTCCGCAGCGTCAAGTCCTCGGTCTTCCGGCGTTGAGCTCCAGCAAGCACTGCACTTTCCAAGTTAATCAACAAGCGTAATACAGCTGACATAAAGAAGTGTAATATGGATAGAAATGAACATGCTCTCACGAACGGAGGAAGCCTAAAAGCAGTGAAGACGGAACTAGGAATAGGCGAGAATCAAATGTATGCGTTAAGAGACAAAGCCGGCAATATAATTACTAATATGGATGAGATAGTTCAAGTGGCTGAGGGGTTCTATATAGATTCATACAGTACCAGTGGCACCCACGACGATAATGAAAGAGAATAGTCTAGAGGAAATTGAAATCCCATGCACAAGTAACGCCGGAAGAAGTAAAAAAAGCCTTGGTGGCGATGCAAATGGGGAAGGCAGCAGGGGAGGAACAGGTAACAGCAGATTTGTTGAAGGATGGTGGGCAGAATGTCTAGAAAAACTGGCCACCCTGTATACGCAATGCCTTTATGACTTTGAGCGTAACGGATTCTTGGAAGAACGCTTACATAATCCTAATCCATAAGGGGACGCCAAATACTTGAAAAATTATAGACCCATCAGCTTACTGTCCGTTGCTTACAAAGTATTTACTAAGGTAGTCGCAAATAGAATCAGGAACACCTCAGACTTCTGTCAACCAAAGGACAAGGCAGGATTCCGTAAACGCTACTCAACAATACACCATATTCACATTATCAATCAGGTGATAGGGAAATGTGCTGAATATAACAAATCCTTATATATAGCTTTCATTGATTACGAGATAGCATTTGATTCAGTCGAAACCTCAGCATTCATGCAGATATTACGGAATCAGGGTGTAGACGAGCCGTATGTAAAAATACTGAATAATGGACTACAGTGCCTCCACAGCCACCGTAGTCCTCTATAAAGAAAGCAACGAAATCCCAATAAATAAAGGCGTTTGGCAGGGAGATACGACCTCTCTAATGCTAATCACAGAGTGCTTACAGGAGGTATTCAGACACCTGGATTGGGAAGAATTGGGGATAAGGGTTAATGGAGAATACCTTATTAACTTTCGATTCGCTGATGATATCACCTTGCTTAGTAACTCAGGGGACCAATTGCAATGCATGCTGACTGAGCTGGAGAGTCAAAGCAGAAGGGTGGGTCTAAAAATTATTCTGCAGAAAACTAAAGTAATGCTTAACAGTTTCGGAAGAGAACTGCAGTTTAAGATAGGTAGCGAGGCACTGGAAGTGGTAAGGGAATACATCTACTTAGGACAGGCACTGACAGCGGATCCGGAATATGAGACTGAAATAATCAGAAGAATAAGAATGGGATGGGGTGCGTTTGGCAAGCATTCTCAGATTATGAACAGCATGCTACCATTATCCCTCAAGATAAAAGTGTACAAGAGCTGTGTCTTACCAGTACTCACGTACGGGGCAGAAACCTGGAGGCTTACGAAAAGGGCTGTACTCGAACTGAGGGCGACGCAACGAGCTATGGAAGGAAGAATGATGGGTGTAACTTAAGGGATAAAAAAAGAGCAGAATTCGTGAGGAGACAAACGCTAGTTAATGACATCTTACTTGAAATCAAGAAAGAATAAATGAGCATGGGCAGCATATGTAATGAGGAGGGAAGATACCCGGTGGCCATTAAAGGTTACGGACTGGATTCCAAGGGAAGGAAAGCGTAGCAGGGGGCGGCAGAAAGTTAGGTGGGCGGATGAGATTAAGAAGTTTGCAGAGACTACATGGCCACAATTAGTACATGACCGGGTTAGTTGGAGAAGTATGGGAGAGGCCTTTGCCCTGCAGTGGGCGTAACCAGGCTGATGATGATGAGGAGGAGGAGGAGAAGGAGGAGCGCGCCGCGTGATCCCTCATACTACGCAAGGGAGACACTTCCGTCAGATGGCGACTCCCTAACTGCTGGCCCCCAATATGAACACGAGCGCGCACTCAGGCCTTGTCGTGCGCAAAGCAAATGCTGTGCTTAGGCAATACAATTGCATGTAGCTGCGGTCTCCTACGTAGAGTAGATAACGCGACGGGTCCGCTGGCTAAGCGCACCGAGGCTCGCTGAGGACAACTGCGTTTCGAACGCGGTATGCGCCCAAATCAGTAGCAGTGTCAACGCTGACATCGAAATTCACATTTGAACTGTGGGCGGTAGGCGGAACGTTGTGGGCAGGACCCGCTACGCCGTAGCCTTCGCAATCGAATGAGCGGAAGCGCCGTGGAGGGATGTTTGATTGCTAATAACTCCCGTTGTGCTAAACGCATTGAAGTACGTTTTGCTGTAGAGTGTTCTTGAAACAGTCTTTTTTAACTTAAAATGCATTTCTTGAATCGATAAGAAGTCGTTCACCGCCCATTTAATGATGAATAAATCTGTAATTTTGTGTGTAATCATTGAGGATGGCGAAAGATGGCATGCAGTGTTCACATAATTAATATTGCAGTATAATGCGCCTAGCACCTTAACGCGCTGGCTTACACGTGCGAAATGCTTAACGATAACTGTTGGGTCATGCGCCCGTCATGCAATAGCTTGAGCAGCAGGCTTGTGTGCATGCGGGTCCTCTGTTCGAATCCTGCAGCCAACAGACGCATTCCCCTGCCTATATATATATATATATATATATATATGCAGGGTTTCCCAACTACCATGCCCAAACATTTGAGGATACGCAAATGCCACCTACATGGACAGAATGAGCTACTGTTCTTTGCTGTCGCTTGGAGATGCTCAAATTACTTTTTGCATTCCCCCTTACCACATAAATAATCCAATTCATTAATCAACTTTTCAAATATTATGGCCAGATGAAAAGCTTCAATGAGAAAATTGCCGCGTGACTTGCCCTCAAGGAACTCTGTGTGCATCCGCGTGCTCCTCTCATGGGTGCAAAAAGATTTTTATGTGTAGCGCATGCTAAGCAACGGAAAGCTGCATAGGAAGCGTTTTATGTCGCGCTGCGATTTTCTCATTCACAGTTTTCATCGAATTACAGAAATGAGAAATTGACTAAGAATATTAATGTGATTAGGCTCAATGCAAAAAAAAAATTCGAACATCTCCAAGCGACAGTAACAAATACTACCTTCGTTTTGTGCAGCCACGTGGCATTTGCGTTTCTTTAATTCTTCGTGCACGGTGGTTGGGACACCCTGTATATTCAGAACATCATGGGGGCTACAGTGGTCCCAATAGCACATATGAACTCCTATATTTAGGCTGTACATTCTCTAGGATAATACCATAATATAAGGCTAGAAACATACAATATACGGAAAAGTAGTGGTAATTCGTTGAGAAAGACTTCGCCTTTAAAGAAATGCGATTCTGGCGTAACGGAACAGCACCCGCTTGAAAGCCGTGGTACTGTTATTTTGAAAACAATTATGTTCATGCTCCTTTATTATTTTTCTTTCCGAGGCGCCGAGAGTGATTAAACTAGCGGCCTTATCTTTAGAAATAAGCATTATTCTACAAGCATACCTGGATATCAACCTCTTGCCTACCAATAGCTCCAATAAACACCATGAAATTTGGATTCAAAGTTAAGCAGGATGGATACGTTGGAATTTGGAGTGTTCTGCCACAATCCCTGTCATCTTGTCAAATAATGTCGATGATACTAGTCACACTATATGTGAGTATTTTAACGTAGATCAGCCATAGATAGTACAATAAAAGATATTACCTCACGGATATTTTTTGTAAACTGTAGTTTTTTTAAGTTTGTATAGCTGACTCGTCGAAATGAGAATTACAAGTGGATGAATAGACAATACTACGCAGGAACGCATAGCGAATCAATAGCTTTACTAGCACAATGAAAGATAAGCTATAAAGTTGAACACATTAGTAACTGGCGTGGAATTATTCCCTAACATGGAACCATCTTCTGCTATTTCGTGGTGGTCACAGCATTGAACAGAAGGATGCGCACCTCAACGTGGCCAGCATACCTGGCGGGCCCAAGGATTGAGTAAAAGAAATTTCTGCGTACAAATTGCCTCTAGGTAATGGTTGCAGTGGCGGTTACGAGACATAAATCACGTGAAACTGTAGGCAAACCCGGACACTGAAATGCGGCGCTGAAACCGGGAAGCGCGTGCATCATCATGGAGGTCGTGTTCAATACATCGGTGGAAGCCACGCGGCCGCACATGTTGCGCGAGTAAAAGAGGGCGTAGAATATCTGCGCGGGCCGCACTGTCCACGTACTCCAGTGCATGACGACGCCGTCCCACCAATCGAGTTCGGCCACCCGCTGCACTACGCGCACAGAAAGCCACGGGTAACGGATCATCCGACCTTGTGAATGCCCTGGTAGGCGGGATTGACGATGGCACAGCAACCAGTTCTTTACCAGTAGGTTACCTCGGTCATTCTTGCGCCAGACCAAGAAAAACAGCCACTCGAACAAGTGGTCGGCTATGGTCACGCCCGTGGACAACGCGTCAAGTAGCCTCCGCTCCTTCTCGTCTTGGCACTGGCTGTTGAGCAGCGAGTAGAAAGTGGGCAAAAACACGACGTTGCTTCCGTAGATTATTACCGGGTCCGCGTACGCGTCCCAGCGGATAGTATTCAGCCCGGAGAACCCGCGTACGTCATCCACCAGTTCGGCCTTCCACTGCAGCTGCCTCATCAGGAATGTATTGCTCCAGTAGTCACTGGTGAGACGGGGTAGCTGCTCCGGATACGCGCTTGTCAAGTCACCCGGCAGCACGAGCTGGAAACTGGAGATGTTGCCCTTGAAGTCGAATGTAGTCAGGTTTCGTGAATATACTTCCTCGAAGATATCGTCCATCTCTTTGAACACGGAACCCATGACGATCTTGTAGAAGCCCGCTATGAGGGCGTCGTGCTGCGGCTGTCGAAGCTTGTCCACTGCAACACTGGCCCACAAGAATCGGTAGTGGAGAATGTTCCTCTGGCACATGGGAGTGTACTGCGCTGCACTCTTTTTTGCCCCGAGGTTAATCTCCTCCTTAAAGAATTTATAGACGCTCAAAAGCGCAAGGTGGGCCAATGCTGCGAAGCGTTGTTGAGGGAGTGCGTAGAGCTGTAGGAGCTTGTCGATCTTTGCGGGGCCCTTTAATATGACGCGTAAGTCCTTACTGGCACTCCGGATTTTTCCAGCCCACGAAACGAAAATTTCGAGTAGGTAGGCCTTCCATTGGTCAAAACTGACATTGGGTCTGAGTGCATCCAAAACTGACAAGTTTCCCTTCAGGGAGCCCTCGCTGTTGCCATCTGCCACGTTCCTCGCGAGGTAGTCAAACTTACGCAAACTTTCAACAGTAAAGTTCTCTTGTATTTTTGTCTGCACAACCCTGACGAAGCGTTCTACAATTCGTCTGAAGCGTCTTGCAACGAAGAACGCAGGTGTTGATCGTGGTTCGGCAGGCGCGAGGCCCACATATGCATAACCGTCTCCTTCATCCACTCCGGCATACACGTAAATAGGCATGTTGAGCCCGAGCTGAATACAAAGCATACCGATATGCCTTATGACGTCACTCTCAGTATTTAGATCGTATTGTGAGTGAAGCAATTTAAACATATTCTGAATGGCTTCCTCGACGTTCGCTTTGCCAGTAGCAGCTTTCTCTACGCAACTCGAGTAGTAAGCACTGAGAAGTTGACTCCTTTCATCCTTAAGGCGACCCTGCAATTAAAAGGATGTTGGTAATTTTTAAGTTGCACCTAATGTTCATTAGAACAAGGATCTCAACTAATACATGCTCATAATTCTGTGAGGGGTTTAGGTTTGGCATGGAAGTCAATTTGGCAATGCCTTGGATGTGTAAACTGTGTACGCGGGTACGAGTTGAAGCTCCGAATCTGTTCTAGATAAAAAAAAGAGTGACAGGATTCTTTGTTTTTTAATATTTTGCACTTTGTTTCCGATATTTCTCCACAAAACAACTGATTGTTTCTTTACTGCGCAGCTGCGAGAATGCGTAACATTAGAGCCTACACTTGCTCTAAGATAAAAATATCACCAAGCGTCAACGGCCACTTCTGCCTCTGGTGTGCATTGTACAAGAAATATGAACGAACATATAGTGGAATCGTCCTTTGAATATTTTTCTGAGCCTACCAAATTTAATTCGAGTTGCATCACTGTAGACGAATAAACTGCGCGTGCGGGCATCATTTGCCAAAGTGGAGTCATTAGTAAAAAACTAATTGTATACACCAATTCTATTGTCGTTGCGAAATTTACGGCCCATGTATATGTTGCTAAGTTCTAAGAAATCTTCATAAAATCTAAGTTCCGTCTTGCTTCATTTGAACATGGCCAGACACAGCAAGAATAGTTCCAATTTTACCCGAAAATCTAATCATTGATAGCGATAGGAAAGTATGCAACAACATTGGGAAACGAGGTCGGCGGTTTTTATCGGCTGTGTATATCGCAGTAAGTACTCGCTTAGTGATTAATCCATCAAGCGTGGTGTTACGTGCGTGCACATAGACATGAAGAAACCTCATTCGATGAGCGTAACCCTAGCTGCCACAACACTGGCACCAAGAAAAGCGCAAATTAAGGGGAGCGATCGCTCCTGCTGCCTGTTGCTTCTAGACGTCTCCAAAACATCAAACAACGTGACATTCAGCAGGAGGTGCTCGGGAAGATAGAACACGTGCAGTCACCAGCACGAGAACCTGTAACCCGCAGTTGCGTGATTCTTGTGCCCATGCTTGAGGTGTGAGAGAGAAATGTGCGGACTCTTGCTTCTCCAGATTTTCCTTTGCCTAGGTATTATACGCAGTAGGATACGATTTCCCGGTTTGTCCCGATATTTGAAATGGTGCCGAGCACAACATGCGCGGCAATAGATTATGATAGTCATAGCATCATAGAAAACCTCTTCAGATGATGATGTTTGCAATGCGCAGTGCGCTGCAATGGAAAGTGGTTCTGCGCACTAGGCGACATCGGATAATGGACTTCTCCATGCGTGTCTCGTGCCGTATCGCAATAGCATTGCCCTCGGTTAAGCTAACGTGTTAAGCGGGCTTTCTGTTTTAGAGCGCCGCTCTTCCGCGCTCGTTACTGCGCCCACAGTCGGCGTTGTCTATCATAACCAAGTGAACGAACACAGCGAACCATGAAAGCGAAGGTGGAGCCCCGTGGGAGATGAAAGAAGAGGGAGCGAGGATGAAAATAGAGGAGGAGCCTACAGTGAAGGCATAAGACGGAAAGCGGAGGAGGAGAGTATGACAAAAGAGTGAGAAGGAAAGCAGGGTACCGCACGAGACTACGAGATGACGCCATGGTAGCTGTAATCTGATTGTATGTGCGACGCGAGTTGCGTAGAACTTTCTGGACGCCACGCAGGCACCACCAATTGCACAAACATTCAATGAGTCATGCATAAAAGCCGACACGCTTGACCTACAGATCAGATTTCTGATGATCGCTGACTCTTATCGCCGCTATCATTGTGCTTGATTTAGATTGTTTTGCTATGCTTCGCTCCGTTTGCAACGTGCCGCACGCGACAGGCTGTCCGGGCTAGCCAATATATGGGGAAATGAAAGCACATATAGAGCTGCGCTCAAATTTCGCCTTAGGGAGTGCACTAATCGTCCGCTAAGATTGTTCTTATATATATTCCCACATTCTAATGTTGCCTCTGTTTGCACATTTTCAGGTCGATGGCGGCGTACTTACGTTTTCGAAAGCGTAGGTGACCCCCACCCTGACATTGGTGGTAGGGCTCTGTCTAAATAGTAAAAGAAGCGGAGGTGCACCCCGAAGAGCCAAATCTTATGTTATGTTCGCTCCAGTGTGATTGCCCCCGTTACGACAAATATCCGCTGCTTCGCCATTTAGAAAAATGAAACGGATAAAAGCGCGTCCTCCTCCGTAGTACCTAGGTTTCAGCAGATTTTAAGAAGCAAATGTTCCTACATTTCTCTCTCGCAACTCATGCAGAGTCATGCAGCGCCCAAGTGTCAGGCAAACGCGACAAATAGGCTCTCGTGCTTGCAGCCATACCAGCTCGCCCAAACTTTGCAGCTGCCTCAGATAACATTCCAGATAGGGAGCGGATAGGCATGTGCAGCCCCGGCTGAACCAGCGGAAGTGACGAGCAATCTTCTGCAGCCCGTGGCACTTGCTTGCTCATAGTACTGCAAGTAAGCTGCACACCCTCCTGTCGCTTGGCGCGTGCTTTATCACGCGACCTACAACGTTGGGCTGGCATAAAGCCACCGTGCTTCTCCGCACACTCTCGTAAGCCTTCTCTCACACCGACAGAATACGACGCGTGGGGTGCATTCGGATATTAGTACCCTTGCACTACATACGACACCACACGGTGACGGTGACGCCGACGGCTACGGCAAGTTCAACTGGAGTTATCAATCTACTTGCAAACTAATTCTACATTAGTATGAATACTGCAGTGGAAACGCGAAGCGTAACGTGTTGTTTAACAACTGTGTGATGGAGAACGGTGACGTAAATGAAGCTGCGTCATGCCGCGCGATTGGGGCCACGCTCCATCCTTTCTGTTTAAGCGACTATTTGTGTTGCCAGTCGTTAGACGTAACTTTTCTAATTGTGAACCTAAGTGATGCAAGTAGCTTATTAATCAATAAACGACTTTGTTTTTTTCTTTCGTCAATATAACGATTCGGCAGGCATTTCATTACGAATGTCGCTGAAGCAAACGTTTCAACAAGAGGTGTTGTCTTCGTGAACGCAGCAAATAATTAGTAGGGTTTTTATGTACGTGTTGCTATCTCTCCCCCAGCCCTAAATGGGTAAGAAGGAAGATATATAAATACACAAATAGGCCGCTGCTCCTGTTTAGCGGAAGACGAGCTGTTCAAAAAACGCCAGAGATGAGAAAAGAAAAACTAGGAGAAAGAGGGGGGAGGGCTTAGTTGTTGTAGTAAGGAAATATTGAACAAATGAAACTATAAACTTAAACGGGGTTACATAATAGATTTCCAAGACACGGCTTCTAGAAGATAAGTTGTACGAAAATAATGAACTTACGTGATAAATCGGAAATGGGGATTCGCCAGCTGTGGTCTGATCAAGCGTAAACACGCAAATAATTAGGTGGTCCTGGTTATATACATGCCGTTGGTGCAACAAATAGATTCAAAAGCTCATTTTGGAACATTTTAGCGAGTTGATGGCAGCGTATTGAACTTGTGAACGAGATATGATATTCTGTATTTACTGTTCCCTGGGCGAACGAAAGTGTCACTGTTCATCGAAATTGTGACTTGCCAGGTTATAATGCTATACGATTGCTTTTGGGAGTTTCTCAGCCGCGTCTATTCCAGGTCCGGTAAATCTAACATTCATTGTCTATCCTGTTTCAACAATATATTGTTTCTGGCAGAATGAATATTCTTGCAAATAAATGACGCCAGAACGCGTGCATGTAAAGCTGGATGTCCCTAATCCCATCTAACTTTACAAGCTTAGCTAAAACTATCTAATCTTTGCCTAGACTAACATCCTTCGAGAGTACCTGCAAGATCGGACTGATGATGTCCTTAGAGAACTTCTGGCGGACGGCACTGCGGGCGTCGGGGTAGCCGCTCTTGTTGCAGACATACTCGTGGAAGTCGGTGCACGGGTTGCTGTCGGTGTCGATGTAGTTGGCCAGCTCCCTCAAGGCGCCCATGAGGCAATGCATGGACTTCTGCGCTGGCCCAGGTGTCGGCTGCTCCTTTCGCCGCTGCGCTGTAGCAATTAACCATACGGCAATACCTGCAATGACCAACAGCGCACAGATTGAGGCCGCCACAAACTGCGGGAAGCGGTGATGCTGCTTCACTCCGCGAGTTTTGTGAGCAGAGACCAACATTTCTGCTACGGTCGCCATAACACTTGCTTCTTCTTCATCGTCATTACTGGTCGTGCCGTCTGGAGGCTGGCGCCTCCTGTTTGAGGTGCACCCACTACATTGCCTGGTGAATATTCGCGAAGAAGGAGACAACCCGTTATCGAATAATTAAAAAAGAAAAAGAATGGGCGTACTCAAATAATTTTTGGGGTGGGAGGGGAGTCCCTCTAGTGTTTTAAATAACGTTGTGCATATTCTTATTCATTTTTGATCTCGGCATTTTCGTCCTTCCTTTCCATATTGATCAGCGTTACTAGATAAGGTCAGTGAGGAAACTTCGCGGTCTCGCCACAGTAGAGAGGTTGGCCCTGGCTCTATCACAAATAGTGGCGGCGCTGTGATCGAGATGTGCCCTGTTGTCATGACGGATTAACGTGTCGTCTGCTTGTCTGCAGTTGCCAGCATTCAACTCGCGTTATCGCGTTAATCGCCGCAGCTGTTACGGAACTCCTACAGGTCTCCGAATTTGATTAGCGGGCCATATTGGGAGAGGAATATGTCCCCTTGTCACGCGTACAGTAACTTTCCAGCTCAAGTATAAACGTCTGAGCTGATTTAGGGCAAGAGGAGCTATCGACGTGCGGGCTGTGGCTATTACAAAGTTTTGAGCCATTGTAGTGCTGCTTAGGTATGGTGTTTGTATTTAATAAGTGCTCGTGAACACACAATTTGTAAATTTTCAATTGAACTTCTTATGTTACTATTAAGATTGCTTGCTCGCATGCCCCACTTTTCCGAATAAAGAATAAATAAATTGTGCGTTTACATGAACCCAATTCGTAAATGTAAGAGCATTACAAGTGACGCAACTAGTTTAGTGCTGACATAATGGCAACATCATAACAGTTTCGCCACCTGTAATTTTGAAACGCCCGGGCCCGCACCGTATCAAATTTTTGTCGTGTATGTTTTAACTGTAAATTTTCGGTTCGCGAAAACAAGCCTTACGGAACTTTGAGAAATATAGCATGAGCGAGCAATACTAAGGCAGAAAAATATGGATGGTTCATACGTTTGTGTTCGAATGAAACGCGCATATATTTGCCTTCTAACAAAACTTAATTTTTTTTCTGTGACGCTGCCCCCCGCCTGGCGCGGTGCACCTCAATATGGCAGCTTTTCGCTCAAAGTGATCCACGAGCAGCGATATCCATTCGCATTTGCTCATCGTCTGTGTCTGATCAAAAGAGCAAAGCCGCATCAAAAAGTCATCTTCTCAACCTCTGTCGGGTGTGAAAGGGTTAAACGCGTGTGGAAGCATCGCACCACGGGTTTTCTTCAAATTCTTACTCAATGCGGAATTGTTCGCTTATAAAGAGCCGAGGCTTTTATTTGCACCCGAAAGAGCTTGTCTGAAGGCGCACGGTAACCCCGCTTCTTCGTCTGCTGCACGGACCATGCCACGTCACCGGTCGCCTGTCGATGGTAGCGACACCCTCGGATGCGCGACAGGTTCACGGCAGGCGAGTCAACTGATTGCATCTAGTAACACAGATGAAAGAGGCTATATACAGGCTATTTACACTGGAGACAGACTGCCAGGGCGACACTGCTCGCGCCAAGGGCACAGACCCACTTCGTCATCGTTCTCGCGGCGGCTCGTCCCTTGAGCATCGCTCGATGATATCGTAATACTACCCCCCGGCGGCAAAAGCGCCCTCACGGTGCTGTGAAATATCCAAGGCGCGTGGAGAGTTGTAAGGTTTCAGTCGGGCGACGTGGACAATGTCACTAGTTGTCACAGCAGAGGACGTAGTGGGCGTGACTAGAACGATGTCATAGGTGACATCGGTCACTTGCCGAAGCACGCAACATGGGCCGGTGTAGCAGGAAAGCAGTTTTTCACAAAGGCCAACTTTACGCGATGGTGACCAAAGCAACACGAGGGTGGCGGGCACAAAATGGACATCACGGGAACGGAGGTCGTAGCGTTGCTTTTGCTTGCCTTGAGAGACTTCTAGACGAGCGCACGCAAAATGGCGAGCATGGTCAGCATCGGCAATAGCATCACGAGCATAAGCGCTAGTTGAAGCTGTAGTGGACGGAAGCACAGTGTTCAGAGGTAGCGTCGGTTCGAGGTCATACAAGAAGTAAAAAGGAGAAAAGCCAGCAGTGTCGAGACGGGAAGAGTTGTACGCAAAAGTACAGCAAGGCATTCAGCAAGGCATTCGCGTTCCGTCATGGAATAGTTGCGCTCCGATGGTGTGAAGAGGCGGCACGCATAAGCAATAACGCGATCCTGGCCACGCTGACGCTGGGCTACGCCATTACTCCAATACTGCTGGCATCTGTACGCAGTTCTGTAGGGGCATCAAGGTCGAAGTGGGTGAGAATGCGCGGTGAGGAGAAATGAGTAACGAGAAGAGAGAAGGCGGCGGCTTCTGGAATACCCCACGAGAAGTGTACGCCTTTCTTCAAAAGATTAGTGAGTGGTCTATCACTTGCCTCAAAATATTGAATAGAACGACGAAAGTAGGAGCATAGCCCTACAAAACTTCGAACATCTGCGGCAGCCTTCGGAACCTGAAAGTCTCGGACAGCGCGAGTTTTGTCGGGATCAGGCTGTACTCCGGAAGCGTCAACTAGGTGACATAGGTGACATTTTGGTGGCGGCCAAAACGACATTTGGACGAGTTAAGTTACAGCTTCGCCTTTCGAAATATATCAAGTATAGCTGTTAGACGCTCAAGGTGAGTGTTGAACGTGGGCGAGAAGACGATGACGTCGTCGAGGTAGCAGAGACATGTGGACCATTTGGAACCTCGAAGCAAGGAGTCCATCATAAACTCAAGCGTGGCAGGGGCGTTGCATAATCTAAACGGCATTACTTTGAATTGGTATAGGCCATCAGGTGTGATGAACGCGGTTTTTTCTCTGTCCATATCGTCAACAGCAATCTGCAAGTATCCAGAACGAAGATCAATAGAAGAGAAATAGCTGGAACCGTGGAGGCAGTGAAGGGCGTCGTCTATACGTGGGAGCAGGTAGACGTCCTTCTTAGTAATGTTGTTCAGATGACGGCACTCTACACAGAAGCGCCACGTGCCATCCTTCTTCTTAACCAAAACTACAGGTGACGCCCAGGGACTCGACGAAGCCTCAATGATATTTTTGTCTAGCATTTGGTTCACTTCACTTTGAATTGCTTGGCGTTCCGACGCAGAAACTCGATACGGTCGTCGGTGAATAGGAGTAGCATGGCCAGTAAGAATCCGATGCTTGACCGCGAGCGTCTGACGTAAACGGCGATCATCGAAGTCGAAAATATCTCTGTAGGACGATAATACTTGGCAAAAGTCTTCAGCCTACGCAGAAGACAGGTCCGTCGCAACCATTTTCTGCATCTTGGTATGGGCTGCCGAGGCTGGCACGATGGGCCTGCTAAGCTCGCAAGAAGCATCGGTCGATAAAGTTGCCAAGTGATCGTCGCCAAGACAATCAACATTGGCAAGGCAAATATCTTGAGGTAGGATTTGCTTGGCCAATCCAAAGTTAAACATGGGCATGAAAGTGCAGTTCGCAGTAATAGTAAGTATACTGTGCGGCACGGTAACATCATACTGTAGTGGAATGTCGGGAAGAGGAGTGACGAGGTACTCGCCATCAGGGACTGGTGGGGAAGACAAGAGTTCAATATAGGCTATTGATTTTGGCGGCCGGCGAATAAAGCGGCACTGAGGCGGCACTGAGGTGCTTCAGAAGGTTCGGCGAGAATCATAAACTCAAGGCAAAGAGTACAGGAAGAGCAGCCAATAAGAGCAGAATGCGCGGAGACAAAATCGAGGGCGAGAATTAGGTCGTAGGGGCAATGAGTAATCACGGTGAAGAGGACAGGAGCGTTGCGGCCGGCGATGATAACACGTGCCGAACACATGCCAATGATAGGCATGGTACCACCATCCGCAACGCGGACGACGCGTGCCGATGCTGGGTTTAGGAGCTTGTTCAGTCGTCGTCGGAAGGCAGCACTAATAATAGAAAGATGTGCACCTGTATCGATGAGTGGCGTGACAGGATAGCCATCAACGTCAACGGCAAGAAGTTTTTGGTTCGTGTTTAAGGTGAGCAAAGGATTTGACGGCAGGGTGGACAACGCAGCTTCACCTCTAGGAGCTGCAGTGCCTAGTTTTCCGGCTGGATCCGGGAGGCAATAGGCGACGGAGAGAAGCGACGGGGTCGGGGCGAACGAGACTGATGGTGTCGAGGTGAGGGCGAGTGGCTGTAGCGAAGCTTCGGGGCAGGAGCATCAGCGGCAATGGGTTCATGGCGGGTAGCATAGTGAACAGAAGGTCCAAAGGGGCGGGAATGAGCGGTGGTGTATGTCCGAAGAGGTGGTGGCCATCGGTTGCGGCAGTGACGAGTGACATGGCCGATGCGATAGCCGTGGAAGCAGACCGGCCTGTCATCAGGGGTACGCCATTCGGACGGGTTGCGGTGAGATGTGGCAGAGAAGGACTGCCGGGGACGAGGAGGGCTGTTTGAGAACTGGGGAACCGTGGCTGGAGACGATGAACACACGGACTTGAGACCCATATTCTCAAATTCCTGTCTGACGACGGCCTAAACCATCGCAATCGTGGTTGCTCGTGGATCGGAAGGCGTCGTGGAGAAAGCTGGCAAACAGGCGGCCTCGAGCCCATGGCGAACAATTCGGGCTACGTCGTCACAGGGGGTGGCCTAACGCGGTCGGCCCTCACATGTCGCCGTAACAGCAGTGTTGGGTAGCCGCGTGATGTGATGTGTGATACGGCGGCTCTTAGATTATTCGAGGCGACGGCATTCTTTGATGATGGCGTCGATAGTCGAGACGTGGCCGAAAACAAGCAAATTGAAAGCATCGTCGGTGATGCTTTTTAGCACATGCGACACCTTATCTGCTTCAGACATAGTATCGTCAGCTTTGCGGCAGAGAGCCAAGACGTCGAGGATGTATGAAACGTACGGCTTGTATATGTCTAAACACGAGACGCAAGAGCCTTTCTCGCGGCAGCCTTGCGCCCAATGGGGTCGCCGAACAGTTCCTTGAGCTTTTCTTTGAAACTGTCCCAACTGTTTATCTCGTCGTCACGCGTTTGGTGCCACACGGGTGGAGTGCCGCCGAGATAAAAGATGACATTGGCGAGCATGATCGTTGGGTCCCACCTGTTATTAGCACTGGCGTGTTCAGAGAGCTTGATCCATTGGTCAACGTCCTCTCCCTCCAGGCCAGAGAACACACCAGGCTCGCGATGTTGGGCAACCGTGATGATTGGAGCAGTCGGACAAGCCGAATGCGTTGCAGAGGCGGTCTCGTCACCGGAAGGCATGGTGACAAGCTCGATGTACCGACCACTCCGGAGTTCCGTGGTGAGGATGGGGATCGCTGACCTCCACCAGAATGTTACGTGTGGAAAGACACAGATGGAAAGACACGTGTGGAAAGACACGTGTAGAAAGACACAGCCGCTCTTTTCACAAAGAGGGGCTGCGGAATTCTGTGCTCTCTCTTTGCACTACTATTATAAGCACCGAAATTAAATTTGCTGAAAAGAGAAGTAATACTACAGCTTTTGTGCATGCGAATTTCATTGTGCGTGCTCAAGTATGACTTTTTTTGAAAAACAAGTCGCAGTTTCGTAGAGAAGGTGAAGCATTTCATTATCATATGAAAGTGTTAAACAAGTTCACGTATATAGTTAAAAGCTTTATTGGCCACATAAGTGGGACTAATTATTCACTTACCTTCTAAATTAGCGGGCACAACGTCGCGCCGGCAAACGCAAAGGTGAAGAACGCTGGCATGGGCGAGAACTGCAACTTGGCAGAGAACGCCTGCCAGGGTGCCGTTTTCACTGATAAAAAAAGTATTTTGTAATGTCCACCTACCGCAGCACTTATTTGAAATCCTCGATAATTCTGGAGCATTTTCAATACTCAAGATGGTCGTACTATGAGCGTGATGAATGCAGCTGGTCACCCCGCCACGGATGCCGAGTCCAGTGATATTTTCAATACACGATTTTTTCCCGTGTTTACTAAAGGCGATGCCTCTATAAACATTCCGCTACCTATAACATAACATCGCGCATACGACCAATTATGTTTTCGATAGATGGTATAGTGTCAGTTATTGCAAATAAAACAAATTATGTACTCCTTATGGTGTAGACGAATTTAGCTCAAAGATCCTGATGTATATCACGCAATAACTGCGGTATGTTTCACTCTGTTGTTACCGCAGTCATATTATTCAGGTGTTTCACCGGATGAACTAAGTCGTTCCTGTATTCAAAGTAGGTAACTCTCCCTTAAACTGCCACCCCGTTTCATTAACTAGTGTTTCTTGCACAATCATTGAAAATGTCATATACTCGCATGTCATGAACTTTTTAGACTCGGTAAACTTCTTTCGAGCTTCTCAACACGGTTTTCATAAAGGGCTTTCGTGTGAAACACAACTAGATTCTGTCTTTGATGATAGGCACGTTAATCTTGATATCAATGTTTAAACCGATGCCTTCTATTTAGACTACTGTAAAACTTCTGACACAGTGCCTCGTAACCTCTTACTAATAAAATTATTGAAAGGGAATTTAGATCATCACGTACTACAATGGTTAAAGGAATTCCTTACTAATCATTTCCCGTTCGTCGTTCTCAATAACTTCACTTCCAAATCCCTCCTTATCACATCAGACTTTTTTCGAGACTCAGTCTTAGGACCGCTTTTTTTCATACTATACATTTGCGACCGTACGCTGCATCTACCTTGACCTATTCGCAAGTTCGCCGATGGTTATACGGTTTATCCTGCTTCGACTGACACTGCCGACCAAGAATATTTTCAGAATTATTTTATTAACTTGCAAAAGACATGCAACCGTTGGCAAATGGCCTGTAACCTTAAAAACCACAAATTTACTTCAATATCTCGCCATCGTATTCCTTATTCCTCTACTTAGATAATCGCAAGAGTCCCAGTGGAATCAGTTCTGTCCTATAGGAGATTAGGCATAACCGTAGAGTCTCATACAATAATTACGGGAGGGAACTCAGGCGTTAGTGTCTATGAGAGCTGCAGTGCAATCGGTTTATCAGCATGCGAATCGTAGGCAGCACATGGCTTTGTCTAAAGTTTTTCCTTTTGGCTTCACATAGCTTTGCGACTTTGTTAACTCGTAATTTTACACAATGTGTTGCACAATAAATTATTAAACATTGTGAAAATTGCCCGACGGCAGGATTCGAACACAGGACCTCTAGCACAGAGGCCTGACATTGAAGCCATTAAGACACGGACGCATGCATCGACAAGCGACGTGAAACGCCCA
This sequence comes from Dermacentor andersoni, assembly GCF_023375885.2. NCBI lineage: Eukaryota > Metazoa > Arthropoda > Arachnida > Ixodida > Ixodidae > Dermacentor > Dermacentor andersoni. The sequence goes on from NW_027314755.1 coordinate 747,376, forward strand.
TTTGAGTTTATCGTTGACATGACAGTGTCTTGCTGAGAGGCGCTTGCTGAGACGCAGCGTCCACTGCACTACTAAGAGTATACATTACTGTGAAATTTCCGAAAATGAAGGCATATAAAGCCTTAAATATACAAAGCCACAAGGACGTCTGAATCCACAAGCACGAAGACCAGACAAATCTATGGACTTCCCATCATTCCCATGGTGGGTAATGACTGCAGCGCCAGAGTTCCCTCTAGTATAGTGTAGGAAACTCTATGGGCATAACCCTGTCTCACGAGTATACCTGGAATGCGCATGCAAATTATCTAATTTTGTTTAAGAACTAGACCCTAGAAGTCATGAAACATCACCTTCGTCATGCTCGACAACACGGGAAACTACTGGGATGCAAATCGTTTTTCAAACCACATCTGGAATATGGCGCCACCATCTGGAACACTCACCAAACTTATACCATCAAAGAATTCCAATCAGTTCAGAATCGGGTGACTAGAATCGCCCATTCTTCATATTCATATAACATGAGTATTTCACTCCTAAAAGCAGAATATAGCTTGACATGTCTTTCTTTTCGATGTCGTCACGCCACGCTCTCTCTTTATCACAATTTTTTACAGCTCGCTAGGCCGCCCACCTTACATCAGACCATCATCTTCACGCATGTCACAGCGCACAAGCCATCGATTCCAAGTTTCTGGTCCTCGAACACGAAGTGTCACTTTTCAAGCTTCAGTTTTCTTCGGGCTGCCAAAGACTGGAACGACCTACGCTACAATGTCACTGCCTTCACATGTTATTCAGAATTTCGGGAGACTGTTCACACTTGCATTTCACCGCAACACCTGCCTTTTCTTATGTATGCGTGTTAACCATCAATTATGTAATACCACGAATGTGTTAATAAAGATAATTAAATGAAATAATAATGAGCGTTCATATCAGATAGCGGATGCCTAGGCTGCATCTCGCTTCAGACCTTTTGCGACAAATGAGATTACGCAATCTCCATGACAAGGCACGCGAGACGACGGCGCACGTGAATCAACCCGCCATCTCGGCTCGCCTATAAACTACGTCCCCGCAACGGATTACCTCCAAGATACAGCACGGCCAGCGTATGCGCTCAACTGCACGGAGCAGTTTCTACGTCTACGAAGCCGGTGACGGGACCAGCTAGCACAGAATCTTATAATGAAAGGAAATATATGGAGCAATTTTTTCAACAAGACGTAGCTGTTTTCTTAAAGCAACCATTTTGGAAATCGTCTATAACTTCTGCCGTAGTCTGAGGGCATTGTGCGGTCGATTCGTCACCGCTATGGGAATCGCTAAGCAAACTCGCAGCTGATTTACGTTGTCAGCCGAAAGAGACCACAGCCCCAACTTCGACCACTGCAAGGTCACAAAATAAACAGGGCACCATGAAAGAGACAGCAAATGTAGCTTTGACACTTTGGGCGAGAGCGTGGAGGACTATCGGCAAAACCTCACAAATAATGGCGGGAAAGCCGCTAACAGTGATGCCTACTGCGATGCCACTGGGATCCATTGCTCATCTTCGTTTTCTGTGGTATATGTAGTTCCGTTGGCCAGAAGATAAAGAAAGAACGTGATCTCCTGTAACGAACTTTTGTTAGCAGTTTTCTAATGGAAGATCAAGCTATTTTAAGGCTGCTATTACTTTTCAACGGCTTTTTTTGTCTAAACGATTTACATTTAGTGAGAATCTAAAATATTTGGTGAAAATTGAGGTCATGGTATGTGTAATGTGTACGAGAATTTTAACGCTTCTCATACAGATCTGAGCGTTACGAACGTTTACCGAACTTTTGCTTTCTACTTATTGTTAAGCAATAAACGAGGCGCGCGCGCTTTACCAAGTGAAGTCAGGCTGAGTGTATTTTGTAGAAGTTAGAGCAATTTATCGATAATGGGGGCGGGAAAGTTCAAGGTGTCTGAGGTAATTAGTGTGTTTGCAGTGTATTAACTCTGCAAGCGTTCTGCATCATAATAGGCGCCTTCTATGAGCAATGCACAATTTAACGCCTCTATCCTGAGAAAACTAAGAGTCATCGAGGCCGAATGTAATAAAAGTGAGTGCACAGAATTTGACTGCATTTGTAGAAACTGAAACCTTCCAAGTGATTAGCCAGTGCTTTAAAACGTTTTACTGGCTTTACCTTTATTTATTTATTTATTTATTTATTTATTTATTTATTTATTTATTTATTTATTACAGAACCCACAGCGCCAGTGTGGCATTACAGTGTGTGTGTGGGGGGGGGGGGGGGTTAAATAATATATACAACAAACAGTACAAATCATTTCATAATAAATGCAAAAGAATTTACGGCACAACATGTACATCCTGAGAAACACAACTTCAGTCATTAACAGAATATGTTATACTAATGAAGAAAAGGAAAGATACATCGTTAGACAGCATTGATCCTGAGAGCGCAACTTCATTCATGAAAAGAACATGTTATAAGAAGGAAGAAAAAAATCCATCATTAGACGGAATTGTTACAGGGTCTTGCGGTAACCTGTTCCAGTTCGAAATCGTCCTGGGGAAAAAAGACATTGTTAGCATCTCGGTTTTGCATTTTATTTCTCTTACCTTATTCACATGATCTCGACGTAACGATACATAATCGGGCTTAAATATGTACTTATCGCGTTCAGTACCAGTTCTCGAATGAAATATGTTGTGAAAGAACTTTGACGTGAGTGATTTTCTCCGTGCCTCTAGTAGTTCCCAGCCAAGATTCTCTCTCGCACGTGATACGCTAAAATGCCTAGAGTAATTTCGGAACACAAAACGAGCCGCTAAATTTTGCACTCTTTCTTCTAACTTTTGTATATCAACCTTTAGCCAAGGGTCCCACACAGTGCAAGCATAATCGAGGACAGATCTAACAGTCGTAATATACAGGTGTTGCTTAGTTTCCGAAGGAAAACGTTTTGCATTTCGTCGCAAGAAACCTAGTAGCCTACACGCCTTGGCTGAAACGTATTCAATATTACGGTGCCATGACAGTTTGGAAGTAAACAAAAAACAAGATATTTGAATTCGGATACAGATGACAGCTGTTCAGTGCTTATTTTGTATTTAAGTTATTGAGGAGTATGTTTTCTTGTAAAAGAGAGGTGAACAGTTTTCTGCAAATTTATACGCATGCCCCGGCTTTTGCTCCAATCCGTAACCTTGTTCAGATCCTCTGGCAAGGCAAGACAATCATTCTCGTTATGAATAACTCTATATAACACACAATCATCTGTGAATAAACGTATAGGAGATGAAATATCAACACATATGTCATTCATGTAGATTAAAAATAGGAGAGCGCCCAGGACGCATCCCTGTGGTACTCCTGATGTGACCGCAATGTCACCTGAGTGTTGCCTGTTTAAAAATACTTTCTGGTGCCTTGAGCTTAAACATTCATGTATTTAAATGATACCATGATAACTTCTCTATCAATAAATCGTGGGGAACAACGTCAAAAGCTTTCTCAAAATCGAGAAAAACCGAATCAATATAGCATCCGTTATCTAATGCGCTTGCTATATCATGTGTTTGTTCTGTTAGCTGCTTAACGCAGGAAAAACCTGTACGAAATCCGTGTTGCCGAGGACTTAGCAGTCAGTATCTGTTTAAGTGGTTTATAATCCTAGTAAAAAAGATATTTTCAAACACTTTGCAAACAATACATGTCAATGAAATGGGTCGATAATTGAATACACTGTTACGGGGTCCAGACTTGTGCACAGGGACAACATTTGCAGATTTCCTATCATCAGGTAAGGCCCTTTCTTATAATGATTTATCAAAAATAAGTCGAAGATATTCTGAAACTGAGGGAGCCCGCGATACTAGTAATGCAACAGGTAAGCCATCAGGACCGCGAGCGTTACCAACGTCCAACCGCTTTAGTAACAGTTCAATTCCCCTCTGATCAATTCTAATGGCTTCCATGGGTTCACTACCAATTTCGCCAAAATTCGTATTCATTTTGCTGCTGTTTCCACGTGTAGAGAACACCGAAGCAAAGAATGAGTTGAAGCATTTTGCTTTGGCCAGATTTTCGTGAACAACGGTGCCAGCATCGTGTAAGGGGGGAATAGATAAGTCGTCCTTCCTATTCATTTTGATAAGCTTCCAGAATACTTTAGGCTGGTTTTCAACTCGCGAGGGAAAAGAGCCGAAAAAAGTTTCCTTAGCCTGTTTCACTGCAATTTTCATTTTTTTTGTAAGTTGATGCAATTTAACTTTTCTTGTGGCCGACCGGTCATTTTGTAGCTAGCGTAAGCATACTGCATTCGCTTGGCGATTTTGCGTACTTCCTTCGTATACCATGGCTTACTTTTGCCAGGCCGTGACGTTAACCACGATAGAACGTATCATTCCCGCAATTCATATTTTGCTTTTAAATATGCGCCACAGTTCATGCAAATCATTAGATTCTGATAAGGTTTCAAAAACATCGTAATATACGTCTAGTGCTCGACATATGTCAAGTGTACGGGCTGTTTTGTCAGCATATATGCGTCGCTGGCCGCAATTAACAATTGTAGCGTATGTGAGGTTCATGTTACAAACGACAGCGTTGTGATCCCCTATTCCAGGTACTATCATTGTAGAGTGCACTACCGTGGGAAGGTTAGTGAACATTAAATCTAATATATTATTTCCTCGAGTAGGTTCTAGCACCAGTTGAGATAATGCGAAGGAGTGGTATATCCTTAGCATTTCTTTACTTGACGCATTTCCTAAGTTACGTGTAATGCTTGGTCGGGACCAATCAATTTCAGGTAAGTTAAAGTCACCACCTACGAATAAGATATGAGCGTCTATTGTCTCCATGGTATCAGACAGGTCACTCAGCACTTTAACCGGGCTTCCAGGTGGGTGATAAAACGAACACAATGCAAGAGATTTCCCGTTCTGTAACCTAAGTTGAACCCATACCGACTCATTTTGGCCAACATCAGCGTCAAGCTTCCGGGAGTCGACTGTCTCATGAATTAAAATAAAAGCACCTCCTCCACGACTACCGCGATCCTTCCTATGACAGACGTAGCCCTCGGGAAATACTTCACTATCACCTATAGCGCCATGCAGCCACGACTCGGTTCCAATTACTGCAGTTGGCTTCGCAATTTCCAGAAGTCTCAAAAGGTCGTCGGTCTTGTTGCGAATACTTCTGCAGTTTACTGCGAGTTTCCCAGTTTCCACTGTGTCCCAGCGTTACTTCGAGAACTATGCATGACGAAAAATTCACATTATGTAGATATAGAAGCATCGTTATGAGTAATGTCTGGGATAGGCTGTTGTTTGTAGCTGAATGTTATGGTTGCAAATAACTACAGAACTCTCGAGTCTCCCGTACATTTGTGGGTTACACGGAGCGACCACATGATGTCCTCCAAGACTGAGACACCTTTCTCATATTTTGGGGATACAGACGATAGTAAGGCTGTGGTCTTGTGTCGACTAAGTTAAAAGTGTGCGGTAGCAGGGAAACTTGAGCATGTTGGCGCACGTTTACACATGATGAAACAAAAAGGAGATAGATTTCATGATTGCTCCGGCTCGCAACTCATTTTTTGCGCAACATGCTCCCAACGCCATTTAATTTTTGTTTGTCTGCTATTTCCTGGCACAGAAATCTCTCTCACTAGGATGAACTGTACAAGGGGCCAGCCGTTACGGAGTGGTTGATTGTAAGGAGGCGTGAGGGCGTAGAAGACTGTGATAACATAAATAAATAATAATTTGAAAAGTTATTCAATGATGCTTAGTACATAAACGACAACTATGAATCAAAGTGTGAAATCAGTCAACGAGATTTGACTATCATTTATGGCATAGCCAACTTTCTTCATATGACATATAAGGTGATGTGAAATTCCAAATACCAACATAAACAGACTGGCGCTCCCACACTCACATTGTCTAACTTACCCGCCCTGATTTACTTGGAATTTAGAGCATTTTGGAACACTTTCTCCTCAATTCTATGGCCCACGGTTTATGATACATTTCATTGTATTCAAGTGGGTCGAGCAATTCAGAATTGAAATATACTCTTCTCCGAAATTTTGCTGCAGCTTGTATTTTTTTCTTGGCTGCTTTTAAATGATGAAGTTGCTGCTTGGCAACTGTTAAAAATTTCGAGAACTTGTAAAATGCTGCCATATTTTCTGTTTCTATTTATATTTCCTTTAGGGCAGCCTCTAACTAACTACCCGAACAACATCTCGGCAGCGTGGCATTTGGGCTTACCTTCGAGCATAAACTTTTGTTACACAAATTTTCAAATTTAAATTTTAAGTGAATGTTTAAGCCACAGTTCTAAGGCAGTTGTATTAAAGACTGCTTGCTTTTTGGGATCGATGATCGGCATTGAAGGCAATGTTTCGGGATTAATTGATTCTGAGGATAGAACTTCTACTAGAATCGACATCGCGAGCTAGATTACGAAGTTCCACGTAGAGATTTCAGCAGATATTTTTCCCGCCTAAATTTGAAGTATGGCTATACTGGACCCATGATGTTTGCGAATGCGGTACAGTAAAAATCGTCTAATCAGTGGCGCTGCCGAGGTCGTAAACAAAGTGTTTACCCATGCGTTCTCTAAGGTAACATGGGCGATTGTAAATGTAAAGCTGAAATGGTACCGTGTTTTTAATGCGTCTTCAATATAAGCGCAAAGTATTCTTGGCATTATATAAGGTATTTCGTGGTACGTAAGCCTCGCGTCTGTTTTGAAGTGAAAATTCTGCATGTAGATTGTGCATGTTGGATCAACGAGAAGCTTTGATGGCATGGTTACATAAATTTTATAAAAGTAGACTGCGTGCTTACAATTCATTTGTTTTCCTCCTATGGAATGTGCGATTTCATGATATATTTATATATATGCTCCGCACAGGTCACAACTATAATGTCGTATGTTGGTTATGCTTATGAACGACACCATTCACAAGCTATGACGAAATTCAAACAGCAGTTCATGTGAAGGCACATTGTATAGGAAGGAATGGCTGGAAGAGTTGTATGCAGACAGATGTACGACAGGAAGGAGATAATTAAAAGGAATAAATAGCTCGGGAGTTTGAATAGTTAAGGAATTGTGGAAAAAAAATGTTTTTCTGAGCAATCACTGCGCCTATTCCGATGAGGCTTATTGCCTTAGAAAAAGTTAAAACGTAGTTACTGTAGAAGTCGGCGTTTTATCTAGATGGGGAAGTGTTTGCAGAAATATTATCGTACATGAAATATTATCGTACATGACCTATGTACGACAGCAACAACTTGAAGTTCTTAGACTGCATTTCTCACGGCGTGTAAAAATGGGCATTTCTTTTTTGTAGTTCTTGTTTTGAGAAACAAAATGTGATTCTTTTTAGTAAATCAGCTCTTCAAAACTGTGAAAAGTTCGAAGCCTCGCTCCCATGCTCATTTCTTGTGGTGATAAGACCAACTCTCGTAAGGGTGCCTTTTCACCCCAAGAAGGCACGTTTCTTTCTCACACCTTACCTTTTTATCAACATGATACTTTCCTTACCCTCACAAAGGGGCGTTTTAGCTTTGAGACAAGGTCGGTTTGTCAATGCGGGTCTAAAAAAATTCTAGCGGGGACACAAACATACCTGTGTTTGCGCAAATTTTCCTTTCATCCACTAAATCTCGGAAAAATGTATTGTGCTGTGGGCCTTAGTGCTTTTCCTTATATAGTGCAAACAACAATTAAGGCCACGTTGGGTGCTAGGAGACAGCCATGATCCAGATAGTTGACGGCCTTCATACTTGCGACACCTATCTGTAATATACTACTTTGCATTTAAAGCAGCGCGTTGTTCCGTATATATATATATATATATATACTCGTCTTGACGTGAAGCAACGCGTGTACGACCACCTCCGGGATACCCTATCGCCAATGAAGCCGCAGTTCTAATGAAAACTGCAATTTTTACTACGTCAAAAAGCCGCTGTGGGTGCGCTGGTTTCCCCAAAAAGCTTTCTTTTATTTTTCAAAGGGTCGTGTGCATCTGTGAGTGGCGATGAAACTATAATTAGGGAACCTAACCGCCGCTCATGGCTTTATTTTGAAATTTTGTTTTTTGCCATCGAACATTCCAGTATCTTTTTTCTTTTGCAAAATATATTTCACCAAGGTATGACGTCCTTATGTGTTTACCGCTAGACTCAGAGCTAAAGGTTTCCCCCCAAAAAACGTCGCCACAGCAAACACGCCGCCATTTTTGTATGACTTATCTTCGTAATGCCAAAAAAAATAAAAAAGACATTATTCAACAGCAATCGTTTAGAGGATCACTTAAGTGCGCAAAAACGTGTATACACGGCCGTCTAAATCTCGGAGAGATCGGAGGGTCATTTATAAAATCCTCACGTGAGATTTACAATTTTTTCATTGACATAGATTGATTGAAACGTTTATTAGATAGGATGGCCAGCGGCCTGGCATCTCGGTAAAGGACCAGGTAAAAGGAAGGACGTGCGCCTCTTTAGCTAAAACAGCAAAGCGTTAATTCTTCCGGTGGCATCTCCTTGCGGTGGGACCGGATTGTTGTACGACGCCACCCTTAGAGGTCGTGTGTGATTGTCCCTGAGCCTGGCTGTGCCAGGACACGGCTAGATCAGATGTTTCATGTCGATGTTGATTGCGAGACTGTTGGACTATCCCACTTGTGTTCCTATCCACTTGCTCAGAACATCCGGTTGAACGGGTGCTTTAGCTCTTGCCTTGAGGAGGAGAAGATGCGCTCCTCTGGCGAGGGGAGTGCGAATGGGTGGAAGCATGTTTTGAGTGGACTGCCGTAGTAGAGCCTTACTGCCGTGATTCAGTGAAACAATCCGTGGTCTCGCACAGTGAGAGATGACTGGGTCAGTTTCAGCAATGGCGGGCTCACTTCAAAGCTGCGATGGCGGGCGTCTGCAATTATATCGCATGCACCCTCATTGGCCCCTCAGTTTCCTGCTTTTCTCATGATGATGCCTGTTCTCCCCTATACGAGAAAACGCACACGTTTAGTACCGTGCGCTATTATAGCCGTGTTGTATCGGGAGTTCAGTTGCTTGAGGACCTCTCGACTGTCAGTGTAGATGTGAACTGTGGCTTCCGTATGCGCATCAAAGATTTGAATTGGTTCTTCGATGGCGTGTATTTCAAGCATGGTGGCTGTCCAGTAAGCAGCGTCGCTGATAGGCACGGCTTGGGCTTGTCCGTTCTTTGTGCAATAACCAGTAGCGGCATAAATAATACCAGAACCTGCATCGTATTGTAAGGCAACGTCAGTGTACAGGTTTATTTATTGGCGATTTCCTCGCGCGTCTATATTTCTCTCTCTAGTCGGTGTGCCCTGCATTCGCCTTCGGTGTTCGTGGGGATTGATCTGGGTTCCGTATCCCTTAGAATAACGCAGCTGTTTATGCTTTCATTTCCACCGAGGAGCATTTCCCAGGTGAACCGCTGCTCGGTCTCCTCGCGTTGCCTAGCAACCACCTGCGAGAGCACCGAGACATTTAACCTCGTCCTACACCACGCGCGTAGGGCAGAGTCGTGCCGTCAGAGGCGAGTAAAAGCTCGCAACAGAAGCGGCGGCATACGTCCGGCCTCCTCTACTCCGTTGGTACGTGCTACTCCTATGAGAAGACCGAAGAAAGTCCGGCCGACGAAGAAGGAGCGTATTGCCAGGTTGAGCGCCGTACTGCCAAGCGGGAACCGATGCGTCGCCGCCGAAGCTGCGGCTGAGAAGAGGCGACGCTGAATCGAGGATCTCGAGTTTCACTCCAGGGAACGCGAGAGCCCGCGCCTGTACTCTCGACGTCGCCGACAAAACGATGCCGGCCCGCGACTGCTCGAAAACTTACAGCGTCAAGCCCGCCGATACATGACATCAATCATTTCAAGGGAGAGCGCACCAAAGCAAGGCGCGCTCACTCCGGAGGATTTCAAGAACCTACCAGGTAAACTGCGTCCGAGCTAGCGTGCGTCAGACCTACCGCCGCGTCGTCGCGTTGGTTCACCTTCTGGCGCACCACACCGACGTATATGGCGTCCCAACAAATCGCTTCTGATGCGACGGGTGCCTCAAAGTGTGCGCATATCCCAAGTGAAACCCGTCACAGAGGAAGACGGCATAGATTTTTCTTAAGCCTTAACTTCCCCTTGTTCCGGTTGTCTGCGGTGTTTGCGACAGCAGAGCCACGCATATTTTACATACGAGTGCCGAAGGAGATTGTCCAGCTCTGGCAGATGCAGGTTCCTACATGCAATGTAGACAACAGTCGCTGGCCATTCCATGTACTCTTCAGTGTCGATTCGGTAAAGGATGTGTTTGCATACGTATGAACAATTTAGCGCCAATTTACTTAGCGAGGCTCTGTATGGCGTTGGTTGCCCGTCTCCTCTGAATCGCATCTCATCGTCTGCGCATGTGCTCCTGCGCAGAGTAGCAACATGGTGACTACTTTGCAGTTGCGATTCCAATGCATGGGCAATATGCGAGTTTTTCTTTTTTCTGGAGTTTATTATATTAAATCTATGGATAAACATTTCAGACTTGCTAGTGTTATACTCCCCAAGTTGCTCTGTGGTTCGGGCGTTGCAGTGCTCAGCTCAAGATCCCCAATTCAATCGTAGCCACGGCGGCTGAATTTCCATGGGAGCGAAATTAAAAAAAAGAGCACTTATGTACTCGAATTTAATTCAGATGCATGTTAAATAGCCCCAAATCCGCAATCCACGATTTCATAATATAACGCGCCTCATAAAGCAAACCGGCGTTCCGACCCGTAAGCTGCACAAATAAGTTCCTAGCGTGATGTGCTAACAATGCTTCAAGAGCGTCAGTTTTATTCACTGCAGAAGTTGACTGAGAATGTGCCTTAACTCGTTATCCGGCGTTTAACACCCACTTTTCCCACTACCCCGAGCAATTTCTTGGTTACTTCGAGTTTACGTGTCGCGATGATAAGGCGCATCCATTGGCAAAGAATACGTGACCCATGGCGCCACACATTCTCCCAATTTTCATTCTTTACGCAAGGACTGTAGCATTTCCCATATTCATTTGTGAACTAAACAAGCCAGTTTGGTTACACCGTTAGAAAGGTAGGGCATATATACGCAAACTCAAACAGTATGAGTTAACTGCAGTCCCTGTAATAAATTATGTACTTGAGCGGCGCAGGTGTGTTTTAAGCCTGCTTCGCGAACAGGGGGCTGCGGCATTTAGTACCCTCTCCTGGCACAACTATTACTAGCACTGAAGTCAACTTTGCTGGAGAATGACGGAGTACTATAGCCTTTATGCATGCGAAGCGAACGCTTAGTGCTCGCTCTCGCTTGAACGCTTTGCGACACAAGAGATTACGCGATCTCTATGACTAGACGCGCCAGACGACAGCGCACGGCAAGCGAACCGCCATCACGGCTCTACCATGAACAATGCCTGATCGCACGTTTCCTCCAAGATGCAGCGCGGCCAGCATTTGGCGAAGAGGGATAAGATAACCATGAGCAGGTACAAAAGCCAGGCTCCGCAACCCCTTCGCACCTCCCCCACTTTAGGGTGCCTTGCACCACAAGGCCTCCAACATTGAGAATGCAGGAGGACGGCGCGCATTAGGCTCCTGTACTTATCCACTAATCCTGGCAAGCTTTCTTTCACACCAATAGCGCATGGAGTTCGAGCCGTGACTTTTTTACACTTGTTCATTATGTGGAACCTCATTTCGATGTCGACAGCGAAAATTCACTTAGTGTGTCCATGCAAATGGTATCGCTATGGTAAACTTTATTCCAGCAAGATTGCGAGAGTAGTGCGCAGCCGATATCCACTGTTTCCTGTTTTCTCGAGAGCGCTTTACATCACGCTACTCACCTTTAACGGAAACTAAAGGAATCAGAGTCATAAGTCTCTTGATCAAGAGTGCTATTTAGACAGATTTTGAGCTCAAAGCTTCAAAAGATGCTGCTTTATGGGGGACGGATGCTTCAGTGCCAACAAACACTAATACGTGTAGCTTCCTCGAAAGTATCTAGGTTCACGAAGCCGTTCGTAGAACAGTTAGTACCGAATCTTAGAATGAAATGAAACGAGCAATTCTTCCCACAAAAATTAGCTGTTTTCTTAAAGCAACGACTTTTTAAATCCTCTATAAGTTTAGCCGCCTTTTAATGGTATTGTCCACAGCAAAGTCCCAAAATTAACACGGCACCACGAAAGAGACCCGAAATGTGTCTTTGAGACGATTGGCGAGATTGTGGAGAACTATCGAGAAAAACTCGGAAATCTATGTCGAGAAAGCGACAAGCAGTACAGCGTGTTGTTATGCAACTCAGATTGGCGCCTCAGCGTCGTTTTCGGTTGCACGTGTAGTTCCCCTTACCTGGTGATGGAGCTCAGTCCTTTCCCGTGTGACAAACTTGTTTTATTAGTTCCATAAAGGCAAATCAACCAACTCTAACGCTGTTGTTCCATTTCTGTGGTCATTTTTCTTTACACGATTTCTATTTGCTGAGATTCTAGTGTATTTAGTAAAAATTGAGGATATGCTTTGTTTGATATCTACGAGAATTGTAACGCTTCTGAAATATAATTCTGAGCTTTACGAATGTTTGCTGAACCGTTGCTTTCCTACTGTTTTTATGCGTTAGACAAGGCGCCCTTGCTTTACTACTTGAATAAGTCAGGCTGAAGATATATCGTGGAAGTAGTAGGTATCTGAACATTATGAGGTTTTACGTGCCAAGGCTACATTCTGATAATGAGGGGCGCCGTAGTGGGGGCTCCGGAAATTTGGACCACCTGGTGTTCTTTAACGTGAAACTAAATCTAAGCACACGGGTGTTTTTGAATTTCGCTTCCATTGAAATGCGTCCGCCGTGGCTGGGATTCGATCCCGTGTCCTCGTGCTTCGCAGCCCAACACCATAGCCACTAAGCCGGCACGGCGCGTTAGGAAGTATCTGATTGGTAATGTGCGCGGCAAAGTTCGAAGTCTTTGTGGTAATTAGAGTATTCGCAATGTATTACCACTGCAAGCGTTCTGGATCATCATAGGTGGCTTGTACGAACAATGCAGGATTTATCGTCTCGGTAATGAGAGAACTACGCGAGTGATTGAGATCGAATATTATGAAAATATGTGTATCATAGTCATTATAGTGCAACTGAAGTTTTCTGCGTTTCTAGAAGCTGGAGCCTTTAAGGTGATTAACAAGTTCTCTACAACGTTTTAATTCCGTTATCTTAAGTGTACCCCAGCGTCACTAAAGGAACTATCACAGGCACGAGGTCGCGGGATCAAATGCCGCCCACAGCGGCCGCATTTTGTCGGGAGTGAAATGCCCAAACGCCCGTGTGCTTATTTAGGTACCAATTAAAGAACCCTAGATGTGTCCGAATTTCCGGATTCCCTCCCTACGTTGTGCCTCATAATCAGCAAGTAGTTTTGGCGAGTAAAAGCAAATAATTCAAATGATTGAAAGAACGATGTCATACCATGGGAAGCCAACAAACATATACAACAAGGAATACATAGGGGAAATCACTTGTCCTTAAAAGTATTTGCTTGTTCGCTTTTCATGATGTGATTAATAAAACCAGGCTCTTGCCTAACTCACTTTCTTCTCATTCTTACATAACGACGGTTTCGAATCCGGCAACATTGATACCTTCAGGTGGCATGTGCGGGCTGTTTGACCAGTTGCCTTCACCCAAAAAGATCATGAACTCGTGACGCTGGTGGTAGAAATGATGTTCCACCTCCGCCGCCACGGTTTGTGAGTGGTGGCGCTGGCTAACACTCCCCAGGTTAGCTCCAGTAGCAACACGTAAATACCCCAAAAAGTGGATAGGAAAACCGCGCCGCGTTAACTCCATTGGTTAGAGCATCGCACGCGTAATTGGAAGACGTAGGATCATTCCCCACCTGCGGCAACTTGTTTGTTCCTCCACTTTCATTGCCATTAATTTACCATTTCTTTAATTCACTTGGCAAGTACAAGTAATTTGCCCTGCGCTTTGCCTCGTGTCTTTGTTTGTTGGCTTCCACTGATATATAATAACTATATGTGACGCAAATTTCACATTATACTAAATATAGCAGCAGTGTTTTGAGTAATCTGTTAGGATAGATATTTGTTTGGGGCTAAATATTACGGTTCCGAATAATTCCAGCACCCTAGAATCTTTTGTACATACGCTGTGTTATACGAGGCGACCACGTGATGTCCTTGGTGAATGAGTCGCCTTGTTTGAACTTTTCTGATATTTGGGAAAGTAAGGGTGAAGGTGATGTGCAGACAAAATTCAAAACATGTTCGGTAGGAGGGCGAACCTGGGATGTTAGCATATGTTTACAGATGACAAAAAAAGGTTGATTTCATGATTTTTTCGGCATTCAACCTTTTATTTGCGACAACACCGTTCTTCCAACGGGATTTCATTTTCCTTTGCCTGCTGTTTATTTATTATTAATAATTTATTCATTTATATTTATTTATTTATTTATTATTTATTTATTTATTTATTTATTCACTTTACCTTACGGCCCCATTGACGGGCATTCATTAAAGGGGGCAACCGTAATTACATGACCAAAAATGGCAAAGAGCAATGTCGTTATACAATATTCAGATTATCACTAAATGTTTTACGATTGGAGATGGATACAATGTGATCCCGGAGACTGTTCCAATCTGCAATACCTCTTGGTAGTGGTGATGAGTTGAATGCCTGCGTTTCACCACGAATGCGCAAGAAACTAAGTTCGTTGTGAATGCGACGAGATGTGCGCACCGGAGCATGAAGCGGCAAACGGTGAAAGTTGTTACTGTAAATATACCAGCGAAACCGACATATAAGAGCAATGACGCGGCGATCTTCTGAGGAGTGAATTGCAAGGTCTTGTTTTATTCGGGGAGTGCTCGAATAATAGTCGTAGTTGGCAGAGATAAATCTGGCTGCCATATGCTGATTGGCTTCCAACATACGGATAAGATAATCTTGATATGGTGACCATGTGGATGAAGCGCATTCTAGTTGGGGGCGAACATAGGTAAGATATGCTAGCTTTCATACAATACGTTACGCAATTTTCTAAGCAGGTAGATGAGAGATTGAGAAGCTTTGGATGAAACAGCTGGTACATGCGTTGTCCAGGATAAGTTTGATGAAAGATAAACGCCGAGATGTTTGTACGATGGAGCAGTCGAAACTGCGCTATTATTAATCGAAAAGTGGAACACTCAGTTAGCGCGCTTTCTACTAAACGAGATTAACTTGCCTTTGGAGGCGTTAAAGGACATCTGCCAACTTATGCACCATCTAAAGGTTAGTTCAAGGTCATTTTGGAGAGTAAGTTAATCCTGAAACATTTAATATTGCGGTAGGTGACGCAGTTGTCAGCCAACAAAAGGTTAGCGAGCAAGTCGCTGATTAATATTAAAAAGACTAATGGTCTTATGGGACACCGGATATGACGTCGCAAATGTTACACGACATATTTTTGACCACTCTAAATTGCTAGCGTGAAGACAAGAACTTACTTAGCCAAGAGAATGTTATTGAATCAATACAAAGGGCAGACAATTTGCAAATTAAACGACAAAGATGTACAGTATCGAACGAATTCGCAAAAGGAAGAAAGAGCCAATCTGTCTGATCGTTAGATTTCATGTTAGGTGAAGGCCAGTCATGAATTCAAATTACTGAGTGTAACATGAGTAGCGTTTTTTGAAGTCATGCTGATTACAAAAAAATTATTTGATTCAAGGTGACCTAGATATGAGAAGCTATAATATGTTCAAGTAATTCGCAGCATATGCATGTTAGTGAAATGGGTGGATAATTACAGGACGAGTGCTTGTCACCGGGTTTAAATACGCGAACTACATTACCAATCTTCCATTCCTTAGGCACCTCACCTGATGATATCGACTTGTTAAAGAGGAGACACAGAAAGCGACTGGAAATCTCAGTATTATTTTTCAGCATTTTAGAGTTGATATGATAAATGCCAAATGAAGTGGAAATTTTAAGCGTCGTGATGGGGTTTCCAATTCGTTCGGCAGTGACGGTGATTGGAACCACCAAAGGGAGGAAGGGTGGCTCAGGAACAAATTGCACATTGGAAAAATCTACTTGTTTAAAACCGGCGTGAAATGTGCAATGAAAGCAACCACAGAACCTTCATGAGAAAGTTGAGATTGTTTAGAATTGTGTATTGTAACGCGATTAGTAGACTTATTATATGGAGAAATTATTTGCCATAACTTTTTAGGATTATCCCTAATGAGCAGTGGCGTAGCCAGAAATTTCGTTCGGGGGGGGCTCACATTGTAGCTCGGTCTCTTCCTTAAGAGGAAGCTTTAGCTCGGGTGCTCCTATCTAAATACACGTAGAAGGAGAATTCGTTGTTCTCGGCAACCAATGCACCAAATTTGACGAGGTTTGTTGCATTTGAAAGAAAAACTTAAATTCTAGTGGTTGTTGGTTTCGAATTTCTCATTTAGGTTCTCAATTTCTTATTAAAAATTCACCAAAATCGCAAATTTGCAGACATCTAAACTATCAAGTTTAAAGCAATGTAACTCAGCAATGAAAAAAGATATCAGAATTCTGGGAATTGCACCTAATAGTACAACTACAGCGGACAAAATTTCTATACGTGAATCTCAAGAAATTAGCATATGGAAATACGGCTTTCGCTGAATCCCTGTACACAACGTAACCAATTCACGTAAGATTCGAAGTGACACACCAAATTTGTCCGCTTTGACTGTTATAATAGGTGCAGTTTACTGAACAGCGACATGTGTGCTTGATGCAGAGCTATTAGTTCGTAAACGTCTTGCTTCTATATTTTTGGGGATCAACTTTCGAGTTTTTCAAAATATTTAAACAATGTTAAGGCCCTAAATTGGAATTCCGCTTCCAACAGACACTAGAATTTAACTTTCTCTCTCAAGTGCAACAAATTTCATTAAAAGCGATCCGGGGGTTATCACAGAAAAGCGTTTCTGCGTTTTACATGTATTTGAATAGGCCGCGTCGGAGTTGGGCCCGAGCTAAAGCTTCCTCTTAAACAATTTGCCGAGCGATCAAATACATTAATAATAACTGCATTGCCATTTCCAAAGACGCTGCAAACGAATTCTTGAACGCTACGCACTGTCAAAACAAGTAAATTATGTACTTTTTATTAAAAGAATACTCGTATGTGCCAAGAATTGTGCCCAAAATAACTGATATCAATGCTTCCATGTTTTTTGCCTATTTAATAAGTCATTAATAAGTCAGTATTTAATAAATATCACACGAACTTTAGAATTATATCAGTTCGTATCAGCAGCGCTGATATGAAAAATTTAAGGGCCATGAAAATAAGAAGCTGAGGACAAATATTGTAATGAAACTTTGTCATTCAAGAACCTTGTTTAGATTCTTGTACATATGCAACGGCCAGTGAAAAATCTCAATGACGCTATCATTTGTTCCAATGTATTACGCAGGAGCAGCTGTCACAGGTCGTGTATCGTGAGTAATTGCACCGAATATATAGCCGCAACGGAGAGCACGTATAAAAAGCAGGAGTTCTGCAAGCTATACGAGGGCGAGTCAAACGAAAGTCAGCCAGTAAGAATATATGATAAACGGGGTACCTCATTTAAAAGTAGTCTCCATGATCATTGAGACATTTGCCGCGTTGTTTAACGAGTCGCCTGATTCCCGTCTCATTAAACTTCTTAGGTTGCTGCTTCAAAAAGTCTGCAACTGACTCTTTTACGTCACCGTCCGCCACGAATCTGGTTCCCTTGAGCTGTTTTTTCAAATGCTCCAAAAAGTAGAAGTCACAAGGCGACATATCTGAGCTGTATGGCGGATGTCTCAGCGTTTCCCACTTGAACATTGCCAGTCTTGTATTAACCACATCAGCGACGTGGGGGTGGCATTGTCGTGGAACAAGGCGACCACGCTCGTCGATTTTCCACGTACTTTGTTCTTGATTGTCACACGCAGCCGATCTGGCGTTTTACAATAACGAAACAAATTGATAGTATCTCAAGATTTAGCAAATTCTATCAGTAATGGCGCCAGACGATCGAAAAAAAAAAAGTCAACAACACCTTTCCGGCGGCAATGACGGCCTTTCCTTTCTTGGGGGTGGTGAATTCGAATGTTTCCACTGTAAGCTTTGCTGTCGTGTTTCAGGTTCGTAGAAGTGGCACTATGGTTCGTCCCCGATCACAATTGGAGACAAGAAGTCGTCACCCTTATTGTGATATCGGATCAGATGAGTGAAGGCAGTGCTGAACTTCGTCTTCTGGCCGTAGTTCAAAATCTTTGCCAACCATTGTGCACACAGGAGCGGATAACCGAGATGTTCATGAATTATGGCGTGAACCGAACCGTGACTGATGTTCACACGCTGTGCCAGTTCACCGATGCTTAGCTTCCGTTCTTGTCTCGTCAGCTCATCAACCTTCGCAATTTTGTTAGGGGTGATTGCACGATGGCTTTGGCCCGGTCTTGGATCGTCTTTGCAACTTTCACGTCCTTCTTTGAATTGTTTGCTCGAACGCTTCACAGTGGCCAATTAATGCAATGTTCAACGTACACGGCAGCCATACGTCGACTAATTTCTTTTGGGGAAACATCTTCAGCTGTCAAAAACCTGAGGGCACCACGCTGCTCAACTTCTAGAGCGTCCATTATGTCGCGCAACCATGTTCAACCCAGTGCATGAGAGCATTAAACAGCCTTGATACTCACACCTGCGTGTCACTTTTGTAATAGAGAGATGCATCTGTGTCACGTGCATGCCTCGCAGATAATGGACCGAACAAGTATTGCGCGGGGTGGGTTGGCTCACTTTCATTTTACTCGCCTTCGCGCATTAGAAATGCGAAGATAGAATGGAATATACAAATGCGAAGATACAGCTTGATAAAAGGCAAGAAAGTGTCAATTGGAAACAAAGTTCACTGCACGTATACACAAAACCCCGCAACAAGATATTTAAGTATACGTATAAGTCTACAGTAAATCTACGTATCTAAAGTCACTGTTTACAATGCGTCAAACACGGCAAATAAACATGTTGTGCAATCAGAGATCCACAGAATCCTAGATCCCACCCCGATTCCATCCATTCGCCCCGATGTATCGCGCGCGACGGAAGGCGGCGCGCTTGCTCCCCACTTTTCTCTTTTGCGCATACAAGACGTCGTCGTCTCACCCATTCAAGCCCCCCATCCTCCTCCCGACGCTTTCACTCGCAGATACAGCATGCGGCGCGCGGTCACGATGTTATCGCCCGTGGACTTTATACGAAACATGAAGGCGACGGCGACGGCCGGAATGCGCCTGGAGTGTCCATATAATTGCTATCGCAATACTATATATACTGTAATAAGACTATCCGGCAACTGAAGCGTCCCGTGGCCCATTACTGTCCGCAAAAGAAGAAGTAACAAAACCTAACTTTCACCATACGACAATCCGCCGCGCCACAATGTCTTTTTGTTTTCTTTTGTGGGGCCGGGGCGCCGAATCGCGAGTATCGCGAGTGTTTGTATTTCGCTTGTCTCGATGTATGGTCTGATGTAAGACTTTAGAAAAGTCACTGCACCTTTGGCGTCCAATATTTGTAGTAACATCAAACCCACAAAGTTCCGCAATTGAAAATCTAAAGCACAACTTTGGAAATGTCAATGCACCTTTCACATCAAAAGTTTATGAGAACTTTATACCCATAAACTTCGGAATTGACATCCATGCGCTGCGTAGATTCCACGGCGTCCGCAAGATGCCATGGCGAGCCCGTTCGCCATCAAAACGCCCTTGAAACTTTGTGCTCGGATGGGGCTGCTTGGCGTTACGTGACTCCCGGTGCATGGGCGCTGCCGCGAAATCCAGCCCGAGTTCGCAAGGTTCGCGCTGAAATGTCTTTTAGAGCATGAAAAAGACATTCTAGAGAAAATTCAGAATGATTTCCGGCACCGGGGTTTGCTTGGCTGGGCGGTGCATGGACAGCACGAAAAAATTTCGGGGGGGGGGGCTGAAGCCCCATAAGCCCCCCCCCCCCCCCTGGCTACGCCCCTGCTAATGAGTGAAGGCAAGTCCTGCGAACAATATTTCTTCTTGGCTGCGCCAAATTCTTTACAGTAAACTTGTAAGCAATCATTGTACATACCCCAGTAGGAGGCAGCATCCTAACGTTTTGCAGTATTATAGAAACGTTTCTTTTTATTTCGCAAAGTTATAAGTTGTTTGGTAAACCAAGGGTTATTTTTATCGCTCGATATAGAGATTAGCGGCACATATTTGCAAACTAATTCTAATATTTTTTCCTGAAAAAGACCCCAATGCTCATTCACGGTCCGCGACTCAGACGACGGCAGAAAGGGTTTGTTATAAAAAGCTTCTACTTCGGTGTTGAATCTATCGTAGTTACCACGGTTATAACCCCGAATAGTTAGAGTGGCTGAACCTGTAAAAGGTAAAAGTAGAAGAATTTGGAAATAAGGAGTTTATGGTCACTAAATGATTCTATGCAAGAAATCGGACCAGTAGTCTCTGTTGCTGTTGTTAACACTAGACATGAAAGAGAAAGCGACGATCGGGATGGTAACTGCCACCGGAAGGGGCCCAACGCATGCCTACTCTTCAGAAAGCAGGAGACAGAAATATGGAAGTGAAACGGAGGAAGGAGAAGAGGGAAGGGAAAAGAACGAGCCAGACGAAAAATCTTAAATGATTAAGCAGCAAAAATACAGAGCAGGGCACACACAGTAGCGCCGGTCAGTGCAGGTCAAGCCCATAAATAACGTCCAAACAGAAGCAATAGTGTCTGATGGCCGATAACGGGTATATTGCAACATTGTACGAAGCAGTATTTAATGAATGTAAGAAAGTTGGTGACCTTTAACTTCCTGAACGCAGGCTACTGGCAAACGTATGGATGCCGCAAACATACACAGTGAGCCCTGCGGCGTTGAAGCACAAAAGCAAAAGGCATGAATGCGACGCATGTCTTCTCCACTTCCAGGCGCCTGCCTCCTCCGTTGCTCCCTTTCCACGCTGAAACAAACATAATTTTACTGATTTCACAGACTGCACTTGCGCGTAAAACAATTCGGCGGAGACACTTAAGACTACCTGCCGGTGGGAAAGCAGAAGCATTGAATCCGTTTGATGAAATGGTTTGTTTTTTTCGCGCGTTCTTGGTCCAAGTAAACTCTCGCCTTCGTTCTAACTGCGCCTTGGAAAGGCGAAATCAAAACTCGCCAAGCGCCTCAACGCGCTCGTTCGCCCGCGAGCAGAACATACCTTGAAGGATCGCGCCGAGACGTTCAGTTACCCGCCGTGGTTGCTCAGTGGCTATGGTGTTAGGCTGCTGAGCACGAGGTCGCGGGATCGAATCTCGGCCACGGCGGCCGCATTTCGATGGGGGCGAAATGCGAAAACTCCCGTGTGCTTAGATTTAGGTGCACGATAAAGAACCCCAGGTGGTCGAAATTTCCGGAGTCCTCCACTACGGCGTGCCTCATAATCAGAAAGTGATTTTGGCACGTAAAGCCCCATAATTTAATTTTTTTTACGGGGCCGTTCAGTTGTGCATTAATTATTTCTCTTTCATACATTAATTTCATGCACCGATGACGTGTCGCAACCTCCTCCCCATTGGCGACGCCCGAACATGCCCAACGATGAACGCACTAGCAGCGCGTATTGTCAGCCAGATGCTTTCAACATGACGTATGAAATTACGCACGCACTAGGCGCACCATTATCCAAACAGAACCGTAGAGCCGCCGTTGCGTCGGTGAAGCGTGCTCCTCTCACATCACGGAGAGCCGGGTTCGATTCACATCCATAACAGTCAACCTCATTTTATTTTCAAAGAAATTTATTTACTTAGCTTACAGATCATCCCATAAAACTTGACGTGAGTCGAAGCATTTCTTCTGTATTTTACTCTTTGCACCTTCCGCCATGTTTTAGGTCACGCCACCAATTACGACAGATTTTTCGCGTAATGAGGCATATAATAATTTTTCCTTCACTGTTCCTTCTAACACTTTTTCCTTCTAAAGAAACAAACCAGAGATCAGGCCGCGTTCGGTGCTCGGAGATAGATACAGCGTAGATAGTTCACGTCCTGCTCATTTATGGAGAGCTTTGCGGCACACATTCTAATTGAATGGCTTGCTTATGTAAGTAGCGCAAGTCAGAGTATAAGCAGAAGGATCTAGCTTCCCGTACTGGGGACGGGTTCTCGGATGTTCGCTTACGACGGTATTATCGCCTGCGCGTGACGCAGTGCCCAACCAGCCAATCAGGTCATCAGTTTTGCTCCCCCAGCTGAAGAGCTCACAATGAATGTTATACTGCCGAAAGCGAGCGTCTCAGTATATGTTCCTTGTTTGGTTAACTTTCATAAGTGTTTTCAACTGAGTGCAATATGGTATTGAATGCAAGTATGGACGAAACCACGCGAGAGCAATTCTCCATGGAGCTGAATGCCGAACGAAAATTGCACTCTTGCTACTCTGCACAAACTCCATCCTTGCCCTGGGCCCTTTAACTTTCTCTTTATTTCTCCAAAAGTACTGCGCAAATACAAACGGCGATCTAATAGTATTTGCGTAAAATATCCGCAGCGTTTGTCTTTACATGGACAACCCGCCGTGGTTGCTCAGTGGCTATGGTGTTAGGCTGCTGAGCACGAGGTCGCGGGATCGAATCCCGGCCACGGCGGCCGCATTTCGATGGGGGCGAAATGCGAAAACACCCGTGTACTTAGATTTAGGTGCACGTTAAAGAACCCCAGGTGGTCGAAATTTCCGGAGTCCCTCACTACGGCGTGCCTCATAATCAGAAAGTGGTTTTGGCACGTAAAACCCCATAATTAAAAAAAAAAAAATTAATTACATGGACATTTTCCTATATGCTATTGAAGAATGCTACTAATATCCTTTTTCTTTATAAAGTATAGTTTTTTTATGCACTATTTAGCTTGACCGCCAGAGCAAATTATAGCTAAGGCCGACCTCTCTGCCTTTCTGTAAATAAATTTCTCTCTCGCTCTCTCTCTAGCTTTACCCCGCGCTAAAGTGCGTCAGTGTAAATATTTATCGTTAAACGCATTACAGTAAACCAAGTTGCCTCATGTTGATGTGAGCGCATGCCGCGCGCGCTCGCGCTTGTGTGTGTGTGTGTGTGTGTGTGTGTTTGTGTGCGTGCGTGTGTGCGTGTGCGTGTGTGCGTGTGTGCGTGTGTGTGTGTGTGTCTGTGCGTGTGTGCGTGTGCGTGCCTGCGTGCCTGCGTGCGTGCGTGCGTGTGTTAGCGTTGTCGTGCTGTGGTATAGTGTTGTGTGGCGAGGCACGCTCTCCATGTCACCGTCGCTCACTAAAAGTAGCGGTAACAATACTTGTGGGTAAAATGTCTGTTCCACGTTTTGGTTCTCGCTCTTTTGTGATATTCCATGGCTTGTCCTTCCACCGCTTTCTTTCTTTAAAAATATTTGCCTATTCGATTTCACATTTTACACGTTTTTCGGGACAATTCCAGGGGTGCGGCTAGGGGTATGAAGACGCCCAACTGGCGGAAGCAGAAGCAGGTCGACCAGACATACAATTTGACGCGTTTTCTTGTAAGAAAGGAATGTCTACGCAGCTTGGACACCTGCGTCGACCACTTCACCTGTCACCCGTTTACTGTTTCCGCAAGCTAGTCTCTGAAGTACGTGGCACGGGTAGCTTCGCCAAGTGGGCAAGCTTTGTAGAACATGGCTCTTTAGAACGTGGAAAGAGATGAAAATCGTTGACAAGTACCATTAGAGGGATTAAGAATGCAACATCAAGCTTAAATAATTTCAAATTTGAGGTATGAGGATACAACCGAAGCATTGATGACGTGTGTTTGACATAGTACCTCGGCCCGCGGATTTTCTAGGGGGAATTAATTGTGGCTTTTCTATATTCATCAGTAAGCACTCATAATTCCTCAAGCTAGTATTTACAGATTGTCATCATATTTTATCATAAGTGCACTTCACTTTTATGCCACTCGCAAAAGCACACCAAAACATGAACGTACAAAGGCATAGGTTATTAAAGTGCTCTCCGTAAAGAAGAGAAAGAAAAACAGCTAAATTTCCAAAGAAGAAAGTATTGCATAGATCAGGCCTTTATATGTGAGTACTCCTAAATAAATATGAACCTGCCGCAGGGCTTCTTAAATTTCAGCTTTTCGGCACCAGCAGAGATAACGGAGAAGATTGTCTGCTTTTTGGACTGCTGCCCAATATGCAGGCATGGATCAATAAACTAATCCCTATTATATTCTTATAGCTGCAAAGGTGACGGAACTGGGTATACATATGCGTAGAAACTTAGGGCTTTGTCAGTGCGTAGAGTATTAAAATATATCGTAATGAATTTATTGGTATGGTGATTGGCATGGCGTTGTGGCTGTTGCGAAAATCGTTGTAGCCAAAGTCATGGGCCTTCGCTTGCAAGAACGTACTCTGAAAGTTTCGGTGTCTGCATGAGACAAAATCCAAGTTTCAGACATGTCAAGAAAGGTGGCAAAGCTGGCAGCGTGCGGGGGTTCCCTCGAGATGGACGAGGCGAACGATGAGAATGGAGAGGAAATTGAGTCAATCGGCAGAACTGCGATTTAGATGCTAGACGAAGGAAAATGGAGGATGTTCAGGATGAGCTTGTGAAATAGATCGAAGGGCTGAAAAATGAGCTGAAGATGTCGTGCGATGCATGGGAGGCGGTAGAAGAAAGACTCCAAGCAGCCGAGGAGAAACTGAACAGGGTCGCCATCACGTATGAAAGTGCTAGCGACGATGGAACACCCGTTCCCGAAATGACAGGACCTGAAGTGCCTTCAAAGCGCGTGGAATGCGCGGAACATACGCCTTGGGCAGCAGGAAGGATGGTCACCTACTTTGAAACTACCACAAAGAGAAAGCAGCAATGCAGAGGGCCAATCTGCAGTATCAAATCCGCTTCACGCAGAAAAGCTTGACGAAGAGAACTAGAGAGAAGCCGCGTCAGTAGGAAGGAGGGAAAAGGTGATAATCACCGGTAGGTCCATTTCTTCTAGGTGCTCCGAGGAAATTGTAGAGTGGGTCAAACGCCAGAAAGGACTAGCGGTAGGGACGTTTCTAGCCCGGACATTGTTCTATGTCACAGAGCGACCTAGATAAATGCTCGCGGGTAATGCGCAAGGACGAAACGCTGTAGCAGCGGCAACTGATAAACATGATTTCGTAAAGAGAAAAGTGCCGGAGCTAGTTCAGCGTTTGACGAATTGTGTGGCCAATTTGCATTATATGTCACCTCCGGTGCACACTGTGGTGTCCAGGGTGCTGGAGGTACCTGCACGGGACACTAACGTACAAAGAGCAGTTCCGGCCACTAATGAGAAGATTTGAAAATTCAGCCGAGGAAAAGGTTTCGAGATTGTGGAAGCCAGGAGGGACGTGGGAAGGTATGGCGGTTTTCAGAGACGGAATGCACATCAATCACTGGTGTGGACGAGAAGTGTACTGGCGACGTACTAGTCGTGCAATCGTTTCTTTTGGGGCCCCACGTGGGCACAAGACGCCAATGTAAGTAGCGATGAAAAAAGCTGCCTAGGAGAAGCTTAGACTAGCACGACAGGCCCCAATAGAAAATGGAGAAAAAATAAAGAAAGAAAGGAACATGCCGTACTAACTCATAGACTTGCAAGGTGGCAGACCAAATGAAAAGTGGTTAGATATTGAGAAGAATTGAATTAGAGAACAAATACGTGTGTATGTGATTACAGAAACGCACCGTAGAAACTGACGGGATCCACCAAAGATCAATAATTGTGTTTTGGAATGGTTTATTAGAACAAAATTGGAAAGAGAGAGAGGGGGAGTTGGAATGCTTATACATCCTGGACTCAAATAGAAAGAGGAAATTCAAAGTGTGAAGAGCACCTCTGATTATCAGGCGCAGTCAGCGGAAAAATAGTAGACCCAGCGTGACGTATTTATGGACACATAAAAATTGCCAAGGGCCAAGAGTTCGTGGACTGCCTAAACGGTGATATTAGGAGTTTCGAGCATGATACCGAAATTATCCTGTTTAGTAGCATCAATGCGCACAGACATGATCTACACGGTTATTCCGACAACGCCGGGAAGGCAATGCTAGATATCTGTGCGCAGCGTAACCTCGTTATCCAGAATACGGGGCCTAAATGTCACGGCCAGATCACGTGATACGGCGGAAATAGGCAAACAGCCATCGATTACTGTCTGATCGCCAAAGTAATTCATGATGAGAGAAATTGTCGTTGAGGAGGAAAGCTATAGTACCTTAAGGAGTGACCATAAACGCATGATGTTGTATATGGCATATGTAGTAGGGAAAGAAAGAAAGGAACGAAGAATGGCCATTTCAAATTTGAACGCTGAACTAACAACTTTAGTAAGAAGAAAGTAGGTAAACTTGCGAAATTACCAAGTAATGAGCAGGAATAGTGACGATATAAATGTGCGGACGAGATAAACTAGGACAGAGACGCAACACGCTCGTTGGAAAAGAAAAAAAGAAACCGAGATGCTGGTGGAACAGGGAGATATGGGCAGCAGTAGACGAACGATAGAAAGCATCACGAGTGCATAGGGAGGCGAACAGCACAGTTCCCGCAAAATGAAACAGACAGTAAATGAGAAATGTTTTGGAGAAAATAACCTCTCGTTCAAACAGTGGTTAAAGCAAAAGTGAAGGTTAATGTGAAACTTGGCTTTGAGGAAAGCGCGTGAAATAGGATGCCACACTTGAAATAGTTTCTAAACATTTTAACTTATTAGCGAGAACGTCGCGTACAGTACAGCCTATGCTACACGAAGATGGCCACACATTGGAAGGGAATGCAGCATTCAAGTGCGTTCGAAAAACAACAGCCGAATCATTTCACGGACATTGTGAGGTGGTTTCTGGAAAAGATCATTAACGACTATCAGACGGAAAAGGTGCCAGTGCTGACAAATTTCAACTGGAACAAAGGTGAAGCAGAAATTGCTTCACCTTTGTGACCTCGCCTAAGCCACAGGTTTAGGTGAGGTCTCCATCAGGCTGAAGGCTCTGTTGAAAGCGGTAGAAAAAAGAAAAAGCTGGGACGTCGACATCCCATCGTGGGTGGCATAGGCGCAGCTGACGAAACTGCTGGTTCTGAATAAAGTTCTCCCTCTCTCTCTCTCTCGATAGGCACATACGAGACAGTTTGCGGCAGAGCCGATTGAATTTGCTTTTTAAATGTAAGGATGAAAAACAATTCACTCATACGGAACGGTGAGCATTACATCGGTAACATACACGTGAACAATGCACGCCAATAATTAAAAACAGCAAGCATGAATAGAACAATATGCCACATTGGGAGAACCACAGCAAAGCTTCAGAATCGGTGGGCGTTTGGATTGATAACTTTTTTATTCTCCCACATTGTATAGAAATATACAGGGTAGAAAAGAGACCATTACGTGTAGTTTTTTTCAAGATTACCGGGGTGCATGACAACGTAGACCGCAACACTTATGTGATATTCTGGAGGGAGAAGGTGTAGGCGACGACTGTATTCAGCTTTTCTGGGAGATTCATCGAGAAGATACTGTTTGTGTTGAGTATAAAGATACAAGGAAGAAGGTGGGTGTTGATTTCACCAGGGTACTGACACAGGGGTGCCCTCTATCATCGCCGCTATTCGTGAAGTACGTGGTAAGAAGGGAAAGGACGCTAGAAGGAATGACTATCGGGTTTACTTCTGATGCAAACGAGGGGAGATAATAGTTGAGCAGAAGCTTTCATGTTTATTAGATGTGGACGACATTGTGTTGCTTGCTAACAAGCAAAGTGGTATGCAACGTCTGGCTGATATCTGTAGAGAAGAATCTGAGAATTTCGGTTTAAAATTTAGCTTTCAGAAAATGGGCTTCATTGCAATAAATGAAAACAGTGAACGGAAAGTTTTAATAGCGGGCCAGGAAATACGTCCGGCAAAATAATACCACTTCCTTGTTGTATCGACTAGCGAAGGTGATAGATCTCTTGAGGCAGGAAAAAACAATAATTGCAAAGAGGGAGAGAAATGCGGGCATAATAAAACACAGAGCGCTGTGGGGATACAATAGGTACGAGATGCTCCTGTATATGAGGAAAGGTGTAATGTTTCCAGTACTTACATATGAAAATGCGGTTGTTTTCATAATGTACACGGTACATCTTTACCCCATGCCAACGAAAGGCCAGTGGGATGCCACGAATTGGGCACAAACGGGAAGACTACTAATGAAGGTGTGCAGTTTGATATACGTCTGAGAAGGTTTGATGGGAATAAAGCGTATTTTGGAAGAAAGTAAATGGGATGTGAGAGTGTTGAGATATTTGCACAGGAAATACATTGAGCCACAGCGGCGTAAAACAACTTGAAAGCTTACCTGCAAGTAGGCGAGTGGTATCACCCGCGACATGGTAACAAAGAAAGGCACATACAAAGTGAGAGAGGCTTACACAATCTTACAAGTGGCGGCAATGGAAAAGAAACCTTCTATGAGTAACTACCTGAAAGCAAAATCGAGATCAGAAAAGAAAGAATTTATGATGATTGAAAGCGAAGCTCCATACTGTTCGAAGCGAGTTCAGCATGGCTCAGAAAGCGTACCTATAAAGAACGATCCACCAAAGATGAAGACACACGTGCTTGTCGTGGTAAAGCTAGGGAAACCAGGGGAAACATTATACCTCGCCACAACTTTATAGGGAAGTGCAGCCAAAACTACGGAGCCGAGTTTTACCTCTTTTGCTGCGTCCCTTAATGCGGTTTCCTACGGAAAAATATCTACGCTAAGCAGCGTAAATCAAAATGTTACAGTAACTTGCACTTTTTCAATGCAATATAATATTTTGATAGTAAAAAGAAAACTTTGCCCTTTGGAAGCGATTTGGTTTCACGCTGTTCCACGCTTTGCGGTTTTCTGGCCTCCGTATCTCTTTTCCGCCGCCTTTAAACGAATGTGGCGTTCCCTGGTTACAGCTCGTCAACGTCGCCTGCCGATGTGCGTCCACGGCGTTTCGCGACCCCAGCCGCCATGCATCTGTGGCAAGATTTGTCGAAGCAAAGGCTGTTCACGCAGGCTAAGAAAGTCGTGTACAACGTGTACGCACAAGTATGCCAAAGCGACCCGCATGCTGACCATCACAGAGGCATGTCGGAAGGTGAGCGAGCTGACTGGGTTTAGCGAACGCAATGTGTGCCGGAATAAGCGCGACATACAGCGCGGCACCTTGAAGTCACCGAAGCGCAAAGGGCGGCGTTTCCCAGGTGCACACAGCAATGCAGAAAGCGGAACGACGAAACTGCAACTTCACGACGGCTTCTCCCTCGCCGCTCTACTAGAAGAACTGCGCCAGTATTTTCTGCGAAATGAAATTACCACAGCCGCAAAATTTGCTCCGGACGTGACCAGTGGTATAGACTTGGATATGCCTAAAATCAGCGTACGTAGAACGCAACGGCTGGTCAACGACTGTGGGTTTTCTTTTCGCAAATGGAAGAGCAACTGTGCTCTCCTCCAGAGAAACATGCTATTGTGGCGGCGGCAGTATACCTGCGTGCCATGCGGCAACTTCGCACCCAAAAGCGGTATGTATATTAATGGAACCCTTTTTCAACTTTTATAGTCCATGGACGAATAAGCATTTTCTTAGCAACCCATAAGCCTGAACCTTTAATTCTTCCGTAAAACAATCTTGTTTTTCAGAGACGTACAACACGCGAACTGCATCTGCCTGTAACTGTTAGCATAAAAAATGGTGGCGCCCTAGCTTTCGCTGTTCATAGAAGCGCTGCGTGCACCAGCGCAAGCGCTGTTTATCCTCGCGGAACAGACATTAAGGGTTAGCGTTTCAAGCAGTGGCGTTTTTTGCGGCCGCATGTCGTGCATCACCACATTTCGATGCCCGCAGTGCGGCTCACGCCACTCACTTGGCCAGCGTTTGTACGCGGTGCAGAATAATGTGCTTGGCTTATTGCGCCTCACGAACATGCGGTTCCTGGATGTTGCATGATCATAATAGCTGGGTGGTGCAAATTCACTCAGGCCTTCGCCCGTCTTGAGAAATTACGAGCTGCGTATGCTTGGCGACATATTCAAATCTTTTCCTTGTTTGTTTCTTTTTTGCAGGCACAAATACTACCTGGACGAAATTTGAGTCAATAATGGACATACCAAGAAAAAGGTCTCGGAGGACGTGAACGTCGTTACACCAGTGGATGCTTTTCGGGAAAGTCCGTTACCAGGCCTTCACGCACGCAGCGGCAAAGGTGGAAGACTGGTGTTATTGCACGCCGGTAACGAAGATGGCTTCGTAAATACTGCTTACCTCGTTTTCCGTGCAGCGAAGTGAGGTTGTGACTACCACAAAGAAATGGATGGGCCACTGGTCGAGAACTATTTCTCTGAGCGCTTTCTACCAAACATCAAACCAGGCAGCGTTATAGTAACGGACAAGGCGCCCTACCACAGTGTGCACCCCATGAAAGTACCGACAGCATCAACACGAAAGGTTGACCTTCAGTCTTGGCTAACCGAGAAAGGCTTCGCATTTTCTCAGGGTCAATAGAAGCCAGTTTTGCTGGAGCTGGTCAACGAACACAAAAGATGCTTTCGGCCTATCGTTTCGATGTGGTTGCTAAGGCTGCCGGTCACGACGTCGTGTGGCTTCCTCCATACCACTGCGAGTTGGTTCCGATCTAACTGATTTGGTGTAAGTTTAAAGGTGATGCAGCGGCTAACAATACCACAGTCACCCCTGTTAGGAATGGCCGTACGGGGTGGCAACGTGCCAGATATTTCAGCCCGCTGCACGTGTTCCAATCCAACCAGACGGGGCGCACTTCAGAGAACTGTGGATAACCGGCAGCCATGTGGCGCGGGGTCAGCTCAGGAATGTGGTACCCGGCCGCGCCACCCGGGAGGGAGCAGAGTTCTACGAAGCCCCTCTGACGTCGGCTCCGGACCTCTACACCTGTGTGTGTGTGCAACACGAGTATGTGAGCCCGCCTCCTCCAAAAGGGCGGGTCATCTTCGGTGACGTCGAACGGTGACGTCAAACGATGACTGGTCGAACGTTTCTGTTCGCTTGGAATCAAGGGGGGGGGGGGGGGGGACAAGTGCTTATAAGCAGCGTTTGCCGGCTGCTAGGGGGTGCTCGTTGTCGTGCTCGTCGTACTGAGCTGAGTGCTCGTTGTCATGCTCGAAATGTACTAGTGAGCTGTGTGCTCGTAAGCTGTTTGCTGTATGCGTCGTCTTGCGGGCTCCTTTTGGGAGTCACGCTAGACTGTCGATGTATGTCTTGTCGTAGATGTAAATAATGTAAATAAGTCCTGTTCACCGAGGTCCTCTCTACGACCGTCAACTCCTTCAAATGGTGGCAGCGGCGAGATCGTCCGACGACTCCTACATCTATTTTACAGCGCTGGGATCGTCCGACAAATCTAATACCCCTTGCAGCTGTCGAAAAGTTGCTGCAGGAAAGCATCAATTCTGTAACGGCAGACAAGTGACTTAGGCCTGTTCTCATATTCAGAGGATCGCTGTGAAATTTTGTCAGCGTGATGGCATCATCAGATACGAGCAGGGAGAGTGATGCGAGTGAGAGTGAGATGGGCGGAATGGAACAGCCGCTGTGAATGCAGGTATGGTCGCAGAAGCCTTGCAACATTGTGTATTATGCTTGAGCTTCTGCCTCAAGGTTTTACTAATCACGCGGCATATGAAATAAGTGGCTCTGAAGTTTTACTAGCCAAACCCACATTATGACCCAAAGGAACAGCGTGCAGCTCCACACTGAAAGCCTGTGTACAACTTTGCTTTTCCATTTAAATTGGGAAGCTCCCTCTTAGGCTTAACCAAGCGGGTGTGAAAAATACGCGAACGGCGTTCTTTGACGTGCACATAAACTTAATGTACGGGCGCTTTGATGTTTGGCCCACATGGAAATTTGGCCGCAGTGATGGAACCCGCAAATTTGTGCAGCAGCACATAGCTGCTAAGCAGTCGTAGTGGGTGCAGGACATGGTTCTTGGATGTTATGGTTGTGGGATAATGGTTGTGGGAATAGTAACGAATATTTCTGGAATGCCGGAATCATCTGTACAGAAATTTTGTCTAAATAAACAGGTTGACCTTGCGCCTTGCGATGAAACACATGACATAGAATGTCGCAGCACCGCATCCCATGCAATGTATACGTAAAATGCGCGTCAAAGCGCGTAGTCGGAGGCATTTTCCAAAAGTTACAGAAAGGGCTTATTTTGCATAAGAGTTTAACTGAAATTCACTTCGTACTTAGCTACAACGGCGATTTCTCACTGTCATGGCTGCTTGCGAACCAAACAATTTTCGAGTATTAATATATAAAATGTATATACCAGCTTTCCATACATATGTTGCGATATACGTATTAGAAATCTTTGCAGTGCCTTAACACGGCTAATATATATCTATCACCAGCACGCACGAAAGTAGTCATCGAAAACGTCATTTGCGGAAAGCGCCGGCGCAACCAAAAGCCTCAACCAAAAACCGAAACCTCGAGTGGTGGTTTCAGACCACTTGGCGTAGTAATACATTGCATAGGCTTCGCCTACGTAGCCTTCGCTGCAGTGCCCGGAATGTTGTCGCCAGGTATGGAATGCAAAGAAACCTACCCCGCAGTCGGTCTAAGTTCCGCTGACCGCCTTCAAGCTCTTAGATTCAAGTATAGCAAGGGGGAAAGTAAACATGTTGGCCATGTACATCAGTAAAAGGCAATTGAGGTTTGGTTGAATGAACATGGTGAGACCACGAACTACGGAGAGAGAAAAAATCCAGGCTCCGAATAACAGTTGAAAAAGCTTGAAGCATTCCATTATTTTCTCAAAAATATACGTACGATTAGTCAAAACGAGTACAACAACTAGATGGCGCAAACAACGAGCCAGCTTCAAAGGGGACGCTTACTGTATCCATCCTTCAACCGTTGCGCGGCAACGGCGGCTCCAGCATTGCGGGGTAAAAGAGGAGAGTCGCAGTTGCCCACGGAAGGCGAAGAATGGATTGCGATACTAAATTGCTAGAAATCTATAGGCATTGAGATGGCAGTTTTATCAGCCGTATATAGTTGTAAACATCCGCTTACTAACAAAATAACAAGCATGGTATCACGCGCACACAAGCAAACATAAAAAAAATTATTGGCGGTGGCTTAGCTTGGCTATGCGAGGATATACATAGCGAAAGCTAAGGCACAGCATGGTTAGCCTTGGTTAATCTTGATTGCAAGTCCAGGTTAGTCTGGTTGTCTAGCTATGTTGCGGCGTTTAGCCAGTCATTCGGCGCGCTCTTCTTCTGTTTCCTAGATGATTCGTTTCCTCTTCTGGTCGTTCCCATCTCGATTCCAGGCCTCCTCCTGATTATCAAAAGTGTCGCCGTCCATACTGCCGCCTCAACTGTGGTTGTGGCATGCGCGAGATCTCCTTTTCAGTCCTCCGACGTGTTATCAGGCATGCGACGCAGCTGGCGAAGCGAGCGGAGGCGAGCGCAACGACGAGGAACGTTCTGTGATGTCATACCAAACGGTGGCGGCGGAGAGGCGCGGCGCTGCGCAGCGACCGAACACATGTGGATCGGTGTTAATAGTGGTGCATGGGCAGTAGTGACTAGGGAGTGAGAGAGAGAGAGAAATATCCTGGGCGAGGCCAACACCCTATAGAGAACTTAAGGCCTTCTGGCTGACCCTCTCCCCTTGAGCTACGTCACGCATAAGAGGCCAACATAGAAGTTCCGTGCAGCGCGCTGCGAAGCTACTAGGGGCGCACACGTGTTGAAAATGAAGCGCGGAAGATATACAATAGTTAACCCCGGTTATTCGGAGAAGAACGAGGCGACGACGGTGGCGACAATTCGATTAGTTCCAGGAACCCTGCCGCTCCCTGAATAGCTTCAAGGTTAAACAAGTCCCGGCATGCTCAGCCATGCTGCCGCATGCTTCCGAACGCACATTTTTTTTTCTAGACGTGACCAGTGCATGCAGTCTCAACACTTGTGCTGTGCTTGTGATTGTGTGTACCGCAAGTCTTAATTGCCCCGGAATGCGGAGTGCCGTGCCTAGATATGCCTAACAAGTGCTGCGTGCCCGATTGCCGGAGCAATTACAAATCGGGGCAAAAAAATTACGTCTTCAAGTTTCCACATCATGAAGAAGCCCAGAGTGCCTGGATTAGGGCGATACCACGTGCAGACTTCATTGTATCACCGCACTCCAGGGTAAGATGTTCAGAGCTTCTTCAGAGGCTGCAAAACACTCTACCAGCCATCAGTAAGGATGAGCGATGGGATGAATTTCAGACACACACAGACCACCCACGTCCTAGCCTAAATGTGGTAGTGACGAAGGATGCACTGTCTGAAATAAAAGACATCGTCCCGGTACTGGTCTACGTGGCGGGCTATGCCGTGTACGCTTCATTGAAAAAGCTCAACTGTTCGAAATGCAGGGACGCACTGACAGAGAAAAGGTTGACATCGGTCTCAGACTCGGATGGACGGTACGACCTCGTGAAACAACTTGACGGGGGAGGACTTGTCTATCCAGCTATATTTGCCGTTAACGCTGTCGCACACAACTACGTGGCTGTTAAGCAACTATCAGCGAAAGAGGAATTTATCAATCTGCCAAACCAACGTCGTTTAGTCACTGACCTCACGCTTGAACTGCTCGTCAGTGATGATTCCTCAGAGTTCGACGCTTGCGAGGATGGACATAAATGTGAATTGGTGTTGAGGCACCTTTTGTCGTGTAGCACGAATATTTTATTGAGGAACTACTGCTGCAAGATGAACGACAAAATATTGAATGCCAATGCAAAGACAAGGAAGAGAAAAGCTGAAACTCTGCGCAATAAGACAGCTGTTTCCTTGTAAACAGCTGCACGAATGTTTTATATTCCGTTTCTATACTTATATGAGTTGTAAATTAGTGCACTGCTGTAATTAGTGCGTCAAAAGCGAAATTATTCGTTTAAGCATAATCCAGATTGGAAGAAATACATGTGTCCCCAATAAAATTGTTCATACGCAATTGTGAAGCTGATAGAGTGCGTTACATTCACCATTGCCGCGCCATAAAAACCATAAGTACAAAAATATGGAAGAAAAAGCTTTCATGGATTCAATTTATTTGAAGTAATAGGTATGAAGTGCGGGGTATAATAAATCACTATTATTATTATAATGCACAAAAAAAACGTACATTACAAAGACGACAAAGCGCGGCGCTATAAGAAGCTGCTGGCATCAACACATGCACAAGCTTTACAAAGCTGTTTTGTATCTGTGCCTCTAAATAAATGCTTTGTAAGGTGCCTGCTGCTCATTCCGCAGTTTCGACTGAAGAAAACGAGTGGAGTGGTCAATAAAAGCATACGGCTGCTAGGTGAACCAAGCCGCGTTCCCTTCACTGAACCCGTATCCCCGAGCGTGCCGATGGCCCCTTGCCCGTGACGTCACTCGCCGAGCACTCCGGCCTTCTTGTCTAGGAGGTGTTGGCGAGGCGCACGTTGTGACGTCATGTGCCTCCTCTGAGCTCCGCCATGACGAAATCGCAAGTTCGCGGCCAGTAAAGCTTTCGCTTTTAAAATCTCACTCGATGTTCTAACAAACGCGCTGTCAAGACTCTGGAGTGATTAAGCGTGGCGGCAGCAGCGAGCGATTAGGGCTTCTTGCTGCCGCTCGCTCGAACACTGCCATTCGAAACAAAGCGAACCCGCGGCCGCGCCGAACGCACCGGCTGCCTTTGTAGAATGGACTCTCTTGTTGGCTTTCACCCCGCTTGCTTGCACGCAACGGAAATTAAGCGCTTCCACCCCGCTTTCGTGATTTGTACGCACGATATTGAGCCGCCATGGTCTGCTCACCCTCGCACACTTTCACTCGCAGATACAGCAGAGGGCGCGTGGCTAAGATGTTATACCTGTCGGACTTTAACGGAGCCACTCTGCAACTCCCGTGGCGATGGCAAGAGTGCTGCTAAAGTGCCCATATAATAGCTATCGCAAGTAGATACGAACAAGGTCGCCTTCAGGCACAGCGTTGACCGCAAGCGTTTTCCGGTAAGGATTACGTTTACATAAGCTGCAGTTGCCAGGAAGCGGCAATTCTCTATTACGAAGCAGGGAGGGACGTAACTACACTTTCATATTTATAGGAAGAACCCGACCAGCAACTATTTCATTTCTTTTGTGATATCTCTATGAAAAGGTTACCCATAGTTTGGACTCCCATAGAGTAGCATGAACACATGAGTTGCGAGTGGAACAGCCATGTCAATATACACAATGGCGTCCTGCTCAGGCTCGGCCGGACTGTTGCGTCCTCCAAGGTAGCGCACCGCAACGCTGCCGAATTGTTGCGACGCCGGTATATCGAAGCTCGACCGACGTTACTATTGCGTTGTTACTAGTGGTTACGTGGCGTTGTCGGCAGGCTGCAGGCGTCTTGTAGACCATGGCGACCAGGCAAGGACGAGACGACTTCTAGTGCGAAACTTGCATTGTTTATTCAATGGTTGGTGAAAGATGAGAAGAGAATGAAGTCAAAAAGTACATTGCGGAGCCCCTTTAAATAGGCTCTCTAAAATCGTGGGCTAGAACTTCCTCACGTCATCGTCACAGCACTGAGTCTGGTCTGTGGATGGGCGTCTCCCACTTTCAGTGAGCCGGTACGGCCCCGACTCAGCAGGTACCAACCCGCCGGTCCGGGATTGGAGGCGCTTATCTTTTCTTGTAGGCGTCGTTCGTTCGCGGAACGGGCGCCTGGTCCATTCTCCCAGTTTACTTGGTAAGCGCTCGTCGTCGCTTTGCAGCTGCTCTCACTTTCAGTGACCCTGCAGGTCCGAGAGAGGCGGCTTGATCCTTTCTTCTAGGCGACGTTGGTACGCGGAAGTTTTCCTGTAGAGCTTGACAGTTCGTGGAAAGGGCATCTGGCTGTGGATAGGCGGATGATCCATTGTCCCAGTTGACGTCTTCACGAGCGTGTCTCCGCTGGTGGCAGCCCGGGGACCTCTTTATTTCGCGGAAAGGATGCACACACACAAAGGGGCCTGTGAACATTGCGGGGCGTCAGCCACACCTGCCTCCACTCTAGATAACCATAGCGAATTAGGAATTCACCCTTCGTTTCGAGGAGACACGGTGGTTGAGCATCCCTTTTTGCCGGGGTGCTAAACAACAGCCGTAGTAGGATGCAGTTGAAGGCTACGTCACATTCCTCAATCAATCAGGCGATACGAAAGCTTCGCTGGACAACTGCCTTCAAAGCGTAGATTGGAGCAGACTTTTATTGTGACATTGTTAGCCTCTAGTTGGTCGGGAGTTTTCCATCTGAGCCCAGACATAAACAAACGGCAGGTTCAGCGCTTCGTGTATGGAGTTTCCGCGTAACATAATTATGTGTTCTCTTATATTCGAAGTACAACCTGATGATGTCTTTTCTGCAGTTTGCATGTAAGTCCCACTTCACTGACTTTCCGACGCAGTTTATTTTGAGAAATGCAGTTTAATAACGCACGTCAGCTCTGCAGAAGGCCTGCAGGAATTAGGATGTATGCTGCATTTCCATGTTTGCGCGATGTAGCCGTGAGCTGGTTTGCATGACCTCTGAGTTAACCACTTTATTCCATCCGGCCGCTGCTCACGTGGACGCATCACGCGACTTTTGATTGCTGCAGGGGCCTTTTCTCTAAGGCATAAGTTGTGTGGCACTTGAAGGACATTGTCACCACGCGCTGTTTTCACTTCTGGAGAGGCTCTACTTTGAGATACTGATACTGTCAGACTTGTTCTTCTATGGGAAAAAGGAGTTCCTTCGACAGTGGTAATGTCGTTTCCTGTCGGTGACTGATGGACGCGTTTGGCTTAATTTTCGACTCTCCTTGTTCTTGTAGCCACACCATCAAAACTATTCATTGAATGTCCATAGAACGCAGTTGCCCATGACATCTGCGCCTGCTCTTATATGCATGATAACTTTTGTATATACACATCTCATAGGCTCACTGCAAAATTATGCATAATTTCTCTGTCATATCATGATTGTAGTCAACCGTTGCGTGGACTCTATATAATGAGCATCATCCATTATAATTTTACAATATGTTTTTATTGTACAAGTGGGCGCTTCGTTCGGTGTGTGGTTATAAGTCAGTGAGTGAGGACTCGGACACTTCTTTGTACATGGGTGATGTATACAATGCTCGTACTTTGTATATGTTATCGTCCTGGTGTAATTCTGCCGTGATTGTGACTCAATGTTCGTATCGTCTCTTGTTGAAATAATTTTTTTTATATTGCCCTGAATATGTGGGTGCTCTGCCCACTTAATCGGTCGGATAATGTGTGCTGCGACGGTAATTGACCTTCTGATAAACTCTGTAAAATATTTACGGACGATTACGATTCTTCCTTATACAAAATGTGAGCGCAGGTCCATCAATGTTTTTATTTATCGATATATTGGATGGCGTGGACAACCTGTTTCCTTCGGCACGTTTGAAACGTAGCGATGTGTGAAGCAAGTGCCTCGCTAATTGGGAGATCACGAGAGGCAGCGCGTGGGTGACTCGTGGACTTGATTTACAGCCGCCGCCGCAAACAGACTGCCGCTCATGCAGCACTGTGTTACCATACAGACGTCCCGCGCTACTTTCGCGCCATCTCGTAGCCATTGTTGCTGCCAAGGCCACCTTGCTCGGCAATACGTTTTTATTCTCACGCTTTCGCCATACCCTCCTTCTCCGCTTTCCTCCTAGCGCTCTCTTAGTTATGGCCACCTTTCATTTCCCGCGGCAGTTCACGTTTGTTTTGATCTTTCGCTGCGCTTGTACGCTAGTTTACGAAAGATAATGCCCACGCTCGCTTAAGAGGCGCCACGAGGTGTGCTCTAAAACAGTACCACCATCTAGTCGCTTCATACACTCAGTCTTCAAGCGGCAACTGGAAAAGGGCTTTGAATTTCTGGTTCCGCGTAACATAGTTGTTTTATCGTATCTTCGGACAACCATGTAAGGCTTTATAGTGTGAAAGCAACTATTTCTATGATGCGCCATGCCAAGATGAGAATATATATATTGATTAAAATGCTTCAAGCAACAAGAACTATTACTGTACACTTTGTTTAAGAAAGGTATTTGTTCTAGAAACATAGACATAGATGGGCTTAAGATACCATTGCATTTTCCCCTAGGATCAGGGAGAGATGAAGTGGTGTTAGTGTCTTCTAAAGTTCATAAAAGTAATTTTGTCTTTTTTTCTCCAGCGCTGGGCGTGTGACTACCATTTGATTCAAAATCTCTTGCGTTTGAATAAAGCTTCTTTTTCTTCATTTTTCAATATTGTCATGTGTGAAGTGTATGTCCGATACAGTATGTATGTATGTATGCATGTATGTGTGTATGTATGTACATGATTATATTGCGCTTCATGTTACACTTATAGCACTTTTTACAGTGATGTGACACTTATAAGCGTAACATAATCATGAACGTTCACCAGGTAGCCCCATTAATTGCTTTACTAAATGTATGTATGTATGTGTGTATGTATGTATGTATGTATGCATGCATGCATGTATGTATGTATGTATATATGTATGTATGTATGTATGCATGCATGTGTGTGCATGTATGCATGTATGTATGTTTGTGTGTGTCTATGTGCACCTGATTTCAGAACGAATGCCTTGGAAATGTATAAAACTTTTTTCTCAGATGACAGCATCACAACAGATAATATTGTCACGTGGTCGTGACGCCCAAGAGCACAGTAGCAATACTGTAAAAGGCAAAACTATCTTTTATTGGGCGAAGCTGTGCCCACAAAACAGGCTACACTTAAAGCACAACGAGAGCGGCGAACACAGTCGGCGATCGTCGAAAGTCTGGTCTACGGGTCAAGCGCGTCGGCTTTTATACATCAATCGTCGAATGTTCAAGACTAATCGCTGGGACCCACGTGTTTTCCACAATGTTCTGCACTATTTGTGTCGCACATACATGCAATCAGATTACACAAGGTTTGGTGACAGACAGCGGTGGAAACTATCGATAACATTCCAGAAACTTCCCATACATGCAGGTGCGTCCTGCGCTGTACGATAACATTTGTTAGACGGTGAAATATGTCGCCCGATAAAGACAAACAAGTACACGCGTCCATAATAAGGACGTTTTTCAATGTGTTTTGCTATCTTGTTTTAGTGTTTATTTGGAGAATTGAAAATCGCTGCCTGTGTATTGTACTGCCAAGACGATAAAGGGGGCAGGACCTCGGTCAAGCTTGCGAGGTTTTAGTCCTGTTTCTTTCTCTGTCTAAAAGAAAATGAGGAGTGAATTGAATTGAATTGAATCTATGAACAAAAAAGCTCAAACCCTGGTCACAACTTGATTTCTGTAGAAGAACGACAGATTGGGCGAGTTGATGGTTTTCTATAATGTTTAAAAAACAGCGCTAAAACGTACAACAACACCCAAAGGTACGGGTCCATAGATTTTATTTTTTCTTGAATGACACTGCCTTTGTTACAAAAGGTATGCCGACGGGCTCTCCTTAACTGTAATCATTTGTACGAACGAAATAATGATGTGAAGAGAAAGACATGCAGACAGGAATTCAACATTCTATTAGCACATGTGAAGCCCGTGATTGTGAATGCAGCATCAATATCGAGGGCTGCACAAGTGCTGTAGATCGGCACTGCGTTGAAACCGTCGAGGCTCCCGGACTTCGCAGCAGCGGGACTTTCGCCGCATAATCCCAGCCACTACACTACTTGGACGCAGGGACCACAATATCAATCTCTACTGGACTTCACTAGATCCGCAAACCTTTTTTCATTTATTTAATCCTCCTTATTCCCCCACATCCCATACCCCTTTATGCCCTGATGCAATAATAGTCGCATTAAAGAACGAAAGGTGATGCTTTGCGGTCTTCTCTTCGTCAGATACGGGAAGTGATGAAGGGTGTATCTTTCTGAATATTGAGGGATAAAGAAGAAAGGGAGGCAGCCAAAGTTTAACTTGACGCCAGCATCGTTCTTACAATTGAATATAGATTATAGGTGAAAGTAGCTATGTTTTATGGGAGCCCTCTGTTTTAACAGCGGCAAGTTCGTAAATCGGGAGTTTTCCGTAGTCACATCAGATAGAAAAGCAGGAATGTCTGGTTACTTATAAGAACAAGTCCTTGGTTGGCGTTTGCGTGATTTGTCTGCTATCTATCTACTGCCTCATCTACATTTCTTTCACATGTGGCTGCGTGCCCAATATCGCCTTACGAACTGTTTTTCTCGGCAATTTTGGGACCCTGAGTTTACGTTCCGGGTCCGGCAACGTTTAGCACAGAAGTGAAACTTGCTCAGCAGCGATGCGATTCCAGAGTTTCGGGGGCCACATTACTGCTTGAGTTTAGATAGGTTACGTATCGGCCCTTCGCTTATTTTTTGCAGGTTGCAGAGCACGATGAAGGAAAAAAAAAGACTGCGTATGTATCAACTACATCAGCGTTATGCAGTAAAGATTTTTTTCCTGCCTGTACTCATTCACTTATGCATTAGTTTGGTTTTTGCTAAGCACCTTGTGAATAAAATCTAACACAGCTGTAATCAACGGCCGTACACAAAGCATAGTAAAAAAATTGAAGAAAAGACGGCCACACAGTTGAAACAATATACGTTAGGCACAAAAGGTAACGACTGTTCCTGGCGTTCGGAACGAATTATTCGTAGCTTCAGCTTCCATAAAGAGTATAAAATCGGCGGAGTGAGATTTTGAGGTGATCTCTTCCCGTATACCACCTTTAATCTGCCATTTTAATTCCTTCCCGTTCATTTCCTCAATGCAACCCTAATTTGTTCGAACACCTTCGCTATTTCACATTCTAATGGTTGTCCAATGTCCGTCGTTTGGGCTGTCCCATTTTCTGACAACAAATGTTCTTGTCTAGTTGAGATATATCAAATCGAAAATTCACTACCAGCCTCCTCTACTGCGATGAAACGGTAGATTAATAGTACCCAATCTGTTCAGAAATGTAACAGAACCAGAGAAGTACAAAGGTCTGTCAGAGTGGATGCACGTATGATCAACTCTTGACAGTAGCACCCCAGCTTGCGTTCTACAACCAAATTCAGCTCAGTTCATACGATGAAATCACAAAGAAGGCATAAGACAATATTCAAGCTATGGCGTACTTATTAATTACGGTTAGGTACTTATAGGTTTCCATGATACTCTACATAAGAAACGTGGCAACAAATGTGAATTATGGGCTTTCTTTGGATTACATTTATTTCTTGTAGAAGCAAGAAAATTCAGTGTTTAGTTAACCCCTGCTGACACAAGAGAAAATGCGCGAAGTTCTCACGTGCCCAATCACTGTTTGCGAGGGCATGGCAACCCATCTTTAAAGATGCGTTAGTACTACTCTTCGTATCTATCTTTAATCGTGGGCATTGTCTACAACTAAACACTTAAGAGCCTAGCTGTCATGACGGTGGAGGTATTGGTATACGTCACTAGTAATTGCGGACGTAGACACGTCATCACTAATGATTTGCGAATCTAGATATTTAGGGCTGCTGATAGTGTGTTTGGAGTAACCTTCGCATGTAAAATGTGACCAGACTAAAAGCTTAACCTGCAATAAATTCCTGGTAACGCCTGTGAACGAGGCTGAAACCAAGGATGGACAAACGAGCCTGGTAGACACGTCGGTGATGTCAATACAACGTATGTTGAAGGTTTGTAGATAAAATCACATGGCTGAGGATTTTGCATATCAGCAAGCTAATCACGATCACACTCCGCTAGCGCTAGGAGGAACGCCACTGAGCACAGTAGGCTACTCATGACAGCGGTCATTAACTGGAAAAAGCAAAGAACATGACAGCGGTCATTAACTGGAAAAAGCAAAGAACAAGGCAGATTCTAGTTTAAGAGCACCATGAACCGAAACACCAACGGTACACGGAAGTCATTACGCTTATTGGCTGACAGCTCGCTGCGACCTCTGTGCCCGTTTCAACTCAGTCATTATCCATTCGGAAGCAGTGAATTACCGTAATTTCTTTTGTCCATGCGGAAGCTTAACGAATAGGCGAAAAAATTTTCTGGTACTTCCCCTGGGAATTCATCATAGGCTTGCTTCTGAAGCTCTTCGCGATGCAAATGTGCTTACCGATAAGTACCACATTTCGGGGAATTTTGTTTCCCTTGCCAAATTTCAGCACTAGCGATGACTGTGCTACAAGAAATTCTATCCAGAGTGACTGTGTAAAAATAAATTCACATTTCCAGGAAAGGACTGCCATTTAATAACCAGATGCTTTCATAGGAGATGCCAGATTCGAGCCTCTTTTTCTGTGGATATTGCCATAATGTTTAAACATTCTCTCTTTGCCTACTTCATGGAGTGATTGATGCCGTCTAAAACCATTCAAAACACCAGAAAGTATATGGTTGAGACTGAAATGTTCTGCCGGTTTCTACTGTTTTATTCCTTCAGCTTATTCGTAAATTTGGCGCACACGTTGCCTAATGCGTTTCTAGAACGACCACCGAAAACTTTTATTCACTCAAAGGTGTGACACTGAAGAAGAAAAGTAAAGAAAACGAAAATATTGTGGTGTTTCACGTGCCAAAACCGCTTCTTCATTATGAGGCATGCCGTAGTGGAGAACTCCGGAAATTTCGATCACCTGGTGTTCTTTAACGTTCACCTAAATCTAAGTACACGGGTGTTTTCGCACTTCGCCCTCATCGAAATGCGGCCGCCGTGGCCGAGATTCGATCCCGCGACCTCGTGCTCAGCAGCCCAACACCATCGCCACTGAGCAACCACGGCGGGTAATTAAAAAAAAAACGAAATTTTGTCAAATGTAATGATGGATTTAGTACCAGGGACCAAGAAGACACAGCAAAACAAAGCAGAGAATTGAAAAAAAAAATTGCGCATTATGAGTTAACGTTACATTCTGTAGATTCGGCTGTCACAGTTTCTTCATGTTTTTTCTTGTGATTTTCGCTCCTCAAACACCATCTGTGAAACAATGGTAATGAACCATCCAGATAATGTTGGTTTAGTCTTTTAGAAAAGCCTGACCTGTGTTGTTCACTGTTCTATGCAGCGGCACAAATACAAGCAAAAAAGAATTGAAGGCTGGCCACACTTTCAACCGCACGATAGGTTTGTAGCGAAGAGATCAATATAGTTTGTCTCGAATCTGGACCAAAGATGTGGCGTCACCCTATAACGACTACATATAGCTTATAGTTCTTAAGGCTAATATCTTACAGCGTATATTTTCCAGGTTTTCGTGCGAAGACATTAAAGATTATTAAAGAAAATCACCTGTGGCTCATAGAGCAATTAGAATCCGGTGAGCATGTCTACTCGAAGCGGTGAACATTAATCGCCCAAGAAATCGAAATGCCT
This sequence comes from Dermacentor andersoni, assembly GCF_023375885.2. Classification (NCBI taxonomy): domain Eukaryota; kingdom Metazoa; phylum Arthropoda; class Arachnida; order Ixodida; family Ixodidae; genus Dermacentor; species Dermacentor andersoni. The sequence goes on from NW_027314755.1 coordinate 792,009, forward strand.
AATCGAGTAAATAACGAAATATTACTAATTAGAGTTATATTTATATCGACGGTATATTTGCAAATTGTGAATTGCATCCAGTGAGCTTGAAAGGCATATGTGCTTGGAGCAAATATTAAGGATGGCACCGCTGTCCAGATATGTGCAGTCGAACTTAAGGTGAAAATGCACTCTTGCCATACATTTTTTGATGAAACCGTCATATTATGCATAGAACCACAAAAGTGATTAGGGCGTCCATAGCTTTCTTCGCCATGGTATATTATGGAACTGCTGTGATTTTGGACCGTCGTTCCTTGTTAAGTTGGTACAGCTTGCAAAATTACCAGCAGCAACAAGTAAATAGCAATATGTGCCATAAAGTAATTAATCACAAGTTTTATTAGTGATTCTGCTTTGCTTATCTATTGATTTAGTACATACTGCACACCCTTCGGTCCAAGTAGAGGAGCAATAAAATGTATACAAAGAATAGCGAACAAATGAAGAACAAGCAGGTATAACTTATATTTTTTGTCAGTGTTTGTAAATCATCGTTCCAGTCTGATATTTTTTGGGAAAAAAAAACAAAATTTAGACGTATCACTTCGAGCATAATAGGGAGTTGTGAGTCAGGATGATACTGTCTTGTGTGCCATGTTAGTGCAGGCCTTATGTAAATGAGTGATTTAATTTGAGGCCTCTTGTTGAGAACGAAGGAAAGGAATTTTTTGGAGTAGGTATAGAATGCTTTAACCTAATTTCAGAGGGAGAGTCCAGCCTTGCGAATTTATGAAATATAAACCTGACTGCCTTTATATTTCTTCAAGATGTGTGATATTTGACTTAGTATAGGATCCAATTATTTACATGCATGCTGTACCTTTGGTGTAATAAATGAAAAATAACATAGTAATTTTACACTGAAAGGGGCATTTTTCAGTTTGTCTTAGGAAACAGTCTGCGGAAAGCAGAGCAAATACAATTAATGTGCATGTTCTACGAGGAAGTGGAAGTCAAAGTAACATGTCAGTATTTGTAGTTGTTAGTCGACAACTACAACGTCATTTAGTCGAATATGCATGTAGTTTTCTCTTTCAGATAATGCCCGCCTGTTTGTGAAATCCTGCTCAAATACTGGAAATGTGCTATCTCGCGTGGGTGATCTTTATAAATAGGCTGAAGCATCGCTGCAAACACGGTATAGTCAGGCACTAATCCTGTAGCTCAGACTGTCCCTTGTGGCGTATATAAGGAAGAAAGGAGGAAGACGTAAAACAGCAAGTCATGATAAAATATAGCTATACGCAAGGATGAAAAGTTGGTGGTACCTAAACCGACCAATAACTACCTGTAGCGTTAGTATGGCCCGTGGAATTATCGTGAAGCACTAAAAGTGTGCCGAGAACTTTTTGCCTGAAAATATTACATCAAGCTGTGAGAAAGTTGTTCAGAAAAAGAAAGGAAATACGACTACCAGGAGCACGTACAAGAAACATACGGGTGAGACTAATTGGGCCACTGAGGCGAGGATCACTTGGCAATTTGTTGGGAGGAGCCTCACGTACATGCTCACGCGAGCGAATGTGATTGGCGCACAGCGAAGCACGTGCGTGAGGCTCCTCGCCAGGGCTTGGTATGGTATGGTAAAACTTTAATGAAGTCCTGCAGATCGTGAGTCTTCACGAAGCGGGCCGCTCCCACGTGGGAAACGGAAGGCCGAGCCTATCGGCAGCATCGTGGGCCTGCTGGACAGCCCAGAGTTGGTCAGCCAGAAGAGGGCTGCGGAGAACCGCCTCCCATCTGGCCGAGCTGTTAGCGATGATAGAGCGTGACCGGGCACACCGACAGAGCATGTGGTCTAACGTGGCTATTTCTCCACAATCGTGGCAGGTAGCATCGGTGTAAGTATCCGGATAGATTTTATGTAAGAGCGACCGATTGGGATAGGTATGCGTTTGTAGTAGACGGGGCGTTAATGCTTGAGCTCTACTGAGCTCTACACGCAAGGGCTTGCACATAAAAAAACCCGAAAATACCAAGAAAAGTAAAAATGATCAAAAACTACGCATTAGCAGTCATATAACTCAGTGTGCTTCTTTCTAAGGAATAAAACTTCTTTTATTCAAGACTTAGCCGATATAAAAAGAAAAGTTGCGCATAACTGCGTTCGAAGAATAGCGAGCTGCGCTGTGCATGGTGCTGATGGCAAGGGAGGAAGTCCGACTGAACGGTATCTAGGTATTTTCGGCAACCACAACGGCCCCGTCAAATTGCTACCTCCGATGTTTTGTCAAGCTAAACAAGACAAAAACAATGTGCGAGAACTGGCATTTACACAAGCGCGTACGAATTGGCAATATGCCTATACCCATGCCAGCGGGAGGGTTCCGTGGCACTATGAGAAAGCAGGTGCTCGGAGAAATGAGGTTTAATTTTTCATTGCCATTGCGTTAATGGCCCCGTGTCGCAGCAAATCAGACGTCGGCGTTTCATGTTCGGCGACCCGCGCCCAGTGTCGACGGCCGTTTTAGGAATAATCATTCCGAATCACTCACACCCAAACACGCGATCCCAACAACACAGGCGCTCCGTGTTGCGCAAACAAGCTTATAACCTAACTGAATTTCTTAAGGTAAAATGCGTCAGAAAAATCGTAAAGTACCACTTACACTCAGTCTACAGACATGATGGCGTCTGATTCTTTTTTTTTAATATTAGAGAAAACATAAATCTGCGACGCGCAAACTCAAACACTAACCCCTTTTCACTTGGTAGCGTTTTCCCGCTGCCATTTGAGGTTTGTCTTCTACTCACGCACAACTTTCTGTGGCAATGAAGGGTAAGCTACGAGCGCGTGGCTGCTGCACATGCGTGCTCGCACAAAGTAGTCCCGTAGTGTTTGACAGTGTTTTAGTTTGCTCGGAACAGACGCTAAATCGACGCAGCTTCCACATGGGCCGGTTTCACATTTTCCCGGACGCGTAGGGGAAAAACTGGAATATAAGTAGACCTTCAGGCTCAGTGGCCTGTTCCGTGCTATTTAACTGTTACTAATAAGGTCTCTATGTTTTCTCTTCCTTAGCCTAAACTTCCCTTAGCCTAAAAAAGTGGTAAGGGAATACATCTACTTAGGGCAGGTAGTGAAGGCGGATCCGGATCATCAGACGGAAATAATCAGAAGAATAAGAATGGGCTGGGGTGCGTTTGGAAGGCATTCTCAGATCATGAACAGCAGGATGTCATTATCCCTAAAGATAAAAGTGTATAATAGCTGTGTCTTACTAGTACTCACCTACGGGGCAGAAACCTGGAGGCTTAAGAAAATGGTTCTACTCAAATTCAGGACGACGCAACGAGATTAGGAAAGACGAATGATGGGTGTAACGTTAAGGGATAAGAAAAGAGCAGATTGGGTGAGGGAACAAACGCGAGTTAATGACATCTTAGTTGAAGTAAAGAAAAAGAAATGGGCATGGGCAGGACATGTAATGAGGAGGGAAGATAACCGATGGTCATTAAGGGTTACAGACTGGATTTCAAGAAAAGGGAAGCGTAGCCGGGGGCGGAAGAAAGTGAGGTGGGCGAATGAGATTAAGAAGTTTGCAGGGACGACATGGCCACAATTAGTACATGACCGGAGTTGTTGGAGAAGTATGGGAGAGGCCTTTGCCCTGCAGTGGGCGTAACCAGGCTGCTGATGATGAGCCTAAACGTACGTGCATTACAACGCGGGACTCTAGTCAGGAGTGCTCTCATTTGCACACGCTTTGTCTCCGTAGCTGTCCGTTCATAGGAACAGAAAGTTGTCCGCCAGTATACTAGGAACGGCGCAGCCCCTTCCGTTCCTCACACCATAAAAAAATATAAAAACAAAGACACCCACACTACACTCGCCTTAGCCTATAGCACGCCGCCAGCGTTTCCTGGTAAACATTGCGGTTACGTAAGCTGCGGTTGACAGGAAGCGTAAGAAGCATTCAGCGATGTTTTTATGCTATCCCATACCACTCTTAAAGGCGAAGTTTAAGTGTCCTCCTAATTTTCATAAATGCTAAGGCGGTCATTTCGACTACGCGGCGGTAACTGCATCTTCATTCCATGCCGACCAATAACTACTTTTTATTTTTAATACTTTATTTAAACATACTTTCCCGATTTCTACATCGCTACACATCACACCGCAGCACATCTAACACTAGAGCGAAAGAGACAGCCTTTTTCACAATAAAATATTCAGTATATGATTTCACGCAGTTTACTAATCAGGACGAAGTAAGCGAAAGTATGCGTTCCGAATTTCGATAACGCTTACGTATTTACGAATGAAGCCATCTACTACCGCTCGGCAGCGCCCGATCACCGTTATAATAGAATTTTGGGCACACTGCTTACTGGAGTCATGGACTTCGTGTCACGCTAATTCCTGATAATTTTGAACCCTAAGCTTGCCTCGAACAACGTTAAACTTCAACTCACACTACTCGTGCGTTTCCAGCACATAGTCCCTCCAGGCCGCTCCCGTCTAGACACCTTGGCAAAAACCACTTCGTATTGCTGGCGCCTGAAACTGGCACTTTAGATGTGACTACTATCCGTCCATCAAGCTGGTGCATGTCACAGCCTGTTCGCACCGTGTAGCACGGCCACACTAGCTAGCCAGATTTTACCACATGAGCGCGAGCTCACCCTCCAGCCCTGTCGCGCACATAGCAGACATTGCGCACTATAGTTAGCTACAACTGCTGCATGTAGCTGCATCTCCCGCGTAGCGTCGCTAACGGATTTCACGCGGGTGCCGGTCCGAACCATCTCTCTGGATTGCAGAGTACAACCGTGTGGTTTGAGTGACGTCTATGGGTGAAGTGGATATATATGAAAGGGGAGCTGGAAACTCTATCGAGGGCCAACATCTGAATGGAACCGGTTGTATGATTCCCGAGTTACACACCTTCGAGGTGCGACGCCGTCATGTTCGAATCTCGTTATGTTAGGACCCCTTTCAAGGCGAGCCCGTAGTGCGGCATCTATTGCTAAGCCGTTGTGCGCGTTGCCAACGCACTCACAAGGGTGAGTATAACGAACACACTACGTTCGACCCTCGGTAGTTGCGTACTTGCCGTAATAATTAGAGAGGAAGGAAATAGGTTACTCATGCCAATTCCTGCGAGAAAACAGGCACGTGTAGCTATCTGGCACACTGAAGCACAGGAAATAGATTAAAGACCGGGGCCAAAACGATAAATTGAGGGACAGCTTCGGCGTATTGCACGTCACAGGTGCCAAAATCAAAATTAGCGGCACCTGTGTGAACATCGAAAATCAAGTTTACTCTGCATGTCACGGTAAGCTTCACTAGGCGGCGTGTCGCGGGCAGTATCCCGTTCTGCTGTAGCTTTGCAAGTCATTGAAGAAGCAGCGGGGGCACTGTCGAGAGGATCGCAAGTGATCTCCGATTGGCAAAAGACGTCTTCTATTGAACTCGTTGCAGTGTTTCTTGCTTCTAGGTGCCTTTCAATTATGATATTTAACGTCAAGTGCATTTCCCGACAACCATAAAAACGTTTGTTGGACCTATAGGTAGCTTCGGCACCAGCAAGTGCTTATATCACTTCCTGCCTTTTTGGCGCGAAAAGCATCATAATTCGCCTATGCAAAGGTAAGTCAACAAAGATAAGGCTACGGTGCTTTGTTTTATGTAGGAGAAGCCTATGTGCCTCGCCGCCATGGGCGTTTCCACTAACCCATAAACTGACAAAGAAAATGAAGTCACTGTGAATGAATTTACCATTCCAAAGTCGGCGCCGTAACCAATAACTTGAACTCCAAATTAATAGCTTTTTTATTGTGGTATGCGGGCGCTGGGTGGCATGCCGAAAAAGAAAAGGAGCGATTATTACGTCAAACACCGTGAATATTGTTAAATAGACCATGTTCTCGTTCCTGCAACTTCATTTGGGCGAGTCAGTTTATCTTGATGCTCAATGCCTCAGCCTTCTTTAGGCAAAGTTTAAATGGCTTAGAACGACAGAAAGCTGAGCTAGTTGGTAAGGATTTATTATGCAAAAAGGAGGTGAGGCATGCAGACAGGACACAAAAGTAGACAAGTGGACAACACGAACGCCGACTATCAACTGAAGGGGGCATTCAGGCGAAAAAAGAAAGAAGACACAAAACTCATCTGCGAAGCTCTGAACAAAACTAAAGCATAAGTCAATGAGTACAGATTTTTTTTTTTGCCTGTACTCATTCACTTATGCTTCAGCTTTGTTTTTGCTAAGCGCCTTGTGAATAAAATCTAACAAAGGTGTAATCAACGGTCGTACACAAAGCAAAGTAAAAAAAAAATTGAAGAAAAAACGGCCACACAATTGAAACAATATAGGTTAGGCACCAAAAGTAACGGCTGTTCCTGGCGTTGGGAACGAATTATTCGTAGCTTCAGCTTCCATAAAGAGAATTAGATCGGCGGAGTGAGATTCTGAGGTGATCTGTTTCCGTATACCACCCTTCCTATCCCATTTCATTTCCTTCCCTTTCATTTCCTCAATGCAACTAGAATTTGTTCGAACACCTTCGCTATCTCACATTCTAATGGTTTTCCGATGTCCGTCGTTTGGGCTGTGCTATTTTTTCACAACAAATGTTCTTCTCTAGTGGAGATATATCAAATAGAATATTCACTACCAGCGTTGTCTACTGCGCTGAAACGGTAGATTAATAGTAACCCAATCTGTTCAGAAATGTAACAGAATCAGAGAAGTACAAAGGTCTGTCAGAGCGGGTGCACGTATGATCAACTCTTGACAGTAGCACCCAAGCTTGCGTTCTACAACCAAATTCACCTCAGTTCTACGATAAAATCATAAAGAAGGCATAAGAGAATATTCAAGCTATATTGTATATATTAATTACGGTTAGGTACTTTTAGGTTTCGATGATACTCTACATAAGAAACGTGGCAACAAATGTGAATTATGGGCTTTCTTTGGCTTACATTTATTTCTTGTAGAAGCAAGAAAATTCAGTGTTTAGTTCACCACTGCTGACACACGAGACAATGCGCGAGCTTCTCACGTGCCAAGGATCATTCGAGAGCAGTCCAGGCAGCTGCAGGATAGGACGGCTATTAACTGCAAACCTTACTTCACGCAGTGCATTCCACGGCACCACCTAGGGAACCCGTCTGCAGCGAGGCTAGTGCATCCACTTCATATCGCCGTCACATCGTGACTTGTCTCGCACGTGTCAGCGCATCGATACTCTTATCAAGTCGGAAACTACGTTGGAGGCTGCGGATAACGCCCCCGGACGGAACCGTGACGTCACCCCAGGACTATAAAAGCGATGTACTGACCGGGCAAAAGGATCATTCGAGAGCAGTCCAGGCAGCTGCAGGATAGGACGGCTATTAACTGCAAACCTTACTTCACGCAGTGCATTCCACGGCACCACCTAGGGAACCCGTCTGCAGCGAGGCCAGTGCATCCACTTCATATCGCCGTCACATCGTGACTTGTCTCGCACGTGTCAGCGCATCGATACTCTTATCAAGTCGGAAACTACGTTGGAGGCTGCGGATAACGCCCCCGGACGGAACCGTGACGTCACCCCAGGACTATAAAAGCGATGTACTGACCGGGCAAAAGGATCATTCGAGAGCAGTCCAGGCAGCTGCAGGATAGGACGGCTATTAACTGCAAACCTTACTTCACGCAGGTATGTGCTGAAGCATTTTGAAACGTTCTATTTGCGCGCATTGTAGCTCTTGGACTGCTCTCTGGGTGAAACTTATCAAAATGAGTACTATTAAGGAGCTGGCTAAGGCAATGTCAGATTTGACTGCACAAATCGGCAAGAATCACGAAGAATTAAAACGTGATCTCATCAAAGTGATTGAGGGCGAAATGGAATCGGTGAAATCAGCAATGAACTTTATTAATGAGAGTTTTGAAGAAATCAAACTGGAAGTCGCTGCAGTCAAGTCGGACAACATTGCAATAAGAAAGGAAAACAGTCGCCTGTCAAATGAACTGAAAAATGTTAAACAAGAGCTGACTGCAGTTGCACAACACAGTCGTAATAACAACCTGGAAATCAAAGGTGTTCCAGTTAAGGCTGGAGAGAACCTCGGCACCACAATGCAAGCCATCTCTAGCTGCTTGAACGTAGAAATTAAAGACTCGGACATTGATGTGATACACCGGGTTCCTACAAAGAATAATACAACTGCACCAAACATCATTGTCAAGCTTGCTTCTCGAAATATTAGGGACACAATTCTGAAAAAGGCAAAAAAACAAAGAATTAACACGAGTCACCTGGGTTTTGATTGCGAAGTCACCCCGATCTTTATAAATGAACATTTGTGTCATGCAAATAAAGTTCTTTTGGGTCTTGCACTGAAGGCAAAACGAGAAAAAGGCTGGAAATTCACATGGGCTCAAGTTGTATAAACACTTGGAATTAGCAGCCCTGGGTAACGACGTTAATTGGTTTTGATGGCTTATAACCTTGACGAACTTGAAGACTTACATCGTAAGCAGGATAATTTTTCACTTTTGCACTGCAACGTACGCAGTATCGGAAAAAACTTTGAAAGCCTATCAGCATACTTATCTCAGCATACATTTAATTATGACATTATAGCTCTAACAGAAACATGGCTAAAAACGGGTGAAACAGTCCAGCTACCGGGATATCTTACAGTGTCGCAACCACGACTGGGGACGACCCGAGGTGGAGGGGTGGCACTATTTATTAAAAGTGACATTAAATATGTTACGCTCCCTGAAAGCTCGATCTGTCAGTCACATGCTGAAATTCTATTTGTTCAATTGAAATGCGGTGTCAAAGTAGGAGTCGTGTACCGGCCTCCTTCTTCAAACATGAATGATTTTGTTGCAAGCATGGAGAAAATATTGGTACCCCTTATTTCCACAGATGACACTATAGTCGTTTGCGGAGATTTTAATATTGACCTTTTAAAACAGAATTGTTGTGATTACATGTTCTTACTTGAATCACTCAATCTAAAAAATGTCATTTCTTCTCCGACACGTATTACAAACCATTCCGAAACTCTTATTGATCACATCTTGTGTAATTTTGAATTTAATGTATCAGCTGGTGTTTACGATGTTACCATTGCGGATCACAACCCCACGTTTCTCTTTTTACCTCGTAAATACATGTCCTCCTTGTGTAATACACGCGATAGAAGATCCTCCTGTATAAATTATGCAGAAGTACGACGATTGCTCCAATGCATAGACTTTAAGAAAGTATTTGATTTGTGTGATGTTCATACTCAATGTGAAAATTTTATTCAATGCATCTGCAATGCTATTAAGCAATCTACAAGGGTATATGTGCGCCACAATTACGAGCGACCAGTGTGTCCTTGGATAAACAACACTATACTGGAAACATTAAAGCAGAAAGACTCTTTTTACCGTAAATGGAAACGCAACAAATCAAATTCATATTACAGGGAGAACTTTAAATACTTTAGAAATATCTCAGTTAGTATGATTAGAAAATCGAAAAGGCAATACTATACTAACCTTATTAAGAACGAGAGTGGTAATACGAAAAGGATATGGGAAATCGTAAAAGAAGTTATAGGAAAAAGCAAAACACAGAGCATTCAACCTGACAAACCATCGACACAAGTAGCTAATGATTTTAACTATTATTTTGCTAACGTAGGAACCAATTTGGCTAACCAGATTTTATCTTGTAATCCTGTACCTGCCCTACCTAGAATAGTAAACAACGACTTTCAGCTAGAAGAAATAACTCAGGATGAACTTATATCAACGATAAATCAACTACATCTAAAAAAAGCGGCTGGTCATGATGGGATATCCACTAGGATTTTAAAAGACAATATAGACATTCTCTGCAGTCCCATATGCAAAGTATTCAATCTAGCGTTAGCTTCCAGCTCGTATCCAGATATATTAAAAACAGCCAAAGTCGTTCCCGTATACAAGTCCGGAAATTCGAACCAACCAGAGAATTATAGGCCAATTTCTGTTCTGAGTGTAATAAACACTGTTTTTGAAAAACTTATTTCCAAGAGATTGAAGCAATCTCTAACTGAAAACAATGTAATTTGTCCTCAGCAGCATGGTTTTGTTCCCTCCAGATCGACATCAACAGCAGTCCTAACACTTTCGCAATTAATAAATTCTGCACTTCATCAAAATAAAATAATTGTAGCAATATTTTTGGATATAAAGAAGGCATTTGATACCGTTTCTCACTCTATACTACTGCAAAAACTTGAATGTTATGGTGTCACAAAGGACTCCCTAAAATTTTTTTCCAGCTATTTATCCTCACGGAAACAAATGGTAGTAATGGGTGATTATTATTCTACATACAGCACAGTCACCAGCGGAGTCCCACAAGGTTCAGTGCTCGGGCCTGTGTTATTCTCATTGTACATTAATGACCTCCCTAATGCTCTTCAGAACTCAAACGTTCTAATGTACGCAGATGACACAGCTTTATTATTCACAGGAGACACACTTTCTGCACTGCAAACGCATGTCACGTCGGAGTTATCAAACATTTCTTCATGGTTCTTAGAAAACAAATTGACGTTAAATAGCAATAAGACAAAATATGTAGTTTTTCGATCAAGGAGAACCAATGTTGACACCAGTCAAATAATTATCACGTTAAATAAAAGCCCCATCCAAGAAGTTGATTCGTTTAAATATCTGGGCGTCATATTTGATCAGCATATGCATTGGGAAGCACATATTCATAGTGTATGCAAGAAGGTCGCATATGGTTGTTACTCCCTAATTAAAGCGAAGCAATACTTCCCCCACGATGTACTCAAATCCCTTTACTATGCGTTTTGCCATAGCCATATTAGTTATTGTTTAGAATCATGGGGCGTGACTTACATGACATACTTACAACCTTTACAAAAACTACAGAAAAGGGCCCTGAAAATAATTTGCCCTTCAAATTATGCCAGTGATACATGTAATGATGTTTTCCAAACACAACATGTGTTATCCGTTAATGCACTATGTAATCAAAAGATCTCAATTTCAGTTAATAATATTTTATGCACTAACTTTCCTATTCCTCGAAACGTCTTTTCATTTCCAACTCGCAGTACAAGACATGCTTTAAAAGGTAACCTCAACTTACCAAAGTGTTACAATGTATACGGTGAAAGGTTAATTGAATTCATTGGCACAAAAATCTGGAATATTTTACCCATAGAAGTTAAAACCGCACGTAATTTCAAGCAATGTAGCAAATTCTTTTTTCTTGATATCCAGAATCTCTAACTTACATTCATTATGTACAAGTATTTTCAAAATGTTTCTTGTCTGTATAACTCATCACATGTTCCGGAATACTGTGCTGTTCAAAACTGCGCCTGACCTGTCTTTTGTAAATTGTCACTGGACCGGAAACTAGCCTTCCCTGGCTATCGGTCCAGATATCTGTATAACCATGATTATGTAAAGAAAAATAAAGCACTTGCACTTGTTAAAAAAAAAAAAAAATCACTGTTTGCGAGGGCATGCCACCCCGTCTTTATCGATGCGTAAGTACTACTCTTCGTATCCATCTTTAATCGTGGGCATTGTCTACAACTAAACACTTAAGAGCCTAACTGTCATGACGGTGGAGTTATTGGTATACGTCACTAGTAATTCCGGACGTAGACACATCATCACTAATGATTTGCGAATCTAGATACTTAGGGCTGCTGATAGTGTGTTTGGAGTAACCTTCGCATGTAAAACGTGACAAGACTAAAAGCTTAACCTGCAATAAATTCCTGGTAACGCTTGTGAACGAGGCTGAAACCAAGGATGGACAAACGAGCCGGGTAGACACGTGGGTGATGTCAATGTTGAAGGTTTATAGATATAATCACATGGCTGAGGTTTTTGCATATCAGCAAGGTAATCACGATCACACTCTGCTAGCGCTAGGAGGAACGCCATTGAGCACAGTATGGCATAGAGGATAGGATGCTCCTCGTTATCGTCGCCAACCTGACTAAGTACCACGCCCATACCTCTGTCGCTTGCGTCGCATTGAACTGTGAATTCCTTTGTGTAGTCTGGCGCGCGGAGCACAGGACGAGAAACCAATAGCGTTTTCATACTTTGGAAAGCGTTCTATTTGTCCGTATCCCAGTGTACGCTACTTGGTGCTCCCTTTCGGAGGGCGTCCATTAATGGACCTGCCATTTGCGAGTAATTCAGAATTTACCGTTGATAGTACCCCACAAGTCCCAAAAATGAACGAAGGTCTCTTTTCGCGCGCGGCTGAGAAAATTCTCCAATCGTAGCTATTTTCAGCTCCGCCGGCTGTCTCGTGCGCTGGCCGACAACATGGCCCAGATAAGTAACCTCTGAACAACCAAATCTACACTTTTCCGCTTTCATCGTTAAGCCGGCTTCCCTTAACCGTGAGAACACCTGTTTGAGGTGCGATACGTGTTGTTCCCAGCTGTCCGAAAAAATTGCTACATCATAAACATATGGCAAGACGAACCCCTGCAAGTCTTTACGACAATATCAATTAGCTTAGAGCAGCCAAACGGCGCGTTCTTAAGCCCGAAGCTGAGTGCGAGATGGCGAAAAGTGCCTACAGGTGAGATGAATGCGGCATAGCGGCTGACACTTTCTGAAAGGGGAACTTGCCAGTACCCCCGCACGAGATCTATAGTTGAAATGTATTTAGCAGCGCTAACCCTTTCAATTCGCTCTTCAGTGTTGGGTATCGGGTACAGCTGATCCCTAGTGATGGTATTTAATTTTATGTAGTCAACACACGGACGAGGGTCCTTGTTAGGGGCTTCTACCAGTATTAGCGGTGACATCTAGTCACTCGCAGCGGTCTCAATAACTCCCAACTCTAGCATGCGCTGTATTTTTGCTGTATTACAGCGCATGCTGTAATACAGCATGCGCTGTATTAATTTCTCTCTGTCTTGGAGACACCCTGTATGGCTTTGATCTTACGGGTTCGGTCAATGTCAGCTCTATTTCATGCGTTATTAGTTCGGTTCCACCCGGCCGATCGCTGAATCTGTCGAGATATTCCCCTAACACCCCTTTTAGCTCATTTAGCTGCTCGGGTCTAAAAGCGTGCGAGCTTACCGAATGTTGTACTACTTATTCTAGGCCAATTTCACAGTTGGAGGTCACCCTATACTCCTTAAACTTGGTACTAGTGCCATCCTGCTCTTTGATGGTATAGTTAATGACTCCACTCCGCTCTACATACGGCTTCATCAAATTGCAGTGATATATGCTCACCTCTTTCCTGCAACCGGGCATTTTCAGAGCATAGTTAGTATCGGAAAGTTTGTGCAACACTTTAACGGGCCCGTCCCAGTGAAGTTCAAGCTTGTTCTATCTTGAAGGTTTGAGGATAATTACCTGGTCTCCGGCCTTAAACGTACGAAGCCCCGCATTCTTGTCGTAATAGAATTTGGCTTTCTTTTGAGCTACTCCCATGTTCTTTCCGACAAGTTCTTGGGTTGCGCTTAACCGTTCCAGCAGGTTTATCACGTATTCAACCACTGTTGGACTCTCGCCTCTTTCCTCCCTCATCTCTCTTAACATTCTTAGTAGAGAACCCAGAGTGTCCTCCCATACACTAGTTCTGCTGGCGAGAACCCTGTCGCTTCATGTGGAACCGTTCGCAACGGAAACAAAGTTGCCGGCTTACAGTTCTTTAAGTCCTCCTTGTGCTCGTAACAGAGCGCACGCAAAACTTGCTTAAGCACTGAATGCCACCTCTCTACAATGTTTGACTGATGGTGATAGACAGAACTCTGTATTAACTTTACCCCGCACTTTTGCAAGAATGTGGAAGTTGGTGCGCTGGTGAATACTGACCCTTGATCCGCCTGAATTTTGGCTGGAAATGCAACCCGTGCAAACACTGTCAAAAGCGCGTCTACTACTTCGGTGGAGCTGAGCTCTTTCAGAGGGATTGCTTCTGGAAACCTTGTAGCCGGACACAGCATGGTAAACAAGTACCCGTAACCCGATTTTGTTTTTGGTTGATACCTTACCGCGTCTATCACTAGTCGTCTGAAAGCTTCTGTTATTAAGTGCATTACCTTTAGTGGAGCTTTCCATGTCTCTCCTGGTTTACCTTAGCGCTGGCAGGCGTCGCATGATTTTACAAAGTTTACTACGTCTTTGAAACAACCAGGCCAGTAGTATTCCATAAGCAATCTTTCCTTTGATTTGTTTATGCCTAGGTGGCCGGACCACCCATTTCCATGACACAGACTCAAAAAGTCCTCCCTGTACTTAGTAGGTAGGACTAACTGATCTAAAATCCTACCCTTTTGATCTCTGTAGTGCCGATACAACAATCCTCCTCTCTCATGTATCGTAACGTTGCGCCTAGCAATGCCTTGTTTAGCTGTGTGATGTAATTTAGCTAAGCTCTCATCATTCTTTTTCTCGGCTGCCAGTGACTCTCTATCCACACGTAGGAGCTGATCAAAGTTCTTTGAGGCCGGTGGTAGTAATGACCCTGCCTCGCTTGCGAGTGCATCAGCGGGCTCTTCCTACAGGAGTGAACTTTGACACCCTGGCGATACGCTCTCATTGAGCTGGTCAGCTGGCAGGCTTTGCTCAACTGTTTTTTCATCCTTCGAGCCTAACTCGGATTCGGTTATTGAAGTTAGCTCTTTGGCTGCTTCCGCTGGAGCAGCAGGTGCATTTTCAGCCCAAAGCGACGCAATTTTACGAGCTTGGCCTTGCGTCAATACCTGCACTACGCCCTCTCCCAGTTAAGCCCTTTTTCACGCAGTAACTGATCCGCACGATTCGAAAAAAATGTAAGGGTACTGCAGTGCCAAAAGTTTAGAAACTGCAGCCTCGGTCACTAGCTTCCCGAATGGTCACTGATTTTGACTTTAGCCATGGGCAGACACACGCTGTGTTCTTCTACAACCTGTTTGATCCGTGCTACTTCTCCAGTGAAGTCATCTACCGTCACGTAAGACGGATGGACAATGTACATCGTGGCGGCACTGTCTCTTAGCACCCGGCATGGTTTGCCATTAATTTGCAGGTCGTGAAGATATGGGCTTAAAAGTTCCATATTCTCGTCCTTTTCATCCACGTAGGAGAAAACTACGCGAGTCTTCCCGCAGTTTACAGCTATATGTCCCAGTTTGTGGCATTTATAACAGCGGATTGGCCTAAAAGATTCGAATTTTCTTTTCTGCTCTATTGGTAGTGTTTCTCCGTTTGATTTCTCCTCGCTTTTTTCTGAGGGCAATTCCTCCACGTCTACAGGCTCCAATCGTCTAGTCTGCGAACCCATTTTGAACGGAAATGGTTTCGGCCGTCCATTACGACTGTCCCAATTTCCGTCCTCGGCGTTCAACTTTCTATGCGTTGCATACTTTTCGGCTAAGTAAGCTGCCCTTTCCAGTGTTTAAATTTCCTCTGCCTTGCACCAACAGTTTCACAGCTTGGGGGATGCTTATTTAAAACTGCTCTAGACACATGTATTCAATGATCATGTCTCTGCTGTCGTACGCCTCCGCGCTTTTCAGCCACTCGACTATGGTGGCCTTTAGGCCGTATGCAAACTCCGGAAACCCCTCGCTATCTTTCTTGCCTGTGCTCCTAAACCTTTGGCGAAAAGCTTCGGCTGAAAGGCGGTATTTCTTCAGGAGATTAGCCTTAACTTTTGCATAATCATATGCATCCTGTGCACTGAGTCTGGCAATTACTTGCGCTGCCTCACACGGCAACATAGACAGCAACCGCAGTGGCCATGAACTCGGACTGAAGTTCATCTTCTCGCAAGTCCTTTCAAAATTGCTTAGGAAGAAGGCTATGTCGGTAAATGGCTTTAATAGCCTGTCCATGTGGTATGATTCTGCCTCACTTGATCGTCCCAGAGCGTCTTCTCTTCCTTGAGACAACTCCAAACATTTGCTTTCAAGTTCAAGTTGCATTTTTCTTAACTCGCGATCTTTATCGCGTTCCTCTCTCTCTTGTTCTTTTCTCTCTCGTTCTTCTCTCTTTTAAGAAGTTCCAACCGCACTTCAATTTCTACATCACTGGCCTGTTCGGAAATTAGCTCCAATAATTCTGATTTTAGTATTTCCTTGCGTACATCTAGGCCCAGTTCCTCACCAACAATCAACAATTTGTCTCTCAGCAGTCTCTTTAACTCCACTGCCGGATCACAGTGGGGCAGCAACTGTCGATCAATGGTGCTCCTCCATAAGGCCTACGTCGACGGAACACTACGTTATTACCTCCCGATCCTGCAGAAAATGTCTCCCACAAGCAAAAGAAAACTTGAGGCAGCACGAAACAACTGCCTTCGCGTATGTCTTGGACTTCCGAAGGGGTCGTCCCGCTCAGGAACTGTAGCAGAAGCTGGATGCCTGCCACTCGAAGTGCAATCTTCGCAGGAGACACTTCGGATGCACGTCCACCACGTCATTCATGCAAAGACTAACTTTTATGCGTTGTATATTGCAATCACTCAGTTCAGCCCTTGGGCGCGGCTGGGCAGCCACCATTGACCTTTAGAGCAGCCACGTGACGTGACGTTACGACAGCCGGAGGAAAAGCTGGGCCCCAACTCGCGCGGTCGCGCGCGGCCGCAGCCACCCCCTGACTCCCGCTAGGGGCGCTGCGCCGGCGCGTGATGTCACGGAGGAAAAGCTGGGCCCCAACTCGCGCGATCGCGCGCGGCCGCAGCCACCACATGACTCCCGCTCCACCCGCAAGGGGCGCTGCGCCAGCGCGTGACGTCACGGAGGAAAAGCTGGGCCCCAACTGGCGCGGTCGCGCGCGGCCGCGCGTGCGTCTATTTGTCGTACAAAAATCCCTCACGTGACCTGATCCTAGGTGCCTAGGGACAGCATCGTTTAGGGATTTTTGAGAAGGCGCGATGCTGGCGCCGAGCGACGCCGTGGCGTGTTCGTCCTCTGCGTGATCGTTCTCTGGACCGCGCGTTGTTCAACATTGCTCATGTAATCGTGCGTGCGTTGCTTGTGTGTTGGTTGTAGGTTCTGTGTTACCTGGCGGAAAGCCGTGAGTAGTGGCGGTGCGGCAATGCGGCTTTGGCCTCGATGAGCTCTGGCACTACAGAATCTGCGTTGTGTGACCCGTGCTTTCTTGAGAACCCGGCGGTGGTGACAATTGAAATATCGAAGTGGCCTAGCGCCTCGGCAGCGAAGTTCTGCGAACCGCGATGTGGCGTCGCCGTGTCCGACTTTGCTTAACGGACATCGAGGGATGTGCTGCTCGCTGCAATATAAGTCATGTAAATGCAACTGCGTCGACCGCCCACTGCTCAGTGCTGAATGTGTGTTTCGTGTGCTGTGCTTGAAACGAGTGGTGCAGCCGTGCAGCGGGGGTGGAGGAGGAGCAGAGTGGCTTAGGGGCTGTTGTGAATCAGCATGCGCCGCTGACACGTGTTTGTTTTATCAGATTCATCGTCCTTGCCTCTTGTGAATCGGCAGTGGCTGCGGCTGACGTCACAAGATAAAGACTATAAAAGCTACACTAACCTTTAATAAAGCGCTCGTTCCTTGCCAACTGCTTCACGAGTTACTTCAGTGGCGACGAGGCTGCCCACCACCGGGCCGTGCCTGCTCCATGGCGGCCCACGCCGGACCACCGGGTTTCGACGAAACGGACGACAGTTGGGACGCCTACCAGGTGCGTCTGCAGTCCTACTTTGAAGCTTACGATATCGTCGACTCCAAGAAACGACGAGCCCTGCTAACGGCAGCCTTAAGCACGGCAACAGTCGGCATAATAACAGTAAGGTGCGCGCCGGCGAAGATTCAAGACCTTACCTATGAGAAGCTGCTTGAACTGCTGGCAGAGCACTTTGCGCCACAGGGCAACGAAATAGCGGAGTCGTACAAGTTCTTCACCAGATGCCAGCGTCCCGACGAGTCAACGAAGGACTTCATTGTGGAAATTCGGAAGAAGGCCTGCAGTTGCAACTTTGGCGAGGCACGGGACAGGATGCTACGAGACAGACTTGTTTGTGGTCTACGTGATACCGGCGTTCGTCGGAAGCTTTTGGCCAGACCTTCGCTGACGCTGAAAGAAGCCGAAGATATAGCGTTAGCAGCAGAGATGGCAGCTCTCAACGTTGATCACATGGAGAGGACACAGGATTATGGCGACGTCCATGCCGTGAGGAGCAAGGTGCAAGGTCAACCGTATTACCACAAGACTCATCCGAGCACTTCTCGACCAAGCGAAGACGTCGTTTGCCCGTGCTGTGGTAGCACTAAGCACAAGGCAGCAAAATGCAAGTTTCGCCGGGCGGAGTGTTTTCGCTGCCGACGTAAAGGGCACCTAGCTAAGATGTGTGTATGGAAACAAGGGGTGGCCCTTTGTGAGGAGCATTCTTCAGAGAGCGACGACAACGAACTTTGTCTACTGAGTTTGTACACTACGTCGGTAAACTTGGTCAAGCCTGTGGTTCGCACCCTCTGCTGGAGCGGAATTCCGCTGACAATGCAAGTGGACACCGGATCACCTGTCTCCATCATTACGTGGAAAACATACTGCAAGCATCGGCATGCCTGGCCTGCGCTCCGCGAGACGTCCTTGCAGTTGTCCTGCTTTCTTGGCAAGCTGCCCGTGAGGGGTCAGCTGAAACTTCCGGTCTCGTACGCGGGAAAGGCCCTAGATGCAACTCTAACCGTACTGCAATGCGAGGGCCCGAACTTGTGCGGGCGAGATGTCATCAGCGCATTTGAGCGTAGCGGAAGGTCCGTCTTCAGCATTCTCGGTGAGGAAACCTCCGGTGAGCAAAATGTCCCTGACAGTACTTTGGTTAGCGCACTCTTAGAGGAGTTCGGCGATTTGTTTACGCCAGGTCTAGGGCTAATTGATGGCCCCGCAGTCCATTTGCGGTTGCGGGAAAATGCGATCCCGCGGTTCTGCAAAGCACGTTCTGTGCCGTATGCAATGCGGGAGCAAGTGTCAAATGAAATAGACAGACTTGTTAAGCATGGCATTCTTTCGCCTGTCGACAGTGCAGAGTGGGCCACGCCTTTGGTTCCCGTTATCAAAAAGAATGGTTCCATTCGGTTGTGTGGCGATTTTAAGGTGACCGCAAATGCTGCATGTGTCACGGAGCAGTACCCATTGCCAAAAATAAGGGATATCTTCGCAAACCTAAACGGTGGTGAAGTATTCAGCACCATCGACTTGAAGGATGCTTACAGTCAGTTGCCGCTTGACGAGGAAACGAAGAAGATATTGGTCGTCAACACTCCGAAAGGCCTGTTTTGCTTTAATAGGCTTCCTTTTGGTGTAGCCTCTGCTCCTGCGATTTTTCAGAGACGTATGGACGGCATCCTGCAAGGCATTCCGGGCATTCAAGTGTACCTGGACGATGTGGTAGTCGCGGAGAAACGCGGCAACTGCGAGACGTTGCGTGAAGTTTTCAGACGTTTCCGGCAACACGGTGTCAAGCTGAATCCGCAGAAATGCAAGTTCCGACAAGCAGAAGTTGAATTTCTGGGACATCGTATAAATACGAACGGATTGTTACCTAAGATGGACAACATTGCTGCAATAATGAAAATGCCGAAGCCAACCGGTGTTGCGGAACTACGGGCGTTTTTGGGCTTCGTGACCTACTACCACTCATTTCTGGGAAACTTGGCTACTGTTCTAGAGCCACTGCATGAACTGCTAAGAAAGAACACACGCTGGCAGTGGGGAGCGAGACAAGATAACGCGTTCCGAGCAACAAAGCGGCTGCTAGAGGAAGCTAAGTTCTTGGCGCACTACGATCCAAGTAAGCCGCTTATCTTGGAAACCGATGCGTCGTCGTGCGGCGTCGGCGCAGTGCTATATCACAGAATAAATGGGCAAGATCGACCAATTGGGTTCCGGTCGCGAACGCTTTCAGCTGCTGAGCGTAATTACGCGCAAATTGAAAGAGAGGCATTGGCAGTTGTCTTCGGGGTTACAAAGTTCCGGGAATATCTGCTCGGGAATCATTTCACGCTTGTTACAGATCACAAACCTCTTCTGAGCCTTTTCAGCCCCGACAAGCCCGTTCCCGCCATGGCCGCTGCCCGGATTCAGCGTTGGTCCCTCTTGCTAAGCGCCTACAACTACAAAATTCAGTTCAAGCCAGGAAAGACGTTGATTCCTGCAGACACTCTCAGCCGTTTACCGGTGAGGCAGGAGCATAACAACACTAAGGCCGCAGAAGATGACGCTCGTGAGTATGTTCTTCTGACCGATCACCTCAATACCTGTCCTCTGTCGGCGAGTGACTTAGCTAGAATGACTGTTGACGACAGCGACCTCGCGCAAGTCCGTGATTACATTCAGAATGGCTGGCCACGGTACTTGCAACCGGCTCAGGAGCCGTTACGCGTGTACATGCACAGGAAAGACGAACTAACCTACAGCCACGGAATTGTGTACTGGGGCCATCGAGCGGTTATTCCAGCAAGTGCGCGGCAGTCAATGCTGCGTATGCTGCATGATGCACATCAAGGGATAACGGCTATGAAGAACCTGGCACGTTCTGTTTTCTGGTACCCAGGGCTCGATCGGGACATTGAGAAGCTGGTCAACGCGTGTCCAACATGCATAGAATGGGGCAGCATGCCTCCTGCCCGACAACCCGTGCCTTGGCCGGACACAAAGGAGCCATGGTCTAGGGTCCATGTCGATTTTGCGGGTCCTGTGGAAGGTAACATGTTGTTGATCGTGGTTGATTCCCATACGAAATGGATCGAGGTTACCGCCATGAAGACCGCCAGTTCGGCAAAGACAATTGAAGCACTACAGACTATGTTCAGCCGGTTCGGTTTGCCGAGGACCCTGGTGACGGACAACGGGCCGCAGTTTACTAGCGAAGAGTTCAGGGCATTTATGAAGCGCAATGGCATCGCTCATTTGCGGACAGCTCCCTACAAACCGCAGTCTAATGGCCTGGCGGAAAGAGCAGTACGGACTGTCAAACAGGGGTTAAACAAAAACACACGCGGCAGTTTGCAAGCTCGGCTGGACCACATTCTTTCGCATTATCGGCGCACTCCCTTGCCAAATAGGCAAACCCCAGCTTCAATGCTTCTCGGATATCAGCCACGTTCTTTATTGCACAACGTCGTGTCACGACCATTCCCTTCTGCAGGTGCGTGCAACAGTGGCCCACCGCTGAGCAAAGACGTCTGGTTCAAGAACTATGGAGTGGGTGACAAATGGAAACCAGGCGCGGTAGAGTCCACCGAAGGCTCGCGAATGGCAACGGTAAAGACTGCAGATGGGGAGCAACATCGCCGCCACCTCGACCAGCTAAAAACCAGGAGGACCAGCGTGGAAGGAGAAGCGGTGGAACCCGACGCCCCCATGCAAGTACCGACTAAAGGCAGTCAGAACGCAGCGGCAGACTCGCAGTCACAAGGACTCGACAGCAGTCACAGTCAGGCTCAAGTAGACACCGACATTCCAACGTCATCAGACGGGCCAGCCGAAGCAGAGGTTGCTACCAGCGAGCCGCAAGTGATTGACCGGGCTGAAGTGACACTGCGTAGGTCGAAGCGGAAGCCCCGGCCCCCGGACCGCTTCACTCCTTAAGGGGGAAGAATTGTTGTGAATCAGCATGCGCCGCTGACACGTGTTTGTTTTATCAGATTCATCGTCCTTGCCTCTTGTGAATCGGCAGTGGCTGCGGCTGACGTCACAAGATAAAGACTATAAAAGCTACACTAACCTTTAATAAAGCGCTCGTTCCTTGCCAACTGCTTCACGAGTTACTTCAGGGGCTCCGTTTGCGAATTCAGACATGTGCTCCCGTCTTGGTCTCATTAGCGGCTGTCGCGGGATTGTGGTGTGCTAGCTCTTTGCCTAGTATGAAGTGATGTGAAAGCGCAATTTTTATTAAGGGGACAAGATGTTGCCGAGATGGTTGCAGCACAGCTTTTTTTTTTTTTCTTCCAGGCACCTTTTCTACTTGAAGCTTCCATTGCAGTGTTTCGAGCCTCTTTGAACCAGCACGTAGTGTATATAAAAATTGGACACTGATTGGGAACATCACCTACGTTCATGCTTACATATAGTAAATAGATGTAGCACGACCAGACAAAATAAAAGAAGGGGGTGGGCTGCAGCAATACTAAGTGTTAAATGGTGCTTTATCCTTTCCCTGATTTTTCTGTATTTGTGCTTTTTATGGATCCTCCGCAGTAAGCACGCGAGTGCCTAACTTGAGCTTATTGGTTTCAAGTCTCATGGTTGTTACTAACAGAACAGTGTGATAAACAAACAAGGGCTTCGAGGCATCCGTTCACCTTGCTTGCCTCACAGTGCTGCTCCATAAGCACCGTGAGCATCCAGGCCAACTAGGAAGGGGGGTTTGTTGCAATCGCTTCTGAACTGTATTGCCACCAAACCAACAGTGCTCTCAATGACAGCTTTTGGACAGTAGAATGCTTGCACCCAGCAAAATCGTAAGAAGGAAGCATTCAGGATGTGCAAAGTGGGCTTTTGAAGCTGGCAGCATTACTGAAGGGGCTTTGCCCATCTGCCCTCTTTATGGATACACAAAGATGGTTTCCTCTTTAAGAGGGATTGTTTCAGAGGTCGTTACACGCAACAGTGTTGGGTGTTTAGTAGCTTGTCTTTGCCCACTGTTAATAATCTGTTCCTTCTCCAGTGCCCCTGTGAAGTGCCTACTTTTTGGACACAATGTGCTCTCCATGCATGCGTGCATGTTTAGCTTGTAAAGACGTCTATTACCCCTTGCCTCAAGCCGGTCCTTGCTGATGTCACCCAAGAAGGCATTGGGGAGTATGGCAATGCACGCTTACAAAACACTGTCGATACCAGTGAAACTAAATTAATGGAGCTGCTGTTCTTTTTTTGTTCACTCCATCCTTGTTAGTTACAATGAGCAATGTCCGAACAGAAGGCATATGTAGTTGGTCGTGCATAGCCTGCGCACTAAGACTTGTTGGCATGTTATGGCCTTAGCACAGTGTTTAGATGTAAAAACCTTCTGATGTGTTGATGACTTCCTTCTCTTTATCATACTTTGCTAGATGGAGCCAGCAAGTGGGTTAACCAGATGTTCAACAGGCTTCCCACTAGTTTTCCCAGAGTCTCCTTTACCAGGGTGCTGCTCATAGATATCTGTTTTCTTGACCTTGCACTGCACTTCAACCATGGCCACACCTGCTAAACCTATAGCATGTGATCAAAAAAGTGCTATAAATCATGTTCCTCCAATGGAATGGAAAAACTTTATTTCTCTATATCTCAGAGAGATTGGCGGTGGGCCGGTGTCTTCATGTTTTGAGTCCTGGCCGCTTCACAAGGTCGGCGCCCCTATTCCAGGGCACCGCTGAGTCTGGCTGCCTCGCAGGCGTGCTGCACAATTGCCCGTTGGGCTGCGAGCTCGCTGCTGGTGAGCAGACCCTCCCATTGTTCCGCACTTGGGTTATTTACTTTATGGAATGCGAAATTGCGCTTGCATTCCCACGTGATGTGGTATAACGTGGGGGTTGTTCCGCACCACGGACATGTATCCCTGTACTGGGTAGGGAACATTTTGTGTAATGTGTGCAGGTTGAAGAACGTGCCTGCTTGCAGTCTTCGCCAGCTTACTGCCTCATGTTGTGTGAGCGATGTGTGGGGTGGGGGGTATTTAAGTCTCCTTCCTCTGTAGTAGTTAAGTATTTCTGCATACGTCGGCTCCACCGTTAAGGGGGCCTCGAGGGTTTCCGACTGCCCTGCTCGGTGCGTGAGTTCCTCCAAACTCATGACATGTGCTACAAGGCCTTGAGGAACACCCTCATTTATTTATGCCCTCATCATACTGTACGAAGCTTCGCATGATAAGTGCGACAATTAACATCTGCTGGTTTTTCAGTGTTATTCCTGTCCAGCTTGCTGAAAGCTATCCTGAGTGTTTCAAAAGCAAACGACCGCTGCTGGACAAGAAGTGCTTAAAACAAGGGTCGCTATAACCACATATGTCACACGAAATGAAGAAGGCCACTGAGTATACAGGCGGTTTACTTCATATCCAACAAGCTTGGTTTTCCCTTTGCTAGTGAGTAAACTCAACTTGCCCCGAATACATGGCCTGTGACAAACTATGTGCCACATGCTGTGTCCCCTGCAAAGCTGAAGATGTGTACGAGATCCTGACACCCTGCAGCGGCTTCTACACTGGGCAACCAGGCTACTATAAAAACGACTGCCTTTACTAATATGCTAATAACATGAAAACGGGCAGAAATTTGGCTAT
Organism: Dermacentor andersoni; assembly: GCF_023375885.2. Classification (NCBI taxonomy): domain Eukaryota; kingdom Metazoa; phylum Arthropoda; class Arachnida; order Ixodida; family Ixodidae; genus Dermacentor; species Dermacentor andersoni. Next base: position 816,285 of record NW_027314755.1, read on the forward strand.
TAATTGGACCCAACTGCAGGTGCAAGCCACTCTTCCACCAGATGTGTGTTGTTCACAGAAACTGAAGCTATATAAATGCAGATAAAAACAATGATGTTTGAAAGTAGCAGAGTTGAATTATATTCTGCACAAGCAGTGCTACCTGCAGTGCTGGTACCTTATAGCCACAATTCATGGCTGCATCACCATGCAAAGGCACTATTCTTGAATTATTAACTTCTATTATATTTATGGTGGCCATATATAGCAATTACATATCATCCACATTGTGTGCAATATGGTTAAATGCCAATTATGATAGCCATTCCTAATCTGAAATGCTACAAAAGAGCAAATATAGGCAACAAATTGCAATTCAAAGACAGAACCAGTGCACAGGATAAGTGACAGACTTCCTTTTATTGAAAAAGAAATGTCACATGTGTCATGCCACCAGCAGTGGGTAGCAATCTTTCAAGCTTGGGTGACAGAGGCAAAACTTAGCAAAATGCTACAATCACGCTGTAAAACGGCCTTGGACACAAAAAAAAAACATCATATTGTACAGAATGAAAGGGCAAGACTCCATCTAAGAACAGTCTATGGCACCACATACTTGACATGGTGTAAAAAATGTTGACATGCCCTACCCATAAAGAAAAAGCAACAAACGCAGAAAACACGCCTTAAATGAAATGTGCAGAGTCTGAATCCAAGAATAAACAACCCGAAAAAGGCTTCCTTAAGGCTTTCAGCGATTAAAATTGTCAAACTGTCTCATCACTTAATGAATCTGCACAGGTGAAAATGAAGGAAGGAAAGCCCAATAGCAGGGCTGCAGAAAATGTCACCGAATAAATATACTTTGCTTACCAACGATACCTGTGGTTTAGTTGTGGTCTGTGTATAAACTTTTCTTGTTTAGAATGGTTTAGCGGATAGGGAAAAAATGACCATAAGAGCACCAGGTGTATGCATAGTCTACGCACGAAAAGCCGCTGCTTTCTTACTTTTATTTTTTTTCTCTCTCCTACTATGCATGAGTATTTATGTGCCTTAATAGCATTGCTAACATCCTACTGCAAAACACAAAATTGGGCAAGTTGTGGCATAAAGAAAATTGCAGTTTCACTCATAATGTGAAATTGATGCAGTAGCTGGTGAAATATGCGCAGGAAGCTTACTTCATGCAGCGTTTGGTGAAACACTTGCCAATGCAAGTCGGTAATCTTCAAAAGTAAAATAAGTAAGAGTCGTATTTATTTGTGGGAGTTGTTCCTCCCACTGTTGAAGTGGAAAGACTTGGCTTTTCTTCCTCCTCTTTCATATCTGGACTTGGCCACTGCTCTACACCGAAACAACCCTTTAGCTTCTTACTGCTGAATTCGTTTTGGTGTTCTCAAATATATATTTGGGCTACCCATTGCTAAGTCTCGTGCTTAATCAAAGAATGAATCAATGAAATGAATCATTTCTCAAAGAGCATGTGCAGTCCAGCCAAAAGCAGGGGCAAGAATCCGCATTGTGCTCCTGCATTGAAGGTGAATAACACGTACCATAATGGCGAATGTGCTTTAGTAAGCTTCCCTGCAATATTAATTTGTAATGTACAAAGAATTGTCAATGAAGCTTACCACGAGCACAGATGCACTTGCAAATTATGTCACAATTGAAAATAATGAGCACAGTGTAAACCTATGTGCCCTTTTCATTCTTAGTATGCTTTACTGCATGATGCTTATTTACACCCCTGTACTGCGGTGTAGCAAGCTACAAAAGAAACGTTGCATAATTAGGCTTTTTACAATTATCTTTCTCGCAATACACTAATATTTCGCGGTGAAGCCTAAGCAATGTACTGCGGTGAAACATACTAAAAGTGAAAAGGGGCCACTGTCACTGGACATAATAAGAGTTCTTTAATTATACAGTCGCATCTCCGCCGCCTCTCGGGTCGCCTAAGTGGACATACTATGCTGGCTGATAGCGGCCCCCTCCCACTTTTAGTATGCTTCACCGCGTAACTAAAGTGTACTGCGGCGAAGAAGCCGTACATTTTTATTGAGTGAATAAACAAATGATTTTTACAACAGTACAGCAATAAACGCGCACCATGCATCAGTCTACCACACGGAAGAGCGTCGCAACATACGGTAGCTGATTCACACAGACATGTGTTTATGTTTACGTTCGCACTCCTTGCGTAATAAGACTCCTAGAACTTCCACAATAGAAAGTAATTTACAACACACAAACGCAAAGAACACAGGCATACGTCTCGTTTTCAACTCGGCCGTCATGCAAATGACATATAGCGCGGAAAAACGTGAACATGCTGTGTGTTAGCGTATGCTGTGTGTTAGCGTCGTAAACTTCATACTAGGCAAGGAGCTAGCACACCACAATCCCGCGACAGCCGCTAATGAGACCAAGACGGGAGCACATGTCTGTGAACACGCAAACGGAGCCCCTAAGCCAAACTGCTCCTTCGCCACCCCCTCTGCACTGCTGCACCACTCGTTTCAAGCACAGCACGCCAAACACGCACTCAGCGCTGAACAGTGGGCGGTCGACGCAGTTGCATTTACATGACTTATATTGCAGCGAGCAGCACATCCCTCGATGTTCGTTAAGCAAAGTCGGACACGGCGACGCCACATCGCGGTTCGCAGAACTTCGCTGCCGAGGCGCTAGGCCACTTCGATATTTCAATTGTCACCACCGCCGGGTTCTCAAGAAAGCACGGGTCACACAACGCAGATTCTGTACTACCAGAGCTCACCGAGGCCAAAGCCGCACTGCCGCACCGCCACTACTCACGGCTTTCCGCCAAGTAACACAGAACCTACAACCAACACACAAGCAACGCACGTAAAATCACATGAGCAATGTTGAACAACGCGCGGTCCAGAGAGCGATCACGCCGAGGACGAACACGCCACGGTGTCGCTCGGCTCCTGCATCGCGCCTTCTCAAGAATCCCTAAACGATGCTGTCCCTAGGCACCTAGGATCAGGTCACGTGAGGGATTTTTGTACGACAAATAGACGCACGCCGCGGCCGCAGCCACCACCTGACTCCCGCTCCTCCCGCTAGGGGCGCTGCGCTATGATTGACGTCACAGCATATGTATAAAAGAGCTGCGCTCCTTCGCTGGGAGTCCTACAGCCAGATGCCCCCCACGGGCAAACAGTTCGACAGACCGCGCAATATGCAACGCATTCTTGGCTTAACCAAGCTAAGCCTGGCCATATTTTAAAGGATATTTCTAGAACCCGTGCTACATCTAGTTTTGGGCAGGCCGTCGGAAGCATATCTATTTCGATTCCTGCTCAGGCGTAACAAATTATGCCACGAAACATTTCACCATGGACACTGTCCCCACTGGAAATCGTGCCATATATACCTGGAATCAGTGCGAAAAAGAAAATGCCTCAAACAGCGACTCTTCAGATAGCTTTGGAATATATGCACAAAGAATACGCAACCGCAACGCACATTTTCACAGATGGCTCTACAACACCACATCGTTCATCATGCGGACTTTTTGTTCCCTCTACAAGGCAAAGATTCTCGTTTCGTCTTGAGCGAGCGACATCATCTACTTCAGCGGGCATATATGTCATTAAGGAGGCCCTTGTGTATGTACTTCAACAGCAGCCGCCAAAGACATAGGTGATTTTGACAGATTCAAAAGCAGCCCTACAAAATATGTGGAACACCCCGCAGGGGCCTCTGCGTCAGCATGCGCTTGGTGTGTTTCGACACCACGTACCAGAGCACACGAGGGTTGGACCCTCCCGCGTATAACCGTGCGTGGCTTAGCCGTGTCCGGGGAAAAGGGGGTCCTGGGGGTTGAGCCAAAGCCGGGTGTTCGGACATTTAAGGCCCTTCGGCGGCGGCAACACACCCCTTTGGCCTCGGGTTCATGTAGACGGCACCCCCGGACTGACCCACCGGGGGAAATCGGTAGTCGCCGTTTCCTGTCCTCCTCTCCGGTCTTCGTCTTTCTGTTTCGCCTTTTTCATCTTTCGTGTCTTCTATTCATTTCTTTCAATTTCATATTTTCCGGGCGGCAAGGGTTAACCTTGTGTAATATATCCAGTCTTGGGTACATATACATATATTAGGTTATAGTAGGTATGTACGGCTAGCGTACGCAGAATAGAATATTTCTAATCCTGTGACGTCCAAGGGTTGGGCTCCGAGGTGGGTCGCTGGCATTCCTTCCGAATACAGTAATCATACATATGGCTTCTAGTTTCCTCCCACTCCCTGATCGCTCCCTGAAGAAGGGGCGCACCGTTGAAACCTTCAACTTTCTCTTGAAACCGAAAGAAATTTTTCCCAAATACCATGTAATACATAGCATGAAACCAAGACAGTCCGCACAATATCCCCATTCGTTGTCGCAAAATGTTTGACAGAAGCAATCGGCCCTGGTTACAAAGTAACTAAAATGGGAAGCGGCAACCTTCTTCTCGAAGTGCGTGACCAGCTTCAATGCAGTAAATCGACATAACTTGCTGTGTATGGTAGAATTCCTGTCTCTGTGGGCCCCCACCGGCCTATGAACACTGTGCGTGGTGTCATTTATGATGACGACCTCCTTGAACTTAGTGAGAGCGAGCTGTCGGAAAGATGGGAAGACCAAAACGTGGTAAAAGTTCAACGAATTAAGTTAAGGCGCGACGACAAGGAAATTCCAACGAAGCATCTAATAATAACATTTGAAACAAGTGAACTACCTGATTCATTAGAGACAGGGTATTGTAAACTACGCGTACGAACGTACATTCCCAATCCACGCCGAAGCTTCAGGTGTCAACGTTTTGGGCATGGGTCTCAGGGCTGCGAGGGCGTGCTACTTGTGCAAAATGTGCATCTAAAGACCACACTTCAGACAACTGTTCTTCCACAACCCACTGCGCTAACTGTGACGGAGACCACCCCGCCTATTCGCGATCGTGCCCGTCATGGAAGAAGCAAAAACCAATTGTCCAACTGAAGGTCAAACTGAACATCTCTTTTCCAGAAGCGCGCAAGCGTTTTAGTGTCCACAACCAATCGAATCCGTCCTACAGTGATGTGACGCGCCGGGGGGCAGCGCCACATCTTCTGGCGACCGCGCAAGTCACATGGAATGTGACGGCGGTTACGCCATCAGCCCCCCTGGCGGGAGCAGCCACTGCTCTTCCGCCCCTACTACGAAGGGCCAGCAGACCTCCGAGCCTGCCGGCCCCAAGGCCACTGCCCGTGCAGACAGGCCCGAAATACCCCCGCGCGTGCCCGCTGAGCGGGCGTCATCCAGCGCCTCTGACGAGGCGATGGATGTAACAAAAACTTCTCTGGCGTCTCAGACGCCGAAGGAACGGCGTTGCGCCCTGGAGCGCGCCAACAAAAAAGAAATACCCCCCGTCAAGGGGCCTGGAAAGGTCCCTTGAGCCAACCTAATTGATCTCTTGACACACACCATAAAACACTCCAATATGGCCACACAGGTAATGCATTGGAATGTGAGAGGTCTAATACACAATCTTGTTGACATTATGGAACTCCTTCGCAAGTTTAATCCAAGGGGGCTGTGTGTGCAAGAGACACACCTCAATCCTTCCCATATTAACTTTCTCAAACAATATGCCATTTACCGCAAAGATCGCAGTGACGCCTACGCCTCGTCAGGCGGTGTTGCTATTATAGTTGATAAGGGTATCGCCTGTGAGCATTTACATCTGCAAACGCCCTTTGAGGCAGTGGCAATCAGAGCCGTGCTATTTGATAAGCTAGTTACAGTTAGCTCTCTCTACATACCTCCGAGCCATCGACTTTCCAGAACAGAATTCGAGAGCTTTATCGCAGAACTCCCCGAACCTTACATTGTAGTAGGCGATTTAAATGCACACAACGCCCTCTGTGGAGGTTCTCGTTGTGATACGAGAGGGCGCTTATTAGAAAACTTCCTTTTATCTTCCAATGCATGCTGACTAAACAAGAAAGAGCCCACATTCTACAGCGTGGCGAACAAAACGTTCTCATCTATTGACTTACGCATAACATCAAGTACACTAGTGCCATACCTGGAGTGGAGCGTGATCAAAAATCTATGTGGGAGTGACCTTTTCCCAATTGTCTTACAATTAACAAAAAGCGATAAGTTTTCGCCACATCTGCACCGTTGGAAGGCCGACTGTGCTGACTGGAAACGATACAGAGAGCTGACACATTTGACCTGCGATGACATCTGTACTCTCTCAATCGATCATAGAGTATCATATTTGAGGGCATTTATTACTGATGCTGCATCAATATGTATCCCTCAAACGAATCGATCATCCTCTAAACGACGTATTCCTTGGTGGGATGAGCAGTGTAAGGAAGCCCGCAAAAACAAAATAAGGCTTGGAGTCGCTTTAGCGACTGCCCAACTACCGAGAACTTGATCAGCTTCAAGAAAATAAAATCAGAAGGTAGAAGAACGCGTCGCCTTGCCAAAAGGGAAAGCTGGCAAAAATACATCTCTAGTATTAATTCATATACAGACGAAAGAAAAGCCTGGAACAGAGTAAACAAAATAAAAGGCCGCGAAACTAATCCTTTACCATTAGTGAACACGCAAATAGATACTCTTGAGGACCAGGCTGACAGTCTAGGGGCACATTTCGAGCACATTTCCAGTACATCTCATTACACAGATACATTTCTAAAATTCCGGCGACAAGCAGAACAGATGACTCTGTGTGGGAAAGGCACATGCAATGAAGTACACAATCGTCCATTTGGAATGGCTGAGTTCCAAGCCTCACTGAACTGTTGCAACAAGTCTGCTCCAGGAAGTTACAGAATAATGTATGAGATAATCAGACACACCCTGAAACCCAAAAAAAAACACTACTGTCACTCTTCAATTCCATGTTACCTGCCGGCTGCATTCCTTCTGTCTGGAAAAAAAAGCAAACGTAATCCCTATTCTCAAAGAGTGCAAGGACTTTTCCTCAGCCAACAGTTATAGGCCTATAGCTCTGACTAGTTGTCTATGCAAATTATTTGAGAAGATGATTAACCGTCGCCTCATCCATTTTCTTGAACGCAGCAAGATACTCGATCCCTTTCAGTGCGGTTTTAGGGAGGGTAGATCCACAACAGATCACCTTGTCCGCATCGAGACAAATATCCGTGAAGCCTTTGTCCACAAACAGTTCTTCCTGTCAGTATTTTTATATATAGAAAAAGCATGCGACACAACCTGGCGCTTTGGAATCCTCCGTGACCTGTTTGAAATGGGAGTTCGAGGCAACTTGCTGAACGTGATTCAGAGCTACGTCTCCAATCGGACGTTCCGTGTTAGAGTTGGTAACGTTCTGTCTCGCCCATTTACGCAAGAGGCTGGTGTTCCACAAGGTGGGGTGCTGAGCTGCACTCTTTTTATTGTCAAAATGAACTCAATCCAGACTGCCATACCACATACTATGTTTTATTCTGTATGTGTGGATGACATCCAGATAGGTTTCAAATCATGCAACCTAAGTGTCTGCGAGCGACAAGTACAGCTTTGCATAAATAAATTATCTAAGTGGCCGGACCAAAACGGTTTCAAGCTAAATGCACAAAAAAGTACATGCGTCCTGCTTTCTAACAAGAGAGGCATACTGGCGGACCCCGCAATAAATATAAATGGAGAACGGCTATCTGTGAGCCATGAACACAAATTTCTAGGAATCCTTTTGCTGACTTTTGTACCACACCTGAAGTATCTGAAATCAAAGTGCCTCAAGTCTATGAACCTGCTGAAGCTCTTATCACGTACATCTTGGGGAAGTGACAGGCGGTGCCTTTTAAAGCTGTACAAACGTCTAATATTAACACGCCTTGACTACGGAGCAATAGTCTATAATTCTGCCGGACCTAGCGCTCTGACAATGCTAGCTGCTATTCACCACTTAGGTATCCGCCTTGCTACAGGCGCCTTTAGGACTAGCCCTGTGCAAAGCCTCTACGTCGAATGAAACGAATGGTCATTGCGCTACCAAAGGACATATTTAACTTTCTCCTAAGCTTTAAAAGTTAACTCCGATGTTAAACATCCATGTCATTCTACTACATGCGACTTGTCCACTGCTAGACTATATCGTAACCATCCAGGTACTAGGCCTCCTCTCTCCCTCCGGTTGGAAGCACTCTCAGAAAAAAACAGGGGTCCCTCTTTTACACAATGTCCTAATGGCTCCTACACGGCTTCCACCGCCTTGGGAGTGGCAGACTATCCAATGTGACATCTCTTTCTTAGAAATATCGAAACGGGCCCCGGAGGCACACATATATTCGCATTTTCTGGAAGTCAAGGAGAAGTACTCATGTGATGAATTTTACACAGATGCTTCGAATTCTCCAGCTGGTGTTGCTTACGCAGCTCTGGGACCCTCACTTTCAACATCTATACCACTAAAACCACACACCAATATCTTTACAGCGGAAGCATACGTAATTCTTAAGGCTATTCAACACATACGGCTCACAAATATCGCTAAGGCTATTCTCTTCACAGACTCATTAAGTGTAGTGAGAGCCCTAATTAGCTTACGAAAGCATAAGAATTCGGTTTTTAATGCGCTGTATAGCTTGTTATGCTCCGCATATATGTTCAACCAAGCGATTATCCTATGCTGGGTACCTGGCCATAAAGGTATAAAAGGCAACGTAGCTGCTGACGAAAACGCTACGTCAGTGAGTTTTAGCGACCCAGATGGAAATATCCCCATTCCTGCCACAGACCTAAAGCCCTTTCTGCGCCGTAAATTGAGGTATCATTGGCAAGCAGAGTGGGATGCACAAACGTTGAATAAGTTACACATTATAAAACCAAAATTGCGGAATTGGATAAGTGACAAACCAGCACGCTACAAGGAAGTACTTCTTTGCCGATTAAGAATAGGACACACTTACAATACTCACTCCTACCTCTTGACTGGCGGGGATCCTGCTACTTGTGGTAGGTGCGGCGATAGCGTGACAGTCCTCCATGTTCTTGTCCAGTGCCCTGCAATGGAAACAGAGAGGAAAAAGTATTTGCCTTCTGCATATCGGGAAAATATACCTCTCCATTCTGCATTTTTTCTTTGTGACGAAACATATCTTAAACTGCTAATAGTCTTAGAATTATTAGGCGAAACCGACTCCCTGAAAATCATTTGGCCAGGCAATTTTTAGCACATGACTAACAGCCCTGCATTCAAGGGCTCTCTTGAAACTCTGGTGTCAGTGTTATGTTTTATTGCATAATGTTTTAACAAAACCCCATTGCCATAGCCCACATCACAGCCTAGTCACCGTCATTACTTTAGCAACTATATATTCTACACCACTTACAGCTACAAGTTTTAGGCCCTTTTACAGCCATGTGACATCTGCCATGAGGAATTCATTGTGCACGCCATCCATAATACATCGTCAACGTTACTACTTGTCATGGCGCTCTTTGGCCAAAGTTGGCCCTTGCGCCATAGAACACCACACATCATCAAAGTATGTGGAGCAGGCACAAGCGTTGCAATAATCAACCTGCAGCATTTGACATTGCTTATCTTCACCACAGGGCTAAGATTGCTGGGCATTGCATAAAGTTCCAGTGGGTACCTGGCCATGCCGGCATTTCGGGGAATGAAAGAGCGGATGAAGCTGCCAGAAATGAACTCCAATACCGCAAGTTCAAAAGAACATTTTTTACAAAAGCTGACGCTTCAAACATGGCAAAAAATATGCCTATCCAGAAAAAGATCGCATCTGGAATCTGCCGCTTCACCAAGACAACTTCCTGCATTACATTGACCCCGAAATGAGAGCGAAAATTCCACGACCACTTCCTCGACACTTACAGGGGTTGTACCATCGTCTTCGACTGAACATGGCATACACGAACAATTATCTGTACCGCATAGGGATTACCACTAACCCATACTGTGATAACTGTCGCAACTTAGAGACAATTGAGCACATATTACTAGAATGCCCCGCGTACCGCGACGAGAGACAATTTTTTGAGCAACAAATGGATATGATTTGCCACGAACCGTTAACGTTACCGAGCATCTTATGTCCAATGCCCGGCCCTTCAAAACAGCAACGGGTTTTGGATTTATTGTTCAAATACCTATCAGAAATTGGTACAATAGGAAAGCTATAAAAATTGCACCCTGCATATAGAACAGCCTAAATTTACCTGCCATGTCACTTGTAAATATTCGTATCGGGTCCACTCGGACATTTCGTATTTATTTTTATCCTTTTTTTCTTCCACTCTCTTCTGGAGTCTTTTAATCCCATTCCCCATCCCTATACGGAGTAGCATGTCGGCTGTTATATACGAGCCGGCAAATTTCTCTGTTTTTCTAGCAAAGAGCACTCTCTCTCTCCTTAACTCCATGATTGCTGCTTTACTGCCTTGGTCCTGCTCGCTAAATTAATCTAGGAAAACACAACCTAGCTAACAATCAACAATCTAGCTTCCCTACAGTTCTAAACAGAACAACCACAAAATGAAGCCTAGAGAGTCAAAACAAGAACCAAGCACTCACCGCAGACACAGCACCACGTCGCAAAGTCCATCTCACCACTGTCAGCCAGTTGTTAGGATTGGGGGCTCAATCCCATCGCTCGTAACCGGTTGTCAAGATTGGAGTCCGGCATGAATGAGAAAGTAGCTCGCACATGCCGTCGTCCAGCTTATCCACGCTGAGGATGTTGATGAAGGGAAGGACTGTTTCTCATCGAGAACGAGGAATATGGGTTTATTTACAACGTCTACATCAGTCTAGCATGCCTGCGAGAGAAAATACCTCAGTCTAACATGACTGCTTGAGAAAAGTGCATCAGTCTAACATGACTTCTTGAGAAAGTGACTGAGCAGCCGCACAGCAGCGGTTTATAAACACACGATCCTCCCCCGATACTCAGGTGACGGAAACGGCCGTCCAGACATCGTAAACAACTCGCCTCTCTGCGGGACGGTTTACACGCACACACACACACTTCCTTGCGCGAGTTTCATGGTCCGGAGCCGACGTCAGACGGACTTAGTAGAACTCGGGGCTTGTGTAAGGAAAGGTGCCTTTTATTCCCCGAGCTGACCCCTGCAGCGCGGCCGGGTGCCCATTGGACGGCGCGTGGGAAGGAGCCTCGAACTACGTTCCTGCGAGCACTCCCCCGCTCGCGGCAGACCAGGGCGGTGGCGTTCCAAGAAAGTTGACGTCGCCGTCGCAACTGGCTGGCAAAACTTGCATCTTAGCCGGGCCGTTCTTAACAACACCAAGACATTTATATGAAGAAACTGATTCCAATAACATGTCAATGTAGTACGACGGTATGGTAGATGTTTTCCTAGACACATGCATGACTTTGCATTTGTTAATATTTAGCTCCATTAACTATTCCTTGCATCAGTTTCCTATATTGGTAAGGCCCGACTGAAGTAATTAAATATCGTTAGCACTGGTAATTTCTCTGAAAATGACGCATTCACCAGCGAACCGATGGATATTGCAGTTGACAACCGAGGGAAGATCGTTAATGTAAATTAGGAACAACAGGTGCCCAAGAAAGGAACCCTGCCGAACACCTGAACGGACCTCTGTAAAATCGGAGATAATGCCGTTGGCACAAACAAATTGTGAGCGGTTGAGAAGAACACACTCAATCCATTTCAAAAGTTTACAGAGAATGTTAAGTTGCTTTAGTTTGTGAAGCAATAGTGTGTGACAGACCTTGTCGAATGCTTTTGAAAAATCTAAGAATATGCAATCGGCTGGTGATCATTAGTCAAGAATAGGGTGTAGTGCATGTCTGAACGATATTAAATGGGTTTTACAGGAGTCAGATTTCAAGAAAAAATTATGGGGTTTTACGTGCCATAACCACTTACTGATTATGAGGCACGCCATAGTAAAGGACTCCGGAAATTTTGACCACCTGGGGTTCTTTAACGTGCACCTAAGTCTAAGTACAGGGGTGTTCTCGCATTTCTCCCCCATTTAAATGCGGCCTCCGTGGCCGGGATTCGATCCCGCGACCGCGTGCTCGGCAGCCCAACACCATAGCCACTGAGCAACAATGGCGGGTGAGTAAGATTTCCGAACACCGTGTTGTGCTGACGTAAAAAATGACTTCAATTCGAGACGTATGCATATACCCTGTGTCCCACACCTACCTCTTCGAGGCCTACCAAGATAGCCTTATGGCTGACGTTGTCAAATGCCGTGGTGAGGTCGAGACCTAGGATCGCCCTGGTGTCAGTTGAGTCGTTGCGGTCTAGGATATCATGCTTAAGTGTGAGCATGACATCTTGTGTACTGAGCGCTGGCCTGAATCCAACCATTTCATGCGTCAAAGAGTTTTTGTCACAGAGGGAGGCGAATATAAAATTTCTGGATGTAGAATCCCCTCCCATCCCACTTGGGAGCAAGAGAACCCCGCAAGGGTCGGTGCTCTCACCCTTCCTATTCAACATTGCGATGAGGGGTCTCCCGGTGGAACTCAATAAGATTAAATCGATTAAATTTAGCATGTAAGCGGATGATATCAAGATCTGGGTTAACAGTGGGAGTGACGCAGCCATCGAACTTGAACTACAGATAGCGGTGAATATGGTGGAAAAGTATGCGGCCAGCAGAGGCTTGGCGTGCTCGCCACAGAAATCGGAGCTGTTAATCATTGAGCCAAAACATCAAAGGGGACACGCTGGAAGCAGCAGACCCATCACTGTTTTCGTAAACGGAAATGACGTTCCCAAGGTGGAGGAAATAAGAATTCTGGGCATGTATATCCAGAGAAATGGATACAACCTCACGACAATCAAAAAGCTAGAAGGATACGCGGCGCAGGTCACGGGGATCAATAGGAGAATTTCACTCAAAGGCAGGGGCCTCAAAGAGACCAGCCTCCTCAGACTCATGCAAGCCTTCATTACCAGCCGTATAGCGTATGCCACACCGTATGTTGTGTTTAAACGAGAAGAAAAGGATAAAATAGATGCCATCATTAGGAAGAGCGTTAAGAGAGCCCTAGGGCTCCCAGACTCGATCTCGACAGACCTCCTCCTCAAAATGGGGGTTCACAACACGCTAGTTGAACTCACTGATGCAGTAAGAGTGTCTCAGTTGGAAAGATTAGGCCAGTCTAAAACACGGAGAAAAATCATGGAATGGGTAGGAATTCAATGCGACAGGGTGCCCCGACTGACAAGAAAGACATTCCGTTGGACGGGCGTAAGCGCTTCCGAATCGCCCCCCTACCTAAAAATATGCATCCTATCTTCAACAAAGAGAGGAGAGCTCACAGGGCTAAGGCTCTAGTAAATAAACTTAAAAACACACCGGCGCATAACGTAGCGTACGTGGACGCCGCTTGCGGCAGAGACGGGGCTGCGGTATCGATGGTGGTTGATGGCGACGGGTGCGTTAAGATAGCGTGCTCCACGTGCACGAGGGACGCCTGTACAGCCGAGGAGGTTGCAGTAGCCCTCGCTTGTGCGGGTACAAAAGCGGGAGTAATATTATGCGATAACAAATTAGCTATCCGAAACTTTACCAAGGGGAGAATCTCGGAAGAAGCCTTCCACATTCTACTCAAAAACCCTCCCAGGAGGGACATAACATTTATTTGGGTACCGGCCCATGAAGAAGGCCCAGGCAACGAAGCCGCTCACGAGCTCGCCCGAGCACTCTACCACCGGGCAACTGTAGAGCAGCCAGTTCCAGGGATAAAATATAGCATGATCACGTACAGGGAAATTGTCGATCACTACAAAGCCGAAAGAAGAATCTTTCCGCCTCCGCATCGGTCTCTCTCTCTGGAGGACGCTCGCATTTGGCGACGCCTCCAGGGAAACAATTATACATCACCATATTTGATCTACTTAACACAGACGAGGGACTATAACGACGTCCTCTGCAATATTTCTAAACAAAAAGGTACGCTAGACCATATAATATGGGAGTGTGCTGACTCCCCAGGGGCCAAGGAAAACATTGACAGTAGAGAAGCCTGGAAGGCCTTGCTCTAGAGCGAGGCTGAAGATGATCAGCGTCGAGCAATCCTCCTGGCCGTTGAGGCCGTGAAGACTCACCGTCCTCAACGCGTGGGGACTGCTTCGTCCTCCCCCTCTACCTACGTGTAGGTTAAGAGGCGGGCACCCCAGCTCGGTGGAACAATAGAGTTTTTAATCAATCAATCAATCAATTCGAGAAAATTAACCACTTTGTTAAAAATAATATGTTCGAGTATTTTACAGCACGCACTTGTAAGAGAGATTAGACGATAACTATTAGGGGATGCTTCGCTGCCGGATTTATAGACTCGGATCGCCTTGCCTATTTTCCACTCATTAGGTAGCGTACCATGGTCAAGTGATTGCTGGAAAAGTTTGGATAGTATGATAGAAGAATAATCTGAAGTGTTTTTTAAGAATATTGAGTTAGTGCAATCGTATCCAGGAGCAGAATGAATGCATAGTCCATCAGTAAGATTGCTGATACCAGATGGAGCAACTATTATGGAGTGCATGTATTGCATGGTTAAAGTGCTGTGTACTTGGCATATGTACGCTAGATGTGGCTGTGAAATTTTCTGAAAATGTATGGTTTAGTATGGTGGTAGAAAGTTCGCAGGGAGTTGGAACACCGCAGGAGTCGGTTAAGACAAGGCTGTTGTCAGTCGAGGCAATAATTGTATGCCTCTTTTTTTAACATTGGTGCTAAGCATTGAAGTGAGAACATGTGAATGGAAGTGCTTTTTGGCGTATTGGAGGGCTTGCACACATACGCTTGACGCCGCAGTATAGGATGTCGAGCGTTCAATTCTGGGTGAAAGCTTAGCAATGCGGTGGAGGTGCTTCTTTTTATTGGATAAACGGTTAATGTGATTATTGTAACAGGAAGAGTTTTTGTGAGTTATAATGATGGGTTGAGGAATGTACTGTTCAGTTAGTAGGGTGACTACAGCTGCGAACATGTTACAGTTAGCTTGTACACTACCGTGTCGAAAGCCACCAAGGAAAACGCCCATAAAGAAGATAGTGCTTTATTTATTGCCTGATAATTTGCTCTGTAATAGTCTCGTATTATTTTTTCTCCTTGTTAGTTTTCGGACGGAGTAGTTTAATACGAAACTGCAGAAGCAAGTGGTCGCTAATTCCCGGCAGGTACGTTAAATGCGCTACTATGTCGGGCTGATTAGTGAGGATTAAATCTAGCGTATTCACCGTGTCAGCTGTTATGCTAGTTGCCTAAACGTACATCTGCAATAATGAGAATACGGAGCATCCATATAAAAAGTCGCGACCTTTAAATGAGAGTGGGGATATTAAAGGGGGGTCGGTATTTCATATTATGTTTGGTAAATTAAAATCGCCAATAGGAACAGCGGTGATGAACGATGCTAACAGCGTCATAAAGTTCGTTACTAACGTTAGGTGACGGCAAGGGTGGACGGTAGCATACTGCTATTACAAATTGCTGTTGATTAAGTTTTACTCCTGACCATACTAATTCTAGATCAGTCAGCACGTGTACACATGATGATGGTATATCAATGGAAATTGCGAGAAGTACGCCGCCGCCTCTCTGCGTGGTACGATCGCAACAATAGAATGAGAAGCGATGAGCATTAATAAAGATATCAGCGCCGCAAACAACGTCACAACGTCGACATCAGCGTCGCAAACGTTAACCAACAAGCTGACCATTGACCCCAGCAATATTAACGACTAGCGCAACGCTAATGGCTTAATAATTAACACTACTAAAACATAGTTCGTTACCTTCCACTCGAGCCAGAACCCGCTTTCATCTACTAATCTAATTAGTATCAACTTCTACCACCTGCTTTGTACTCCTGAGTGCACATTTCTGGGAGTTGTTCTTCATGCCCATCTCAAGTATTTCCATCAAATTTCATATATAAAATGCCGGATAGCTCTCGGTTTATGACTATTATTTGATGTACGGCCATTCTTCAATTGACCTATTTTATTTCAGATGTACTACACCTTCATCCCAAAAAATTGAAATTAAATTATGGGGTTTTACGTGCCAAAACCACTTCCTAATGATGAGGCACGCCGTAGTGGAGGACTCAGAAAATTTCGACCACCTGGGGTTATTTAACGTGCACCTAAATCTAAGTACATGGGTGTTTTCGCATTTCGCCCACATCGACATGCGGCCGCCGTGGCCGGGATTCGATCCTGCGACCTCGTGCTCAGCAGCCGAACACCATAGCCACTGAACAACCACGGCGGGTACACCTTCATCCACCATCGTATTACGCACTGTATTAAGTCATGGGCAAATACTTATCCGTCTCACATACATCCACCAAAACACCTTAAAAGCCAAGCCATTCATACCCTAACATTCATCCTACCAATCAGAAGTGCATCTTCCTTACTTCAAAATAATGGCGTATTATCAGTTTGAAATTTGTTCAAATATAAATTGGAAATTCTTGCTTTGAAGTCCATAAACAGTAGCATAGCAGGCGATGTGTTGAATAAAACGCATTTGTTGAACACTAACCCTAATACGTTTGCCTCGAACAACCATACGAGCGCACTAACTATCGCTAAAATACTGGTATGATTGCTGCGGTACTATTTTGAAAAAAAGCTTAACAAAGAGCTTGTGCAGTATGTATAAAGGTATTTTCAATAATAAATGCTTTCTTTCAGATGGAAGATATCTGTGTTGACTTGCATTTGCTGGCCGCTGTACAATTCTGTGCTATGTGGAAGACAGAACGGGAGATATCTGGAAAGGCAGCGAGGCAGTTAATGACGCTGTTAAGTTGGCTACTCTACACTTTTTATTGTGGGAAGCACATTGCAGCGAGTGATAACGTGGGCACCAAGCTTTTCTCATTATTGGTGAATGATTAGGTTTCTGTATGATTCTGTTGTTGAAAGACAGTTGTATAAAAACAGCATGGTGATTAGCGACGCTGTTTAGTTTGCTACCTAACAGTTAATGTTGCTACTACGAAGCCGAGAATTATCACAACGTGACGTCAGGCGATGATGTCACCATCAAGTGACGATGTCACCCGATCATGTCATGTAATGCCTCTTGGAGAAGCAGCAGCATGTGTGTTTCTAGCTTCCTTACGCATGTTCGGGATTTGCCCACATTTTTGTGTGGGCGAACGTCGCATGCGCGAACTGGAAACATCCCGGCCAACTAGAGGCTAGCAGCTTCGCCGCAAAATGAAAAGTTGTGAACAATTGTGGAACTAAACCTTTGCCGTCGGTCCGTGCTGCCAGATGAACCCGAAGCTATGCTGGGTAGCTAGCTGCTTGCAAAGTGATTCGTATTATAGCGATTCGCACAGTGTGATGGATCTACGCAATTCGAGCTATATCAAGTGCACGGGCCCTTCCAGTAACTCTCCTTCGTCACTGTCGGCATCGGCGTCGCCGTGGGGCTCCGCATATGTTTAGCTATATGCATGCCTTTATTTTTTTATTAACTTCTTAGCAAAGATATGAATGTAAGTACAATGTCATGTATAACACTTGTGTATCACCTGTAGTGTATGATATTGATACTTTTGTAACCAAAAACAAATAGTCAACACAAGCTCGTAAAAACATCGAAAAATTAGGCCCGCCCGACTTTTGTGTCTCATCTTTCGCCCTTTTTGTTTCTTTATTTCTATACTCTGCACTAACACGGCAATGTTGCACTGGCACCACAAGATACTTTCTGGGTATAGCGCTCCTGTTCCTGTTACAGAAATACTCGAGCTTCCGTAGTCAGCTGCTTTGCCTTAGGCCTAGGCAATTAGTACAGCTGGCTGCACTTCCAGTTGCGGCGCAAAAGGGCACAACCTCTGTCATAGTTTTAGCGCAGTCTCTTTAACTCTAAAAAATTAAAACGTCATAAGCATAAGCCAGGACCATAGTTTCGATTGCTGAATAGATAAGTCCACAAATAGATGGAATTTTGACTGCTTACGAACAAAGTGGGTGAAAATATAGGACAAACAAAAGAGGTGACGAACACTGTCGTATTTTCACCGCTGACTCCACTTTTATAGTCTCACCTAATTTGCAAATGATTGTAAAGACCGCAGTGTAATCTGTGTACAACGTTCCTACTAAATCTTTTATTGCTCCACCCGCGTGAACATGTTCCAGTAGCAGCAATATGACATCAATGTGTATCATGGCAACTCGATCCCACGTTTTGTCACAGTGCTTTGTCTGCTCTACTGAATTTTCCGTCTCAAATAAACTAGAAATCAGGCTTCCTTATTGCTCTTAAGTGAGTTAAGTTTCCCTTGAATAAATTGGCTCAACTCTTGCCCCATTGTTACTGAATCATCCAGAAGTGCAGCCTTCTTGAGGTTATGTCTAGATTTTATTCCCGCACAGCTCGTTTCACAACCAACTAAAATTGTCCAGACGTCCGCTAACACACTCTATTTAGTCCTTTCAACTGTTCCAGATATTGTTGAGTCACTCAGTCTGTTTCCTGGCCTAAGCGACCACTCTTTGATTCATTTTTTTATAGCAGCGCCTGTCACACAGAAAACAAGTGCCCCTAACGCAATTCTCCAAAGCTGATTGTACCGCAATTACGAGAGCTTGAATTGTTTTGGATGTGGTGGTAGTACAGCAGAAAGCCACTCCTAAAATGATTTCGCGAAATCTTCGTTTACCCCACGGCAACAGTCTTCTCTGCCTATGGCTTCAACATAAAATTTGAGAGAGATATCACGTTCTTTTTTCTTTGTTTAACAAATTGGTTGACATGGATCCAATAATCATTGATTTTTCAAGCATTGCTAAGTAAAATTGGCGAATTGAAATTGTCATCCAGCTGTGGAGTTCTGAAATTCTGAAAAGAATCCATCTTTCTGTCACTGCTCTTCACACAGCCTCCACAGTGCTCTGAACTTCTAGACGATAGGAAAGGGGGGAAGGTGGTTCCTCTTTTAAAATCCGGTAACCCTCAGTCACATCTCAATTATCGACCTGTTTTTTTTTAACAAGCATCCCCTGAAAACTTCTCAAACACGACATCTATTCTCATATTGTGTCGTTTTTGGAAAACAACTCTTTTTAGCGAATCTACGCACGCATTTTATATGTGCTATGCCTGCAACACAGTTTTTATCCTTTACCAATTGCATAGCATTAGTTTTAGACAAACGCTCAGTTGATGACAGCGTCTTTCTAGACTCTGCCAAACGTTTGATAAAGCAACCCACAAATTCTTTGCGAATTGAGCATTCTAAATACTGACCCGAATATCATAAGTGTGAACGGTCGGCAGGCAGGGAACAAAGTGTCTTTATTATCAGACAAGGGGCTGCTTGTATAAGGACAGGTACAAATATAAGCATGCGCACTTCGTACCAGAAGGGCACGTGTTAACATTACAGTGCGCATACTATCACCTTCCTTCTTTTCGATGAGGAAACAAAAAGGAGAAAGAAAAATTACAAATTCGCATGTCAGGGACCTAGTGCTGCGGTCTCTCTGGCAGGGGGTAACGTTGTGGCGGTCTACGCAGACGGTTACTCCTACGAAGGGTTTTCTGAGGTTGTAGCTGTGCCATCTGGTCAGGCTCTGATACCGACTCCACAGAAACTGTAGCTTCAGGGTGTGACGTAGGTTGCATCTCTTTGGAACTGAGTTGCTCCCTAGTGCGCCGCAGCTCTTGTCCGCTGCCTGTAAGTAGGGTGTACGACCGAGGTGTGCTGGCAGGGCCTACAACTACAGCTGGTGACCAGGTTCTGCCTATGGCGTCGTACACTGATACTGGAGACCCGCAGCGAAGAAGGGGCAGACGCTTGGACGTCCGGTTGTAGAAGATCCGCTCCTTTTTTCTTATTTCCTGGAGGCGATTGCGAACGGCTTGTGGTGGCTCAGTCTGCGGTTCGAGGTGCTGGGGAAGAGCCGACAACTGCGTCCTTGTTTGGCGGCCCATCAACCTTTGCACGGGCGACTTCAGTTGCTCGTCGCTTGGTATGTTTCACCACTCCAACAGGGCGCTGTAAAATTCCAGGGTTGCGAAAGGACATCTCGTTAGCAGTTGTTTCGCCTCCTGCACTGCACGCTCCGCCATGCCGTTACCACGAGGATAGTAGGGGCTTGAAGTTACGTGGGCAATTCCGAGCTGTGCAGCAAAAGAGCGGAAGCACGCGCTGTTTAGAGGTGGGCCGTTATCGCTGCACAGCTTTGCCGGGATTCCATGAGTCGCGAAGACGAGCATGCACGCATTGTTTACCACTGTCGCGGTTGTATGACGTAGCTTTTGACCCTCGAAAAAGAACGAGTAGAAATCCACGAGGGTTAGGTAGGACTGGTCACCGTGGTAGAAAATATCAAGCCCTACTATTTGCCATGGCAGGCCTGGTATCTCGTGGCTCAGCATAGGCAGTCTAGTGTTCCTGCGCTTGTACTTTTCGCACGCTACGCATGACTTAACTAGAGCCGAGATATCTGCGTTAATTCCAGGCCAGTACGTTAGTTCTCTCGCTCGCATCTCCATTTTTTTCTTGGCCTCCATGTGCGGTGTGTAGCAAGCGCAGAATTTCTGGTCGCTTGGCAGGAGGAATGACTATTTTATTGGTTCTGAGTAGCCGGCCTTCCTCAACATGCAGTTCGTTGCGGTAACACCAGTATGGTTCTTCGTTTCCGGCCATTCTGTGCTCGAGTAACGGCGCAGTTCAGCCATACTGGCGTATTTGTTAGTGGCGTCCTCCTTCGCTTGTTCCCGTGCTCGGCATATTTGCACTCTTTTGGCATACGACGGACTTTCAGACAGAAGTTTCTGCTGCAGGTCCTTGCCTCTAATTCCTAGAATTATTCGACTGCACAGCAATCAGCCATCTAGTTCTCCGAATGCACACAAGCGAACAATAGTGCGGATATCGATCAGCCACTCGTTAAAAGATTCGCTCTCACGTTGATCTCGGGAGCCGAAAAGAAACTCGTGGAACGGTAAGTTCTTCGCTGGTTTGTAGTGGGCCTCGAATTTTTCAAATGATCTTGCTCTTTGTCCTCATTTGAGAATTTGAAGGTATAGAACGCCCGCCTTGCTTCTTCACCAATTGCCACAAGAAGTGTTGCTGCCTGAACTTCTTTAGGCTGCTTCCTTATTCCTGTCGCCGTAGAAAATAGAGTAAACTCACTTTTCCAGTTGATCCAGTTCTCGTAGGCGTCACCCGTACTTTCTAGTGGCTTTGGCGGGGGTGGAACCGTCGACGCCATACTTTTCTAGAGTGTACTAGGGGTGCAGCTGGACGAGGGTGCGGGGAAGAACAGCGGCGAACACGGCTTGCGAAACGCGTCGCCGACCCACTTCTGACACCATGTCAACGGTCGGGAGGCAGGGAACAAATTATGTTTATTATCAGACAAGGGGCTGCTTATATAAGGGCAGGTACATATATAAGCATGCGCACTTTGTGCCGTAAGGACACGTGTTAACATGACGGTGCGCGTACTTACAAGATGGATTAACCGTTTTTGAATAATCGCTCACAATACAAATTGACCAAATATTGTGACTCGCATTTTTGCAAATTGAGTTCAGGCGTTCCGCAAGGGTCCGTTTTGGGCCCTCGGGGTTTCCTAGTATATATAAATGACCTTCCTGACACACTTACTTCCAATATAAAATTGTTTGCTGACGACTGTGTACTTTATAGTGAAATTATTAACGAATCTGACTACTCTGTATTCCAGTCTGAAATAGTATTTCTAACTGGTGTAGCAAATTGTTCATGACTTTCAATACTTATAAATGAAAGAATATGACATTCTGTCAGCATTATAACCTCACTGAATTCGCTGCTTGTAAAATTGATGGCACATTACTAGACCATGTAACATCCTATCGGTATCTTGGTGTGCCCATAACGAGTGACCTCTCATGGCATGCTCACGTTAGCACTAACGACAGCTCTCAAGGAATAAAGCCACCTAACAATCCGTTTGTCTTTATTCTTCAGCTTGTTCTCGGAATGCTGCTTCGCGCCAGTCCGGACCTTGAACCACCAGGAATGACCGGGAGAACAAAGATGTTCAATGTGACCAGCTGCCACGTGCCGGACGTCACGCTGATAAAGTCATGGGATTCTGTGCTGCACCGTTCGTCGGTAACCTGCGCAGATCGCTGGACGCACAATCTGTGCTCAGCGTCACTCGACGGCCCGCCTATAAAAGCCGATCGCACGCAAGCCAAGATCATTGGGCAAGACAGCACTCAAGGAATGCAGCCACCTAACAATCCGTTTGTCTTCATTCTTCACGTGAGAAAGCGATACGGAAAATGTATCCGCTCTAGTGACCCATTCTTGTTAGTGCTGCGGTGCCCAAGGCTGTGTAGTATCGTGTTTGAACATGATGGGCTTATGCTAAAGCTTCTATTACTTGGCGGAGATGTCGAAACTAATCCCGGCCCCAAAATAAGTCAACAATTAAAAGAAATAGCCGCAGATATTAAAGACATTAAGGAAAATTATCTAGCTGATATCGATAAGAAATTGAACATGTTGACAAGCCTAGAAAAAAAAAGTCGGTTCTTGTCAAGAGCAAATAGCAAGCATGAATTCGGCAATAATACCACTGCAAAATAAAATCGATGATCTAGAGAATCGTAGCAGACGCTCTAATTTGATAATATACGGACTACCAGAAGCCACTCGAGAGACACCCTTGACACAGGAACGCATATTGAATAAAGGCGTTATCGAAGGCCCCCTGAAATTAAAAGCAGTAGCCATCAAACCCGTACATAGGATAGGGAGAGCAGAACCGTAACAAAATTCGGCCTGTAATCTTCAAACTACTAGATTCAAGAGATAAGTACACAATACTGAAAAGGGGGTACAAACTAAAGAAGACTCAACTCTCTGTTGCAGAAGACTTCTCAAAACGCGTGCAGGATATCAGAAGAATATTTTGGAACCGCGCGAAGATAAACAGGCAAAAGAATGAATAGGTTTCGCTTGTTTTCGACAAACTATACATTAACAATCGCCCATATGTTTTGCGCAACGAGCAAGATGACAAAGTGGCACTTGAAAAAAACGATTCAGAAAGAGGGTCAGAAAATCGCCGAGCCGGCAAGACAGCGAACATCACCGGAAAACACAAAAATGGAGTTGTAACTCGCCGAGGCGCAAAATCAGCGAACTAACACTTTTCACAGTAAATGCTAGAAGCGTCATTAATAAACCTCAGGCACTTGACAACTGGATAATTGATTACATGCCTGATGTAGCATCTATAACAGAAACGTTGCTCACATCCGACATTCTTGATCAAGAGTTCGCGCAGCGCAATTATTCCGTTAACCGAAAAGACTGTCCCACACGTGGTGGCGGAGTGGCGTTTTTAATAAAAAAAATGTTTTGCTTTTTCCGTTCTGCCTGAGATAAAAGACGCTGAGGCTGTATTTCGTAAATTGCTTTGCGAAGGTAGAAACGTTGTTTTAGGGTGTGTATATCGATACCGGAACTCGGGTGAGGAGTGTATCAGTGCCATTCACGACTACATGCAACGTGATGCCCAACGTCACGCATGGTTCACCATGGTTCACGCTGACATTAATTGTAATGCCATGCACCACTCGACAGCAGCCTCGGATGCACTGTTTGATCGCATGTTAACCTTCAATATTCATCAGGTCATTTCCCGTCCAGTGAAAGCTACTCAAAGCATTCTTGACCTAATAATTATCAGCAATCATTTCGATATTAACCATGTATTAACTGACGTAATTCGTGGCATATCAGATCATGACGTACCAGTATGCGTGTTACTACTCGTTGGCATTACTGCCCACTTTCCGGCGTCCATTCTAACCAACTTCCGAAACGCTGATGACAGTAGCATACTACCATACCTTGATCACTAGTTCCAGCCTTTTTCCCAAAGGGTTCCAATGCCCCTGTTGACGTAAATTCCCTTTAGCTTATGTTCAAATCTATCGTCCTCTACTGCGTGACGAACTACGTGCCTACTAAAACCAAGAGGCCGCCAAAAAATAGTCCCTGTATAACCCGAGAAATAATTCAGGCAAAGCACCGTCTGAAAAGATTGCATAGAACAATAAAAATTAAAAGAGGAGACGAATCCAGGGTGACGAAACTGCCTAATGCCATCGCGGAATGAAAGCCTACAGCCAAAAGAGTAAAATAATAATATAATAATGTAACGTTACCGAGATTTCTTACAAATAATCCCGGAAGGTGCTGGAGGCACTTTTGCACCAATGATAGAGAAGCGTCCCACTTACGCCCACAGGAAGAAACTGCGAAAGCCAATGCATATAACATTTTCTTTCAATCATTATTTACTACAGACAATAACATTATTCCCCCCATTCTAACCAGACAGTGTATAAGCATTGGCAAATAAGACATTACGGACGCTGGCATACTTAATCTTCTGCTTAATCTTGACCCTAAGAAAGGCAGCGGTCCTGACAACATATCTAACGACTTTCTGAAAAGGTATGCGGAATGGGGCAGTAGATACCTGGGCAAGTAAAACTCTTGCTTGGGCTAGTTGGTTCATGCTTGAAGTAGGTAAAGGCAAGGCGCAGAAGACCAGGACTTAGGAAGAAGAACACAAACGACAAGACGGGCGCCACTCGAGACTGGCAAGCTGAGACGGCGATCAAGTTGACGCACAAAATGGCAGGATCGTTGCGAAAGCTTTGATGAAAGAAAGGGCCCAATGTAGAAGAAATATGCTCAAGTAAAACTCTTGCTTGGGCTAGTTGGTTCATGCTTGAAGTAGGTAAAGGCAAGGCGCAGAAGACCAGGACTTAGGAAGAAGAACACAAACGACAAGACGGGCGCCACTCGAGACTGGCAAGCTGAGACGGCGATCAAGTTGACGCACAAAATGGCAGGATCGTTGCGAAAGCTTTGATGAAAGAAAGGGCCCAATGTAGAAGAAATATGCTCAAGTAAAACTCTTGCTTGGGCTAGTTGGTTCATGCTTGAAGTAGGTAAAGGCAAGGCGCAGAAGACCAGGACTTAGGAAGAAGAACACAAACGACAAGACGGGCGCCACTCGAGACTGGCAAGCTGAGACGGCGATCAAGTTGACGCACAAAATGGCAGGATCGTTGCGAAAGCTTTGATGAAAGAAAGGGCCCAATGTAGAAGAAATATGCTCAAGTAAAACTCTTGCTTGGGCTAGTTGGTTCATGCTTGAAGTAGGTAAAGGCAAGGCGCAGAAGACCAGGACTTAGGAAGAAGAACACAAACGACAAGACGGGTGCCACTCGAGACTGGCAAGCTGAGACGGCGATCAAGTTGACGCACAAAATGGCAGGATCGTTGCGAAAGCTTTGATGAAAGAAAGGGCCCAATGTAGAAGAAATATGCTCAAGTAAAACTCTTGCTTGGGCTAGTTGGTTCATGCTTGAAGTAGGTAAAGGCAAGGCGCAGAAGACCAGGACTTAGGAAGAAGAACACAAACGACAAGACGGGCGCCACTCGAGACTGGCAAGCTGAGACGGCGATCAAGTTGACGCACAAAATGGCAGGATCGTTGCGAAAGCTTTGATGAAAGAAAGGGCCCAATGTAGAAGAAATATGCTCAAGTAAAACTCTTGCTTGGGCTAGTTGGTTCATGCTTGAAGTAGGTAAAGGCAAGGCGCAGAAGACCAGGACTTAGGAAGAAGAACACAAACGACAAGACGTCTTGTCGTTTGTGTTCTTCCTAAGTCCTGGTCTTCTGCGCCTTGCCTTTACCTACTTCAAGCATGAACCAACTAGCCCAAGCAAGAGTTTTACTTGAGCATATTTCTTCTACATTGGGCCCTTTCTTTCATCAAAGCTTTCGCAACGATCCTGCCATTTTGTGCGTCAACTTGATCGCCGTCTCAGCTTGCCAGTCTCGAGTGGCACCCGTCTTGTCGTTTGTGTTCTTCTTCCTAAGTCCTGGTCTTCTGCGCCTTGCCTTTACCTACTTCAAGCATGAACCAACTAGCCCAAGCAAGAGTTTTACTTGAGCATATTTCTTCTACATTGGGCCCTTTCTTTCATCAAAGCTTTCGCAACGATCCTGCCATTTTGTGCGTCAACTTGATCGCCGTCTCAGCTTGCCAGTCTCGAGTGGCGCCCGTCTTGTCGTTTGTGTTCTTCTTCCTAAGTCCTGGTCTTCTGCGCCTTGCCTTTACCTACTTCAAGCATGAACCAACTAGCCCAAGCAAGAGTTTTACTTGAACATATTTCTTCTACATTGGGCCCTTTCTTTCATCAAAGCTTTCGCAACGATCCTGCCATTTTGTGCGTCAACTTCATCGCCGTCTCAGCTTGCCAGTCTCGAGTGGCGCCCGTCTTGTCGTTTGTGTTCTTCTTCCTAAGTCCTGGTCTTCTGCGCCTTGCCTTTACCTACTTCAAGATACCTGGGCATAATTTTGCGTAAATCACACACGGCTTCACAACTACCCAACGACTGGAAAATTGCAAAGGTAATATCTATACATAATTTAGGCGACACAGCGGAAATTTGAAATTTTAGACCCATTTCATTAACTAGTACATCCTGTAAGCTTCTAGAGCACACAATAATAAAGCACATAATGGTTTTTCTAGAGAACATTGGCTTCTTGTTTCCCTGCCAACATGGTTTTCGCAGTGGTTTATCTACAGTAACCTAACAGAACTAGTCCACGATCTTGCATATACTATCAATCACCGCGGCCAGACCGACATGATCTTACATGATCTATCTAAGGCATTTGATTGTGTATGCCATAACAAATTAATCGCTAAAGTTGAAAGTGTTGTTGGGAAAGGGCTCCTTTCAGCCTGAACAAAAGAATTTCTAGGCAGTCGTTCAGAATTTGTAATCTACGAAAGAATGCTATCTAACACTGTCATCGTTACTTCCGGAGTTCCCCAAGGCTCAGTTCCTGGGCCATTACTCTTCCTAATCTATATTAATTACATCACAGCTAACATTAGTTGTAATATAAAACTGTTCACCTATAACTGCGTTATTTATAGCGAAATCAGCAATTGTAGTGACCACATCGCACTTAATACATCCCTCAGCACCCTAAGTATTTGGTGCTCTAATTGGCAGATGTCAATTAACGTAAGAACGTCTGTGGCCATGACCGCAATAAGGAAAACAAGACCTTCTAACTTTACATATGAGATTAACGGCATACCACTAAAGTTGAACAACACATATACCTGCGAGTTACATTAACGTCAGACATCAGGTGGGATAAACATATTTCGAATATCACAGCAGGAGCATTACGCAAACTATTTTTTCTCAAAAGAAGCCTTGCGCCCTCTACGACATCAACGAAGCTACTGGCCTACACAACGTTCGTTAGATCAGTTCTCGAATATGCAAACACAGTCTTGTTTCCTCATAGAACGACTAACGTAACAAAATTAGAGGCAGTATAAAGAAAAGCTATACAGTTCACTCACAACAAATATAAACGCAGTGACTCACCGACTAATCTTCTAACGCAGTCTGGATTGCCAACGCTATCTGACAGGGCGAAACACGCTCGCCTGAAGTTTTTGTTTCAGCTTCAAAAATAACCATAAGATAGATGTGTCCAGGTGCATTTCATTTTCCGAGGCTCGAAAAACACGTAACAAACATGCGCACCCTTTAACAGAATACACATGCAACAACGACTATTCTAAGTATTCATTCTTCCCCCTTACAATAGCTGAATGGAACAGAATTGATGCTGCTATAACCGCCATCGAATCGTTGTCCGAATTTACCTCACAAGTAGAAGCTGCAGTGCGTAATTAAACAATTTATCGTGGCACGTGTCATCGTCACAAATTTTGCATTGTGTTGCTTTCAACGCCCTACTTTTCTTTTTCCATTTTTTTTGTTGGTTGTCGTTATGTGGACATATGGTACACTCTGTTCCTAAAGTAAATTTTCATTACTGTATTACTTCTAGTCCTAAGATGATTCGTCTAACTGCCATCTTCCTGCGAATTGCTTGCCTAGATTTTTTTTTCCATTCGCTCTCAGAGTGTACATGTTTTAAGCATATCTCACCCGCCGTGGTTGCTCAGTGGCTATGGTGTTGGGCTGCTGAGCACGAGGTCGCGGGATCAAATCCCGGCCACGACGGCCGCATTTCGATGGAGGCGAAATGCGAAAACACCTGTGTGCTTAGGTTTAGCTGCACGTTAAAGAACCACAGGTGGTTTAAATTTCCGGAGTCCTCCACTACGGCGTGCCTCATAATCAGAAAGTGGTTTTTGCACGTAAAACCCCATAATTTAATTTTTTAAGCATATCTCTTCACACAACATTAGAATTTCTTGACGCATTAAGTGTGATCTTTCAGTTCGTTCCTATTTCATGTATAACTGGTTACTTACATGTTCTTCACTGCTAGTATCATGTTAATTAACTGTCATGTGGAAACTTGCATTTTTGTTCCCAAACTCAGTTTCCTTCTTATATTGCCATGCTTGGACAATTGTTCTCTTTTTCTTCTCTTTTTTCAATAAACTGTTCTGCCTAGATGCGTACTGATATACAAATGTACCTTATCGCCCAAGTGCCACGCTCTCAAATGAGAGTAGCAGTATTGTAAAAAAAAAAAAAAAAAATATGTCAATAACAGTGCTAATCGCGCGCTAAGATACCTACGTCACAATTTTTCTGAAGCACCAAGCCGTTTAAAGTTATTACTATATCAAACACAGATTAGAACTAAACTCGAGTGCGCATCTGCTGTTTGGGATTCGGGCTTACGTAGCCTTGCAGATACAATAGCAGCCGTTCAGAGTCTTTCAGCTCGCCTCCATTCCCGTACCATTTCCGTACTGCCAGTGTTTGACTGATTAAATCTAATCTTGGCCTTGCTAACTTGCTCTTAAGAAGAAAAATACCACGTCTTTGCCTTTTCCATAACATTTTTTTGTCTTTAACGAGGCATTGAAACGCGAACTTTTATTGCAACCATCGTATCTGTCATCCCGCACTTATCACTAGTATAAAGTCGCCCTTTCTTTTTGTCATACTAACCTGTTTCAGGATTCATTTGTACCCAAGACTAGTTCAGAATGGAACCAGCTTCCCAGCACCATCTGCAGCATTGAAGATGCACAGTTATTCAAGGACGCCGTCGTTTAACACTACTCAGATTAACCTGTGCCGCCATTTGTAATTTTCGTTTCTTGTTATACAAGTACAATAGTGTTCCTTACGGTATTGTCATTGAAGGTCTCTATTATTGACCTCTGTTAGAATAATCTGCTGAGTTAATTATTTATTTTCTCTCTCATTTCATATATAACAATGTTGTTTCTGTTATTACAATTATATAAGCACAGTTTACCCACCCCCTCTGTGATGTCTTTTGTGCCCTGAGGGTATTCCAATAAATAAATAAACAGATAAATAAATAAATAAATAAATAATAATTTAATTTTGAAACTAGGGCACATCAAAGTGTTTAAGCATAAACATCGGATTCCCGTACTGGGGACGTATTCTGGCACGTTCACTCAAGGCGCAACTATCACGTTTGGGTGAAGCTGCGCTAAAGCAGCCAAGCAGATCATCCGTATGCTTCCCGTACCGGGCATGTATCCACGGACGATCACTTACCGCGATACTATCAGGCTTGCGTGAAACAGGGCTAACCCGCTCAGACAGTTCATCTGGTCTTGCTCAGTCAGTGACTGCGCATAGAAAGTAATATTGCGTAAAGTGATTACGTCCCTGTTTGCCAAATTTTTCGTACAAGCCTTCGCGTCAAGAAAACTACTTCTCGTGTTCCACTGCCGATGGAGCCAGAACTGTAGTGATAAGCGTGCTCTTGCTATGTTATAGAAACTGCATGTGTTCCCTAGGATTTCTAAATCAATTTCTCTGCACTCCCCAAAGGGTTCTGCGCAAACGCAAATAATGATCAAGTAATATTCGCCGTATATATCCGCAACATATGTCTTTATAGAGACATTTCGTTTTCTGCAATTGAACAATCCTAGACCTCTCATTTTTCTTTCCAAAGTACATTTCCATATCTACTATGTAGCTTGATAGAACA
Organism: Dermacentor andersoni; assembly: GCF_023375885.2. NCBI lineage: Eukaryota > Metazoa > Arthropoda > Arachnida > Ixodida > Ixodidae > Dermacentor > Dermacentor andersoni. Next base: position 846,338 of record NW_027314755.1, read on the forward strand.
ATAAGGTACGAGATCATATTGATTTTAAGGCTAAACAAATTACACTAAATCAATACTAAAAAAGTGCAACCGCTAAAGCTGCCAAGTTGCAGCCTCTAATTTCTGTCAGGCTGAGGACATTCAATATGTGATGCGAAAGCTAGCATTTACAAGTAGCAGGTACGCGTGACAAGCGTGTAAAGTTCATTCCGTATCTTTTTAGAATGATCGAATGGCCATTTATAAAAACTTTAGCTAATTTTAGGGTTCCTTCAAGGACACGTTTGGAGGCGTCTTAACTAAATAACTAAATTGCACCACCATATTGGAGAAGACTAGGCGAGGCGTGCATTGTGCATCTCTCCTGAATTGCATCTGCTCATCGGCAGCTGCTCACTGGCGCAGAGGAGGAACATGGCGGCGTCCTTGCAGCTGGCGATTTCACGCCATGGACGTAATTGAGAGTTTTCCCCATAGAGTTGGTCATAAATACTCAATGACTATACCTCGCAGACTTTTTAGTGATGCCCGCCGAGGTAGCTTAGTGCCTAAGGCGTCCATCGCTGAACTCAAATTCGTCCATTCAATCGCGACCACGGGGGCTGACTTTCGGTGGGAGCGAAATGACAAAAATAAATCACTCGTGTAGGTATATTTAGGTCCCCGTTGAAAACCCCCACATGATAAAGTTACTGCTAAATCCCCCTTTGTAAAACCCCAAAATAAAATTTTTGGCTTGATGGGCGACGGCATATTCAGAAGTGTCGATTTCAGTCACTGTAAAGGTTGTTTGAGCAAGTTCTCGAACTCGCGGCACGGCATTTCTCAGCCATGTTTCCCTGTGTATAAGAAAAATTGCTACGTCACTGCGAGTTTCCATGTAAACAAAATTGGGCTCACAATAATTTTAATGCATCGCGAAAATTATAACTGTTGCAGCCAAATTTACATTTGCAATCAGAACTGGGCCCACGCATTCCTTCGATTTTTATTTCTTATGCAGGTTTGTACCATCACCCATAATAATTGCTGAAATAAACAAGACACTTTCATTAGTTTGCCTGAAACTAAGGGGCATGTGGTTGATAATGCATAGAGGAAGTAAAAAACATCTGAGGTAAACGCAGCCTTTCTAGTAAATTATGTACTCGAGTAGCGCGGGAGCATGTTAGGTGTGCTTCACGAACAGGGCACTGCAGAATTTGGTGCGCTCTCCGGGGAGAACTACTACTGCCGCCGACACAGATTTTGTTTAAAGAACGCGGGTAGCCGTTGTATACGCTAACTTAAAGAGCCTTCCTAAATGGCAGTGTCTTGTAAAAAAAAACAAGGTCGTGTTTTCGCCGAAAAGGCGAACGATTTCACTGCGATAGCAAAGTATCAGACAACTAAACATAGTAACGTTTGTATAGAAGTAAATATTCGCTTATTACTAAAATTGGCAACCACGATGTTAAAGCTACCAAGCCAAATATTAACAACAGTGACATGATGAAGAACATCGGAATCAGTGACGAATCGCTTGGGGTGCACTTGAAGCTATAAGCCGTCGCGGCTCGCCTAACGATGCACCCGCCGCTGTATACCTCCAAGATACAGACCACCGCCAGCGTATGTGCTCAACCACGCAAAGAACCGTGCGCAGCTACGGCTATCCGCCTCCACACTCCTCTCTTATCACCACCGTACCATCTCGTCTCTTACACACACACGCACACACACGCACACACACGCACACACACGCACACACACGCACACGCACACACACGCACACGCACGCACACGTACACGCGCATACACATACATACATACTTACATGCATACATACATACAAACATATATACATACATGCATACATACATACATACATACATACATGCATACATACATACATACATACATACATACATACATACATACATACATACATACATACATACATACAACATACATACATACATACATACATACATACATACATACATACATACATACATACATACATACATACATCTTTATTTGAGCTGCGCTCAACATATTACACCATTCGTCCCGTATGTTCGCAAGGCGCTTGCGGGCAACAGACATAAGGCCCTAGTTCGTTACTTACGAGATAGGAGTACAATAAATATGATGCATATAGCAGTAGCTTTAAACGAGCTCTATACAAAAATATTTTACTGCGTTAGTAACTCAAAAAGAGGAACCTTGATTTATTTTTTTTAGCTTGAAGCCTTATTTCTTCGACTAACTCATATTATATGTAGAAATAAACAAATAGATAAAAACGAACAAAACAACCTGTTGCTTGTAGGACAAGATCGAAAAAGTAATCCTACCAGCAGTTAGAAAACAACACAACGCATAACGAATACGTTAACGAGAAAGCACCCACGCTTTAATTTTCCTTTCTTGCTTCATTTTGGGAATTCTGAACTTAACGTTACAGCGCAAACAACTAAGGCGAAGCACAAAAGGAAGAGATGACACACACTGACGCTGACTAACAAATTCTTTATTTCTTCGTCGTCGATGCACATAAATACCTAGGCCACACAACCGCGCAGGCGCAGATAATACATTACTGACACCTACCAACTTATCGCATGCGCAAACGTAGGAATTAAAATTCTGATATTTGCAGGAACAAAGATGTGTCACTTATACAATTATTGCCTTGTTTTTTTTATGTGGTAGGCCTCTAAGTCAAGCTGCGCATGCTCATTCTTGCTTTTGCCAAGAATTAACGTCCGATCAAGTCGCGCCCCACAATTGTTGCAAGAGTTTATATGCGCAACAAGGTGCGCTCCTCTATCTACATTTTTGTTTACTTTTTGCGCATGTTCCCTGAGTCGCTCATCGGCGCACCGCCCTGTCTGACCAACGAATGTCTTATCACATGAGAGTGGAATGCCATAAACCACGCCCACAGCGCACGACATGCATGAGGCACCATACCGAATTTGGCATCCTCCTCTGCTCTCTCCGCAGGTGCGAGAGCATAGCTTTGAAAGCTTGTTTGGCGCAGAAATTGCCGAAGGAACACCATGCCTGCAAGCACTTTCTTGAGTTGATGGGTCACCGTATGCATGTAAGGGACCACCGCAGGACTTCGCGTTTCACGTTCGTCGGCCGGCGTTCTTGTGGTTTTTCTTCTCTGAATGAGAGCTTCAACCACGGCAGTCAAAAGCGACATAGGGACCCCAGCTACCAAAAGTCGGTTGATCTGATTATCAAAACTTTCTTGCATCTTGTGGACACACTAACTCTTAAGAGCCAATTCCATACATGACGATGCAATGCCTCTTTTCACAATCTTCGAGTGCGCAGACCTACAGGACAAAAGTGCCTTTTTCTCATGGGGTTGATACGCCCAACAAACATGGCGTTCACAGAATTCAAGCTTCAGTTCCAAGAACTGCAATACATTGTTTTGTGGACTCTCGTGGGTAAACACAAGACCTTGTCCATGTATCTTAAAATCCTCTAAAACCTTATTGATCGTATCCTGGTAGGACTAGTCAAGCGATAAAAATACCAAAAAATCATCGACATTTCTAAAACCCTTTAAAACTTTCCGTTCAATGAAAGCATGGTCTAAAGAATGATCCACACTAGACAAAAAAATATCCACAAAACGGGAGCAACACATGACCCAATACAAATACAATTCGGTTGTAAGTACGGTTGGACATTAAAAACAATAAAACTAGCTCGAAGGTAATATTCTAAAAGACTTAAAATTACTCACTCAAAGTCCGGCATGATTCTGGAATGAGATCGTACCACTTTACTCAATACATTCATGTACCAAAGACAGGAGTTCACGCTGTGGAACTGAATAAAATAAATCTTCAACATCAACAGAAAAACCATAACCTACATCCTTATTCCCAAGCAAGAACTACACCACGTCATTCGAATTATTTGTTCGGAAAGGGTCGTTCACTGTTAGTAATTTTACGTTCTTTTGCAGGAATTGGCTCACATTCTTCTGCCAACAACCAGATTCACTAATAATGGTGCTCAATGGGGGATCTGGCCTGTGGGTCTTAGCCTTAAAAGATACCGATAGGCACCTGCCTCTACTGTTCTCTATGCTTTTTGCAACCGGCATCAGTGGCAGTTTTTTACAAAAGTCAGTAAACTTTGTTTTTATCCTAACTGCACTTTTCTTAATAGGAACAAAGTTTTTTAGCACAGCCTGCAACGCTTTTTTGTTAGAGATGCCTTTCTCGACGACAACAAACCCTCCTTCTTTATCTGCGCCCAAAAGGCTCAGTTCGTTATCTTTCAGGAAGGACAACGTTCGTCCAACACTGACATCAGAACAACGTGAAGGTCCTTTAGGTACTACCTTATTCAAACGCTCGACACCTTCAAGAAGGCAGCGATCATGGACTTCTTCATTCGCCTTGGCAGCAACATTTCTATTAATAGCTATGAGTTCATGAGCAGGGACACTACAGGAACACAGAACTTAAGCCTTTCACTAGCAAACGGTTAACCTCATCAGGTGGAACAGCGTTACCAAGTACCTTAACACTTTTTGTTTCATCTAGGATAATTTTTGCACCAGATCTGCACAAAATCTTTAACATGCAATTCCATCTGGCTTCCGTGAGCTGAACCGCAAGGCGAATATAAGATCGGTAATTCTTAAGAGCTATCCACTCGGGGTCAGCAGCATGGCAAACAGACCAAAGCCAGTCCTTGAAAAGTCGTATTTGCCGCCACGGTGCCGAGCGTAAAGGTTTACGCAGTCTCTTGATACACAGGACTGCTCTTGCGTGATTAGTCCACGTTTACCTCCAAGCTGCGGCAAATCTCCGCTTCCTCGTCTGGCCGTGCAGAACTCGCCAAACAGAAGCTGGGCACGCGCCTCCAACTTCTACAGGAATCATACACCTCATAGATAGAGGATGTCTTGGCTCTGTGCCGTCGTGCGAACCCTAGCATGACGGAAGCCGAACGCGTTCGCCACATATTAAGAGGCATTGGGCCTGTCGCGTTCAACGCCTTAATCGTGCAAAACCCGAGTTCTGTTCAAGACATCACTGCCACGTGTCAACGCCTAGATGAACTGCAGTCTATTCGTCTTCAGCATGGCAGCACCGATCCTCAGGTTCCCCATTCTCCAGATCTGCGTGCTCTTATCCGCGCCATCATCCGCGAAGAGCTTCAAATACAAGACCTAAGGCGTCCACCGGCTGCCTGCGCTCTAACCCCCCCCCCCCCTTCAACTTGCACGAGGTCGTTAAACAAGAGTTGACAGCGAGGACTACACCCACGACGCCTCTTGCTCCGGTAGCGCGCCCCACACCTACCTACGCGGATGTTGCTTCGCTACCCACCCCTACCATGACCACCGTGCGTATTGACGTTTCCTATGCCCATTTAGCTTCCATGGGAACCAGAGCCGTTGCTGCGCAATCCTACCCTCAGTGGTGTCCAACTCGTCCGGTTTGTTTTTACTGTGGTATACGTGGCCATATATCTCGCTTCTGCCACCGTCGCCAGCAGGATGAAAGACGAGGCTATGCTGAGCACGAGAGAGACCTCACTCGCCGTCCAGACGCCTAATATCCCTGATCGTACTCGTTCCCGCAACAGCGTTCTCCGTCTCCTTCAGCTGCTCCGAATCTGCCTCACAGTTCTCGTTCGGCTAGACGTCGCTCTTTTTCGCCTTACCGGCGCTCTACATCACTGCTTTGCCCCACTTCACATCTTGTCGACCAGCACTCGGAAAACTAACTGTTGCAGTTTTTGGAGGAGAAACTGGTTCATTTCGGTCTTCAAAAATTCCTCCTGTTCGCCCTGCTAATATGCTTTGTGTAACTGTCGAAGGTGTTCCGCGTCAGCTCTCATCGATACCGGTGCCGCCGTTTCTGTGATTCGTAGTGATCTGCGTTCCCGGCTCAGGAAAGTCAAAACGCCTTATCTTGGACCTATTTTGCGTGGTGCTAATAATGCATTCATTCACCCCGACGGACAGTGTACTGCTCGTGTTCTCATCGACGGCATACGCCATCATATTGAGTTTCTCATCCTTCCAACATGTATCCACGAACTTATACTGGGTTGGGACTTCCTACATTCTGCTTCAGCCGTCATTTCATGTAGAGAAAAAGTTGTCCATATCACAAATACAGCGCTTGCACCTGTTACGGACTCTTCTCTTTCATGCGTGAACTTGGCCATCGCTGCAGACTACGTCCTGCGTCCTGGTCACGAAGACGTTGTAGACGTAACATCCAGTCCGATCGCCGACGGAGACGCGCTAGTCGCCCCTTCTTTCCGCAGTACTTCTCGCGGAATTCTCATTGCCACCTGTCTCGTCCGGTTTTCTCGTGGCCGCGTCCTTCTGTCTGCTTGCAACACGACCCCAGATCCAGTGATGTTGCCCTAAGGGATGACTGTGGCAACCCTCGCTGACACTCAACCTATCCCTATAGTTACGCTTTGCCCTTCCTCATCGTCAGCACCGACCTCAGATTTGGATTCTTCTTTCCCTCCTCCAGACCTTCTTGGTTCTGACCTAACAGCCGCGCAGTCCGAAGCCTTAGTGGTCGTCTTGGCAAAGAACAAAGCCTGTTTCGATAGCTGTTCACCTGTGTTGAGCCAAACTTCTGCGGCTACACACCGCATCGAAACAAATGGTTCCGCTATAATACGACGACACCCTTACCGTGTATCACCGTCCGAACGCCAAATCGGTGAGCAACAGGTTGCTGACATGCTTGCGCAAAAGATAATACAACCTTCGTCTACCCCTTGGGCTTCTCCCGTGGTTCTGGTAAAGAAAAAATATGGCTCCGTTCGCTTGTGCGTCGATTAGCGAGTGCTCAATAAGATCACAATATATATATATATATATATATATATATATATATATATATATATTCAAGTGTATGCACGCATGTATACGCACATATTACCGCCCGCATATGTACATATACATGCACGCATTTAGATACAAACCTCTACAAAGAAAAATCAAGTGCAACGTAGTTGGAGATGGTCAGTGACCTGTTGAAAAAATACGGATGGGCAGATTATGTCGACAATGGCACGGGGGAGGCCGTTCCAGTCAGCCGCAATGCGAAGAAAGGACGAGGCTAAAATGTTGATGTTCGTGAACGTGGCCGTGAAACCTACTGCGAGTGGCTAGTCCGGTATGACATGTGCGCTGCGGGCGTGATATAGGGTGCTTGATGAAGGGTATGACTGTGAAATAATTTGTTGTAAAGACAGAGGGAAGCGACGCGCCGACATAAAACGAGGTCTGGAAGGCCAGATAGTAATTTCAGTGACGTGACGCTGATGTCATATGAGTATGATGAACGGATGAATCGAGCGGTGCTGTTTTGTACAGCTTCAAGAGCGTCAATGAGATATGCTTGATGCGGATTCCAGACTGCAGAGGGGTATTCTAGTTTCGGTCGTACTAGTGATGTGTAGGCAAGTAATTTTAAGTGATTTGGGGCTTTCCGCAAATGACGTTTTAAGAAGCCTAAAGTTTTCTTAGAAGCCGAAATGATGGTATGCACATGCGTACGCCAGTTGAGGTCATCTAACACAGTGACACCTAGGTATCTATAAGTGTTAGTTGATTCTAGAGCAAAGTATTAATAGTGTACGCAAACGTCAGAGGATTAGCGCTGCGTGTGAATGACATGCTTTCACATTTTTAACGTCTGACGTCATTAACCAAGTGGTACACATTCTGAAATATTAGCAACGTCACTTTGTAGGGTTATCTGATCCGAAGTGTAAAGTACGGCGCGGTAGATAACCCAGTCATCCGCGAACATGCGTATATTACAGGATAAATGCAAAGGTAAGTCGCTGATATAGATTAAGAAAAGGAGCGGCCCAAAAAAGGATCCCTGGGGTACGGCTGACGTTACTGGAACAAGAGTCGATAGGTGGTTATTTATATCAACATATTGCGACCGATTAGTAAGAAATTCTGCAATTCATGTTAAGATGTAAATTTAGGTCAGAGAGTTTCGCAAGCAATGCTTGGTGAGGCCCATTATCAAACGCTTTATCATAATCAAGAAAGATTGCGTCGGTCTGTACGTTACCATCCAGGTTAGCGTAGATGTCATGTTGAAAATCTGCAAGCTCTGTTTCACATGACAAGCCGTTGCGGACGCCATGTTGTCAATGATTAAAAAAGTGATTACTGTCAAGAAAATGTATTATGTGGGAGTAGATCGCATGCTCCATGATTTTACAGGCGAGGCTTGTTAGAAAGATAGGGCGGTAATTAAGTGAGGAATTTCTGCTATCTGACTTGAAAACCGGAACGACTTTCCCTTTCCTTCAGTGGTCTGGAATGACTCCCGTAGAAAATTACTGTGAAAAAATTACGGTGACGTAAAGTGAGACGTTGTGCTTGGTGTTTTCCAAGATTTTGGTATTAATTTCGTCCATTCCAGCTGAAGATGACAATTTAATATTTTACGTTATGGCTGAAGTTCTGTTTTCAAAGAAATTGATCGCTGACCCGTCACAATCAAAGCCAAGCAAAGGTAAACAGGAGTCTGCGCGGTCAGTTCACCAGAAAAGACTGTAGCGAACGTGGTGTTTAACTAGTTCGCACAATCCACGTCCGTAATCCTTTCGTTCAGATCACTGGTGAGTAGGATTTCTCGCGGTTCGTTGACTTTCAGTGTTTTCCAAAACTTTTTGGGATTAGTATTTAATAGCTTGGGCAATTCTCAGTGGTAAAAAGAGTGCTTTGCTTGATGTAGAGCAGAAAGCTAGTTTTTATCTACTTCGTCATATTCCTTCCATGCATTTGCTTGGTCTCTAAGCTTTGCGACCCGGAATAGGCGTTTTTTTATATTTTAGAGTCTTTTCAATGTTTTCGTAAACCATGGATTGTTATGACTGGCTCTGAAACTTACTTTAGGTACAGATTTATCGGTTAATTCCTTCAGCTTTTCTTAAAGTGTGTCCAATTGGTATCAACATTACGGTAGTGAAAATTTGTCTGAAATGTGGGATAAAATGTGATAATGCCCTCATTTATCGCTTCATAATCACCTTTGTCGTACAGCTGTATCATCTTGTACATTTCGCACTTTGTTGGTCGAAATGAAAAACTGGCATGAATTACTTTGTTGTCGCTGATTTGGTGGCGGGAATGGATGTATGATAGGCTTTCGGGGCTGTTCGTTAATAGTATATCTAAGATATTGGGTGTATGCTATGAAACGCATGTTCCTTCAGAAACTAGCTGGGTCATATAAAAATTGAGGCAGATATCGAGAAGGTTCCTGGCTTCGGTCAGCCCTGTCGACGAACACAAATTGTCAGTGCGCCAGTTTACTTGCGGGAAGTTAAAATCGCCAAGTGGAAGCATGTGTGCATTTGGATGGGCAGCAATAAGCTGACAGATAGTTTGGTTAAGCTGGCTGCAAGATTCAGAAGTAATGTGGGGAGGTCGGTAACAAACGCCGAGTAGTACAGTTTGTGGGCGTGATTGGATAGTCACCCATAATATTTCCAGCTGTGACTGAATATTGATCACTGCACAAGACAATGGCTCATGGAACGCAATCAGTACACCGTCACCACGCGTAGATACACGGTCATTGCAGTACACAAGAATGCTCGGCAAGTGCGATAGCACTTCATTATCACTCACGTCGTCAGTGAGCCATGTCTCGGTAAGTATTATATATTACTCCTAGAGGAAAATACAATGCTAGATATACGTTCACGCTTTTGAAGAAAACAGCGGATGTTAGTGTAAATTACAGAAAGTGAAAGAGTATCGCTAGAGATAGCATAAGCTCGGTTCTTTTCTTTCTTTTTTTGGCGCTTCGGTTGCTCGAAATGTTTTTTTATTCTGTTTGTACCGTCGTCAAAGATGTACCGCTTTTGATTCATATACAGCGATTTGAAATAGACGAAGAATGGTTTGTTCTTGCTTTTCACAAAAGCAATCAGTTGTTTACGGGTATTTTGCACTGGGCGCGAGAAATCATCACTGATGCCACAGCTTGTCCCGTTAAGCATACAGCCATTTGACAGTATTGCAGTTTTGGTCTTGTGTAATGCAAGTTTTACTTTTATGGGCCGGCAGCGACTAGTTGAGGGACGGCCCAGGCGATGCCCTCGCTCTACATTCCTTGGTTCCAAGGTTAACTGTAAGGTATTGCGGCAAAGGTTTGTGACCAACTGCTCTGTCTCTGCGAATGTTTCTGAGGAGGAGCGGTCGGGGATGCCGTAGAAGATTAGGTTATTTCACCTCGAACGGTTCTCGGCGTCATCCATACGGGCTTCCAGCTCCGAAATTCTAGATGCAGGGAACTCTGTGGTACTGCGCGTGATTTCAATTTCTTTCCGCGCTGGTACCAATGCATGATAATGATTTTCGAGATCTGTTAGCGTTTTGGTCAGTTCGCCGATTGTTTTGTCAGTATTGCCGAGCTGAGCATTCAGGCTTTGTATTTCTGCAATTACCTGCGCTTGGCCGTTTGTCAGGTTACGCAATTCAAGAAGAAGGGCTTCAGTGGAAGGGCTGGGATTACATTCAATATCGCCAGCTTGGAGTAATAGCGAGCGCATTACATAAACACATTCCGTAACAATAGTAACACAATACCGTGGGCGCGGCAGCTGTAGCAGGCAATAATTTCTCGTTTTCTTTCGCAAACATGACGTAAGGTTCTTCAACCTGCATAGCGTGAGGGGACTGATTAGTGATCAGTGCACTGGTACTGTCACCAAGCGCCAAAGTTGCGCCGAGGGTGCTTGTTTTTTTATGGCTGGTGGACTCGTTGCTGTCGACGATGATGCGGCCGCCCACGCTTGGGCGAGTTCCGCAGTCCGGCGTGCCCCATACGGCATAGGCAGGAACTGCAGCTTGCCGACGGGTAGGTGCCGGGCAGTGGCCCCGTAGGTTCTGGGATAGGTGAGGCCGCACTCCGATGATGTTGGCGATACTGCATGCGCAAGCGCAGGCAGAAGCTGACGCACAATGACGTAGTGGACCATCTGCACGGCGAGAGGGAACTGATTAGTGAACCGTGCACAGGCACAGTCACCAAGCCCACCAGTGCAAAGGCTGGCTTCTGTAGCCGCGAAACGGCACCGACATTCCCATTCGCTGCGACGCCACGTCATGTGCGGGCTTCGGTGGAGCAGAGCGGCCGAAAGTTAACTCCTGCTGAAGTGCTGGCGCACCAGGTGTTGCGTGAGAGGAGTGGCTTCGCCGCGACGCCACGTCGCCGTCGCTCTTACGCCGTGAAGCCTGTGTTATCCGTGCATTCCTTGAGCGTGCAATCTCTCGAATGCGTTCCAACTTCGCCTTGGTAAAGCCCATGGAGAAATAATGTATCAAAAGTAGAATAAGCTTAAAGAAAAAATGATCGAACGTAGTGAGTTTCGAACCTACGGTCCCACGCTAAAAGGCAGAGTCTCTTAGCTACTGGTTTAAACCAGCGCCTCCTATACACCTGGCGTTTGCAATCTGCTTTTTGACATGGTCTCCATTGATGTTGCAAAATGTGGAGCGGTGTAGTGAAGACGTGTGCAGTAGTTGTGTGCAAAAAATTGTGACTGACATATGAAAGAATGGAATGAACCTGTGTGGCCAAGTTCACGAAGCGCTGCGACACAAGGACTGCCTATGTTGCTAACTCTTCGCGATCCACGGCTTCCCTCGAAGATAAAAAAGAATTGACTCATTCGCCAGCATTGTAGCGCTAACATTCATGCAAAGGACTTCAACCCCACAACGTCTGAACGAGGGAGTATTACTCGCTATGTGCTGACAAAGGGAGTAGCACCGCTTCTTGCCATACGCTAAGTTTCTCGCACGGTATCTACACACATCCACCCCACATCACACGCAAACTTACGCTCACTATATCGCTAAGGTATCAAGAATAAGTGAACGGGTCCATACTTTATTCAAAGCGCCGAAGCATGAGTGACGGGAACTACACCGACAGCCCACTAATGTTCGAAACTTAACGTTTCGTACCGATGCGAACAGTAGGCGAGTGACTAGTGATAATACGTATTTTGTACCTGCAGTTACAACGTACACAATATCTAGGTTGCGAGCTTTGTTACCAGCAAGAGGAAATCTGCAGTTGAGCACACCTGCGAGTGATAAGGAGAAAGTAAACAATAATGTCACCTGGTAGTGACGGTGAAGAAGGCAGCAAAGCTGTGATTTACGAAACTAGTGTTTTATTGGGCGAACTTTTGCCCTCAAAAGCAGGCTACACTCAAAGAACCATAGCGGCGAATACACTCGGCGATCGTCGAAAACCTGATCAGCGGGTCAAGCGCGTCCGCTTTTATACATCAGTCGTCGAATGTTCCAGAGTAGTCGCTGGGACCCGCGTGCCTTCTACGAAGTTCTACATTATTCGCGTCGCGCACAAATGCGATCAGATTACACAAGGTTCGGTCACAGACAGTGGATGGAACCATCGATAACATTCCAGAAGCTTCCGATACATGCAGGCGCGTTCTGCGCTGTACGATAACATTTGTTAGGTGGTGAAACATGTTACCCGATAAAGACAAATAAGTAAACGTGTCAATAAGATAACGGTCGCACTGGGAACTCCCTGAGTGCCAAACGTGACAAGCCGCTGCTTAAAAGTATTCTCTAAGAGAACGAAGAGCTAAACACACCGATGGTGATTCAATTCGTAAGCGGAAAGATGGGATAGCTTGGAATACATATTAACCCCCCCCCCCCCCCGCCTTTGAATACAAGTACTGTATGCGCTGCTCACGCGATTTAGACAAACCATCATGAGCTCAGAATGCGGTTATATGTCCTTTGAAGCTGTGGCCAAAGCTTCCCGTGTCGGCCACCCATTCACCGTCTACGATATCCGCGGAAACAGAGGTGTGCGGAGCGGCACTGGCGTCGTGTACAACCCGTGTAAAACACAGAGGCAACGGAGGCAGCTGAGGCAAGCAATGGATAGGCCACCACGTTGCCAGACAAGGCAGTGCCCACGGTATCACCGCGAGAAGAGAAAGTATTCCTAATAGAAATCGAGATGACATAAGAGTACTTTCTGCCACCCCTAAAATCCTCTGTACAAACGTGAAAATGGTCACCTACGCTGTTGCAGCAAGGGCCGCACGCATAAACATATAGACGGCTGCAATTAACTGTTTTACATCACCGTTTAGAGGCCGCAAACGCGTCTCATTTCGACAGCCTGGCCGCTGTCAGAATAAACTCACAAAGCAGCCTCTGATACTATGCTTTCAGAAAGAAACCACCTTCGGGCATAATACAAATGACTCGCCATCCCGTCTTTGCGAAAATGGATCTCCAGCGAAGCTGCGCAAAACCGCCACTAAAACTGAAGAGAGGGCTTTTCTTGGTAAATACGAAATGATTACATGGCCCATGGAGCGATAAACCCGACTTTAGCATCCGACGCACCAAAACCCGCGTGAGCACGTGATGATGATGATGAGGAAAAGTAATTATGCCGTCACCCCAAACGGCGTGTGATGCCGTCAAGACGCCAAAGATCGCCTGATGACATCAACTCAAACGTTCGTTGCGTGATAACGGCATCGTCACGCGGCGATCTCGCCTGACGAGGTCACGCGATGACATCATCGGGTAAAACGTGACGTCACGCAATGAAGTCTTCATCAAGTGACGTCACCTGATGACGTTATGCGATGTTTCTTAAAGAAGCAGCGCACTGCGCGGTTGCCGCTTCTTTGTGCATCGGGCTGCATTTTTCCCGAGCATCTAGAGGCTCACACCTTCGCTGCAAAATTAAAATGCTTTACTCATGGTGGAACTGAACCTTTGCCATCGTGTCCTGCAGCCCGGTAATATAACCGTAAGGTTAATATAGCACGCAAACCTTTCTTCTTTCTAACCACATAGCACATGCTTTCCGTATCATTTTCTCGACTTAATTCCTCATGACAGATCGGGATTTGAGGCGCACTTTTAGACTGCACTGTGTACGGGATCAACCCACCTTCCATGGTGCTTTCCTCGTAGTAGTTTACACTGCTTGCAAACTGAGCCACGTTTTACAGTCCTTACGATATACCTAGGTTCATCACGTTTTACCATTTCTTCCCCTCAGTACCAATGCCGTCATCGCTTTACAAAGGACCAAATGGCAGAGACACAATGTGTACGCTTGCACAACACTTACTCGCAGATAAGGTCTTAAAGCACGCCAGTCTCGCTCACGCTCTTGGAATAGTCATGTTCAACCCAACAATTATCTGTACATGCTCGCGCCAACGGCCGCAGTAGAAGCTTAGGCATTTCTGTCAAGCTATCGTCGTCAATATGGTCGTCGTCTTGCTCTTGTCGTCACACTCATGTGCGCGAGCATCACACACAAACATCCTAGTCCACTTTGAAACAGTTTGAGTAACCCCAGCAATACTACATAGCTAGCTACTTGCATAGTAGTCAGTATAACGGCCATTCCAATTGCGTGAGCGACCAACATAATTATTGCTGTGCCAATTATATAGACACTTCAAGCAAGCGTATTTCATCACTGTCGGCGTAGGCGTCGCATTGAGGCGCTTCACATATTTGGTTATATGCATGTTTTTATTTCTTTAGTAACTCCTTAGCAACATTACGTACGCACGCTCAAAGCAGGTCAGGTAGTTGTAAGCAATAATATAGATCATTTAGATAGGCTTTTCTAGCTGAAATGCCTTCAAATAAGTCATCACCGACAGCAAACCCTCAAACTCCTGAAACCACTGAATCGGTTTAAACATGTGCTTTAGGGCATGGTGCGTGTACGTACAACATAGAATAATATGTTGCCTCACAGAAGCGGAAGTGAGGGCAGAGACTGTAACACTCAGAATGAAGTCGGCTCCGGGCCCTGACGGGGTAACGAACAAAATGCTCAGGAACTTAGACAATGATTCCATTAGTTCCAATGGAATTCCAATGCGTGCCAATGCTTCCAAGATTCCAATGCTGGCCGTCTTCCCACAACAGTGGAAGACGGCAAGCATTATTTTAATACCGAAACCCGGAAAGCCTCTGCAATTGGAAAAATTACGGCCAATTTCCTTATCTTCATGCGTGGAAAAATTGATGGAGCACGTCGTACAGACCAGACTGATGGGCTTCATGGAGCAGGGCGATCTGTGGCCACATGAGATGGTCGGGTTCCGACCTCACTTGTATACGCAGGACGTCATGCTCCAAATCAAACATGACATAATAGACTCAAGGTCTAAAGATGCAAACGCAATTCTGGGACTGGACCTCACGAAGGCTTTTGACAACGTAAAGCATGAGGCGGTCCTGGAAGGGCTGAACAAGATTAATGTAGGTACCGGGACATATCGATGCATCAGGGACTTCCTAACGGGAAGAACTGCCTGCATGCGGTTGCAAACGCTGGAATCCCCTACAATTGAGCTAGGGAGTAAGGGTACGCCCCAGGGATCAGTGCCGTCTCCCCTACTCTTCAACGTTGCTATGAGAGAACTC
This sequence comes from Dermacentor andersoni, assembly GCF_023375885.2. Taxonomy (NCBI): domain Eukaryota; kingdom Metazoa; phylum Arthropoda; class Arachnida; order Ixodida; family Ixodidae; genus Dermacentor; species Dermacentor andersoni. Next base: position 861,822 of record NW_027314755.1, read on the forward strand.
CCCGAGCAATTGGCAACGCTTGAGGGATTAAAATTTAGTATATATGCCGGTGATATCACCCTCTGGGTGAACCGGGGAAGTGATTCAGCCGTCGAAAGCCTGCTCCAGGCCGCCACCCGACATCATAGTCGATTACGCGGCCGATAGAGGCGTTGCATGCTCGCCGCAGAAATCAGAATTGTTTATATACAATTGGAAGCACTTAAGGTTCATCGCACCGTCGGAGATCAAAATTAAAGTGGCGGGTAAGGAGGTACCAATAGTCGAGCAAATTAGAATCTTGGGCCTGATTCTCCAGTCACACGACCACAATGGCGATATCGTCAAGAGGCTGCAGTATCACGCAATACATACCCTGAGCCTAGTTAGGCGGGTGGCCAGCAAAGGCTGAGGGCTAAAGGAGAAAAATTTGATTAAGCTAATACAGGCGTACATATTCAGCCGGGTGAGCTACGCAACGCCATATCTCGATTTGAAAGTGGTGGAAAGAGAAAAGATTGATTCTCTAGTGAGAAAATGCGTAAAAGGAGCGCTGGGACTGCCCATGTGCACATCCACAGAGAGACTGATGGCTCTAGGAGTGCACAACACATGGGCAGAACTGGCGGAAGCGGTGCGAACCTCTCAAATTGACCGACTTAGCACCACGAGGACAGGAAGAGCCATATTGGCCAAAGTTGGAATAAATCCGGACAGAGACCCCAACCAAAAGGTGGAAGTGGATAGGGAACTGAGAAAAAATCTGATTATCCCCTCCCCCCCTGCCAAAAAAAACATGCACCCGGAACATAGCAAAGACAGCAGGGATAAACGAGCCGAAGCATTAAAAATTAGATTCGGTAAAATTTCGGAACATGAGGTGGCCTATGCAGACGCGGCCGGAGGTAGCGGCAGTTATACGGTGGCAACGGCCGTCAGCGGCCGGGGTATTCCCGTGACCGCTGTCACTCTGCGAGGGCGCAACATAGAACTTGCCGAGGAAATTGCGACCGCATTAGCTTGCGCTGGAGCGGACTCGAAATTTGTTATCAGTGACAGCAAAACTGCCATACAAAATTTTAGCAAGGGAAGGATCTCACCCTTAACGGCCAGAATCCTACGCCCGAGAAAGTTAGATAGAAAAATTCAAATAATTTGGACTCCGCCGCACGAAGCCGTCCCCGGCAATGAGGCGGCCCACGAACTGGCTCGGGATCTCTACCGCCGAGGCGCTACGGGGCCCCTCGATGACCGAGGAAGCGGAGAGCGCATGCTAAAATATGGGGAGATCACGCAACATTATAGATTGGCTCGTAGATTGGTATCCCCGCCAGACCCAAAATTAAACAACAGACAAGCAGTCGCGTGGAGACGACTACAAACTTATACGTATCCGGACCCGGTTATGGTGAACCACATGTTCCCCTAGGCCAGGAGCGATAGATGTAATCTTTGTGGGGCGAGAGGGACCCTCGACCACATAATAGGTAAATGTCCGTACTCTCCCAGGGGAACGCACAAAATAGGTAGTAGAGACACCTGGGAGACCCTGCTGCGCAGCTCGGACTCTGAGCTCCAGTTCCGGCTCGTCCAACTGGCTGAAGGGGCTGCTGGGACCCAAGACCTCCCAGCCTGCATCTGAGGCGGAGGCACTCGCCCCCTGGGTAGATCACCTTATTCGTTGGACAATAAAGTTTATTCTATCTATCTGCCTCACAGACCTTACATCTACGCGGACATTCATTACATTCATGCGCGATTTTCACGCTTAACTCATACACAAAAAGCATTATCATGTTAGCCGGCCCTTCCCATGTGCCTACACATACTGAGAAATGAATACTGAAATGATTGTCGGCAGTGTGTTTTTCACAGTTAGTTTGAGGAAGTAGCTGAAAACACGCACTCGCGGCAAGCCAAGAAACCCGGCTTATTAGTTCAAGGATTGTTACATATGGTTCAATTAACATACCAGGTAACAAAGAAGCCCTTGCTTTGTTGCTAGGGCTTCTTCGTATGAGATATAAATCGTGCGACATGCAAGTAATGGTAAGAAAACATTATTATCGCAATACAGCTTCTTCCTGGTCGCAGATGATAATTCATTCCAAAACTATGGTTGCAGTAAAGCAAAGAACGTAACTTGCCTTAGTTGTTTAGTTGGTATGGCTGTTGGCTAATTTGTTGATAAGATCACCCGCTTAGGCAAGGAAGAACTTAATATCCCTAGAATAACAATATGTAGAAATGCATCAGTTTTATAATGTAAAAAAATGATCCTGCTAATAGTATGTCTCAAACTAATGTAGCGTAATGTAATGTTATGTATTGTAATATAATGCAGTCCCCGCCCACTTATTATTCACCGAATGACACAAGTTAAACAGAAACGTTATTTCCAAGTGAATGCCGATATATATACCCGGAACGAAATATAAAATATATGCACTACATTCTTTGGCATGCATGACACTTCTACTACATGATTCACTATTCCATGTAAATACAAATAATAAACAGAAGCTTTAAATACATCTTAAAATAAACCCGCCCCCTGTTCTGTCTGAGCTAAACTGTTACTGTTTCCTTTTATTCAATACTCTTCACTGTCACAAAAATGTTGCACTGCCACCGCAAGATTTTTCAAGGGGTAACTATGCAGTTCATGTAAGAAAAATACTCCGGTTTCTGTGGGCAGCAGCCTCGAAATGCCTAAGCAGTAAGTACAGCTGGCAGCACTTCCAATAGCGGCAAAAGAATAAATAGTTTTATGCGCACTCTCTGTATCTCTCTAAATATTGCCACGTCATGAGCATAGCCCAAGACCCTAGTCTCGCTTCCTAAATACATAAATTGATGAATAGATTGCCTTCGACTGCTTTCGAACACTGTGGCTGAAGATAGAGAATAAACAAAACAGGTGATAATCACTATCTTAGTTTTACAGCTGACTCCACGTTTACACTAGCGCCTAACTGCATAATAATTTTAAAGTCCGCAGTGTAATCTTTCTGCTACATTGTTGCTACAAAGCAAAGTATGGCGTTTCACCTGTCAAAACCGTGATCTCTTTATCAGGCACGCCGTAGTGGGGTACTCTGGTAGTTTGTACTTCCTGGTGTTTTTTACCCTGCACCTAAATCTAAGTACACGGAAGTTCTCGAGTTTAGCCGTGATCGAAATGTGGCCAACGTGGCCAGGATACGACCCCACGACCTCGTGCACAGCAGCCTGACACCATCCCATCGAGCAACCACGGGGGGTACATTCCTACTCCATCTTATCACTCCATCGGCGTCAACATGTTCTAATATCAAAAATATGACACCATGGACAACTCTATCAAAAGTTTTTCAAGATCAATTTGCATCGTGACAACTCGGTCCCCCGTTTCGTCGAAATGCTTTGTGCGCCCTGACGCATTTTCTGTCTTGAGAAACCAATGGAAATCAAGCTGAGTTCGTTGCTAGGAGACAGCTATATAGGTAGTTCCTGTCCCGTTCAATATTCGATGGATTTGCTGCATTCACACGGCAATTGAATTATTTGCTTTTTTGAAGTAATGCAAGTCAAAGAGCATAAGCAGAAGAATCCGGCTTCCCTTCCTGGGAACATAATCACGGACGATCTCTCACGGCGAACCTGTCACGATTGTGCGAAGCAGTGCTAAACCAGCCAATCAGTTCACGCGGTCTTGCTAAGTCGAAAAGCGCGCGCTGAAAGTAACATGGCGTAAAGCGTTTGCGTCTCTGTTTGCTGAATTTTTTTACAAGTTTTGCGTAAGGTAAGTGTGGTATTCTACAAAAGTGATCACCACGGACTGTCAATGGAGCCAAAATTCTAATAAAACGCGCACATTTTATGTGTTACATAGACTCCTTTGGTGCACTGGAATTTTTACAGATTTATCCCTTCAGGTCCGGAAGCGTGCAGCACAAATGCAAACGACGGCGAAGAAATGTTGACGTAAAATATCCGCAACGCTTGTCTTTTTGTAGACATTTACATTCCTCTATTAAAAAGCATAGTCCTCTTTTTTTCTTCTCTTGAACATATATTTTCCTAGCTACTAAAAAGCTTGATAGCGCACAAGTTATGACATCGTAATGATCGTATCGCTAAATCCATTACAGTATCTCTGTACCAAAAGAAAATCGCAACTGCTGAGGTGCCAAGTAGTTGCTACTTATCATTTTTGTCAGCCTAAAAATATTCATAATATGATGCGAAAACTAGAATTTCCACTAGCACCTAGGTATGGAAAATGTGTAAAGCTCCTTTCGTATATGTTCAGAAAGGTCGACTGGCCATTTATAAAATCTTTAGCTAATTTTTAGGGTCAATTAAAACATGCGCTTGCAGGCGCCTGAACTATATCGCACAATATTGTGGAAGACCCCGTATAGCGTTGGTCGCGCGTCTCGTCTGTATTGCATCTCATCTTCTACTCCTCCTCGCCGCAACGTAGCAACATGGCGGCGTCCTTGCAGTTGCTGATTTCACTGCATTGGCACTGTGAGCAGTTTTTCCAATAGAGTTGCTTACATTAATACAATGTCTAAACCTCGCAGATTATCTAGCGTGGACCCGCCGTGGTTGCTCAGTGGCTATGGTGTTGGGCTGCTGAACGAGGTCGCGGGATCGAATCCCGGCCACGGCGGCGCATTTCGATTGGGGCGAAATGCGAAAACACCCGTGTACTTAGATTTAGATGCACGTTAAAGAACTACAGGTGGTCGAAATATCCGGAGCCCTCGACTACGGCATGCCTCACAATCAAAAAGTGGTTTTGGCGCGGAAAACCCCATTATGTTTTTATCTAGCGTGACATCTGCCGCGGTAGCTTAGTGCCTAAGGCGTTCCATTGCTGAGCACAAGGCCATTCATTGAATTACGGACACAGCGGCCGAATTTCGATAGGGGCGAAATGAAAGAAAAAATCGCTCGTATACTTGAATTTAGGTCCCCGCTGGTGAACCGCAAGTTGACAAAGTTACTCCAGGATTCCCCACTGTATCGTACCTAATGACGAAATCTGTCTTGCGGCCTATAAAACCCCATAATTAAATTTCCAGCCTGATGAGCGAGTGAATTTTGAGAAGTGTCAGTTTCAGTCACTATAAAAATTGCTTGAGGAAGTGCTCGAACTCGTTATACGGCATTTCTAAGCCACGTTTCCCAGTTTATTGGGAAAATGCAAATAAATTTGCACGCAGCAAAAGTGGTGCTGATTTTAGCTTTAATGCATCACGAGAATAATATCATTCGTTGCCAATATTACACTTACAATGAAAACTGGGCCCACACATTGTCTTTTTTTTTGCAGGATTTGTACCACAACCAATATTCACTAGTGAAATAGAAAAGGTATTTTGATTATATTACTTAAAACTGAGAGGTATGTGTAAATTGTTTAGAAGCTTTTGTACTAAGTTAGGCATTCGAGCATCAAGGGCTATTACTGCTATTACTGCCACGGACACAAATTTTGCTTAAAAAGGGGGAATATCATAGACCTTGACAGTAGAACGTCAGTGGGCTTTCTAAATGGCAGTTTTATTAAAAAATAAACAATGTCGCGCTTTCGCCGGAAAGGCTAAGAATTTCATTGTGACCGCAAAGTACTAGACAGCTACACAAAGTAGCTGTCGTAGTTATATTGGTAGCATAAATGGAAGTAAATATTCGCTTATTATTAAAACTGGCAAGTATGATGTCAAACCTGCAAAGACAAACACGGAAAGCGCTAGCATGCTGAACAACGTCGGCATGAGGGCTCAAACGCTTGAGGCTGCCTGCCGGACACGTGACATTACGCGTTATCTAACACTAGGCACGCGGGAAGACAGTACATGTGAAGCCACAGTCCATCGCGGCTCGCCAAACGATGTACCCGACACATTATACCTCATATATACAGGACACGGCCAGGGTAGGCGTTCAACCACGCAAAGAACCATGTGCGGCCGTGGCTGATCGCCTGAACACCTTTCTCCTATCTCCACCATACCATCTCCTCCACACACACACGCACACACACACACACACACATACACAAACACACACACACACGCACACACACACACGCACGCACACGCACACACACACGCACGCACGCACGCACGCACGCACACACACACACACACACACACGCATACACACACACACACTTATTGGAGCTGCTCACAAGATGTTACAATTCGTGTCCGCATAAGCGCATGGCGCTTGCGGACGGCAGATTTGAGGTCCTAGTTCGTTACTTAGAAGGCATTAGTATAATATATAATATGCATATAGCAACAGCTTCAAAGGATCAAAATACAAAGATATTTTAGTGCGTTAGTGACGTGAAAACTACAATCTTGATTTATCATTTCGCTTGAATGTGGCCGCCCTATTACTCCTAGGAACTCGTTCAAGTATAGATGTGGGCACACAAAAACGAACAAATTTTTTTTTATTTACAGGACAAGAGTAAAAAAATAATCATACCAACAACATAAGGAATACGTAAACCTGAGGGTGCCCATGCTTTAATTTGTTGTTTGGCTTCATTTTGGGATGTTGTCCAGTTACTTCTGTCGGCAACCGATTAAAGTAAAAACGACCACAATATTCTCGACCCGTTTAACCGTAGTTCGTACGCTGTGTGTTGCAGCGAACGATAAGCGAAGCTGTTCGGAAAATAAAGAATATTTAAAAAAGACGGTTCGAGATAGAATTATATAACGTGCCGTGATCGGTCGCCAGAGTTCTGAAGACCCAACACCATACGTCTCAAAGTCTTACCTTGCACAATATGTTTTAACCAATTTTTTTAGAGCAAGATGGCTACTGGTTGCTGCGATGACGCATATCTATAAATTCTTACAAAATTATGTGTGTATTAAAGCTTTAGGTTTGCTCGGTGTTATGTTCCCGCGATTCGAGAACAACAAAACTAGTGTCACGTGTATAAAACGATTTCAACAAGAGCGATATTATTTTTTGCGTTATTGTCTGAGTAGTCATAAGCAGTAGCATACGGTATTATATTGTCACGTGGTGGTGACGTTCACGAACACAGTAGCAATACTGTGAAAAAGAAAACTAACTTTTATTGGGCGAACCTGTGCCCACAAAAACAGGCTACACTTATAGCACAACGATAGCAGCGAACACGGTCGGCGATCGTCGAAAATCTGATTAGCGGGTCAAGTGCGTCGGCTTTTATACAGCAGTCGTCGAATGTTCCAGACTAATCATTCGGACCCGCGTGCCTTCCACAAAGTTCTACACCATTCGCGTCACGCGATGAAATCAGGGGACGTATTCTGAAACGTTCGCCGCGGCGAAAGTTTCGCACTGGCCACGCCTCCGCCGTTGCGGCGCGCGCTGAATGGCTGCTTTGACAAAACCGGAAATTCACTTGCGCCACCTGAATTTCCGGTTTTGTCAAAGCAGCCATTCAGAGCGCGCCGCAACGGCGGAGGCGTGGCCAGTGCGAAACTTTCGCCGCGGCGAACGTTTCAGAATACGTCCCCAGATAACACAAGGTTCGGCGACAACAGACAGCCGGGTAGAAGCATCGATAACTTTCCAGAAACTTCCGATACATTAAGGCGCGTCCCGCGCTGTGCGATTACATTTGTTAGGCGGCGAAGCGTGGTCGCCCGATAAAGATAAGTACACGGGTCAATATTCAATAGCTATCCACTAGATTTAATTTCGTTTGAGGGCCAGGAACTGCAAACCGAAATGTTAAAACCCGGCAGACGCTGGCGCAGAGTCCTCAAAACAAAGCTAAGCAACTTAATCGAGGTAATAAACTGAAGAGTACATTATTGGGCAGTTACCGTTCGTAAACGTTTCAATCACGTCGTCAGTGTGGACATGCGGCATGACAAGGTCGTCAAAAGAATGTCCAAGTTAATAATAGACGGCGATAACAGTGGAGATATGCAAGACCACCCTAAGCACCGACAACCATATGATTTAATGGTCACTTCTAGGTTAGCAATCCTATGTGGATTATAAAGATATTACGTGAGTTTTTCTTCTTGGTTTGAATATATTTGGTTAGTATTTTACGACGCCACCACTCGTTTCGAGTCTTTTTGAAGTAATTTTTCGGCTCTGGAATGTGATTTCTCAGATTTAAATGGTGCGGTGTAAAAAGCGTATTCAAATATTGCAGCATTCAATTGTATGTTGGCAATGCCATTCACGTAAATGGCAAATAAATAGGGTCCCATAAATGATCTTTGAATAACCTAATATGTAAATGACGTAGAAACACTGTACGTGTCTTCTATTAGGACTACTTAAAATGGGCATCAAATATTCTTCTAATAAAATTTCGATCAAGGACCTCAAAAACTGATAATTTCCTATCTGCGTAGAATGATGCTTTCTACGGTTACCAAAGTTCCAATCAAATGTCGAAAAGGCCCAAGCACAGCATTATATTTATCAGTTTTTCTGCATACGTAATAGTTACATTCGTAATGTCGATTTATTGTACGGTACTATAATTATGCAACTGGTTTATCCTTATTTTTTTCTTGTTCTCTAACTTGATGTTAGCTGATTGACCTAAGTACGCAGATCTTTCAATGCTAGTGATCATTGCTGTTTGGGAACATCGATTCATAATAAAAAGGTACATCTTGCATTATAAAGAAATTCTGACTTTTGTCTGGCTCTCCTATTATATCATAACGCGCGTGTTTAAGTGGAATTGTGTTAATCAACACCCAGACCTTGGTTGTATTTACGGATGGTAGAGCAGATGAGTTTTGAATCGTGTAACCTATGTATTGTGGCCTCAGCGTCCTAGAAGACTGCTGTTTGTTTTATCGGTGTTTGTTCAAAGCTGTATATAAAGAAGTTTTCAATGTCTAATAACTTTTGAGGCGAAGATGTCATCGCCAAGCTATCATCTACCCGTTTACTTGCACGTTTTCCAGTAATATCAATACTTATGTCTGCCGTGGTAATTATGTTATGACGAGCATGTCTGGTGAGTAACAGAGACAGTTCAAATAAAAGCTATTTATATGAATTAGGAATCCTGCTCACTGCAAATACCAGCAATGTTAGTTTTGGCTTGAATATTATTGATACATGCATATTGCGTGTTTCTTGTGGACTATGCAGGCGGGCGCCGCAACGAAGACGACGAACGGTCTCTGGCTGTTGAGCTACCGGCTGAACTGGCCAGCGCTGCAGTTATCCTTTGTAAATATACCTTGTAAATGGCCTCCAGTTCCTAAATTTTCATCGGCGTAACAACATAAGGGCAACAAACTCCACTGAAGTGATGTTACTATGTAATATTTCAATATCCACTGGTTCCTATCAAAAACATAAATACCAGCGCCCTTACCCACGTCACGGTAGACTGAATGTGAGAGAAAACCATTGAGAGCACGCGCTAAAGATGTGGACTGTGTTATCCTTATCTACGTCATTACGAGGATGCTGAAGTATTCCAATACATCGCGAAATTGCGCAGTGCTTTCTGATGTTTCTGATATTACAATGTGCCATGTATAGAAATGGTGTGGCAAAGGTGTCGTGTAAGTGTACACGTCTTCCTACTCATTCCACGAATGAATTCCGCACTGTGGGCATTCCTAAGCCAGTCTAACAATATTTTTCACGCCAGTTCCTTATGTGTTCCTCGCGAAGACAATTACATTATTGCTCCGTAAAATCTTGAATGCATTAGCCTCTATAAGTGCATTTGCATGTCACAGTATAGAGCAATTATATGGAAGCTGAAAGCTTAGTGACGACATGCTAAGAATATTCCCAATCTGCACAACTTCCTGACACCTTTTCTGTAAGTGCGAAAACTTGGCACTCGTCATTTTAAGGCAGTTTGTCGTGTGTGTATCATGGCCATGCACCCTTATATCTCCTTCCGTTTCTCTACAGCTGGTGCGCTTTAAAACCATGACGCTGCAATTATGCTTCCGAAACGTTCCTTTCCTTTCTTCTTCTCCTCCATTAAATTCGTTCTCTTAACTGCTACACGCAGAGGCAAAGCCACTGCGCTCGCATTCGATCCCATAGATGAGATGAATATACATATAGAAGATTATCAGTCATAGCACTCGTAGTACAGCCCTCTGGGCCCTTCTCTTTTCCGAAAGTAGTCTTATTAGGATAAATATAACTACACGAAGGTATTTCGCCCTCGTGAGCAGCAGTCCCTGAGATAGTTACTTGATCTAGCATCTCACGCCAAACGCGCCGCGCTCGCCTAGCACGTGATCAAGCTTTTCCTTGTCTTTAAAGCCGCTCGAGTTCGCTCTTATCCACTGGCGGCCATTTTTCCAAGAAAGTATGCCTTCCAACCAATCGACCATCGCGGACAACATCAGTTCCTTTCCACGTAAATATGAGGCTCTGGACAGGAGCTATGCCGCTTCAAGGTAACCTGGAGCCTGACGGATCAACCGACTGAGCTATCTTTCCGGGCAACAACCAAGGGTCACGAGTTCAAATCACCTGTTCTGTTCCTTTTTTTTAAGTTTATCACTGTAGAGGGACCCTCCTAAAAAATCTCTATTGTGTATGGCCACACATGCGCAGGTCATAAACACCAGGTCCTCTAGTTGTGTGCCATACGTGCGGTATATACGAGCTCAGATTGGTCCACCTTGACTGATCAAATAAGGCCCCACTGTAGGTTAAATTAGGCGTACAACTCCTGCGGGGGCAGTAGAGTATCCACCTCGCGTGCAAGAGGACCGTATTTCGAATCCCGGTGCCGCGCATTTCTCCACCGGAAAAAAAAACCGTGTGTTGAGAAAATTGCACAAACATGCCCGGAGTGCGGCCTGATCCCGGTGAGCAGAACCAGTAACGCACTCTCTCACCAGAGTAGGATTGGCCACCCTGGTGCAGTACTTGGCCACAACCTCGTATATGAATACAACAATCAAACCCGGCCCCTCAGTCCCCAGCAGCGGCGAAGCAACAGACCACGTCTGCGGTCAGATCTGTGACGCAGCAGAGGGTTCTAATCAACCCTGGCTCTGGACAGGCCCCCATTGGAATCTGAACCTGACAATGTTTAACGTTAGAACGTTATCTAGTGAGGTGAGTCTAGCAGTGTTATTGGAGGAATTAGAGGCTAGTAAACGGGATATAAGAGGCTCAGTGAAGTTAGGAGGACAAAAGAAGCATATACACTGCTAAAAAACGGGCACGTACTGTGCTACCGGGGCTTAGCGGAGAGACGAGAACTAGGGGTCGGATTCCTGATTAATAAGGATATAGCTGGTAACATACAGGAATTCTATAGCCTTAACGAGAGGGTGGCAGGTCTTGTTGTGAAACTTAATAAGAGGTACAAATTGAAGGTAGTACAGGTCTACGCCCCTACACCCAGCCAGGATGACCAGGAAGCCGAAAGCTTTTATGAAGACGTGGAATCTGCGATGGGTAAAGTCATAACAAAACACACTATACTGATGGCCGACTTCAATGCCAGGGTAGGCAAGAAGCAGGCTGGAGACAAGTCTGTAGGGGAATATGGTATAGGCTCTAGGAATAGAAGGGGAGAGTTATTAGTAGAGTTTGCACAACAGAATAATATGCGGATAATTAATACCTTTTTCCGCAAGCGGGTTAGCCGAAAGTGTACGTGGAGCAGCCCGAATGGTGAGACTAGAAATGAAATCGACTTCATACTCTGCACTAACCCTGGCATCATACAAGATGCAGAAGTGCTCGGCAAGGTGGTCTGCAGTGACCATAGGATGGTAAGAACTCGAATTAGCCTAGACTTGAGGAGGGAACGGAAGAAACTGGTACATAAGAAGCCAATCAATGAGTTAGCGGTAAGAGCGAAACTAGAGGAATTCCGGATCAAGCTACAGAACAGGTATTCGGCTTTAACTCAGGAAGAGGACCTTAGTGTTCAAGCAATGAACGACAATATTATGGGCATCATTAAGGAGGGCACAATTGAAGTCGGTGGTAACTCCGTTAGACAGGAGACCAGTAAGCTATCGCAGGAGACAAAAGATCTGATCAAGAAACGACAATGTATGAAAGCCTCTAACGCTATAGCTACAATAGAACTGGCAGAAATTTCGAAGTTAATCGACAAGCTTAAGACAGCTGACATAAGGAACTATAATATGGATAGAATTGAACATGCTCTCAGGAACGGAGGAAGCCTCAAAGCAGTGAAGAAGAAACAAGGAATGGGCAAGAATCAGATGTATGCGTTAAGAGACAAAGCCGGTCATATCGTTACTAATATGGATGGGATTGTTCAAGTGGCTGAGGAGTTCCTAAGAGATTTATACAGTACCAGTAATACCCACGACGATAATGTGAGAGAGAATAGTCTAGAGGAACTTGAAATCGCACAAGTAACGCCGGAAGAAGTAAAGAACGCCTTGGGAGCTATGCAAAGGGGGAAGGCAGCTGGGGAGGATGAGGTAACAGCAGATTTGTTGAAGGATGGTGGGAACATTGTCCTAGAAAGACTGGCCAACCAATATAAACAATGCCTCATGACCTCGAACGTACCAGAATCTTCGAAGAACGCTAACATAATCCTAATCCATAAGAAAGCTGACGCCGAAGGCTTGAAAAATTATAGACCGATCAGCTTACTGTCCGTTGCCTACTAAGTATTTACTAAGGTAATCGCAATTAGAATCATGAACCAAAGGACCAGGCAGGATTTCGTAAAGGCTACTGAACAATAGACCACATTCACACTATCAATCAGGTGATATAGAAATGTGCGGAATATAACCAACCCTTATATATAGCTTTCCTTGATTACGAAAAATAGTTTGATTCAGTCGAAACCTCAACAGTCATGGAGGCATTACGGAATCAGGGTGTAGATGAGCCATATGGAAAACTACTGGAAGATATCTATAGCGGCTCCACAGTCACCGTAGTCCTCCATAAAGAAAGCAACGAAATCCCAATAAAGAAAGGCGTCATACAGGGAGATACGATCTCTCCAATGTTATCCACAGCGTGTTTAGAGTAGGTATTCAGAGACCTGAAGTGGGAAGAATTGGGAATAAGATTTGATGGAGAATACCTTAGCAACTTGAGATTCGCTGATGATATTGCCTTGCTTAGTAACTCAGGGGACCATTTGCAATGCATGCTCACTGACCTCGAGAGGCAAAGCAGAAGGGTGGGTCTTTAATTCATCTGCAGAAAACTAAATAATGTTTAACCCTCTCGGAAGAGAACAGCAGTTTACGATAGGTAGCGAGGCACTGGAAGTGGTAAGGGAATACATCTACTTAGGGCAGGTAGTGATCACGGATCCAGATCATGATACTGAAATAACCAGAAGAATAAGAATGGGCTGGGGGGCGTTTGGCAGGCATTTTCAAATCATGAACAGCAGGTTGCCACTATCCCTCAAGAGAAAAGTATATAACAGCTGTGTCTTACCAATACTCACGTATGAGGCAGAAACCTGGAGGCTTACGAAAAGGGTTCTGCTGAAATTGAGGACGATGCAACCTGCTATGGAAAGAAGAATGATGGGTGTAACATTAAGGGATAAGAAAAGAGCAGATTGGGTGAAAGAACAAATGCGGGTAAATGACATCTTAGTTGAAATTAAAAAAAATGGACATGGGCCCGACATGTAATGAGGAGGGAAGATAACCGATGGTCATTAAGGGTTACGGACTGGATTCCAAGCGAAGGGAAGCGTAGCAGGGGGCGGCTGAAAGTTAGGTGGGCGGATGACATTAAGACGTTTGCAGGGACAACATGGCCACAATTAGTACATGACCGGGGCAGTTGGACAAGTATGGGAGAGGTCTTTGCCCTGCAGTGGGCATAACCATGCTGATGATGATGACGATGATCAACAGCACGTTCGCCGCGCACCCTCCAACGCGATCCCACATACCAGAATGGCGCCGGAATATAGGCGGCGCCGCGATCGCAATGTGGCGGCGCCCTTAGTAAAACGGTCTATAGAAAGTGTTGCTGTCCCTTTGTTTATTTCAACAACTTTAGGGTTAATTCGCGGACGAGCTATACAACGCCATTCATGCGTGATTGTTTTTTTTTTTGTGTGTAAAACAATCAACATTAAACAACGTGGAGCACCTCTTCATTTTACAGGCTACCATTTACTTTGTCTGCCAGCCAAGTGTTGTCTGTATGGCTTGGGCTGCTCTCTGCCAGACCAGAATAGACGTTTAGACGATAAGAAGAGAGACACCACTTAGTAAACAAAAAGAAGCAAAGAGCTGAACTTCTAGCTGGTATGCTACGTTAGCCATGCAACAGCCGGTCGGTGATGCGGAGATACCCACAGCTAGTGATTAATAAAGTGTACATGCGGCCCATTTCAGAACATTGATGTGTGCTCTTTTCTTTTGCGTCAGCTTATCAATTGCACCCCCTTGTTCTGATTGAGCGCGAAGCCCTGCGATTGTGCTGCGGATTACCGAAATTTGTGGCTCAATCTGACATCAATAAGCCAGGTTGCCCTCAATATTGTGTAGACTTCGATTGATGACGGTGCAAACGTCCTGAAATATGTACGAATCCCCTATAAAAAGACTGGAAAGCATATTCATTTCCAAGCCTGCGTTATTTTTTGGACCACACTAGCCCCGGTTTCATATACCGCAGATGGTCTTCGTACAAACATCGATTAACCCCTTAAGTGTACGTATTTGGAAGCTGCCACCTATTTGTGATCTGTGAGAGAGCCTACAAATCATCTATGGTGACATCTACCCTAAACATGCTAAATTTCTTTCTCAAAGTTTATTAAATGGACTAGTGCAAGATCATTTATTGAGTTAGGTGTAAATACGACCATTGTAACAGACGCATCACAGTGTGGAGAAAAATTTAGAACTGGCATTTTCGCTCCTGCTCTAGACTGGTAATTCTCAATTAGAATTCGGGACTACTTATTTCTATTTCTAGCTAAATATCTATCTGTAGTGTTAGACTTATCTAAGCTGAATTCATCAAAAAAATAGTGGTGCTAACCTTTACGTACACTTCATATTCTAGTGCCTGACCACATAAATTTAATTAGATTACTTTGGGTTCCTGACCACAGGGGATTATCAATAAACGAGGTGGCTGACAGTCTCGCGAGAGCGGCGCTCAATGTCCCCCTACTGTGATTACCTGTGGCATCAGCTTACCTTACTACTAGATCCAGGAGTTATGCAGTTGGTCAAGACTTTTTTAATCCAGCCATAGCAAATTTTTCAGGAGATCGCCTCCTCCTATTCCTTTGTCACAAAAATTCCTTTCACACCAAAAAAAATCAAGTATTGTTTACCCGGTTACGTTGTCGAACAGCGCTATTAGGCTTTTATCTTCACAGGGCTGGCCTGGCCACCTCACCTCTGTGCCTATTCTGTGCAGGAGACGAGCAGTAGATTTTTTTCTTGTTCTGCCGCTGCTTTTCCGCTTTAATGAAAAACATTTCAGAAGCAACGTTCGCGCACTTGGATGAAGTTCCTCCATTTTAAATGTTCTTTCCCTAGGAGCCTCCTCTCTTGGCAGCGGCCACAAGCTTGTCTGCTCAGCCGCGGAGGAATTCATAGTTGTTTCAAGACGTTTTTCATG
Organism: Dermacentor andersoni; assembly: GCF_023375885.2. Classification (NCBI taxonomy): domain Eukaryota; kingdom Metazoa; phylum Arthropoda; class Arachnida; order Ixodida; family Ixodidae; genus Dermacentor; species Dermacentor andersoni. The sequence goes on from NW_027314755.1 coordinate 877,395, forward strand.
TTTTTCAAACGTTATTTTTATCCGTTTCCACATGACTCTTTTATCAATTTTCCTGATACCAACATCCTCCCAATACAATCAAAATCTTGGCCAATCGCCCGCAGTGGGTACTCGCTATCGGAGGAGGTGCCACCTGGTGTTTTAAGCCAGCGAACAGTCAGCATTGCGCGCCCAGCAAAACGGCGAAGAAGACGACGAAGTCAAAGATCCCATGCCAGCTGGAGAACTGTCGCTTAGTGCCTGGCATTTTTCTGGCTTGAGTGTAAGGTCAGCCGATCGAATGGCTTCGAGTTTATTCCGAAGGCGTCGGAGGTGCTCGTCAAAAGTCTCCGAAAAGATAACGACATCATCGAGATAGACGAGGCAGCTTTTCTATTTGAGGTCAGCGAGAACTGTATCCATCATTCGCTGGAATGTGGCTGGCGCGGAACAAAGGTCGAAAGGGAGTACTCTAAAGTTGTAAAGGCCGTCCGGAGTCACTAACGCAGTTTTCTCGCGGTCCCGCTCATCTACAATTTGCCAGTAGCCACTTTTCAGATTGGTAGAGGAGAAATACTTCGCGCGCCTCAGTCTATCCAGAGAATCGTCGACACGAGGCGACGGCTACACGTCTTTCTTTGTGACGTTTAGCTTCCCGTAGTCAACACAAAACCAAAGCGTGCCATCTTTCTTTTCAACAAGAACGACTGGCGATGACCAGGGACTGCATGAAGGCTGTATTACGCCGTCTTGAAGCAATTCCTTCACCTGCGTTTGAATCGCATGTCGTTCGGTCGAGGAAACACGATAAGGCTGTTACCGTATGGGGGATACGTCGTCATAGGTGATGATACAGTGTTTCGTAACCGACGTTTGACGTATCTTCGAGGACTGTGCAAAGCAAGAGTGGAACTCGAGCAACAGCTCGCGTAGGGGTTGTTTCTCTTCAGGAAGCGTTTAAATAATGTCGACGTTGCGTTTAGGTGCTTCAGCATTGTCGATTTCCTTGGAAACAAAACACTCTGCGACATCGGCGATCGGGTCGGCGTAGGCAATGACAGTACCGTGGAAAATGTGCTGCGTTCGTAGCTGAAGTTCGTGACAACAACCTCACAGTGGCCATCATGGCGATCAATAAGGCTTCTTGCTACGCAAACGCCTTGAGAAAGCAGGAGAGAGCGATTGCTTTCTGCGACCGCTTCACTGTGTAAGAGTCTGTCACATGCCACCTGAACCACGACACTTGCACGTGGTGGTAACGTGACAGCGTCGTCGATTGCACGAAGAGATGTTCGAGGGTGGGTGGTGCTGGTCGTCGCTGCGGCGCTCTTTGTCGAGAAAGTGACGAGGCGTTGTTGAATGTCGATTAATGCTCCATGCTCCCTGAGAAAGTACATGCCGATGATCAGGTCTCGAGAACATTGAGGGAGAATGCTCAAGCTGGCAACAAACGTAGAGCCGCGAATCTGTATTCTTGCCGTGCACATGCCGAGTGGGGTGACGATGTTGCCGCCAGCTGTACGAACTGGCGTTTGATTCCAAGGCGTCATCACTTTCTTCAGAAGGGTGGCCAGTTTTTCGCTGATTATAGAATATTCCGCTCCAGTGTATACTAAAGCAGTCTATTCGCGACCGTCGAGCAGTACAGGAATGTCCAAGGAAATTCTTTTTCTGTATTCAGCAGGTACTGTCGTCGTCGATGTATCGTCGGTCCGCGTACGCGTCAGTAGGGGTCCTTGTGCATGTCCAGACTGAGCGGCCTCGCCCCGAAGGCTGCTGTGGTTAGTTTTCCCGGCGCGGGCTGGGCGACCGACCCCGCACCACACTCGAATACGTACGGCGGGTCGGAGAAAACCGCCGCGGCGTAGGGGAGCATGACTGGTGTCGAGTTGATGGGGATCCGCACTGCTGGGCTACGTATTCTACAATTTTAGGAGGACGCTGGCCGAACCTAGGTCGCGGCGAATTTGCTGAAAATCCGCGTAGTCCGAGCTCTCGATAGGAGCACTGTCGGTAGACTTGCCCAGCTTCGCCAGAGTGAAAGCGAAGGGCACGGCGATCCGGTGCCCGCAACACGTCTGGTTTCCTTGGGGCCTGTCGGTGGTCCTGGTAATACGAGGCCGCTTAGACGGGCTGTATCATGGCCGGGCACGCCGTGGGAAGCGGGGAGGGAGGTGGGGCAGGTTGCCTCAAAGCTTGCGCATACGACATACGGGAGCTGTCAGTTCTTAGAGGTCGAGCTTCTGTGTTGAAGGGTGGTTCTTTTACGCTTGCTGGACTTCGTCACGGGGAACGCTGGACACGGAGTTGAGCTTCGGCTGTGAGGGTACCGACAGCTTCTGGAGTTCTTCGCGGATTACGGAACGAATGAGCTGTCGAAAGAAATCGGCGTGGTCCCCGAGAGCTCCAAAGTAGTCCGTAGGTGAGGCAGCGTTCACTTGGCGTTCGTATGATGGTGCCAGCTGCCGAAGCGTCTGTTCCATGGTGACGACCTCGGGAAACAAATTCTGACAGTCTTAGGAGGACTGAGCACGAGAACGCCGAACAGCTGCTCTTTCACTCCGCGCATCAGGTATCGCACCTTCCTTTCTTGCGACATGCTGGGGTCGGCTCGTCGAAAGAGGCGCGTTATGTCCTCGACATACATTGCGACACCTTCGTTCGGCATTTCTATACGGGACGGATCGGGGCTCGCATACGTCTCAAGAATCCGGCGTTTGAATTTTGCCCATAAATTTAGGGCATCTACACGGTTCCCGTACCTAACACGTGCACCATCGTTAAGGCTATGCGTTTCTATGCGTCATCCCACTTGTTGAACGCGGCAACACGTTCATAGGGCACCAGCCAATTTTCAACATCCTCATGTATGGCGCCGTGGAAGGGATTTGGCGTTCATGGATTCAGTAGCGTACAATGAATCGGCGTTGGGCCTTCCATACCTGTTGGCGTGGTCGGAGTTGCCATTTTCTCTGGGAGGAGTTCAAACTCAGGGGTTTGTCCACGGATCCTTCTGCTGGCGTGCTGTACAGGCGTAACCACCGGTACGGGGCTGGAGCTCCTGCTACTCGGAGGGGTGTGGTGCAAAGATTAGATTACCCAGCACCTCCAGCAGTTTGTCACGCGCTAACGCAAGAGTAAGTAACAGTACGAGCAGCCAGAGACGAAAAATGCCAGGCACTAAGCGACGGTTCTCCAACTGGCGCGGGATCTTTGACTTCGTCATCTTCTTCGCCGTAATGGTGGGCACGCAATGCTGACTGTTCGCTCGCTCAAAACACCAGGTGGCAATATCTAATTCCTTCCAACTGCAAGTGAGCCATGGTCGTCAATTGCAGTTCAGATTCGGTGTGTTTATGTAGTGCGCATTAACCGACGATTTGATGGGTTTTTGACAGAGAGCAGAAACAGCTATTTTGAAGATACTGTGAATAGGATAAGCTATAAGACTGTCTGACCATGCGCAATAAACTTAAATATGACTGCGTAACGTTGACGTAATGGTGACATGCCTGAGGTAAAAATTTTCTGCTGTCTGCTCTGCATCGGTGCATGGAAGAGAGGGGATATTTGTGCTAGCAGCTATTATAGCGCTTAACTCATATATGTTGAAACGGGCAGATATAGAACGTTAAATCGGTCCGCGTTTACTCTGCAGAAGATATGACCGGTAGAAGCAGAATGGCCTAACTTTAGCTTAGCCCCACTACGTCGTCTCTTTCGTCTTGTTGGTGATCGTCGTCTTTGTTCCTCACTTGGCACCGGGACATAACCCCCGCCGGCGAAAGCGCAGACCCGGCGCCTTCTAGATGGCGGCCACGTTATAGGGCTTCAGACGACCCACGTGGATGATATCATTTGACGTGGACAACGGGGAAGCATCGGGTGGAGCTACTTCATAAGTCACATCACTGAGCTGTCGCACGACGCGGTAAGCGCCACAGTACCGGGAGAGCAGTTTTTCGAGAGCCCCACACGCCGTGAAGGAGTCCAAAGCAGGACGAGGTCACCAACAGAAAACGGAACATCACGATGACGGTTGTCATAAAGAGACTTCTGTCTTACCTGCGACTCAGAAAGGTGATGGTGGGCTATCTGGCGTGCCTGGGCGTCTGTAGCTATAGCGTCGCGAGCGTACTCAGAGGGGGACTCAAGAACAGTTGGTAGGAGCGTGTCGAAAGGCAATGTCGGGTCACGACCAAAGAGCAGATAGAAGGGGGTGTAGGGAGTGGTATCATTACTTTAGCTCATGACGAGTTGTACGCGAAGGTGAGAAATGGAAGCGTGGTGTCCCAATCAGGATTACCTGAGGAGACATACATCGAGAGCGTATTTGTGTTAGGTTCAGCTGTTCAGTGAGGCCGTTCGTCTGACGGTGGTATGCTGTCGTGAACTTGTGTTTCGTGGCACAAGAGCGAAGTAGATCTTCAATAATCCGAAATAGAAAGTAGCGGCCCCTTTCTGTGAGGAGCTGGCGAGGAGCTCCGTGGGGTAAGATGACGTCTTGGAGCAGAAAGTCTGCGACGTCCGTAGCACAACTGGTCGGGATGTCTAGTGTGATGGCACAGCGGGTTTAATAATCCGTTGCATTGACGATGTAGTCATTGCCAGCTCTGGAGGTAGGCAAAGAGCCCAACAGGTCGAGGCCAACACGATAAAACGATTCGGTAGGTATATCAAGTGGCTGGAGCGTTCTAGTCGGATGCAAAGCAGGCTTCTTACGACGTTGGCATGGTTCGCAAGCAGATGCAAAACTTCGCATGATACGGTAGAGTCCAGAGCAGAAACATTGTCGCAGGAGAAGGTCGTAGGTCCTGGAAACACCTAGGTGACCAGTGGTAGGGACATCATCATCATAGAGTACAGTTGCCAGGAGATGATAAGGAACGACTATCAGCAGTTCATCTCCTTGTGTGCTTATATTTCGGCGGTATATGATGCCGCCAAAATAAGGATCAAGCTATGCGAGAGGTCCAAGGTGTCAGAACGGAGGCGGTTGATGAGGTCGCGCAAAGATGTATCACGTGCTAGCTCCTCGCCGATGTGGTAGAAGGCGGATACCGTGTCTATTTCAGCGGTTCCACCACTGAAGTCAGTGGCGTCGACGGAGAGCTGAGACAAACAATCGACATCTTGGTGTAGCCGACCGGTCTTGTACACCTCTGTGTAGGTGAATTCTTGACGACGTAGTGCCCAGTAATCTGCACGAGCCGTTCGGTCCTTAAGTGTCGAGAGCCAACAGAGAGCGTGATGGTCCGTGGTAACACTCAAAGGTCGACTGTACAAGTACGGCTGGAATGTGATCACTGCCCATGCGAGTGCGAGGCACTCGCGCTCTCTAATGGAGTAATTGTGTTCAGCTGTGGAAGCAGGCGACTTGCATAGGCAACAACTTTGTCCCGCCCACGTTGACACTGAGCTAAAACCGCGCAAATTCGATAGCTAATAGCTTCTGTACGGGCCACTGTTCGGGCAAATGGGTCGAAGTGAGCAAGAATTGGCGGAGTATTGAGCAGGGTAATAAGGCGTTGGAAAGCAGCAGCTTGGTCATGACGCCATTAAAAGGGGGTGCCTTTCTTCAGAAGTTCAGTCAGAGGCCGAGAAATGTGTGCAAAATTTCTCACAAATCGACGGGAATAAGAGCATAAGCTTACAAAGCTGCAGACGTCTTTGGCACAGGTTGGCACAGGAAAATCGAGAACTGCACGAACTTTTGCGGGATCGGGGAGGACGCCAGATGAGTCGACGAGTTGACCGAGGGTATTAAATTGGTGGCGACCAAAGTGGGACTTTGAAGAATTGAATTGTAGCCCAGCAGCACCGAAGACGGAAACAATAGACGAAAGGCGTTCCAGGCGTGTCGCGAAGGCTGGCGAGAACACGATGACGTAGTCGAGGTAACAAAGGCTTATAGACCACTTAAAGCTGCGCAAAAGCATGTCCAGAATGCGCTCGAAGGTGGCTGGAACGTTGCACAAGCCGAATGGCATGACTCGAAACTGATAAAAGCCGTCTGGCTTAACAAATGGGAGCTTCTCACGGTCCATGTCATTGACGGCAGTGAGCCAGTAACCGGAGCTAGGGTCTATCGATGAAAAATACGTCCCATTGTGCAGGCAATGCAATGCGTTGTATATGCGTGGCAGTGTATAGACATCCGTTGTTATTTTGTTTAGATGGCAGTTTTCTATGCAGAATCGCCAGGTGTTGTTTTTCGTTTTTACCAAGACAACAAAAGTCCACGTGTTCGACGATGGGTCAATAATGCCCTTGCTAAGTATCTGTGAATAGGCGGTGCATCGCCGGTATGTACGCGATGCTGAACTAGGGAGGTTTGTCCCAAAGGCTGACGGTCAAGGTAAAAAATTTCGGAGTAATACATGAGCAGGTGGAGAAGATCGTTGGTTAGTGTGGGGGTAAGGTCCAGGACTATCATCTTGGTAATGTTGTCATGCGCTGGAAGCGACGTCACGGAATGAGAATTGCAGGTGGCGGATGAGCTGGAGGAAGACGGAAGAGGCGAGAGGGAAGAAAGGTCGTAGGGGTGCGACGGCAACAGTGTGGCAAGAGAGATGCCCTTAGGGAGTACCTAAGGGCAGAAGTCGATATTTAGGAGCAGAAGGTAAGTTTCGCTAGTCGATATGGTCACCTTTGTGTGAGGAAAGGATACGCCGTGTGAAAGTAAGGCACTTACACAGGGAGTGACGACATAGTCACCATGCGGTGAACAGGATTTGGGCACAGCAGTGATACAGCTCAGTACCTGCGAACAAAGTCGCCGCTACACAGCTAGATCGGTACGATGTCGGTGAGGACGGCAACATCAGGGAAATGAAGTTTGACTGTACAAGCCGAGTAGTCAATTATAGCTGAATGGGCAGATGAAAAATCAAGGGTGGATCACGTCGTGAGGGCAATGGTCAAGTACATGGAACAATACAGGTGTGTGGCGACCGGCAGCGCTGACACGAGTGGCACTCATTTCCAACGCAGCGGGAGTTCCCCCATCAGCGACTCGTATGGTGCGGGACTCGGCAGGAGTGAGGTCTTTCTTGCGCCGCTTCCGTAGATCAGCGCTCATGACCGAGATGTGTGCGCCGGGGTCGTTCAGGGCAGTGATAGGTAAGGCATCAACTTACATGGCGATCAGGTTCTCATCTGTCGGCAAGGTGTGGAGAGGATTTACAGGTCGAGAGTCGAATGCTGCGTGACCTGCGGGAGCTACGTCTGTCAGTTTTCTGGGGATGAGATACAGAAGGGTGACGTGGTGAAAAACGATTAGGCAGGGGTGAGCGGGACCGACGATCGTGCGGCGACGGCGGACTACTCGAGCGTTTGAGGGACGCAGAAGGGCCGCTGTCAAAGTATGTCGGGTCATTTGGAGCATAAAATGGCTGGCGCTGGTTGTCATTGTAGCGGTAAGAGAACGTGGAACATGAAAACGAGGGCTGACCATAACGGCAATAGGGAGAAATGCGCCCCACGCCGCTGCAATGGAACATATATCCTTGTCGTCTGGCGTTCGCCCTTCGGCCGGTCTGGATAGTGTCGAAACGTCGGCGGAGTCGATAAAGAGGGGCAGGCCTAACCTGAGGGTGTGTGATGGAGTCACGGGTTGAATTCCTGCGTTGGCCAGTTCTTCTCGGACAACTGTGTGGATGAGCGAGATCGTCGATTGCGCATCGTGAGAAGGGCGCGCGAAATAATCGCGACGAAGCCTTGATTTCGCACCGCACTATTCGGACAACGCAATTTGCAGTGGATGATTAAAGAGCCGAATGAGCCTCTTCACACGATGACGTAGTGTCGGTGTTGGGAAGCCGCACAATCTGTCCGGTAATACGACGGCTCTTCGCGTCTTCGAAACGTCTGCACTCACAGATAATTTCGTCTACCGTCGAACAGTCTTTAAAAACGAGCAAGTTAAGCGCATCATCGGCGATGCCTTTCAGAATGAGCCTCACTTTGTGAGCCTGGGGCATACAGGCATCGACGCGGCAGCAAAGAGCTAGGACACCAAAGATGTACGAAACGTATGACTCGGTAGCTGTCTGAGCCCGACAGGATAGATCTTTCGCAGCGACGCACTTGCGACCAGCGAGCTTGCCGAAAAGGTCGCGAAGGTTTAGCTTGCAAAGTCCCACCTGTTGAACTCTTATTTGTGTCATACCAGCTGCGTGCTGATTTTGGAGGTAGAAGATTTGCGGGCGCCACTGTCGGGTTCCATCGGTTGTGCGCAGCGACGCGCTCGTATATGCCAAGCCATCCTTCGATATCGACTTTATGGGTGCCGTTACCAAACAAGGTGCCGGGTTCGCGCGGATGGGTCAAGACGACTGACGGTTGCGGTGTCGCAGATGTTTACTGCCCGGGTGCGCCGGGTGCTCACGCCGCGCTTAGCCCAGCAGCCTCGTCGTCGGTCAGCATGGTAGGACGGCCGAGGACAAGCCGGCTGCGGAGTTGCGTTTTCTGGAATACCCCGCACCTCCGCCATAATTGAAATGTGCAGAAATGTACGTTTAAATGGGACCGTGTTTATTCTGCAGACGATATGGACGGTACATCCAGTATGGCCGAACGTTAGTTTAGCCACACTACGTCGTCTCTTTCTTCTTGTTGGTGATCTTCATCTTTGTCCCTCTCGTGGCACCGTGGCAATATATGCAGGGACGCACTGTTAACTTGAGTTGATGACGCGAAAGAAGGTAACGGCTATGCGCAGTCGGTGGCAGCAAAAAAAAAAAAAAGAATGATGCCAATCCTTTACCTACGAATGACAGACATGCTTTCAATCAAGAACGGATACTTGTGCTATGGTCATCACCACGACTAGCTCCCCCTTCCTCGCCCCCCCCCCCCCTCAATAAACGCGAAGTTTTAGTACTTGATCACTGTTTCGAATTGTTCCGAGATTTTTTAGAACCTCTCGCTTGTTTTGTTATCGCAAAAATTTTAACAGTACTTATAAGTATATAAAACGTTGCTTCGTGTGTTTGACGGACACATATTTTAAAGCTCTTAAGAATAATTTTTTCCAGGCAACCATGGATAGTTCCTTGTGGCGGAGCATTTCATTGTGCAGGTTTTAAAATTTCTTCAAGGCAGACGTCGGGACTTATGAAGCTAACAGTAGTGCCGGATACCTAAGAAATTTAAGCATGTGGAGGACTACGGACAACTTAATGTCTTAGTTAGTGGCAGTGCTTTATTATTATGTGACATTGAAAATGTCAGAGCGCGCTGTCATCTAAGAAAATTAGATATTATGAGATGGGCATGAGATGGCGTGCATACAATTCGTTCCTTAAAGGGACCCTGAAACGATTTTGACGTTTTTCTACAAACGTACTGAGTCGTGAGAGTAGGTCCTTCTGATCATTAATTGACACATCTAAGTGCTCCGCGTAAAGCGTGTAATTTATTATAAGGTTTGAAAAATGCACATCGCTGCCGATCGCAGCACGCTGCTCGGCGGAATTTTAAGCCGCCCCTACCCATATGACGAAAATCACCCATATGACGTCAGTGGGGCGAGCTATCCGATTGGCTGACCAGGGCGCGTGATCAATAATTTTTCCAACTTTATGGTAAACAAATGATCTTCGTAATAGTTGGAATGTTAGTTCATTTGTTTTTATAAACAGAAAGTAACATAAAGAGAATGCACAAGAACGATTTTTCAATACAATTAAGCACTTCCGGCACACAGCAAGTGTCGTCTGCTTGTGTTACAACGTACTCCATTTTGACGAGAGCTCCGCAGTCAGAGTCGGTCTCAGTCTTTTCGCGAGCACTATGATTCGACTTTGTTACTTTGTGGACTGCAAACGTAGCGACTGGCAATATGTCAAGCTGCGACATCGTGTCCCTCTGCAAGGCAGCATACGAGCGAGCTAGCTGCTGCGCATCGGACTGCCGCTATCCGATCGGCGCCAGGGTTTGCGCGTTTGTGGCAGTCAGTTTACACCGGAAGCTTATTAACGCAATAGCGTTTCGCGAGTCCGGTATTAGGGCAAATGCAAGCGCAAGGGGACAGGGTTTGGCCGCTTGACTGTGCCGTAGCGGGATGAGCCATGGGATGAGCAGAATCGCATATGCGAATGGTCTGCACGGTGCAGCCACCTGGTGGCACAGAGCTCAACCATACACAGTAGCAGTAACGAAGTGTATTCTTCTTTGCTGCTGGTGTGTATTTTTCGCAGGAGTGTAATCATCAACACTTTGTTTTTATAAATGTTTAAAATGTTTTACACTTGGTTAGAGCAATATTAGCGCTTTGTTTGGCTGGTTAAGCGCTGCGCCAACAAGTGTATGGACCGTGCAGACCGATCAGGCCGCACGTACGTCTACGCTAAAGTTCCTTCATCAGCTTGAGTTTATGCCTGCAGTCATTTGCCGAAATGACTAGCTTGCCTGTGGTTACCGGAATACCAGACACGTTCGGCGCTACGACAGAATGCTCGCAACGCGCGCTGCTTCGATAGCTCTCGCTTGGGGTCGACGGCCAAGCGGCTAGCGGAGAGGCTTCACGCGGGCGGGGGCGGGCTCCAAAACAACCGGAAGTGGACGATGTGACGTCGCATCGTGACGCGAAACCAGTGAAGGCGGAGCTTAGCCCCGATCGCTCGGCGAACGAGTTGAGGAGGAAAAGCATGACTAGGGAGGAGGGTAACTTCTAATCGCTTGTAGCTCCATTAATATGTAACGCTTCACTTAAATTGTGGTGTGAATGTTCTACTTAAGCTGTACCCTACGCGTCTACAAAATTTGTCCGAACCGTTTCAGGGGCCCTTTAAGACACGAGATCTTCATGAGACTTCAAAATCCAATGAAGGTGATAGTTGCCATTAAAAGTGATTTCATCACTTAACTGCCCAATGAATTCGACTGCACAGTTAAAGGAACAGTCCACTGTGCCGCTATACTTGCTTAAGGTAGACGGTTATTAGAAGTCGTTTAAACTCAAATCGCTGTCACTGGATTTCTTGCAATGCTGCCACACTATATATATACGTTATTCATCTTCACATTTCTACTACTACAAAATGTGCGCGTTCTTCATTGGAGGTTCATTAACTAATGACTGGGTCTTACAGCACAATGTACTGTCGTGCATTACCAAACAAATTATTCGAACGCCGAAATTACCTCCCGTCCGTCATCCACGGAATGGCCGCACCGCTCTTTACCGGCCCGACCACTAGTGCCACTTGCGGCATTGCTCGGACGGCCCTAGGTAGTAGAGTTAATCTATCCAAGGCTACGGATAATGCTGCAGTTATCCCCGTAACATCGGATTGCTTCAGCTCACTACAGGCCACTCCGAAGGACCCAGCGGCTATGAGTTGAACTGCTTTAGTGCAAAGCTGATTAAGTGTTGTTAAAACATGTTTTACGGTCAATTCGTCTGACTTTCTTGATAATTGCTCCGATGTGTTTGCAAACGCAGTGCCCTGCCATTGATGTGCGCGTGAAACAGCTGGCGAAACGTACACACTTTATATAGGAAACTTCAGATAGCTAAGATGAAGTAAACCGGACTCCACGTTTTTCCGGGCAGGTTGCTCGGCATTAACTAAGTCCAATATCTGCGAGGTTCGAAACCCGGCTCAAGTTTCACGTGAGCACTGCAGTGTTCCCAATGCACACTTTCATTCTGGCGTGAATGCGCTCATAGCGACGAAATTTATTTTTATTTTTTTCGCAGAAAATGTGCTACGCAAGCTCTTATTGCAAGTGTCCCTTGATATGTATACATTCACGGTAGCACATTCGGCGTTCACCGGATTGAAATATGGCGGTTTGAACCAGCTCATACTTTATGGCGAAATTTTTGGGCCGAGTTAAAAGTGGTGGTTAGAGCAGAAAATAAAAAAAAATTGGTACTTGTATCACGTGTCAAACAAATGAATGGCGCCATAATTTCGTTTGGAAATAAGTGCGGGGTTTGAATCATTTACAAAAGATGTTAGTATCAGCAAAAATGGTGCAAAGCGCAATTTTTTAGCAAAAGGAAAAGAAAACGTCATATCTGGAAAAAATAAACCCGCAGGAGTGCGTATGTTTTACGTCTTAGTGTCACAATTTTCACTGTCTAAACCACCGACGAAACCATCGCGTATCTCTACGCGTCGCAGTAATCGGATGACATATCGAATGCATGACTACGGCAGTCTTTCAGCGTGTATCCATTGAGGAGCAGTTGTTCCAGCTTGCACAGGAGCTTGAGGCGGTAGTAGGGCCCACGGAGAGTCAGGAAGACACAAGCGCTGGACCATGAAACATCGTAGTCAATGTCGTACGCTGCTATATGGTAAGCAAGCGTATCGGCGTTCGGCTTGGTATCGCATATCTGCGACGAGAAAGAAAGTGACCATGTTGCCCAGGTTTCAATTTAGGAAAGCAGGGTTGCATTTACGGCAACGGGTTCTTAAAAGCAACATCATCATGATAAGACTGGTACTCGTGGATAGAAAAACTGATATGATTGGATGAAATATAAAAAAAAGCACTTCACAAATCTTCTGGGACACCCCCGCAGGGAAGGTGTCCGCATTTAAATTAAAGCTGCTCTTGAAATAAGTGTGGGTGTGTGCGTGTGCGTATGCATGTGTGCGTGTGCGCATGCGCGCGTCTGCATGTGCGTGTGTGCGTGCGTTACTGCAGCGTATTAATCGTAATGTATGCTTGGAAAACCTCACAGGGAACACTATGCACGAAGGCGAGCTTTCTTATTCCTTTTTTTTGTTTCTCCCCCACGGCGGACACCACCTCCGCCTAGAGTCACTGGAAAAAATTTCAGAGTACCGCATTCGTTTTCCCCGCGCCGCCGACGCGTTCATTGGCCCAACCGTACCACGTGACCTTGGGGTGCCACATACCTTCCAAGCGCCGGGCGGGCCGGCTGAATTAGCGCGCAGGCGGCGCCGGTTCCCTACATTTTTTTGCCTTCCGATTCTCGCGCTCGGGTTTGACTGCAAGGAAATCATGCCTGGCTGCTGCGCCTTCGGATGCAGCAACCGAGCCGAGTCTGGAAAGACTTTTTTCTGGATTTCGACCGGGAAAAATGACCGAGATCGTCGTTCTGCGTGGTTACACAGAATCGGCCGGGAGAACTTCAAGCCTACAAAAATCACCTGCGTGTGGGAAGTATAAGTGCACCTTGCTTGTGCTTTTCGGCACTGTTTTAGAAGATATTTAAGCGAAGCGCATGCGGTGTTAGCGATGCTACAAAAATAGGAGTTCATTGCAAGGATCGTTCGCGTCTTGCAAGCTTGACGCGAGTACACGTGTATGCGTTTGTTGCTAAACACACGCGGTTATTCCGTGGTCGTGGCGCGTGAAGGCACACTTGTCGCGCGAGAATTCCGCGTCCTCACGTGCACTAGGTACTCGCATTATTTCTCCGCGCACGTGAGCGCGCTCTGGCCTCGAGTCACTCGACTTATATGGCACTTGTTTTTTCGCAGATCGTGACGATCGCAGTCAATAAAAACGTGTTCAGTGCATGTCGTGCGTCCACATAACGGCCGCTTTCTGGTAGAAAAATAGAAATGGGTTAAATGTTAGCAATCCTTGAAGCTGCGCGTTTGCGGCCACATGCGCATTTACATCCCAATTGAGCTATTTTAGTGGTCTCACTGTGTAAACTTCTAAACTTTTCTAACGTATTCTTCGTCTCTTTAGTTGGGCCTTTCAACTACAGCTATCTTCCATGTTTTTCTTGTTTCACATGTCTGAAACAGGGCTTCATTCAAAAAAGTCCTGGGAGCCTCCTTGGGCAGCCCAGCGTTAGGGGGACCGCGACATCACACTTCTAACCATACAACAAACATTTGCAGGACCACTTTTGTGCTGAAGACTTTGAGAACCCTAGAGTGGATGGGCATTCCACTTATCCTTTGCTCATGTATACATACGCATTTTGAGTTTAACCCAACGGCCAGGTGATGTTCACAACACATGCTTCAAATTTTGAGCTTGTAAGCCGAGCACATGCAAGGAACTGAAGTCAGCATACATATTATGCTTTATGTTGAAATGCTATGGTGCATACACAAATAATGTTGTGCTTGATGCATAAAAAGAAATACAAAACAACAGAACACCCATTAGCTTTAGTTTCACTCTGTCACTGCATGTTAAATAAACCGCTCTAAAAGCACAAGAATTTTATACATTGCCCATGTAACTTAGAAAAAAAGTACTGCGTCACCAGCGGGCGTTCCTGCTTTCTTTTTTTTTTTTACACAGGCAGCAAATCTTGGCAGTCTAAGAAAAGAGTCCTAAATAGGTTGAGAAGGGTAGCCGCTCATGAACGCACTAGACAGCCGCGTTCGTACATCGCAATATAGCAAACTCTCGCTCATTATCAGTGTACAGAAGTACACATACGTAGCTGTAATCACGCAAATGGCTCATATTGGCCTTCCACAAGATTTAGTGCGCAAAATGGTCATCGAAGTTGGTTTTTGCAGCTGCTGTGCACAGATCGTCTTACGATCACGGCGAAACACCTGTGCGCACACGGCAGTCGCAGTGTGTCGTGCGTATATGGTGGACGAAGTCGCCCGGCAGAGTCGAGAACGCGCGGTATCCGATTACAAACTAAATTGAATGTATCTGATTTAGCTGGTGAAATTATACACTGAACGTACGTACCTGTGACACTGTAAGGTGTTAGTTTCGTCCTGCTTGGAAACATTTAATAGAAGCCGACGGTGGTCTACGATGTCCATGCCCAAAAGCCCAAGCTTGCCTCATTGCGGCTCAAAGTGACGAAATGATTCCTTCGTAGCTCGCTCCGCGGAAGGGGAAAAAAACGTCCGTGGCTTAGCTTGGTTAAGCCTGGTGATTGCGAAGCAATAGTGTGTTATTCTCGGATCAGCTGGTAGTATGGCTGGTGGTAGTCTTGGGTTATGCTAGTCTTACGGCTTACAGTGAATCATCTAAGAGGAAGTCATCCGTCGAATCCGTGTATGCCGACAAACATTTCCCTCACCAGCGCGCCCATTACAAAATCTTCCAGTATCGATTGGCCGACGGTGCGGTAACACTCCATTTTCTCCGCGTCGTAAGATATGCCCACTCTGACCCTAGCGCCCCTGGTGAGAGGAGGGGGAGCTAGGCCGCCGTTGGTGGCTACCGCCTCGCCTCGCGACGGCGTGAGATGGGGCCCCGTTTTTACACAGCTGGTGTGACGTCACTCTAGGTCACGTGGTGTGACGTCACGCAGCGAGGTCACGCTAAAGGTCAATGGTGCCTACAACCGCCTCGCCACGGAACGGGCAGAAGTGCGACCTAAAGTAGTATTGCTTCGCAATAAAAATGCGTGCTTAAGCTCCCGATAGCAGCGCTAAGCTGCTGCCCACATCGTAGCACAGTTCCAGCAGTAAACACGATCGGCGTGCAAAACAACCACCGGCTGCATTACTTCGCATAAAATAACATTTTCTTTTCGTTCTTAGCAACCATTATCTCCGGGCAGAAAGTATTTGTACTTCAGCAAACACTCAACCCGATGTGTCACCGAATATCAAGCTCTTCCAACACGGCGGCCTTCCCGCGACGCATCGGCTTGGAAGGTATATGGCGGTGGCCTCTCAGTGTTGCCAGTCAAATCCCGACCTTTGCGGTACTCTACCGCTGCCGCGAGACGAGCGCCATCTGGATAGTGCTGCAGGTACCTGAGAGGAGCGTGCCGCAAGACAGACCTCAAATGGCCGCCGGAAAAGGTGTTTGTGTTTCAGTTTCCGCGCAACAGTTACGTTTATTCGTACGTTCAAATTACAGTCCGACGCTATCATGTCTGGAGGTTGTTTGTATGTCGTACTTTGGAAATTTTCTGACGCATCTTACTTTGAGAAATTCAGGTATTTCAGTAACAGATCTGTGCCACGCGGAGAGCCTGCGGGGAACGGGATGCGTCGTTCGGGTTGATTTTTCTCATACGGTCAATGTCGTTCACACCGATGCCGGCAACAATGCCGGATTTTTTGACACACGGGGCCCTTAATGCCATCGCGTATATGTGAGGCTTTGCCATTTCGCAGCAGTTCCCTCCATTTTCTGTGTGGCTTGTTTCAGTGCTTCAGTATGCGCTGCGTTCCGCATAATCTATTTAACCATGCGGTAAAATATGCAAGCTTTCTGTATATGCTTTTCGCATGGCCTCCTAGATGTGCGCGCCCTGGCAGTTTTACTCAGGCCGTCCAATCCATGCGGAGCAATCGCAGGTTCAGTGGTTATAGTAGATAGCTTCTTCTCCGCACCACGGCTCTCGCACCCGATAGCTCCTCATGCGTAGAAGAGGTTTTTGCCTGATCCGATACGATTGCTGGGGCATGGATGAGGCGACAAAAACAGTACCTTGCAGTGCTGTACTGTCCT
Organism: Dermacentor andersoni; assembly: GCF_023375885.2. NCBI lineage: Eukaryota > Metazoa > Arthropoda > Arachnida > Ixodida > Ixodidae > Dermacentor > Dermacentor andersoni. The sequence goes on from NW_027314755.1 coordinate 893,763, forward strand.
TTCCTGATTAGAAAATGATGGCTGAAGGTATACGAGGCGCAATGCACTACCTCGCGACTATTTATTCCCAAATGCGTAAGCTTGTTTGCGCGCGCATACTCCTAATAGGTTCACGTGGGTATGTAAAAGTGGTATATCTCTGAGACGCGTAGAAAGGATGAACAGCTACCAACTGTTACATTTCAGCGATCTTTTGAACTGCGTATGAAGTGTTGGCTTTATTAGCGAGCAAACAAACCTGAATGTCAAACGTTCAATGTTGAATGGCAAACGTTCAAAGGGGAAGAGTCACTGAACGTGCAACCACACAATGGACGTTTCAGCTGAGGCGACGCAAGGTATAAGAAATATGTCATTGAGAATTAAAGAAAACATGCAATTTCTCCTGCGTGCATTTCGGTGCCATTGCCTGCTGACTTCCGCAGTTTCAAAGATGGGTGAAGCGAGAACTTGTGGGTGAAAGGGGATGTGCTTAATTACGCAATAATTTATTGGTTTGCAAGCACATCATAGTTTCCGCAAAACAGGCACTATCATAACGAACACTACTGTGAAGTGTAATTTACGCCAACATGAAAATCTAATATGCCCGTGTGCTTACAGCACGTTTATTTTGTTTGCTTAAACCCTAACTCGCTCGCACTTAAGCAAAGACGACTGAATCGCTCAAATATCACGAATGAGTGAATAAATGCGCTCGTTATTGAGTGTACGATGCACTCGCGGTCTGCACAGGCGGCATGCAAAGAGGAAATTTATGGCACAAGCCCCAAGGCAAGTGAGTGACAAGGGATATTATACACTTGCAATGAGTTCGTACAACATCTGAAATCCTGCATATTCTTAGAGCAAAGCTATTAGATTTAGGCACACCCACGAGCGATTATTCCAAAAGCATCTTGTGTTCAGGTACTAATCTCTAGATTACTGGAGCGAATAATCTAGAAATGTTGCTGTATGCGGCAGGTTGGTTCTGTTACGCTTACATAGCGCCTAAGCCACTAACAATTCTTCTGATATCATTTGTTCGTCTAGCAGTGTCTACAAGACAAACGCGAGCATGTTAGCGCTCACTGGAACGACGCGGTTTTGCTTATTTTTGATGACCGTAGCGATGTCCGCTTTATTTGGCATGTGATCTTTGCTTTGGTTTTGCACCGTGCGAGGTCAACGGGCAGAAACGGAGCGAAACTCTCTCACGCGAATTATTACCCGTTATTTTTACGATGGCCCACTGTCTGAGTGGAGCATCGTAACTCTTTATTCACCTACACGGTTATTTTTATCCCAATATAACGTCACTAGGTGCATGTTTTACTTACGGTGATTATACTGATGATTTCAATTGGCATGTCCTTCGTAACGGGGCCGCAAGAAATGGTCACCTAAGCTATTGGATGTCCTAGTGTATTATATACATGCATGGCTGTCGAGCATTTTGCCTGTCTTTTACATTATTTTTTTTTTATTTCTTCAGTAAAACGACTACCTCGATATGGCACAGTTACCTATGCCTGTAACGACTGCAGTGATATCAATCGTGGTCCTACTTTTTTTTTTCCCGGCCAATACAGTAAACATCTCTGGCATATCTCCACGGCTGAGAAGTTAATGCTTCTTTGTATCCCAGTGCTTCTGGAAGGTAAACGTACTGTACGGATCTCACTGGGTGAATATCTTGGCATTCAGTTATGATGTGTTGAGTCGTTTTTGATCTTTTGCTGCCGCATATAAATACTAACCTTTGAACGAAGTGCCCTCTCGCTGTCAAAGGTCACGGTGACCTTGGACGTCTTGGTATAGGTTAGGGAAACGTAGAGGTTGCTGTCGTATAGATAGTTCCCGGACAGTTCTGCATCAGAGCAAAACTTAAAAAAGAGAACGAAAGAAAGAGAAAATAATCTCAATACCTGAGCGTGTTCTATAAATGAAACTTCTCTCGATGAAGAAATTTAAAAGCCGCTAATGAATATGAGAATTCTTACTCACAATATCTGCTCGATGTCACGTTCCGACATTTGGATCGAAATATTATGTGTCTTGCGCAACATATACGGGAGTCTATGTTGCGCACTAGCACCAAGTTTCCTATGCACCTACTTCGCGAAGGATGATGAAGAAGAAGTTTATTTCACCACATAAGTACACTGATATATACAAAGCGGTAGGGATGGCAGGATAGGAGGTAGGGATGCAGGGATCGTTAAGCCTCAAAATTTTGTGGGAAGGAAAATGGAGCGGTCTTCTTCATGTTCAGTAGAAAGAAATCAGGTTTCACATCGTTTGAATAAGGTACCACAAGGACAGTCGCACCACAATATTGTGAGACGGAAGACAGACGGTTAAAGAGTAGAAATGCATAAGCGTATTTAATGAGAAGGGAAATAATTACATGCATAGGCAGGAACAAATACACAACTGCAGCAGGAATATTACCCGATGACTGTAAGCTCGGTGTAGCATGAAAATAAAATAGATCCGCAGACTTTATTTAGGGGATTTCACCCGTTTCAAAAGCACTTGAAGATGCTAATGCGCACAGCTTCTTCTCTTCCCTCTCTCTCTGTCTTTATAATACTTAATTCAGGTTTTCTCAGAAGTATCGCCAGCTCCAAGGTGCCTGTTATCTTGTGAGGCACATCGTTTTCATTAAAAGAAAAAAAATGAAGAAATAATCAGTCGGCGTGTAGGTAACGTACATACCATGCGTAAAATGCGCACGGGTGGCTTTGCGAATGTTAGCTTACGACATTTCTGGGAATAAATACAACCATCTTACGAGCCTAATGCTCCCTCATCGACGCTTGCACAGCGTATGTAAATTTTGTTTTATTCTAAAAGTCCCTCTCCCAATGCTACGGAAGTAGCGACGCGTCCACGGCGTTGAATGTTATTAAATTAACCGATATCCGTCAGCACCGCCACTGGAAGCGGCAGCGCTTCCATCGTTCTCGTGTACAGAGTTCGATTACGCGACATCACTTGGCCTTTGCGACAGCTCACGCGGCGTGGAAAAGGTGAAACAGCGTCTGAGTAGGTTTATCAAGTATGAAATGCTTTTAGCTCCTGTTGTCACTGAAGTTCAAGAGACCTTGAGCTAAAATTTGGAGCCGTTATCCATGAACTCTAGGAGAGAATGGAACGAGAACATCCGGGCATCGTTACTCGAAGAAAACGAGATCATGAGGGCATCCAATCGAAATTTAAGAAAATGCGACCTTGGGCTCCCAATTCTTTCTACGTGACCGCATTCTTTCTACGTGACAGCTACAAAAATATTGCTTCCGAGTTCTTCCTAATGTTCGTTCACATCCCTCAAGCTGTTACTTCTAGTGCGCTGAAGTTATTATTTCCAGTTGCGGCGTTCAAAAGGCAGATACATGACACATGCGTTTCATTGTCATCGCTTGGCGCTGCGACAGCATTGCCTGTGCTGTTTTCATCGCCAGCGGTCCGTGAGTTCCGCGTGCATCCGGCGCACCGCGGGCGCCTGTTTGTCCGCGACGAGACTTGCAACGAGGTTCTGTGTGTGACAGGAAACTATCGCGTCCATAGCGACCAGTGCACATTATGGCGTAGTGTGGTGTGGTGGGGTGTGCGGTTGGGAACATGCACTACACCCATTTTAACGTTGTGGCTGGTATCATCTCTAGCCAATACGTTTCGCCGGTAGCCATTTCATTTTTACCGCTACTCTCGATTACGGGACAGCTAGCATTGTTTTTTAATATTCAACACCCGCAAACTTTCCCACTTGCTGTTGGATGGCATCACCTTATTAGCAGCAAAAAAGAAGAGTTGTTTATGGAATTCGTGGCACTTCTAATTTCGTTCATCGCGGAATATATACAACAGGGCCGGCATTTGCTCATGTTTTTGCCGGCTGTTCGTTGACAGTGCAACGTCAAGCCGCTGCCTGTGCAAGCGTAAGCTGGTCACAGCCTTTCTCGCCATCTTTGGGGTTAAAAATCGGACCCTACAATTTTGTAATCAAGAGGCAGTTTCTTGTCGCAGAATAACAGCGTTCACTATGTGGCCGAGTTACAACTGTCGATGGCGTTAGGCTATGTGAAAAAATATACACATATAAAAATATGTTATTTGTTTGAGCAATAGCTAAAATAAAAGAAGGCATTGACTACTACTTGGTAAAAATAGCAGATAACGTTTTCTGGTTTTCTTTTTTATTTTATTCCTATCTGGCGTTTGCTTGAATATTAGCACAAAATTGCCGCCGATTTCGTCATTTGTGTTATCGCTGAGTGGGGGTGCCATGCAAATGAGCACGATTAAGTGGTTCGCACGCTTCTTATGGAGGAAACTTAAAAAAAGTAGGCGCTGATTGTGAAGCCCTTGCATTCTATGGCTGATAGAGCTTAATAAAGACGCCACGAAAATGTTCCAGGAACGATATTGTCCGTAATTGCGCCATCAAGATACTTTCATGATAGCGTTATGCGTAACATGTAGCTGCATTTAGTTTTACGTAGTTGGCTTACGATAACGATACGAGTAAGCATAACAGCGTACCACGGGCGTGTGGGCCTGTTTGTCGCAAAATGAGTAAAAGAAGAAATGTAATGGTAAATGCCGAACCACTAGGGCAATCCCTAGCAATATTCGTTACATGCTGAAACCGAAGACCCAAGATTCACGGGGTATGTCGCGGTCCAGCGTGCTCTTTGTTGTGTATAGCGCTTCAGGTATTCTACTGCTTCACACTTGCTCATGAAGCTTGCTGTTTCATACACATACCATGGCCGCTCCAACGTAAAGTATTCCAAACTGTTTCCATTTCGTTTCTGCAATAAGCCTCACCGATTGTTTAATCATCTTTTGTCCCCCTTCCCGACCCTTTCGCATTGCTGTCGCGTAACCTGACGAAAAACCTCGAAGACTCGCAATAGAATGTAACGCATACACATTGATTATGCGCGATTAAACCAAGCAAAAGAAAAAAATTCATTTACAATTATGCACCTTTTAAGCCATTAGCGCTCAGTTATGGGTAGCAAGTTTCAGGGCAACACCCATTTCACCTGTCTGTTACGCGACGGTACAAATCTGCGAAAACTCTCCACGCCGATGTGACGTGTTAGCCATAAAAGTGCGTGGATCATCATCAGCCTATTTTATGTGCACTGCAGGACAAATAAATTCCAACTTTCGCCTTCGAATTTCCTAATTTCAACATCCCCTCTACTCTTCAGTCATCCTCGACAGCCCTTCGTTTCTCTTTGAACCTGTAATCCTAATGGTCCACCGGTTATCTAACCTACGCATTACAGGGCCTGCAAAGGCCCATTTTCATCTCTAATGTCAATTATAACACCGAATATCCCAGTTTTCTCTCTGATCCACATCGCTATCTTCCTGTGTCTTATCGTTACGCCTATCATTCTTTGTTTCATCGCTCTTTGTGCGGTTCTTAACTTATTCTCGAGCTTCTTTGTCAATCTCTAAGCTTCTGCCACGTATGTCAGCACCGAATAAATGCATTGACTGTACACCTTTATTTTCGATGACAGTGGCAAGCTTAAAGTCAGGATCTGACGATGTTTACCCTTAGCACTCCAACACAGTTTTATTCTTCTCTAAATTCTCTTCATTATTAGGGTCTCCTGTGAGTAAATAACCTAGGTAAACGCACTCCTTCACATGCTCTAGAGGCTGACGGGTGATCTTCCACGTTTGTTCTTTACCAGGCTATAGATCATTATATTTGTCTTCTGCATAATAATTTTCAAACCTACTGGGTGGGAGTTCCTTCGGTCTACCGGGGCGCAGTCGTTGCTGTGCCTAAGGCTCCGGACTTATTCGCCAGTGCGAGGAAAACCCCTCCCAAATGCCTACCCCTCGACCGCGCGCCGTTTTCCCCGGGCGCCGCGGCCGCGTCCCGCGACGTCATGCTACGCGGCCCTGCGATTGGGTCGTGGGGCGTGACGTAGGGAAGAAGCCCCGACTGGGGACGATCGCCGTGCACGGGGAAGTCGTGCTGCGGTAGGGACGAGCGCCGGTCCCGAGAGGCAAGCTGCAAGGTACGTGAGCGACCAGCTATTTGTGTGCCAAACGCCCCCGGCCTGGGGACGTTCACGTGCTTTGTCAGCTTGCGTAAGTGTGGCTTGCTGAGTGGCTCTGCGTTCCGCCCTTGCGGTAGTCGCAGGTGCTCAGTGCGTCACATTTTGCGTGTCCGAACCGTCGCAGACGATTGTCGGTGACGGGAAGCGCTAGGTAGCGTTTGCGAACGCATTTCGGTCCGCGTGCGCAAACCATTCTTCGACGCTGCGTGTAACCCGCCTTCCCTCGCCATCGGGAAACGCGGGCGCCGAGTGTACTCCGTGTGTTTGGGTGCAGTGTGGTACGTGTTGGCCATTTGTGATCAATAAACACCTTAACTGTCCTGGACGCCTTGTGTTCGTGGGAGAGCGCCCATGCGTACGGCCAGAGCCGGCCAGGCCTTTCGGCTCGGTGCTCGAACCTGCGGTGGGTCTATCGCCGTGCGCCGTCGTGCTGCGTCGTGAGTCTCCACTTCTCGGGGGGACCACTTGGCGACGCCGTGCGCGGAAACGTACAGTGAGCCCACAACTGTTACACTCTCAGTGGTAAGGTCCTCAACCATTCGTTGCAAGTATTGCCCAAGGTTGCTGAACAGGACAGTGTCAACTACAATCCAAAGGTTGCCGAGATATTTGCAGTTGATCCTCACTGCTAAGCTTTCCCACTTTAATAGCCAATATACTTCTTCCAAGCACACAGTGAATAGCATTGGAGAGGAGGAGGAGGAGGATTTTTATTATTGCAGAAACCATTGCGCGGTTCATTCCTGGATGGTTCCCTCTGACAAGGCTTTACTGGCGATCGCCGCTCACCGGGCCTGGTCGAGGGTCGCCAGTTGGCTTCCCAGGTCCAGTTCGGATAGTCTCGCCCACCAAACCACGTAGTTGGTGTGTGTGTTGTGACTCGTGGCGAAATTGCGTCGCGCGGTCGGTCGGTATATTCGTGTGTTATGTGCGCGAGTGCCGCTGTGTGGTTGGTACACCAGGGACATGTCCGGGGCGTATAACTGACAGGGGAGATTGCGTGTAGACGAGACAAGTGTGGGTATGTGTTAGTTTGCCGGCGGCGCCAGTCCCTTGCCTGGAGTTTGTTAAGAGCTTTGTGTGGGGGAGCGTATTGCGTTCTTCCGAGACGTTGGTCCTGTAGTATTTGTTGACCTGTCGTTAATAAATCGTGGATCGCTCGTCGGTCTGTCGGGGGCTGAAGAACGCTGTGGTCTGCCGCTCGGCTAGCGAGACCTCGAGCTGCGCAGTCCGCCTCTTCGTTGCCCCGCAGGCCTTGGTGCCCAGGGCAGCAGAAGATACCGTGGGTCCATTCTAGTGAGCGACCCAGGATTCGAATGGCTTGTATAGGGAGTGTTTCATTTATGTAGAAAGGACACGCCGCTTGTGAGTCCGTAAGGACGCGGGCGGACCTTGCCTTGCTCCCGGCGTCGCGAAGTGCGAGAGCGATCGCTGCTGCTTCTGCTGCTGCGCTGCATGTGGCGCGGATGGAGGCAGAGGCTACCAGGTTCCCCTGATTGACAACGGCGTGCGTGTATTTGGGCCCGCAACGCGGCGACGAGGGATACGGGCTAGCGTCCGTGTAGTATGTATCTGGGTCTCCGAAACAGCGTTTGTGCAACATGCGGGCACGCGCTGCTCTTCTCTCTTGATTGTGGGTATTGGAGAAAGTGTGTCTCCTTGCCTGATCCATCTGTTTATAAGTATATTTCTACTTTTGCAGAATCAAGGTGGCTGCAGAGTCATTGTAGATATTTTACAAGATACAAGCCACTCAGCAAGCCACACTTACGCAAGCTGACAAAGCACGTGAACGTCCCCAGGCCGGGGGCGTTTGGCACACAAATAGCTGGTCGCTCACGTACCTTGCAGCTTGCCTCTCGGGACCGGCGCTCGTCCCTACCGCAGCACGACTTCCCCGTGCACGGCGATCGTCCCCAGTCGGGGCTTCTTCCCTACGTCACGCCCCACGACCCAATCGCAGGGCCGCGTAGCATGACGTCGCGGGACGCGGCCGCGGCGCCCGGGGAAAACGGCGCGCGGTCGAGGGGTAGGCATTTGGGAGGGGTTTTCCTCGCACTGGCGAATAAGTCCGGAGCCTTAGGCACAGCAACGACTGCGCCCCGGTAGAACGAAGGAACTCCCTCCCAGTAGGTTTGAAAATTAATATGCAGAAGACAAATATAATGATCTGTACTCCTTCATAACGTAATGCCTCTATGGCTGTTGGTATCTCTACTTAATCAAATGACTTTCCGTAATCTATGAAAACCTTACAGAAAGCCTGATTGTACTCTGTGGATTTGTCGATTACCTGATTGATGACATGAATGTTTTCGATAGTAGAGTATTCCTCCCTGAAGCCAGCCTGTCCTTCTCGTTGACTGAAGTGTTGCCCTTATTCCATTGGAAATTATCTTGGTGAATATTTTATGCAATACTGCCAGTAATCTAATTAGTCTATAATTTTTCAATTCTTCAACATGTCCGTTTTTGTGAATTAGTATTGTTCTGGCATTCTTCCAGTTCTCTGGAAGCTTTGAAGTCGTGAGATATTTCGTATAAGGGGCCGCAAGCATTTCAAGTATGATGTCTCCTCCAACTTTGATTAAACCGACTGTTATTGCATCTTCTTCTGCCACTTTTCCCCATTTCATATTTTGCAAGGTCCTTCTTACTTCATCTATTGTTATAGAAGGAGCCGCTGGAACCTGTTCATTAATACTTCAAAGGCAGGTATCGTGGCTATTTTGGCTACTGAACAGTTCGATACATATTTTCTTCCACTGTTTTTACTATACCTTCGAGATTGCTGATGATGCTACCCTGCTGATCTTTCAACACACAAATCTTGGCTTGTTGTATTCAAGATGTTCATTTGACTTATTTCATGCTTCGTCCATTTTTTACTGCTTCCTCAGTCTTTCTTACGGTATAATTTCGAATATCGGCTACTTTCTCCTCGTTGATCAGTTTTGTCTGTTCCGCGAATTACTCCTGGCTTGTTGTGGTGCCTGACACCGGCAAAAAAATCCGAGATCCAGGGAGGTTATACTAATCCATGTACAGCCAAATTGAGGAAACCCACTAAGCTTCATCAAAATACACTCCCTCCCAAGAACAGGAATTGGCCTCCCTGGTGCAGTATTCGGCCAGTAGCCCCCTTATGAGTCCATCGAGTGCATGAATATGCCTACAAAGACTAACATTTTTCCGGAATAGCCTGAGACTGCTCTGTTTCGGAAGGAATAGATGCCTGCCTACCGATCATTCAGACACCGGCTACTTGGAACTGCCGGCAACCACGAAATTGTTGCGTCATCATCATCATCATCCTAATTATCATCATCATCATCATCATCATCATCATCATCATCAGCCTGGTTATGCCCACTGCAGGGCAAAGGCCTCTCCCATACTTCTCCAACTACCCCGGTCATGTACTAATTGTGGCCATGCTGTCCCTGCAAACTTCTCAATCTCATCCGCGCACCTAACTTTCTGCCGCCCTCTCCTACGCTTTCCTTCCCTTGGAATCCATTCCGTAACTCTTAATGACCATCGGTTATCTTCCCTCCTCCTTACGTGTCCTGCCCATGCCCATTTCTTTTTCTTGATTTCAACTAAGATATAATTAACTCTTAGTTGAAATCAAGAAAAAGAAATGGGCATGGGCCATTTTTTTTTGTTGTTTTTTGTTGGAAATTGTTGAGTATAATAAACATTTTGGCATAGCAGTGTAACGTTGTCAAGCCTCTTAGGCACGTTATGGACATTGCTCTGCAAACTCTTCTTAGCTGAGGATCCATTTTAGCGGAGTTCTTCAATTTGCGATGCACGCCGCCGCGATTTTCTACTAGCCACCTCAAGCTAACGAAGGGGAACGGGTCTAATTGCAGACGCTGGCACCACCCTCCTCTTCTGGTTATCTAGTTTCACTGCTCTAGCTCAGCGGAACCGGCACCCTCTCCACTGCTTCGTGCTCAGGTACTCTTGTCAGACAATAAGGTAAAAACAAACTGTGGAGGTAGCCAATGCTACTCGATTGGAAAGGAAATAAATTGTCTTCCTATAAACGAAGACAGCGTCGTTCGCTCAAATAATGCTGCGGGTCACTGACCTACGCTTGCGTCGGCGGTTCCGTTAATTTGACCCACGGAGGTTGGAATAAACACTTATTGGAATAGTTCTGCGTCATTGGATCGCATACGCAAGAAATAATATTTTCCGCAGTAATTGAACCGGCGACAAGTATCTGTAGAAGTTGCTTTGCTTTGAAGCCCGAGTCTCAGCTAACGTCAGCGAAGCTGTTCAAAGAAAAATAAGATTAACAAAAGTATGATACAAGATGCCATATATATCTCATATCTCATTCAGCAGCTTAGCTAACGTTATTTGAGACGCCCTAAGTGTCAGCGATGGTATGTGGAGCGGTATTTGGCCGACATTTTGAGGGAGGACCACGAAATAGTCATACATAGCGCAAAAAATGTTAAAATTGAAACAAGGAGCAATCGATCTCTGTAAAATTTCTACAACTGACCGGAAAGTCGCGACTGTCGGACGAAAAATTCACTGAAGATTACGATACTCTCTGAGGCCGAATTTGGGTGCCGTTTTATACGTGTTTCCATTTCGCAATATATTGGGTGACCTGGATAATCTGTCTCGCGGGGCACGTTGCAAACGGAGCGAAGTGTCGCGCGACCGCCTCGCTAATCTTGAGATTGTGAGAGGCAGCGCGTGGGTAACGCGTGGGCGCGATTCACAGCAGCTGCCCCAAACAACGCTCCCAGACGAAGCGCGCAGCTTTAGGGTAACCTGACAGCTATCGTCATCGCACTACGCTTTTCGTTTCGCACTTTCGCCATACCCTCCTCCTCCGCTTTTCGCCTCATGGTTCCGATGCACCGTCGTCCTCCGCTTTTCTCCTCACGTCTTTCATTCGCCGCTGTGCTCTGCGTTCCCTCTTTAACCATCGCTGTGCTCGTTCGCTCGGTTACGCCTGCGCCGAGGCTCGGCTCAGGAAAGGATGCCAAATAGCTGCGCTTTAAAATGAAGCTCGCGCCGCGACACCACAGCGAATCCCGTGGTACGTGATCCGCCTTTTCAGGTCGTTCTTACGCTGGCGGCAGGCGGACCTTGGTGTGTCCTCTAGACCAACACTAATCAGACCCACTCACCGACGCTGGTGGCCGGAACTGCGACAGATTGTTCGGCTTGCAGGGCATGAAGGCGCTGTAATTGCCGATCCGTACATTTCGCGGAGCTGGATTCTCCGGCTCGTATAGTCGCGCTCGAAGAGTGAACGCCAGTGCCAGTGAAGGAACGGTGGTGGCGTTAGCGACCTGCTGCAGCAGTTGGATAGAGTCGGTCTGGGAAATCGTAGAGTGGTGCAGTGCTTTAATGAGAGATGTTTTCATATTTCCTTGCGATTCGACGATTCAAGAATTGTTTATTATTGCGATAGCTATAGTACAGACACTCCAGGCGCATTTCTGGCGCCGTCATCGGCGTCGCCGAGATGTTCCGCATACAGTCCAAGGGCGATAACACTATCACCGCGCGCCCTGCGCTGTATGTGCCAGTTGAAGCGTGCGAGGGGAGCGGTCGGGCGGCTCAATCTCGTCCGCTTGAAAGCGAAGAAAGCGGCGAGGAAGCGCGCCGTCTTCCATCGCGTTCGAGACATCGGAGGAAGAGGATGGAGGGGCGCAGCGTTCTACACCGGCTGCAGCTGCGCATGTCATAGTTCCGCGCGGTCGCCCTGCCGTATGAGAGCGATCACCATTGGGGGCAGGGTCTAAATGCGTCGGCGGCTCGTAGCACTGTCCGTGCTGTGTTTCCTTGGCGCTCAGTTAGCGTTGAAGCGATGGACAGCACAAAGGCCACTTAGCTCACTGCTGCTGCCGTATTTGCTCACGCCAGCGTCTTGTCATAGAGTGCGTGCGTTCATCGAGTATGATGCGTTTATGTTTGCTGTTCGCGCTGATGCCAGGCTCGTTAATTATGTCAGCAAGCGAATGTTTACAAATTAATTCTGCCTATAAATGTACTGTACTGATTTGGTATGGTTGTCTGCTAATTTGCTATCGCAATCGATGCTTCGCCTTTCAGGCAGGATTTGGACTTTTTGTTTGTTGCTAAATGCAGTGGACAATCTGAAATCTATGCTCCAGGTGATGGTTCACCATTTTACCTCGTCGGTCGACGCCTCGCCTTTATCTGCGTTCGTCCACGTGCGCCTATCGGCACTCGGCATTTCCGAGTAAAATGCGCCATGTCTATTGTGCTTTAACGCTGTGATGCTTGATGCTGCCAACTGGAAACAGCAAGCTATACTCGCAACTACACTTGAAAGACAATACTAGTTTAGAATTCATTAGAGAATTTTAGAATAGGGGCCCCAAACATTTAGAGGCCTCAAAAAAATATAGCGTCGAAGCTACTGCGTATGCGCGAGACGCAAACTGCGTTTGGGTTTTGCATTAGGAACGCTATTTCACCGATTTAGCCGGAGCCCAAATAGCGGCCCCAAAAGCTTATCGTCAGTAAACATGGCGGCATCCATCGAAGCGACGACTCTAACCTATATGAACTCCAACTGTTATTGACTGAATGTGTGGTGTTTATTGGCGCAAGGTCCAGGTATTACTGTTATTTTTTCTTTGATTCAATACTCTGCCCTATTCCGAAAACGCTGCATTGGCACAACATGATTGTTCTAGGGGTGACTCTCCAGTTCATGATAGAAAAATGCTCGAGTTTTCGTGGCCAGCTGCCTCGCTATAAGTGTAGGGATTTAGTACAGCTGGCAGCACTTCCAGTTGCGGCACAAAAGAAATAACCTGCTTCATAGTTTTCTGCCCCCATCCGTGTATGCCCGTAAAAAAGTACCGGTGGTGGTGGTGGTGGTGGTGGTGGTGGTGGTTCCGCCTCATCCTCCTTCGAGTTGAGATCAGGGGTGTGTCACCAGGTGTCGATGAGCCCCGTGTCTCGCAGGAAGGCTATCAGCAGTCGTTGCGCTCTCTTCCTGAATGCCGCGGGCCCTCCGGGGAAAACAACGTCTTGAAATGTCCTGTGCGTGAGACCGCTTTTTTGCAGGTTGTCGACCAACGCTTTTCTTTCTGTGTCAAACAGTGGGCATAGCCCAATGAAATGCTCGATGTCACCAATGTCACCACAGAAAACACAGAGTGGGGAAGCGCGAAGCCCAGTCTTGAATAACCAAGCTGGGGTGTATGCGGAGTCGGTCCTGATGCGGTATAAAAGCGTCGCTTATTCGCGTGTAAATCCACGAGTCACACAGGATTCGTGTGGATTCTTGTGCATCTGTCTAAAGTGAAGGCGGATTGCATCCTTAGGGTTTTGAAAAGCTTTTGGAGCTTTCACTTTTGGGACACATGTCAGCGCTAGGCGTGCAAGGGCGTCAGCTTCCTCATTTCCATCAATTCCTACGTGTGATGGAATCCACTGAAACCTTATGTTAAATCCTTTGCTCGTTAGGTCGTCAATCAGTGCCAGAGACTGCCTTGTAAATTTCTCTAGAGGTAGGCCCCGATGTAATCTTTGTAATGCTGACTTGGAATCCGTCAGCACCACGACATCTCGTGCAGAAAAGGCACGTAGTTTCCGCAAAGCCGCGGTGATTGGGGCGCTTTCTACTGTTGTAGAGGAAACTACGCGATCCAGTCGGCCAGACCATGACACATCAAGGGATGGTATGCAGAATGCCGCTGCAGCTATCTGTTTGTGCGCACACCGAACCGTCTGTGTACACTTGTAGATGGCTTCGAAACATAGTGCTCAAGTGGTCCAGCACAATAAACTTGGCTTCGGCAGTTGAAATGGTGCGTTTTGTCGGTAGGTGGGGTACATTGAGGCTGCAGGTAACGTCCGGGAACGACCATGGCGGGTCAGGGCGACTTCGTTTAGGCCACTCCAATCCTAACAATCGGAAGGTGTTCAGCGCCGCATGGAAATGTGATCGAGTTCTTGATCTTAGCCGCCGGAGAAGCGCCGTGCCTGCGCGTGACTCGCCCAGCCTTAATAGCTGCGTCAGCAAGGCCTGAGATGCCAAGAGGCGGAGTGGAAGAGACTCTGCCTCATTAGTGACTTTCTTGTTTGAAGCCGCCGTTGGAACTCCCATCGCCAAGCGAAGTCCCTTTCTGTGCACTGCCTCCAAGCGCTCGAATTGACTCGATGACGGTGATATCAGAGAGAGCTGATAGAGAATGCGGCTTGTTATCAGTGCAGCGTTCAGTTTAAGCATGGATATAGGATTGTTTCCCCAACGTACACCTGCCAATCGACGAAGTGCGTTGATTCTTTGCACTGATGCAGCCAAAACACTTTCGACCGCACCACGCCATAGTAGCTTGTTGTCGATGGTGACGCCCAGGAATCGAACATGAGTTGCACGAAGAATTGAATGCCCTCTGATATTCAGCGTCAGACATGTTGACTTGCGTCTCACTCCCGGCAAAAGCATGAAGGCTGATTTTTCTGCTGATAAGGATAGGCCAAGCGTCGATAAGTGGCCATCGATAGTGGAGATTGCGCCCTGGGCTATCCGGGCCAAACGTTTGTGTTGGTACCCCGAGATCCAAATGCAGATGTCATCTGCGTAGATGGACATTTTAACTGCCGTCTGACCTACTTTCAGGGCATCTGGAAGGCTGGCCATGGCAACGTTAAAAAGCAAGGGGGATAGGACACTTCCTTGTGGGACGCCGAGGGAAATGCGTCGCTTGACACTCATTATACTTCCCAGCTTAACTTGTACACATCGATCACTGAGAAATTCATGGACGAATCGAAGAGCATTTCCCGAGACGCCCATGGCTCGGAGTCCGTTTATGATGTCTGTATGAAGCACACAGTCATAGTACCGGGTCACGAGCATAAGCCAGGACTCTAGTCTCGATTTTTTAAATAGATGCATCTACGAACAGACTGTCGTTTCACTGCTTTCGAAGAAAGTGGCTGAAGATGCCGGGCAAACAAAAGAGGTAACAAACAGCATCTTAGTTTTACTGCGGACTCCACTTTTATACTGGCACTTCATTTATTAATAACTCTAAAGACCCCGATGTACTCTTTGTACAACATTCTGGTGTATTACGTGCTAAATTATGGTGTTATACATGCCAAAACAACGAGCAAATTATCAGGCATGGCGTAGTGTGGACTCCGGGAATTTGAACCTCCTCGGAATGTTTTACCATGCACATAAATGTAAGAATACGGGTGCTTTCACATATCGCCCCCATCAAAATGCGCCCGCCGTGACATGGATTCGACCTCGCCACCTCGTGTACAGCAGCCCAGCACTATAGCCACTAAGCAACCATGGCGAGTACATTTTCACTCCACCTTGATAGTCCAGTGGCGCCGACATGTTCTAACAGCAAGAATGTGACATCATGGACAACTCTATGAAAACCTCTTTCAAGATTAATTTGTGTGATGGCAACTCGCGTACCCCCCCCCCCCCCCTTTCGTTTCGTCACAATGCGTTGTGCGTCCTCACGCGTTTTCTGTCTTGAGAAACAAACTAGAAATTAGGGTCGGTTCATTGCTACTAGAAAGCCACAGTATGGTTATTTCACATACCATTCACTAATCGATAGCTTTGGCGCAACCACTCTGTATTTTAAATATTTGCTTTTCGAAGTAATGCAAGTTGAAGAGCAAAGCAGAAGCATCCGGCTTCCCGTGCTTGGGACGTATTCAAGGACGATCACTCATGGCGAAACTATTGCTATTGCTATTACAGTGCTAAACGGGCCATCAGCTCATCCGGTTGCTTCCCGTACTGGGTACGCATTCACGGACGACTTACCGCGATAATATCGCGTTTGCGTGGAGAGGTGCTAAGCCAGTCTATAAGTTCATCCGGTCTTGCTCCTCAAAAAGCCTGCACTGAAAGTAATATTGGTTAAAGCGATTATATCCCTACTTGCAAATTTTTTTTTGTGCAAGTTATCGGGTGAGATAAATGTGGTGTTTGACCTCTGCCGCAGCGAACTGTCAATCAGTTCATCCGGCTTTGCACCGTAAAAAAATTAAAAAAAAATACTCATTGTCCTTTAACTCTATGAAGAAGGATGACCAGCGATGCTGTGTACGTGGGCCCCTTTATGGCGAACTACACCTCCATCGCGGGTCGGCCTTACATTGCACCATCTTCGGGATCAGTTCCCGTATGGGGAGTGCTTAACGCCTGCTTCACCTCCCCCGCGAGTCGGCCCGGCATTGAACTCTCTCCGGGAAGCGGCCCACGTATGGGGAGTTCTTGCTTACCACGCCAACAACGCAACGAAAATTACCTTGGACGGTAGAGGTATACAGCTTCCCTGTAAAAGCCCGGACTGAATTTGCTAATGCGTAAAGCCATTACGTCCCTATTTGCGCAATTTTATGTACACGTTTTTTTTTTTTGTAAGATAAATGTGACATGTGCCTGCAACCGAACCGCTGTATCTGCCATTGGCCGGCCACGGCGGCCGCATTTCGATGGGGGCGAAATGCGAAAACACCCGTGTACTTAGATTTAGGTGCACGTTAAAGAACCTCGGGTGGTCGAAATTTCCGGAGTCCTCCACTACGGCGTGCCTCATAATCAGAAAATGGTTTTGGCACGTAAAACCCCATAATTCAATGTCCCATCTGCCATTCGAGCCAGAATCCTGATGAAAAGCGCACTCTTGCTATGTTACAGAAACTCCTTTGATGTCCTGTTATCTTGACAGACATATTTAACTTCATGTCCCTAACCATACTGCGCAGAAGGAAACAATGAAGAAATATTTTCGTAAGGTATACGCAACGTTTGTCTTTATATAGAAGTTTAATTTCCTGCTCATAAAATGCCAGTTCTTTTTTTTTCTTTCGATAATATATTTCCCTAGCTACTACCGAGCTTGATAGCGCACAAAGTTGATATGGAAATTATTGCACCGCTGAACGCATTAAACTCAGTGCAAAAAAAATTGCAACCACTAGGCGCCCAAGTAGTTGTTCTCACTCCTTTTTGTCAGGCTAAAAATATTTATAATATAATGCGAAAACTCAAATATTCACGAGCACGTACGTTCGGAAAACGTGTAAAGCTCATTACGTATATTTTTTTAGGAACGTCCCATGGCCGTTTACAAATTCTTTAGCTAATTTTTGAGGTGCGGTAAAACATGCGTTGGCCGGCGACTGAACTATTGGCGGCGAGGAGTCACGGAGTCGCTATCTATCGGAAGCGCCTCGCTGGCGTAGTATGAGGGATCAGGCGGCGAGCTCCTCATAGGTTTTGCTGTCAGCGCTCACTGAAAACACCACGCGCGAGCTCTCCCGGACATTTCTGTAGATACTTACGAAACGAGAGACGTTTTTTACTGTCTAAATAATAATCTTGGGCAAATTGAAAGAACAGAATCGTTTACAGGCGCTATCTCTTTACCGAATACGTACAATGAACGCCACTGCGCGCGGTCGCCGCGATGGAGTCTCCCGAACCGGCTTCTTGCGTGAAAGGTAGGTAAACGCTGAGAGCAAACTATGTGAAATATGTTGTTATAGTGTTTGTATAACTAAATGGAGCGTAATAGAATGAAGCTTCAATAAAGCGATGGCATAGATTCGCAGCGACCGACTGCGCGTCTGCATGCTTGTGTGCACACTGTTTCGCTTTCACCGCGTGCGCGTTTTCGCACCGTGCCATAAGCTTTAGGCCGCAGAATATGAGCATTTGACAGTGTACAAGCAGCCATTGTTGCCTGGGTGCTATCAGAGCTGTTCAAAAATAGTTTCATTGTAGAGACTTCGACGCCTACGTGGAGAGGACTGTGATGTGCCGTCGCGACGATTCAATCTTTTTTTTTCTTCTAAATTCTTGACGTTTCAATATTATTTCTCGAGTTGCGTCGCACTGTATGTTCATCGGTGTTCTCAGCGTGCGATTTCCCGCTGCTTTTTTTTTTTTTGTAATGCAGTGCATTAATTCATAACACAAACATGACCATATGCCATGCTTTTTTTTTAATGTGCTTCTTACCGCTCCCTTTCCACTCCAGTGAACTTTCCAGTATCTATAGCATCGACAAGTTCATAGACCAAACCCTCATGACATTAGTCGGGCAGCGGAATCGGGCGAGCGCCTCAGTGCGCGTTTTCCGAACATCGCAGACCTGGCGCCGTAGCAGAAATCTTCCTCGCGTCTGTGCTTACTGCAAACCCGAGTTGTAGGCGATGACTGTTTGCCGGTTTTATGTTTCGCGAGCCAACCTTCACGCAGCTTCTTGTCCTGCGGCTACGTGTGAATAACGCTGACACCAGGCTCCGTTGCGTACGTCCGGCACTGTGGCACCGAGCAGTAGCCTACCATGTTGCGTTCCTTCAAAGGCAGCCACTACCTATTGTAGTGATTTCAAGCGTTGTAAAGGAGACACTCAAAGCGGGAAAATCTCGCCACTAAACAAGGACCGCAGTACGAGGGAATTTAAACTCTCGTTTTCAGCTCGCTTCGGCGCTACCGAAGCAGCCGAAGCGGCCGCTATGTACACGTGATCCCTAACAGCACGTCACGCCGACGGTGGCGCCAGCTTTTCAAGTGGTGGAGCTCGAGGCCAATATCGCATCACCCTACTGTGGAAGAGCCCGTATGGCGTTGATCGCGCGTCTCGTCTGAATTGCATCTCTTCTTCTACGCCTCCTCACCGGCACAATAAAGCAACATGGCGGCGTCCTTGCAGTTCCTGATGTCCCTGCCTGGGTGCAATGGGGAGTTTCTCTCGTAGAGTTGGTTACATCAACTCAACAGCTAAACATTGGAGACTATCTAGTGTGACACCCACCGAGGCAGCTTAGTGCCTAAGGCGTTCCATTGCTGAATTCAAGGTCGTTCATTGAATTGCGGCCACAGTGGCCTAATTTCGATGTGAGCGAAATGAAAGAAAAATTGCTTATGTACGTGGATTGAGGTCTAGGTTAAAGAACCTCAAAATGTTAAAGTTACTCCAGAATCCTAGTAATGACAGCGGTCTTTCGGCCTCTAAAACCCACTAATGAAATTTGAAGCGCGATGAGCGAGTGAACATTCAAAAGCGCCAGTTTCAGTCAATATAAAAATTGTTTGAGCAATAGCTGGAAATAATTATACGGCATTTCTCAGCTACGTTTCTCTGTGTCTTGGGTAATTACTACGCCACTCCGAGTTTTGGCGCAACCAAAATGGGGCCCATCTCATTTTTAATGCATCGCATAAATTATATCCTTTGTAGTCATGATTATACCCGCAAATAAAAAAAGAACTGGGCCCACGCTTTCTTACGATATTTTTGTGCAATGTTTGTAGCAAATCCTATAATAATTGGGGAACTAAAAAGGGACTTTCATTAGATTGCTTCAAAATAAGGGGCATGTTGTGCGTAATGGGGTGTAGATGAAATAAAGTTATCCGAGTTAACCACCGCATTTGTAGTAAATTAAGTGTTCAAACAGCGCGGGCTATCACTGCCAATACTGCCACCGACACAAATTTTGCATAAGAAAGGGGGAATATCATAGATCTTGTACAAGAGAACTTATGTGGGCTTCCTGAATAGCATTTTTTTTAAAGGACAATGTCGCGCTTTCGTCGAAAAGGCGACGAATTTCATTGTGATAGCAAAGTATTAAACAAATACTCAAAATAACATTTGTAGTTATAAAGGCAGCATTAGTCGAAGTAAACATTCACTTATTCGTAAAACTGGCAAGGACGGTGTCAGGCCCGCCAAGGGAAACATGAACAATGCTGGCATGATGAATAACGTCGGCATTAGGAATCAAATGCTTGGGGCTGCCGGTCGCTTCAACACCTGTGCGACACGTGACATTACGCGATATCCAACAGTACGCACGCAGGAAAACAGTGCGCGTGAAGCGACGCGCCATGGCGGCTCGTCAACAGATGTATCCGTCGAAATATACCTTCAAGATACGGTGCACGGCAAGCGTATTACTATATCACACAAAGAACCTGTCTGACGGCAGGCTATTCCAGTCGGGTACTGTTCTGGGTATAAGTGATTGTGCGTAAAGAGCTGAGTGACACACCGGTCGTTTGACTTTAGAAGGGTGATGACAGAGGGTGACTGAAAGAAGTCATGAAGCAAACGCTCGTGATGATAAAGTTTGAGAGTGAAAGGCACGCGTGCTTCCGCCGCAATGACAGAGGCTCCATTTCGGCCCATTTCTTTAAATATGTAAAACGGGACTACGGGGAATAATCTGAAAAGACAAAACGAGCAGCATGGTTTTGCAAGTATCCCAGGTTACGTACGACGTAGTCCTTCTTAGGATCCCAACTGGCACATGCATACATGCATTTTAGGTATGATTAAAGTAGTGTAGGCGAGTGTTTTTTTAAGTGTCATGGTACATGCCTTAGTCTTTGTTAGATTAATCGAAAGCTGTGGTTGGCAGATGTAAGAGTGACGTGATGTGATGAGCCATGTTAGATCAGATTGAAAATTGACTCCTAGGTATTTATACGTGGTAGTAAACTCAACAATATTATAATCAAAAGAGTATAACTCAGGAACTCAGGAAGAGGACCTTAGTGTTGAAGCAATGAACGGCAATCTTGTGGGCATCATTAAGGAGTGTGCAATAGAAGTCGGTGGTAACTCCGTTAGAGAGGATACCAGTAAGCTATCGCAGGAGACGAAAGATCTGATCAAGAAACGCCAATGTATGCAAGCCTCTAACCCTACAGCTAGAATAGAACTGGCAAAACTTTCTAAGTTAATCACCAAGCGCAAGGCAGCTGACATAAGGAACTATAATATGGATAGAATTCAACATGCTCTCAGGAACGGAGGAAGCCTAAAAGCAGTGAAGAAGAAACTAGGAATTGGCAAGAATCAGATGTATGCGTTACGAGACAAATCCGGCAATATCATTACTAATATGGATGAGATAGTTCAAGTGGCTGAGGAGTTCTATAGAGATATATGCAGTACCAGTGGCACCCACGACGATAATGGAAGAGAGAATAGTCTACAGGAATTCGAAATCCCACAGGTAACACCGGAAGAAGTAAAGAAAGCCTTGGGAGCTATACAAAGGGGGAAGGCAGCTGGGGAGGATCAGGTAACAGCAGATTTCTTGAAGGATGGTGGGCAGATTGTTCTAGAGAAACTGGCCACCCTGTATACGCAATGCCTCATGACTTCGAGCGTACCGGAATCTTGGAAAAACGCTAACATAATCCTCATCCATAAGAAAGGGGACGCCAAAGACTTGAAATATTATAGACCGATCAGCTTACTGTCCGTTGCCTATAAGGTATTTACTAAGGTAATTGCAAATAGAATCAGGAACACCTTAGACTTCCGTCAACCAAAGGACCAGGCAGGATTCCGTAAAGGCTACTCAACAATAGACCATATTCACACTATCAATCAGGTGATAAAAAAATGGGCGGAATATAACCAACCTTTATATGTAGCTTTCATTGATTACGAGAAAGCGTTTGATTCAGTCGAAACCTCAGCAGTCACGGAGGCATTGCGTAATAAGGATGTAGACGAGCCGTATGTAAAAATATGGAAAGATATCTATATCGGCTCCACAGCCACCGTAGTCCTCCATAAAGAAAGCAACAGAATCCCAATAAAGAAAGGCGTCAGGCAGGGAGATACGATCTCTCCGATGATATTCACAGCGTGTTTACAGGAGGTATTCAGAGACCTGGATTGGGAAGAATTGGGGATAAGAGTTAATGGAGAATACCTTAGTAACTTGTGATTCGCTGATGATATTGCCTTGCTTAGTAACTCAGGAGACCAATTGCAATGCATGCTCACTGACCTGGAGAGGCAAAGCTGAAGGGTGTGTCTAAAAATTATTCTGCAGAAAACTAAAGTAATGTTTAACAGTCTCGGAAGGGAACAGCAGTTTACAATAGATAGTGAGGCACTGGAAGTGGTAAGGGAATACATCTACTTAGGACAGGTAGTGACTGCGGATCCGGATCATGAGACTGAAATAATCAGAAGAATAAGAATGGGTTGGGGTGCGTTTGGCAGGCATTCTCAGATCATGAACAGCAAGTTGCAATTATCCCTGAAGAGAAAAGTTTATAACAGCTGTGTCTTACCAGTACTCACGTACGGGGCAGAAACCTGGAGGCTTACGAAAAGGGTGCTACTTAAATTGAGGACGACGCAACGAGCTATGGAAAGAAAAATGATAGCTGTAACGTTAAGGGATAAGAAAAGAGCAGATTGGGTGAGTGAACAAACGCGAGTTAATGATATCTTAGTTGAAATCAAGAAAAAGAAATGGGCATGGGCAGGACACGTAATGAGGAGGGAAGATGACCGATGGTCATAAAGAGTTACGGAATGGATTCCAAGGGAAGGAAAGCATAGCAGATGGCGGCAGAAATTTAGGTGGGTGGATGAGATTAAGAACAGGGACAACATGGCCACAATTAGTACATGACCGGGGTAGTTGGAGAAGTATGGGAGAGGCCTTTGCCCTGCAGTGGGCATAGCCGGGCTGATGATGATGATGACGTTGGAATGCGAGACGAAGAGCGTTTATATGACATGCATTTAGTTTGAGTACAGTTTAGGCTCTTTTGCCAGGACACCATGCATTCAATGCATTCAAGTCTGGTTTCAGTGCTTCCATGGTCAGTAGCAGTAGAAATTTTACGGTAGATAGCGCAATCATCGGCGAGCAGTCTTACTGGGGATGCCATGTGGTAAGCCAAGTCCGAATTGATATAGACTAGAAAAATCAAACGACCAAACACCCTCCCTTGCGGAACACCAGACGTAACATTAATAAAGGATAAATTGTAGTTATTAATATTTTTCAATTGAGTTCGATATGACACGAAATCTTTTACCCATGCAATGACTTCTACGTGAATGCTAACATATTTAAGTTTCAGTAGTAGCCTGCGATGCAAACAGAGTCAAAAATTTTTGAAAAATCTACGAAGACGGCGTCAATTTGGTTGCCTGCATCACTCCATGAAAGCAAGTCATTAGTAAATACAGCCAACTGCCCATCACATGAATATCCCTCAAAGAGAAGCTGAAGTGTCTGACGAATTCAATAAGGCGCTCATATACGGATGCGGGAGCCTTATAAACCATGGCGGTAAAATTTTGGGCGGGATTTTTCAATTAGGACCGACGTAATCACCGGTTAAAATAGCGCTGTCGCTCGCACAAAGGCGGAACGAACGCACAAAGGCGGAACAAACGAACGCACAAAGGCGGAACGGGTGCGGACGGACGGATGGTAACTGGTCTTGGAAGACCTTATGAATACACGAACTTGTACACACCTTGATTTTGATTTACTGCTATATCCTTCGTATTAGCACGCTGAACGGAAAGTACATGGTTATCTCCCTCCATTTACGCAGGTTTCGTCGCAAATCGCCGTTAATTTTCTATTCGCACGTCTGTTGTGAAACAGCCTACATGCAGCTGCCATAACGCAGTGCATGCACGTGTTTGAAAGCCGGTGTATGCCAGGGCGCAGCGCACCCCCTCGCGAACAGAGAGAAACCGGCTGTCCCATGTAGCCAATGGAATTTGCCGCCTTTATGGCTCCGGTTAAGAGTAGCGTGCGGATGGCGCTCGGATGAAGGTGGCTACACGTGCTACAAGAGCCGGGAAGCTTTTCCCGCATGTAAACCGTCTGTGTAGATTGCCGACAGCTTTGGGGCAACGCACAAATGCCGACGATGGCAACCCTGCTTACGTTCAACGAGGTGGCATGCAGGAGCACAACAGTACAGTTGTTTGCCCAAAAACGAACTTACTGGATCGCTGACTACAGCTTTGCAGAAAACATACTCACCAAAGAACGTTTCTAACACGAGGAGATGCTAACACTTCGCTTTCGTTCGAGTCGAAAGTACTGCTTGCTACCAGCATCTTTTGCTTCTTGGAGAGTCCGGCTACGTACATGTAGGGAGCAACGCCGAACTCTTCAGAGAAACGCAAGCTCTCGAGATCCACGATTACCGTCTCGCCAAACCACCTTGCACCATGCTTCATGTGTGGTGGCAGTGGTTGTTCCGGACGAACGCCATTGTTGACGTCACAAGGCGCCCGACCAATCACCGGCGGAAACGAGGCGTGCGAGATGCCCCGAGTCTGCTGCTGCACTTTTCGTCGAAATAACATTTGTTTTCCCTTCCTTTCGCTCAATTTCGATGCTATACTCGAATTCAGAGTTGAAAACCGTTACGTACAGCTCTTCACTCATTTTTTTCTGGAAAACTCTTGAGCTTCCCTTCAATGACACCGTGCTGTTATTTAAGGAATATATTATGCTCTTCTAGGTATGATATGATTTGCGAATGTATGACATGTTCAAGTAGTTTGCAAACGGTGCTAGTTTACCAAATAGTCCTATATTTCATTTGTGATGAGCGTTCACCAGATTAAAAAAATTGTATGACCTTTGCTACCCTACAATCACTAGAAATTTTTTCCGGTGACAAAACTTGCGAAAGAAGGGCGCGCAAGATTCCCGGAATGCCATGTGATTTATTTTTGAGTAACTTCT
Source organism: Dermacentor andersoni (assembly GCF_023375885.2). Taxonomy (NCBI): domain Eukaryota; kingdom Metazoa; phylum Arthropoda; class Arachnida; order Ixodida; family Ixodidae; genus Dermacentor; species Dermacentor andersoni. The sequence goes on from NW_027314755.1 coordinate 918,398, forward strand.
TCTTAAATCCAACGTCATCAGATGCAGATGATACCTTACGAACACCTCACGAGACTTACGAACTCTATAAAGACTGCTTGAAAACGACGTGTAAGGTAATTGAAAAGCAATTTAGATTAAGGACTTCGGAAACCCATATTGTATAATTTGCGTACAATGATGTTTACTACTGTTTCCAATGTTCTGATCAAATTTAAAGAAAAGCGCATGCACAGTATTATTTTGATACATCTTTCTGCATGTGTAACAGTTGCATTCTTCATATAGATCTATCGTACATTAGGTTGAAAACCTTAATGGGAAATTATTATGATACGAAACTTCCAGGGGAAGACTATCATCATCATCATCAGCCTGGCTACCCCTAATGTAGGGCAATGGCCTCTCCCATACCTCTCCGACTACCCAGGTCATGTGCTGATTGTGCCCATGCTGTCCTTGCAAAATTCTTAATTTCATCCGCCCACCTAACTTTCTGCCACCTTTCTACGCTACCCTTCTCTTGTAATCCAGTCCGTAACCCTTAATGCCCATCGGTTATCTTCCCTCCTCATTACATGTCCGGCCCATGCCCATTTCTTTTTCTTGATTTCAACTAAGATGTCATTTGCTCGCGTTTATTTCCTCACTCAATCTGACTATCACGCAACTGTAATGTAATGAAACTCGCATTGACTATAGCGCAACAAATATAATGAAATTTCTCCACTATGTGCGTTCACACCTTCATTATTTGAATTGGTTTACGTTTTTTTACTAGTTTCCTAACTTCGTCTCAGCAGTTTGACATAACTACTGACATCTTTCGACGCGTTGCAATTATTTCTGTTTGGGAACATCCACTCAAGATAGAAAAAGTACATTTTTACCGGATAATAAAATTTTGCTTTCTGTCTCGCGCTCTTATATTGTCATAACCTGCTGGTTCGTTGAGCTGAATTGCGATTATCCACATCAACAGCTCACTTGTAATAACCGGTGGTTAAATAGAGGAGTTTGGAATCGTGTAACCTATGTAACCTGAACACAGGATACCCGAAGACTGCTGTTTTATTTTTGTTGGTTTTGTTGAAAGCCCTATGTCATGAAACTAGCGATGTCGAACGACTTTACAGGCGCAAAAGCCTTCGCCAAGCTATCACCTACACTTTTAGGTACACGTCATCCAGTAATATTGTTTATGTGTGCCGCGATAATTTTGCTATGACGAGCATTCGTGGTGAGTAATAGAGACAACTCAAGTGAAAGTGCTTGAAATATGAATTTCAAGCTCTTTACACAGCAAATACAAGCAAAGTAGGTTTAGGTTTGAATAATATAAAGGTAATGATTTCCGATGATCTCACTATGTATTATTTCCAATATCTACTCGTTCCTAAGAAAAACAGAAAGGCCAGCGCTCTTACCCACGTCACGGTAGATTGAATGTGACAGAAAAGTTTGAAAACACACGCTGCATATTCGGACTGCGTTGTACTTATCTCTATGATTAAAAGGATGTGTAAGTATTTCAATCCCTCGGAAAGATACCCAGTACTTTCTAATACTTCGGGGGTTATAGTGTGCCAGTTCTAAAAATAGAACCACGCAGCTGTCACTTAAGCATGACCTTTTTTCTGCCCTTTCTACGAATGAATTCAGCGCAGTGGACGTGCCTAAATCAATCTTAACAAATCAGGCTTGCTAACAATATTCTTCAGGCCAGATCTTGCGCTGTTGCCTCCGGAGACGTTCAATTATTGCTCCACAAAAATTGAATGCCTTGGCAAGAGAAATTATCATTGCCTGCAAAAGTAGGCTCCACCCTTCAGTCGTCAAATCCTTATCGACGAAGATACTTTCCTTTATCAAGATTCCACACTTGCTAGACCATGTGCCAAACGGTGGTCTGGAAGTATATTTCATGATAATGGACACTATCTTTCCTGCCCTAACTGGAAGCCTATGAGCTGCATCAAAAGAGTCAGCAGTCAGCGATGTGATATCGAGTTTTCCTGCTAGTGATCTCAAAACTGTAGTATTGTCTTCATCGGCACTTGCTTTCATACCATGCATATTAATATTATTTTTTCTTGAAATTCAGTAAACCATGGTCTATTAGACTAAGCCACCGAGTCAACTAAGAAGGAGATATGAATGGAACAATATGCGCTGAATGGTATAAATTCTATTTTTTTAAATGGCGGCTAACCATTCAAGCGGTATTTGTGTTGCGACATCGAACGTCCATAGACTAGGCACGCATATAAGGCATTGCCAGGTTAATCACCTTCTTGTATGAAATAATATTGACGTGTAGTCCGATCATGGAAAAAAGAAAGAACAGCAATGAGTAAACAGAGCAAATGGTTAAAGGCCAACTGCAAGGAAATTTCACTTGGTCTAAATTGCCTATCAATGATTAGTATATCCTAGCAACGTAATCTTTGCAAAGCCACAGTGTCGGTAATTGTCTACTTTTCTTATTAGCAGCCATCAAATAGCTCCTAAGCGCACGACGTGTACACCTGGCGAGGGGCGGTGGTGGTGTGCGTGTATGGCGAAATTTCAATTAATATTTAATTTTGGTGTTTTACTTTCCAAAACAATGATCTCATTTTGATGCACGTGGTAGTGGGAGACTCCGGTAGAATTGTGACCACATGGAGTTCATTAACGCGCCCGCAGTGCACGAATCATTGGGCTGTTTGCATTTCCGCCGCGTCAAAATAAGGTAGCCATGGCGTGGATTTGCTCCCGCGACCTCGTGTTTCACCCCGCAACACCATATACGCTAAGCCACAGCGGTGGGCATGGCGAAAGTTTCAGCACGGTACACGACTGCTGATCTCTCAGTTGCAGCTAGGCTTCCACGCGCATCGCCCGGCCACATTTGCAATTTTTTGGATTTCTCTGTCGGCGTGCTTTCTCGTTGTGGAAGTGATTTGGGCTGTTGAAAGAATTCCGAAGCACTGCATGGTCGTCGGTTGCTCGAACGTGTACGCGAACACGAGCGATGGCTGTGAAGTTCACAACACTGCGTAGAGCACGGCCAAACACCCCTTTGCTGCCCCAGCTCTCAGAGCGCAAGGGTGCAACACGCCGCTGCATGGAAAATGCGGCACGCACTAGCCAACAAGCAACAACCATGTAAACTGCACTGTTCGAAGCTGCACAAGCTACATTTTACGAGCACAGTCACTTACCAAAGCAACATCTGCTTGATAAACGCTTTCTCGCGATGTCTATACTTGCTAAATTCCCAATGGCGCACTGAATGCAAACGCAATTTGCATTCATGGGCGACATTTGCGAGGGATCTTTTCGTGCGGTGAACCACGTTTCAGCTATTTCTTGCGCCTCTGGATAGGTCGCATCGAAGTGGACGAACCAAAGACTTCCTAATAAAGCGTCTGAAATCCTTTCAGCACAAACGCATGCTGCACTTGTCACGAAGCGAAATGGGCGAAACATTACCACAGCCGAAGACCGGCCTGTCTGGCCATGTGTTTACTCGCACTTTGCATGGAGCCCACAGCCACACTGGGCCAGGCTAGGAGGTAGAGGCCTGTGCAGTGCACTATGGAAAATATTATGGTACACTCTTAGTCCCTCTAGCCCAGTCGTGCCAAACTTCGGCTACTTATATCACTTTACTGTAGATGGTGGTAGTTGTCTGGCCGCTCGACAAGTCCGGCATTTCCTGCATGACAGGCAGCGCTTGGGGAAGTCGTATACGCAGCGTTACTAACTCTAGGGGAATTTCTCTCGATCTAGGGATTTTAAGCCTTGCTTAGGGAAACAAAGAAATTTTTTTAAATCTCGGAAATTTTTCGCGCTGAGATATTGAAATGGTTAAAATTCTGAAGTGATGGCCCGTGTTTTTGTTTCGGTCACCCCACATTAATTTAGGAATAGCAGGTGTGGAAGGATTTGATAGCATAGCAACGCAGTCAACACATCTCGCCCAGCAAACGACAGGGTTATGATTCCCGGGTTCCTACAACAAGTCCGGCTACTACGACCTTCGAATATCCGGATCGCCCCTGCATACAACTTTGCCTTAAGTGCGTCATCGCGGCTTTAGCAGGTATAGGGACCCAGAGAAACCGTTTGCCAAGGACGTCTTACATGGCTAAGTGACTGTGCTCGTAAAATACAGCTTCTTCTTCTTCGTCAAGTGCAGTTTGCACGCTTTTGTGCACGCTGTCTGGTCCGCGTCGCACTTACCTGTTGCAGCACGGTGCACTCTTGCGCACCTAGAGTTGGTGCAGGAGAGATGTATTCCACCTTCATCTACGCAGTGTTGTCTACTGCGCAGCCATAGATCGTGTTCAAGCTTGAATTCGAGCACCCAGCAGACACGGAACGCGTAGGAATTCTTGCAACCGCTCAAATCACGTGCCCAACGAGAGAGAAAGCCAAAAGAGACGCCCATCAAGTTGATCAGCACAATTGAGAGAACAGCAGCCGTGTTGGGTTCACAAACTTTCGCCATATACTCATTGCTACCGTTTACTCCCACGTGCGCCAGTTGTCTGCTTAGGGGATATAAAAACTAATTACAAGAAAATAAGAACATTACAAACCCTACGGCGTTCTCCTTGCTAAGAAATTATAGGAAATTTGGCCCAAGTAAAATTTCGTTGCAGTAGTCCTTTGAATATTTGCTCTATGTCGTTGAACGACCAATACGTCAATATTGTTTTCAACAAGGTTTCGACCTTGGCGATGCCTTAAACGCGCGAGAAGTACACGCACGTTCAACGTTGCGACACAAATACCCCTTGTAAGATCAGCTGATATTTAAATAAAAGAGAATGTAAACTACTTACCACACATCATCCCATTCACATCTCCTGCATAGTTGACTCGGGGCCCTAGTCAGGAAGACCATGGTTTTCTGGACTACAAGAAGGAACAATATCGATATTTATGATTGGAAAGCAAGTGCTAATGAAGACGCTCACGTAAATTCTGAGATCACTGGCAGGAAAACTCGATATTCCATCGCTGACAGCTGATTGTATTGATGCAACTCATATGCTTCCAACTAGGGAAGGAAAGATACTGCCCATCGTCATAAAATTTACTTCCAGAGCACATTGAGGCATATGGTTTAGCAATCTCAGAATCGAGATAAAGGAAAACATTTTCATCGCTAAGACTTTCAAGAATGAAATGGGGAGACTACTTTGGAAAGTAAAGGGAGTAGCTTAGGGTAAAGCATTCAAGTCCTTATGGTGCTATAATATAATGGTCCTCTTGAGGAACACCGAGGGATCTGGCGTGAAGTAAATTGGTAGCAAAGCTGATGTCTTAAGAATAACTCTGGCGTGTCCCCTGTGCTTAATTTATTCGTGGAATGGGTAGAAAGATGGTTACTCTTAATTGACACCTGTGCCGCACTATTTATAGACGCCGAACACTATTACATCACAAGCATCAGAAAGCACTGGCTACTTTAGCAATGCATTTAAATATTTAGCCATCCCCATAATGACAGATAAGCATAACGCACACTGAATCAGTAGTGTGTGTTCTCGAAGGTGTTGAGTGACATTCAAGGTGCCGTGATCCTGGTAAGGGCAGGGGCATTTATATTTTTCTTAGGGACGAATGTACACAGGAAGTAATATACACTGAGTTCTCTGCAGGGGAAATAGCTGCCGGAAGGTGCCTTATACAAGCCTAAAGCAACTGTCCTGTTAGAGTAGAAGGCTCCTAATGTATGTGTAAAGATGTTTTTATTTTAATGGTCTATATTCCTCACCAAACAAGCTCGTCATAACATAATCATAGCGGGAGGTATTAATACAGATATTTCAAAACAAAGAAAAGTGAAGTCGCTGATTACGCAGATTTAATTTGCACTCATGGTTTCGTACATCTAAAAAAGGAATTAACCCTTGAAGGACATGTAACTTTACTGCTGACGAGATCATGCATTGATCATATTGCGCTGAGATGCTTACACTTCCAAACAGATGAAAGAAAGAAAGAAAGAAAGAAAGAAGGAAAGAAAGAAAGAAAGAAAGGAAGAAAGACACCGGCAGATCATTATTTAGCGGTCCTTTGTGTGACAGATGCTATTTCTTCTGAAGATGACATGAATTACCCGGGATACTTCATAGACTGCTGAAGGGTAGAAAGGGTAATTACAAACTGTGACCGGAAGATATTAGATATTACTAACCATTTGACCGCATGAAATCAATTAGTAAATCAGTTTAAAAAAATGAAATTGAAACGTAAACATCCGACAAAGAAAATTATGACTGCATTTGTTTTAGAGCTATCTTATGCAAAGTCTTATGAAGGCTTCCTAAATGTTGCCAGACAAATCTAGACCTGCAAGAAAAAGATCAAACCAAAGGTAACAAAGTCACGGCACAGTTTCGATTGTGTATCCGGCTATACTACGCTGTAAAATTTTCACTGTGTAGCAGTACCATAAGAAACATCTGGGGCTCGCAGATTGATTTGCATACAAATGTTGAACATAAAAGTATAGATGATAGATTGCTAAAGACATTTGCATCACCAGAGTCATTGGAAAATGCAAACTTCTTTAATATCCCTTTGGACAAACCCTAACACAACCAAAATAGCAGTCGTTGAGAAGCTCTGTTTACATTAATTAGGGTATACGATTCAGAACTCTTCTATTCTACCATCTATAATTGTTACGGAGCAGTGGATATTGATTAAGGCAATTCCAGTCAGCAAAGCGGCAGGTTATCACGCAATAAGATGGCGAGACGTGAAGCACATTTTCTTTAATCTTCTGTGAGAAAGTTGATAACATAGTGCTCCCCAATATTTAGCAATGTGTTGAAAGGGGCTGTTTGGTTCATTATTGGAATAAAACATGAACAGAACGACACAGGACGAGCGAGTAAAGAGCACGGTACAGAGCGCTGACCAGTAACCAAATGCTTTATTTGCTGAAGAAGCACAAAGACATAACTGAAGGTGACATAGAGGAAAGAAAAAGAAGGATAATCCTTAGCCTCACAGATTATCCAGTTCTTTTGTTGACATTGTGAGGGACGAAGAACTGACTCATTCGTCACCAGTTGTGAATATGCAAAACGCCCTAAACATTTCCCGCGCGTGCTGTTCACAATATCTTCTATTTATTTCGCGTTTCTTAAAGATCGGGGTCCAACCGCACGTGTTACAGTCGGCAGCCATATTAATCTACAGGTTTGCTTTTAGTGAAGCGCGATGTTCGCGCAGGCTATCATTATTGCACCTCCCCGTTCGCCCGTTTACCAATCTTTACAAAACAACGGCATTTTATAGACGACCCACGCTTTAGAGTCAATCAGCCCGCATACATTGAATGGACCTGCGAAAAACTGCTATGGGAATCATGTTCTTATAGCAGTTCATGCTCATATTACAGCAGTGTTCATGTTCCTGCAGCACACATAAAATGCTGCAGTGCTTCTAGAATGCGCAATTTTCAGCAAATACTCTTGTAGGCTTTTGGCTTAGTGTTAGCATTACGCACAATATACCCCTTATTTCCAAGCAAGGCAACCAAAGTGCCTTGTTGAGTTCACAGAATAATATGGCTGACAACAAAAACCCCGCATAAAAACTAAAAATGGGGACAATGCGTGGGCCGACTTTTTTTTTACCAATGTAATCGGACCGAGGAACGTAAAATTTTCGCCTTGCATTAAAAAGAACATGTGCCCTGTTTTCGCCGCATGTAAGCTCGGAGGGACGTAGACATTTTTTTTAAGATACGCGGCAAGGCGGGCGATAAACACGGTATAAGGAATTAGAGCACTTGCTCAAGCTATTTTTCTAGGGACGGAAGCGGACGCTTTTAAAACGTCACTCGCTCATCCCGTCTAAGTGAATTTGGTATTTTAGGCGCCTAAAACCCCTTTGATTATGAGGTACGCTATAATAGGGGAACCTGAAGTAAATCTAAAAACTTCGGATTGTTTAAAGCGCACCTAAATCCAAGTACTAGACTGTTCCTTTTTTTGTGCTTCACTATTATAAAAGATTTCATCGCGGTGGCCACGATGGAATGACTGAAATAGCAAAGGAACGGCTTAGGCACTAAGCGACCGCGGCGGGTATCACGCTAGAAACTTTGAAACACTTACACATGGATTTAATATTACCAAATGTAGAGGGAAAAGCTTGTGATTTCGCCCATGCATTAAGATCGGAAGCAGCAAGAGCACAGCCGTATTGCTGCCTTGCGCAGGCACGCAGGCGCCTACGACGAGATACAAGTCAGACGGGACGAGCAAACAACGTGATACGGAGCCTCCCTCAGTACGGTGGTGACATTGAGTTCCCGCGCCTGCAGTCGCATCCTTTACCGAACGATAAAAATTACCTAAACTTGTACGTAAAGGGCCATTCCAAATTCCTGAAAAAAAAAAAAACGGCGGATGCTTAAGCTTCGCCTTTAAGCTTATGTAACCGTAACGTCTACCGGAAAACGATGTCGGTGAATGCTATGCACCAAGGCGAGTTTTCTACAGAAACGCGGCCTCTTGCATGAGCCACGATGGACGGATGGATAGATGTTATGAGCGTTCCCTTAGTAACGGGGTGGTGGGTTGCGCCACCAAGCTTTTGCTATTATACTGCCTAATGTCCTACCTAGGGTAAACAAGAAAGAAAGAAAAAGAAAAACACTATGAACTTCCAAAACCAAATTTTCTGATCCCTTATTGTGAACTTTGGTTTTGTATGGATGCAAACTTTAATGAAGGTCCTGAGGTACGCATAGGTTTCACCTTTTTTTGTCGTTTCCCTAGTTTTCTTCCCCCAATCCTCCAATCGCCTGTTACTAATGCCTATTGCGGACATGTTTACTTTTCCACTGCTCTCGCTGAACCCAAGGGCTTCAACAAGGTCAGATGTGTCTAAATCGCACACGTCTTCACATTCTAATAAAACATGCTCGATAGTTTTTGTTGTTGTTGTCCTGAGTGGCCGTGGCAAATACCCAGAGTGGGGGATTGGCCAAGAATTGGGTGGTTAAATTAGGCGCATAAAAATAATAATAACAAGGGAGTTAACAATTTGAGCGTTGGAGTTTAAAAGTAAATGTTTTGTGTTTGGAGAAAAAAGGAAATAATCAGATGAAAACAGGGTAATAAATAATAATAATAATAATAATAATAACAATAATAATAATAATAATAATAATAATATTAGTTAAGAAATAAAAGAAAGCTATGGTTGGAAGGGAGAACGATCAGTCTAACATGGGAATCGATTGGTTTCAATGAGGGAATTGCGGATTGCCAAGCAAACATTTCTGTGGCTGAACCCAATAATGGAGGCTCCGAAAGATAGGATCACAGGCACTGATAAACTTAGACCAACAGAGCGAAGCGGGATTTCGAGTAGCGGTTTTCTTATAATAGAAAAACGTTTGCAAGACAACAAGAAGTGGTCTATTGTCTCCGCTTCGCCACAGAATAAGCATAACGGTGAGGGGACCAGACCAGACCTGTGGAGGTAAAAGTTCAATGCAGGAATGCGGCAGTGCAACCTCGTGATGGACACTTCAATTTTCCGAGTTCGGCAAAAATCTCTGTGCCAAGGGTGTAGGAGATGTTCCTAATCCACCGAGTTTGTAATTGCGGAGCCTGATACTGTCTGTATAATGACACTCCTGCGAAATCTAGCAGTAGTAACATAAGCAGTCAAAGGGCAGGAAGGGAGAATCGGGCCACTTATCGATGCCTTGGCTAGAGAGTTTGCAATTTCATTTATGATTAGTCCTTTATGGCCAGGCACCGAAATCAAACGCACGCTTCTCAAGTAACCAGGCACCAATGAATGAAATGTCCTCATCACGCGAGAATCACTAGAAGCAGTAAGGGATGAGCACAATGATAACGAATCAGTGACTATCACGGCTGACGTAGTTATTGGTCCTAATTTGCGTAATGCCTGCACCACGGCCAAGAATTCGGCTAAAAAGATCGGCATGAAATCTGGCAGCCGAAGAGAAAATGTCCAATCGAGAATCGGGGAAAATATTCCTACACCTGACTTTTCTTCACATTGTGAAGCATCTGTCGCAATTACAATGTTTGTTTGAAGGTTTTTCAGATGACCTTGTAATATACCGCCTAGAATACGGTGTGGCAGTAACTTTGCATTATTAGGAAAAATCTCATCGAATTGAATATCCGTTGCAACAGCTCTGTCAGGAATAGGTAGTACATCGCCTATGCACACGCCCAAAGAGTCAAGTAAATTTTGCGCGAAAAATAATTTGCGGAGTATGTAGTCACGGCCAGATGACACCGAAAAACAATGCAGGTTGTGAAACAAAGATTGTTTGGGGATGACGCAGCGGTGATTCATAAATCCTTAGGAACGTCTGCACTGTCGAAAGCTGGAACCTGCGCTAAAGTGGAGAAACACGGGATTCTAGATAAAGAATAGAATTTGCAACAAATTTAGGAAGACCTAAACACAGACGTAACGCTTCTCTTTCTAAGAGGATTAGAGGACAGGACATGTAGGCTGGAGCTCCAGAGAAGAGCACGCAACCAAATTCTAATACAGGGCGAACGTACATACGATATAGCATTTGGAGTGTATCTCTTCTCAATCCTATTAAACGACTGCTCAGCCTACGAACTATGCCAATCGCACGGGTACCTCTTGCAGTCACATGATCTATGTGTGAGCGCCAGTTGAGAGAGGAGGAGGAGGAGGAAAGAACTTTATTGTGTGCCCTGCGAGTTGGTGGGGAGGGCCAAAGGCCCCGCCTAGGTGACGGCCAGGAGTTCTTGGGTCCTGGCGGCATCCTCGGCCCGCTGGACGGCCCATAGTTGATCTTCGAGGGCGGGGCTGAGCAGCGCGGCTTCCCAGCGCGTGTGAAGGCGAGGCGTTATAAATAATTCCGAGGTATTTACCATATTCCGCCTGTGGTATGTCTTGAAGGTGGCAAGAAAGCGAAATGTGCGCGATGTCACGCATCGTGAAAACGAGAACCGCAGATTTGCTGGCACTGAGTGTAAAGTGACTAACATCTAACCACCTCTCCAGAGCATAAAGGTAAGTTTGCAGTCGTTGGTATAGCGTGTGGATGTCGTTTGCAGATGCAAAAAACGCAATATCGTCTGCATAAACACAAGTAATTTCTTGATGACAAGGTAGTGTGCTCATGAGAATATTAAAAAGCACCGGGGGAAGGGCTGACCCTTGCGGTACGCTTCTCATTTGTTTGTGTTTAGAAGACGAAACGCCGCTTTCGTAGCAATAGAATTCTATTTCACCTAAGAATGAATTAATCCACGCTACTATATACCTCGGTACACTACAGGAAGTTAACTGATTGATCAATACAGTGTGCTCCGCAGTGTCTTATGCTTTAGCGATATCGAGAGTCATTACGGCAGCGTATTGCTTATGACGTCGAGCGAGTTGTATTTGGCGTTCCAAGTCGACGCGGGCATGCGAGATGGAGCAGCCGTCCCTGGAACAAATCTGACAGGGACTAAGAATGGAATTATCATTATTAAATTTCATCATATGACGGTGAAGAAGCCTATCAATGAATTTTACTACGCTTGATGTAAGCGCAATGTGCCTAATGGTCTCGAATAGATACTTCCTTCTTGTTTCTTAAGCATCAATATTACTTTGGCGAGCTTCCAGTGCAACGGAATCCAAGCCTATTTAATTGAATAATTTCCCAGGTCTAAAAGAACCTTAGGCGATTCCTGTAACAATATTTTTAACATTGCTTTTGTGACACCATCAGGACCAGGGGCTGTATTCCGTAAACATAGTGCAGTCTCATTTAGTTCAGCTAAGAAAATTGGAGTATTGCCATCCCAAGGATCTAATGTAGAATAAATAGCGGGAAGCCTGGCGGGAAATCGATTTTTTAAGCTTTCGGAAATCCCTTTTAGGGAGGCGCTCAGTTCCTGCGGGGTCAAAACAATTGAGTCTAATGTTAAGGGAGTTGGTAGCACCTTCCTAAAACGAAGGAATGCAAAAAAAGCACGCTTCTTTTTTGAATTAAACAGATAATCGTAATGTCTAATTCCTCTTTGACTCAATTAACAGTACGCTTAAATATACCAGCGTCAAGCTGATAATTTTTCCAATTTTTTGGACACTGATTATGCGGAAGCAATTTCCAAATGGCCTTTCTTTTTCTGTAGTACGCGTACACTCATTATTCCACCAACGACAAGCGGTGCCTTCAGCCGAAGGGATGACAAATTCAGCTTGCTTCCGGCAATCCTCTAGAATTGAGCAAATGGTTGAAGCGATTTCCTTATCATTGGCATTGGCAAGTTTCGAAACGGCAGAACGCAAGAAAGTCTTAAATTTCGTATGGTCCACAAATGTGCATGCCTGGTATTCTAAAGATGTTATTTGACAATTGATTTCAAACGACACAGGAAGATGATTAATGTTGATTGCTCAGTCCCTAGCTTTACCGCAGCAAGCACATGCTCCTTTTTCCTTCTGATATCTCGCTTTATGGGTGCGTGTTCTATGGCATCTCGATCTCGCTTGGAAATTAATGAGCTTCCCTTTGGGTTATCGTAAATTGTTTCATTCCTTATTGCGTTTTTTTTTCCTCTTGAGTAGTTATTCATGGCAGGTTTCTTTTCCATTGCCACCCCCCATGAGATTATTTCAGCCTCTCTGACCTTCCGCTTGACGTTTTTGTTGCTGTGTGGCCCACTCTACAGGGTGCGTACTTGCTGGTAAGCCTCCTAGTTCTTTTCCTCACCGTGAATCAATGTTTTTCCTTTACAGATAACTCAACACTCTCCCAGCACATTCACTTTCTTCCATATTCCTCAGTCGTTCTTCATACTCAATTTTACTGCGAGCTTCCCTCACTTCAAAACTAGTCCAGTCTATATCACCATGCACAGCTTCATTAGTAGTACTCGCGTGAGCGCCCAATGCGAGGTGTCCCACTGACCTTTGTTTCCCATCGACTCCATCGCGATGGATGGATGGCTGTTATGAGCGTCCTCTTTGGAACGGGGCGGTGAGTTGTGCCACCAAGCTCTTGCTATTTTATTGCCTAATGTCCTACCTAGGTTAAAAAAGAAATAAAAAAACGAGTATGAACTCCCACAACCAAATATTCTGACCACCTATTGCGATCTTTGGTTTTGTATCTCTCCATTTTCTGCTTCCCTACGTTTCTTCCACCAATCTTCCAATCGCCTCTTACTAGTCTCTATTGCGGCCATATTTTTATTTCCCCTGCTATCACTGAACACAATGGCTTCAAGGTGGTCAGTGGTGCCTAAATCGACCGCTGGGCAGATGCCTTCACATTCTAATAAAACCTGTTCCACCGTTTTCCTAACCTTAACACAGCAATCACATGCTTCTTCTTCATTCTAATATCTCGTTTTATAGGTGCGTGTTATAAGGCATCCTGATCTCGCTTCGAAAAGTAATGAGCTTCCCTTTGAGCTATCATAAATTTATTTCTTTGCTGATTTCGGTATTTTCTCTTGGCAGGTTTCATGGCAGGTTTCTTTGACATTGCCGCCACACATGAGATTATTTCTGCATCTCTGCCTTTCCGCTTGACGTTTTCCTTTGCTGTGTTGCCCACCCTACAGCCTGCATACTTGCTGGTAAGCTTCCTAGTTCTTTTCCTCCACTGTGAATCATTCTTTTTCCTGTACAGATTCATAAACACTCTCCCAGCCCATTTACTTTCTACCATAATCCTCAGTCGTTCTTCATAATCAATTTTACTGTGAACTTCCCTCACTTGAAAACTAATCCAGCCCATACCACCCTCCACAGCTTCATTTGCAGTCTTCCCGTGAGCGCCCAACGCAAGGCGACCCATTGACGTTTGGTTCACATCGAGTCCTGATTGTACCCCTGATTTCAAGCAAATAACCGCATTTCCAAAAGGAAGTCCTGGACCCATTACCCTTTCCTCATACCCCAGAGCACCTCGTACCTATTGTATCCCCATAGCGCTCTGTGCTTCATTATGGCTTCATTTCTCTTCACCTTTACTGGTAATGTTTCTTTCTTGTGTTTACATACTTCTATTGCCTTGTTTATCCATATATCAAGGTATTTATAGTCTCTTACCCGAGATATATCCTGGCCCTGAATTGCCACTGTCTGTTCTCTGTTTTCATTCAATAACGTAACATCTGATTTTCTAACACTAAATTTCAAACCTAAATTCATGCCTTCCTGTCAACAGATATTAGCCAGACGTTGCCAATCACACTGCTTGTTAGCTAGCAACACAAAGTCGTTCGCATAAAATAAACCTAGTAGCTGCTGCTCTACTACTGTACCCGCCGGTTTGCATGAGAGATTGAACCCGATATTACTTCCTTCTAGCTGCCTCTACATCCTCACCATGTATATTTGTTATTTGTTCAGCGGTCAAGTTTTTACTGGCCATTTAGCACTCCTTGCTCTCTTTCCCAACTACATATCCCATATTCAAAATGATGCGTTTATGGTCACTCCCTATGCTGCTATACCCTTCCACATCAATGACCTTTTCTCTCAAAGGGATAGAAAGTTGGGCGAGTTGGTAAGGTGACATGATCTTAGATAGTAACGCGAAGTGACACGGACACAGACTAAACGCACACAGGACGAGCGCTAACTCTGTCTGTTGTACTAAACATATCTTGTTATTTTCTTGGGTGTCGATAACCGTGTTGTACCCCATGATTGTATAATATTCCACTTGTATTGCCCTAGGGGCCTTTAGGGTATTGAAATAAATAAAAAAAATTAAAATATCTTGAACCTGTGCATGAGCTATGACGAAGTATTTTCTGTGTCGCGCAGAATGGAAATTTGACTGTAAGATGCAGAGTTTGAGTTAACAAAGTTATGACCGGGTTGTTTGAAATGCTGGGTGACGGCTTTGGTAAGCTTTTTATTTGTGTCCGCGCGATGTCCCTTTAATCGGACGTTCCTTGATTCTCCCGCTTTTCTTACAAAATTTTCGTACAAAAGAAACAGACAAACATATACAACACACCGAACTAGTGCAAATAAAACTAGTTTTAATTTCTCGCGTATAACTACTTGCGGTGCTTTCACCTTTAATGTCAATTCACAGGTGCGTGCAGGTTTAAATGTGCACCACCTGGGCAAGGGAATTCTTTTATTAGGGGGTAATGATGATGGCTATCTTTTGGGTGAATACTTGAATACTTTTGGTACTTGAAGTGCACGGGCTTAAGAGACCGCTTATAGTGCCATTGTGTACGCTGTCCCTCCCACACGTACTCAGTACTTACTCTCTCCCTTTCTTCCTCTTTCTATTCCCCTTTCCCCCACCCCCAGTGTAGGGTAACAAACCGGACGCTGTTCTGGTTGACCTCCCTGCCTTTCCTACCCTTGCTTTCTCTCTCTCTCTCTCTCTTTGGGTGAATAAACACTTCTTTAAAATTTCTGCTGCGGCAATAGGTAAGCCTTGTTACAAGCGGGAACGCTTTTCTGAGACGCTCGTTACTTCATAATATTCAGTAGTATTTTCGTGGGGCGTTGTCAATGTTTAAGAGGGCTTTAGAATATTTTGTTCTAAAGAGTGGTGGCCTTTCCGATCTTGGTGTAAGCTCTTTTTTAGCTAATTCCGGCTGCCTCTTCAATCTTGACGCGATGTCTTAAGCTCTGTAGAGAGGAACTTTCGGATATTTTGTTTCTGCTAGCGTTGCTTTACGTTTATTTAGGTGGTGGATATAATCTTTGTCTTTGCTGCAGATTCTTCTTATTCGTTATGCTCGTCCAACCAAAATTTCTTGCTTCCAGTGTCGCGGGTGATGACTGCTGTAGCGTAAATATTGCTGGATATCTGTTGGCTTCCGGTAAAGTGTCGTTCTTAGTTTTCCATTTTATATGTAGACCGTAGTGTCGATGAATTTGACTAGGAGAGTGGTGAGCACTGAATTCAATACTAGCGTCAAAGCCGTTGAAATGGCTGAATAATTTGGTTAACACGCTTGTGTCGTGTTCCCCTATTATAATGAGTCGTCAATGTAGCACAGGTATGTGTGCGGTTTTATAAGGTATGATTTTGTCAGGTTTGGTTTAAGCTGTCCCATGAAAATGTTGGCATACGTGGGAGAGAAGGGTGTTTCCATGCTTGTGCGGAAAGTTTTGAGGTAGGTAATAGAATCTAGTTCGAAATAGTTGACCCTGAGAACTAACACAATACAAGCTAATACACGCTGGCCTTACATAACGTGGTTTTTAATGTGATTAGCATTCCAAGGGTACTTCACGCAGTTTCCGGTGTCTGACTGTCTGTCTGCTTGTCTACCTATCCATGTCTCTAACTGCTTTCCTGCCAGCGTGAGTCATTTGTTAGTCCATGGCCTAATGAATAAAGGCTGCTGTGCTGAGAGAACCGGGTGCAAAACGGATCGTCGCGCCAACTTGGGAGATGGGTATGTTACATTGGCTGGATGCCTCTCCATGGTTTCACACCGAGTTAGGTTACTCCGTATGTGTCATTACCTACGTGCCACAGTTGAATGAACCTCTTTGGCTTCAACTTTGAGTGCCTGAGTATCTGTCTGATTATGTATATCAGTGGCAACTTTGGTCACTGGGTGTGTATCACTGGGCATGTGCCAATTTAAACGGTTAGGATTTGCTTTTAAAATGTTTCGGTACTGGGTAGGACGGACTAGCGGCATATGCGCTTAGGCAATCTTATCTCAGCGTAATTCACACACGCGCTCCACGCTCAGGCTCTTGGTGGCAGAGCGAGATAGAACATCGCGTCAAGGAATACTTGCGAGTGAGGAGATCGGCTGCAGGCGCGCGTCATACATGACGTGCGGTGTCAATGCGGTGTCGCTACATTGCTTCACAGATAATCGCAATAACGTCGACATTCAGCGACAGATGGGTTTAGTCAGAAAATTTAAGGTTGATGAACTATGTATTGGCAAACACATGTTGCTTTATTTCAGTAACGAGAGCCAGCATGACATATTGCCTTCCTCTGTTCGGCTGCTTGTAGAATTGCTACCATTACCTAGAAGAGCGAAGAGCACGATTTCGCTGGTGTCTGCGGCAAGGTTTACAGCAGGCGGAATGCCTTGCGCAGGCACGTCAGTGAGCACAAGGACCGCAAAGCCTTCATTAGGAAAGGACGGGATAGACCCTTCTTACGAAAGTCGAAGCTCATAAAGCACCTCCGGAAACGCATAGGCGAGAAACTATAAATGTGAGTCATGTCATATATTATTCACACAGATGAGGCACCTTAATGTACATCAACGGAAGCACTCAGGCGAGAAGCACTGGACCTCCAAAACATGCGACAGATCATTCACACAGATGGCCGAACCTTGATTTACATAAACGCATGCACACAGACAAGAAGCGGCGCGTTAACGATACGGGTGTTAAGCCATTTAGAAATGAGCAAAACCTGAATGACCAATTAAACCTTCATAAGTACGCGAAAGCTCTCATTTGCGAAACATGTAATCAATCGTTCCTGTGCAAGTCCAGTCTCAGACGTCACAGCCATAATTACGCGGATGAAACACCATATAAGTGTGCGCAGTGGGGCATTCCTTTGGCAGACAAATGAACACTTCACAGACATGTGGGTCAGAAGGTGATTTTCAGTTTGGAGAATATTTTACAGTTACAAACTAACTGGCCATACACCTCGTGATGCCTATTCATTGTAAGCAGCTTTTGGATTGTGGTGCGAGAGACAGAAGCCGTTATCCACCACCTTGCCCTTCCCCCCCCTTCAGAAAACCAACGCAACGTGCGTGTAACAAGCTTCTCTCGACACAAAAACGACTTTGTGAACTGAAAGATGTCAGCAATTGTAGTGGGTCTTAGGAATTATAAAAGAAGTTGTTGCGAGCGAATTTGGAGTGTTCGAATAGCACATGATTCTGAAGATATTCATCAGTGCTCAGTCTTCGCATATCTACGTTGTTGGTGAATGTAGCAACAGCAAACTAGCTGCAAGGCAAAGCATAATTGTCTGTACTTTTGTTTTTTCCCTTTATCAACGTACAAACGTCGGCAAAAGACTCTTGGCTGCTCGTTCAGGTTTAAAACATTTCTATTTGAAAGGTAGGATAGACCATATACCGAAAAACAATTCCAAACTTTTCTATTCCAATTCTGCAATCAGCCCTCCGCTATTGGTCTAAAACTTTTTTAGACCACCCCCACTGCACCTGCCTGTCACGCGATGTCACAAAACCGCAAAATCTAAGCGTGTAAACGTGACGTGTACGCAATAAAGATGGTTTAATATGCCGAAAAAAACTGAACTTCCTACTGAATAGCTGCAGGCTGCCCCATTCTGAAAGGAATAAAAGATGGCGGCCACCGATCGCTCAGGCACTGGCTATTTGCACATGACCGAGAATATGAGTTTATTTGCGTATAATAAAGCCTTCTCCGCGGCCGTGTAACGTTTTTGATGACTTTCGGCACGTCTATGGCCTTGTTCTGGCAACTATTTTTTGCTGAAGACCCGTTTTCACTTCACTTTTCAGCTTCCGTTTCATGCCACCGCGATTTTCGACCAGCCGCCGCAAGCTGATTAAGAGAAAGCAGACCAACCACAGACGCCAGCATCAACCTCTTCATCCGGTTATCGATTTTCATTGCAGTCGCTCGCTCCCATCTAATCCCTCTCCAAATGAGTGTGTTCCGTGCCTCTCGTCAGCCAATTAGATAAGGCAATCTGCTCAGTGTAAGCAACGTTATTCGTGTTTGAAGCAAACGAAGTGACCTCATATGAACGAGGAGAGCGTGTGATTCGTCTGTTCAGACAACTCTTCGGCCGACAGCGCCATGCCAAAGCCACCTAGAAAAAAGTGTAAGGCCTCCGCATCACCTCCTCTCCCGTGTCAATACGTCACGAGAGTCGGATGGTAGCGGTGGATGGGGGAGCGCTGCGTTTCTAGAACGCGGCGCACGTTCTGAAAACAAATTTTCTCCGTGGCTGCAACGCTAGAGCGGCAACGCGTGGAACATTTGCTTGGCGGCTTTGGTGGGGCATGCTGCACCGTAAACGCGATTGCTTTTCTTCGATTGTGCGTGGTTCGTCGTACACGGAAGCGCAACGATGCCTGGCTGTTTTTGCGCACCAAACTGCAAGTCCAATTATGACGGAGGACAAAGTGTCCGAGTGCACAAGTTCCCATCTGACCGAGCGACTCGGGAAGCATGGACGAGAGCAGTTCCTCGGAAGGACTTCTCGCCAACGAAGTACACAGTGGTAAGTATTTCTTCTCTCTATTGTTATTCTGGGTTTCCAGACGAATAGGTTTTTGTCAGCATAGGGCGCAATGCATTCGTGCACGCGTGCACAATAGATGGGTCTCTGCACCTGTAAACGCGTTTGTAAATTCAACGTTTTCGTCGAGCTTCATACCTGTAACGGCTTGTTTTTTTTTTTATTTCAGCTCTGTGAAAAGCATTTGTTTCCATCGGATTACTTGAAGACGACATCTTACACGGACGTCAAGACAGGAAACGTGGTCGAAGTTGCCATGAAAAACATCCGTCTGAAGAAAACTGCAGTTCCGAGCTTATTTCCCAATTGCCCTGCCTATTTATCGCGTCCGCAAGTGTACGTTCGAGAAGCGCCGACTGCCAAAAGAGCGCGCTTGGAAGCCACAAATTTGCAAAAAGCAATAATGCTTTCTCAGCAAACCCAAGCAGAAGAGGACGCCAAAAATCTGGTTGGTAGCTTTGCGGACTTGCTGAAGGCCTTGCCAAGCTTTCAGTGTTCGGACTTCTGGACAGTTTTGAACAAGGGCTCCAAGGTTTTCTTTTTGGACTTGTCACTTCAATCTGCTCCTGCAGTCCGTACTTCGGTGATCGTGTCCACAGACCTGCGCGTCGAAGTATTTTTTGGTGAAACGGGTGTGAGGAAGTGTGGTGATATTTTAGTTCCTGAAAAGCTGTGCGACTTGAGAGATTTGAAAAGTGTGTTACACATGATCAAACAGACACGTAAGGATATCAGCACTGAGCGTTCAGGAAAGGCCCGTCATCTACTGACATTGGTTTCGACATTGCTAGAGGAAGTAAGTGGAAAACATTTTGCATGCGAGTAGCAAGAATGGTATTTGGAAGTGGTTAAATTCTTGAAGAGTCAAGTTGATATTGTTTTGAATGATGCTGGCCGATATCCCCCCGATTTAGTAGTTCTTGCTAGCCTTTTGTTCACAATTTCACCTCATGCATATAGATTCCTGAGAAGTTCGATGAAGCTTAAGATGCCGCATCCTGATACGATCAGAAGACTGTGTTCATCGTACGATGTACGCCCTGAAAGGAGCAGCAAGAATGTAGCTTTCTTTCCTATGCAAAGCGTATTGTAAGCACATATAAAGAGCATGAAAAGACTGTAACGTTAATGATTAATGAGATTCACCGTCAATCATTTTTTGATTACAAGGCTGGGTTGGTTACTGGTGCTGCGGTAAATTCATCGATTGCAGCAAAAACTGTCCACGTATTTATGATACAGAGCCTGCTTTTTTCAAACAAGGATGTTGTACACATCCTTCCTGTGGCACAAATCGATGCTAAGGCGCTGCACGACTTCCTTCGGAAGATTGTTCTTGATCTAGAGGCATCTGGTTTTACAATAATCGCAGTGATCTCGGACAATAACTCCATAAACAGAAAAGCCATGTCCTACTTCGCTAAGCCGGCAAGTGTCAACATTGTTTACCAGCATCCTGATGACCCATCACGACCCCTGTTTTTTGTGGTGGACCCAGTTCACATACTAAAGTGTATAAGAAATAACTGGCTGAATCAAAGAAACATTGGCAAATGCATGTACTTTCCTGAACCGAAGAGTGATGTGGCTGAACCAAAGATACTTACAGCATCTTTCAAGCTATTATGCCAGCTGCACGAAGCTGAAAAGCATGAGCTCTTGAAGCTAGGACCAACGCTCACTTTGAAGGCACTGAACCCCTCAAACATGGAACGGCAGAACGTTAAACTGGCCTTAAAGATTTTTAACTCATCTACTGTTGCTGCTCTCAGTGTTGCAACGTTCCAGCATGCAAAGGAAACCTCTCAATATGTCGACACCATTTTGACTTGGTGGAACATTGTTAACGTCAAGACGCCAAGAAAAGGACAGCGGTTGCGAGATCAATTGCAAGGTCCAATAGTTTCATCGTCATGTCCTCAACTAGAATTCTTAGAGAGAATAGTTCAATGGCTTGATCACTGGAGAAGCCTCGAACATGACAATGGCCGCTTGACACGTGAAACGCACATAGCTTTCAGCCACACTACCCATGCCTTGCACGAACTTGCCATATACTGTCTCATAGAGCTTCATTCCGAGTATGTTCTTTTGGGCAAATTTCAAACTGATAGCTTAGAGGATCGCTTTGGAAAGTACCGGCAATTGTCTGGTGCCAATTACCATGTGTCTATAAGGCAGATATATGAATCTGAAAACAAATTGCGTTTGCAGAAGGTTCTGGACCTGCCAGATTTGGACATTCTACTACCACCGAGCACGAACACGTTGGAGACAAGTGTACATTCAGGAAACGGCCAGTTTCAAGTCACTGTGACCGACTCCGACATTGAGAAAAAAACGTCAAGGCTACCGGCACTAACCTATGTTGCCGGCTATTGTGCCCATGCAGCTCTAAAAAAGCTGACATGCGCATCTTGCAGTGAAAGCGTTGTGATGCAAGACGTCGATCTAGATGACCCTGAGAATGCATTAATCACGAAGATGACAAGGGGTGGCCTGAAGTTTCCATGAGCAGTTGTAGTTAATGCTGCACTCTTTACTGAAATTATATTGGACAAGCTGAGGACACCAGAATATGCCGTGCGATTTTTCATCCTTCCTAGGCCGAAAGATACACTTGTCGGCCTTGTGTTGGCTACCCTTCATGACTTTGAGGATGTCGATGTGTGTGATTTCGGTCATCCCGCACAGGAGGTAATGGGGCATGTTGTAAGTGCTGCAGCGAATACACTGCTGAACAACTTGTGCCGCACAGAAAACGACAAATTACGCAACGCCAAGAACGACCGAAAATTGCAGACCTTGAAGGCCCGAGATATTTCTCATTATTTATTTTTTATTCATGAAGCTCTGTTTTGTTGAACATCTACGTATGTTTGTGTTGACAGAGCCCATGTAAAAAGAAACCTGTGGCGTAGCTAGGACTTATTTGCCTACATTATCAAAATTTAAACCCTGCATTTTGGCCAATTCAAATGTTATTTGAGTGCATTGTGCTACCTGTTTATGATTCGAACTCTCCATGTTACCGCAATTCATGAATTGCATGTTTTCCTTTAGGACTGAGAGTAGGCCTCTCGTTTTTTACTTACTTTTCACCATTATCTCAGTATTTTATGAAGACCATTAAAGCCTGTAAACAAGACGGGTGGAAATAAAATAACCACAAAAAATGGTACAACAAAGACGGAAGCTTATTCTATTTGAGAATTAGTTGTGCGTTACCCTATAATAATAAAATTTTAGCAATAAATTGAACCTCGATATTCGTCTGTCCAGCGAGGACTGTTTTACGCAATGCAAGAGTGAGAATGATGATTGTATATGGAAGATTTAAAATATTTGTTCCTGAATGCAGTTCTTATCATTTGTAAATAAAATATATTCTGTGTCTTCAATATGCAGTTTTCCTCTTTCTTTCATTCCGTCTAAGGTTAAAGTGACTAAGCTGCATGCAGTTTGCTTGTCTTAGTCCCGACCAAACATCACAAGCACAATAAGGCAGGTCGTGTTGCGATACACGCAAAAAAGAAATGTCGCCAGGCAAGTAATCTAAGGAAGGTATGAAATAATGTTGCTTTCTATGGTGGTGTTGACTGCGGTGAACCAGCGGCTCCCCCTTATTTTTTGCGTCAGCTATACGTGTCTTGCTTTCGAACCGAAGCATATGCATTTTTAAGGTGCTGTCACTTTAAGGACAGCACTAATTTTCCCATGCCATAGTATCCGCGACGCGCAAAGAGACACCCGGCAAGCGCAACGAACCTAGGCGCGGAGAGGCCGACGGCGTCGACTGTCCGGCTCATCCGACTAGCGTGACGTCACACCGGCGTGCGGAGGCCTTCGTTTTTTTTCTAGGTGGCTTTGGCCATGCTTGCATCCGTGGTTACGCACATTTGACATCAGGAGTTTGGAATAAAATTCTAATGGAATAGGATAGGATAGGAGAGGATAGGATAGGGATAACTTTAGTAAAGTGCCGGCAAACGACGGTTTAACGCGTCGTGACGCTGGACAAGCGTCCGCCCAGGGTTATACCCTACTCTGCTGTACCCCAGTTGAGCCCGTTTGTAGTGGGTCATGAGGTTTTTGCTTTTCGAGCGCGCCCCGGGCCTGCTAGACGGCCGATAGTTGTGTGTCCTTGTCTGCAGACTGCAGTGCACCTTGAAGTTCGGTCGGGTAAGTTCTTGAGGTAGCTGCCGTCGGGAGCCTGGCACAGTCCCACATGATGTGCCATTGGTCCGCCTGACCCGCTGGACAAACACCGCACAGCCCACTCGGATAGAGCTCTGGGTGAAGCACGTGCAGATTGAACGGGCGAGGAGTGACGCGGTCTGTATCTGCCTTAGGATTACGGCCTCCTCCCGACTGAGTGCCGGGTGGGGAGGCGGCATTGTCCGTCGAGCTAAATGGTAACACTTGGTTACTTCGGCATAACTGGTCAATCTGTCCTTTGTTTCGAACCACCACACGCAATGGTCACTCTCGGGGGGGCTGAAGGTAAGCGCTCGCGCTGCTGAATGGGCCGTCTCGTTGTGGTTCGGTGAGCATGCACACTCGCCGGCGTGCGCCGGGAACCACTTGACACGGATGATGCTGCCGCGGCCTTGAAGTTGGAGCTTGCCGATCATGGCGGCCGCCGGCGCGCATATTCGCCCCATAGCAAAGTTGCGCACGGCGTTCCTCGAGTCGCTGAGCATGGTGTGACACTCGGCCTCGGTGATCGCCAGAGCGATGGCAACCTCCTCAACGTCTGTGGTGTTCGTGCGCCACACGCTCGCTGCCGTTGTCTTGGTGCCTAGTAGCCGCCGCAACGACCACTGCCGCGAAGCCTTCCCCCTTGTATTACGCTGCGTCTACGTACCGGGCGTGCGGGTCACAGAGCCCACAAAAAGAACAATCGGGGTTGCTATATTGAATTCCTAATTATGCCCAAGTGATTAGAATGTACAGCTCACGATAACAAAATATTTCTCATCCTACACAGAAGTGCTCGGACAACTGAAAGGAAAGTAGCCCCTACTTGTGAAATGACCTCGCTCACTGAGTAACGTGCACTACATGAAGCTTGTGATACAAGAGGGGTCTTCTATTCATAGATTGATTATTTTCATTAAGCTTAGCATTCCAAAACTGCAAACAACTTTCTGGAACAACCTTCAAAGGCTAGTGATAGGTCCGGCAAAAGAGTACGCCGAACCCGAACGCGTGCTTTGCAATTGCGCGCTCTGATTGGAGAAGAGACAAGTAGTGGACAGTCACTGAGTGCACGGACACCATAACTGCAGCGTATACTTATGTTCGTGTCTCTCAAAAATAAAAAAAAAACTGCAAGAATAACACAAAAACATGACTTTTTTGCCTGAAGGCTAAGCAATGAAATCGATAGCGAGGTTTTGCATTTTTGCGTCCTGCTTAAGGAGTTCCAAAAATGACACCATTGCGAGGAACACCACCAATGATGTTGCGGAGATCGCATCTCAATGGGGTAACATTGGACCGAAGGAGAGCTAAATGCATTAGTGAGGGCAGAAAAAACAGAAGGAGTACGTAAATTTAGGTTCACGTTTGCTGGCTATTCTGCTCAGATCCGTTATGCACCATGGCGTGGTTTTCACAGAGTTGCTCAGGAAAATGCTAACCCTTTCGGCCTTGGTGGTGTGAATTGACGCCATTACAGAAAATGTCCCACACAATTTATGAAACTAAGTGAACTAAGTGAAGCTTTAGTCGCATTGCCAGCCTAGCCTTGAGGTACTTAGCATCAATTCACATCGAATAGTGGAAAAAAAGCCATTGTTCTGCGTAAAATGAAAATAAGGAAACCAATAGAAGCAGTAACACACTTCGTTTCACTTTTTGACGCCGTCTGTGTAAAAAACTTGGGCATGTGGCATCCTAATTTTATTGTATAATAAAGATATGTTAAATAGCAGCTCAAGAATAACAATTTAGTGCCCTTCGATTACGTGAAGAAGGATAACAAGCGAAGCTTCACTGGGAAGCCCATATTGAGAACTATATTGATTATATGGTTATTGTTATATTTATTCGAAAAGACACATAGATGTAACTGCGTGATTGGTATCGTCATTATTCTGTTTCATTCGTTGCCACAGTGACCATAGATTTATGGTCACTGTGGCAACGACTTCCACATTGACGTCTGCGTCGCACCTAATTCCCAACTGCTCCAACAGAAAGATTATAATCAACTTGCTGTCAGAGAACGCTAGGTCGACGTTACAGTCTACGATTGGTGGGTAGACTATTGCGTTTTATACATGGCCATGAAGGTCACGTGTCTTAACATGGTCGATAAGATGATAACATTCAGAGCAACCGCCGTGACTGATAACATCACGCGGAACCAGTTAGACGAAGATGTGTTTTTTTTTTTTTTCACTGCACACGGCTCTCGCCCACGGACACAATTTTCATGCGCTTTTCGCGACTGACTTAATGCGTTGTTTAGTCATATACGAATTTAAGGCCACCAGGGCTCTGTCTTTGCGAAATGAAGATTTGGGGTCAACAATTTGTCTTCCTCCATATGTTTCTCGAAGCGTTTAATGAAATGGTATTGTGCTCCTTTTTTGTTTTGTTTTTCAGCATATATGTTCGTTCGGGCAATTTATATAGCTGTAGATGTGATAAAATCACACAGGACATTCAGGTGCATGTTGATTATTGATCGATAACAACAAAGAACACTCATTCAATCCGGTGTCCAAGCTCTTCTCCAATTGAAAAAGAAACTAAAGGTTTGAGGAGCTTGACCCGCGAATATTAACGACTCAGCGCGAACTGCGACTTCGAACCGAAGGTCTCAGTACCTATTATACTGCTTTTTTTTTTGCTTTCGCAGACTTACACTTCCTTGGTTGTGCATACACAAGCAACAAAACGTGTGAGTCAAATAAAATTCAACATTGTCGCCATTCCAAAATAAAATATAAATGCCCTGTACGTTTTTTCAAAGCTTTATTTTTAATTTTCCTTTATGAATCATGCTTTTGAGAGTTTTTCACACTAAATACTTGAGGGAAAAGAAACTTCTGTCTGATTAAAAAAAAGAATCTCAGAGCTGAAGGGCTAATGTGTGTTTTAACTGCGTCTATATATAGCGGGAGCTAGAACCACGACCTTCTGCGTTTTGTTTGAGTGACGTTGCGCGTGCTCCGGCAGAACAGATTACGCTCTGTGTAAGAATTCGTCCGCTTTCTTTCATTGCTTTTCAAGCTAAACAAAATGCTAGTTTGTGGAAAGCTAACACTCTAAGGGTGACCCACACACGTGCCTTGACACGGCGACAGCACGACAACGCCAGTGACCACAGCGCAAATTCTCCTCGCGAGTTTGTGTTCAATTTTTTTGCGAATCAGTTTTCTCTAGAGGAATCATATGGCACTTGCGGCGACACCCGCAGGCTGCCTATGTGAAAGCACACGAATGCAACGCCATCACCCCTTCTATCCTGCTTCTGCGTGATAAGCAGTCAGAAATGCAAGTGGGTTTTTTGTAAAGCACTGGGTTGCATTCATGCTGCAAAATATAGAGCGGTGTAGTGAAGACGTGTGCAGTAGTTCACTGCAGAAAAATTGATACTGACATGTTAAGGAAGGGAATGAATGTGCGTGTGCAATCTAACGAAGCGCTGGTACGCAAGGACTGCCTACGGTGCCGGTTGTTCGTGCTGCACGGCTACCATTGGAGATCAAAAAATCACTCATTCGCTAGCGTTGCAGCGCTAATGTTCAAGCAAAGGATTTCAACCTCGGAACTACTACGCGAATAAGCATCTCTCGGTGTGCGCTCACAAAGGCTGTAGCGCCGCTTCTTGGCATATGGTAAGTTTCTCGCACGTTATCTACACACATCCATCCCAACTCACAAGCCAACTTACGCACACTCTATCATCAACGCGTCAATAAGTGAACGGGCGCATACTTCAATCAATGCGCCGAAGCATTGGTGACGGCGACTACACCGACAGCCCACCAATGTTGGAAGCTGAATGTTTCGTAACGACCCACACACTAAATGAGTTACTAGCGATAATGCGAATTTGGTACAAGCAATTACAACGTACAGAATATCTAGGTTACAAGCCTTGTGCTTACAAAGAACAACTCTATCGCAGATGAGCGCACTTCAATGAAAAGCTGAAAATAAACTATAAGATAGCGGCCGCACTGGGAACTTTAGTGAGTGAGAAAGGTGACAAACCGCTGCTCAAAAGTATTCGCCAAGAGAAACAAGAGCTAAACACAAACATGCTCATTCAATTCATTACCGGAATGATTGGATAGCTTGGAGTACATATTTAGCCGCGCTTTAATTACAATAATCGTATACGCTGCTTACGCCGTTTAGATAAAGTGCAATGAACTGAGAAAGTGGTTACATGTTATTTGAAGGTGTAGCCCAGGTTTCGTTCCTCGTTCACCCCGTCATCGTCTAGGATATCCGCGAAAAGAGATCATTGTAGAGCCGCATTGGCGTCGTGTTAACCCGTGGAAAGGACAGATGCAACGGATGCACGTTACCGGTCAGCACGTTACCAAACATTACAGTGTCCATGGGTTCGCCACAAAAAGGGAGAATATTCGTTATCGAAATAGAGAGGGTGTAACAGTACTTTCTGCGCCCCCCCCCCCTAAGAGCTTCAGTACGAACGTGAAAATGGCCACCTACACAGTTGCCGCCAAGACCGCACCCATAAGCGTGTGAACTGCTGCAAGCAACAGCTTTACATCACCCTTTTGAGGGAGCGGACGCGTCTTTGTTGGAAAACCGGCCGCTCTCTGAATGAAATCCGAAGACGGGCTACGAAAGTAAGCTTACACAATGAAAGCATCTTCGTGCATAATCAAAAATGTATCGCCATCTCGGCCCTGCGGAAGTGCATGTCCAGCGAAGCTATGGGAAACCTCCACTACAACTGCTAAGAGGGGTATTCTTGGTAAATACGAAATTATTACATCTTCCATGCAGCGAAGAAGCCGGCGTAATCATCCGACGGGACTAAAACCCAAGTGACCAAGTGGTGAGTTCATGTTTTATATCATGACGAAACGTGATTACGCTATCACTTCAAACGTCGTGTGATACCGTCATGACGCCAAAGGTCGCGTGATGACAACTCAAACGTTATGGTGAGTGATAACGGCGTCGTCAAGTGGGGATATCACTTGATGACGTCTTGTGATGCCTTTCGGAAAAGCAGCAGGCTGTATGGTCGCATCTTTTTTGCACTCTCTTCGGGATCGGCCCAAATTTTTTGCCCGACCAACTAGAGGTTAACAGCTTCGATGGAAAATTAGAATGTACCATCATCTCCTGCAGTTCGGTGCCCTAACAATTAGGTCACAAACGCACGCAAGCCGTCCTTCGTTCTAAACATTTCGCTCATGCTTTCCATACCAGTTTGTGGTCTTGAATCTTTGTGACAGCTCGCGATTTGAGGCACTTTGTTTGACTGTACTGTGCACGGGATCAGCCCACGTTCCACAGTG
Organism: Dermacentor andersoni; assembly: GCF_023375885.2. Lineage (NCBI taxonomy): Eukaryota > Metazoa > Arthropoda > Arachnida > Ixodida > Ixodidae > Dermacentor > Dermacentor andersoni. The sequence goes on from NW_027314755.1 coordinate 947,174, forward strand.
ATTTCTTCGTAGGATTTTACTCTGCGTACAAACTAGGCCAAATTTTACCGCCTTCACGATATACCTAGGTTGATCATGTTTTAGCATCTCTTCCCAACAGCACTAACGCCATCGTCGGTTTACAACAAACCCCAGGACAGCGACATGGTATGTGCGCTTGTACAATACTTACCGGAAGATATTTGGTAAAGCGTGCCTGTCTCGCTTACGCTTTTTAAATAGTCATGGTGAACCCAACAATTACATATATATGTTCGCGTAAATGGCCGCCGGAGAAATTTAGCCATTTCTGTTATACAATCATCGTCAAAATGCTCATCGTCTAAAATCTAAGTCATGCAATAACTTGTACTATATGACACGCCTTTGTAGGTATAAACAAATAGTAAACACAAGTTTTAAAATACACTAAGAAATTAGGCCCGCCTCACGTTTCTGTTTGATTTTTTACTCTTTTTCTTTCTTTGATTCAGTAGTCTGCACTATCACGAATATGTTGCATTGACACAAGAAATTTTTCTAGGGGTAAATCTCCAGTTCATGTTATAAAAATACTCGGGTTTGCGGGGCCAGCTGCCGCCCCATACGCCTATGCAGTTAGCACAGCTCGCACCACTTCCAGTTGTGGCACAAAATGAAATAGTTTTATGCGCAGTCTCTGTATCTATGTAAAAAATTACCACATCAAATGCATAATCCAGGACCCTAGTCTCGATTTCCAAATCAATAAATCCAAGGATAGATTGATTTTTCACTACTTTCGAACTAAGTGGCTGAAAATACAGGGCCAACAATAGAGGTGACAAACACCATCTTAGTTTTACCCCCGACTCGACTTTTATACTCGCGCTTAGTTTCCTAATAATTATAAAGTCTGCAGTGTATTCTTTGCGCAACATTCTTACAAAAGAAAGAGGCGGGGGGGGGGGTTATGTGCCAAAAGCACTATCTAATTATAAGGTGCGCCGTAGTGTGCTACTCCTGAAATGTGAAGCTACTGTGGTTTTTTACCCTGGACCTAAATCTAAGTACACATTGGAATGCATCATGTAACCGCACAAAAACAAGGGACAAAGAAGGAACACACAAGACAGGCGCGGAACTTCAACTAAGACTTACTCCGGGAAATCTCACATTTATACAGGTATCGTAATCACACTTGCTAATCATCAGACAGCCATCACTCGACGTTGGCATGCGGGCGTGAGTGCCGCAAATTTGCTTGCAAATATTTGAACTCTTTATCGCTCAATGACACTGAATAGCTGCTTACGCAGCTGCCAGATTGCATTTTTATACAGTAAGCTTCATAGATTTCACGCCTCAGTTGTGACGCAAACATCTTCAAGACCTTAGTGTCGCAGAACCTAGGCGTGCAATTACCACAGTGGCGACAATGTTCAACCAGTTTGCCACCCCCCGCCAATCCTTCTACTCCTGCGCGGTGCTCCTGCAGTCTGACGTTTAGGAACCGTCCCGTCTGCCCTGTGTAGCTGTCGCCACAAGAGAGAGGTATCTGGTACACTACCCCTACTCTGCATGGGACGAGCCCGTCGACGTGCTTGATATCACATTCATTTCTTTTGTTCTTACCCTGCACCATGTTGCACATGCCCGCCAGTTTCTTGGGCGCCGTGAAAACCACCGGTATTTCACATTTTTCAGCCACCTTGATGAGGCGGTGGGAGATTTGGTGGTAGTACGCGATGGCAACAGGTCTACGACGTTGCGGCTCTACGCTTGGGCGGAGCTCTGATGGGCCCCGCGCTTCCTTGGCAAGGGGTTCTAGCACCGAGGTGACCATATCATGCTGAAATCCTGCGCTGTGCAGTCTTTGCAACGGTAAGAACACGCTATGTTGCATTTCATGCTGGCAGGACTTATCAAGAGCAGCACGCAGGCAGTTTTTTGCAATTCCCCTTTTTACAATCTTCGAATGAGCAGACTGCTAGTTTAAAATACCTTTTTTTGATCGAGGCTGATACCTCCAGCACGCATGGGTTCCAGCAATAATAATGAAAATGTCCAGGAAGTACAGGCATCCATGTATAGGCAACTCAAAGGTGAAATTCAACCCAAACGCGCTTTCTCGGAAAATTTCAAGAACACGCTCTACTGCAGCTGAACCGCCTCCCTCCCCAACCCCTTTCAAAAATATGGCATAATCGTCAACATGTCTAAAAATCTTAGCCGAGTAGGCTTTGTCAATGCGTTCAGCAATTCGCTTGTCACAATATAATAAAAATATGTCACTTAATAAAGGGGCATTACATGAACCAATGCACACTCCGCGCTTTTGGACGTAGTTCTTTCCTTCGAAATTAACGATGGTCAATGCCAGATAAAAATGAAGAATTTCTAAAAAGTTGTCCACACTTACACCACATGCGTTCTGAAAGGCCACAAGGCCGTAGTCATCAATGGAATCTCCAATGGCGCATAGCAATATATCTTGTGGAATGGAATAAAAGCAAGCAAAGTTGCGGCACTCACGCCCGCATGCCAACGTCGAGTGATGGCTGTCTGATGATTGGCAAGTGTGATTACGATACCTGTATAAATGTGAGATTTCCCGGAGTAAATCTTAGTTGAAGTTCCGCGCCTGTCTTGTGTGTTCCTTCTTTGTCCCTTGTTTTTGTGCGGTTACATGATGCATTCCAATAACGACCACCAACTAGCCCGCTTATCCCTGTTAAACTAAGTACACAGGTATTCTCGCATTTCGCCCCGATCCAAATGCGGCCGCCATGGCAAGGATTCGATCCCGCGACCTCCTGGCACAGCATCCCAACGGCATAGCCGCTAAGCAACCACAGTGGGTACGTTTTCCCTCCATCTTATCACTTCAGCGGCGTCAACATGTTCTAATACCAAGGATATGGCATCATAGACAACTCAATCAAAAGCTTGTTCAAGATAAATTTGTACCATAGCAACTCGGCTCCCCGTTTCATCGCAATGCTTTAGGCGCCCTAACGCATTTTCTGTCTTGAGAAATAAACTAGAAAGCAGGCCAGGTTTCTTGCTAGGAGACAGTCATGATGGTGATGATGATGATGATATGTGGGGTTTTATGGCGCCAAGCACTCTTTTAATGTAGTCAGTGATGCAAATAATGATCAGTGGCGTCGTGGTTGGCTATAACAATGGAACCTGGCTGTATAGGGGCCTAAAAACAATATATGTATATATATATATAAATATATATATATATATATATATATATATATATATTAACATTGCCACAATGACTTTTCAGATGTACTATGAATTTAAAAGTTATGTTCTGATAGAAGGAGGGATAAAAATAAATATGTCAATGCCAATAGCACTATTGCCTCAAGAGGCCCTTAAATGCAAGGGCCTGTAGACACGTGCTCTACAAAATGCGACTATCGCAGCAGCAGCGTCTAGTAAGATGCTGTGCTACGAATCTCTTCGGCCTATAACTTGCAATGAATTAACATCTTGCAGAAAGTTAAAAACTGACTTTCTGTGAAAAAATGGCTCAGCACCAAGCAACATTGCAGGATTCAAAGGTATGTTCTGTCGGTAGGCTAGAGGGAAGTGTTTTTTCCTTTCAGTTTCCATTTCTCTACACTCCAGCAAGACATGGAGGATGGTTAGTATCTGGCCACATCTACAGCATATGGGAGGTTCGCTACCGGTCAAGAGAGAAGAGTGCGTGCCATACGTATGACCTATCCTGAGGCGGCAGAAAATGACATCGATTCGCCTTATTTTCGTTATCAGTGGCAAATTTCCTAATTGTGGCTCGATCAAATGGAGTTTATTCGAGGATTCGGTGTCCCACTTGTGTTGCCAATGCATTCGAAGTTTTTTTGCTCAAAAAAGGCTGTAAGTCTGAGGCAGGGATACCTACGGAACAGTTGCCAGCTTTCGTTGCAATGGATGTGGCAATTTCATCTGCAAGCATGTCGCCCTTACTGCCTCTGTGCCCAGGTACCCAACATACTATGACGTGCTGATTAGATGTATATGCTGTGCACAGTAGCGAATATAGCTCATTGAGTACAGGATTGTTGCGTTTCTGGAGTGACATTAGAGATTTTACGACACTAAGGGAGTCTGTGAATATAATGGCCTTTTGCAATTTCATTTTCTTGATATGTTTAACAGCTGTCAGTACAGCATATGACTCAGCAGTAAATGTGCTTGTTTCCGGGTGCAGGACGTGAGATTCTCAAAATGATGGGCCGACAGCTGCATATGAAACGCCGGCATGCGACTTTGAGGCATCTGTGTAAAATTCTTGGCCAGAGTACTTCGACTGAAGTTCAAGAAAGTGCATTTCAATGTGTACCTGAGGAGCGTTCTTCGTTATTTCAACGAACGAAGTACCACAGTCAATGAGCTGCCATTGCCACGGCGGATATAGCATGACAGGAGCCATAAGGGGATTTTCAAAAAGTGGAACATCCATTTCTTGACTGAGTTTCCGTACACGCAGTGAGAAGGGTTCTCTAAATGCCGGTCGATCATTAAGTAAAGTTGCAGATGTCATGTTGTTTACACTTCGGTAAGAGGGATGTTCACGGTTTGCATTTACCTTCAGAAAATATATAAAACTTGAGTACGACCTCTGAAGATGAAGCGACCACTCATTAGCTTCAACGTAAAGACTCTCCACAGGACTTGTCCTGAAGGCACCGGTCGCCAGGCAGATACCTTGGTGATGGACAGGATCCAGCATCTTCAATGCACTAGGGCTAGCCGAATGATAAACTATTGCCCCATAATCTAAGCGTGTTCGAATGAGCATTTGTAGAGCTTCATCATGCATTTGTTATCACTACCCCACGTTGTGTGTAACAATATTTTAGAATGTTCATGGTTTTTAGGCATTTGTTTCTGAGGTACTTCAGGTGTGAAGTAAAGGTTAATTTCGTGTCTAAAATAACGCCTAAAGATTTGTGTTCTGTGATCACAGGTATGTGCTGTCCCTGAAGTTCAACTTCAGGATTTGCTATGAGAACTCTTTATTGAATGAAAAGAAGGCAGGTACTCTTGCTGACATTGAGCGTAAAGCCATTTTCATCAGCCCACTTAGACACCTTGTTTAAACAAAGCTGTACTTGCCGCTCGCAGATAGCGAGATTACATGACTTCAATCCAATTTGAACGTCATCAACATATACTGAATAAAATATACTACGCGGTATTGATGAGCGAAAGGAATTCATTTCTATGATAAAAAGTGCGCAGCTAAGCACGCCACCCTGTTGTACCCCAGTTTCCTGTAGAAATGGTCTCGAGAGAACATTACCAATTCTGACACGGAATGTGCAATTTGATAAATAGTTTTCGATTACATTAAGCATTTTTCTTCGGATGCCCAATTCTGATAAGTCACGTAGAATTCCATAGCGCCGCGTAGTTTCGTAAGTCTTTTCCATGTCTAAGAACACAGAAAGAATGAACTGTTTGTGTATGAAAGCATCGCGAATATATGCTTCGATGCGAACGAGGTGGTCTGTAGTCGATCGGCCTTCTCTAAAACCACACTGATATGGGTCAAGGAGCTTGTTTGATTCAAGGAAGTGTAAGAGCCTGCCATTAATCATTGTTTCAAAAAGTTTACATGGACAACTTGTGAGTGCTATGGGCCAGTAGCTTACCACAGAGGACGGATCTTTGCCTTGTTTCAAGACAGGGACTACAATCGCCTCTTTCAATGCCAGTGGAATGTCTCCTGTTTCCCAGATATTGTTAAAAATAGACAATAGAGCCATCTGAGTGTCAGGGTGAAGATGTTTTATCATTATGTAGATGACTCTGTCGGCTCTTGGTGCCGATTTCGTGCAGCCGTTCCAGGAAGCTCTGAACTCAGCAATGCTAAAAGGATGATTGTATGGTTCACTTCCACTAGACTTACGGTTCAGTGCCTTACTTTCAGCTATATGTTTACGTTGCTGGAATGACTGCGAGTAGTTCGCAGAGCTAGAAACTCGCTCGAAGTGCTCTCCCAGAGTGTTCGCTTAATCTTGAAGGCTGTGGCCTTCATGATCAAGCAAAGGCATGTTGTAGATTTGTCGAGTAATTAATTTTCTTAGCCTGTTCCAGACTTTTGCTTCTTATGTATAGGTATTAATGCTTATGACGTATTTTTCCCAACTTTCTCTTTTAGCGATACGACGTGTTCGTCTGCTTTTGGATTTCACGTGCTTAAAGTTGATGAGGTTTTCTGCCGTTGGAGATTGACCTAGTGAACGCCAGGCTTTGTTTTGCTCCTTACGCGCATGCTTGCATTGCTCATTCCACCACGGCACGCGCCTCTTTTTTGTAGTCCCCTTCGTTTGTGGAATGCGCTCTATTGCAGCGTCAATTATAAAAGCGGTAAAATAAGCAATAGCATCGTTCACACTAAAGCATTTCGCTGCATCTGGGTGATTTCCTCAAATTTTTTCCAATCTGCGGATGCAAATTTCCGTTGAGGGGGGTGTGGTAGGAATTCATTTTGTTCGAAAGTTTTGAGGCAGATGGGAAAATAATCACTCCCATATGGGTTTTTGACTACCTCCCATTCTAGGCATGGCACAAGTGTAGGCGAGCAGATAGCTAAATCTATCGCAGAGTAAGTGCCATGTGCTGTGCTATTGAATGTCGGCTCCTTTTTATTTAATATGCATGCACCTGAAGAAACAAGAAAAATTTCTATTAAGCGGCCTTTGACATTGCATCGGGAGTCTCCCCAGAGAGTATGGTGCGCGTTGAAATCCACAACAAGTACGTAGGGCTCAGGCAGCTCATCGATTAGACTAAGAAATTCTGTTCTTTGGAGTCGATAGTGGGGTGATATGTACACAGAAGAGACTGTAATGAGTTTACCTAACAGTAAGGCTCGAACCGCAACTGCCTCAAGAGGCGTTCGGAGTTCCAAGGCCTGACATGCTACGCGCTTATCAACTATAATCGCGACACCACCGGACGAAGCGAAAGCATCGTCACGGTCTTTGCGAAAAATGTTAAAGTGTGTTAGAAAGTCTGTCTGTGTAAGTTTTAAATGGGTCTCTTGTACACACAGTACCTTTGGATTATATTTACGCGAGAGTTGCTTGACATCATCGAGGTTATGTAGGAGACCCCTGACGTTCCATTGTAATATTTGTGTCTCCATAGGTAATAGTGTGTGTGTGTGTTTAAAGGAAAATTGATTTAGATTACAGGGCCTTCCTAGGCCCCGTAATGCGGAGTTTGTCTTTCTTGCCGCAGTCCTGAGACTGGCGGCGGTCCTTGGGCGCTTGCTGCGCCGTCTGGCTTGAAGTAGTGTATATTGCCTCTTGAGAGGCACTGGACGTCCGCTTTTGTGAGCGGCGCGTTTGTTGTGAAGGCTTCACCTGAGCAGATGAGACCTTCGTGCCTACCAACCCTGAGGTCGATGGGCCCTCTTTCTGTGACGGCAAGGCAGCGTTGGCTGCTATCGCCGAGGGGGCTGGTGGCACAACCTCGGCTACACTCTTTGTGGGCCGGGCAGATGCCGGAGTCTGCTGCGGCGTTGCCCCCTTACGCGCCGCACCAACATAGCCTGCGGTATGAATGAATGAAACACGTTTCCGCGCTTCTTGAAACGATATATTCTCTTTAACTTTCAGTGTAATAATATCCTTTTCTTTTTTCCACGTCGGACATGATCGAGAATATGTGGCGTGATCACCATCGCAGTTCACACAGTGGAGTGCGCCAGTGCGGTTGTCGGAAGCGTGTTCTTGACCACATTTTGCGCAAGTGAGACGGCCTCGGCAGCTTTGTGAGCCATGGCCAAATCTTTCACATTTGAAACATCTACGTGGATTTGGAATGTATGGTCTTGCTCGTGTTTTTGTGTATCCTGTATCGAGAGATTCTGGCAGAACACTTGTAGCAAACGTGAGAACGAGTTGTTTTGTAGGAATTTCTTTGTTGTCGCGCTTGATCGTTATTCTTTGTACTTTGACAACTTTTTGTTCCTTCCATCCTTCGAGTAGCTAATCTTCACTCAGGTTCAAAAGATCGGCGTCTGATACCACACATCTGGATGTGTTCATAGAGCGATGTGGCGTCACTGTGCCTTCGACATCACCAAAACCCAGAATATTTGAAATCTTTTCATGTTGGAGCTGGTCACGTACTTTAGTTAGTTAGTTAGTTGAATGGGGTTTAATGGCGCAAAAGCGGCTTAGGCTATGCTGCGCCAAACACGAGGTGTTTTAAAATCAAGTTTATGAAGGAAAAGGCTTTGTTAATCTGTATTTTATGTAAAAATCCACTGTCGTGTAGAAATTTACGGACGTCACATAATGGGACTAGCGGATCATCACCTAAAATTAGAGCAGGGTGTAAAGGTATGTGTAGTTGATATAATTTGTGCAAAAGTGTTCGTATGTGTGTTTCAGTCTGCGTACATGTGAGTAATATGTGCATAACTGTTAGTGGCTGTTGACATTTCTCGCATTTTGGTGTGTCTTCTTTGGTGAGTAAGTAATTGTGCGTGAGGTGTGTGTGCCCAATGCGCAGTCGGCATAAAACTACTTCGGTGAACCACTCCTGATGATAGCATGACTTCCACTCGCCAACTATGGGTTTCGTGAGATGTAGCTTGTTGTCGGCACAACGGTCCCATTCGCGTTGCCATTTTGCCGTGAAGGCTTTTCTAATTGCACGGATGCTATCATTATATGGGAGTTTCGTGTTTGTAATATCTTTGTGTGCTGCCATCAATGCACATCTATCAGCTGCTTCGTTACCTGGTATCCCAACATGGCTTGGGACCCAACAGAAACGAATTGACCTCCCGTATTCGTTAAGCACCAACATGTTTAAAATGTCTCCTATCAGGGGTTCACACTCAGATTTCAACAGTACAGCCTTCAGTGAGCTTAAAGAGTCAGTGTAATGACTGCATGTTTGTGTTTATAAGTTATAATCTTTTTAACAACAACCCAGATAGCGTAAACTTCAGCCGTGAAAACAGAAGCGTGTTGTGGTAATCGAATACTTGTTTCCCAATTTTCCGCTACGGCCCCCACACCCACGTGATCTTTTGTTTTACAGCCATCAGTGTAATATTGAATGTTATTTTGATATTTGTCCTGAAGTGCACGGAATTCTTGTATAATGTGTTCGTGTGCGATGTCTCTTTTCTTTAGATGTGTTAACGTCCACTCACATAAGTGTGTGAAATCGTACCACGGGGCCAACCGTTGTGGTTTCTCGGCAACCTGGAGGACTTCGTGGGGAATGTCATAATCCCGACAGTATTGCTCATACCGCAGGACAAGTGGCCTAATCATGTTCGGTTTATTTGTGTAGTGTAAGCGTGTGTTGCATTGTGTAAGGATGTTGTAGCATATGTGTTGGGGTGATGACTGAATTCTGAGTACGCAGGAAAATGTGAGGAATGCTCTGCGCTGCTGTAAGGAGGGTTCATTACACTCGACGTATAAACTTGGGATAGGTGAAGTTCGGTAGGCACCACTTGCCAGTCGCAGTCCAAGGTTATGCACCGGATCAAGTCGTTGGATGTAGGATATTCTGGCTGAACCGTAAACCACGGAGCCGTAGTCTAAAAGGCTACGCACAAGAGACCGGTAAATACGTAAAAGACAGGTTCGGTCGGAACCCCAGTGCTTATGAGATAAAACTTTGAGGATATTCAATGCTTTATTTGCCTTAATCTTTAGTGCTTTAATGTGGGTTAGGAAGTTTAGTTTTTTGTCAAAGGTTACTCCCAAGAATTTATATTCTTGTTTCACCGGCAGCGCGACATCATTCAATTTTACCTCCGGGTCTAAGTACAACCCTCGTTTTTGCGAAAAAAGCACTGTAACGGTTTTCTGAGTAGAGAAGCGGAAGCCATTTTTCTCAGCCCACGCAATTAGTTTATTTATTGTTATCTGGAGCTGCCTTTCACATGTTCGTAGGTTTGAGGCGCGGCATGCTATTTGCAGATCATTGACATATATGGAGTGCATAACGGAGGTGGGAATAACTTTGTTGACAGAGTTCATTTTTACTATAAAGAGTGTTGTGCTAAGTACGCAACCTTGTGGCACGCCGTTTTCTTGGATAAATGTGCGCGAGAGCACAGTGCCTAGACGGATTTGGAATGTTCTATTGGACATAAAATCAGCCAGACAGTTTAGCATTTTGCCACGGATTCCTAATGAGGCGAGGTCACGTAAGATTCCAAATCTCCACGTGGTGTCGTACGCTTTTTCTAGGTCGAAAAACACTGCCAGGCAGTGCTGTTTGTGTAAATATGCTTCACGTATTTCGTGTTCAAGTCGGACGAGGTGGTCTGTCGTTGAACACCCTTTTTTACAGCCGCACTGGTGGAAATCAATGGAGTTCCGTGTATCAATCGTGAAAGTTAATCTTACATTTACGAGACTTTCGTATGATTTTGCCAAACAGCTTGTCAGGGCAATGGGTCGAAAGCTGCTTGGGGATGTGGGGGATTTACCTGTTTTTAAAAAAGGCACAACTATTGCGTTTTTGCACTATTGCGTTTTTGCAACTATTGCACAACTATTGCTACTTCAAGCAGTAGGTCGCCGCTAGCCATTTTAGTGATTTTGTATCCAGGACCTAGCACGTCGGTGAGAGCTTTCGCAACGGTGAATGGTGAAAGGGTTCTTACTGTCTTATCGGGGCACTGACTATGTATGACGTGGTAGCGCGGGAAGGATTCTTTGCGTTGGGCAAAAAATGGAAAAGTTTCTTCGGTGCGCCCTCTTTTCGAAAGAGGGCGATCAGGAAGTTGGGGAAAGGTGCTTAAAGCCATCAATAACTTATAACATTTCGGCAGCTATGCCAGCCACCCATCACCGAGCCCAACAAGGGGCCGCTCCGAGACCCGAAGGAAACGCAGACGCCAGCTGTACATGGCTACTACAACCCAATATAATAGATCCAAGGTTGGATGAACTACATGACGTTAACCCTTGCAGCCTGGAGAATTGGAAGTAAACGAAGTGAGAAGAAGACAGGACAGGTGGAAAGTGAGAGAGAAAGACGAAGGTTTAAGAGAGAGAGAGAGACAGGAAAAGGTAACTACCGATTTCCCCCGGGTGGGTCAGTCTGGAGGTGCCGTCTACGTGAAGCGGAGGCCAAAGAGGTGTGTTGCCTCCGCCGTGGGGCCGTAAAGGTCCAAACGCCCAGCATCAGCTCAACCCACAGGATCCCCTTTTCCCCGGACACGGCTAAGCCGCGCACGGTTAGACGCGGGAGGGGCCAACCCTCGTGTGCTCGGGTACGTAGTGTCGCAACACACCAAACGCCTGCTGACGCAGACGCCCCTGCGGGGACAGTCATGGTATAGGTAGTTAACGTCCCGTTCATTATGCGATGGCTTTGCCGCACCCACACTGTAATTATTTGCTAATTGAGTTATATACAAGTCAAACAGTATAAACACAACGTCCGGCTTCCCGTACTGGGCACGTATTCACGAACGATCCCTTACGGCGATAGTATCGCTTTTGCGTGAAGCAGTGCGAAAGCAGCCAATCACTAATCAGTATAATATCGCGCACTGAAAGTGAACTTCTTTGTACAAGTTTCCGCACAAGATGAATGCAGTATTTATAGATGACTCTCGGTTTTATTGCCAGTGGAGCGACAACTGCAATGAAAAGCGCATTCTTGCTATGTTACAGAAACTTCATCCGTACCCCAGAAGCGTTTCATATAAATCTCTTAAGTTTACGAAACATACAGCCCAAATCTAAACAGTGTTCACGAAATATTTAGCAGAAATATTCGCAACGTTTGTTTTTGTGTAGCAATTTTCTTTCCTTCAATTAAAAAGGCCAGTCCTCTTTTTTTTCTTTGGAACATATATTTCCCTGGCTGCTACACAGCTTGATAGCGCAGAAGGTATGACATCGTAATGACCTTACCACTAAATCTATTACAGTAACTCTGTGCAAAAAAATAGAAAAGTAATGGCAGCCACTGTGGCGCCAAGTTGTCGCTACCTCTGATTTGTGTCCAGCGAAAAATATCGATATTATTTTGCGAAAACTCGAATTTACACGAGCACAATACGCACGGATAATGTGTAAAGCTCACTGCGTATATATTTTAGAAAGATCACAACCGTTTATAAAATTTTAGCTAATATTTAAGGTGCGTTAAAACATGCGTTGGCAGGCGTCTCAACTATATTGCACCACCGTAGATTGGAAGAGCCCGTAGGGAGTTGATCGCGCGTCTGGTCTTAATCGCATCATGTTTTCGGCGCCTGCTTGTCGGCGCAAAGTAGCAACATAGCGGCGTGTTTGCAGTTTCCGATTGCACTGCGTGGGCGCAAATTGGGACTTTTTCTCACAGAGTTGGTTACATTAATTCCATGGCTAAACCTCGTGAGCTTTCGAGTGTGACAGCCGCCATGGTAGCTTAGTGTATAAGGCGTTGCATTGCTGAGCTCAAGGCCGTCCATTCAATTGCAGCCACACCGGCCTGATTTCGATGGGAGTGAAATAAAAGGAAAAATCGCTCCTCTACTTGGATTTAAGTACACGTTGTAGAACCCCAAACTGATAAAGTTACTCCAGAATCCCCCAGTGTATCGTACCTAGTAATAAAAGCGGACTTTCTGCATCTAAACTACCACAATAAAATTTATAGGGCGATGGGCGCGTGAATTTTCAGAAGCGTCAGTTTGTCACTCTAAAAATTTCTCGAGCAAGTGGTCGAACTCGTAATACGGCATTTCTGGGTCACGTTTCCCAGTGTCTTGGGAAAATGCATTTCACTTCGAGTTTGCGTGCAGCCAAAATGGGGCCACTCTTATTTTTAATGCACCGCGAAAATCATATCGTTTGTAGCAAACGCCGCGAAATAGCTACACGACCTGACCAACCTGGATTTGCAATCCAGGTTAACCGAGGTTAACTATGTACATGTTTATTCGAAAGCCTTAGCTTTCGAATAAAGGGAAAATCAGTAATCCACCCTTTCGTAGCAATTGCTACAAAGGAAACCGCTACGGGTTCCTCGAAAGAGAAAGCCTCATAGTTGAAGAAAAATTCGTCCTGGTCCGTGACTCGAACCCGGTACCACCGCCCATCCGGGGCAGCCGCTCTACCATCTGAGATAACCAGGCGGCTCGAGCAGATGGGACAGCGAAGTCGAATTTGTCGACAACACCAAACAAAGGCAAGTGTTTGGCGTAGTAGTTCTGCGGAAACCCGCAATGTGGAGAGAAGTAATGAATAAAGGGAATATCAGACATCCACCCGTTCGTAGCAATTGCTACAAACACTACGTCAAACACTTGCCTTTGCTTCGTGTTGTCGACAAATCTTACGGCTACTGTCCCTGTCACAGATATGAAGCCTTTCTTACTTAGCTTCCCGTGCTGGGGACGCATTCAAGGACGATCACTCACGCCGAAACAATCCGTTTGCGTGAACCTTTTCTTGTTCAAGTTTTCGCGTTCGATAAATGTAGTTTGCGACATAGGCACAGGCTGGACTGCCAATGGAGCCGAAGGATGATGAAGAGCGTACTCTTTCTATGTTGCAGAAACTCCAATGATGACCTGGGATTTTTACAAATTCTCTCTTCAGTTACCGAAGACTAGTGGACAAGTGGCAAAGATGGTCAAGAATAACTTTTGTAAGATATACGCAGCATTTGTCTTCATAAAGATATTTTGTTTACAGCTATTAAAAGTGCTAGCCCTTGTTTTTTCTTTGGCAAATATATTTGCCTAGCTCCTACGTAGCTTTTTAGCGCCCAAGGTATGACATCATAATGATTTTGCCGCTAAACCCCTTACAGTAAATACGTGCCAAAAGAAAATGTATCCGCCGAGGCTCCGTGTTCCTACCTCTAATTTCTGTCGGGCTTAAAATATTCATAATATGATGCGACAACTAGAATTTTCACGAGCACGTACGTACGGGAGGTGTGTGAAGCTCATTACGTACATATTTTTTAAAAACGTCGCATGGCCATTTATAGAATCTTTAGCTGATTTATAAGGTGCGTAAAAACATGCGTTGGCAGGCGAATTAACCACATCGCACCACCATACTGTGGAAGACCCCGTATGGGGTTGATCGCGCGTCTCGTCTGAATCGCGTCTCATTTTCTACGCCTCCTCACCGGTGCACAGAAGGAATATGGCGGTGTCCTTGCAGTTGCTGATGTCCATGCATGGATGCAATGGGGAGCTTTAATACGAGAGCGTTAAGGAGCTCGTGTCGCAGGAAAGCCGGTGTCGGCGTCGGTGGCGTTGGCCGTTAGCGATAAATGCCGGAAGGCACCTAATAAATAAAGAAAACTTGCAAGATGGGCTGGGTGGGAATCGAACCAGGGTCTCCGGAGCGCGAGAGGGAAACGCTACCACTGAGCCACGAGTTCGATGTTTCAAAGAGGGACAAAAGCGCATTTAGTGAATGCGGTGTTGCCTTACAAACGCGCCGTAGAAAGTAATGCTGCAGTGTATATCGGTAATTATGAGCACGTAAATTACAGAAGACGCAGTTGCACGAGTAGGGAGGTACGCTTCCGCTACATTTCTTCCGCGCTCTGCGCACGCGCAGAGCCATCTTGCGGCAAACACAAAAGACCCCCCTCCTCGCAATGTGCGGCGCTGTCCCGACACGGGGCGTGCCACTCGCCCGCTTCTTCCCTCCGGGCCGTGCGGCGACTGGTGCTAGGATGCCCCAATACCCTTGCGTTTAATAAGTTTTCTCGCTCTCTCCCCTTCCAACTTCCAGCGTGCGTCACTCGAACCCTCGTGCTTGGGCGACGCGGCTCCTCTTTCCGCTCACAGCGCGATCCTTAGGTGCAGCGTCCGATGCGGGACACCTCTGCCGTGATCACTGCGCCGTAGCGCGTCTGATGGGAAGGCGTCCCCTGCGATGTGTGCCGAGCTGCTTCCGAGGAATCATGCGTCTGCGTGGTGCTCCCAAGCGAGACAGAGGACGATCCCATCGAGGCGTCAGCCCCATGATCGCGTCCGCCTTCGTAGCTCGTCGCGGCCCGGCTGTCCGTGCCGATCACGACGTTTGGCTAGCGTAGATCGTTTCTCCCTCCGAGACACGGAGTTCTTAGGTTCGTTCCGCTTGCTCAGGCGCACGTTTCGTTGCCGCGCCGAGCGCTGCGTTGCTCGGTGCTCACCGCGTGATTGGTGGGTGCAAAGTTCGATGCGGGGCGCCTCATAAGTGATCGCTGCGCCGTAACGCATTGTCTTACACCCCTTGGCGGGTCGACGGGTGTTACACCCCTTGGCGGTGCGAACGGGGTGCGATAACGCTATCGCATTCCACTATTGAAGGCGAACCTTGTGAGTCCTCCAATTTTTTCCCATGGAGTTGGTTGCATTAAGTCAATGGCTAAACCTTCTAGACATTATAGTGTGACACCGGCCGAGGTAGCTTTGTGCCTAAGGCGTTCCATTGCTGAGCTCAAGGTCATCCATTCAATTCGGGCCACGGCGGCCTAATTTCGATGGAAGTGAAATGAAAGAAAAAATTGCTCGTGTACTTCCATTTATGTTCACGTTAATTGTTAATCGCATTTACGTCCACGTAAATTGTTAAGGCTACTCTACAATGCCACATTGTATTGTACTAATAATGAAAGCGGTCTTTCAGCATGTAAAACCTCATAATTAAATTTCAAGTTAGACCAGCGAGTGAACATTCCAAAGCGTCAGTTTCAGTTACTACAAAAATTGCTTGAGCAAGTGTCCGAACACGTTATGCTCTAATTCTCAGTCATATTTCCAAGTGTCTTGGGAAAATGCTAGGTGACTCCGGGTTTGCATGTAACCAAATCGGGGCTCCGCTTAATTTTAATACATCCGAAAATTACCTAGTTTGTAGCCGTGGTTATGTATTAAAAAAAAAACTGGGCCCACGCATTCACCCTACTTCTTATTTTATGCACTGTTTGTTTGATCACCCATAATAATTGGGAAACAAAAATGACTTTAATTAGATTGCTTGAAAAGAAGGGGCACGTTTTCTGTAATGCGTGGACGAAGTAAATGGCGTGTAAATTAACCACAGCATTTTTGGTGAATTAGGTGTTCGAGCAGCGCGGGCTATTACTGCTACTACTGCCACCGAGATAAATTTTGTCTGAAAAGGGGGAATATCATAGCTCTTGTACAAGAGAACTCAAATCGGCGTCCTAAATGGTAGTTTTTGAAAAAAAAAAAACGTCGCGCTTTCACTGGAAAGCCGAAAATTTTTATTGTGATAGCAAGATATTAGACAAATACTCATAGTAAAATTTGTAGTTATATCGGCAGCATAAGTCGAAGGAAACACACGCTTATTCGTAAAATTCGCAAGGACGATGTCACGCCAGCCAAGGGAAACATGAACAACGCTGGCATGATGAAGAATGTCGGAAACAGGAATAAAATGCTTGGGGCTGCCTGTCGCTTCAACGCCTACAGAACACGTGACATTGTGTGATATCCAACGTTTGGCACGCGGAATAACAATGCACGTGAAGCGACAAGCCATCGCGGCTCACCAACCGATGTACCAGCCGCTGGATATCTCCAAGATAGAACGGCCAGCGTTCGCGCTCAAGAATGCGAAGGACCACGCGGCGCCATGGCCGCCCGCCTCCACACTCCCCTCCAATCTCATCCGTATACCATCTCCCCGCATACATACATACATACATGCATACATACATACATACATACATACATACATACATACATACATACATACATACATACATACATACATACTTCTTTATATTGAGCTGTTCAAAAAAAATATTACACCATTCGTGACCGCATCAGCGCAAGGCGGTTGCGGGCGGCAGACATGAGGGGCTAGTTCGTTACAAGAAAGGTGTATAATGTACATTATGCATATTACAACATCTTCAAAGAAATATTGTACAAAAACGTTTTACTGCATTAATGACGGAAAAGAACAATCTTGTTCTATATTTTCAGCTGAATGCTGTACCGTTATTTCGTACGACAGAAAGCTGAGCTAGTTGGTAAGGATTCATCATGCAAGCAGGATTGTGGAGATAAGTAGGGGAACATGGAAAATGGCTCAGAGTACTAGAAATTAGGTTTAGAACGGCAGAAAGCTGAGCTAGTTGGTATGGATTCATTATGCATTTCATTCATTCCAATAACGGTTCATTGCATAATGAACGGTTATTTCTTCGGGGAACTCGTAAAAGATTAACAAAAAACAAATACATAAAACAAGCAGAATACCTTTTTCGTTTACAAGAGAAGACTGAAAAATTATATGTACTAGCAGTTGAAAGATAACACAACGCATAACGAATACGCTAACGAGAAAGCACCCATGCTTTAATTTGTTGTTTGGCTTTATTTTGGGAATGTTATCCAACAACGCCTTTCCGCAACTGCTTCAAACTAAGACGACCATAATATTTTAGACATTTTTACCATAGTTCTTGCCCAGTGTGCCACACCAAAGGGTCAGCTAAGCTGTTCAGCAAATAAATAACATTAAGAAAAGATAGTTCAAGATGAAAGTATGTAATACGCGCTGTTCGAGCGCTAGATTTGAATTCTGGAGACCCGACACGATGCGTCTCAAAATTCCGTCTTGCACCGTACCTCCTAACCTGTTCTTCTCTTGAGAATCTTGGTTAACGTTCACTGGGTTACTGTATATATATATATATATATATATATATATATATATATATATATATATATATATATATATATATATATATATATATATATATGGTACCTTATGAAGTGGTGTCTTTTTTATTTCTTTACGTTTGCTCTTTATGGTGTTGCGGCGATTTGAGCACAAATTGCGAAGTGTCAGTTGCGTAAAAGATTCTAACAAAATTCAACAACTGCAACATTATTTCTTACGTTATTATCTGAGCAATCATAAGCAATTGCGCACAGTAAGCTCACAGATATTTCTTATTCCACCAGATCTACCTTTGTTCGTGCACCAGGAACTACAAATTGAAATGTTCTATCCGAGCACAAACTTGCGTATAAGCTAAAAACTAACCTACGCTAATTAAGCGGGGTAATAAATGGAAGCGTACATAACTAGGCTGTTACCGTTCATAAATGTTTCACTTACTTAGTCAGTGTCAACATTCCACATCATACAGTTGTCAAATTAATGTCCAAGTTACATAACAGAATGCCATATTGGTAGAGATATGCATGACCATCCTAAGCATAGACAACCATATAATTTACTGGCCACTTCTAAGTTGACAGTGTTATGTGGATTTCTAAAACGTACCACGACAGTTTTGTTCGTTCTTTGAATATATTTTGGTAGCATTTTTTCACCAAGCAACCACTCGTCCATTACATACAGTGTTTCTACCTCATTTACATATGGTATATTTCAAAGATCGCTTCTGCGACCTCTATAGTTTACTATTCACGTCAATGGCATCACCGACATACAATTCAGTGCTGCAATAATTGAAGATGCTGTTTACCCTGCACTGCTTATATCACACGGATCATATTCCAGAGTTGAAAAACTACTTAAAAAACAAGTATTCCTTATTAGGACTACTTGAAGAGGCCATGAAAAATAATTGGAAAATAATCCCGATCGAGGACTTCGCAAAAGCAATGTTTCTAATTTGCGTAGCATAATGTTTTCTTCGGTTTCCAAAGTCGTGATCAAATCTTAAAAAGGCGCAATCACAATAGTATTTTTACAAATTTTTCTCCATACGTAATACTTACATTCTTCATGTAGATCTATTGTACGTTTAATACCTTATCGTTTAAAACCTTATTGGGAAGGTCTTATGATATCAAATTTCCCGCAGAAGACTATCATACAAGTGTATATAAATTTCTTAACTATTTGCGTTGCCACGTTCTTTATCGCTATTCGTTTACCCTTATTTCTTCCCGTTTCCTAAATTCGTCTTCGCAGATTGTCCTTATTACTGAGATATTTCAACCCTTCGCGAATATGGCTGTTTGGAACATTCATTCAAGTAAAAAAAAAGCACATTTCGCAGGGTAAAGAAATTGTGCTTATTATCTCGCGCTCTTATTATTTCATAAGCTGTCGGTTCGTTGCGTGGAATTTCGTTATTAACCATCCACAGCTCAGTTCGAATAACCGAAGGTAGAATAGAGAAATTTGGTACCGTGTAAGCTATGTAACGTGAGCTCGCTGTCGTAGAAGACTGGTGTTTTATTTTTGCTGGTTTTCTGTTCAAAGCTGTATATAAAAAGTTAGCAATGTCAAATCACCTTACAGGCGCAAATGTTTTCGGCAAACTATCACCAACACTTTAAGTGCAAGTTTCTCAGCGAAAATTTGGAGAACGCTTAACCTTCGCCTGTAAGAGTGGAACGCGATAGCGTTCAAAGACCTCATACTGCTTTTCATGCTTCCCGGCAACTGCGGTTTATGTAGCCATAACGTTCAGCGGGAAATCCGACTGCGAACGCTATGCATGAAGGTGACCTTTCTGGTAGAAACGCCGTGTTTTGCGTGGGTCGATCTCCTGATATTGTTTCACAGTTTTATTATTTCCTAGAACTAACATAAAGGATTGGCACTGTGGGTGTTTTTCTTTCATTGCATTTGTTTGCGGGCGACACTTTCAACGTTCCGAGATAGTACTTTGAATAGAATGAAAAACCCCTTTTGAGCAACTTTGGGAGTAGAGATGTGGTTGGTTATGCGTGGCTCAAAATTTAGGCCAAAATTGTTTTGTCGAGGCGACATCTGACGCAGGATTTTCTGCGACACGGGTTCCTTAACGCTTTCGCGTTAATGTCAATGTTTCTGTGTGCAGTGATAATTATGTTATGGCGAGCATGCCTGGGGAGTAATAGAGACAATTCAAATAAGAGCCGTTTGAATATGAATTAGGAGCCCTGTTCACTGCAAATACCAGCAATGTTGCTTTAGGCTTGCATAATATAAAGGCAACGATTTCCGCTCAATGATTGAAGTTTATATTAATTGCAATCTCCGCTTATTTCTAACAAAAACATAAACGTTCGCCCTTACCCACGCCAGCGTAGTTTGAATGTGACAGAAAACCTGTGAGAACGCACTATACAAACTCGGACTGCGTTATACTTATCTATGAGATTATAGGGATGACTAAGTTATTCAATACTTCGCTAAAGTATGCAGTGCTCTTAAATGATTCTGATAATATAATATGCCGGGTCAATAAATGGTACGCCACAGGCGTCATTTAAGTGTTACTCTCTTTTTACCCATTCCAAGCGTAACTCAGCACCCGTGGGCATCCCTAAGTCAGTCTTAACAGATTAGCCTTGCTAAGAGTATTCTTACCGCCAGATACTTCGCTGTTCATCACGAATAGTGTTCTATTATTTCTCCACAAAAATTGAATGCCTCATCCTCAGTAAGTTCTTTTGCCTATCAAAGTAGTCTCCTCGTATCAGTCATCAAATTTGACGTCGAATTCTGTTCTGGAAGTAAATTTCACGGTTATAAACGGTATTATTTCTTCTCTAGCTTGAAGCCTATGAGCTGCGTCAATAAAATTAACAGTAGCGATGTGATACAGAGCTTTCCTGCGGGTAATCTGATAACAATGTTAGTCTTTTTTGGCACTTGCTTTGCCACCATGAATGTTGACGTTATTCCTTCTCGATGTCCGGTAAACCATGGTACACCTGACGAAGCCACCAAGTCAACCAAGCAGTAGATGGGAATAGGACGATGGGAATGGGATAATTTAGATTCTCGTTTCTTTTAATGCCAGCACATCTTACAAGTGTTATTTCTGTCACGACGTTGAGTGTGCGTAGACTAGGCACGCGTATGAGCCATTGCCAGGTTAATCGTGTTGATGTTTACGCTGATATTAGCAAAGATCGCATCCAGTCTTATATCGCATTCGCACAAGGCGGTCGCTATTTGATTGAAGAATTTTTTTCTTCAAATGGCACGCCCTTTTTGTCACCTAACGACCATCGCAGTCACTCAAAACCTGTTCAATCGATCTCTCTGCAGTGAGGAGCCTTTGCTAATACTTTAACTTTACATTTGATGGCACTAAAGGCGTAGCGCGTTAGCCGCCAGTCACGTGGTATTTATTTAAAGTTTCACGCACTTTAAAGAAAGCCCGGCAAAAAATTAAACAGGGTAGTTATCTTAGCCTAAATGAATGATTGCGATGTTTCTGCGCAAACTCTACAACTTAAGCATTGATTTTTAAAAAATTGGTAGTTCCCACGATAAGGGGAAAACCCGATTGCGATAGCAATTTAGTAGATAGCTGTACGACGTAAGAATAATAGTTTTAACGGACGTCTCAACTTGTAAACGTTCGCTAACTAAGTAAATTAACAATGACAGATTGCGTAAGCGTGACTCAACGAGGACATAGAAAAAACAGACACATGGAGACAGCGCTGTCTTTGTGTATATGCTTCTTCGTACGTCCTTGTTCACTCCTGCTTACCTATTCTATCGTGGATTCAAACCAAATAGCCAGTAATCGTGTTTTACCGAAGTTAACCAGCACAGTGTCACGTGCGCACGTGTAAACATGTACACACATCGCTGGATGATAGCGGAAACTGTCTGTGAAAAAGCTGGAGTTAGGAATCGCGGCAGCAGCCGACAAGCCAGTTGACCTCCATGCATATCTCGCTTGAACGCGTGGGTATATACGAAGCGTGATACGAATCTAACGCACTACGCACACTCTGCAGCCATCGCAGACTACTTTGAAGGCAGACGAGCGCCGGAAACGCGTTCCTACGCTGTCTGCGATTGGCGTGGCCAACCAAAGCCACCTAAAAAAGATCATTTTTTTCTAGGTGGCTTTGGGCCAACACCGTAGCAGACGCCGCGGTTGTGTCCCCTCTTTACGGAGCGGTGGGAGAGGAGGGCAACAAGGCACCTAGCAGCTGCCGGAGAACGCTCGTGCTCCATCGCCTGTGTTCCCTAGCATCGCGCTTCGCAGAAGGGTACACGCTCCCGGGCCGTGTTCCTCGCTCTGTCAAACGAGATTGAACCACATTCGCCGGCTGATCCTAACACGCTCTCGCCCATACGGGACCTCACAGCGACGTTGACGGCAGAATTCCGCCTGAAGTGCCCATATGTTTGCTATCGCAATAAAAGTTCATTAGGCAATCTTTGTTAATTATCCAGCTTGGATGATCGGAAGACATATGACGTGTTTCATATGGCTGAGAACTGCGCCAAATCAACACGCATAGCGCTTATGTTTGTTTTTCTTATTTGGCTCAGTTTAGATGAAATACTCTGTATCTATTAGCTATGGACTGATCTAGAGAAATTGTCTAGAGGCAGTCTGTAGACCAAAATGTACAAAAAGAATAGCGACAAAAGTCCATAGCCTAGATTGGTCTATAGCAATATTCTATAGGTAGTCTTAAAACATTTGCATTGCCTATAGACGTTTCATAGACTTCAATCACAAATGTAGAACTGCTATGTTTTACTGGGTCAGTGTTTGCTATACCAAAAGCCATTTTGCCAACAAGTACATTCACTGTGCAGAATATTTTCCTGTTCAATTTTGTGAACACTGTAAGAGACTACTGCTTTGATGAGGGTCATGGTGCTATATGGATAAAAGTATTTTCGATAATAAAGCTTCCCTTCTATGTAAAAGAGGTCTGCGTTGACTGACATTTACTTGTCGCTGTACAATCCCCTATTATGCGGAAGAGAGAAAGGGAGATAGGAGAAAATGCCGCGAGGCGGTTAATGAGGCTGTTTAGCTTGGTAGCCTACAAACACTGTAGCTACCATAAAGCCTGGAACAAATATAATGGTAGGGCAGATAATTACAAATGAAGCAAACAAGAACAACCTGCGGGGTTGCTAGGTTTAGTTCATAATGACACCCACGTTACTAGGATATACACCTCACGATCTCAATATACTTGTTGTCCTACTCGCCAAAGTACTCGGACAACTGAGAGTAGCCACTGCTTGTGAATAAACCCCGCTGACTGAGTAACGTGCACTAAATGAAGCTCGCGAAACTCGACCGGTCCTTTATTCATTGACTGATTATTATTTTTACTAATCTTAGCTTTCCTAAACTCCAAACAACTTTTCAGATCAATAGTCAAAGGCTAGCGATAGGTCCGACAAAATAGTGCGGTGAACCCGAACGCGTGTTTCGAAACTGCGCGTTATGATTGGACAAGAGACGAGTAGTGGACAGTCACTGAGTGCGCGAAAGCCATGACTTCGGCGTAATGTTATATTTATGCCTCTCAAAAGGCAAAAACAGAAGTCGTTCAAAAATACCACAGAAAATTACGGTTTTTCCCGAAGGCAAAGCAATGAAATCGATAGCGAGGTTTAGCGTTCCGGTGAAGGAGTTTCAAAACGCTACCATTGCGAGGAGCGCCGCCAACGAAGTTGCAGACATCGCACCGCAATGGTGTAACACTAGACCGAAGGAAACCTAATGCATTAGTGAGCGCAGTTGAAAGAGTGACTTGAGTAGCATAGCAGCAATACGTCGAGAAATATTGAAGTAGTTACGATGGCGACCAGGAGTCTGCGGTGCAATGTATGGGGTGACTGAAAGGCAGCGGCATAGTCTTTCAAGGGGCATTAGTCCCAGTCGTTCAACGTAGGTGTCGTTACGGCGGCATCCAGAAATGGCGATACCCTGGGTTGAGGCGCCAAAAAGGCATATTGACGTCTCGGACTTCGGAATGTGTTGGTGAGGGTGTTTCAAAAAATACATTAAAAAAAGGGAAAGAGAGCGGGGGAACCGAAACCGGAATAACAAAAAGGGGGGTGACGGGCGCCGAAGTGGGCGGGAGCAAGCGTAATGGAAGAAAGGGGTCGTACAGTTGATATAAACGTATACAAAGCTGAAGGAGTATATTAAATTGAGGAGTAGACAGGAAAAAAAATTTGAAATGAAAGAGCAGGTGAGGTTAAGAAGTAAGGTTAGCTGGTGGCACAATGTGTTTTGTGCCTTGGTTGATGATATGAGAATTTCAGATTTACGTTACCGCTTTTAAAGATTCTAAGTTGCCACGGGCCAAATTAATTCCCGTCTGGTGTAGATAAATAAACTTGTTTATGAGGTATGATTCCGTATATTTCCTTTCGAGAGGTGAACGGAAATTTGTTTGCAGTATTTAGAGCGTTGCTTTGTCAAATATATGACCACGTTCAATAAAGTGGCTGGCTACTGCTTTAGGTAAATTGTGTTTTGCGTACGCGCGGCGACCGTTGAGTCTTGTATGAATTTGTTACCCAGTCTCACCAATGTATTGTTTGCTACAAGCGGCACATTCTAGACACTAGACGGCGTTCCTTGATGTGCAGGTAGTAGCTGAAATTACCTTGTGTGCGTAATTCGACGCTGTACTTTTTACTGTAGTAGTAGAGTTAATATGTTTGCAGGTAGAGCACCTGGGCTGGCCACAGGGACTGGTTCCGGAATCCCTCTTTGTGCTAAGTTTGGCATGCACAAGATTATCTTTGAAATTTGTGTTGCGTCTGTAGCTTACTGTGGGTGGGTCAGGAAAAATCTTATTCAGTTTCTCGTTGCTGGTGAAAATTGGATAGCATTTACTAAGGATGTTATTCCCGTTTATGGAGTGCGTTTGAGAATTTAGTAGTAAGAAGAGGCATTGTTCTTGTGATCCTCGCGTGAGGCTTGACGACCTCGGCTCAATCAAGTATGGTTGCAGCGGTGTAGGCTATTTGAACGTCACTGTTTGGGTGGTTCCTGTTTGATAGGGTTTCTTTAAGGTAATCGAGCCTATCTATGAAGAGTTGGTTTTTAACGCAAATGCGACGTAGTAGTGTGGCTTGCCCTTTAAAGGTGCCTTGTTTGCAATGTCGGGGATAATGGCTCGTATATGCTAGGTACTGTTGTTTGTCGAAAGGTTGCCTATACAGCTTTGTGTTTAGCCCCCCATTGTCAATGTATATTGTTGTGTCCAGCAAGCTTATGCGCTCAGTTGAGGATTCTGATGTGAATTTTATTGTTGGAGAAAAAGAGTTTAGAAATGCTACATATTTATCTAGATTGTCTTGACCATGTCCCCAAATTATGAGTATGTCCTCTATGTATCGTAGGTTTGTGTGGGGCTTGTCATTGCAGCGCGATAGGAAATCTGTTTCCAGAATCCCCATAAATATGTTCGCGTAGGTTGGTGCAAAAGGCGTACCCATTCTCGTACCATGTATCCGTAAGAAGTAACTCTCCTCAAATTCGAAGTAGTTATGTGTTAGAACTAATTCAAGGAGAGACGATTAGACTTCAGTAGAGTGTTGTGCAATATGTTTAGAGAGCCATTGTTTTATCATAGAGAAACCATCAGGGGTTGGAATGTTGGTGCACAGCGCCGTGACGTCTAGTGTTGCGAGAATTGTGTTGTGGGGTAGTGTGCCTTTAGTATTAGTGTCCTCAATAATTCTCAGCAGGTGGGGCGTATCTTGTACAAATAACGGAAGTGCTTTTGGCAAGTCACCAAGGTAGTGGTTAAGGAATGTGGACATGCTCTCTTTTGGGGTGTTGTTTAATACTATCGGGCGGCCTGCGATAATAGTGGTGTACGGTTCAGCGTATGGATGTTTATGAATCTTTGGAAGGACGTAAAAACGCCCGGCAGTTTTGTTGCCCTGGTTTAAGGAATTTGTATTCTGACGGTGTTATCAATTCATCAGCCAAAAGTAATTTCAGCCTGGTGGTAGTTCTCCCTGTGTAGGATATTGTCGGATGGTTACCTAGCTTACGGCAATGTTCTGGGTTGTTTAGTAGTCTGTAAGCCTCGTGTTTGTATTTTGCTACTGGCCAAATAACTATACTTCCGCCCTTATCTGCTTCCTTATTAACAATATCATTCCGGCAACTAAGATTTGAAATGATATGACTCTCCAACGCAGTTATATTTTTAGGTCACTTAGATGTCTTGGATTGACTTATAATTTCTTTACTGACAGTTTTAAGGTATATGTCAAGTTCTATGGCTTGTTCTGTTTCGGGAGTACAAGTGGATTGGGCTCTAAGTGGTGTAGTCCCGGTGTCTGGTGTGTCTGCGAAAAACTGTCTGATACGCACTCGTAGGGAGAATTCTGAGAGGTAATTGTGAAGCTCGCATTCATTTATCTTGTCGTTCGTGGGACAAACGTTTAGGCCTTTGCTGAGTACGCCTATTTCTTTTTTACTTATTGTTCTTGAAATGTCTACAACAATGGAGTGGTTTAATTTTGTGTAAGTTTCCATCACGTCTGGTACTTCTAAAATCGATGTCCTTTTCGCCGGCCTGTGTTGGCTGTTTGGCTGGAAGGTTGTTTATTGATTACAGTTTGTTTTTTTTTTTTCCTTTGTTTCTGAACCACTTTCTAGGCCGTTTTTCTTCGTAATGTTCTAAATCTGTCTTCTCATCTGGTGTCAGAGATATCTTCCGAAGCCTGTGGCTAAAACTTTCGATTTGCTCTTCGCAGTGTTCCTTGAGGGTATTCAAAAGTTAAAATGATGCATTGTGCAATGTTGTTCGCCAGCTTGCACGATGGTGTGGTGGGAGTGTTCCTAGAGCTGGTACAGCCTTCAGTGTTAGACCTTTAGGGATTATTTTTTTCTCTGTGCAGATTGTGTACGTTTTCAGGTGGGAGATGTAGCTCGCATGTTTTTTGGTAAGTTTTCTAGCCTGTAAGAAAGCGGTGCTTCATGGCAGAGAAGAGGTATTGATTTGCGATGTGTGTCATTTATTTGTCTTTTTGAGGGTAGATTTGCATGGGGTGTTTTTCTCTTTGGCCAGTTTATTACCGCATGCCTGGCTTAATTCGAGCTCGTTTTCTGTTTGACTTTGTGCGTGTGCAGACCGGCGTGTGGGGATCTGTGTGAAAACTTCGGTGGTGGGTTTTCTGTTGTATGTTTGCGCTGTGGTTGTTGTCATTTTTGGTGTAGTGTGTGCTTTGTGGCTTCTTTCACATTCCGCTGTCTGAGTTCCAACTATTCTCGAGGAGACTGTTGCACTTGGGCAGTGGCTTGATTCACATTCTACTGTCTGTGTTCCCTGTGTTCTTGAGGTGACTGTCGCAGTTGTGTTGTTCGCGGTGGCAGGCTCCGCAGATTCGGTGGGGGTGGTATTTGAGGTGGATTTAAAGAGTGTTTTTCTGTACATGTCCTTACCAAAGGATTTGATGTGTTGGGGAACTAGCTTTATTCCAACTACAAACAATTTCCCGTTCACCTCTCGAAAGGAAATATATGGAATTGTACCACATACATAAGTTTAATTTTCTACAGCCGACGGGAATTAATTTGCACGGGGCAACTTAGAATCTTCAAAAGCGGTACCTTAAATCTTAAATTATCATTTGATCAACCAAGACTCAAAACACATTATGACACCAGCTAACCTTAATTCTTAACCGTCGCCTGCCCTTCCATTTAGAAAATTTTTTCCTGCCTACTGCTCAATTTAACATACTTTTTCAGGTTTTTACGTTTATATGAACTGTACGACCGTCTTCTCCCATGTACACTTGCTCCCGCCCGTTTCTGCGCAAGTCACCCTCCTATTTGTTATTCCGGTGTCGGTCCCCCCTCTCTTTCCTTTTTAAATATATTTTTTGAAACACGCGCACCAACACATTCCGATGTCCCAGACGTCAATATGCCTTTTTCGGCGCCTCAACCCAGGGTTTCGCCAGTTCTGGATGCTGCAGTAACGACACCTACGTTGAGCGACTGGGGCTAATGCCCCTTAACAGACCAAGCCGCTCCCTTTCTGTCCCCCCGTAAATTGCACCACAGACTCCTTGTCGCCATCTTAACCACTTCAATATTACCCGATGTATTGAGGTTATGCTACTCAAGTCCCTCTTTCAACTCAGGTTTCATTTTTATTTATTTATATTGTCTTTTGTGTACTCGCGCACTGACCGCCTGACCGGCTCTTCTAATGCCACAAAAACATGTCGCCAACGACACCCCTGAATTCTCCCTAACCTCTCGCATCCCCAAAGCCCTCCCATGCCCTCTTCTTTCTTTATTTTTTCTCTTGTTCTTTCTGTCTTTCTTTTTTTTTTGTCTGGGTGTCACCCCAGTTTTTTTGCTTTTCTTTCTTTTCTTTCTCCCCGCCTTCTCACTCTCCCGCTCTTGTCCCCTCGTCTTGGGAACGACGCTCACAGACGTCGGACGACAGCCCTTATTACTTCTGAAGTCTCGCCCTTTATACCCAGCCGCCACCGACAACCCCCGCACGTGACGTCACTGCACTAACTATTTAAAACTAATATGCCGAGAATGACAACGCCGCCTTTGACGAAGATATGTCCTCCTATCGAAACGTTGGCCAGCCTTTCTGAGGCGCCTTATCCATGTTTACAAACTTTATACCACAGTGTGCTATTCCATCTGTCAGCCCCTTTCTTGATTTTTGAATAGACGGCAGTGACGTCGATCGTAATCTAATTGGGATCCTACCGCTCCAACGAGACAGAAAGAGCCTTTACGCACTGAATATATACAGACCACCAAAGCAGAAACGGGCCAAGTTCCACTACTTGATCACTAAACCGATTGGCATAGCCGAAAATAATTGTCTGCTGATTGTAGACGACTCCAACGCGGCTCACCAGGCATGGGGCTACACGACAACCACATCAAAAGGCACTGCACTCCAGTACACAATGCGGCAGCGCCGTCTCACCATCCTCAAAGACCCCGCATACCCCACACGTCTAGGAAACAGCGTCTCGCAAGATACATGCCCTGACCTTACCCTCACTAAAAGGATACAACAAGCTATATGGCACTACACGGAGGAAACTCTGGGCAGTGACCACTGCATACTTGCCACCACATTGAACGTTACGCATGCACGCCACCCGATAAAAAAGAAAACACTCACAGATTGGACAGCTTTTCGCAAAAAGTGAGCGGATGACTCCTCAACAGGTATTACTGACATCGAGCAGCGGGTACGAGAGCTCCAACAAGACGTAGCCAGACATTCAAAGCAGATCGCACTCACCACAGAGATACCGGCCATAGACCCGCACCTTCTTCACCTCTGGGAAGCACGTCGAGGCCTCGTTAGGAGAGGGAAGTGCCAAAAACATAATCGTAAATTTAAACTACGTACAGCGAAACTTATGGCAACCGCGGAATTTTATGCTTGGGAGTTCACTCGTCACAACTGGCGACAACTATGCAACAAGTTGCAGGGAAATCTCAGCATGTCCAAAACATGGTCGCTGCTATGCCATCTTCTTGACCCCATACAAAGCAAGGCAATTGGCCAGCAAACAATCCAACGTACCCTCCACAACCATCCGGGTTCTGATGACGAAATCCTGGAGGAGTTGTGGGCGCGGTACACAGGCGATTTCGAGCCCGCACGAGGTCAACCTCCAACCTACAGCGGGAGCGACAATTACGACCTCGACAAGCCGATCACTATCACTGAGGTGCAACAAGCACTTCAAGCACTCACACGAAACACCCCCCCCCCCCGACAAGGACAAAATAATTAACAAGCACCTGCGGATTATGGATGATGGCCCCATTCAATCTCTTACTGACCTCTTTAATCATCACTGGGAAGCGGATACGCTACCAGCAGACTGGAAGCACGCGGACATCATACTCATTCCGAATCCAGGCAAACACTCCAGCTTAGAAAATATGAGACCAATTTCACTGACTTCATGCCTAGGCAAGCTTCTGGGACATGTTATTCTGAACCGCCTTTAATCATCCAGCGACCAGCCACCTCTTTCCCGAAGAATTCAGTGACCTCTTTCGCGAAACAATGTTCGGATTCCGGCCCCACCTTTCTACCAACGCATCCTTCTTCAGCTAATGGAGTAAGCCCTTGAACACATCTCTCCGAACAGCACCGGAGGAATTCTAGCACTCAATCTCAAAGGTGCTTTCGACAATGTGGCTCACCATACCATCCTTATAAACCTAAGTCTCCCGAACTATTGTCGTAATAATTACGATTATATACGCCCGCTCCTAAGCAACCGCACTGCCAGAATAGGCATTGGTTCACTCAGAACACCGACATTACCCACCAGCAACAAAGGAACCGCACACGGCGCTGTTCTATCACTCACCCTTTTCAATATTGCTATGATGAAATTACCTGACGAACTCAACGCAATACCAGGAATCAGGCATGCAATATACGCCGATGACATCACTACCTGGACCACCACTGGTTCCGAAGGAGAGAAACAAGGCGCCCTTCAACAAGCAACCGACGTCGTCCAGCAATATGCAAAAAAAAGGCGGTCTCCGGTGCTCCCCCGAGAAGTCAAAACATTTAGTCGTTCGACAGAAATCCCGATGAAACCTCAATAAATTATCCCACATCACATTCACCGTCGACGACAAAGAAATACCCACAGTAAACCGCGTACCCATTCTCGGCGTCCACATGCAACAGGATGGCGGAGGCGCATACACAATCCAACGTCTCAAGTAGACGACCTTACAAATCATGCGAATGGTCAGCCGCATCACCACCAAACAATGCGGACTGAAAGAAGACGACATAATACAGCTCGTCCAGGCCCTGATAATCAAGTAAAACTCTTGTTGGGCCGCGTTGCCTACGCTGCCCCGTACTTAACCTTCACTCCCAAGGAGGTAGATCAATTAGAAGTACTTCTTCGGAAAACTTACAAGCAAACGCTCGGCCTGCCGCTGGGAACAGTGGCACTCAAGCTTGAAGCCCTAGGAGGTCATAATACTATACGAGAAATTATAGATGCCCACCTCACCTGCCAAAGAGGACGCCTAGCCCTTACACCAACAAAAGAACAGTCCTAGTGCGCCAAGGCTACACCACACACGGCAAAGGCCACGAACAAGCAATCCATCTGGCCCCCAACTTGCGGCAGCAAATCAACGTAGCCCCTATCCCCAGAAGCATGCACCCGGAAAATCAGGCCGATCATCGCCAAGCTCGCGCAAAAGCTCTACACACAAAATATGGCAGTCTCCCCCCCACACTATACACAGATGCCGCGTAATAGCCCCAAAAAACAGCCAGGACGGCCAGCGTTGTCGACTATAACCTTCAAGAGGTGGCCGCGATGACGGTCCGCACTGCCAGTGCCCTCATAGCGGAGGAGACAGCCATCGCCTTGGCCATCACCTCTAGTCTAACCAACGAGTACGTCACAATTATTACTGACTCCCAGGCAGCTTGCCGTAGCTACGCGAGAGACAGAATGTCTTCAATCGCCCACCGACTCCTCATGCAAGCCTCTCGATTCCCAGACGTTGAAATAGTGTGGACTCCAGGACACGAGTCCCTCCATGGAAATCAGCTTGCCAATCATCATCATCATCATCATCAGCCCAGTTAAGCCCACTGCAGGGCAAAGGCCTCTCCCATACTTCTCCAACTACCCCGGTCATGTACTAATGGTGGCCATCTTGCCCCTGCAAACTTCTTAATCTCATCCGGCCACCTAACTTTCTGCCACCCTCTGCTACGCTTTCGTTCCTTTGGAATCCATTCCGTAACTCTTAATGACCATCGGTTATCTTCCCTCCTCATTACGTGTCCTGCCCATGCCCATTTCTTTTTCATGATTTCAACTAAGATATCATTAACTCGCGTTTGTTCCCTCACCTAATCGGCTCTTTTCTTGTCCCATAACGTTATACCAATCATTCTTCTTTCCATAGCTCGTTGCGTCGTCCTCAATTTAAGTAGAACCCTTTTCGTAAGCCTCCAGGTTTCTTCCCGGTACGTGAGTACTGGTAAGACAAAGCTGTTATAAACTTTTCTCTTGAGGGATAATAGCAACCTGCTGTTCATGATCTGAGAATGCCTGCCAAACGCACCCCAGCCCGTTCTTATTCTTCTGATTATTGTAGTCTCATGTCTTAAGTATATGTATTCCCTTACCACTTCCAGTGCTTCACTACCTAATGTAAACTGCTGTTCCCTTCCGAGACTGTTAAGCAATACTTTAGTTTTCTGCAGATTAATTTTTAGACCCACCTTTCGGCTTTGCCCCTCGAGGTCAGTGAGCATGCATTGCAGTTGGTCCCCTGAATTACTAAGCAAGGCAATATCATCAGCGAATCGCAAGTTACTAAGGTATTCTCCATTACCTCTTATCCCCAATTCTTCCCAATCCAGGTCTCTGAATACCTCCTGTAAACAAGCTGTGAACAGCATCGGAGAGATCGTATCTCCCTGCCTGACGACTTTCTTTATTGAGATTTTGTTGCTTTCTTTATGGAAGACTACGGTGGCTGTGGAGCCGCTATAGATATCTTTCAGTATTTTTACATACGGCTCGTCTACACCCTGATTACGCAATGCCTCCATGACTGCTGAGGTTTCGACTGAATCAAACGCTTTCTCGTAATCAATGAAAGCTACATATAAAGATTGGTTATATTCCGCACATTTTTCTATCACCTGATTGATAGTGTGAATATGGTATATTGTTTAGTAGCCTTTACGGAATCCTGCCTGGTCCTTTGGTTGACGGAAGTCTAAGGTGTTCCTGACTCTATTTGCAATTACCTTAGTAAATACTTTGTAGGCCAACCAATACATACCCCCATTTAAGCAGACCGGTAGCAGAGGTGGTATTCGAACTCAGGCCTTTAAATTGTAAGGATAGGAGTCGGGCATGAATTAGATGGTAGCTGGCCGATGCCGTCGTCCATAGCTCGTTGCGTTGGACACGCTGAGGACGTTGTTGAAGTGAGAAATTTGTTCTCATCGAGAGCGAGGAATCTAGGTTTATTTACATTATCTACATAAGGACGTTGCAGTGCATCAGTCTAGTATGACTGCGAGAGAAAAGCACACACAGCAACCACACAACAGCGGCCTATAAACACTCTGTCCTCCCTAGATGCGGGAAAAACGGCCGTTCACCGTCAATTTGGAGCTTCCAACGTCATCGTAGCCGACCCGCCTTTAGCTGGGAGGATTACATACTCACTTCCGCACTGGTTTCCCTGCGCCCACCGAGGCGAGAAGGCCTTCGCAGAACTAGGTCTTGCCCTCAGGAGGCGCAACTCAATCCCAGTGCTGAGCCCCGCAGAGTGGCCGCCGTGGTTATCCATTGTCTTGCTCCTTCTCTGCTGCGTCAGATGGCAGCGCAAAATATCTTCCAGGGGCTCACGTGCTTCAAACAGCGGCCACGGGGCATTCATGAACATTACCTGGTCCGCCGAGCGCATTTAGTCATAGCGGCAACGAGGGGTTGTTGACGCGGCATATCGTCGTCTTTACAAAGAACGAGTCACCGCGGCAGGTGGGGAAGGGTTCCATGGTCGTTTCTCGGGAACTCGCCAACCTCGCAGCTCCGTCGGGCTGGGGAAATTTTGAAGGTCGGTACCCTTCCCGGCCGTTCGTAACACTGTTGTAAAGCATGAACACCTTCCTTACAAGATTGCAGAACACAATTCCGTGATGCTCAGATATGGGTAGTGAGTGAAACAAACTGTTTCATTGTTATTGGGGCTAAGACAAGGGGCTCCCGATAGGGCCTGTGAGAAACAGAACAAGATCACCAACAGCAAATTTCACCCAATCAAAATACGAAGTCATCATCGTTTTGTAGAAGCGCCGCTTGAATTTTTCCGCCAACATCTTGCAGGACCTCGTCCCGGGGGCCTTTTCTTGTTAGCAACTCAGACTTAAATGACTAGCTGTGACTGACGCCAGCAAACATTAACGTTATGTCAAAGGTGGTAAAATATTTAGCGTAATTTATTCTAAAACTATAATATCCCGCCCTAAAATACTTTCTGTACGTTAGAATCGAGAAAATAGGCACACATGTGGCATGTATATATCAGACAGATAGAAGCGTATGCGTCTAAATGCTAAGGGCTTCTTTCTATATCGGATTAGCCAGAGATTGCAATAATCGAGTAGCAGCTCTCACCACCAATCAAGGCTGCTTGAAGACGCTTCCAGGAGTGAGAGAGTGAGGAATTCATTGCACAAAAAAATGCTACGGTCATATTTCCAAGGAGCCATATGAAATCTACCACCTTACTATGCTACGGTGATGAAGGAGTAGCTGCTAATATATATATATATATATATATATATATATATATATCACTGTATATATATCACTGTATATATTTCCTTTGTAAGGCAAATCAATTGGGCGACCGCCAATGATGACACAAACAAAAGAGGCAAACAAAGCTATTAACTGTAAACAAGGCTAGTTAGTAATCCCAAATGCAGAGAGTTTCCTTCCTAAAATGAGTTTCCATGCTTGAGCCTCAAATATTGTCAAAAGGAATGCGCTGAATTCTAAAGGTTTCATAATCACGTTTTCGCGGGCAGTCATGCACGTCTGCGAATTCAATCCTGTTGGCGTACAGTACGATTGAGCGCCCCCAATATGACCACGCACTGCTTATATAAACAAAGACAGGTCGCGTAGGTCAATACTATAAGAGACTCGAAAGTACCTCGTACACTAGTGCGGAGAATGTTGGTCTGAAGTTCTCCCTCTCAATTCGATGAATCCATGTCTTTCTTTCTTAACACGTAGCACTTACCGAACGGTATCGATAAGAGCTCCTTGTCTTTTCTGAAACTAATTTGGCATACGAAGGCGCAGCGGGTTATGGTGATTGAAAATTCCGTGAAGCGACGTCGCACTTGCCACAAAAAGTTCAACGCTCTCGCAAACCAAACAACACAGAATAGCAAAGGCTCCTACATGCGCTCATCGCCACTCCGTAAACTCTTTTCAAGCGAAAATGGCGCTGAAGCGCGGCTGTGAATAAACGAAGCCGGCGCAAGGGCCCAACGTGATGCCATTTGGCCAATGGCGCGTCGGTGGGAGCGCGCGAAGAAGAGGCGCCATTCTTCAAAGCGTGGCGCTACTTCACGAAGTTTAGGTGGCTTTAGGCTGCGCTCCTGACTTACGCACGCGAGATTGAACCGCGCTCGCCGGCTCACCCTCACACGCTTTAACTCATACGGAACCTGACGGCGACGCCGACGCTGACGCCAACGGCAGGAATGCGCCTGCAGTGTTCATATAATTGCATCACGATCAAAAACAGTAACTGAATTACAGTGCGTGCTACCTAGTAACCAAAATAATTGCTAAATTACAAAAATACAAAAAAAAATACTCGAGTGAAGCTTCAGATTGGCCTTAAAAGAGTAGAAGGCGACAGCATTCAAAGGCCCGACTGCTCTCGCCCCTCCCGGCAACTGCACCTTATGCAACCATAAAGTTCGGTGGAAAACGCTTTTGGCGAACGCAATGCATGAAGGCAAGGTTTGTTTTTTCTTTCTTTGCGCCGCACGGTCGTCGCCACCGCTGCAGTGACGATGATGATGCTTTATTGGCATCGTTTTTGAAACGGGGCGGGGACAAAAAGCTACATAGCCTACCTGAGTGGCTTAGCTATGTAAGTAAAGCCTTGGCTTTAGAATTGTTGCATACATATTTTAATTCATTGTTATTTACCTTGTACCGATGCCCATGCCTGTAATGGCTGCAGTCGTATCAGTGTCTTCCCTGCTTTTTCTCCACCAATACTCTAAACATCTCTTGCATATCTCGACTGCTGACTGGTTAATAGTTTCGTCCACATTAAATTCAAGCGCTTCTGGAAGTTGTCCGTTACATGGTGGCCTCGCTGGGTGATTCCCATCGCATTTCATTACAATGTGGTGAGCGTTCTCCGGATGCGCCGAGTGTTATCACAAAGATTTTCCCCTCTGATTTCTCTTTCTATTCTTGCAAACCACCTCAGTCTGTTTCGTTTCCATTTTTCGCATCCAATCGCCTTTCTCTGTATCTCTTACATTCTTTCTGATTACTCCTGGTTGTCTGCCTACACTTTCGAATAATTTGTGATTGGTTGCCAACGTTCTTGACCTCTTCCTCCATTATGTGCCCACGCTTTTTAGGTACAGATACTTGTGAACGCGGGGAGGGGAGTGTCATCTAATGGTGTGTCAAGGAACGGAACGGCGCACGCCGTTTTTGATTTGTAGAAACGCGGTGTGCGTGGTACCGTGCTAGAAATTTTTTGCTCACGCCGGATATCTGCGTAAGTGGCTTAAGGGGCCCTTAAATCTGTCGCATTAAAGCGCCCCTTAACCACCAAGATGTCGAAATTCAGTTGCGGTTTTGCAGTTGCGCAGGTGTCTGCAGCGAACACGTAGACGGGAGAATTTTTCCAAACGGTGCCGTAATGGCGGAGTTACAGGCGTTTTACGATCGAAACGCGGCCTTCGTTCGTTTGGCTCTTCCCTGCTCTCCGTTTCACGGCTGGTCTCCTCTTGGCGGAATGTTCCTCCAGATGTCACGTACCATACGTCATTGCCAACGCGCTTTTCAAAACACTGCCAACTGCCGTTCACCGCTAATCCGCGCTTCTCGGCTACCCGCTGTTGCAGCCATCCCGGCACATGCTCCTGCGTAGCGTGACGCTATGAACCTTATGTCGCGCGCACGTATCGAAAGGCTCGCCAATATGATGGATACTTACGGTGGCACGCCGTGCCGAAGCACCTCCTCTGGAGAAGAACAGCCGCCGTCGCCGCCATCCCCAAATCGTAGCGACAATACGAGTTGATACGTTATGCTGTTTTCTCCCGATGGCTGTTAGCCAGTTCTGCGATAATGACATCACCACTGCAGGTGCACGTGTGCTCTGTGCGCGGGGAGGACAAATTCGAGGAGAACGTTTTCTGCACGGAGGTGACAGAAGTCGTTGTTTAAGGAAAGGGTGACTGCACTAAATGGAACCCATATTTCCCCAACATATGCCGGAATCCTGCAGTCCTGCAGGCAGCGTACTACGCTTTCTGCAATCCAGGTTTTTTTCTGAGCCGAGTGGCATATATCTGCCCTTACTTGCATCTCAGGAAGAGGGACTTGGAACGGATTAACGGTCTAATCCGAACGTTATTCAAACAGGATCTCGGGCTAGCAAAATACGAAGGCACTCTTTAGTCTAGGGCTGCATTACAACGTTGAGGAAATCATAGAGGCCCACAAATGGGCTTAAACAGTTCGATTATCCGGCACACACGCGTGACAGCGGATCCTGGATACCTTGGGGTATCGCCCAGGCTTAGACATCCCTCAACAACACCGGATACCTAACACTATCCGGACCAAGATCATTATCCCCCCGCTTCAGAAAAACATGAGCAGAGAAAACAGTGGTAGACGCAAAGCTAGGGCGGCGGCACTCTGGCAATGCTACAAAAACCAACCCGCCATATACGTGGATGAAGCTCGCACCAGTGATGGTCAACGCACCATAACCGTCACTGCTGGCCACGGACACACCATCAGCTGTGCGACGGTAAACACATCTTCCATGCTGGAGGTGGAAGAGGCCGCCATCGCCATAGGAATCTCCTTCCGGGGCACCAAGATTAGTATATCCAACTCCAAAACAGCATCTCACATGTACACCTCGACTTTCCTTTCCCCTTGAAGATTCAGAATCTTCAAAGAACTCAATAAATTGAAGTTGGTGTGGGTATCCGCCCATGCGGGCAACCCTGGTAATGAGGCAGCTCACCTAGCCGCCCGAGCAGCAAGTAACCGGGAGGTGGGCTTGCTCAACGGGGTTGACGGACATCAAGGTATCCACACCTTTAACATTATGACCGTTTATTACCGCGAATCGAGGCGAATATATCCATCCCCGCAGGAGACACTGACAAGAATACAGGCCACTTAGCTGAGGAGAGTACAGACTAGGTCTGTACCTAGTCGAAAAAGACTAGCTGCAATGACCGGTGGTGAATAACTAGCAAACTGCGAACATTGTAACTTCACCCTGGCGGACGAAGATCACATTTTGTGGGGATGCTATAAGTACCCTCCCCCGACAGAACTCTTTGGGCGAACTCCTTCACACGAAGAGTGGGAGACGAAGACAAAAGCTTACAACCCGGAAGACCAGATATGGTTGGCGGAATGGGATGATAGCGTCGCGGTGCAACAGACGGCACGCTAGCCCACAACACAGGGAAAGAAAGCTCTACTCAACTTTCAAAATAAAAGTTCTTTCTCGCTCTCTCTCTGTGCGAGCTCGGCATGCAAATGGAAGGAGAGTTATACAAGTGAGCAAAATGCGCTTTCATTACAACGTTAATAGGATAATTCACTGAAATAGCACGAGTGCAGTCACGGCATTGTGTAGGGCATCATCATAAAGCAGCAGGTGCCACGTCGTTTTGTTTCTTCCAGTAGGCGCTCTTGAAGCCAAGGAGCGCACACGGATACCTTCCAGCCATATTTTTCTGGTGACTTACTCCCACTTTTCTATATCGGCTATGTGTGCTTATAAGCTCTTTCGTGGACCGATTCTCGATGTTGGGCATGCCAAACAGGTCCTTCACGTGGATACACGTAATGAATAATTTGGATTACGTTTTCTGCGTTATTTGTAGTTTCGCTATTATTTTCTTTACTAGGTAATGATCACTGCCGTTCTGTCACTTTTTTTCAGTCATCAATTGCGTCTAGCGAGTGTAATGTTCTCGCAAAACAAGCTCGACAGGCGATGCATTCATGAATAGTTGCATTTTGCCGGAGCTACAGCGCCCAAAGGAATGAAAACATGTGGTTAGCTTACCTCAATATGCTGTTCGCTGTGTCAAGTAAAACAGCGCAAAGAGCACATCATTTTTTTTATCAAATGTACATAAGGAGATATTTGGGCCTATTATAGTCGATAAATATATATGAGTGGCAAAAGTGCAATTATTTATCAGGTTTACATCTCAAATAAATTCTTCGTCAAACAAATATGGCTCTTTTCGTAACAGTTAAATTTAACCGGAAACAAGCACTACTTAAGAGGTACCGCGCATGAAACTTTCATAGGTCTAATGTGAGATGCACTCAAGAGTGCTGGAAGAAGCCTGCATCGAATAACGTTGGACAAAGCCAAGTGGAGCATTTTCTAGTTTGTGACAGATTTTAAGGACGAATTTGTTTTAGTCTCAGAATTCCAGCTAAGGGCACCTGCATTGACGCTGACTATTTAAATTTCTGCAAGTGAGGGATGACCGAACGTGCGAATGTATAGGCACTACTTAATACACACTTATTATTTCTCTAGCTAATAAGAAATAGAAATAGTACATTTCGGAAAGAAAAGATATTAGTATCTCCACGGTGCCGTTTAAGAAAAATTTCATTCTTTCTGCTTGAACCATGTGGCATATGGAAAGACGATGGTCTTGATTTAAAGGCGCCAGATAACAACACTGTTATATGCCTACTTTGTTCACTTACGGCAGAAACAGTGTATTCATCACTTTGTCGATTTCGTCAACCGTGTTCCTGTGGAGCTTTTGGGATACCTTTTTTTGGGAACTGTCGTCACAAGATACCTCACGAACGTGTGAGTTTATCTAAGTTTCAAAGCGCGTACGCACGTTCACACGTTTGCGCAACCTGTTCTTTTGTCGACTAAGCGTAGAAAAAATGCGATGTGCGCCCTAATGGTTTTCTTCATAAGAAGCAAACTACAAATCAGACCGGGTTCGGTGTCAATAGACTGCCATAACATAGATAGTTGACATCTTGTTCACTTATTATAGCTTGGAGGCACCCATCAATAATTGAATTGTTTGTTGTTCTAAGTAGCGCAAATCAAATAGCATAA
Source organism: Dermacentor andersoni (assembly GCF_023375885.2). Classification (NCBI taxonomy): domain Eukaryota; kingdom Metazoa; phylum Arthropoda; class Arachnida; order Ixodida; family Ixodidae; genus Dermacentor; species Dermacentor andersoni. The sequence goes on from NW_027314755.1 coordinate 986,795, forward strand.
GAGGAGCATGACTTTCCGTACTGTTAATAAATTCCTATACATGGTTTTATGTGAAACAAGTGTGGTATTACAGAAGGCAAGGTGTAGGTGAACCCCACTACTTTCTGTTAGGTTACCATTTGGGAAATATTGTCAGAAGATAACTCACAAATATATTGGCTTATGTAAATTTAGGGGGTCTAGAGTCATTCATATGTTTGCAAAGCTGTTGTTTTGTACATGAAATGTCGAGAAAAATAATGCGCTGTGCGCCCTAACACTTTTCCTTGATAATATACGAACGACGAATCAGCCGCGTTCGGTGTTAAGTGGTAACCATACCACAGATAGTCGACGTCCGGTTCAATTATGGATAGCTTTGCGGCACCTATCAATACTGGAATGGCTTGGTTTTGTAAGTAGGGCAAGTCAAAGGTTATAAGCAACATTATCGGACTTCCCATGTTGTTGATAAATTTCTACCAAAGTTTTCAAATTAATGTGGTATTCCTGAAAGCCAACGGCGAGCGACAGTCTAGGCAGCCATAATTAGACGCATCTGCCTTCCCGCACTGTTAATAAATCTTTATACATGAAAGAAAACTGGTATGCTTGAAAGACGGCGCCTGATTGATGTGTGTGGAGCCATTATCTTTACGAAAACGACACTCATGCTGCGTTTAAATTTCTATACATGAAAGTAAATTGGTGACAAGGAAATTTATTGACCCGTAGGCACGGTTACAACTGTGGTATGAACGAAAAGTACAATATAAAGTACATCACATGTAATACATCATACTTGATGTAAACAAAACAGATTAACAAATGAAATAATAAATGGTGTCTACTTGACACTGGCTTTGCCACACACAACAACAACAACAACAACAACAACAACAACAAAACTCATTACCGCATCCACGCAAAAGCATTATTGTCAGCCTCGAATTTATGAAAGGTACCCGGGGCACACACAGATACAGTCTGAACTCAGGCAACAGAATTGAGCATTATTCTGGCTGTAGAAAGACTTTGCCTCGGGAGACGGTTATGTACCGCGTAGACCAGCGGCGAAGAAACTCGGCTTCACCGAGTTTGAACAACTGTTCTTCAAGATGGCCCCATATTATCACCCGTAGTTTCCGCATTCTGGGGTACATTGCTCTATTTGACTGCCGAAATCGTTCTGCGATGTTACGGAAGCACCACAAAATGTAGCTAGCGCTGTAGTAGACGAGACTCGCAAACCGATCTCGGCGCTGTGGTGGCCGCACGATGGATATTCCGAACATTCTTGCAACTAGCTTCCAGAAGGTGCGTGCTACAACGCAGTGCTTTACTACATGCGCGTTGGTCTCTGTTTGTGCGCAATATATGCATTTATCATTCGCTACCATATGCCAGCGTTCAAGCCTGTCTCTTGTAGGTAGAATGCCCCACTGATATTGCCAATGAAAATCCTTCACTTGAGAGGGCAAATCAGGTGAAAGCACAGCTGTCCATGTTTGTGTAGTAGCTGTCCGTGGAGGTACAGCTGTCTCACACAACATTTCACAAAGCCTGGAAAGTGGTGTCGCACGCCACTTTGTAATTCTTAGTTGTACAAGCTGGCTTTGCAAGCGCGCAGCCGCCGCATACTGCGGTGCTGGCGTTACCGCCGTCGGAAGCAAGTTGCCTGTACTCTGCGGCATAAGCGTTTGACGGTAATTGCCCAGCCAATAAAGGAGCAGTGGCCTGCCAGGGTACTCATCATCATCAAGTAGATCACATGTACTCTTAGTGCACAACAGCCTACCGAATGTACCTATGCACGGCAAGCTCCATCCTCCGCTGGATTTTGGCAGACGCAAAAATTGCTGCGCTACGTATTGCGACTTGTTTAGCCAGAACCATGAGAAAATAAGTGAGTTTACTACTCGTACTGTTGGTGACGGCGGGAGAGCTACCCTTGCGACAAACCACAGTTTACTGCACCATACGTTCTTGATGAAGAAAGCCCTTTCTGCCAGCGGCAGTGGCGACGCAGTCACTGCTTCTGACTGTTTTTTAATGGAGCTGACAATGTCTCGCCACGTGTGAGGTGAAACACCACTTGTACAAAATTCGATACCTAGTATTTGCATATGCTCGGTCTGTTTAATGTCCCCTGGTAGCGGTTTTTCGCCGCGACCTAAATTTAATGCTTCATATTTTCTCATATTTATTTTGTCCCCTGACATTGAAGCATATTGGTTATAAATACGAAATACCTCTACAAGACTGTCCCCATCCCGTAAAAACAAAGTGGTCATCCGCATACGCCGATACTTTTATGCACCCGGATCCCGGCATAGGAAGACCTCTTATGAGCGGGCTCTCGCTAAACCGCCTTAACAACGGGTCAATCGCAAGCACAAACAATATGGGTGACAAAGGACAACCCTGCCGCACTCCCCTTGTCACATCAAATCTAGGTGTTAAAATGCTGTTAAGCAGTAGCTCAGCTGTTGTTCGCGAATACAACATCCGCAGGATGCCTACAAACTCTTCAGGGAAGTTATAGCATCGTAAAACCTGAAATAAGTACTGGCGTTCTAAGCGGTCGAACGCTTTGGCTTGATCCAAGCTTACTAATACTCCTGAAGCTTCACGCGCTGTTGTGTATTGTATGATGTCACGTGTTAAGTTGAGAGACGAAAATATACTCCGACCCGGCACGGAACATGTTTGATGTACACTGACTATTTTCGGCAATAATATCTTTATGGGGTTTACAAGAAGGGTTGTCAATATTTTATAGTCTGTGTTGAGAAGCGTTATAGGCCTCCAGGATGAGGGTTCTGCATGATTGGAGTCTGGCTTTGGCAAGAGCATTACGTGGCCCCGATTAAACGATTTAGGAATACCTTTCCGTGCAAGAATGCCGTTAAGAAGCGACACTAAGGCAGTGCCTACTTCCTCCCAGCAAGATCGGTGAATTTCGACTGGCAAGCCATCTGGACCGGGTGTTGATCCGCTGTTCATCGATCGTATAACATCAAAAACTTCTTGCAGATTTGTTGGAGACAATAAATTCTGGCCTTCTGTATCTTCTACTTGAGGTAGGTTAGCGCAAAAGTCTGAAATTTCTTCACTCAATAGCTCTGCATTATAAATCTTTTCCGATGAAAATGCGTCTGAGAACCAGTTCCAAAAAATTCTTTCGATATCTCGCCTCGCACTGCTCTCTGTGCCATCTTCTATTATAACCCTTTCAATGAAAGAGCTGCCATTCTGCCTCCTGCTGGACGCACGAGCCAGTCGCAGTACCTCAGGGTCGGTAATTGGCCTGTTGGTCATCCACGCATTTGCAGAGGTGCGAAAGTACCAGCTCATAAGTCTATGGTAGCGTTCACGCTGATGATCTAGGTATTCGCGCATTAACTGTGTTTTTGAGTTACCGTCTCGTACTATTCTTATCCTTCTCAGGCACTCACAAAGCTGTTCGGTCGCTTTTCTTTTTCTTTTCCTGCTAGCTGCTATGCATCCTGACATCCACCTTTCCTTTAAAGTATCCCACGCTTCGATATTGCATTCATAATCGCAAACTGTTGTAGCTACTGGGGCTTTTAGTTCGGTTAGAGTCGCCTGGTCACGCAAAGAAGCAATGTCTAATCTCCACATGTCAGTGCGTTCACCTGGCCTTCCTTCGAGGTTCAATATGACAGCGAAAGGGCGATGATCTGAAATGTACCCGGCGTCCGCGGGGAGATCGAGCATGCTGCACTGGACAATTTGCGTTGGTAATTCAGGGGGGAAATGCATTCGATCTAGACGACATTGCGATTGCCTTTGCTGCCATGTGGCGCCAAAACTTCCGCCATGCATATGGACCCAGGCATCCGATAAATTGTATTCTTTCACTATACGAGATAATTCAGTTGCGTGCGTATTGGAAGCGTATTAAAATCGCCAACGATAAAGAATGGGTGGTTGTCTAACAAAAAAAGGGAGAGTCTCGCAAAGAAGTCATTGCGGTCTGACCGTACGGCGGGTCCATAGACATTCAATGCCCGAACTTTCCTCTCACCCCAGAAAAAATCAAAAGCTATTACACGACCTTCCAAGTCAAAAAGGCGGTGACTTCCATGTAGAAGCACCCTACGAAAAACCACCACTCCTACACCACGACATCTTTCGGGGCTATATGAAAAATAAGCTTTAACAGAAAATTCATCGCAAAATCTTTTAACTTCCTGCTTCTTTCTAAAGTTACACTCCTGAAGAAACAGGAGGTCGACTTTTTTCTCGCGAGCGAAATTAATTGCTTCCCTCTGCTTATCTATGCTACGAAATCCTTGTGCGTTAAGTGTCATTATGTGCAAATACATGGTGAGTTAGTTGCGTACAGAAATAGACTAAGACAAATGGCTTACCACAAGCTAGTTGCGAACTGAATCGGCGTCCTACATCAGTGCAACAGCGAGAACATGGCAAAGTCAGCAATAACTTAGGAGTATCACAGCGGCGAACGCGAAACGGGCACTGTTCATGTTCTTCACACAAGTTAGCCGGAAGCAAGCTGATTACTAAAATACCGAGGTTGCAGACGCTCGCACAGGGACGGGAACGCGATGTCTGCGCCAAACACCGTTCGGTCAACGCTGCCTGAGCTTCGTAGCGGGGAGTAGAGGAAAAGCAGCCCTTACGGGCAGCAGAAGCAGTATAAGGTGCCATTGTTAGTACGTCTCCGAATCGAGACATCGTCCATGGTAGTGGTGTCTCCTGGCATTTTCTTGCATTTCTTGGAGGGTGTCGCCATTGGTTCTGATGACGTAGAGCTCTCTGAAGGGAGCATTTTCTTGGCTTCTTCAGACGCTGTTTGCGAGCGCGTCCGTCTCTCATTCACCGCTGCACTAGTACAACTCTCAAGCCTGGTCGTTGTCTTGGCAACCGGCGTGATCCTCGACGGACCGGCCGAGACTTCGGGGAGGCCGCGATGGCGTCCATCCGCGTTCTCGCTAGCCTTCGGTGTTGTAGCGCATGCAAGGAGCCGTTCCCGCTGTGATAGCGTAGACTGGGCGTCTAACGTAGACTCCTCATCGTCATCCGTGGCAGACGACGCCATTGTGGCAGGTGGCGTCTCGTTGCTCTCTTCGTCAGTAGAGGGAGAAGACGCAGCGTCGCTGGCATCGGGGGACGTGGGCGTCGGCGCCTCCAGGGCACTTTCTTTTCCTGTTTCATCTGTGGCTTGCGTCTGTGCTGCCTCTTCAGATGTATGTCACTGGTGTCACTGCAGCAGCATACGAACGTGGCAACACGCAGTCAACAGTGGCGTGCTCGCCATTACAACGTCTGCATGGCACGTTGCACGTTGCAGTCGCATGGCCGAAAATGGCACATCGGGCGCATGGAGCTGATGTGCAGGTGGCCCCAAAATGACCTTCTGCTCCGCACTTGGAGCACACTCTCTTCATTCCTTTGTATTCCAGCATTACCCGAAAGCCAGTCACCATGATGAAATTCGGTGGAGGTTTTACCATCTCGAGCTTGACCAGTCGGCTGCCATTGCTGATGTCCGTCCTGTCCTTGAAAACGACGTCGGAAATGCCTCGGCGCTTCCCATACGGTGAAATTGCAGCAATCAGGGCGTCGTCACTGACACAGGGTGGAAGACGATAGACCGTCACATAAACCACTGGAGTGCCCATGCGTTCCAGCGGTACGACCTTGTTGGCGAGCAGCAGGGAGCCTTTTGCCGCCATCTTGGCTGCATGAGCCGCGGAGCGGACAGCTGCAAAGAACTTGTTGCCGCCGTGATGTTGCAGATACTGCAACCCTCCGGCACCTACGACTCCATCATCGATGGAGTCGATGTTGGCGTCAACCGGCGTGGAAACCGGTACATTGAAGAGAAAGCACTGGGCTTTCGTTGGACGCTGAGCAGGCGCTGGTTTGTCCATAGCTGGGGCGCTATAACGTAAAACTATTTCAAACTTTTCTATTCCAATTTGGCAATCAAGCCGTCCGCGATTGGTCAAAAGCTTTTTGGATCACCCCCCTTTCACCTATCTGTCATGCAACGTCACGAAAACCGCGATAGCTCCTCATCTGATATAACGTTTATACACGGATTATGCATGATTTGACCGAACGAAAGAAAAATAGTTATTTCTGATTCGACGCCTCTTTGCCATTAGCCCTCGGCCATTGGTCAAAAGTTTTCGGGCTGCGCCCACTTCACCTGCCTCTCACATGACGTCACAAAACCGCAAAAACTCACCGCGTCAAAGTGACGTGTACGCGATAAAGATGCATTAATACGCCGAACAAAACTGAATTTTCTTCTGAATAGCCCCAGGCTGTCCCGTTCCGAAACGAATAAAAGATGGCTGCCGCCGATCGCTCAGGCACTGGCTACTCGCACCTGTCGAAGAGCATGGGTTTATTTGCGTGTAATAAAGCTTTCCACGTGGCCGTGTAACATTTTCGAGCACTTTCGGCCCGTTTACGACGTCGTTCTGCCAACTCTCCTTTGCTGAGGATCCGTTTCAGCGTTATTCTTATACTTCCTTTGCATGCCACCACGACTGTCGACGAGCCACCGCAAGCTAAGTAAGGGAAAGCGGACCAATCGCAGACGCCGGCACCACCCTCTTCATCCAGTTATCGATTTTCAGTGCAGTGGCTTGGCCCTATCGAATCCCTCTCCACTTGAGCGTGCTCCTCGCCTCTTGTGAGCCAATGAGATAAGACAAGCCGCTCAGTGTAGGCAATGCTACTCGTTTTTCAAGCAAACAAAAGTGACCTCCTATGAACGAGGAGAGCGTTTGAGTGGTCTGTTCAGAGAACCCGGCGGGTGACGGCCAGAGGCTTGCGTCGGCGGTTACGCAAATTTGACGTCAGGAGATTGGAATAAAAACACATTGGAATAGTTTTACGTTATAGGGCTCATGATTCACCTAAGCAACCACGACGCAATGCGTGGTGCCCAGGCTGATGATACAAACGAAAAAAGCACAGACAAGTTGCGAGAATAAAATGAGATCAACCGGGCAACTAAACTGCTATGCTTGAAAGGAGACACAAGAGCCGCACCTTTACATGGAGCCAAAATCCTATCTAAAACTGCCGTCTTGCTATGTTACAAAACCTGCATAGTTGGTATGGCATCCTGACATCAGTTTAATTGATTTCCATATGAGTCCTAGGCGCATATGAACGGCCACTGAGGGTACTTCGGTAAAATATGCACAGAACATGTCTTTATTCTGACATTTTCATTTTTGCGACTGACAAATGCGACTGTTCTTGTTTATCTCTGCAAAATATATTTCATTTTCCACTACGTAGCTTGATATAGCACTAAGCTATGACGTCGTAATGGACTTTCCCGCTAACCCCGTTAGAGCAAAATAACGCACGCACCGCCACGTTTCTACGACAGTTGTGTAAAGGCTAAAATACTAAGAATAGTATTTAAAAGCAATGCATTGCAGGTAGCAGATACGAGAAGAGAGCAGTTTTAAATATTCGTCTATTTCTTGGGAAGATCAGATTGTAATTTATAAATTTGTCACGTACTGAATAAGATTGGTTGATTTACTGATTGATTGAGCGATTGACACTTCTTCATAAAGCTTGACCAGTGGCCTAAGATGCGTTTAACGGATCAGATAAAAGAAGGGACGCATACCTCCTTTGGGAAAGACAAAAAAGTGTTAGTTTTCATGATAACGACTCCAACGGTACAAGCCAATAGGCGTACAACGCCACCGTTAGAGCTCGGGAGTGCTTGTCCCTGAGGATGGCAGTGGCAGGACAGGAGCAGATCAGATGTTTGAGATCGACGTAGATCACAGGGCAACTGGAGCATCCCGATTGCGGTCGTCTGCGCTTGCTGAGAAAATCCGATGCAGTGGATGACTTATCCTTGGCTTTGAAGCGGAGAACCTGGGTTACTCTGGGAAGGAGAGCGGCAATTGGAGGAAGGATGCTAGAAATGGACTCCTGCGCTTTTCTGCCGTGCATCAGTCGGAGAATCTGGTGGTCTGGCACAGTGACGCATGACGAGGAGCTGTAGGTGTGGTCTAGCTATAATGGGTTCACTTCAAGGCTGCGGTGGACATTCACTATCACTATCAGAAAGGAGCGGGCCATGTGGCCCACTCCTTTCTTGTTTTTTCCTGGTGTCTATTGCACGGGAATGCGTACAGGTCTATGATCCCGCAGGTGGTGGCAAGCTTGTTTTATGCGGTCCGCTGTGGTAGTCGCTTAGGATCCAGAGTTACATTGCTTGAGGACCCCTTGACTGTCTCTGTTGATGTAAAGCGGGCCTTCTCTGTGCCCATCACAGAAATCAATGGCTTCTTCGAAGGCTTGTAGTTTACACTCACTGGCTGTCAAGTGAGCATAGCAGCGGCGGGTCACGGCCTGTGCTTGCCCGTTTTCTGTGTCATAAATCGTAGCGGTATACATTTTGCCAGATGCTTCATCGTATTGTAAAACAGCCTCAGGGTATACTATTTACAGCGAAGCTGTATATGACTAGATTCTGGAAAAAACTGGGTGCGCCCAACAAACAATGTAGAACCAGAATTCTCCTCGAAAACGCTGAAGTCGCGTTTATAGTCCGACGTTACGTGTGCGCCTATTTACGGTGATGTCAACATGGCCTAGCGACGGTATTAGCAGGTGAGTTCTCGACCCGCCATGAATAGGACGCGTGTCGTGTGCACCGATGAAGAGCAGTCTGCCATCCAATAGCGACGGCGGAAAGCCGCTAACGCCGTGCGCGCGTCGGTGGACGGGCGCGGGCAGTCGCGTAGCGGCCTTCTCGGGTGAGATCGGAGATTGTTTTTCGGCGCATTAGTTCGTTTACCGGCGCGCGCGATTGGCCTACTTCGCGCCGACCTCGCCAGCCGCGGGTCTCGGACACGTTTTCGGTGACGTCAAAATTTCGACACGCTCCTGTCAATCATCTCGCAAATGAGCACGTCGTCTGCTAGGCGCCGAACGCGACGGGAGTGGGGAAGTTTGAAGCGATCCCACGCTCACTACGAGACTGGATTCGCATGGCGCGTCTGGTGGATTGGATTCGATGCTAATGGCGGCTTCGGTCACCGAATGGTTCGTTCGGATGCGATTCATAGTTTGATTCGAGAAAATGGCGCTTGCAATGACAACTTCACTCGTTGCATTGGTGTTGCTTGAGCAGGAACGAGAGCAGTGGAGCTGCGAAACGCGTTTGAAGAAATTGAAGAAAGCGAATTCCGGCGTCGATTTTGCTTCTCGAAACAAATAATGCGTTGGTTGTGCGGCGAACTCGATAACATCATCGGGTGCCAGCGAGCCACTGGAATGTTGTTGTTGCCTCTTGAAAGGTGCGCCACTGTTCCCGTCATTTCTTGTTTCTTTTCCCTCGCTCTGCGCGAACCACCTAGTGACGACGCAGAGAAACTAATAGTTATAAATTACTACTTGAAAGCGTGTTTGACCTTGAGAAGAAAAATAATTATATACATTTTTTGGATTTCATTCATTGGAAGACAAGAAATATCTTGTTTTGTAGTATACTCTCCGCAAGTAGGCGACAAACGTGAGAAGTAAACTTCCGGGGAGTTCACCGCTAACCGATTGGTTGCTTTCTCACCCCCGTTCTCACAAGTTTTGCATACTGATGCTTTGCAGCAACCGAACAGGACGCGTATGGAACAAAGATCTCCGATCACTCCCCTGTTCGAATAAGAACAGCAGTGTGACCGCGAAATCCGCCTGCCAGAACAGCAACGAGAATAAGCATGGAGGCAGCGGAAGGAGACCACCGACGACCAGCGCAAAGCGCATGCGCGTTAGCTTAGTGGTGAAGGCGTTGCACTGATGAGCACGAGATGACCCATTCATTCGCGACCACGGCTTATTCAAGTTCAAGCTTATTCACATTGTGTTGCGTACGTGATAAAATCTCTAGTGAGGTTACTATATTCGGTGATCCCACAGTTCTGAAACTGCAAGATGGATCACCTAATGCTGTACATATCAGGTAAATATTGCAGCACAATGTAAAAGGAGTACATGAGCAATAAATATTAACAGAAGAGATAGGGCAAACGCAGTAGCACAAGTGTAATAGCGAACTAATGAGCTGGAAACAAATAAATTTGTAAACATGTACAACATTAGTGCAATCTTGAAAAGATATGTGAGTACAAACACAGCTCAGGTTTCAAGAAATTATTTATACTAATGAATTAAGTAACAGTAAAGAACAAGACCCTGCACTATACAAAGCGGTGCTGCAGTGTGACAAAGTAAAATTGAAATTTCCAGGAACAATATAAATGCGTACGAAGTATTTTACATGATTGCACGTGCACAGTAATGAAAAAAAGGAAAAGCGAAGCAGCAGGTCACTATATATATATATATATATACCAAGAGTGTCAGTAATAATTACCATCCAATTCTTCATATTAATCGTCTAGTAGCTGTTTCTGGTGGAGGTGTTGCAACACATTTACCGATGATGATGATTTATTTTGTATGGTATAGAATTCCAAAATGATGTCCCAGAGGAGACGGCAGGTAATTTTTCGTAGTTTGTTCGAACGCGGGGAAAACGTAAATTATCGCTTGTAGCAAACTTGGTAACGTTATTTTTTAGTGGAAATAAGGGGGCGTAAGTTTCATTCATTACTAAAAGTGCGTAATGAAGTATTCGAACTCGTTTTACGACGCTTATTTTCTCCGCGCGCAGCGCCCGCAAAGGAAAGCGGAAATGGCGTCTGATTTGAAATTTCAGCTTTTTCCGCGACACCTAGAGATATCATGGTCAGCGGGCAAAATCGTTATCGCGCATTGTGTGCACAGCGCTTGTCAGCTGAAAATGTCCAGTCCTGCGCTCTAAAAGCAAGAAGAGCTCGTGGCACTCTCTTCGAGGGAGCATCTGCTTGTCCCATATTTCACTCTCTTTTCGAGAGAGCAGATCTACCCTCTTTGACAGAGAGTAGAATAGCTCCTTTTGACAGAGTTTTGTTATTCCACCGCAAGGGAGTGCAAGTACTTTTCCGTAGAGGGCTAATGCTCGCCCCACGAGCGTAAAAGTACTCCCCCGGACCGAGTGCTTCCACTCCTCCAAGCCGAGTTTTTCTACTCCTTCACAACAGAGGGCTGGTACTCTTCCCAATAGTGTGAAAGCATAATGTAGAGACTTTATCACCTTAGAAGGGATTCGCAATACTTACATGTGGGAATATTTCATGCCTTAATAATCAGATCCTGCACTTGTGCTTGGTGAATTGGATATAATCAGTAGCCGCCAAGTTACTCAAATGAAACATTTTTCTCTTAACATGTCGAAATCTTTATTGAGCGGTCACAAGACAAACTGAAGCAGAGGCCAAAGAGGTGTGTTGCCTCACCCGGGGGGCCTTAAAGGTCCGAGCACCCGGCATCGGCTCAACCTCCAGGATCCCCGTTCCCCGGACACGGCTAAGCCGCGTACGGCTACACGCGGGAGGGTCAAACCCTCGTGTGGTTGGGTACGTGGTGTCGCAACACACCAAACGCCTGCTGACGCAGACACCCCTGCGGGGGTATTGGTGAAGGTAAGCGTTGTCTCTGTAAATCTGTCTCCTTCTACGTGGTCGTTCAGACGCGCTTACGCATTCTGTGCCCCCGTTCGTAACGTGCCACAGAAGACAGATTGTGCGCCCCTGTCAATAAATCGCGAAATTAAAACACGTATGGAGCTGCGCTCAGATTTCACATTAGAGAGTATTATAATCGTCCTTAATTTGTTTTTGTTTCTCTAACAGAGGTGAAAGGAAATCGCCAGAGCCCATAGCCAAGCTAACGTTCACATAACACTGTTTGGGGCCAGAGTTCAACGTCAAAGAAAATTATGACAGCTTCTTCACGTTCATTAGAGCAATAGAGAGCTCATTTATATATAAAAAAAACTTATGAACTGGTATTTGAGTTCCACTTGCTTCTGACCCTGACAAAGCATATGCAATGATGTATCTGCCTGGTCTTAGTGATCATTCCATAATCCATGCATCGTACTCCTGTCAGCTTGCACAAGCTACAAAGATAATCGAAGTGATCAGAATGTATGACAAAACGAATTACTCGGCAATTAACTCGGAACTCGCAGATTTTACTGCTTCATTCCACACCAGTTTGTTCATGCGCTCTGTCGACACTAACTGGCTACTTTTTAAAAACAAAATGCTCGATGTGTTCGCCAGATACGTACGCGTTATCACCCTAACCAAAGAACAGTCATCCTCGTGGATGAATATCACACTAAAGCATCCTAAAAATAAAAAGAAAAGGCTTTTTCGCTAGGCTAAACAATTTACCAACGCAAGCTCATGGAATAAATATTGCCTTTCAGAAAAACAATTCGAAGCTCTAACTAATAAAGAAAAACGCACTATTTTTTCGCAAATGCTGCAGTCTATGTTAAGAAATAAGCCCCCAAAATTCTGGAATGTCTATAATCCTAATAGCTCCCAGCCATTAGCTCTGTTTGATGAACAAAACCATCGTATTCCCGATTCCGAAGTTGCTGAACAACATAACCGTACTTTATCTTCCGTCTTTACAATTGAACCTGTCAACATATTACCTCGCTTTCCTCTTTTCGATCATGCAGTCATGCCTGATATTACCTTTTGTCCTTGCGGCATTGAGGAACTAATTTATTCTTTAAAACTTACATCATCGTCTGGTGTCGATGAAGTAAAAGCTAAAATGCTGAAAAACACCAAAACAAATGTGAGGGCGATCTTATGTGCTATTTTTCAGGAATCATTGTCATCAGGAGTGGTGCCTGAAGACTGGAGAGCAGGCAAGATTGTTCCAGTCCCCAAAAAAGGTCCTCCATCGTGGTGCTCTAGTTATCGTCCCATTTCACTCACCAGTGTTTGCTGCAAACTAATGGAGCATGTTATTTACACTCAGATTGTAAACTTTTTTGTATCCAATAACCTATTTCATCCTGCTCAACATGGCTTCCGTAAAGGTCTTTCATTCACCCAACTAGCTTTATTTCTTCATGATCTAAGTTCTAACCTCGACTTGAACGTACCTGTAGATGCGATTTTCTTAGAATTTGAAAAAGCGTTTTACAAAGTTCCACACCAACTCCTACTCCTAAAGCTTTCCTGTCACAAGATTAATCCACTCGTACTAGACTCGATGCGCAGCTTCCTCACTAACCGGCAGCAGTTTGTACTTCCTAACACGCAGTCATCTAAACGATCTTCTGAACTTTCGGGCGTACCACAACGATCAGTTCTCTGACCGTTACTCTTTCTAATTTACATTAATGACCTTCCTACTGAGATCTCTTCTAACATTCGATTGTTCGCAGATGATTGTGTAGTTTCTCGACGCATAACTATCACTTCAGACATGAATTTGCTTCAAAATGACCTAAATCGACTTTACTTATGGTTTAACGAATGGCTGGTGTCTTTATATACTAAAAAAAAAACCCCATTATTTTCTTTCCATCGCAGACAGCCTCACCAATCAGGGAAATACACCATCTATGGCTCCGAAATCTCATCCGTTCACTCGCATAAATACCTCGGCATAACCTCTTCAACTACCTGAATTTACTCCCATCATGTTATTAACTTAGCCATTGACGCAAATCGAACCCTCGTTTTTCTCGGCCGGAACCTAAGACTTGCTCCCCCATCAGTCAAATTATTACCTTATGTTACATATGTCTGCTCTAAGTTAGAATATGCATGCTCTGTCTGGGATCCTCATCAACATAACCTATCTAATACACTTGAATCAGTTCAAAACCATGCAGCCCGGTTTATCTAGTCTGAATATTCATATCATGCAAGCGTGTCTGAAGTAAAAACCCGTGCCGGTCTTACTAATCCAGAATCACGTCTTATTTTTAGACTGTCTTTTTCACAAATTCTATAATTCACCACTCCATATTTCAGCCATATTACCAGCTCATCGTCAGACCAGCCGCATTAACCACAGAAAACCACCTGCGAAGACTACCTCCCATCTACGATCATTTTTTGTGAAAACCGTAAGGAACTTGAACGGTCTGTCTGCCGACGTCATGCACGACTCTGACGCACATCACTTCAAGGCTGCTCTCGAATCACTGTTTTGTTAAACTAAGCCCATCCCCCATGTATTACCCCTTCTCTGGGGCCTTGGAGGTATAATAAATAAATAAAAAAATAAATAAATAAATAAGCATGCTATTTAGACGTTTAGTAATTGGCTTACTCAAGTATCTGTCAGTGAAAACTCGCTGGAGAATACAAGAACGCTACTGTAGGCTACGCGGCAAGTTTTCCACGCTGAAATTACATTTCCTTTGTAAACCATATCTATGTTGTATTTTATATAAAGGCCGTGAGCGTAACCAACGTGGTGTTTTTACAATGGAATTTCGGAGAAGTTGCAGAGGAGTCTCAAGGCAGGCGAGGCGGACATGCTTAGCCAGCTTTGCCACAAATAACGTGCTTCCTAATTTAGAAAAATAATGTTAACCAGTTTTTTGTTATTAAAACCTTGGGGACTGTTGTTTACATGAAATGATACGGAAGTAAACCGGTCATGGTTGCTTGGTGGCTGCGGTACAGTGCTGCGGAGCACCAGGTCGGGGCATCGAATAACGGCGTCGGTGGCTACATTTCCATGGGGACGAAATGCGAAATCACCGATGTACTTATATTTACGTACACGTTGAAGAACAGCATGTGGTCCAACCTTCCAGAGTCCTCCACTGCGGTCTGCCTGATAATCGAATCGCGGTTATGGCGCACAAAACCCCATATTTAATATGGAGGATATCGCGCTTTATTGTATCCTCGTTTTTATTAAGAATAATTAAAATTGACCTAATTGGGCAATATTGAAATTGACCGCTCCCGACTGTTCCGGGAGACGGAAAAGCCTCGTCACAAGGTGTGCGACGAAGTTTGAATGATAGCGTGTCGCGACATATGCTTGCCCAAGAAAACTTGACCTATCGGAACCTATCGCGACTCACCGCGACGATCAGTGTCAAACTTCGTCGCGCGTTCTGTAACCTGGCGTTCCCGTCTTGTGGAATGTTAAGATGGCGCTTTCTGCACTCCAGGCAGGCTTGGTTATCATAACTGATTTGCAACTCGATGATAGATTTATCAAATTAGGTTCGAATTTACCACTTAGAAAATAAATAAAGAACACGTGTTTGCATTTAAATGTGACTACTTCTAAAGTTGTCATTTACACAACTGTTACCAAAGCTGTAATGGTAAAGTAAAGAACTTTTTTGGTAATGAGCCTTCCGTCTAACATTACTAGCGGCAAATATGAGCGCCTCATCTAGAATACCCGATGCAAAAAAAAAAAAATCGCGTTCGCTACACTTATAAACTTTTTAATAAAATCTGCATATGTGAAAGAAAGCAGAGAGAAGATTATGTATGCATGTCTGAGAAATGTGTTGTAAGGTTCTTTGTAGTCCGAACATGTACAGTTGCCTGCAAAATAAATGTAGCTTCAAATTATATGAACGAAAGGCTACGTTCCCGGGACCTAACAGGGAATAATGTTTTCGCTTGTCTTGGGTTCCGCTAACTTTTGTGGCCAAATGTAACATCTAAGTGAATTGAACATTGCGTTGGTCGCACGTAGTAATGTGTTCTGCATTGCTCCAAGCCCTACATAGGCTACAATATGCACACTTGCAAAATTTGGAAGAAAACCAACATTGTTTTCTCAAATATTTGAAATATCTTCTAGCCTGCGGTAATATGTCCAAATAATTATAAAAACCGCCACATAAGGTAATCCGAAAGGGGACGTATACACTGTCAGTCGGCGTTTAATGCACAGATACCCACAACACGTAACTTCGAAGCCCCACGGCATGTTACCGCATGTCTAATACGACGCCCGGATCTGAAGTTGAAAAGACATAAAGGAAAACACTAAATCAATTTACGAAGTAAGATGTTGTTCACTTCAATATACATTGAAGGTCAATGTCCCATTTATAGAGTGTCATGCTGTAATCAATGCGATGTTACGTAACTTCAACTTATCTTCTCATATTTGCGTGTCAAGTTTGTGAAATTCCGCATTCACTGCTTAGAAATATAAGGGATATAACGAGACAACATAGAATAATTTAGAATCGCCTTTGGCAGATAGGGCTGTTGTTGTACTTGAGCTGAAAAACTCGAGTAGTCAGACAACAGCTCCGCGAGAAACCGAAATGTACGCTTAAATATATATATCGGGAATCAGGTAAATACCGTTTTTATTGCTTACATTGCGGTGCATGGCAGAGTAATAATTATAACCGGGGAGTTCGCAAGGTGTATACACTTGGAACGAATCCTATTTCACGCGCAATTAGGCCAACCTTCTTTACTATCACGTCGAAGCTTGCTCAACCTGTTTATTACTACTAATTTATCTTCTTTCCCGGTGAACAGGTGGGCCCATCCCAGAGACATTAATGCCTATGACGGAATGTGTTTAATTTTTGACTATATTAGTGTTAATTACACCCGGGCTTTTAATTTCACCAACATTGCCGGTAATTATTGTTCTTTGTGGGCCCCAGCGAAGCCACCTTGCAGATACCATTGCCTCATTCCAGGCAATTGACTCACTTCACTTCCCAAAAGTCCGCAGTTGGGCGGCTTTCTCTCTGCATCCCAATATCTACAGCGGTGCACCCTTTACAGGCGTTTAGCACAATGTAACATTTTTTACTGTATTTCCTCTAACTACACCCGTACGGCTACTTTTACCTCCTCTGCAGCATTATCACACCTTTTCTATTGTTCAAACCAACATCTTCGTAACATTTACGACTTGGTACGGCGCCCTGGAGGCACATGAGGGCCTTTTGCTTCGGGAAGTGGTGATAAAATTTCCGGATCTTAGAAACGCCATGCCCGTGCGAACTCAGCTAGGACCCTGTTTTCAAAAAAGAACAGTTCGAAATATAATTCCTATAATCATTTGAATTAGAACGTGTAAAGAAATCCCGTTGGTCTTGCTGGAATGCGATGACAGATGAAAGCAAACAAAAACCCAAATGCTTTGGAAAGCTGTTTACGCTTTTGCTGGAGAGTCGTAACACATTGTGAACAAGGCTTCCCTGTGGAATCCGCTGTGGTAAGCCTCGCAAAACGAATAGATTTCTTTGGCTTTTTAGTTCAGTTTCGTGAGCGGTGATAGGAGGTTCGAGTTTCGCACTTTTCACGACCGGGAGAAAAGCACGTATGCAATAGGGGTCGCGAAGCGCGTTCTTCGTCGAACCACGCAAATTATTCAAACCATTCAAACGAAAACGTTGTAAACGTGTATTACCCCTACATAGTGGTCTCATAAACAGCTTTGTTCTCATCGGAGTTATGCTATAAAACAATATGCTACATAAATATCCTCGCTGCAAGGAACATATAGGCCCTAGAGCGTTTCATTCTTTCATTAAGGTGATTAGAGTTTTAGAAGTATTCTGTTATTCGCTCACATAGACGATCATCGTCAATGAACTCTGCGCACGTGTTTTGTGGTCAATATTTGTCTTCACCTTTCTTCGCTGTCCCTTTAACATCACATCGCGACTGTATTCAATGAAAGAGCAATCACGACATTATCCCTTTGCAGGAGTGGCTTATGCTCTACTTACGGGCGCAGTGCGATCCCACTTGTGCACTCTACGTACCGGAGAAGAACGGGGGTATTGCTGGAGCGGAATTGGCTGGCGCGTGGTCAGGAAGAGCGGGTCTTGCTGCTCGAGCAGCTCCGGTGGCGTGGTATCGATGTTCCTCAGTTCCCATGGTCCCACTTTGGGCTCCACGGCATGACGGCCGGCGATACGCAAGCGTCTGCTCTTCGCCTGCGCTAAACATAATCAATCAGTCAGTTAGTAAACGAATCAATCAATCAATCAATCCATCAATCAGTTAGTCAGCCAGTTAACCAATGGTCAAAACGCTTACGGCAACAGGAAAAACATTTGAGGGCGCTTAAGCTTCGCCTTCACGACTGGAACCCGATAGAATTCAAAGATGCCCGAGTGCATCTCGCGCTTCCCGGCAACTGGAGCGCATGTAACCGTAATGTTTACTGGCAAACGCTTGCCGCGAAGTCTCTGTGGCTCTGTGGTAGAAACGCGGCCTCTTGCGCGGGTCGCGATGCGACGGAAGCGAGCGCCAGCTGGTACTGCAAGGAACCGAGGGCACCGCTCCATGGCCCCAACGTGCACATCGCGGGTACTCTGTGAATGGTAGAAACGCAGCAAAAGAGGTTTCTTTGAGTTTTCACCTAACAGAATTATGTTTTCTCGTATAGTAAAATTACAGTCAGGGATCTATTATGTCCGCAGTGTTGTGCGTAAGTCATAGTTCACGATTTTTCCGTGTATTTTACTTTGAAAATTTTGACTTCTTCAGTACCCAGTTCAAGACCCAGTTCGACTGCAGCGCATTGAAGTGTGCACACGCTAAAGACAATTCTGCATCCTTTGCAGCCATCGCAAGATGCGGCCGAGATAATCAGCGCTACTGGTAAGATCTGCGACCGTCAAGGCTCTACCACGTGACGAAGAGAGCTGGGGGCGTCGCTGTACCTTCCCGACGGCGGACGGCTTAAATACGGTCCCCCTGAGCCCAGGCGTCCAGTTCGGCGGCAGCGCAATGAAGTGTGCACACGCTAAAGACAATTCTGCATCCTTTGCAGGTGAGAAATAGTGTCGATTTGCTTTGAAATCGTCTTTGCAACTCTGCGCTGCTGCCGAACACGCCTGTTGTGGTTGTCTTTTTTTTGTATGAAAGTAATTGGATTGATACCTGTGCTATCATACAATGACGCCGGGGAAAGGGAAAGAGGGGGAAAGTGATGTAGCAGTCTTGTTTATAGCATTTAAGCGGGAAATGCGCGCTGAACTCAGGGACCTGAGAAAGTCTATTCAGCACTGCAGTGACGTGTGACGATGTCAAAGACGTGACCCGGGATCTAAAGGCGCTAAGAGATGAATTAAAAAGCTTGGTATCTGAGAATCAAAAACTAAAAACTGAAAACAAGCAGTTAACTATGAAAATACAAGAGTTGGAACAATATCAAAGAAGTAACAACCTTGAGATAAAGGGTGTTCCGGACGAGTGCGACTCTTTAGTAGCCATTCGAAAAATCTGTGAAATAGTCAGAAAGGCAGTTGACGAGAGGGACATTGATATATGCCATAGAGTTATAACTGCGAACTCAACAACCAAGAACATTGTTGTTCGTTTTGTGAGGCGTGCTAAGAGAGACTCGATATTAGCCAAGGCTAAGAAAATAAGAATTGACGCAAAAGACGTTCCCCTGGTTGGTGTTAACAGTGCGATTTTTGTCAATGAACATTTGACACGCCACAACAAGCAGTTACTTGGAGCAACAGTGGCAAAGAAGAAAGAGCTCAAATGGAAGATTGTGTGGACAGCAGCTGGCAAGATCCTAGCAAGGGAAGACGAAGATAGTCTTGTCCTGCGAATCACTTCTTCCGATGAGCTTGCCAAAATGAACTAAAGATTGTATCAGCTAATTATAAGCTTGCTTTCTTTTTACTGTAGATGAGCACGTGTGATGTCTACACAGCAGAAGTATTTACACCGCATTTAAGACCAAGCAAAGTAACTTCTCTCTGATTTATTTCAACATTAGAAGCATAAAAAACAAGCTTGACAGCCTACAAATTTTCTTGGAGTCTCTCGTTCTGAGATTTGAAGTCATTGTTTTTACGGACACTTGGCTGGCAATTACCGCTGATACACCCGTCATTAATAATTACACCTGCATACGCTTGGACCGCGTAGGGAAAAGAGGAGGGGGTGCGGCGGTATATATCAGTCATAGCTATGCTTACACCATTATTGAGGAGTACACAATTTCAAATGCAAATGTTGAATGCTTAGTTATAAAAACATATCAATTTCAGCTTGCTGCCATATATAGGCAACCAGCTGGTTCTAAACGCGAGTTCTTAGATTTGGACTAAATTGGACTAGCGTGTATGACTGCAGTGATCCTAATGATGCTTACAAGGAATTCTACAAGAAGTTAAAAGTAAGTTATGATGATGCGTTTCCTTTACAATGTGGCCGAAAGAATAAAAAAGCAATAAGAAAACCTTGGATTAACCCTGCACTATACAGAAGAATAAGAGAAAAAACAAGCTGTATCACACTTTTATTAGTACGCGCGATGTAAACCAATTTAAGGGGTTCAAGAAACTTCGAAATAAACTAACTTCAGATCTAAAGAAAGCAAAAGAAAATTATTATGAAAGCTTGTTTCTTCGCCATCAAACTAATGTAAAAAAAGACATGGGAAACAGTAAACAGATTGACAAGCAGAAACAATGCCATAACCAGCGTACAAGAGATTGAGATCAATGGAAATGCGATAACAGGCCAGTCTTTGGCTAACACATTCAATGACTACGTTATACAGTCAGGAAAGGCAAATAGCGCAATCGTAGTCAGTCAACAACCAACAAGACACATCAGTTCTTTACCAAATTCGTTTGTTTTGTATCACGTCCCCCCGCAAGAGAATGAAGAGTTACATAATAGAATGAAGAATGTCGCCGCTAGTTATGCCGAATTTAGGGCTGAGCCAGTAAAGTATATCTCCAAGTTACTGAAAAACGTTCTCACCTATATTATTAACTTAATGTTCGATACTGGTGTCTTCCCTGACCAACTGAAAATAGCAAGGGTTGTTCCGATACACAAATCCGTAGACAAAAACGCCGTTACAAATTATCGGCCAATATCCGTATTAACTGTTGTATCAAAAATCTTTGAGTGGGCAATTAATGATCGCATAACAAAGTTCTTAGAGAAATATAATATCATATCTAGTTCGCAATTCGGATTTCAAAAACACAAGTCAACTGAACAGGCACTACTTCGTGCAAAGGAGAAAATTATTCAAGGTACTGAAAATAAGGATTTTACTTTAGGTCTCTTTCTAGATTTGCGGAAAGCATTTGATTCGGTGAATCATGATATTCTACTTCTAAAACTGCAGTGTTATGAAATACGTGCCGTGTCATTGAAGTTAATAACCAGCTACCTTGAGAAACGCTTCCAATTTGCAGATGTTAATAATTATTCCTCGACGTCGTTAAATGTAACAAATGGAGTACCCCAAGGATCAGTATTAGGTCCTACCCTGTTTTTGTTATACATTAATGACCTAACTGAGATTGACAACACCCTTGATATAGTAATGTTTGCGGACGATACTAACGTATTTTTTTACTTCACGGACGAAACGCGAACTTCAAGAAAAGACTAATCATTATCTACAAAACCTATCCAAATGGCTAAATGATAATTGTCTACAATTAAATGCCTCTAAAACTAAATACATTGTAACGAAGAAGAGTAGCCGCCTGCGCCACAGCACCATCGCCACCGGCATGAGCTTCTGGTTGCTGTCTTTCGCCGAACGCTTGTGACAGCTACCCGTTCGCGCCCGTTGCTAATAAATCTCTTAGCAAGTGGTGGACGTGCTGGGTTTCGACCACCCTGGAACTTCGGAGTCGCACTCTACCCCCCATCATGCTCGACGACGCACGCACTCCTCCAGCTCCTCCAACGGCGCCGGCCACCTTGCTTTGTGCCGGTGCCTTGCGTCAGCGAGATCCCCCTATCTTCTCCGGCACAGATGACAAAGACGTTGAAGATTGGATCTCGTCTTATGAGCGAGTGAGTGCCCATAACCAGTGGGATGACGTTACCAAGTTGAGAAACGGCGCATTTTATCTTGCGGACGTTGCGAAACTATGGTTTCTAAACCATGAAGCCGACCTCACTTCGTGGTTGGTCTTCAAGACCAACTTTACCCAAGTTTTCGGTCGGCCTGCAGTAATAATGTTTCGTGCAGAACAACGTTTGCGCACATGATCCCAAGAGGCCGGAGAAAACTTCACAAGCTGCATTGAGGACATTGTCGACCTTTGCAAACGGGTGAATGCGTCGATGTCAGAGGAGAAGAAGGTCAAACATATAATGAAAGGTATTCAGGACGACGCATTTCAAATGTTATTATCGAAGAGTCCTCACACTGTCGCTGAAGTGATAGAATCGTGCCAGAGTTACGACGAGTTGCGCAGGCAACGGCTTCACACCCGACGTCCCACCCCACCCGCCGACTCTCTATCAAGCCTTGGAGTCGACGACAACCATGCTGCTCTCTTCGTAAAAATCCAGGAATTCGTTCGCGCAGAGGTCGCCCGCCAGCTATCTTTGATATATTTTGTCCAGGAACCACCCCCTGCTTTGCATCCTACGATCCGCGACTACATTCAAGAACAAGTCTCTCAAGCCGTTCCTCCAGCCGTTGAGCAAACACCAGTCACGGCTCCTCTCACTTACGCTGAAGCAGTTTCCCGATCTCGTCCACAAACGCCCCTGCCGCCCTCTATGCATCGACCACCGACATTTTTGCCGCCATCTATGCCGCTTCACGACCGCCGGCATTTTCCTCCTATGCCGCTGCCCGACCGACAGCATTTTCCGAATCCTCAACCACGACTCGGACCTTATCCCCACCAGTGGCGCACCTTCGATGACCGCCCAATATGTTTTGCTTGCGGTGGTGCTTGTCACGTGGCGCGCCATTGTCGTCGTGGCATGGTTCCTCTTCAGAACATCCGGCGAGCGCCACCTTTCCCCGCTCCGTTTTCCTCTTCGCCTTCCAGCCTTCCTACCTCTTCCTTTTCTCCTGACCACCAAACCACCTCTACTCGCCGCTCACCATCTCGCCGTCGTCGCTCGCTTTCTCCGATGCGGCGCCGTCCCGTGTCCACCGAGCAGGAAAACTGATGGCCGCAGTTCCTGAGGCACGAACTGCGTCCACGTCGCAACGCCCAAGTCCTCGTCCCTCTCCAGCCAATGTCATTGAAGTCTCTGTCGAAGGAATCACCGTCCTGGCACTTGTAGATACAGGAGCCGCCGTATCCGTAATTTCCGCCGAACTCTGCCGCACACTACGAAAGGTTTTGACGCCTCTCTCCGAGTTCTCCCTTCGAACTGCGAACGCTCAAAATATAACGCCTCTCGCTGCCTGTACTGCTCGCGTCTTCATTCAAGGTCTACTGTATACCGTCGAATTCGTCGTGCTGCCCACTTGTTCCCATGACATCATATTAGGCTGGGACTTCCTTGCAAATAATAACGCCGTTATTGACTGTTGTCATGCCGAACTCGAACTTTCTGCACTTCCCGACGTCGAGCCTATCAAAAACGACCCTTCCAGTGTTAAACTGTTTGTTTCCGAAGACAATTCCGTCCCTCCACGCTCTTCCCTGCTTGTGCCTGTGTCGTGCGCCGCTTTTTCTGATGCCACTGTTCTCTTTACGCCCTCTGAGCTGTTCATTCACCGCCGATGTTCTCCGCTGCCCTTTGCTCTCCTTACTCTTCGCAATGGCGTCACGAAAATGGTCGTCGACAATCCCCACAGCCTGCCCTTTAGCTTTATCTCATGGTGAATGCCTAGGCCTTGTTCAACCGGTCGACACCTTTTACATCTTTGACACTCCTGCCGTTTCTACTTCTGCGGGCCTTGGCGCACTTACTTGTGATTCTGCGATTGATCAGTCACTCCTCGACGCTTTCCACTGCTCCATCGACGATGGCACGTCATCTTCAGAACGAAGCCAGCTTATTGCTCTCCTGCAGAGGTTCAGCGCTTCTTTCGACAGCCATGCTTCCGGTTTGGGCCGCACATCGACCGTTTTTCACCAGATAGATACCGGCAGTCATGCACCTTTACGGCAGCGCCCTTACCGAGTTTCCGCCTCTGAGCGCCGTGTCATTGACCACCAGGTTGCTGACATGCTCAAGCGTGGCGTTGTGCAGCCTTCCAACAGTCCCTGGGCATCACCGGTCGTCCTCGTTAAGAACAAGGATGGCTCTATTCGATTCTGCGTCGACTACCGACGTCTGAACAAGATAACGCGCAAGGACGTTTACCCGTTACTGCGCATCGACGACGCCCTCGACTGTTTGCAGGGAGCTGAGTTCTTTTCTTCGCTGGATTTACGTTCCGGATACTGGCAAGTCCCCTTGGCACCATCTGATCGACCTAAAACAGCATTTGTAACACCTGATGGATTGTACGAATTCATCGTAATGCCTTTCGGCCTGTGCAACGCTCCAGCCACTTTGGGAGAATGACGGATAATATTTTACGCGGCCTCAAATGGAACACATGTTTATGCTACCTGGATGACGTAGTTGTCTTTTCCGCGGATTTCCGAACCCATCTCAGCCGTCTCGAGCAAGTTCTCAAATGCCTTACTGACGCGGGACTTCAACTTAACCTAAAAAAATGTCGTTTCGGCGCCCGAAAGCTCACTATTCTTGGCTATGTTGTATCACGAGATGGCGTCCTTCCGGATCCAGCCAAGCTCCTCGCTGTCACCGACTTTCCGCAACCAAAGAAGTTAAAGGAGCTTCAAAGTTTCCTTGGTTTATGCTCATACTTCCGACGTTTCATTCGAAATTTCGCTTCCATAAGTGCACCCCTGACAGGCCTTCTAAGTGGCGACAAAGAACTTTCCGCTTGGTCACCCGCCTGTGATGACGCCTTCACGAAATTACGCCGCCTGCTAACCTCGCCACCTATCCTCCGCCACTTCGATCCTGCAGCGCCCACAGAGGTCCACACCGATGCCAGCGGCGTCGGACTTGGCGCCGTACTCGCACAACGAAAAGCGGGCTTTGATGAATATGTCGTTGCCTACGCAAGCCGAACTCTGACAAAGGCCGAGGCTAATTACTCTGTTACAGAGAAAGAGTGTTTAGCCATTATTTGGGCCCTTGGAAAAATCCGTCCTTATTTGTATGGCCACGCTTTCGATGTCTTCACTGACCATCACGCCCTTTGTTGGCTGTCTACCCTTAAAGACCCATCTGGCCGACTTGCTCGCTGGGCCCTTAAGCTACAGGAGTACGACATCCGCGTCCTCTACCGTTCTGGCCGCAAACACACGGACGCTGACGCCCTTTCTCGCTCCCCGGTCTCCGCTGACTGCGCTTGCCTATCCGCCCTTGAGCCCACAGTTCCATCTCATGCACTGCGCAACATGCCGTCGGAGCAGCGCAAGGATCCCTGGATCGGTGCTCTCATCAGCATCCTTTCTGATCCATCCACCTCTTCACCATCTCGCGCTCTTCGCCGCCAGGCTACCCACTTCTGTATTCGCGACGGCCTTCTTTATCGTCGTAATTACCTCTTTGACGGTCGCAAGTGGCTTCTCGTGATACCCCGCCATCTCCGTGATCTTATCTGCGACGCTTTCCACGCAGACCCTCAGTGCGCACATGCCGGCCTCTTCAAGACCTATGCTCGACTACGCATCCGATTTTATTGGCGCGGCATGTATAACTATGTCAGAAAGTTCATTCGCTCCTGTGCTCAGTGCCAACGCCGAAAATTACCTCCCGGACAAGTCTACCCGTCACAACCCCTTCCCTGCCCTCGTCGGCCCTTTGATCATGTTGGTATCGACATCTACGGACCGCTACCCTCCACTCCAGCAGGCAACCGCTGGAATATTGTTGCAGTGGATCACTCGACCCGCTATGCTGAAACAGCTGCTCTGCCGACTGCCACCGCCCGCGACGTTGCATCGTTTCTGTTACGACATTTCGTTCTTCGCCACGGTGCCCCTCGCGAACTTCTGAGCGATAGAGGCCGCGCCTTTCTTTCCGATGCTTTGAAGGCACTACTCGACGAATGCCGAATCGTTCACCGCACCAGTACAGCGTACCATCCGCAGACTAACGGCATGACCGAGCGCTTCAACCGTACTCTTGGCGATATGCTCTCCATGTACGTCGCCTCTGATCATTCAAACTGGGACCAAGTTCTCCCTTTCGTGACGTATGCGTACAATACTGCGACCCAAGCAACTACTGGTTTTTCCCCTTACTTTCTCCTTTACGGACGAGAACCTTCTACTACTCTCGATGCCATTCTGTCATATACACCTGATGCGTCCGAAAGTATTCCGCTATCTGAAGCTGCTCGTCATGCCGAGGAATGCCGCCAGCTTGCCCGCTCTTTTTCCACCGAGGACTAGTGGCAGCAGCAATCCCGTCAACCTGCCGGCCGTTGTGCACCAACTTTTTTGCCTGGCTCTTTCGTATGGCTTCGGGTACCCGCTACTACACCCAGCCTCTCCTCAAAACTTGTCGCAAAGTACCTAGCACCCTACCGCGTTCTCGAGCAAACGTCCTCCGTCAATTACATCGTAGAGCCGCTGACGCCATCGACAGACCTACGCCATCGCGGCCGCGAACTTTCCACGTCTCTCGCATTAAGCCGTACTACAACCCAATAGTAGGCTCTTCGCCTTAAGAGGAAGCTTTAGCTCGAGTGCTCCTATCTAAATACATGTAAAAGGAGAATTCGTTTTTCTCGGCAACCACTGCACCAAGTTTGACGAGGTTTGTTGCATTTAAAAGACAAACTAAAAATCTAGTGACTGTTGGTTTCGAATTTTCGAGTTAGTTCGTGAATTTTTTATTAAAAATTGCCAAAAATCGAAAATTTTCGAAAAACGAAACTATCAAGTTTACAACTCTGTAACTCAACCACTAAACATGATAATACGATTCTGTGAATTGCATCTAATAGTACATCTAAAGCGGACAAAATGGATTTGTTACACATGAATATAAAAAATATTTAATCATACGGAAATACAACTTTTGCAAAACCATTGTAACCGACGTAACAAATTCACGTAAGATGTAAAATGACATATTGAATTTGTCCGCTTTGAATGATCTAATGGATGCCGTTTACAGAACCGCGATATCAGTTCTTGATGCAGAGCTATGAATTTGTAAACTTCGTGCTTCCATGTTTTTCAAACGGTCAAATATTTGAAAACGGATTTAAGAAAATTCAAGCCCTAAATCGAAATTCCGCTTCCAACAGTCACTAGAATTTAACTTTCTCTTTCAAATGCAACAAATTTCATCAAAATCGGTCCAGGGGTTATCTCATAAAAACGTTTTTGCGTTTTACATGTATTTGAATAGGCCGCATCGGAGTTGGGCCCGAGCTAAAGCTTCCTCTTAAGCCGCCAGGATGGCGCCTTTTTCTGCGGCGGGCGATTGTAACGAAGAAGAGTAGCCGCCTGCGCCACAGCACCATCGCCACCGGCATGAGCTCGTGGTTGCTGTCTTTCACCGAACGCTTGTGACGGCTACCCGTTCGCGCCCGTTGCTAATAAATCTCTTAGCAACATCATTTTTTCTCCTCCAAATAAACGTGACCAACATGACATGCATATTACGTATAAAACCGAGATTATTCAGCAAACACCTGAGCGAAAATTCCTAGGCGTTTGGTTCCAAGAGTCTTTGGTATGGTCATATCACGTCGACCATTTGGTAGTCGATATAGCTCGATCAATACGATGTATTAGAAAGTTTTCTACATTAATACCTCTTCGGCTAAAAAAGAAACTCTTTATTACACTCTAGTATATTCTAATATTGCCTACTGTTCGCTAGTATGGGGCACGACCACTCAGCGCAATTATAATAGATTAACGGTACTACAAAAGCGCGTGCTACGTATTTTTGAAAATTATGCAGGAGATATGCGTGACTTACCTACCAGGAAGTTATTTCTGAAACACAACATGCTTATGGCCAATCAAATTTATCTCTATAAATTAGTGCAACATATGCACACCACAAACATATACAAAGACAGTGATATGGTAGTTGAGCATAAGTACGGGTTTAGACAGCATAGGAGGACGTTTCCGAAGATTAGGACAAATTACGGGAAATAATCGGTAACGTATCAAGCTATACATATTCTAAATAAAGAGAAAGACATAATAAATTGGGCAGACAGCCGTGGTAAACTTAAAATAATGTACAAAACGTTCCTTGTCAGAACAGCATGTGTATTGTAGACTGTTTTACATTACTTTCTACTATGTCCATGGCATTCCTGATTTTCTTCTTTTTTTCTGTTTTGTAAGCCCAATGTACGGGTACATAATCGTTCTCTACATATCTGTAACATGATAAAGGGTCTATTAGCTATCTAACACATGAATCCTGTGTGACCTTTTCTATATGCATATCCATCTGCGTGACCTATGTACACATGTATGCATTTCATACTTCTTTTCTGATGTATTAGAAGTCACTTTCTTTCCTTCATCGGCTGTACATTAAGTACAACTGTAATTTTAATATAATGTGCACCTTATTGTATATGTTATTATACGCGTAAATGCTGTATGAACTGAACGGGGGCAGGGGCCCAGTCAGGCTATTTCTGCCTTTAGTCTCTGTCTCCGCAGGAAATACCCTGAAATAAAGTGATTTTGATTTGATCTGATTTGAAATACTCGACGTCACATGCAGGGCTTACGCATAGGTGATCCGAAAATGGCGAAACGATATCCGACACTGGACGCCAATGCCGAAGCCGGATTTTCGGCGACAAGGGCTTGTTAATGCTATCGCGGTAAAATGCCGACAAAGAGAGGCAGAAACGTGCTAGGGCTGCTGAATTTTTCGTGCCCCTTAGGCTGCGAAAATTTTTTTACCCTAGTTTCAACATTGAAGCCTTAGATACCTGCCTTGTTTCGGCGCCCCAGTCAATGAAATATTCTGTGAATGATTCACACATTTCCTCAGTCAAAGATTCAGTCAGTCAAACGATCAGCCAGTCAGTCAATAAATTAACTTTTGAATCAGACAGTCAGTGAAATAATCAATCAGTAAGTGGTTCAATTAACCCGTCACTGAATCAATTAGTGCATGAATAAATATCGCTATCAACCCTATTCTGCGGCACTAAATCGAATATTCATTCAAATTCACTCATTTTGACTGTCAATCACTGTAGAAAGACTTGAACGGTAAATCAAACAATGAATATTTGGAAAGCATACGTAAGGTGAAACTCACAAGCAGTTCCAGCAGTTCTGAAAAGCTTATGTCTTCTGGAAAACCAGCAGTGCATTAGTTATCAGTGCAGTGCGGATTATATCATCGTTACGCGTAGAAAGACACAGTGAAGCGAGACTTTCTACAGGGAATATTGACTGGGGGCCATCCGCTGCGGGTAGATACTCGCCCGCGCCAAAAGCCCAGACACTTCATCGTCTTGAGTCTGTTGAATATCTTTGTGCCAAAACATTGAAATGTATGTGACGCAAAATTTGTTTAAGTTATAGGCTTTATAATGTTCAGAGTGCGCACAGCGGTTAATGGGAGATACCATAGATGAGGGCTCCGCATTATTTGTCAATCAGCTAGGGCTGTTTAACGTGGACCCACATGATTTTATACGAGCGTTGTTATGTTATACAAATGTGGGTACATGTTGTCGACGCCGCCACACATTTATTGATATTCGCGTGTGGCGTGGTTTCTAAATAGACTAGCAGAGCGCGTGCAGCTGTCTGCATATAGCACGCATGTGCCCAATGCGCCGGCATGCTTTGCTTATCCTCCATTGTCGGGCCTGATCTAAGCCAACTAACCTAACTTGATTCTTCGTACGATACCCTAACCTAGCCTACAGAATCTACATACTAGAATGAGGAGAGTATGCTTGGGAGTCCAAAGAAGCGCGCTCATTGATAATGAGCTCTATTTGATGCGCTGCAGTTTTATCGTAACTGCGAGCATCGAACACGTGGCACTATCACACATTGTACCACACAATGCGCTTGACCCGTGGCTAAAGTTATAGAAGACTCCCAAAGCATTTGCTTCTATAGAGCGGCTACCTTTTGTTGATGCAATTGCTCTTTCTTTCATTTATTAATAATTTTTGGTGCTATCTGTTCGATTCAGCGTCTTTGTGCACGTAGAATCTTTCTAAGAAGCTACACATATTAGCGGCTGTTGGCACTGAAGCATCCGCCCCTTACAATGCAGCGTCTTGTATAACATTGAACTCGCTATCCGATCCCTGTGTGTGCGAAGGAAAGCATACGAGGGTTGCAGAGTTCTATGATTGAGCATGCGATGCTCAATGATGGAAGTCTGCTGATCGACGGCACGCTGAAGCGAGAGAGCCGGGAGGGGGGTAAGGAGATGGACTGTCGTGGCTGCACATGGTTGTCCGTGCGGTGGAGAACATACGCTGACCCTGCTTTGTCTTGGAGTTAATCTGGAGTGGGGGCATGGTTAAGCGAACAGAGATGGTTCGTCGCTTCATGTGCGATGTCTTCTCGCGCGCCAAGTGAAGAAGATGGCGTAATTCCGCTTGCTGGCAGGCGTTGAAGCAAAGGGCCACTCCAAGGCTCGCTTCCTGATGTCGACGTTCTTCATCATGACTGCATTGTTCACGTTTGCGCTTGCGCAAGCGACACGGTGCTTGCTAAATATATTTCAAGGGAATGTTTATTGCGACTTGGGGGTACCTATAAAACCATGAAACTATACTATGCCTAATTGCTTAATACTTCGCTATCGATATGAAAAACTTGACGGCACCATTTGTTTTTTTACAAAAGGTGCTGTTTAAACACGCACAACTAAATTTTCACAGAGAAGGGCTATAGTTTTATCCCTCTTTTCAACGAATTTTTTTACGGTGGGAGGTGTTATTACGGTGGTACTAATTTTGATATGGTGGTCCTCGCGCTCCCTAACTGGTCTTATACGTAACTTAGTACAAAGGTCATAGTTAATTGAGATGGCTTTTACTTCGTTGGCGCATTAAATATAACATGCACCCCTTATTATTAGGCAATCTTATAAAACTGCCTTGTGTTGTTAACCACTGAATAAGGGTAATGGTACAAACTGTGCATAAAGAATGATAACAGAAAGAATACATGGTCTTGTTTTCTTTGCAGGTGTAACGAAATCTACGAAGCTCAAATTTTAAGCAATTCAACTAAAATAACATGATCCCCGTTTTCGCGACATATAAACTTGGAGTGACATAGGAATTTCTAAATATGGCTAAATGGCTTATTAACACAGTAAAACGAGTTTGAGCACTTCATCTTGCAACTTTCGTACTGAATGATACCTATTCTCTTAACATTTCTAGCGCATCACGCCAGAAATTTAATTAGGAGGTTTACGTGCATATACTACCACTTTATTGTTAGGCACGCCATAATGGTGGTTGCCGGACTAAGATTACAAAATTGGGGCTGTTTAACGTGTATCTAAACACGAATGGTTTTCTTTTTGCATTTCGCTATCCTCAAAATTTCGAAGCCTGAGCGCGATTGAATTGCCGATCTCGTGCTCAGCATTGCAACACCTTTTGCCACTAAACTACCCGGTGGTCATCACACTAGGAAGCCTGCAACGTCTAGCCATAGAGTTAATATAATCAACTCCCGAGCAAAAGTTCTCAGACCGCCCATGCATTGAAATTGGTAAATTAAAGGGTGCCACTTTGTTGCTACTCTGCACGGACACACAAACACACAGGCGCAGACGACGAGATGTGATTCCGGCTAGATACGCAAGCAACGCGATACTGAGCCTCCCTTTGCATGGTGGCGCCATCTAGTTCAGGCACCTGAAAGCGCATTCTCTATCGCACCGTAAGCAAACAGAGGCTGCGTATCTCGTGGAACGGTCAACGACTGCTCTCGCGACTGCATGGCACGAACCTGAACCAGCCAGAGCAGGACTAACTCCTTCTCCCCTAGAATGTAAATAGGGTTACGGAACGCAGACCATGCACTCCAAGAAAGGTTTACACCCTTTGGAGTGCCCTTTCTGCCACACAACAATAATCGTCACCTGCCTTGATGCGTTTCCTTTCTTGAAAACACCGCGCCGCCTACTTTTCTGTCGGGAATGCTATCATGCTTATAACGCGCATGGCGTTCATTACTGGAAAGTACCGGGCTCGCAGCGTTAAAGAAAGGAAATGCATCAAGGCAGATGACGATTATTGTTGTGTGGCAGAAGGGGCACTCCAAAGTGTGTACACTTTTCTTAGAGTGCAAACCCACGAATACCAAAGGTGAAGACAGCGCACACCGACAACATAGTGCCTTACACGCGGAAGCAAATCGCTAAGGACCACAAATATACACGGACGCTGCCTGACAAAAGTTCCTGTAAAATGTATGGCGCTACCTTATGTCACACAAAAAACGGGCAGGCACACGACGTGAACTACAGCGTCTATGCTTAGTGTATAGACACAAAGCTTAAAATTCAAGCAGTTGGAGACGCCATTAAAGTCAGTGATGGGCAAACAGGGCGCACGTTTCACATCTACATTAATATTCAAGAAGCCCTCAAGCAGCTGAAATCCCGATCATACAGGATTACCATAGTGCTGCACATAAAGCAAGCCCACTGCCACCTGCGGGATAATAAAGGCGTATGCTTTCTCGTGTAGAGGACAGGAGGCCACTGCATGAGGGCAGTGGGGAGCGGCGAGGCCCATGAGGCTGCAGGCGAGAAAACTAGAGAGGACCGCCATCGCAGTATTCACGTAAGCCCACCATTGCTGGACCATATCTATAGCTCTCCGTCAGCTGTCGCTGTACTATAGTACCCAAAAGAACACGAGTGGATAGTTATACTACTGGAGTCTATCCTAGCATCATTCCTCCCACTTCCATGTGCCTTCCACGAGCAGCCCCGTTTCTCATCGGGAAAGAAGAGCTAAGGCAAACATTACACCGGACGTTTCGAGTAAATAGAAACAGAAGTGGGTTGCCCTAACTGCCCTGCGATAAGCGCCGGTCTCAAACATCAGATCTGGTCCTGTTCTCCTACACCCAGCCTCACAAGCAGCAAGCACACCCGACCTCTAATGGAAGTGTGGTAAGACGACTGATTCGCACTACAAAAAGGCGCCGCCAGAAGAATGAACCCTTGAAGTTTGGAGTCCTCCGCTAAGGATGCAGGCATCCTTCCTTTCACTTGATTCCTTGCCCTCAATGTTAGACCACATGACATTGTTTCTGATAAAAGTTTCAATCAATCACTGTTCAATAAATTAATTCTAAATATTACACGACAACATTATAGATGACCATCCGTTCTTTACGAAATATCGACGAATCTTTTACAGTTTATCCACACGTACGTGCTACCTTAAATTAATATTTTTGGATAATGTGTTGCATATTTTTAGCCTCACAATATAGTGTCGTAGAAGCATGGCGGTACTCTCGAGACTTCAACTACTGAGCCCAGCCTTTCCTAGAATGCATGTCACGTTAAAAACCATTACAATGTCATAACTTAGTGCTCTGTCAAGCTATGTGGTAGATAAGGACATATACATATTACAGAAAAATAGCCAGGCCCAGCCTATTTAAAGGGCAAAAAGAAATATAGGAATAAAGCCATGAGCAGCGGATGTTTTACGTAGAAACTATTTTGCCACCGTTTTGCACAAGCCAAGAAATTTCTGAAAAATGAAAAGTAAGTTACGTTAACATCCCCGGGCATCCTTGGAGGCTTTGTGACACAGCAGGAGTGCAGTCTTCGTATGAGTGGCGGCTCCATTGGCAATACGTCGGGTTACTGCAGTTGTAAGCGGGCCTACGGATGATGAAATTTGCTTGTCAGCATATTCTTCGAGTGCTGTTTTCGTCGT
Organism: Dermacentor andersoni; assembly: GCF_023375885.2. Lineage (NCBI taxonomy): Eukaryota > Metazoa > Arthropoda > Arachnida > Ixodida > Ixodidae > Dermacentor > Dermacentor andersoni. Next base: position 1,020,380 of record NW_027314755.1, read on the forward strand.
AATGGTGTCTCCATTAGTAGTAAGCCCAGGCTTTGTGAACAGGCACGAGTGCAGTTTTCGCCATAATCGTGGCTGCAGTAGTGGTAGGCCCACGAAAACAGGGGTTTGATAGCACATTTGTTTCACGTAAAAACATGTGTAAAAATTTAACGAACAGTAGCAGACGGCAGATGCTGCGGCTGATACCACATATACCCTTTGACTTGCACTACTTACAAAAGGAAACCAATCAATTACAGATGGGTGTCGCAAAGTTATCCATAAATAAACAGGACGTCAACTACCTATGGCTGTCTTTGAACACCGAACCCGGCGTGACATGATGTTTGCTTTTTTTAAGCAAAGCTAGCGCTGAAATGTGTAAGTTTGTACGCCCGCTGAAATCACATTATAATAATGAATCCTCAAGTTATCTAGTGATAATATTCCGCAAATATTACCCTAAGAGAAAGAAATGAGGTCTGCTCTTTCACGCTTGCAAAGGAACACGGTTGCTGAAATCTGCAAGGTGATCAATTTTTCTTTCTGACGTAAGTGAATGAAGTAGGGACAGAACACATGTGCTATTTGGCGGCTTTACATCAAGGCCATCTTCCGTTCATATTCCCCTTGGTTCAAGCAGAAAGAAGACGTTTTTATTAAACAATACATTCGAGATCATAAGCGTTTATTGCGAAAACGTACAATTAGTTATTTCTTGTTCCCTAGAAAAATAATTAATATGTAATAATTAGTTCTACTATACTCGCTCGTGGTCTCGTCCCTCAATTGCAGAAATTTGTGTGGTCAGCATCAGTGCAGGTCCAATAAGTAAGAACTGTGAGAATAGCACTACTTTTGCTGTATTCGTTCTCAAAATATGTCACAAACTAGAAATGTCTTCTAATTTAATTTGACATGCGTTACAAAGCGCGGCCTTCCTGGATCACTTTTAGCGCAACTCCGATTAATTCCCAGGAAAGTTTGGTGCGGGGCACCGCGCAAGTAGGTACGCGGTTCAATTTCATTGTCGCGAGAAGGGCCCTAACTATTTCCTTTTAAAAAATATTTGTCATGTATAGCTAAAGTAATTAGTATACACCTAATAAGTAAGTATATACTTAGTAGGTGTACTTAGTAAGTATAAGTGTATACTTAGTAATAGCTCAGTAATTCAATATATACCAAGACATTTATTCATACACAATATACGAAGCATCAGCATCACTTTACGTAGATTTGACAAAAAAAAAAGAATGAGCTACGCTAGGCTTTTTTGATGTACACACAGCGAACTCTGTGGCTTCTGTCTAATGAGCCAATTTCGGAATAACTGGTGCAAGGCATTAACGACGAAAAACATGGTACCATAGTTACCATGTACTATGAATACGACTACCACTCAATTCTGACCTTCCCTGAATATTTTTGCCTTATCCGCTGACGTTGAAGTGTCAATTCCGGTAATTTTTGAGTTCCACGGGTGTCAGTGAAGTTCGCAGAAGACGTTCCTTTTCACATGCTCTTCGGTTAGATATTCAAAACAACAGGGTTTAGCTTTGCGTAGATTTTTTTACAAATTAAGGTATTTGCCTGCAGAATTATTGGTCACATTGTGTTATGAGGTAAATAGCGGTAAAAGCAGAGCATGCTGGGATATAATGCCACAAAGCTATGAGAAGTGGAGAATCGTGATGCGGGGTTATGCGCGAGATGTTTCTGTCGCAAGAAATTGCGTTCCCTGTGAAAGGGTGAGTGACGATTGAAATATGGTGGTGCGATCATGGATGCAGAATTTTCTGTCTTCGCTAGCCGAAAACACAGTTTAAGCCAATGTCGATCGCATTGATCCGATGAGATTAGGCCTAGAATAGTCCCCGAATTTGTGCGCCTGCTACTGACGCACCTCGCCTGAAGCATAAGTCATGAGGACAAAAAATGAGGGCGTTTATATTGTTGAGTTTCAACCAACATTTCACACCAACAATTTGTAATTTCTTATAGTGTACACCCAAAAATTCAGAACCGTTGGCACGGCCCACTGTTAACGTCGGTGCATTGCCGTTCCGCAAGGCTGTGAGTCGTACTCACCGCCGCGTCCCTTAATAAATGAGACCACGCACGTGGGTGTATTCATATATATGGTTAAGATGACTTGTTATTCAACTTCCGAGATGCACATTTGGGTTTCATCCGAAAGAGGCAACAAGCTGTGGCCTCTTTAAAACAGCAGCCTGCAATAACCACCTCGTTGAGCTGCCAGTGGTTTCAGGATTGGTATCGGCGTGCGTTCATGCGTCGAAACTATGCGTTGGCTAATTGAGCGATCATGTGATGTAAGTCCTAATATCTGTCCGCTCTATTGAACAAGTGAGCTGCTCGCTTTAAAAGCGTGCGAAGTCTATAAATAGTAAGTAGTATTTGTGTCTCTTGCTCAGCTTTTTCGAACATGTACCGTGGCCAGGCTTTTACACGTTACAGCAATAAAATAACCGATAAGAATGACTTCTTTAAAAATGTAATTATTCACGGTTACTAATAACTGCTCCATAAAAATATTTAAGAAAGTATTTTCTACCCTCTTTTCGCCTACTGCGCTGCACAAATAGAGTAAATAGAACGAGCTTCGCTGGCATATTCAATGCGGCTTCTGCAAGGCTTGACAGGTTGTTTTTTAAATAGAAATTGCTTTCGATTTTTTTCCGATAACCTTTTCTCGCGTTTTTCTTCAACACATCTGCAGCGACAATGAACCCTCACTCAATGTGTGCGATGGAGCGAAGGGCTGTGTTGTAAAGCACGAACACCTGGCTTACAAGATTGTGGGTACTCAATGTGTGCGACGCTGAGATATCGGTCATGTATGAAACGCGGTGTCGCATTATGCCTGCGGATGAAACAAAACTCTTCCAATAATGCCAGTAAGAAAGTGCGAAATCGGTCATGGCTAATTTCCTGTGATATCAAAGTGCAAAGTGGTAATCGCTATGCAGAAGCACTGTTTAAATCTGTCGGCCAGCATGATGGACCTCCTTTTGGTGCCCTTTACTCGTTTAGGCGTTTACCTTTAAACGCCTAGTTGTAGCAGATGCCAGGAAATTTTCAAATTACGGGAGAAGGTGGGCGAATCTATGATGTACTTTTTATTGTGATAGCAATTATCTGGACAATCCGGGCGCATTTATTTCGTCGCCGTGAGGTTCCGTTTGAGTAGCAAGGTTTAGTTTAGGCTTTGCAGCCGAACGTAAAAGCATTACGTACGTAAAGAAATGGCGTCGTCCTCACTGCGCATGCTCGGAACGTTATTATATTTCTGCCGTTTACGCGCGCTATGATAACGTACGTTAGTTGGCGAGTTTAACGTCCGTAATCTTTACAGACGCTAAGTTATAGCGGTATCGAACATGGCGGCACCCATGGTTCCCCCCTTCAGCGTGAATTCTCGTGATGGCTACACTGTCACTCGCGTTGATCGCCAGTAACTATTGTGATGACCTTTCGCTTTCTCTAAACACACCTGAAAGATAAGTTATAAGCGCATAGCACCTCCATTTTCTGAGATCGTTCAGCGATTCTGGCGCCCGCACGCCTAACGAGACGCGTCCACATAGCAACAGCAGAATGGTTGCTACTGAACCGTCTTGGCTTGGATATGTTTGGCACGACGCACCAGATGGCGCGCTGATATATAACGTTTTCTTTACGTTTGTGTTTCCGTAAGGTAAACTAAAAGACTTGAAAGTACGCGCACCGTAACGTTCGGCAAAGGTGCTTACGTTTAAAACGTCCGTAAGGCGAGAAGCGTTATTCCAAAACTGTCTAGTGAAAGCGTGCGAAGGTGAGCCTGCGAACGCGGTTCAATCTCGCGTGCGCCAGTGACGAACGCGGTCTGGTTGCGTGCCCTCTCCTCTGGCGCGCGAGGCAGTGAAGTGAGGCGAGGGTAGGAAGGGCGTTCTTCTCCCGTGGCTGTCATGGTGCCTCGATGTCCTCCTCGCCCGCCGCTCCGTACCGAGCGGAGACATTAGGGACATTTAGCGGTGCTACGGAAAGTACGGTATACGGTACGGTAAGTGCGTAATACCGTACCGGTCGAGGACTGCGCATGCGCCAACTTTACCGTACGGAATGACTTTCCGTACGGCACACTAGACGGTAAGGAGTCGGTAAGGCTCGGCTGGCACCGTGTGTCGCGAGCCGAGATGCACCAAGCCAAAACAGTGAGAAGCTGATGACGGCCACAGAGTCCACGTCTCGCATGCTTTTTTTACCGTGATACTACCAAGGCAAGAGGTTACTTAAATCACCTTCTGCGGAGCGACGAAGTGACAAAAAGTAAACAGTGGCATAAAAAAAATAACCAGGTAGGTGGCGCCATCTAGTGATGCAGAGTTTACTTAGAGGGGACACAGAGTTTTTTTGCAGTAACCAACTATATTCTACTTATCTGCTGGTGTAAAGTGTCAGCAGCGGTGCAATTTACAAGAAACATACCATTTTTTATGTATTGATTAGATAAGAACACCCATGTGACAAAAGGTTTCACGTGTTGCAGAGCAAGTGTCACAAGATGTCGCTACCGGCCTTGTGACTGGCGTCTAAGTTTGCCGTAGCCGGACACTTCTGTAAAAAATAATGCGCGTATGGACAAGCTAAAGCTGTCTAAAATTATTCGTCAAAAGGAATATTTCGCGCTCAGCGCATACTTATTGCATTCTGCAAAGCCACAATGTTAGCCGCTATCATCATTATCACATTACCGTACGTATCGAGCGGCACACGCAGCTAAAACGTCTTCGGTCATCGCGGTAAGTTAGTACGGAACGGTAATACCGTACGGTATACCGCACTTACCGTACCGTAATACGGCACTGCTAAAACTCTCTATTACGGCGTCTGCTAGGCGTTGCAGCAGACGCCTTTGGCGGACGCCGTAGGAACTTTGCCGGCGCTCGTGTGTCTTGGAAGCGATCTGCGACGTGGCCAAAGAGTGCGCCCGCGCGAGCCTCATCTTCAAAGCGATCTGCGATGTTTGCAGAGTGCGCATAGTGCGGTAGCTTCGTATGCGCTGTGCCTTCGTTTGCGTTGAAGCGACAGATGCACGGAGGTCAGTTTGTTTGAGGCTACTGCCGCGATTCTTAACTCCAGCGTTTGCACGGACTCTTTCCACTGTCATTGAGCGAGACGTGTTCATGTTTACCTGTGCGCAGGTGATACCGTGCTCGTTAGTTTAGTTAAAACACGTTGACGGGCTAGTTTGTTTGAACCCACAATAGATTGGGTAACCGCGACTGAATAAGGATGTAGAATAAAGCTGACATGCGCAGACAGCGCTGTCTTTGTGTGTCCGTTTCTTTCTACTTCTTCGTTGAGTCATGCTTGCATATTATGTCATTGTTCATTTACTTAGTAGGCGAATTCTCACAAGTTGATATGGCCGACAAAGCTACTATCCATACTTCGTACAGCTATCTACAAATTTGCTATTGCAATCGGTGTTTCATCTTTCGCGGGGAACTGCTAATTTTTAAACTGCATGATATTCAACACCAAATTCTGTTTTTGTGATAAAATCAGAAAAATAGGCGTATGTGTGTGACGTGTGTATCAGAAAAACAGGAATCATATGCATTTCAAAGCTGAAGGCTTCAGTCTATATCAGGGTAATCTTAGAATGCACAAAGCGGTAGGTAATTACCACTTATGAAGGCCGCTAGAAAGCACTCCCAGAAGATGAGTGAGAAATTTACTAAAACAGCAAAGCAGAGGTTGGACGACATTACGCAATCACTGCACCACCGTGTACAGCCTGTCATCAAGGTAGTCCGTCCCGAGCCTTTCTACGGAGGCTAACGAACTCTGGGACCTAATTTTGTATGTTTTTCTATAAATTTTCTTCTGTTTTTCGCTTTCCTGTTCTGTGTTCCGCATCGGGACGATGTTTTTAGAAGAAGGGGGAGGGGGGAGGTTTCACGTATACTTGATAATCTTTTCCGCTGAACGCGAATCAGCCGCTAACAAATGCAACATGCTCCCGCTCAACGCAAGACTCGCCTTTCTGTGTCGGAAGTTTCTCGAATGTTATCGCTAGTTCCATCTGTTGACTACGTTTCGCCGGGGCTTCTGTAATCAGATTGCATATGCGGCGCAACTAGTTTTGAACACTTCAGAATGCGTGCTAGCACCAGTGTTCATGTTGGAATCTACGTCGAGTCATGCATAAATAACCGACGAGTCTGACCGGCAGAACGAATTTCAATGATCACTGCCGGTACTCGCCCGTGTTCATGTGCTATAGTGTTGCTTGCTTTACATGGCAGGTATTCGGCCTGCAAAGAGTTGAGTTCCTTACACGTCCTCCGGCTATTTCTGTTCGTTACAATCGCTACAACACGATAATTTATATTATCTCATTTTACGTGCCAAAACCACGATTTCATATTTAGGCACGTCATAGCGAGGGACTCCAGAATAAATTCGACCATCTGAGGTTCTTTAACGTGCGCCAAAAACACGGCACACGGCCGTTTTTACATTTCACGCCCATCGAAATGCGGCCGCCGTAGTCGGTACTCGATCCTGTGGCCACCGTCATAGTAGCGCGCCATATCCATTACGTCACCACGGCAGGATAGAACATAAAACTACTGCCCTGTTTTAAAGCTAATTTTGGAAAAATTTGATTATTACCGGAAGTCAGAAGTTTTCTTTCATTTATACGGAACAATTTCGGAGTTATGCTTCGCCTTGTAAACATATGTGATTGAGCTCACAGGGCACAGAGTATACTGTACGTTTACGACTCTGAAATTTGTCGAATAAACCTCTACCGTGATGGCGACGATCGGCTTGAGCTGTTAGTCGGCCGAATTATTTTTTTATATATGTGCATGTCCCTCATGACGTTGTTAACTGCAACCTCATTTTTTAAATAATCAAACAACGTACCTGGCTCACATAATCAATCGTTAAGGATAGAAACTCTAGAGCTGTAAATTTACCGCTCATTACGCTTTAGGTATCTCAGACAATCTTTGAAAATATGAGTTAATTTTCTTTCATTAAGTACTTCTGAGGGTGTTTAGAAGTACTATATCATGAAAGAACAAGATTTTGAAATGTAGCAGCCAAAGTTTGCTCCTCACCGAGTATTACTTTGGAGTAAAATTTCACATAAGGAAACATACAAGGCACAAAAATAAGGGAAAAGAGTAAGGCACAAGAGAAATTTGTCTAAGCACGTTGCTATCTTCAGGTTTCGACTTCCACGTTTCGGGATCGCACATTCATTACTTCATTCATACGCTCAGTCTTACTTATCATAAAAACACGTGACTCTAAGACAGCATACTCGAAATGGGACAGCGGTGCTGGTAACATTCACTTCATGCTGAAGCAGTGCTTCTATGTTGCGTCAACAATGTACCATATTGCAAATTTCAGGGATGCTGATATATCAACTGCCCACTATATTACTGGACTCCTTTATCACTTTTCAAATTTAAGCGTATTCTTAAATGTTTCTTCGATATTGGCATGTGATTATCGCGGCAATCGCTCACGCGGCAGTTAGGATATATTGTCTTTTTGCACCATACGAAGCACAGTCACAAAAAACGTATGCGAATTGATTATCATAGCGTTTTCCCTAACTTCAATGGATGATAGAGCTCCTAACTATAGCTGACAAAGCAGTCCGCATGGTATGGTTTCCACAGGGCGATGACGGCAATGCTACATTTCTTCAGTTCAACCAAACTGCAAAACTGATTTAGCCGAAATAAGTGTTTATCGTGCCGAAGACGATCCTGCACCGTGCTATTGGTTATTCTCACGATCTCGAGGGGGCGCAACATTCGAGCAAAGGTGGCAGCTGGATCAAGGATTCCGTCCATGTTTAAGCTCCATCACTTAAACTCTCGATTGCGATAACAGATCCTGGTGTTTTCTCTTTTTTTTTCAAGACGAACTTCTTGAATTATGCAAGCACTCTGTCGCTGTTGGCGTAAACGAAATAGAGTGGATGCCATCGAACACGTCGACCTGAGCATAGAAACGTCTGCCGTACAAGCATCGCCAGTATGCAGTGTCGGAGCGTTTCGTTGCTGTTTTCAGTGAAGTCGACCTTAGTGAAGCTGAATGTTCCGTTACTGCAACAAGAAGTCGAAGCATGTCTCGGGTATTCTCACAAACTTCATCAGGTAAGAAATCCCGTAATTCGGCATTTTGCCTGGTACATAGGCAGCCATCTGCTGCGACTCCCCGCGGTGACGCGCATAATTTTGAGTTGCGCAAACCTAGACCGGAATTTAATCAAGGGCACACAATATTGATCGCAAGAAAGTGTTTCTAGATTACAGATGGTGATATCTTTAAAAAACGCAGTTGTACATCTGTGCAATCAAAAACTCCGAGCGGTAATTTAGTAGTATGGGGGGCACTTCTTATTCAAGAGCATCCAGTTCGCACAGCTGGTAATTCTCTCTATTTGTGGCCACTCACCCGTAACACTCGCTCTATTGTCGCATGGTATTATTTGTACTGCATAAACTTGATACATGAAGTTTCGTGACGCTAATGCTAGGATGTACGCCCTAGGTAGTGGTGTTTACTGCGAGTTTAAAAGTTCCTTTCGCAGCATCTGCATCAATAACTCTCATGCGCGCTTTCCTTTTCGCCGGCTTTCCGCGCTAACGAACTGCTTGTTGACAGAGCAAACAAACAACCCCGGTGCAAGAGACACGCTCAGCCGTTCAGGTGGCAGAGCTGTCCTCCTTTCCGCGGAATTTTTGGCATTGTCTGCGTGTGTCACAGATAATGACAGCATAAAATTGTTGTTGTGTCGACATACATACCACAGTGCAACCTCGTTCCGCATACTCATATTTACAAATGAATACATCTAGTTTATTCCACACAAAACGTAATATTGAATCAACGATCTGTAAGCGAAAGCAATTCTTCATCACTTTCCTTTTCGTTGATAGAACAACCAGTTAGAATCACGAGGAAAGCTACACTCAGCCACAACCCAGACTCCTGCAAAGATACCGCTCTTATTCTCTCATCGTCTGAACAATGCATGGAGTTAGCCACTTTTTCTGACCATAAACACGGGCCTGAAAAAAAAAATAACATACTGAGAAAATATTCGGGAAGGATGTTATGCACGCGCGCAATGATATTTTTGTAATCCAAGTTTTGTTGAGGCTGTTTGTTGCGAGTACTTTTCGGTGAAGGCGTGGTTCGGCGTTCGTTTCAGGAAAAGCGAGAATGAAGTCAGCAGAGATCGAGGCTGGCAATTTCGGTATCTTCATCCTCTGCGGGGCCAACTACCTCCGTTGTCCACCATTTTCGGATACGGTTAGCCTCACTGCTTTATAGCTTAGTTTGTATACAATTCTCTTTCTCGGTGTTCCCTCATTGGCAGATAATCCTAGTACATTTGCTTCAAGCAGAGAAAGAAAATCTTGCGAATAATACCTATTAGTTACGGACTACATACCACACAATTACCCATTTCATCTGATAAATAAACACTTTAAAAGACTCTTTGGTACTTTGTACGCACAAAAAAAATTGCTTTTTGAATGGTGGATTCAGCTCCCCGTTTGTGTATTCACGTATTGGTCACTCTTTACGGATTATGGCTGTATTGCTTTAATTTCATTCTAGAGTTGTAAATATGCTTACTGTCATGGTAGTGCTATTAAAAATGTCCTTTTTGTTTGTTCATTTACTTGATTTCATTATCTAAAAACTTCTTGTGCGCAAACAAACAGGGACAAAGAAGAGGAGCAACACAAGGACGTGCGCTTTGATTTCATGGGTTTGATTTTATGGCTTTGATTTGATTTTCATGGGATACTACAGAGCAGGATGTGGCGCAATCAATAGGGAAAACATGTTTGGTACTCGGCTATAATGGCAAACAGATGAAATAGAATTATAAATGTAATATTCAAGAAAACAATAACTATTTCTCTAGATTGTGCATGCAAAATAAACAAAGTGCAAGTAATAAAGAATATTGCCGCAAAACAAGAAATCTTCAATAGGAACCGGAAACAGAAACGTACGCTGCATTGGAAAACGTACAATATACAGAGCATGATCCAGACAAATATATGTACACTCATGAAAAAAGCGCGCACGTGGTGGCCATAACAATAGATTATTAATGGTTGTATCAGTATTGCAAGAGAAGAGGCAGGACACACTGCCAAGACGGCGGCAATGCCTGCGACAGGCAGCTGAACTTGGATACGCGACACGTTAATTTGCGCTCATATTTCACTTCGTGTGGACATGGGCGTGAATGTTCGTGCAGGGACGTATGCTTACAGAACGAACAATAACATCGTCAAATGCAGCGTTCGGAACCTTAACACTGAGGGGTTGACGTCACTGAAAACGGAAGCAAGGGTAGTGCACATACCTGGTGGGAGAAAGAAGCAGTCGACATTGTCGCAGAATGCCTGCTTACAAGGCGTGTCCCACTTGTGCACCACACGCGGACATGAACTAAAACTAACCTACATTCCAGTGGATTTCATGAAAACATGATTTTACTGGCTATAACTGAAGAACGTTTCCCGCGCACAGACAAAAAAAGGCCGCCCACATCCGAAGCGGGAGAGTGCCCAATTGAGACTGTGCGTACCCGACACCTGGCGGTGGCCACTGTGTTCGAGACATGTCAGGAACGAGTGTCGAGAGTAAGCTGTGGTGGCATGCACGGCGGGCTTATCGAGACTTGTGTGCTTTGCTGCCGACAAACTTACGGCGTGACTGAGTGGTTTCACTTATCGGACGGGCCTGGCCGCATTTGGATCGTGACGAAGCGGTTTTTGTCGTGCGACGCCGTAGGCACGCGTGCTTCGTATCCCAGCATCAGGCGTGACAGTTTTTCACGTCGTCAGCGACAGAGAACTGAAGAGATGAAATGAAACGCTGTGCAGATGCGGTCGTTTTTCAATGTCTAAAAGAAAAAAATCACCGCCCTAGCACTCCGTACAGATAGTTAGCTGACAAAGCTGAAACGTGCGGCTCCTGAGTTCATCACTTGCCAAAGTTTTGCGTGTCGTCCAGGAAGTCATGGTGTACATTGCCGCCAAAACAGATTTACAGAGCCACATAGGCGTCGCGTTCACCCATTGTAAAGACGGAGGCAGTAGATGCAGCTAAGGCAAGCAATGGGCGCGTCACCATGTGAGGAAAAGTCGCACCGCCAACAGGATCGCCCTGAAAATTGCGAATATTTTTTTGGAAATAAAGAGGACATAAGAGTACTTACTACGTCACCTAACAACCTTGTTAAATGGTGAAAATTGCCACCTACACAGTTGCAGCCAGGACAACACGAATAAAGATATAGAGCGCTTCAATTAATTGTTTTCTATGGCCTTTTCGAAGCTGCGGACGCGTCAATGTTGGAAAGCCCAAGACGGGCTGGGAAAGTTTGCCTGCTGAATGACAGCAGATTCGGGCACATCATCATCATCATCATCATCATCATCATCATCATCATCATCATCATCATTATCCTAGTTACGCCCACTGCTGGGCAAAGGCCTCTCCCATACTTCTCCAACAACCCCGGTCATGTACTAATTGTGGCCATGTTGTCCCTGCAAGCGTCTCAATGTCATCCGCCCACCTAACTTTCTGCCGCCCCCTGCTACGCTTCCCTTTCCTTGGGATCCAGTCCGTAACCCTTAACGACCATCGGTTATCTTCCCTCCTCATTACATGTCCTGCCCATGCCCATTTCTTTTTCTTGATTTCCACTAAGATGTCATTAACTCGCGTTTGTTCCCTCACCCAATCTGCTCTTTTCTTATCCCTTAACGTTACATCTATCATTCTTCTTTCGATAGCTCGTTGCGTCGTCCTCAATTTCAGCAGAATCCTTTTCGTAAGCCTCCAGGTTTCTGCCCCATACGTGAGTACTGGTAACACAAAGCTGTTATACACTTTCCTTTTGAGGGATAGTGGCAACCTGCTGTTCATGATTTGAGAATGCCTGCCAAACGCACCCCAACCCACTCTTATTCTTCTGGTTATTTCAGTCTCATGATCCGGATCCGTGGTCACTACCTGCCCTAAGTAGCTGTATTCCCTTACCACTTCCAGTGCCTCGCTACCTATCGTAAACTGCTGTTCTCTTCCGAGACTGTTAAACATTACTTTAGTTATCTGTACATTAATTTTCAGACCCACCCTTCTGCTTTGCCTCTCCAGGTTAGTGAGCATGCATTGCAATTGGTCCACTGAGTTACTAAGCAAGGCAATATCATTAGCGAATCGCAAGTTGCTAAGGTATTCTCCATCAACTGGTATCCCTAATTCTTCCCACTCCAGGTCTCTGAATACCTCCTGTAAACAAGCTGTGAATAGCATTGGAGAGATCGTATCTCCCTGTCTGACGCCTTTCTTTATTGGGATTTTGTTGATTTCTTTGTGGAGGACTACGGTGGCTGTGGAACCGCTATACATATCTTCCACTATCTTTACATATGGCTCATCTACACCCAGATTCCGTAGTGCCTCCATGACTGCTGAGGTTTGGACTGAATCAAATGCTTTTTCGTAATCAATGAAGGCTACATATAAGGGCTATATATAAGGCTATATATAAAGAAAGAAAAAAGAAAAAAAAAGCGGGAAAAAAGAAACATAACAGGTGATTTGAACTCGTGACCCTTGGACGTTGCCCGGAAAGATGACTCAGTTGGTTGGTTCATCAGGCCCCAGGTAACTTTCTAGCGCCATAGCTCCTGCTCCGAGCCTCATACTTACGTGGAAAGGGACTGATGTTGTCCGCGATAGTCGATGCTTGCTCCGAGTGGTTAGAAGGCATACTTTCTTGGAAAAATGGCCGCCCGAGGAGAAGAGCGAATTTGAGCGGCTTTAGAGACTAGAAAAGCTTGATCCCTCGAATACGACGAGAGAAATTATTGAGACGTGGAAAATTCCCTTGAAATAAATATGGTTTGCGAGACAAATGCTTGTAAGTATTGAACCTCGTAAAAGATGAGGGGGAATATGCGCTCACCAAGAGGGCATCGTCGGCACGAGACCACCACCAGGCACCTTACTGAGACGTGGAGGGCACTGCGGCCGGAACAAAGCCTCCCTTCTCCGGCGGCCAAGAGGAGAAAACGCGCTTTCGAATCGCTCAAGGTTGCGCGGACATAGTATAATTCTAGCGTCTAGGAAAAGCTTAAACAGGCGCGAGGGCAGCACGCATAGCGTGGGAAGCTAGCCGCCAGAATAGCTATCTCAAGGACTGCTGCAGACGAGGGCGGAATACCTTCGTGTAAATATAAGAACCCTAATAGGACTACTTTCGAAAGAAAAAAAAGGAAACGGCCCATAGGGCTATACTACGAGAGCTGTGACTGATAATTTTCTATATATATATATATATATATATATATATATATCCATCTAATATATGGGATCGCATGCGCGCGCTATTCCTTTTTCTTTGCGTGTAGTAGTTAAGAGAGCCAGTTTAAGGGCGGAGAAGAAGGAAGGAAAGGAAAGTCTCTGAAGCAAAATCGCAGCGCCGTGGTTTTATAGCGCACCCGTGGTGGAGAAACGGAAGGCGATATAAGCGTGCGTGGCCATGATACGCACACGACAAAGTGCCTTAAAATATTTAGACTTGAGGGCAAGCTTCGTTAATAAACGATAACACGGCAATCTGCAATCGAATATAATTATAACCCTAATAATAATTGTAAATATTCATCTCATCTATGGGATCTAATGCGCGCGCTGTTGCTTTATCTCTGCGTGTAGTAGTCCACAGAGCCAGTTTAAGGGCGGAGAAGAAGGAAGGAAAGGAAAGTCACTGAAGCAAAATTGCAGCGCCGTGGTTTTAAAGCGCACCCGTGGTAGAGAAACGGAAGGCGATATAAGCGTGCGTGGCCATGATACGCACACGACAAACCGCCGTAAAATATTTAGACTTGAGAGAAAGCTTCGTTAACAAACGATAACACGGCAATCAGCACTCGAATACAATTATAACCCTAATAATAATTGTAAATATTCATCTCATCTATGGGATCTAATGCGCGCGCTGTTGCTTTATCTCTGCGTGTAGTAGTCCACAGAGCCAGTTTAAGGGCGGAGAAGAAGGAAGGAAAGGAAAGTCACTGAAGCAAAATTGCAGCGCCGTGGTTTTAAAGCGCACCCGTGGTAGAGAAACGGAAGGCGATATAAGCGTGCGTGGCCATGATACGCACACGACAAACCGCCGTAAAATATTTAGACTTGAGAGAAAGCTTCGTTAACAAACGATAACACGGCAATCAGCACTCGAATACAATTATAACCCTAATAATAATTGTAAATATTCATCTCATCTATGGGATCTAATGCGCGCGCTGTTGCTTTGTCTCTGCGTGTAGTAGTTAAGAGAGCCAGTTTTAAGGAGGAGAAGAAGGAAGGAAAGGAGAGTCTGTGAAGCAAAATTGCAGTGCCGTGGTTTTAAAGCGCACCCGTGGTAGAGAAACGGAAGGCGATATAAGCGTACGCGGCCATGATACGCAGACGACAAACTGCCTTAAAATATTTAGACTTGAGGGAAAGCTTCGTTAACAAACTATAACACGGCAATCAGCACTCGAATACGACGAGAAAAATTATTGAGACGTGGAAAATTTCCTTGAACAACAACATAGCCACAATTACCACATGACCGGGGTAGTTGGAGGAGCATGGGAGAGGCCTTAGCCCTGCAGTGGGTGAAGCCATGCTGATAATGATGATGATGATGACTAAGAAAATAGGAAAATTTCTAGGAAATGCTAAGCAATTATAGGCAAGTTGACCCAAGTGAAGTTTCCTTGCTGTAGGCGTTTAACCATTTGCTCACTTTCCTTGAACGACCAATACGTCAATATTGTTTTCAACAAGAAGACTTTTAACTTGACAATGTCTTAGACACGCGACAAGTGCACGCACTTTCAACGTCACGCTAGAAATGCCACTTGTAAGATTAGCTGATATTTATAGAAAAGAGAACCTAAACTAGGTTCCGCACATCCTCCCATGCACATCTCTTGCATAGTTGGTTTGGAGGCTTAGCCAGGACGACCATGGTTTTCTGCACTACAAGAAAGCACAGTATTAACATTCATGGTCGGAAGCCAAGTGGGAAAGCAAATGGGAATGAAGTCGTTAACGTTAGTTTTGAGATCACTGGCAGCAAACTTCGATATCCCTTCCATCGCTGACTGCTAATTGTACTGATGCAGCTCATAGGTTTCCAGCTAGGGAAGCAAAGATACCGCCTATCATTATCATATTTACTTCCATAACACAATGAGGCACATGGTTTATCAATCTCAGAATCATGATAGCAGAAAACATTTTCATCAGCTAGATTTTCGAGACTGAAATGAGGAGACTGTATTGGAAACAAAGAATGTAGCTGAGAATAAGACACTCAAGATTTCTTTGGAGCTCTAATGGAATGGTCCTCGTGAGGAACACCGAGGGAGCTGGCGTGAAGAAAATTGTTAGTAAAGCTTATCTGTTAAGAATAGCTTCGGCATGTCCACTGGGCCTAATTCATGCGCCAACTGGGTAAAAAGAAGGATTCGGGTAAATAGGACCCGTGCCACACCATTTATAGACGTGGCACACTATTGCATCAGAATTATCGGAAAGCACTGGGTACAATAAAGATGCATTGAAATAATTAGTCTTCCTCATAATAACAAACCTAAGTATAACGCAGCCTGAATACGTAGCGTATGTTCTTGAAGGTCTTCAGGTTTTCTGTGACTATAAAAGTGTTGTGATCTGGGCAAGGACAGTGGCATTTATATTTTTGTTACGAACGGTTGCACATTTACATTATCGAAGCCTAAAGCTACAGTCCTGGTATTGGCAGGGTAGATGGCTTCTATTTCATTAATAAACCTGTTATCTGAATTGTCTGCATTCCTGATCAAACCTGCTTATCATAACATAATTTTAGAGGGAGACATAAACACTGATATTTCGAAATGAAGAAATCAAGAATTCGCTGATTATGTAGATTCGATTTGCTCCTATGGTTTACTACATCTAAACACGAATAACCCCTTGAAGACCACGTAACTTCACTGCTCACGGGATGGTGTGGAGATGCTCACACTTCCAAACAGATGCTGCATTTGCATACAGAAATAAAAAAAAGCGGCGGGTCATTATTTTACGATCTCATGTATGACAGAAGTTGAGTTGAATTATGCAGGATACTTCATAGCCTGCGGAAAGGTAGAAAGGGTAATTGTAAACTGTCACCAGATGACGTTAGATACAACTAACCATTTGACGGCATGAAATCAATTGGTAAGTCACCTTAAAATGTGAACTCAAAACGTATACATGCGACGGACAAATACATATATACACATATACATCTTAGAGCTATGTTATCAAAAAGTCTTGTTATGAAGGCTTCTTAGAAGTTAGTTGGCCAACAAATCTAGATCACTAAAAAAATAACCAACCTAAGGTAACAATGTCGTGACACTATCGTATGTGTAAACGGCGATACCATGCCGTAAAGTTTTACAGTGTTGCTGTAACATAATAAACCCTGGGTCGTGTCGGATAATTTCGATACTAATGTTGAACGTAAAAGTCTAGCTGATGGATTGATAAAGACGCTTGCCTTGAAAGAGTTAAAACTTTATTGCAAATGTCTGGCGATTTGGATGGGGTGGAGCCATAAGCACCCCAGCTTAGGTGGCGGCCTGGAGTCCTTGGACTCGGGCGGCTTTCTCGGCGTGCCGGACGGCCCACAGTTGATCGGCGAGGTCGTGGCTGAGAAGGGCCGCCTCCCAACGCGCCCCTCGGTTGGAGACTGCCATTTCTATCTTGTTCGTCGGGGACTCCTGCTTCTCGCTACCGGTGCATGCCCACAGCATGTGCTGCAGCGTCGCTCTGGCTCCGCACGCTTTACAGTCGTCGGACGCATAAATGTCGGGGTAGCAGAGGTGAAGGATCGCCGGGTTAGGATATGTGTGTGTCTGCAGTTGCCTCCAGGCAACCGCTTGTTCCTTGTTTAGTTTGGCGTGTGTTGGCGGGTATTTGCATCTGTTCAATCTGTAGTGTTGCGGGATGTCTCTGAAGGTGGTCATGCGACCCCCCCCCCTTCCAGTCCCACATCGCTCTCACGGTGGGCGAGATGTCGGGATTGCCGGCGGGCGCCGCGGCTCGGCATGTAAGTCCTCGAGCCTTGGCGTGGGCCGTCTCGTATCCCGGGAGTGGAGGGCCCGTGTGGGCTGGGGTTCATGCGAGGAAACTGTCGTTTTTGTGCCAAATATTGCCCTGTTGAATTTGGAGAATGCAGGCCGCCTCGCGGGAGATCCGGCCGCTAGCATAGTTTCGTATCGCTGCCTGCCAGTCGCTTATTATCACCTCGGCATCCGTGGTGACTACCGCGAGGGCTATCGCGGCTTCCTTGGCCGCCTCCGTCTCTTCCGTGTGTATCGTCGCGCTCGCGACGAAAGTTCCGCTGTGGTCCGTGATTACGACCGCGAAACCACGTCGCCGCTCGTAACGGGCCGCATCTATGTAAACAGTTTCTTTGTTGCTGCCGTATTTCTTTTGTAAATCTCGCGCGCGCCTGTTGCACCGGCCAACGTGATGCGTCGGGTGCATGTTCTTGGGCAACGGCGAAACGGCGATGCGCTCGCGAATCGGTGTGGGTATCGTGATCTTTTCGCCCTGCTGTGTGTGGTAGCTGATGCCCAGCGTCTCGAGGATGTGTCGTCCGGTTCTGCTTTTTGACAAACGCTCGTACTGCGCGACGTTGTGTGCTTCTATTATCACGTCTAGGGTATTGTGTAAACCCAGTTCGAGAAACTTATCCGTGCTGGCATTGATCGGCAATACAATGCCACGTTTGTACGCCTTGGGGATGAGGCGGTCTAGTTGAGTTCGTTCGGCCACCTGCCACTAGAGGTAGGAGGCGACGTACTTTATAAGACTGGTTACGAATGCCTGTTCCAGGCGGATTGTATTGCTTTCTTTCATTCCACTATGTCTGTTCGTGATACGTTTCAGTAATCGGATCGTTTCATTGACCGCACGCTCTAGTCTGCGTACGGTTTCGCCGTTGTGGCCGTTGGTAGACAGGTGCAAGCCCAGTACTCTAATTCTGTGAACATGTGGGATGACGGTGCCGTCAGATGTGACTACTCTAATTTCTCTGTCGGCGCGCTCGGCTGCGGAATCTGCGTTCTTGAGTGTGATGTGGTGTTAAAGACGCTTGCCTTGGAAGAGTCATTGAAAATGCAAAATTCTTTGATATGCCTTTCGACAAACACTAACGCAACCAAAATAGCAGTCTGTTGAGAAGCTGTGTTTACATTAAATAGGTTGCACGATTCAAAACTCCTCTGTTCCACCATATGTAATTGCAAGTGCACAGTGGATGTTGGCTAAGGCAATTCCACTCAGCAAACCGGCGCGTTATCACGTAATAAGAGGGCGAGACATGAAGCACAATTTCTTTATTCACAAAATGTACTCTTGTTTAGGTTGAATGTATTTTTCCAAATAAGGCATCTTTTTTCAAAAAGGTAGTCAGCAAGAACAAAATAAGGGGAGGCTAATTTAAATAATGAAAATTTTACCGCAAATACTGAAGAAATTTCTTTAAACTTGTGTGATATTCTTCTGCGAGAAATTTGATAATCTAAGTGCTCCCAAATATTTAGCAGTGTGTTCAAAGGAGCTGGTTGGTTCATCATTGGAAGAAAATAGAAACAGCGCGACACAGCACGAGCGAGTCAAGAGCACAGGGCAGAGCGCTGACTAGCAACGAAATGCTTTATTTGCAGAAGAAGCAGATAAAGACATCATTGAAGATGGCACAAAAGAAGGAAAAAGAGGGATAAGTGTTTAGCCACGGGGATAATCCCTTTCTTTATTAGACTGCGCAATGGACGCAGAACTGACCCATGCGTCGCCAGTTGTGAATACGCAATAGGCCTCAAAGATTTCTCCCGCGTGCTGTTCACTATATCTTCCAATTATTTCACACTTCTTAAAGATTGGGTGCAATCGGACGTGTTACAGTGGGCAGCCAGATGACCGTAGGGGTTACCTTTTAGTGAAGGGCCATGCTTGCGCAGGTCATCATTAAATCACTTGGCGGTTTCCCCTATTAGCAAATTTTACAACCGAGCGGGATTTTATAGACTGCTCACGTGGTACAGTCAATGAACCTGCGTCCAGGAAATGAACCAGCGAAAGGACTGCTATAAAAATCATGTTCTTACAGCAGCTCATCTTTATGTTATAGCAGTATTCATGTTCCTGAAGCACACTTAAAATGCTGCCGTGTTTCTAGAATGCGCAATTTTCTGCAATGGCTGTGGTTAAATAAGACCCTTCTGACTTCGCTTACGCATTACGCACAAGTTACCCATTATTTCCAAGCACAAAAATCAACGTGCCTTCTTTAGTTCACAAATTAATATGGGTAATGGTAAAAACCCCGAATAAAAATTAAACATAAGCAGACTGCGAGGGGCGACACTATTTTTTTTATAAACGTAATTAAACCTAAAAAAGGTAACATTTCCTCAAGATAAGGGAAAGGTGGCTGATAATCGTCGCATCAGGAATTAGAGCGCTTGCTCAAGTCATTTTTATAGTGACCGAAACATATGCTTCTGAAACGTTGTTTGATCATCACGCAAGAAATTGAATGATGAGGTTTTATGTGTCGAAATTTGCACCTCCTTTGATTATGAGGCACGCTATAATGGGGAAATCACGACTAACTCTAACGTTTTCGGATTGTTTAAATTGCACCTAAATCAAAGTATGCGAATGTTTCTTTTTGTGTATTTCGCTCCTTTCAAAAATTGCTCGAGGTGGACACGATGGAATGACTGACCTTCACCTCAACAGAGGAATGCCTGAGACACTAAGCTACCGGGTATCACACAGACTGCAACATTTAGACATAAATTTGATATGACCAAATCTAGAGGAAAAAGTTTCTCATAGCGCCCATGCATTGACATCGCCACCTGCACGGGCGCCGCCATATTGCTGCTTTGCGTCGGCGAGCAGCCGCCGACGACAACACACAATTCAAACGGGACTCGTTATCAACGCGGTACGAAGCCTCCCTCAGTAAGATGGTGCCATCTAGTTCAGGCATGTGCAATCGCATCCTTCAACGCAGTATAAAACTTAACTAAAACCTGGAGATATACAATTTTGCTGAAAAAATAAGAAATTGGAGGACGCTTAAGCTTTTCCTTCAAGAGTGGAACGCGATAGCATTCAAAGAACTGCGACTGCTTTTTAGGCTTCCTATCAGCTGCAGCTGAAGTAACCTTAATGTTTAACGGCAAACGCTGACGGCGAATGTTTTGCACGAAAGCGAGATTTCTGTAGAAATGCGGCCTCATGCGTGGGCCGCGATGCTGTCGAGTCGAGCGCCATGTAGAGGTGTTGCACGGAATCAGGCCTGGCACTCCGCGGCCTCCGAGATTTGCGCCCGCGGCACGTAGAAACTTCGGACGCCGTGGCCGGTCTATGTATGGTAGAATTGCTGGAAGAAGGGGTGTGTGCGTGAGTTTTTGCACAAGAAAGTTATGTTTCCTCGTACATTCAAATTACAATTAGACGCCATTAGGCAACGTAGGTTTCGCGTAAGTCGTACTTTACAATTATTCTAGCGTATTCAACTTTGACAAATTCAATTACTTCAGTACCTTCTTTGCACTAGACAGAGGTTGTGTGCGGCTGAGTATGCGTGATTAAGTTTGCATGGTTCAGAATTATTTTTGCCGGAAAGATAGCGGATGAGGAACACGTTACGCGACTATGGATTTTGTATCACATGGGGTGTAGTGTTTTCACGGGGTGAAAACCGCAGCCGAAGGAAGAGGCGTGAGCACAATCTAACGTGGTTTATTCCATGGCGGCTCGTAGTGGAATGCGGCGCGGTGGCCGCATGACTGGGCTAATATAGCAAGCTGTCGTGATAGTTGCGCCGCCACTATCGCTCAAGCGGCGATGATAACACAACACTCTTTCCTCTTTATTTTAGAGGGTGCACTTGTATGCTTATACAATAGTTAAAGAACGGCTTAGTATCTCTCGGGTGGACGGCGTTGTCTTGACGGGTAGCGCCTGTGCGGAGCCGATGTCTCTGATGGAGGAGCGGGAGCTGGACGGATGGACTCGGAGTCGGATGCCCTTGGTGTCACCATAGGGCCGGCGCCAGCCAGCAGCTGGTCGAGATGTCGACGCCAGATGAACTTGCCTCGGGGGGTGGTTACCATGACTTTGTACGAGACTGGTCCTGTCTTCTTCAGAACGGTTCCACGAACCCACTTCATTGGGCCTCGGTAATTGCGAACTAGAACACTGTCATTAACACAAAAACAGTCCCTGTTGCTCCTGCGCTGCTGCATTTGGGTGAACTGACTGTGCATCACCTTCCCCTCCACTGTAGGCTTCATTGCATCCAGCCTGGTGCGCAATCGTCTACCCATCAATAGGTTAGCTGGAGCTTCTCCAGTCCTAGGGTGAGGCGTATTTCTGTACGCCAATAAGTTCTGAAGTGTTTCTTCGATAGACTCACCGGGAGATGACTTGCGTAGAGCAGACTTCAACGTTTGCACGAAACGCTCCGCCAGACCGTTTGTGCTTGGGTGATAGGGAGCGCTCTTGACGTGTCTGGCCCCGACGCTCCGCATAAACGCCTTGAACTCTTCGGACACCAGTTGTGGTCCATTGTCGGACACCACCGTCTCCGGCACTCCGAATCGGCAGAAAAGTTCACGCAAGCAGGCAACAGTACGCTCGGACGTTGTGCTTCGCATAACGAACACTTCCGGCCACTTCGAGTGAGCATCTACAACGACTAAAAACATAGTTCCTCGGAAAGGTCCTGCGAAGTCCAAGTGAATTCGCCTCCACGGTGCGGTCGGCCATGACCAGGGATGCAGAGGTGCCTTAACTGGATCATTGCGTTGTTCCTGGCAGGCTTGGCAACTTCGTACCTTCGTCTCTAAGTCTGCATCAATTGACGGCCACCACACATAGCTGCGAGCCAGCTCCTTGCTCCGCACAATGCCGGGATGACCGAGGTGCAGTTCGTCGAGCACGGCTTCCCTAAGAGGGGACGGAATAACAACCCTCAGGCCATACATGAGGCAACCTTGATGCACGCCGATCTGCAAACGTCTGTCAAAGAATGGTTTTAAGCTCGCATCTCGCAAATGCAATGGCCAGCCTATGCTTGTAAGCTGGAGAACTTTACTGAGCACCGGATCACGTGCTGTAGCGAGCGCAATCTGTTTAGCGGACACCGGCATAGAGTCTAGACGCAAAGCATAAAACGATTCCTCGCCTTCAGACGTGCCGTCTTCAGGACCCTGGAGCGGGAACCTTGAAAAAAAATCTGCTTCTGCGTTGTCACTGGACTTTTTGTACACGAGCGAATACTTGTAAGCGGACAACGTGACAGCCCATCGCTCTAAGCGTGCCGCTGCAATTGGTGGAATGCCCGTTTCTTGCCCAAGAATTGTTTGCAATGGCTTGTGATCCGTAATCAATGTGAAACATCTCCCATAGATGTAGAAATGAAACTTTTTGACGGCAAAGATAATGGCCAGCGCTTCTTTTTCTAGCTGACTGTACTTCTTTTCGGCCTCGGTTAATGTGCGCGACGCGTAAAACACAGGCCGAGAGCTTCCATCTTCAGTTACATGAGAAAGTACTGCGCCCACGCCGTATTGGGAAGCGTCACATGCCACTTGCAAAGGTTTATCTGGGTCGTAATGCGCCAGGATCGAGGATGACGCCAACGCATTCTTGATTTCCTCGAATGCCCTTTGACACGATTCATCCCAGAGCCATGGCTGGTCGCGACGCAGCAGTTTGTAAAGTGGATTCGCCAGAGTAGACAATCGAGGAACAAACTTCCCGTAGTAATTTACAACGCCCAGAAACGATTGTAGTTGCTGCTTGCCTGTGGGTGCGGACGCTTTCATCAGTGCTTCTATCTTGTCTGGCGTTGTGCTAACACCTGCTGCACTGATACCATGACCCAGATACCGTAATTCCGTTTGGAAAAATGAGCACTTTTCTTTCTTTACTCGAACGCCGCGCTCCGTTAACCGCTTCGAGATTTGCAAAATGCTCGTCTGACGTCTTGCCGGTGATGAGAACGTCATTCGGATAGCAGCTGACACCTTTCAGGCCTTTCAACATTGTGTCCATAATTCTTTGGAAAATGGAAGGTGCCGAAGAAACCCTGGACGGCAGCCTGTTTACGCAAAAAAGTCCTTTATGAGTATTTAGTGTCAAATACTTTCTTGACGACTCTGACATTACTACCTGCTGATGGGCTCGATTTAGGTCAATTTTAGAAAATTCTTGGCCCCTGCGAGCGCTGTGAACAATCGTCGATTCTCGGGAGTGGATAGCGATCAGTTTCAAGACAAGGGTTTAGGGTGGTCTTATAATCGCCGCATAGTCTTAAGCCACCGTCCTTTACTACTGGCACAACCGGCGTCGCGTAGTCACTTGACTCGACTGGAGAAATGACTCCCATGTCTTCCAACTTTTTAAGTTCAGCCTCGACTGCTGGTTGCAATGCAAAAGGCACACTTCTTGCCTTCATAAATTTTGGCACGCTACCTTCTTTCAGGGACCATGTCGCTCTTTCTTCTGTAATTGTCCCCAGTTCGTCCCGAAACAAACTCTGGTACTTGTCTAGAAGAGCGCGCAGTCTGGAACAGGCAGAAACGTCCCACCTGGGAATAGCTTTGAGCTTGAAAATACGGCTCCAGTTGAGTCGGATGGCTTGCAACCATTGTCGACCTAGCAGAGGGGGTCCCTTTTCTCTCGTGACGTAAAAAGGCAGCTGGGCCCTCTGCTCTCCGTACTGCACGGCAACGTGAGCCACTCCCACAGGCTGGATGATGGCTCCGTCGAACGTCCGCAGCTTCAGCGTCGTTGGCACGACCTTGATGGAGGGAAACATTTGACGAAACTGATCCAAAGACATTACGGACACAGTAGCCCCCGTATCCAGCTCCATTTCCAAGGGTACGTCTTGTACTTGCACTGAAATTTTTATCGGCTCCATACCAGGCGAAACAATTCCCTTCACGCTAACAGAAGCTTGAACGGGACTCAACCCCTTCATTACGTTTCGACGCGCTCCCTTCGTCGTTCTCTTCTTGTTAGCTTGGCACATTCTTTGAATGTGCCCTTTCTTATCACATTTGAAACAGATGGCCGCAACGTGCGGGCACAGTCTGCTTGCATGTTTCGCAGATCCGCAGCGGTAGCAATTTCCCTGCGTCATATCAGTTTTCCCAACCGCTCCCACTTTGTGAACGTCTGATACGCTTGATTCCGAAGCGTGCACTTCTGCAACGCTCTTTTTCGCCCCTTCCATGGCTAGCGTCCTTTCTACGGCCTTCTGGAAGGTTAGCTTGTTATCCTCCGTGAATAACACGCGCGGTATATCTTCTCGGCACAGAGCGCAGACAAAATGGTCCCGCAACGACTGATCAAGGGCGGATTCAAATTCGCATGTCTGTGCCAATTTCCGCAACTGCGCAACATATTCCGAAATTGACTCAGTCTCAAGTTGTGCTCTTCTGTGAAATTTTGCGCGTTCGCTTATTACCGACGGCTTCGGTGACAAATGGTCACCAAGAAGTCTCTTCAAAAACTCGAAACATTTAGCTGACGGCAATTCCGGCGCGGTCAACGACTTGAGAAGACTGTACGTCTTTGGGCCTATGAGACTCAAAAAAGCGTGTACCTTGTCCTCGGGGTCTATGGTCTTCGGTTGACCTGAAGAAACGATGACAAGCGTTCCTCGTACGACGGCCAGTCGCTTGTGGACTCGTCATAGGGCTCGATGTGTCCAAGTCGACCCACGATTTGCGCCACTGCACCCGCCGCTGCCGGACCTTCCGTTGCCATGTCAGCTTGCCGTAAAATTGCTCAGCATCCCATCCTCGTCGCCAATGTAGTGTTTTCACGGGGTGAAAACCGCAGCCGAAGGAAGAGGCGTTAGCACAATCTAACGTGGTTTATTCCATGACGGCTCGTAGTGGAATGCGGCGCGGTGGCCGCATGACTGGGCTAATATAGCAAGCTGTCGTGATAGTCGCGCCGCCACTATCGCTCAAGCGGCGATGATAACACAACATGGGGATCTGCCCATATATCCTCGACAGCCCTACCTAGATTTGTACATTGTCCATACGGAAGTGCTACTCGTGAATGATACTTTTTAAATCATATTTTTAAGGAGAATGCTCAGTTTTGTTTCAAGGTCGCGTGGTGAGATACGAAAATATCACGAGACCCAAGGAAGGCCAGAAGTATGTCCAGCCCTGTACAAATAACGATTCGCACAGCTAATGAAATATTGATTAGTGAATGTATTGAGGTGGATTGCGATGGATAAAAGTAGATTAAGGTGTATTATTGGTGTCAAGGTGAACTAGGGTAGATTAAGGTCGAATATTGCTGATTAAGCTGGATGAAGGAGGATTACCGTGGATTTGGGTGGATTAGGATGAATGAAAGTAAATTAGGGATAATAATGTAGAATAATGTGGATAGAGGTTGATTACGGCGGAAGAAAGAGGACTAACGTAGATTAGGCTTATGACAGTAGAATTTAGAAGGCTTTTGTCTTCGCCTCTCTTAGAGGATAGCTGAGGGCACCTGGAAATATTTAGTGTTCCAAAATTTAGTGAAATATGGCGGTGCCTTAAAGGTTGCCGTTTTGTACCCAAGATTTACTCTTATACGTTTAGCTGTAAAATTTTTATGATGTCATGCCTTAGTGTGGTGTAGAGATAGAAATAGTAGATAGGGAAATAAGATTTCCCCCAAAAAAGATAGGACCAACATTGTTTTCATAGCAGAAAAGAAAATGTTCTATATAAACATACACGTTGCAACAATTTCAATTAACTTTTGTTTGATCATCATCTGCATTTGCCTAGTACGTTTCGGCATATGAAGAGAAACCTAGGTAAGGTTCCCAGGGCACCTATGTAGTCTGTTTAACGCAGCAAGAGCGCGTTTTTCATTATGCCACGGCTCCATGCGCAGTCTGAGAGTATTGCCACGTGTTCACCTAGCGTCAAAATGTCAAGAAATTTCGAAACAGGGGACGTAATCGTCTTCGCCTAGTGACATTCAGTGCGCGCTAATTTGACTGCATGAGCAAAACCGGATGAGCTGATTGGCTCATTCAGCACTCGTTCGCGCAAAGGCAATAGTATCGGCAAAGGTGTTCGTCCGAGATTACGTCCCCAGGACGAAAGGCGAGATGCTTCTTTTTGTGCTCTTTCACTTGATGAATGTGGTGTTTTGTGGCGCAAGGGCCAAATGTGGCCAAAGAGCGCCAGGCCGGTGGTAATGCGTTTGCAATGGAGCTATGAATAACGAAGGGCAGATGTTACGGTGGCTGTAAAGGGGCCTAAAAACAGTCGCTCTAAAGTGCATAAAACCTATACAAGATAAAACTATGCCGATGGTTACCGGGCTGTACAATGGACACGAAATACACATTGCGAAATAATAATGATTTAGTGATATATCTCACAGATATACATTTTTCCAATAAGCACTACTGCCCTAACAGAGTCCTTGGGATGCAAGGGCCTGTAGGCATGTGCTATGGAAGACTACCATCACAGCGGCATCCTCTAGAAAAAGCTAAATAGAAAATAATAAAAAATAATAGAAAATATAAAAAAGAAAATAATAGCTTGCGAGTTGATTGATGTAGCCATTTCGTCAGCTAGTACATTCACCTCGATGCCTCTATGGCCAGGTACCCAGCATATAATGACATGCTGGTTAGACATATCCGCTCTACAGAGAATGGAATAGAGCTCAGTGAGTACAGGGTTTTTGTGTTTACAGAGTGACTTCAAGGCTTTTACGACGCTTAAGGAGTCTGTAAATATAATTGATTTTTGAACATTAGATTTTCTGATATGTTTCACTGCCGACAATTGTGCATGGGCCTCAGTCGTAAATATACTTGTTTCAGGGTGCAGTACACCGGATTCCGTAAAGGATGGACTGATAATCGTCGCCAAAAATCGTCGATGAACATGCGTAGGACACCCCGGCATGCGACTTAGAAGCGTCTGTGTTAAACTCTGTGCACGAGTACTTGTACTGCAGCTCCAAGAAATGCATTTTGATATGTGTCTCTGGCGCGTGTTTAGTGACCTCTACAAAGGATGTGTCACGCTTTATCAGCTGTCACTGCCATGGCGCTAACAGTTTCGCTGGAGCCATAAGACAATGTTCAAGCACCGGAACACCCATTATTGACTATCACGGCTACACCCCCTGAGGAGGTTTGTGCGTCCTCGCGGTCTTTGCGGAAAGTGGCATATTGCCTTAGAAAGTTGGTCTGTGTCACTTTTAGGCGTGTTTCTTGGACGCACAGCACCTTTAGAGTGAATTTGTGAAGGAGTACTTTAACATCATCAAGATTGTGAAGAAGTCCTCTCACGTTCCATTGTAATATTTGGGTATCTATAACGGAAACTAGGTTAGTGCTGTGTGTCTAGAAGAAGAATTTAGGTTACAGGACCCTTTTCCTGTCCTGTAATGCGATATTTCTATTTTTTTGGAGCCGTCGAGCGATTCTCGCCGCTCCTTAGGCGCTAGTGGTGCCGTTTGACTTGGTGTCATGTTCATCGCCTCCTGCGAAGCGCTGCACACCCGCTCTTGTGAGCGATTTGTTTATTGAAAAAGCCTCTTCGCAAAGGATGAGGCTCTTGAGGCCACCAGCCCGGAGGTCGATGGCCCCTTCTCGGATGACGGAGAATCGCTAGCCGCAACCGCCGAGGGGGCAGGTGACGTCACTGCCGGCTCACTAGGCGTGGGCCGGACAGCCGCCGGAGGCCGTTGTGGCGCTGCCCCCTGCCGCGCCACTTCGGCAAAGCTATTCTTCGGTAAGAAGGATACGCGCCTGCGTGCCTCCTTAAACGAAATATTCTCTTTGGTTTTGATTGCCACTATTTCCTTTTTTTACCAATGTGGGCAGGACCGCAAGTACGCGGGGTGCTGATAGCGCCTGTGCCGCGTGTCATGTGTCTGCGTTATCGGGCGCTCTCGCCCTGATGTCTGAAACATTGTCTGTCCGTGACGTCCCTTGTCACATGAGTGTTTTCTATATATGCTTCTTGCGTGAAATGAAGGTTGTTGTTATGGTGCCGGGATCGGGGGCCAGGCTCAGTTCCTTCCTGCCCGCTGCCCGGCGGCGCTCGGCGTCCGGCTAGGGCCGAAACACCACATGGTGTCAGAAGTGGGATCCTCTGGCATCCGGAGGGGCGTTGCCTTAACTTCGTCAACCGCCGCCATGACAGAAGCCAACGCAGTCAATCCCTTTCACGGCATTTTCGCGGTTCCAGCTCCGCCAAGGTTTGACTTCGACCGGACTTCCGAATGCCCTTCTTGGATCGAACTCTTTGATGACTACCGCTGCGCCTCGGGCCTAAATGAGCGGAGTGAAGAAGCGCAGGTCCGGACTCTACTTTATACGATGGGTAGGCAAGCAAGAGAAATCTTCGCTACTTTTGCATTAGCCGAAGAAGAACAGAAGCAATACGAAGTCGTCAGAAAGAAGTTCGAGTAGTACTTCGTCGCCGCAAGAAACCTTGTTTTTGAGAGCGCATGCTTTCACCGTCGCATTCAAGAAACGTCGAGTCAGTCAACCAATTCGTTACCGCGTTGCACACGCTGGCGGACCGGTGCGACTACAAGGAAAAAGAGCGCATGATTCGCGACAAGTTCGTTGTCGGCCTCAGGGATGCGAAGCTCCCCGAGTCGCTTCAAATGGATGCGAATTTGACTCTCGCCAGCGCTTTGGCAAAAGCGCGCCTAAAGGAGACCGTCCAACGACAGCAGCAACAACTGCGAGTAACCGACGACGAACCCTTGGTACCGGCGACCAGCAAGCTTGACGCGGTCAGCAAGCAAGGGCAGCCCGGAAAGCATTCTTCAGGACAGCACTTGGGCAGCTCGTCAAAGAACCCTTCACCTGGAATACAAGGTCTGCGCCCCAGAGCACAGTCCTACCGACCAGGCACACCCGGGTCATGCGCTAACTGCGGTCCAGAAGCGCACCACAGAGCCTCGTGCCCAGCAAAAGCAGCGAAATGCAACTACGGCGGTTGTTCCGGACACTTCGCAGCTGTATGTCGAAAAAAGGCTGTACGTGATCGAAAGAAGGTACAACTTTCAGCTCTCCATATAGACAAGGGGGCGTATTTCGTTGGCGCGGTGAACAGGGAGTACTCTAATTCTCGGTATGTACAGGTCGTCATTAACGGCACTCCGCTGTTCGCTAAAGTAGATTCCGCTGCTGAAGTTTCCGTTGTGCCCTCAATGTTTCCCGGTTTGCCTACCAGGCTAGAAAAGTGCGACCTCATCCTAACAGGCCCGTCGAATGAGCCACTGAATGTTTTGGGAAAGTTTCATGCCACTATCCAGTGGAAACAAAACACTGTCCAGCAAATCGTGTACGTGGTCTCACCATTACGCTCCGTACTTTTAGGTCTCCCAGCGCTTGAAGCTCTAGAAGTTATTAGATTCGCAGACTCGGTCAGTCACGCAACAGCCGTCGAAGCTTCCTACCCGCAGCTTTTCAGTGGTCTAGGAGCGATAAAAGGAGAATACAAAATTAGACTAAAGCCGAACTCGATACCTCTTGCAATTCATGTTGCGCGTCGCATAGCCTTACCCTTGCGTGACCGAGTTAAGCTGGAGCTAGAGCGTATGGAGCGAGATGGTGTGATCCGCAAAGTAGATGAACGAACAGATTGGTGCGCAGGAATTGCCAGTTCTCAAACCATCTGGAGCGGTTCGTATTTGCGTTGACTTGACGCAATTAAACAAAAGTGTACTTCGCGAGCACTATGTCATGCCGACAGTGGATGATAGCCTCGGTCGTTTAAGTGGGACCTCTGTGTTTTCGAAGTTGGACGCCAACTCTGGCTTCTTTCAAAATAAGTTGTCGCCCGAAAGCCAGTTAACTATGTTCATAACGCCAGTTGGGCGATACTGTTTTCAAAGACTGCCGTTTGGAATAACGTCAGCACCCGAGTTCTTTCAGAAGAAAATGTCGCAGATAGTTGAAGGAATCCCAGGCGTGATAAACATGATGGATGATGTGCTCATTTTTGGCAACGACAAGGCTCAACATGACGAGCGCCTGCGTCTTACTTTAGATCGTCACGCAAGTGCCGGCGTTACGCTAAACAAAGAAAAGTGTTCTTTTGGGGTAACTGAGATAAAATTTCTTGGCTGTGTGCTTAGTCGAGATGGCATCAAGCCGGATCCTGAAAAAGTTCTTGCTATCAAAGAACTGGCGACGCCATCTAACGTGTCTGACGTTCGACGGCTGCTCAGTATGGCTAATCATCTGGCAAGATTCATACCAGATTTGGCTTCGAAAACGGCACCTTTACATCACTTGCTCTTGAAGGGTTCCGAATGGACATGGAGACCAGCCCAAGAGCAAGCGCTGTCGTACGTCAAAGACCTTATCTCTTCGACACGCGTCACGACACGCGGGGTGCTGATAGCGCCTGTGCCGCGTGTCATGTGTCTGCGTTATCGGACGCTCTCGCCCTGATGTCTGAAACATTGTCTGTCCGGGACGTCACTTGTCACATGAGTGTGTTCTATATATGCTGCTTGCGTGAAATAAAGGTTGTTGTTGTTATCGTGCCGGGATCGGGGGCCAGGCTCAGTTCCTTCCTGCCCGCTGCCCGGCTGCGCTCGGCGTCCGGCTAGGGCCGAAACACCACAGTGCTCCCCTTCACAATTCACACATTGTAGAGTGTTCTTGCATGACTCGGGCGGATTTTCATGGTCGCTAAATTTGCACAGGTTTGTCGGCCACGGCAGTTCTGGGAACTGTGGCCAAACCTTTGACACTTCCAACATAGGAGGGGATTTGGGATGTGCGGCCTCACCCTGATATTCACATAACCTGCCTCGATTGTTTCGGGCAGAACACTTGAACCAAATGTAAGAATAAGATGCTTAGTCTGAATTTCTTTACCATCGCGCCTCATTTTGATTCGTTTACACTGATCACATTCTGGTCACTCCCGCCTTCAAATAGTTCCGCCTCTGTCAGATCAATCAGGTCACTATCAGACGCAACACCACGGCTGGTGTTCATGGTGCGTTGCGGTGTCACATTCACTGGAACATCACCAAAAGACAAGATTCGGAAGCTTTTCAAACTGATTTTTATCTCGGAGTTCCAAAAGATCTCTACTTGCAAGTTTGGTTACTTTAAAGCCTTGGCCAAGAATATCGGTTATTGATTTAGACACTAGAAAAGGAGAGATCATTCTCGCGGACTTTGCGGTTTTCTCCGAGTGAATGACATGAAATTTGGGAAAGCTTTCATTATGACGACAACAGAACCTAAATACTTCTTCGGCATGCCCTCATTTATGAGGGCGATCAGGAAGGGGTGGAAAAGAACTTGCCATAGATATATGCGGAAATTCGGCAGCACCACCAGCCACTCACCATGGAGCCCAACAAGGGGACGCTGCAGGACGGTGAAAGGACACGGCCTTCATGCGCCAGCTGTACGACACTACTATAACCAAATCTGTTAAAACCAAGGTTGGCTATACCACACAAGATTAACCCTTGCTGCCTGGGAAAAGTGGAAATAAAAATTAAGGTAGGAAGAGACAGGAAAGACCGAAAGCAAAAGAAAGACTGAGATTAGAGAGGAGGATAGGAAAAGGCAACTACCGATTTCCCCCGGGTTGGACAGTCCGGGGGTGCCGTCTACGTGAAGCAGAGGCCAAAGAGGTGTGTTGCCTCCACCGGGGGGGGGGGGGGGGGGGGGGGGGGCTTAAAGGTCCAAACACCCAGCATCGGTTCAACCTCCAGTATCCTCCTTTCCCCAGACACGGCTAAGCCGCCCACGGCTACCAGCGGGAGGGTCGAACCTTCATGTGCTCGGGTCTGTGGTTTCGCAACACACCAAACGCCTGCTGGCGCAGACCCCCCTGCGGGGCCCTTTCACTTGCAACATGAACAAAAGGAAATCATTCAATTACAGAGTGGGTGCCTAAAAGCTATTCGTTATTTAAAAGTACGTGAGCTATCTGTGCCATGGCTGTCTCTTAGCACCTAATACGCCATGATCTGTAGTTTATTTTATGAGGAAGAAGCGTTAGGTCGAACAGCGCATCACTTTTATCCACACTTAGTGGACAAACAGGAAACCTTCCTCAAAGATATGCCTGTGCGTCCACCCACTGAAATCGGCCTGCACGAATACGTTCTTGAGTTTTCTAGTAACAATATTTGGCTAAGCATATCGTAACAACACCAATGTAACGAGGTCTGTTCTTTCACTCTCGAAAAGGACCACAGTTGCTGAAGCTCACTAAATTATCAAACTGTTTCTGCCATAAGTCAATAATAGCTTTTCATGCACAAAAGTACTATTAATATTTTCCTATGAGCTAGAGAAAAAACAAATATGCAGCAATTGGTTCTTGCTTATTCGCTTTTCGCTCATGCCTTAATTGCAGAAGATAATAAGGTCAGCACCAATGCAGGTCCCCTTAACAGGAATTGTGAAAGAAGCTATTGTTAGGGTGTATTCGTCCTTGAAATCTATCTCAAACTACACAGGCTTTCCTCATTGTTCTCCACTGCTCGACACAGGCCTCTTCAAGCATTGGTAAGCGCAACTAGTTCCCAGCAAAGTTTGGTGTAGGACACCGCATAAGTGCGGCTAGTCACTGGCTGAACTTTTATTGTCGCAACGAGTGCCCTAATTGCTTGTCGAAGAAGCTATTTGACAGGCATATCTAATGAAGTATTCAGTATTCACTACATATTTTTTATACAAGGCGGATGGGTGTCTTTACATACACTGCCAAACGTTTACACTTTTAAGGGTGTTCTTCATCGCACGGGTAACACCCGTACCTTTAGGACTTACAGAAATTGAGAGCACGGTAACTAAACCTAACTAGACGTAGAGAAAAGGCGTAGTTGAAAACTATGTAATCTTTCTGACAGCCTTCTCCTTCATCATCATCAACCTGGTTACGCCCACTGCAGGGCAAAAGCCTCTCCCATACTTCTCCAACTACCCAGGTCATGTACTAATTGTGGCCGTGTTGTCCCTGCGAACTTAATCTCATCCGCCCACCTAACTTTCTGCCCCCCCCTGCTACGCTTTCTTTCCCTTGGAATCCAGCCCGTAACCCTTAAAGACCATTGGTTATCTTCCCTCCTCATTACATGTCCTGCCCATGAGCATTACTTTTCGTTTATTTCAACTAAGATGTCATTAAATAGCGTTTGTTCCCTGAGCCAATCCGCTCTTTTCTTATCCCTTAAAGTTACACCCATAACACTTCTTTCCATAGCTCGTTGCGTCGTCCTCAATTTAAGTAGAACCCTTCTCGTAAGCCTCCAGGTTTCTGCCCCGTACGTGAGTACTGGTAAGATCCAGCTGTTATGCACTTTTCTCTTGAGGGATAATGGCAACCTGCTGTTCATGATCTGAGAATGCCTGCCAAACGCACCCCAGCCCATTCTTATTCTTCTGATTACTTCAGTCTGATGGTCCGGATCCGCGGTCACTACTTGCCCTAAGTAGATGTCTTCCCTTACCACTCCCGGTGCCTCACTACCTATCGTAAACTGCTGTTCTCTTCCGATCTGTTAAACATTGCTTTAGTTTTCTGCAGATTAATTTTTAGACCCACCCTTCTGCTTTGTCTCTCCAGGTCAGTCAGCATGCATTGCAATTGGTCCACTGAGAAAAAACAAATATGCAGCAATTGGTTCTTGCTTATTCGCTTTTTGCTCGTACCTTAAATGCAGAAGATAATACGGTCAGCGTGAATGCAGGTCCCCTTAACAGGAATTCTGAGACTAGCGATTCTTATGGTGTATTCGTCCTTAAAATTTATCACAAACTACACAGGTGTTCCTCATTGTTCTCCATTGCTCGACACAGGCAACTTCAAGCATTATTAAGCACAACTATTTCCCAACAATGTTTGGTGTAGGACACCGCATAAGTGCGGCTAGTCTCTGGCTGAACTTTATTGTCGCGACAAGTGCCCTAATTGTTTGTCGAAGAAGCTATTTGGCAGGCATATCTAATGAAGTATTCAGTATTCACCACATATTTTTTATAGTTCATATACGAGGCGCCTGTGTGTCTTTACATACACTGCCAAATGTTTACGCAACAAGCAAGGCAACTAACGCAGGGGACAAATTGCAATGCATGCTCACTGACCTGGAGAGACCTGACAGCCTTGGGCGCACAGAAATATTCTAAAGAGTTACATATCCATCGCTGTGAAATTCTCTTGTCGGATATTTCTCTGCCCCCAAGGCTGTCAGGGCGATTACAATGTTTTTAACTATGCCATTTGTTACCGCACGTCTAGTTAAACATCTATTGTCGTCCTTTATCAATTTTTGTTAAACAATAACGGTAGGTGTGTTGCCCATGCGACAAGAAGGCACCTTTGAGGGAGTAAATAATTTTCTGTGTATATGTGATATAAAAAATGATATGGAATGTTTCAGGCTAATAACATCCGTCACAGCGAACTTTGTGCGTTCTCTGTCTCCAGTCCATTTCGGAATAGCTTATGCAAAGCGCTAATGAAGAAAAAGAAAGAAAAGCTAACATTGTGCTATAGTTTGTTTATTCATTTATTTACAGGACTATCAGGGTAAGTATACTATAAAGAGGGAAGAGTCTACATAAATGAGGCAAAAATTATATATAGGAAAAACACAGTATAGATAACAATAAAAAGTTATGCTAGCTCATTAATTTATACGTCATAAATACAAAAAATTGTAGTCATTAACCATAAGATCTCTTCATGCTGATTTGAATACATAAGTTGGGAATGATAGGTCAATACATACACAAGTTGCAAATATAGTATTTATACAAGGAAAAGTCACTTGGCATATTGAACGCACGCTTCATGATTTAAATGCAGTTAACTAAAGCATTTATAAATTGAACGGGATTACTTATACTAACAATGGATGCTGGCAGACCGTACCGTTCGTTGCATGAATTGGGTAAAATTATTTCGAATGTGTTATTCTACATCGCGGCACATGTGCCCTATGCGCATGATCTCTACGTGAGGAGATGAAATAAGCGTAGGCGTGATTGTTTCGGGCGATTTACAAGAACCGTATACGCTGCTCACAACGTTGAGACAAAGCGTAATGAGCTCACAAAGCGCTTATATGTTCTTCGAAGCTGTAGCCGAAGCTTCGCGTGTCGTTCACCCAGTCAAGAATATCCGTGAAAACAGAGGTTTGCAGAGCTTAGCAGAGTTAGCTGAGGTTAGCAGTTTCCGGTTTGTTACATATGATGCAGTTAACATACGTAACAAGGAAGCCCTTGCTTTGTT
Source organism: Dermacentor andersoni (assembly GCF_023375885.2). NCBI lineage: Eukaryota > Metazoa > Arthropoda > Arachnida > Ixodida > Ixodidae > Dermacentor > Dermacentor andersoni. The sequence goes on from NW_027314755.1 coordinate 1,055,866, forward strand.
TCTAGGGTATGAGGTCCTAAGTTATAAATCGTGCGACATGGAGGTAGAAAACAAGAAAACATCAACATTCCCATATAGCTTCTTCCTCGTCGCAGAAGACAATTCATTTGAAAAATATGGTTCCAGTAAAGAAAAATAGATTACCTATTTAATAAATCATATTGTGTCGGTTTTGGTTAATTTGTTGATAATATCACCGACTCCGCAAATGTAGAACTTTCACTAGAATAACAGTACGTAAAAATACGTCACTTTCATCCCGTAAAAAAATGATCCTACTAATAGCCTGTCTCAAAAGCTAATGTAGTTTAATGGTATGTATTGTAAGACAATGTAATCCCAGCACCCCCATTATCCACCGAATAATGCAGGTTAAACAGGTTAGTTCTTTCCCAAATGAAACAAGGCATATATACACAAAACAATATATCCAATTTATGCTCGAAAATCTATGCCATGTATAACGCTTGCACAACATGATAGATTTTGCTAACTGAAAACTAACAGTAAGCACAAGCATTTAAATACATCCAAAAATTATGCTCACTCCACTTTCCTGTATGACCTTTACAACTTTTTGTTTCTTTGATTCAATACTCCCCCCTATCAGGAAAATTTTGCACTGGAACCACAAGATTTTTCTCGTGGTCGATCTCCAGTTCATCTCAGAAAAATACTCGGGTTTCCGTGGCCAGCTGCATCGACATAAGCCTAGGCAGTTCGCACAGCGGGCAGTACTTCCAGTTGCGGCCAGAAAAAGAAACAAATTATTTCATAGTTTTATGCGCAATCTTTGTCTCTGTAAAATATTGCCACATCATGAGCAAAAGCCAAGAACCAAGTCTCGATTCATAAATAGGCAAATCTACGAACAAATGACTTTTCACTGCTTTCGAAGAAAGTGGCTGAAAATACACGGCAAACAAAAGACATGACAAGCACCATATTAGTTTTACGGCTGACTACACTTTTATACTCGCGAATAATTTCCGAATATTAATAAGTTCGCCAGTGTAATCTTTGTACTACATTATTACTAAAAAACAACTTAGACGGTTTTACGAGCCAAAATCCCGATCTGCTTATGAGGCACGCCGCAGTGGGTGATTCCGGAAATTTGGACCGCCTGGTTTTTTTTTTACCGGGGTGTCCTCGAATTTCGTCCCTAGCGAAATGCGGTCGTCGTGGCGAGGATTCGAGCTCGCGACCTCCTGCACAGCAGCCAAGATCACAGCCACTAAGCAACCACTGCGGGTACATTCTTACTCCTTATCACTTCACCGGCGTCAACATCTTCTAAAAGCAAGAATATGACGTCATGACTAACTCTATGGAAGCTTTTTCAAGATCAGTTGGTATCATGGCAAGTGGTCAATGCTTTGTGCTCCCGATTGAGTTTCTCACTATAACACCTAGAGGGAAATCTGGCGCCACCGTATTGGGAGTTTCTTAAGGGTCTTGGGAATGACGGTATCTGTGTCAGCGAGGCTCAAGTTGGCTGGTGATGTAAGAGGCTTCGTCTAAAACGTGGATATGGCTACACAAATAACGCGTTCTCAAAGTAAAATCTTTATAACATTTTTCCATTAACGCATATTACATCTTTACTCACCTACAATGCATGACCAAGCGAAGAAAAGCAACAACAGACGACAAGCTGTTTCAAAGCGAGCGCGAATCCTGTCGTCTGTCCTCCAACTTTAGCGGCCCGCTGATACTTCTTACGTATCATATAATTGTGCATGCAATAGCACCTTCTCATAGGTAAACAAAACATGTTTTTGTGTCATAATAAAGCTAAAACAGCTCCTAGTAGAAAATGGATCATTGCGACAGACGGAAGTGGACTTGCCAGGCGCGTCTTCAAGGTGTCCTGGCTCTCCGAGAACGATGCCAATCCGAAGTCACAATATACCAGCGTTCCCATGCATACTACTGCGCAGCAGCGACAGATTTCCCTCTGGGTAATATATTGAGAAACTCTATGGTGCTCAGTAAAACATTTTTCGTCTTGAAAACAAACTAGAAATCAGGCTGGATTCGTTGCTAGGAGACAGCCATACTATAGGTAGCTGTCATTAATCCGTAGCTTTGCCGCATCCACTCTGCAAGTGAAATATTTGATAATTCTATTATATGCAACTTAAAGAGTATAAGCAGAAGCATCCGGCTTACCGTTGTAGGGAGATATACACGGACGATCACTCACGGCAAAACTATGGCGTTCGCGTGAAGCATTGCTAACCCACCTAATCAATTCATCCAATTTTGCTGGTAATTATTTTGTACAAGTGTTCGTGTAATATAAATGCGGTATTTGGCCAAGTTTCCGTGATAGCAGTGCTAATGCAGCCACAACTATAATGAAAAGCAAACCCAGCCAATCAGTTCATTCAATTTTGCTGGTAATTTTTTTCGTACAGGTTTTCGCGTGTTCGTAATGAGCCAGGGAAAGTGCAGCTAATGGTGCCACGGCTATAACAAAAAGCGCACCCTTGCTTTGTTACGGACACTCCATTGTTGCACTGCCATCCTTGCATATATATCTCTTCACTTCTCGAAGGAAACTGCGCAAATGGAAACATTCATCAAGAATTGTTTAGCCGAAATATCCGCAACGTTCGTCTTTATATAAATATTTTCTTTCTTCTAGTAAAATTGCCAGTCCCCATTTCTTTATTGCAAAATATATTTCCTCAGTTAATACGTAGCTTGATAGCGGACAGGCCGCCATTGGAATCTGAACTGGCAACCTTTAACACTAGAACGTTATCTAGTGAGGTGAGTCTAGCAGTGCTATTGGAGGAATTCGAGGGCAGTAAATTGGATATAATAAGGCTCAGTGAAGTTATGAGGACAAATGAAGCATATACAGTGCTAAAAAACGGGCACGCCCTGTGCTACCGGGGTTTAGAGGAGAGGCGAGAACTAGCAGTCGGATTCCTGATTAATAATCATATAGCAGGGGCGCTATAACGTATTACTATCCCAAACTTTTCTATTCCAATTCTGCCAGCAGCCGACCGTGACTGGTCAAAATCTTTTTTGGACCACCCCCACTTCACCTGTCTGTCACGCAACGTCACGAAAACAGCAATAGCTCCCCATCTGATATGACGTGTACACACGGATTATGCATAACTTGACCGAACAAAACAAAAATAGTTATTTCTGATTCGACGCCTTTTTGCCACTAGCCCCCGGCTATTCGTGAAATGTTTTCGGGCTGCACCCACTTCACCTGCCTCGCACGCAACATCACAAAAGTGCAAGAACTTAACAAGTCAAAGTGACGCGGGCGCGTGAAAGATGCATTAATATGCCGAACAAAACAAAACTTTCTTCTGAATAGCCGCAGGCTGCCCCGTTCCGAAAGGAATAAAAGATGGCTGCCGACGATCACTCTGACACTGGCTATTTGCCCCGGCCGGAGAGCATGAGTTTATTTGCGTGTAACAAAACTTTTTGAGTGGCCGTGTAACGTTTTCGAGAACTTTCGGCACGTTTATGACCTCGTTCTGCCAACTGTCCTTCGCTGAGGATTCGTTTTAGCCTCATTCTTAAGCTTCCGTTGCGTGCCGCCGCAATTGTCGACGAGCCATCGTAAGCTAAGTAAGACAAAACCGGACCAATCGCAGACGCCGGCACCACCCTCTCCATCCGGTTATCGATGTGCAGTGCAGTGGCTCGGACCCACTGAATCCCTCTCCACTTGAGCATGCTCCTCGCCTCTGTGAGCCAATTAGATAAGACAAGCCGCTCAGGGCAGGCAAGGTTATTCGTTTTTCAAGCACACAAAAGTGACCTCCTATGAACGAGGGGTTTGTTCAGAGAACCCTGCGGGTGACCGCCCGATCCTTGCGTCGGTGGTTACGCAAATTTGCCGTCAGGAGATTGGAATAAAAATACTTTGGAATAGATTTACGTTATACGGCCCCTGGTAACGTTCAGGAATTCTAAAGCATTAACGTGAGGGTGGCAGGTCTTGTTGTGAACCTTAATAAGAGGTACAAATTGAACGTCGTACAGGTGTACGCCCCTACATCCAGTCATGATGACCAGGAAGTCGAAAGCTTCTATGAAGACGTGGAATCGGCGATGGGTAAGGTCAAAACAAAATACACTGTACTGATGGCGACTTCAATGCCAAGGTAGGCAAGAAGCAGGCTGGAGACAAGGCAGTGGGGGAATATGGCATGGGCACTAGGAATAGCAGGGGAGAGTTATTAGTAGACTTTGCAGAACAGAATAAGATGCGGATAGTGAATACCTTCTTCCGCAAGCGGGATAGCCGAAAGTGGACGTGGAGGAGCCCGAATGACGAGACTAGAAATGAAATGGACCTTATACTCTGCGCTAACCCTGGCATCATACAAGATGTGGACGCACTCGGCAACGTGCGCTGCAGTGACCATATTGTTACGTGTAGAGACACAGACGAAAGATGCTATTTACACGCTATTTATAGGCTATTTACACTGGAACCAGGCAACCAGGCTGACACTCGCTCGTGCCAAGGGCACCGACCAACTTCTTCGTCGTTCACGTGGCGGCTCGTCTCTTGAGCATCACTCAATAATATCGTAATATTACCCCCCGGCGGCAAAAGCACCATCACGGTGCTGTTAAATATCCAAGGTGCATGGAGAGTTGTAGGGCTTGAGTCGGGCAACGTGGACAATGTCACTGGTTGTCACAGCGGAGGACGTAGAGGGCGTGTCTAGAACGATTTCATAGGTGACATCGGTCGCTTTGCGTATCACGCGATATGGGCCTGTGTAACAGGAAAGCAGTTTTTCACAAAGGCCTACTTTCCGCGATGGTGACCAAAGCAACACGAGGGCGCCGGGCACAACATGGACATCAGGGTGACGGAGGTCGTAGCGTTGTTTCTGCTTGTCTTGAGACACTTGTAGACGAGCGCGCGCAAGTTGGCGAGCATGGTCAGCATGAGCGATTGCATCACGGGCATAATCGCTAGATGAAGCTGTGGCGGACGGAAGCACAGTGTCCAGTGGTAGCGTCGGTTCGCAGCCATACAAGAGGTAAAACGGGATAAAGCCAGCAGTTTCGAGACGGGAAGAGTTGTATGCAAAGATTATGTAAGGTAGAGCCAGGTCCCAGTCACGGTGGTCGTCTGAAACGTATTTGGATATCATGTCTGTAAGGGTGCGGTTCAAACGCTCAGTGAGGCCGTTCGTTTGGGGGCGGTAGGAAGTGGTAAATTTAAGCTGTATTGAGCAGGCACGCATGATGTCGTCAATGACTTTGGCCAAAAAGGTGCGGGCGCGGTCTGTAAGCGATTGACGCGGAGCACCATGCATCAAAATGATATCATGCAGGAGGAAGTCCGCAACATCAGTTGCACAACTGGTCGGAAGAGCACGGGTTACGGCATAGCGGGTCGCGTAGTCCGCCGCGACTGCAGCCCGCTTGTTTCCTGATGTATATTCCGGAAATGGGCCATGGTCGGTGTCATAGGGTACAGAAGGTCCAAAGGTACGGGAATAAGTGGCGGCGTAAGTCCGTGGAGGTGGTGGCCATCGGTTGCGGCAGTGACGGGCGACGTGACCGATGCGACAGCAGTGGAAGCAGATCGGCCTGTCATCCAGGGTACGCCATTCGGACGGGTTGCGGCGAGATGTGGCAGAAAAGGACTGCCGGGGACGAGCAGGGCCCCTAGATAACTGGGGAACGCTGCGTCGAGACGTGGAACACACGGTGTTCAGACCCATGTTTTCAAATTCCTGTCTGACGACGGCCTGAATCATCGCAATGGTGGTTGCTGGCGGATCGGGAGGCGTCGTGGAGAAGGCTGGCGAACAGGCAGCCTCGAGTTCGCGGCGAACACTACGGGTGACGTCGTCACAGGTGGTGGTCTGACGCGGTCGTCCCTCACATGTCGACGTAGCAGCAGTGTTGGGTAGCCGCGGAATGTGGTGTGAGATACGGCGGCTCTTAGCCTGTTCAAGGCGACGGCATTCTTCTAGAATGGCGTCGATAGTCGAGACATTGCCCAAAACAAGCAAATTGAAAGCGTCGTCGGCGATGCCTTTTAGCACATGTGCCACTTTGTCTGCTTCGCACATATGATCGTCAGCTTAACGGCACAGAGCCAAGCCGTCGAGGATGTAGGAAACGTATGGCTCTGTAGATGACTGAACACGAGACGCACGAGCCTTTCTCGCGGCAGCCTTGCGCCCAATGGGGTGACCAAACAGTTCCCGTAGCTTTTCTTTGAAACTGTCCCAACTGGTTATTTCGTCATCATGCGTTTGGTGCCACACGCGTGGGGTGCCGCCGAGATAAAAGATGGCATTGGCGAGCATAATCGTTGGGTCCCACCTGTTATTAGCGCTGGCATTTTCATAGAGCTTGATCCAGTCGTCAACATCCTGTCCCTCCAGGCCAGAGAACACACCTGGGTCACGATGTAGGGCAACCGTGACGATTGCAGCAGTCGGGCAAGCCGAAGCCGTTGCAGAGGCGGGCTCGTCACCCGAAGGCATGGTGACAAGCTTCGTGTGCCGACCACTTCGGAGTTCCGTGGCGAGGACGGGGACCGCTGACCTCCACCAGCAATGTTACGTGTAGAGACACAGACGAAAGATGCTATTTACACGCTATTTACACTGGAGCCAGGCAGCCAGGCTGACACTCGCTCGTGCCAAGGGCACCGACAACTTCTTTTTCGTTCACGCGGCGGCTCGTCTCTTGAGCATCACTCAATCATATCGTAATATTATGATGGTAAGAACTCGAATTAGCCTAGACTTGAGGAGGGAATGGAAGAAACTGGTACATAAGAAGCCGATCAATGAGTTAGTGGTAAGAGGGAAAATAGAGGAATTCCGGATCAAGCAGGAAGAGGACCTTAGTGCGGAAGCAATGAATGACATCTTACGGGCATCATTAGGAAGTCTGCAACAGAAGTAGGTGGCAACTCCGTTAGACAGGATACCAGTATGCTATCGCAGGAGACGAAAGATCTGATCAAGAAACGTCAATGTATGAAAGCCTCTAACCCTACAGCTAGAATAGAAGTGGCAGAAGTTTCCAAGTTAATCAACAAGCGCAAGACAGCTGATATAAGGAAGTATAATATTGATAAAATTGAAGGTGCTCTCAGGAATGAAGGAAGCCCAAAAGCAGTGAAGAACCTAGGAATAGGCAAGAATCAGATGTATGCGTTAAGAGACAAAGCCGGAAATATCATTACTAATATGAATGAGATCGTTCAAGTGGCTGAGTAGTTCTTTAGAGACTTATACAGTACCAGTGGCACCCACGACGATAATGGAAGAGAGAATAGTCTAGAGGAATTGGAAATCCCACAATTAACGCCGGCAGAAGTAAAGAAAGCCTTGGGAGCTATGCAAAGGAGGAAGGCAGCTGGGGAGGATCAGGTAACAGCAGATTTGTTGAAGGATGGCGGGCAGATTGTTCTAGAAAAACGCAATGCCTCGTGACTTCGAGCGTACCGGAATCTTGGAAGAACGCTAACATAATCCTAATCCAAAAGAAAGGGGACGCCAAGGACTTGAAAAATTATAGACCGATCAGCTTACTGTCCGTTGCCTACAAAGTATTTACTAAGGTAATTGGAAATAGAATCAGGAACACCTTAGACTTCTGTCAACCAAAGGACCAGGCAGGATTCCGTAAAGGCTACTCAACAATAGACCATATTCACACTATCAATCAGGTGATAGAGAAATGTGCAGAATATAACCAACTCTTATATATAGCTTTCATTGGTTACGAGAAAGCGTTTGGATCAGTCAAAACCTCAGCAGTCATGGAGGCATTGCGGAATGAGGGTGTACACGAGCCGTATGTAAAAATACTGAAAGATATCTATAGCGGTTCCACAGCCACCGTAGTCCTCCACAAAGAAAGCAACAAAATCCCAATAAAGAAAGGCGTCAGACAGGGAGATACGATCTCTCCAATGCTATTCACAGAAAGTTTACAGGAGGTATTCAGAGACCTGGAGTGGGACGAATTAGGGATACTAGTTGATGGAGAATGGTTAGCAGAGCTGGAGACGTTGTAGAAATGCTCCCCAAGTGTATTTGCGTGCTCTTGTAGTGTTGTTTGAGTGCCTGAAAGTGTAAGTATGGGTATCGTGTATGATGAGTAGTCCCCCTTAAACTTCCTGGCCTGTTCCCACATCCTTTTGGGTCTGACGGTGCTAATAATTGCAGCTACATACGTTTCCCAGGAAAATTTTTCGGCCTGTCTCCGGGTATATCGGCTTGTTTAAAATTCAGAAGGTTGTTACATGTTGGGTACCTGCGTAAGATTCCCTAGGCGTTATTTTGCTGCTTTTTTGCTACGGTGCATTCATGTGACCACCATGGATTAAGCTTTTTCCGATCAACGCCAGAATATTGCGGAATGGCCTTTTCAGCTGCAGAAATAATACAGTTAGTAAATTTTTCATTAATTTCGTCAATGCTTGGGTCCAGCTTGGCACTTTCTGTGAAAACAGACCAGTCTGCCATTTGTAGTTTCCAATGGCGCGGTTTCTGAGATATAATGGGCAGCGTTGAGGTGAGGTTGATTATAGCAGGTAGATGATCACTGCCATATGATGTCTCCAGTACATCCCATTTAAAATCAGTAAAAATGTCGGTAGAACAAAAAGCTAAATCAATGCAGCTAAAAGTACATGAACTCGGTGAAAAATGAGTTGGCGCACCTGAATTTAAAAGAAAGATGTTATTAGTCAAAATAAAATCTTCGATAAGTTGTCCTCTTTGGTCATTCTTATCGCTACCCCAAAGAGTGCAGTGAGCATTAAAATCTGCAACTAAAACAAAAGGCTCCGGCAGCTGGTCAATTAAATCTTGCAAATCTCGAGTTGTGAAATGGCTATGGGGAGGAATGGGGATGGCTATGGGGACAGTCTATGGGGACAGTCTTAAATGACAAAACGGTGACAGCTACTGCCTCGTACGGAGTATTTAATAAAACGTTCCGTGTGGGAACGCCGCTTTGGACGACAATAGCGACACCTCCTGATAAACGACTGGAGTGCTCGCGGTCTTTTCTTACGACAGTAAAACCTTTAAGAAAATGTGCATCTTTTAGTCCTAGGTCCGTTTCTTGGAGGCAGAATGCCACTGGTGATAACTTATTTATAATATTTTGATGTCACCTAGATTGTGGATTAGGCCTCTGCAATTCCGATGAATCATAAAAGCCATCTTATTGGAATTGAAAAAAAAATGCTTATGTGCGTGAGCTTACAAGTTGTAGGTGACGTGTTTTGAAAAAGCTGATTACCTTTATAAAGGGCGGTAAACGTTTAGGTTACCTTTCCCTTTCTCACCGGAGTCACAATATGTTTCTCCTTCTGTAAGCGCTCCAAGGAGCGCCGGTCTCTTGGCGTCAATGACGCCGGGGTTTTAGGATCGACCTCCATCGTCTTTTCCGAGGCACTGGACGATCGAGAGCCAGGCGCCGAGACGCGCGTCTCGGGCCGTGGGGTGCCGCAGTGCCCGGTTTCCGCCGTGCCCGGTTCGACTTCGGGCACTGCGGAAGTGTGGTCTGCCGGCCCGTCTTCGTTTCTGATGGAGCAGCACTGGCTGCAGCCACCAAGGGGGCGGTTGGGGTTTCTACAGGAGTACCGGACGTAGACCCTGTAGATTCCTGAGACCGGTGTGGCGCTGCCTCCTGCCGTGTAACACTGGCATACCTCACTTGATGTAAGTGCGCTAGCCTTTTCCTCGCTTCATGGAATGAAATATTTTCCTTTACAGTTATTGCGATTATTTCTTTTGCTCTTTTCCAACAAGGGCCGCGCCGTGAGTGAGCTGCATGATCGCCCTTGCAATTGACACATTGTGCGGGTGCATTGCAGTTGTCAGTTGTCACTACACTTTGCGCATGTTTCCTTTTCTCTGCATGATTGTCCGCACCTCTTGCACCTGAAACACCGCCTCAGGTTCGGTATGTATTGTCGTTTATGTTCAGGTAGCCTGCGTCGAGTGAACTTGGCACAGTGCTGGAGCCAAATGTATTACGTGTTCTGTGGGGATCTGTTGGTCGTTTCGTCGAAGTGTTAACCTTTGTACCTTGATTATATGTTGCTCCTGGAATCCCTCAAGGAGCTCTTCGTCACTGAGGTTCAAGAAATCTTCTGATATTACTCCTCTGGGGGTGTTGACCGAGTGATGTGTGGAAATTGTGACATTAGTGTCACCGATGCTTTTGAGTTCACTGATTTTTCCTACTTGTTCTTTCTTTGTCAGTTCGATGAGGAGGTCTCCGCTTGCCACCTTTGATGCTTTGTAGCCTGATCCAATCGTGTTAGGCATTTCGATACCATGAAAGGTGATAGTTGTCTAATAGTTGTGTTGCCTTCACTTTGAAGGACTTTGAACTTTGGGAAGGTGTCATGGTTTGGTTTTAAAAGGAACTGAAATGTTGGTTCGGTGCGCCCTGAATTTTGAGGGCGATCTTGGAGGGGGGGGGGGGAAAGCGTTTGCCATGTAAACACTGGAGAGAGAGATAAAACTTTATTGTGTCCTTGATGGGGTTAAGGGGTGGCGGGGGTCGGGAGAATAACCCCCAATCCCCCCCTTCCTCAGACGGCGGCCAGTCCTTGCTTTCTGGTGGCGTCTTCGGCCATCCGGACGGCCCAGAGCTGCTCCTCTGGGTCCAAGCTGAGCAGCAATGTCTCCCACTGCTCGGTCGTACTAATGATGCGTGTGTTAGTGCGGGAGGTGTTGGTGGGTGAGGCTTTGGGGCATTGCCAGATAATATGATTGAGGTCGGCGCGGGCCTTGCACGCTTTGCAGAGTGGTGAGTATGCATCGGGGTACATGCGATTGTAAAGCACGGGGTTCGGAAAAGTTCGTGTCTGAAGGAGTCGCCAAGTGGTGGATTGAGACTTATTCAGTGTTTTGTGTGCTGGGGGTAGCGTAACCGCTCTCTGCGGTAGTGCAGGAGAATTTCTCTAAACGTGACCATTCGGTCCCGCGCTTGGCCGGGATGCAGAACAGAGGGCTGGTCGGGATCGGAAGACGCAGGAGAAGGATGATGCGCCCGGTGTGCGAGAGCTCGGGCGGCATCGTGGGCGGCTTCGTTTCTAGCCAGACCCGAGTGACCAGGGGCCCAGATGATCTGCACGCGGCGTTGCCTTGGGGGAGGAGTGCCAGAGAGAATCTTCAGCGCTTGGGGTGCTATCAGTCCTCTTGCGTAGTTACGAATGGCCGTTTTTGAATCGCTGATGATTCAGTGTGCATTGGTAGCCGCGTAGGCCAAAGCGATGGCCGTTTCTTCTCCTACTTCGGGTTGCGTGGCGAATATTGATGCGGCCGCGGAGAGGTGGTACTGCGAACCCGCGACTGCGACGACCGCCATGGCGCTTTGGTTGGGGTACTCTGCTGCGTCCACGTAGGTTACGTCAGCGGCTTGGTCGTAGCGCTTTTGTAGTTGTTTAGCTCTTTCTGCACGTCGCTCCGGATTGTGTTCTGGGTGCATATTGCGAGGTATGGGCGGGACAACTAGCTGATCACGAATGTTTGGAGGGATGGGTACTTTTGGTCCGAATTGGGTGGTGCAGGTTATGCCTAGGGTGCCTAGAATGTGCGTACCCGTGGTGGATTTGGCAAGTCGTTCGCATTAGCTAATACGGTGCGCTTCAATGAGCTCGTCTATGGTGTTATGAATGCCTAGGGCGTCCAGTTTCTCGTTAGAGGTGGTGATGGGAAGATGTAGGGCTTGTTTATAGGCCCTCTTGATCATGGTATTGAGTTTGAGCTTGTCAGTTGCACTGAGGCTAAGGTACGGGGCGACATAGGTGATCCTGCTCAGGGCGTAGGCGGTTACCAGGCGTATAAGGTTGCTTTCCTTCATGCCGTGATGTCGATTTCCGATGCCTGCAATGAGGCGAGTGGTTTGGTGTACATGTTTATCTAATTGCTTGAGTATCTCCGTGCTTCTGCCGTTTTGTTGGATGCGTAAGCCAAGGATTCGAATGCTAGGTACTGTAGGTATGCGTTGCTGGTGCACGTGGAGTTCTATCTCGGGTGGGTGAGGGTTTGGACGTCGACCTCCCCAATTAGGCTTGCACAGAAGGAGCTCCGATTTCTGTGGGGAACACGCCAGGCCGCGCGGTTCTACGTATGCAACGACCTCGTTGATGGCTTGCTGCAGCGTGTTTTGGATGTCCCCGTCACTGCCCCCTGTGACCCACAGGGTGATATCGTCTGCGTAGAGGCTATGCTTGAGGTTGGGGATGCTAGCTAATGCAGGCGGTAGTCCGAGCAAGGCCACGTTAAACAGAAAAGGGGATAGAACCGATCCTTGCGGCGTGCCTTTGGTGCCGAAGTGAATAATTGGCGACTGCAACCCTCCGATGGTAATGGTGGCCGTGCGACCTGTAAGAAAATTCTTCACGTAGTTATATGTTCGATGTCGAACCTGGAGTTGTGCCAGTTGGTTCAGTATGGCCTCATGCGTGACGTTATCGAAGGCCTTGGTTAGGTCTAGCCCCAAGATGGCTCTGGCGTCCAGCCTGGAGCTGTTGTCGCCATCGATAATTTGGTGCTTGAGCTGAATCTTGATATCTTGAGCAGAAAGTTTCGGGCACTAGAAAGTTCGACGGCGATGGTAGCCACCCACAACCGAGCCCAACTAGGGGACGCTACTAGGTTAGGAATAATACCTGCAGACGCCAGCCATGCATCGCTGCTATAACCTAATATATATATACCCAAGACAGGATATATTACACACGGTTAACCCTTGCCGCCAGAAAATACGGAAGTAATGAGAAGTGAAGACAGGAAAGATGGAAAAGTGGGAGAGAAAGACGAAGATTGGAGAGGAGGACAGGAAAAGGCGACTGCCAATTTTCTCCAAGGGGGTTAGTCTGGAGGTGCCGTCTATGTGAAGCCGAGGTCGAAGAGGTGTGTTGCCTCCGCCGGGGGGCCTTGACGGTCCAAACACCCAGCATCGACTCAACCCCCAGGATCCCCATTTCCCCAGCCACGGCTAAGCCGGGCACGGCTACGCGCGGGAGGGTCCACCCCTTGTGTGCTCGGGTACGTGGTGTCGCAACACACCAAACGCCTGCTGACGCAGACGCCCCTGCGGGATGTCCCCACTGGAAATCATGCCATATATCCCTGGAATCAGTGCGAAATATAAAATGCCTCACTGCAGGGACTTATCAAATAGCTTCGGAAGCAACCTGCAGCATTTGATATTGCTTATATTCACCACAAGGCTAAGATTGCTGGGCATTGCCTCAAGTTCCAGTGGATGCCTGGCCATGCCGGTATTTTGGGAAATGAAAAAGCGGTTGAAGCAGCCCGAAATGGACTCCAATACCGCAATTTCAAAAGAAAATCTTTTACAAAAGCGGATGCTTCAAACCCATAAGAAAGAGGACGCCAACGAGTTGAAAAATTATATACCGATCCGCTTACTGTCCGTTGCCTATAAAATATTTACTAAGGCAAATAGAATGAAGAACACTTTAGAGTTCCGTCAGCCAAAGGACCAGGCAGGTTTCCGTAAATACTACTCAACAATAGACCATATTCACACTATGAATCAGGTGATAGAGAAATGTGCGGAATATAACCAACCCTTATATGTAGCTTTCATTGATTACGAGAAAGCGTTTGATTCAATCGAAACCTCAGCAGTCATGGAGGCATTACGGAATCGGGGTGTAGACGAGCCGTATGTAAAATTACTGAAAGAGATCTATAGCGGCTTCACAGCCACCGTAGTACTCCATAAAGAAAGCAACAAAATCCCAATAAAGAAAGGTGTCAGGCAGGGTGATACGATCTCTCCAATGCTATTCTCAGCGTGTTTACAGGAGGTATTGAGACATGGATTGGGAAGAATTGGGGATAAAAGTTCACGGAGAATACATCATAACTTGCGATTCGCTGATGATATTGCCTTGCTTAATAACTCAGGGGACCAATTGCAATGCATGCTCACTGACCTGGAAAGGCAAAGCAGAAGGGTGGGTGTAAAAATTAATCTGGAGAAAACTAAAGTAATATTTAACAGTCTCGGAAGAGAACAGCAGTTTACGATAGGTAGCAAGGCACTCGAAGTGTTAAGGGGATACAACTACTTAGAACAGGTAGTGACCGCAGATCCGGATCATGAGACTGAAATACTCAGAAGAATAGGAATGGGCTGTGGTGCGTTTGGCAGGCATTCTCAGATCATGAACAGCAGGTTGCCATTATCCCTCAAGATAAAAGTGTATAACAGCGGTGTCTTACCAGTACTCACGTACGGGGCAGAAACCTGGAGGCTTACTAAGAGGGTTCTGCTTAAATTGAGGACGACACAACGAGCTATGGAAAGAATAATGATAGGTGTAACGTTAAGAGATAAGAAAACAGCAGATTGGGCGAGGGAGCAAAGGCGAGTTTATGACATCTTAGTTGAAATCAAGAAAAATATATGGGCGTGGGCAGGACATGTAATGAGGAGGGAAGATAACTGATGGTCATTAAGGGTTACGGACTGCATTACAAGGGAAGGGAAGCGTAGAAGGGTACGGCATCAAGTTAGGTGGGTTGATGAGATTCAGAAGTTTCCAGGGACAACGTGGAGATAATTAGTACATGACCGAGGTAGTTGGAGAAGTATGGGAGAGGTCTTTGCCCTGCAGTGGGCGTAACCAGGCTGATGATGATGATGATGCTTCAAACATGGCGAAAAAGTATGCCTATCAAGAAAAAGACCGCATCTGGAATCTGCCTCTTCACCAAGATAACTTCCCGTGGTACATTGAGCCAGAAGTGAGACAGAAAATTCCACGACCACTTCCTCGGCACTTTGAGACATTGTACCTTCGTCTTCGACTGAACGTGGCATACACGAACAATTATATGTATCACAAAGGTCTTACCACTAATCACTGTGGTAAATTAGAGATAATTGAGCACATATTACTAGAATGCGCCGCGTACCGCGATGAGAGACATTTTTTTGAGCAACAAATCGGCATGATTTGCCACGATCCTTTAACATTACCCAGCATCCTAGGTCCAAAGCCCGGCCCTTCACAGCAGTGGAGGGTTTAGGATTTATTGTTCTGATACCTGGCAGAAATTGGTCTAATAGGAAAGCTTTAATGATTCCACACTTCATATACAAAAGCCTAAAATTGATGATGATAATATTTGGTGTTCTATGGCGCAAGCGCCAGTATGGCCAAAGAGCGCCATGTCCGTGGTAATGAGTTCGCAGCGTAATTATGAGTTCTATGGAGTTGGTGTGACGTGGCTGTAGAGGGGCCTTAAAAATGGTCGCGCTAAAGTGCGTAAAATCTGTATAATAAGATTATGGCGATGACTTATGACGTGTACTATGAACATTAAGACGCATTTAAAAAGAATTATATGATGTCTAAAAATATATCAGGTTATATAAGACATACAAGAGCACTACTGCCTCCTTAGAGCCCTTGAAACACAAGGGCCTGGAGGCATGTGCTCTTCAAAACAATTATCGCAGCGGCATCCTCTGGAGCGAGGATGCTCTACGAATTTAATGGGCTTATAACATGTAGAAGTACATCCTTTAAGAAGTCAAGGACTGCCTTGGTGTTAAAAAGCGGTGCCTTACCGAGAAACATAGCCGGGTGTAGAGGTATGCAATAACAATATGCAAGAGGAAAATGC
Source organism: Dermacentor andersoni (assembly GCF_023375885.2). Lineage (NCBI taxonomy): Eukaryota > Metazoa > Arthropoda > Arachnida > Ixodida > Ixodidae > Dermacentor > Dermacentor andersoni. Next base: position 1,071,543 of record NW_027314755.1, read on the forward strand.
TTCTTTCTTACAGGTTCGTCTTTGCGACACTCCAAGAGAACGTGGACGACGGTTAGCCTATCAGCACATCGACCACAGGTTGGCGGTTCATTTCCAGTAAGCAGAAAATTGTGGGTACCAAATGCGTGCCCTATTCTGAGGCGACAGAATAAGACATCTCTTCGCCGAGATATTGTTGAAGAGCGCCAAAAACCTAACTGTGGCTTTAAAACGTGCAGTTTATTATTTGTTTTTGCGTTCCACATGCGCTGCCAGTGTTCTCGCAGTTTCCTTCTTATCATAGGCCTCAGATCTGTGACAGGGACAGCAGCCGTAGGAGAAGTGGTTAGTGATGTGATTGATGTGGCCATTTTGTCAGCTAACGCATTACCCTCGATCCCCCTATGGCCAGGCACCCAGAATATTACTACGTGTCTATGCGATAGCTAAATATTGCATAAGAGCGAGTAGAGTTCAATGAAAACAGGATTTGTATGCTTTCGTAAAAAGTTCAGCGCTTTTACAAGGCTTAACGAGTCTGTAAATACTATTGCTCGGTCGAGTTTTCATTTATTTATATGTTTTACTGCAGACAGTACGGCATAGGTTTCTGCAGTGAAGATGCTCGTTAAGGGGTTCAATACATCAGATTTAGAAAAAGAGGGACCAACAGCAGCATAAGATAAACCAGAATGTGATTTTGATGCATCTGTGTAGAATTCGGAAGATCAGTATTTCGATTGAAGCTCACGGAAATGCATAGCGATTTCGAGGTCAGGAGCATGCTTTGTGACCTCCACAAAGGATACATCACAGTCTATCACCTGCCACTTTCAGGGCAGTACTAGCTTAGCTCGAGGCATTAAGTAATGTTCGAGAACTGGAACATCCATTTCCTTGCTAAGTTGTCTTGCACGCAGTGAGAAAGGAGGTCTCATAGAGGGTCTATTATGAAAAAGTGTTTCACACGTCAAGTAGGTAACGGTTGTGAAACACGGATGTTCCTTATTAGAGCGAACCTTGAGAAAATACGTTAAGCTGATGCTGGTTCTCTGAAGATGGAGTGGCCACTCATCGGACTCTACATATAGACTTTCAACAGGGCTTGTCCTAAATGCGCCAGTGGCCAGACGGATACCCAGATGGTGAACGGGTTCTAACATCTTAAGCGCGCTCGGTGCGGCAGAGTGGTATACTACGGCACCATAATCTAACCGTGATCGAACTAGGCTCCTGTAAATATTCAATAAACACTGTCTGTCGCTACCCCACGTTGTGTGGGATAGGATTTTGAGTAAGTTCATTGTTCTAAGACATCTTTCTTTAAGATGTTTTATGTGAGGAATGAAAGTAAGCCGGGAGTCTAGTATAACACCAAGAAATTTGTGATCTTTGTTTACAGGAATTTGTTGTCCGCCCAGTTCTACGCAAGGATCTGGGACCAGGCCTCTCTTTCTTCTGAAGAGAACACAAGAACTTTTGTGGAGGTTGACTTTAAATCCATTTTGCTTTGCCCATTTGGACACCTTGTTTAAGCCCTGCTGTACCTGTCTTTCGCATACTGTGAGGTTGCAGGATTTGAGGCCTATTTGTATATCGTCTACGTATACGGAATAAAAAATGGCAGGTGGTAGTAAAGCACGTAGTGTGTTCATCTTAATGATAAAGAGAGTGCAGCTGAGCACGCCTCCCTGGGGTACACCAGTTTCCTGCGTAAAGGGACGTGACAGTGCATTGCCGACTTTTACACGGAAGGTACGATTGTACAAATAGCTTTCAATTATTTTCAACATATTTCCACAGATGCCCATTCCCGACAAGTCTCGCAAGATGCCGTAGTGCCATGTTGTATCATATGCCCTGTCCATATCAAGGAATATCGAGAGGAAATACTGTTTGTGTAAAAGGCATCGCGAATGTATCCTTCAATGCGCACAAGGTGATCGGATGTTGACCGCCCTTGTCTGAAGCCACACTGATAGGGATCGAGTATATTGTTGAGTTCAAGGAAATGTACGAGTCTGCGATTAATCATTTTTTCAAAGAGCTTACACAGACAATTTGTCAGACCTATCGGACGGTAACTTGCTGCCAAGGAGGGGTCTTTTCCCTGCTTCACGTCAGGAACCACAATCGCCTCTTTCCATGTAGATGGGAGGTATCCCGCAGCCCACAGAGTGTTGAAAAGTGTAAGTAGTGTAACTTGCGTGTCAGTATGTAAGTTTCTGATCATGTCATACATGACTCTGTCAGGTCCCAGTGTAGTGCTTTTGCATGTGTTCAAGGCAGCTCTCAACTCGGCAATGCTGAAAGGCCGGTTATAGGGTTCATTCTGTCTGGATTTTCTAATTATTTGCTTACATTCTTCTGTTTGTTTATATTTGAGGAAGGACTCAGAATAATGGGTTGAGCTCGAGATGCTCTCAAAGTGCTCCCCAAGTGAGTCTGCCTGATCTTGCAGGGTATCGCCTTGTGTGTTTACCAGAGGGAGTGATTGTGCTTGTCGCCCTATTGTCCTAGTAACCCTGTTCCAGACTTTGGCCTCATCTGTGTGCGAGTTGATGCCCGATAAAAACCTCTGCCAGCTTTCTCTTCTGTCATGTCGGCGGGTTCGCCTGCCTTCGGACTTTACTTTTTAAAGTTGATAAGATTTTCTGCAGTGGGAGAAGCGCGTAGCGAACCCCACGCTTAGTTCTGTTTTTTACGGGTGATCCTACAATCGTCGGTCCACCACGGGACACGCCGTTTGCACGACAGGTCATTTACTTGTGATATGCATTTAGATGCGGCATCTATTATAAAGGCTGTAAAATATTCCACAGCAGCATCAATTTCTAGCGAGGACATGTCATCCCATGAAATACTAGAAAGAGTTCGGAATTTCTCCCAGTCGGCTGTGTCAATCTTCCACCTAGGAGGCTGTGGTGGATATTCCTTTTCGTTAGGTGTTCTTAGCAGTATGGGGAAGTGGTCGCTTCCGTAAGGATTGTTGTTAACTTCCCATTCGAGTTGAGACAGTATTGACGGGGAAGCTAAGCTAAGATCAATTGAAGAAAAGGTTCTGTTTGCGAGACAGTAATAAGTGGGTTCCTTCTTATTCAGCAGACACGCACCGGACGAAAAAAGGAATTGTTCAACGAGGCGACCTCGCGTATCGATACGAGAGTCTCCCCACAAGCTGCTGTGTGCATTGAAATCACCCAGAACAACATAATGTTCTGGCAATTGATCTATAAAGGATTGAAATTCATGTTTAGGTAATTTGTAATGTGGGGGTATGTAAAGAGAGCTAATAGTGATGAAGTTGTTTAGGAGAACAGCTCGAACCGCCACTGCTTCAAGAGGCGTTTGTAGCTGTAAATGTTTACACGCAAAACTTTTATGGATGGCAATGGCAACGCCGCCCGATGATGCGACACCATCATCGCGATCTTTACGAAAGGCTATATACTGTCGGAGAAACATTGTGTGTTTTGATTTTAGGTGTGTTTCCTGTAAACACAGCACTTTTGCATTGTGTTGGTGGATGAGTTTTTGTACATCATCAAGGTTTCTCAGAAGACCTCTGACATTCCTTTGTATGATTTGTGTATCCATATTTAATGTAAATTGGTGCTGTGTATACGGAAATAGAAATTATGAATTAGATTACAGAGCACTTGCGAGGTCCTGTAACCGGGGTTTTGCCTTTTTTGGAGCGTTCGAGGGAGCCTCGCCGCTCCTTAGGCGCTTGGTGCGCCGTGGGGATAGGTGTTGTGTCCATTGCCTCTTGTGAGGCGCCGGACACGCGCTCTTGAGAACGAGAAGTTTTTCGAGAGACTCTCACCTCGGAAGGCGAGACCCCTGCGCCCACCAGCCCGGAGGTCGATGGGGCGCCCTGTGGAATTTGGCTGCGCCGGCTTTTGCCAGCGCTGGGAGGTGGCTGGGGAGGTCGAGGCAGCCTCGACTGCGCCTACCTTCGTGGCCGCCATCTGTCCTGCGGGATCGCTGCGTGTAGCGCCGGTTGCCGCAGATAACTGTTGTGGGGGCGGCAACCCAAGCGTAGCCTGGTCTGGTTGCTGGTTAGATGGAGTAGGCTAACCTACTTCCACCCTGGGGGCAGGAGCCAAAGGTAGCTGCTCGCTGCACGCGGGCTGGGTACTTGGCATTGGCCGCTGCGACGCTGCCCCCCGACGCGCCGCATCAGCATAAGGTGTGTTGTGGAAAGGTGAGCACCGTTTACGGGCTTCCTTAAACGAAATATTTTTCCTTGATTTTAAGTGTGATTATCTCTTTTTCTTTCTTCCAGTTCGGACAGGAGCGTGAGTAGGCTGGATGGTCACCACTGCAGTTCACACAGTGAGGTGTGCCACTGCAGTTGTCGGAGGGGTGGCCCTGGACTCCACACATTGGACAAGTTGTTTGACCACGGCAGCTCTGCGAGCCATGGCCGAACCTCTGACATTGGAAACACCGTCTAGGGTTGGGGATATAAGGTCGGACATTTAATCTGATATATCCTGTTTCGACGGTTTCTGGCAGAACGCTGGATGCAAACGTTAAGACAAGATGCTTGGTGGGTATTTCCTTGTTGTCTCGTCTAAGTGTAATTCGTTTTACATTGGTGACATTTTGTTCTTTCCACCCTTGCAGGAGTTCCGCTTCTGTCAAATCTTGGAGGTCTGCTTCTGATACGACTCCGCGAGAGCTATTCATTGATCTGTATGGTGTAACAGAGACTGCTCTATTGCCAAATGTCACAAGCCTGCCTAGTTTCTCATACTGATTTTTTCTGAGGGATCTCAAGAAGAAGGTCTCCACTTGCCATTTTAGTCACTTTATAACCTGACGCTAAGGCTTCGGTCAAAGATTTTGCTACTGTGAATGGTGAAATGAATCTCGCTTGTTTTCAGGGTTCTCACTGTGTACTACGTGGTATTTTGGGTAGGTCTCTTTAGTGCGGGTGAAACATGTGCTCAGGTCTTGGGTGCGCCCCCTCTTCTGAGGGTGACGATAAAGCAGGCGGGGAAATGCGGGTGTTCCCAGAGTATTTAACTCTCTTTTCGGCAGCAATGGCGGCCACCACACCCACCACGGAGCCCAACATGGGGACGCTGCAGGACTTAACGCGTAAGGCCGCAGGCGCCAATCGTGCATTGCCACTATAACCTAATATATTTTACCCAAGGGAGGGCACATTCACAAGGTTAAACCTAGCCGCCTAGAAAAATTAGGAAGAGACGGAAGAGATGAAATGACAGTAAAAAGAAAGATAGGAAAGAAAAAAGCGTTGAAGAGGTGGATAGGAAAAGGCGACTGCCGATTTCCCCCGGGTGGGTCAGTGCGGCGGTGCAGTCTACGTGAAGCAGAGGCCAAAGAGGTGTGTTGCCTCCGCCGGGGGTCCTTAAAGGTCCGAACACCCGGCATCGGCTCAACCCCCAGGATCCACCTTTCCCCGGACACGGTTAAGCCGCGCACGGCTGCACGCGGGAGGGTGCGACCCTCGTGTGCTCGGGTTCGTGGTGTCGCAACACACCAAACGCCTGCTGACGCAAACGCCCCTGCGGCGCAAAGCCTAAATTTACACTCAAGCGCATTGTTTTATACATTTATTGTACGCGAAAACTTGTTCGGAACAATTGAGTGAACAGGGGCATCATCGCTTTACGCAATAAAACTTTTAGTACCACATTGCAATAAAGCCTGCAGACAAAGGCGGCAGTCTCGTAATCTTGCCTATAGAATAGTACAAAAATGAGGCCTCCAAACAAGTGAGCAACCACACCGAGACCAGAAAACTTCACTCTAACCCAACTTCAGACTACAGTAATCCTTTGCGAAGCACAATAGCGGCGCGTATCCAAGGACCTAATCACGCATTCTGAATATCGCTTCATGATGCCAAAGAACAATTAAGCAGACCGCCTGTTGCTTCTTCCTAAAATACTTCAGTTTACCGTAGCAGAAATATTTACAGCAACATCCCAGGTCAGCCTATAGTGTCTAAAAACAGCACACCTACCAATTCAGTATTTAAATTCTTAAATCACCACCTGCAAAAAAATTCCCACCACACTTCTATTTTTTATTCAAGATGCGCCCCACTTTCTTGATATTGATGACGGCACTAACACCAACCAAATCCTATGCGACCAGGCTATTCCAGCCACTTTAGATGTTTCTGCCCTTCACACTAAAATAACCGTGAGTGCTGGAATCGAAGTCGCATCGAAATCCCTCGCAGTCCCGAAGCACACGCTCCTCAAGTTTACCTGTGACCGCCTCAGGTTAGTTCTCTCGCTAAACTATTTCGACTTTGATTCTATTCACTTGCTGCAAACTTCGAGCACCAGCATGGGAACACCACTCGCTCCCACTTATGCCAACATTTTTATAGGACAGCTTTATTCAAGCCTGACAAAATCGTAGCCGATGATATTGCACACGTATCTGCGTTACATTGGCGAGGAATTTATAATATGAGAACACGGCACAAGCAGGTTAACCAACCTAATATGCCATTTCAACCGCTTTCACGCCAGTATTAAGTTCACTTCTCACCATTCTTATAGTGAAATCAAATTCATCGGAACAACTGTCAACATATGAAATGCAAAACCCAGAAAGACATTTTGCCGGAAGCGTACAGACAGCCAGCAAGATTCAGGCTACAACAGTCATCTGCCGCGACACTGCAAGCAAGTAATTTTTCTCGGACGAGCGAAAGGACTAAGAAGAACCTGCAGCGAAGACAAAGATTACGTCCACCGCCTAAATGACCATGAAGTAGCGCCAGCAGAAAGAAACTATCCAAAAGTTCCTCTCGACAGAGCTCATGACGTCTCGTCAAGATTGGAGAGGCAGTCGAAATTAGCTAGCTAAGAAACAACCTACACCATAATCTTAGACCACCATGCTTTAGAACAAAATATTCTGATGCCCGCCCAATCATAACCAACATCCTTCGAAAATACTACCCAATATTTTAAAGTAACGCGCATATCAGAAAAGCGTTCCCACTAGTAACAAGGGTTAGCTATCCCCACAGCAGATACTTTAAAGACAAGTTAATGCACGCAAATGGCAACCAACATCATTACCCCATAATACAAGAATGTGGTCGCCCCTGATGCAAAACCTGCAGGCACTTCAAAGTGACATGAAAAGTAAAAGCACCGCAAGTAGTTATACATATGAAGTGAAAACTTCCTTTCTTGCACTAGTTCCGGTGTGATTTATATGTCTGTTCGTTTCTTTTGTAAGAAACAATATATTGATGAAGCGGGGCAGTCAATCAATGTCCGATTAAACGGACATCTCGGGAATACAGATAAAAAGCTTCCCAAGGCCGTCGCCAAGCATTTGTAACAACCAGGTCATAACTTTGATAAATTCAAACTCTACAGCCTACAATCAAATTTCCGTTCTGTTCGACTTAGAAAATACTTAAAATCATACCTCATTCGTAATCAATTCTTTTAATTTATTTCAATGCCCTAAAGGCTTAGAGGGCATTATACAGGGCGGGGTTCTTAAACAATCATAGGGTAGTACAAGGTTACAGACACCAAGGAAAATAACAAAATATAATCGGTACAATAGATATCCAGATCTAGATGCCAGTACCAGAACCAGAAAATCCAGATATGGAGCATTTAGAAATCAAAGCAGAAGAGCACTTCAGATGTCATCTTACGATCAAGAAGTATACCATAGAAAATAATAATTTCATGCATATTGACGGGATGAGGGTTACTAAATCTTGATTCGATCCAGATGCATCAGCAATTCGTTCTTAATAAATTACACGTTAGTAAGGTTATCTGTTAATTACGGCAGATCATTTCACTCTTTTACAAGACAAATGGCGGGTTATGATATTTCAACATTCTTGCGAGAATTGGCTGTACTTTCAGGCGATGATCTCTGGGTGAAGAGATATGATGCGCCGGCAGCATATTCCTTGTTGCAAAATCAGTATTGCTGTAGCACATCGAGCGAGACAATGACAAACGAGATGTCGTGCGTCCTGTGTCAAGATTAGAGGGTTCAGTCTTTGCTTCGATCCCGTTACACTTTGATAAGACGAATATGTTGATAGAATAAACCTGGCTGTCCTGTTCTGCACAGAATCAAGCTTGCTTGAAAGATCAGCGCTATTTGAATGCCACACTATGGAACCGCATTCTAATGCTGATCTTACTAGAGTTGAGTAGACATGTAGCTTCGTTTCAGTATTGGCCCCCAAGAAACGACGCTTTAAAATACCTAATCTTTTAAAACCATTATTTGTTATATGCAATATACGAACGTTACACGTTCGATTAGACTAGAAGTGCAGACGCATATCCTTAAATGACTGAGTTTTTTAATGAAGCAGCTATTCGAAGGAGTATTAGTGAGCATAGAAAGCGTCATCTGCTTCGTATTGTCGATGTTTATCTCCATTTCCCCCAATTTGCACGCCCTCATATAAGCAGGGTATATCAGCTTGCAGGAGGATTACTTCAAGCGGGTTAGTTATTTCTCTTCATATCACACAGCTGTTATGACTATTGCAACCGATATGCATACACGTTTCAAAGGGAGCTTTAGAATCTATTCGCTATGCTAAATTTCATGCTATAGGCAACATCGCTTAGTGTTGTTTTCATTGGGTTGCTTAGTGTTCTTTTTTTGTCTTTTCTTTCCTTCCTTTTTTTCTTTTAATATATTTATTCCATTTTAGTATTTTTTTTTCACGATCACCCTTTTTTGTCGCTTCTTTTATTCTCTCCTCCGAAAAGAAGATAGCTAACTGGCCTGCCGCGGAGACAAGGCCAGCTCACTCGCCTCTGCTCCGCATCCTCCCCTCCCCCCCTCCCCTGCTCCTCATCCAGGGCCCTTCGACGAAAAAACACACGGCCGGCGGACACACAGCCGTGTCACACACACTCTCGACCGTTCTCTCGCCCACCCGCCTTGTTCTCTCTCCCCTTAAGAAGCATCCTACCTATAGACCATTTTTTCATGGGCGCCACGATATTGTGTACACCATGCCGCCATCTATAGGCATTCGACATGCTGGCTTGGGCGAGCGCTTCGTCTTGAACTTCTGGTGCTTTTTTTCACGCTCGCGTTGTCTGTTTAGTGTGACGTGGCATCTTCTTCGTGGAATACGATTCTGCGAGAAGTCCTCAAGTGCTTTAAGCAAGGATGGCCGTACTTTCTGCTGGCGTTGAGGCGGATGGAGGACGCATCGCGATGTGTGTGCGCGTGTCTGAGCTTACAGTCAGCTTCAGAGATCAATTGTGTATTTCCGAAAATAGCATTCACTAATGTGAACTTATGGCAGTATTCTTTAGCTCTAGGCTGTAGTTTAGGAGATGTGAAACATACGCTGCGATCGTAACAGCGTGGGTACCGCTCTGCTACGGTAGAAGTGCTGCTGTTCTACTTTGAGAAGTGTTCAAACGGTTAGCTGTAAATTGCATTGCGTCACTACTTCGTTCCCACCCATGAATAAAATAGTTTTCGTTAGTAATAACAGCTTACCACATAGTATGAATTACCCTTCTCCAGCAAAGCGACTGTTTATAAACTGCGCGAGCGTCCGAAGCAGTGGTAGATGCAATATAGATAACTTTGCTCTGTATAATGCATGATCCGAGCATGCGACATCAACATTTATAGATCTATAAACGCTGTGCGGCATGACCATGCGAGGTCAAATTGCGGTAGTTCAAATTGCGGCGTTAGCACGTTTTCTCTCTCTCTTGAGAAAGAGGATGGCAACCGAATTTTCTTCTTCGTTTTGTTTGTCAGCATCCTGCAGCTTTCGTATCGTTTTATTTTATCTCTCTGTCCCTGCAGGTGCTCCTGGATCACCGGAGCCTAGAAAGGTTACAGATTTGCTTACCTCTCTCATAAGTCCGACCTGAGCTTTTCTCACACAATAAATTTCACATTCTCTCTCCTGGATGCGCTTTCAAGCGGCCTTCATGTATGGTAAAAGCTGCTATTCAGGAGCTATATTAGGCCAATCTATGACGACTCTGGCATAGAGAGATACTCTTAGCCTTTGCATGCATTTTTAAATCTATGTACATATACTGGTAACATAAACGCCTATTTTGGCGATTGTAACATACAAACAGTATTTTAGGGCTTAATATTATGCAGTTTTATAATGAATTACAGTGCAGGTTAACGCGATCGTCTCGTGGCGTCTGTTATAACTAGTCGTCTAAGGCTGAATGGTTAAACGGGTCAAGGGAACCGGGAGGACGACCATCAGCTGTAACCCGATAAACTCACACTTCGTTTCTACATAGCGATTACCACCTCTGACGTTAATGCCAGAGAATCACGCGTGGGCAAATTTTCAGTTTCTGTCTTAAAGCACCATTAACAATGAACTACTTCTTTTTACAGAAGACCGATGTCTAGTCATGGTAGGATTGAGTAACCATTATCTTGTAAGCAAGGGGCTCGTGTTTTAAAACACAGCCCTTCGCTCTAGCGCGCAACTTAAGTGAGTTTGTAGTGTTGCTGCAGATGCCTTTACGAAAAAAAGCGAGGCAAGGTTCTTGTAGAAAGCTCCCCAGAAATTTCAGATAAAGGTAAACAACGTGGCAAGGGCGGCAGAGGCCGCATTGAACAAGTAAGGCCAGCTGGTTCAATATACTGTATTTATGCAATGATGGAGAAGAGGTTAGGAACTAACGTTAAATTATTTAATATTATATAGCAGTTGCGTACTTGCGATTGGTGACTGTAATCAAAATCATTTTTTAAGAAGGGTCGTTCTGACGTGTCGCACTATTTTCGTAACGTGTACGACTCTGGAGACCAGACACCTTCATAAACAGGAAGCAGGAAACCATTCATACTGCAGCATATATTTCCTTCGTCGTGTAATTTCAATGCGCATAGCTCTCTTATACAACGGAATATTTTTATTCGGTTAAGACTTTTGCAATGTGCTGTCTCATTTATGGAACGCATAGTTTCCCCGCGGGAACACCCGCCGGTACCAAAACTGAAGCAGTTGATCCTGAACGAGGCGGTTGTTGTATGCTTCTGTATAGGGGTGGTCACTGCTTGTTGTATGCAGCGTTGTGAAAGTTACACCTATGTTTACAGCGCGCCGTGTCGCCACTTGTCACTTGTCACTATTTGATCGCGTTCTCTACGCAATGAAGACTGGTAGATTTCACATCCGTATGGTCAAAGCAACTATGTGAAAGCAATATTTCTTCAACCGCATGGCTTATGGTTCAGGTCAGGTCTGCCAATAGCAGGTACACAAACTCTGGAACTGTACGAGGCCTAACCAATTAGGATCAGTGCGATCAACGTTGACTAAAACTGTGTTTGCGACTCGCGAAGGCTGAATCTTGTGTATCCAAAAATGAATCACCATTTTTGAACCATCACTCGCCGTTCACAGGGAACGTAACTTATCGCGACAGCAGTGTCTCACTGGAAACTCCACCTCCCGGTTATTGACTTCTAGTTGTTGTCGTCTGCCATTATTTGCCACCAAGATCTCAGTTTACAACTCATTTATCTTAAACCAGAATGTTCCCTAAAACTGAAGACAACGGAAGTTATGCGGTTTTGTTGAAAATGTTTTTGTCAAAAATGTACACAACTCTCCACGCAGCTGTTTTACAGACATGGCCGACGTGCATGTGAAGAGAAGCATCTGCACTTTTATTAAAACATTCGTAGAACTGGAAAAATTTCAGGAGTTTGCATTTCAAGGTATGTGCTTTAGTCAAGACGAATCAGTGAAGTTCAATATTGAGCAGTGGTATAGCATAATGATGTTTTTCTTTTTCTTAGTTAAAGCCATGCATGAGCTTTTTCAAAATGCACTGCGTATACAGAACGGACAAAATTTGATTTGAGAGAGGTAAACAGCCTGAAGCATTGTATGTCATTTCTTCTGTGGCATATACACGCTAAACACGTTCACATCCTTAAGGGTGCCTTCTTGTCGAGTGGGGAACACACCTACCATTAGTGTATAACAAAAATTTATAGAGGACGACAACAGGTATTTAACTAGAGGTGCGATAACAAAAGCGATACTAGGAAACAATGTAATCGTTCTGACAGCCTTCGGCACACAGAAATATCCGACAGAAAACTTTCACACGGATGGCTATGAAACTCTTCTTTAGAATGTTTCTGTGCGCTCAAGGCTATGAGAAAGATTGCAGAATTTTCAACTATGCTTTTGTCATCACGCGTCTAGTTATAGCTCCGTTGTTGTCCACTGAATTTCGTTAAGGTCCTAAAGTACTGGTGTTACGCGTGCGACAAGAAAACACCCTTAAAGGTGTAAACGTTTTTGCAGTGCACGTAAAGACATGCATGTGCCTTATATAGCAAATATAAATGAACGTGTGGTAAGCATTGAATAATTTATTCGGCATCTGTGTCAAGTAGCTTCTTCATCAAACAATTGTCCCGACATAAAGTTCAACCAGTGACTAGCCGCATTTACGCGGTATTCTACACCAAACCTTGCTGGGAAATAGCTGCACTTAGTAATGCTCGAACAAGCCTGCGTCGAGGAATGCAGAGCAAAGTTGAACACCTGTGTAGTTTTTGACAGATTTTGAGGACGAATACACCATAACTATCGCTAGCCTTACAGTTCCTGCTAAGAGGGCCTGCAATGGCGGTGACAGTATTATCTTCTGCAATTCACGCACGAGCAAAAAGCGAATAAGCAAGAACCAGTTAGTGCGTATTCGTTTTTTTCTCTAGCAAATAGGAAATTACTAATAGCACATTTGTGCGAGAAAAGCTATTATTCACGTATGGCAGAAACAATGCATTGATAACTTTGCAAACTTCAGCAACTGTGGTCCTTTCTGAGAGTGAAAGAACAGACCTTATTACATTCGTGTTGTTACGATAGCCTTCGCGAAAAATTATTACTAGAAAACTCAAGAATGTATTCACGTAGGGAGATTTTAGTGGGTGTACACACACGCATATATTTGAAGAAGGTTTCCTTTTTGTCTACTAAATGTGGGAAAAAATGATGCGCTGTGCGACCTAACGCTTTTGCCTTGTGAAATAAACTGCAGATCAGGGCGATTTAGGTGCTAGGAGACAGCCAGAGCACACATAGTTCAGGTACATTTAATTTACGAATAGTTTTGCGCCACCCAATCTGTAATTGAACGATTTCCTTTTGTAAGCAGTGCAAGTAGAAGCATCTGGCCTTTCGTCCTGCAAACGTAATCTCGGACAATCACTTTCACCGATACTATTGGCTTTGCGTGAAAATGTGCTCAACAGGCCAATCAGATCATCCGGTTTTGCTCATGGGGTCCAATTAGCGCGCACTAAATGTCATAAGGCGAAAGCGATTACGTACCCTGTGTCGAGTTTTTTGTTTTATTTTCACGCTAGATGGACACGGAACAGTGCAGTGTGCCTGCGAATGGAGTTGACAGCCTAATGAAAAGAGCCCCCTTGCTACGTTACACAGACTCTATGGGTGCCCTTGGAACCTTACGTAAGTTTCTCTTCATACCCCGAAAGTACTAGGCAAATGCAAACGGTGATGAAATAATACTTACTTGAAATTCCTGCAACGAATATCTTTACACTGAAGATTTTCTGTACTGCTATTGAAAGAATGCTGGTCGTCTCTTTTCTTTTTTTTTTGCAAAGTGTATTTCCTTCCTACTAGTTCTAGCTTTACACCACACTAAGTTATGACATCATAAAAATTTTAAATCTAAATTCACAAGAGAAAAAATTGGCTGGTGCTTAGCTAAGGTTAAGCCTGTATATCTCGAAGGGAAAAGGTTCTTTGATGCTTATGGTTTGGCATATGGTTATGCTTTATCTTTTAGTCTATGGATATGCTTACGGTTTAACTTATGGATATGCTTATGGTTTACGTTATGGATATGCTTACGGTTTAGCTTATGGTTAAGCTTTATGATTTAGCCTATGGTTATGCTTACAGTTTAACTTGTGGATATGCTTTGGTTAGCTTATGGTTAGGCTATACGTGTGCCTTGTGTAGTTATGCAAATTGCTTATCACTGATATATGCCATAAGTTATGCAGGATTATTAAACTTCTTTATTCATCATTGTTGGGCACATTGTCCTGTGATTTCTGTACAGCCATAAGCACAGCTCTCTGTATCGTTAGTATCAGTCTCTTGTCCTTCCATGTTAAATGCGCACGCCTATTCTCTGGCAAGCTGTTCGACAGTCGGCCTTCTTGATAAACACGCGCTCGCGGCGAACGTCAAACGATGGCGCATAGCACGCGACAGTGGCCATCTGCGCCGCGCGTGACGTCACCTGCGGCAGCGGCGAAAGGTCAGGCGACGGAGCCGGCGGCGGCCACCTGCGCCGACTCCGAACACGCTTACGGAGCCATTTCCGACATACGCCGGCTCGCGCGAAGCGCGGTGTTGACTAGCGTAGTGAAGCTTTTCGCTTGAAAAATCTGTGCTACTAAACGGCAACTCTTAAGGCGCCGCCATATGTCACTCAAGTTCGCAACACTAACCCCCGTATTCAGAAATGAAAATTAGGTTGAAGCCCACGCTTGACTTGATCTAAGTGGCACCTATCACGAACGCGCCGAAGGAAACGCAGGGAGCCCCTTTGCGCACGCTAACGCCAGGCGTCATCTAAATAAAGTCAAGCACGAGCTTCGACTTAAGTTGCATTTCTGAACACGGGGGTGAATATTCCCAGGTGTCCTTAGCTATTCTCTACGAGAGGTCAAGACAAAAGCCTTGTACAGCCTACTGTCATAAGCCTTAATACACGTTGGTCCGCTTTCTTCCACCGTAGTAGACCTGAATTCACATTATTCTATATTAATACACCCTAATTCACCTTCATATCTTCCTCATCTACCCAACTCCACGGTAATCATCCTTCATCCACCTTAATGCCCAATGTTTGACATTAATGCACCCTAATTCACCTTTAGCCCCGTTAGTACACCTCAATCTACTTCAATCAATCAGAATCCACCTCAGTACATTCGCTAATCAATCCTTAATTATTTCTAATAATCGTTAATTTGTACATGGCTGGACATTGGTTCACACCTGGCCTTCCTTGGGTCACGTGGTACTTTCTGTACTTCATCACGCGACCTTGAAACAGAATTCATGCTTTCGCCTTAAAAATATGATTCAAGAACAATCATTTACGAGTTGCACTTACGTACGGACAATGGGCAAAGCTAGGTAGGGCTATCGACGAGATATCGATAGAGTCCCATGTCGTAGAAAATCTAGCATCACCGTCACGCGTTCCTCGTCCGCCATCTTTTCGGCAAAAATCACTCCAAACCATGCAAACCCAATCACGCTTACCCAACTACGCACACCTTCCGTCTAGCGCTAAGAAAGTACTGAAGTAATTGAATTTCTCAATGTAAAATATGGTAAAAAAATTGTAAAGTACGACTTACACATAAGCTACGGACATGACAGCGTGGAATTGTAAATTGAATGTATGAGAAAACAATTTTCCTACGCGAAAAATCAAACACAATCCCCTCTTCCAGCATTTCTACCATAGATAGACCGGCAACGACGTCCAAAATTTCCGCGCGCAGGGGGCGCAAATCTCTGACGTCACGGAGTGGCGCGCCTGTTTCCTTGCAACACCTCCAGATGGCGCTCTACTCAACCGCGTCCCGGCCCATGCAAGAGGCCGCGTTTCTACAGAAATCTCGCCTTCGCGCATTGCATTCGGCGTCAGCGTTTGCCGGTAAACATTAGGGTTACATATGCTGCAGCTGACGGCAAGCGTGAGAAGCAGTCGGATATTTTTCAATGCTACCGCGTTCCACACCTAAAGCCAAAGTCTAGGCGACTTCCAAATTCATTTTTTTTTCACGAACGCCGCAAGGCCTTTAACATACAATTTGATCTCATTTTTATAGTGCGTTAAAGGATGCGATTGCAGGCGCCTTAACTGGATCGCGCCACCGTACTAAAGGAGGCGCCGTATCACGCTGATTGCGCGTCTCGTCTGAACTGTATCTCGTCGTCGGCGCCTGCGCACCGGTGCAACGTAGCAATATGGCGGCGGCTTTGCAGCTGCTGATTTCAATGCATTCGCGCTATGAGAAGCTTTTTTCCTGCGCGGTAGCTTAGTGCCTAAGGCGTTCCTTTGTGGCGCTAAAACCGAACAGAAGCCATTGGTGTCGCAGGCTGCA
Organism: Dermacentor andersoni; assembly: GCF_023375885.2. Classification (NCBI taxonomy): domain Eukaryota; kingdom Metazoa; phylum Arthropoda; class Arachnida; order Ixodida; family Ixodidae; genus Dermacentor; species Dermacentor andersoni. Next base: position 1,087,713 of record NW_027314755.1, read on the forward strand.
TTCGTTCGTGGTTTCAGAAAAGCTGGTCAACTAGTCACAGAACGAGTAACTAAAAGAAATTACTTGAAAGAATTATTTAAGCGCAGCAGCAGTGCTTTGGGTAATTTTGAAGGTATTGAGAAGGTGCTGGGGGCAATAAATGGGGTAGCTGGTCTTTCATGGGACGTTAGCCTTAGTATAGTAGTTCAGCGTAGGCATCGTCACGCCGGTATACAGAAATGGCGATCGCCTGTGTGGTCGAGGTGCCGAAAAGGTATTGTGGCAGGTTAGACTTTGCAATGTGTCGGTCAGTATTTAATAAAAGAAGGAAAGAAGAAAAGAGTGAAAATGAGAAAAAAAATACAACGGAGGAAAAAAAAGAAAGGGTGACGGCAGAAATATCTGGCAGGGGGCAGGTGTACATGGGAAAGGAGCTGGTATGTTTGATATCCGAGCAATAGCTTGGAAGAGAACATGAAATCGAGTGGTACGGGAGAAGCGAAGAAGAACTGGAAACGGAGGAATAGCTGACATTACGAATCGAGGTTAGCTGATGGAAAAATTTGTTTTATGCATTTAGTGACCTGAGGCTTGCAGGTTCGCGTTAAAGCTTCTAGCGATTCTAAGTTGCCATGCACAAAATTGATTCCTATCGAGTGTAGACATTTAAACTTGTGTATGATGTATAATTCCATTTATTTACTCTCACGAGGGGAACAGAAATTAGTTTACGATTCATATAGCCTTGCTATGTGGACTGTATGGACATGTTTACTTAAGTGGTTGGCTACTTCCTAATGTAAATTTCGAGGCATTTGTTTCCGTGACAATGTGCGATGGCAGATTATTCCACTCTATCGCGATGCAAGGAATAAGTGACTAACTAAATGCCAGGGAACGACACATGATGCATTTGGGTTTGCAAGAATGATCCCGACGCGAAAAAATGGCTGAGGGTTCAAACATCACTCGTTATGAAGAGATACGTGATAGTAAAGCTTAAGGAATAGTGTTAAACGCAATATATTACGATGAACGGACAAGGCTTCAAGCTTGGCGCGGATTTTTAAGGCTGATAGCCTGGTTCGCGGTGAATAATCTGTAAAGATGACGCATACAGCACCGTTTTACCGGGATTTTAAGTCAGTTATAAGGTATGTCTTATAACTGACCCCCATATGGCTGACGGTTACTCTACTTTAGGGCGTATTAGTGTTGTGTATATCAATTTGCTTAAGTGTATGGGATCATGTTTGAGGTTACGTTTAAAAACCAAGCGAACGGTTTGCAGATGTGAGGCTATGGTCCATGTGATTATTCCACGCAATGTTAGGGGTTAGGTGTACGCCAAGATGTTTGTATATGCATTGTGTTTTAGAATTGGTACATTCAAGACAGTAATCTAAGTTGCTTGATCTGGAGGTGAAATTTAAAGCTAGCTTGTTAAGGTAATTGATTATGTTTGCATTTTGAGCACCTGATGTTGCCACAGGCACCGGATGTTGGCTTCGTCGTTGTCCTTAATTTAGCACGTACAAGGATTACTTTGAAGTTAGTGTTGCGTCCTTAGGATACATTGTGCGGGTCGGGAAAGACCATAACTTTCTTGTTGCTAGTTAGAATTGGGCTTGCAAGCTGTAGTCACGGCTTTTGCAGGGTGTATCCGGTCACAACGAAGCAAGTCTAAAAGATATGTTGTAATGGGGATCAGCACAGCAGCAAGAACTCGCTAGAAGTTAGCAAGAACTGGACTCGTAACACAAGTTACGCGCAGAAAGATGATGTCGGGCAGATGCGTCCATCACCCAGAAAGTTGTTTATTTAAATTTACATCACAGGCTCTGGTCAGAGCATTCAGTGATGGGGGATTATAGAATAAAATACGTGATGAGCATGAGCAAGAACGAAGAAAAGTAACAGTAAGCAGACCAAAAGAATGCATCATTATACAGTCTCAGTTTGTAAAATGTGTGTATAAGCGCTCATAGAAATGTTCGCGGTTAGTGATTGAAACAATGGCATCTGGAAGATCGTTCCGAAGTGCGATGGCTTGTGGGAAAAAGGAAGACTTGAAAGCTTTAGTTTTACCAAATATGCGTTTGATGCTGAGGTGATTATGAAGGTGCCTGGATGTACGCAATGGTTTTTCAAGTGGCAGTGGGGATGGCGTTACGCTGTGAATATATTTGTGTATTAAGTATAATAGAGCAACAGAACGACGAACACCTAATGTCTGGAGTGGAATGCCTAGCTTAATTTTTGTTATACTGGAATGGCGGTTATAGTTACATGAAATGAATCGAGCGGCTATATTTTGTACGGCTCCTAGCATTGAGATTAGAAGCTCTTGATGAGGTGACCAGAAGTATGAAGCAAATTCAAGCTGTGGGCGGACGAAGGTTAAATATGCCAATTTGCGTGCATGAGCTGAGCAATGAGGCAAATTTCGACGTAAGTAACCCCGCGTTTGCGACGCATTAGCACATATGTTGGTGATATGAAATTTACATTGTGCCTAATGGGCGTCGGGTATTCCCGCATGATTCGTTGTAGATTCCATCATCATCGCGGCGTCTCGCTCGCGTTTAAGAATGCACATCTCTGTTCGCGTCGTCCGTGCACGTTGATTACAAAAGGTTTAAATACAACGTAGACGAGATATATAACGGGCGAGAAAGTTCTAGAATGTTCTGATACATGCATGCGCATCATGCGCTGAGCAGTAACTTCACATTTGCTAACGGTTGAAAGACGTTCAAAGTAAAGAGATATAGAAGTACCCGCGTCAATATGCATAAAACGTGTATCTTGCTTTCATGTCATTGCTCGCGCGGATGCGTTTGTCACATCACACTAAGATTTTACACCTATGACTTGATAGCAAGCCGAGTCAAAACATGCGACTTCGTAGGGTGTGAGAACGACTTTTTAAAACAAACAGAGGTTCTTCCATATTAAACAACAGAAACTAAAATTTTGTAGAGGGAGAACATCATATAGTGAAGCACCAAATCATTTGAACTTGAACTTAACAGTCTTATTAATGTCATCACTTAGTTTATGGTGCCGAAGAAAGGTATTCCGTGAGAATACAAGAGCCAACGAGATAACCAGAATATTCAATGCACTGAACAAAATTTAAATGAAATAAATTTTGCTATACCTAAGATGATCATTTTTTTAGAATACCTACAATGATTGTCTGCCGAAAACAGCAGGACTGAAGAACCTCAAATAATGGCAGAGATTACTTTTCAGTTGACAAAGAAACATTCCTTGCTTTTTAAACGGATGCCAATTAAAAGAGTTTTGTTCTACTCACACAGCAGAAACATTAAAAGTATGGGCAATCAAAGCTTGTCTTCTAGTACACCGTCAAAACGCTTGCACAAGATACTTCTCTAACCAAACGAAGTGTCAAGGAACTTCTGCGGACATTTAAGCATTCTAGTTGCACAAAACACATACTTATCAGCCCATTGGGGATGGTCTTGACATGAGTTTGCTAAAGCTTCGTTCGCGAACAATGTAGTCCTACATACAGTGAGCGCTGGCGAGGGCCTGCAGTGTACTTTGGCATTCAAGCTCGACAAGTACTTCTTGCGAGGACGTCTTGTCTCCTAATTTCTTAAACCAACATTTTACTCAGCCGTCTAAATGTCAAAAGAAGTCGGTCTCTGCACACGATGCATTTAGTTGTTCACTCGTGTGAAAAATGTCAGTGTTGTTTCCCTGGACGGCTTCACTCACTTTAAAACAGCTACCAGCGAAACAGAAAGGACGCGCACACAAGCAAAAGGCATTAGACGCGGACGGACGCTGGACTTTCAACTGTACTTTATTGAAACCTACATCGCCGCACATAACCTCCGACGCATGCGCATCTTCAACTCCTTCCAAGACATGTGCGAAGATAACATCTCGAATATCCATTACTGTGTGAAAACAGCCGACGCATGCGCAACTTCTAGTCCTCCCAAGACCTGCGCATGAATGTCAGTTTTTTATTAATAACATTTTACCTACTCGATAGGTAAGCGCCTATCGAGGCTTATATAGGCTTACCTATTGAGTAGGCAAAACATGATTGATCAAAAACTCACATTCATACACAGGTCTTGGGAGGAGTAGAAGTTCGCATGCGTCGGTTGTTTTCACACGGTAACGTATCTCCGAAATGTGATCTTTGCGCATGTCTTTCGAGGTGTTGAAGATGCGCATGCGTCGGAGGTTATGTGCGGCGATGTAGATTTCAATAAAGTACAGCTGAAAGTCCAGCGTCCGTCCATATTTAACGCCTTTTCCTTGTGTGCGCGTACTTTGTGTTTCGCTGGTACCCTTTTTCAAGTTCATCATGCAGCAACCGGCCCAAGAGCTTGCGCTAATTCACTCTCACGTTATGCAAATGCCACGGGCGATTTATCTAACTCGCGCACTAGACAGAATATCGCGGCTGCACATCCCTATGTGTCACGAGGTGTGTAAGCAGTTGAACTTCGTCACCAAATGAATCTCCACATAAGTAGCACGTATTACTGTGCCACACATGCTCATCGAGTGTTTCTTTCTCTGCGAAAATAAATCCACCCTGCGTACACTCATATGGCGTTTTATCTCCGTGCTTCCTTTGTCGGTGACATATTTCGCAAACGAAAGCTTTATCACTACTGTGCCAGTAGAGTTTGAATGGTTTCCAGCATGTTTGACAGACACGGGGTTCTCCGTCTGTGTGAGTCTGCTGGTGTCTACGGAGACTCGCCAACCGCGTGAATGATTTAGGACATGTTTTGCAAATGTAGGGTTTCTCGCCTTTATGCGTGCGCATGTGGTTATCTAGATGACTAGACTGCCGGAACGATTGATCACATACTTTGCAAACGTAGGGTTTCTCACCTGTATGCGTGCGGATATGGTTACCTAGGTGGACAGACTGCCGGAACGATTTATCACATATATTGCAAACGTAGGGTTTCTCGCCTGTATGCGTGCGCATGTGGTTATCTAGATGACTAGACTGCCGGAACGATTGATCACATACTTTGCAAACGTAGGGTTTCTCACCTGTATGCGTGCGGATATGGTTACCTAGGTGGACAGACTGCCGGAACGATTTATCACATATATTGCAAACGTAGGGTTTCTCGCCTGTATGTGTGCGCATATGGTTATCTAGGTGGACAGACTGCCGGAACGATTTATCACAGATATTGCAAACGTAGGGTTTCTCGCCTGTATGCGTGCACATATGGTTATCTAGGTGGAGAGACTGCCGGAACGATTGATCACATATGAAAATGTAGGGTTTCATGCATGTATGTGTGCGGCAATGTGCAGCGAGATTAGCAGCCTGGCCGGACGATTTGCCACGAGATTCGTATTTGTGTGGTTTGCCTGTTCTATTCCGGCAATGTTTTACGAATTTCGAATCCTTGACAAAGGTTACATCGCTTGTTTTGCAAGTGGGGGCTGTATCACCCGTGCGTTCGTTGGCGTGCCCATGTAAGGCATCCTGTCCGCTCGAAACATTGCCACAGACACCGGACAACTCTTGCTCTTCCTTTCCTCCGCTTCCTGTAGAATTCCTGCAAGCAGACGGTCAATGGGGTTCAATATGGGTGACTCTCGTTACGGGACGACAAAAATACATTTTTGCCAATTGAGAGTTCGACAAACTAAATCGCGCCTTTGTACCAAGGCTATTTGCGCAATCTGAGCGCTAACTTGCAGGCAGAGGTCCAGACACGTGCCCTCGGAAGTGAGAAGTTTGGCACTGAAACAGGTCGTGTTGCCTGAGATAAAACACATTGGCTATTTTATAGGACCCTTTCTACGTGAGGAGGGGAAACATAATTGGAAATGCTTCAAAGGTGTACTATAGTACTCACGTTATCTCTGTCAAATGCAGGGGGGGGGGGGGGGGGGAGGGAGCTGACTCCTCGTCGGACATATGTCAATACACTCATATCAAATAGATATCGAATAATACAAAATATTTCAGAGTTTTCAAGCACAATGGCTAAAATCTGCTCCCGGAGAGTTTCATCATCATCATCATCATTTATTATTCCCTTAAGGGCCCCATGTGGGGTATTACATAAGGGGGAGGCAAAAGAATAATACAAACATCGAATGAATAGTCATGTACAAAGGAAAAAAGGCAACAACTGAAAATACGCTAAAAAGAACAGGTTTTTGCATAATGAGTTGCAAATATGGGTGGTTAGTGACTCGAAATTTCGAAGGGTTTCGCTCTACAACAATGGATTCCGGGAGCGAGTTACATTGTTCTATTGCAGAGGGAAGGAAGGATTTGTTAAAAGCGTTTGTAGAACCATGAAGGCGTTGGATACATAAAGAATTGAATAGACGATGTGATGAGCGAATGGGTGGAAATAAATGTGAGGAACGAAGGTCAGGAAAGTTATAGTACAATTTATGGAATAGGCAGAGTTGCGAAATTATGCGTCTTGATGCTAAAAGGGGTAGACCAATTGATAACTTTGAGTTAGTAACGCTGATAGTGTTGTCATAATTCGATAAGATAAAGCGGGAAGCACGATGTTGAGTAGCTTCTAAAGTGTCAATCAAGTACCTTTGATGTGGATTCCAAATTGTAGACGCGTATTGTAATTTGGTACGGATGAAAATTTCATATGCTAGTTTACGAATCGACGGAGGAGACAAGGATAGGGATCTTTTAATATAGTTAAGGGATCTTGAAGCATCGGCTGTTATTTGTTGGATGTGGTTCGACCAATTTAGTTTGTTAGTGCTGATAACGCCAAGATCGCGGCAACTGTTGACCTCAGATCCTTTAAAGATCCTATTGCAGAAATATACAACAACGCTTATGGCAATGTTCGTCAATGTAACATAAGACACCTGTATTTTTTTTCTCTTGATTTTTTGGCCACAAGATGTTTTGTGCGTTAATTTCATGAAGTTCGCATGCGAGGGGTTTTGGCATTGTTGGCGTGCCATCGTTGCTACCGCATAGGGCCAGAAATGCAAAAACAAACAAGTATAGCCAGAATAGGACACATGCAGAAGTGCCTCGTTTATGCGTTCTTTCCTGCCTGTTTTTTTTTTTCAAATTACTGCCCTATATGCACTGGATGAACAATGTTTGGTATATTGTTGTTGATATGCTATTTATTTGTTTGCTTTTGTATATGCTTGTGATTGTTCACGTGACTAATAGAATGTTGTGGAGTGCTTGGCCCGTATCTAGACCAGTTTACGTACCTAATTTTTACACTGTAAATATTTAATAATTAGGTAAATAAGTAAGTAAATAATTACAGGAACAGGAATACCTGGCCACAGCAGCATTTTCGGAGAACCGGTATAGGCTGAAGAAAAGAGGTATACAACGCCTTCCGTATGTATTCAAAATGATTGATGGTATTTGATTCAAGCATTCAAATTCCAGCAGCTGTATCAATCACAATTTTCATCTGGGTCGTCAACATGGAAAAAGTTTGAAATCACTAAGTTACAAAAAAAAGAAACAAAATGTGCTAAGTTACGTACACTAAAAAATATACCGCAGATATATTAGCAGCACCTCTTAGAGGATGCTAAGGGGACTGTCCTTTGTATCCATTTCCAGTTTGCGTGAAGTGTGTGTTCGCCTGGACATCCAAAGGATCTGCTCAGGAGATTTCAGAGCACTGTGTAAGACATCAATTTTGTGCGCTTCATATGTGTTAGTAAGTGCAGTTTAGAGAATCGTGGCGCTGTATTTTTGGCTTAATTGTTTCTGTATTTTTCTTAGGAATGTGTCACAAATCGAAAACGCAGCTCCTTCAGTTACAATATATTCAAATTTTTTTTAATGCCAGCAACTTCATTGTTGGCGCACTGTATTCTCGAGCAGTTTGATTTCTCATTTCCCATGCACTTCGATCCTGAGCTAAAGCTTCCTGTTTGCGCCAGTGCCATATTGTTTGAACTGCCGATGACGCTTGGCATTTCAGGCAACAACGCTTCCCTCCATCGCAAAAGTTCGTCAGTTCAACTATAATATAACCATAGCCAGCTTTCCGTGTCATCTGAGGGAGTTGATCCAACGAAAGGAATTCATACAAGAGTATGGCTTACCAAGCGTCATTTCCAAAAATGCCGGAAGGTTCCTCCATGCGCGCATAGCTTGTGCTGGCCACTGCATTGTAGACGCCGCCACTGCTGCTGTAAACCAGAAGTGTGGAATTTGTGCTTCCGGTTTCTGTGCTGTGTGTATGCCCTGAAAGCAGAGGTCCCGATTTACCATTGTGCGGCAACGAGGCTGGAGCATTCGTTGATAGGAACGCGCAGGAAGCAAGAGGAAACCCTGACAGCACTGCGGCCGTCTGAAGTGGTGCTCTGAGTTCAAGCAACAGAAGTGGGAAGCCACAACGTGATTCCAATAAAAAGACCCACATGTCTTTCGGGAGTGGTTCAATGCTAAATTCCTTCGTCTTTTCTGCCTAGAGTGGAACTTGGTTTTCATTGAAATGTCTGATTTTTGTTCTCTCGTTTCTTGTCATGCTTTGATAATGCTTGTGCTCTGTGGTAAGCGACTCAGCGTCAGACGCCGGTGCTGCACGTCATACAAGAAAATGAAATATGCAAATGCATGTATTCAATGATCGCTGCAAACTAGTTTGCTGCAGTTATTGAAAAATAAAGTGAACTTTCCATCTTTTACCTTTAAAATCGCTGGAACAAAATCGGGCTTACGGAAAAATCTGTTAACCCTGAAAAGTGCTGAATCATTCACGAAAGAGAAAATTGCCATTTGTTATGATGAAACCTGGAACCGTATGCTACAGCGAAACCTGAGCATCTTGAAAATTTTATGGGCGATTCTCATGTCAGCGCAGAGGCAAAGGTAACACTTTAACTTGAAATAGCGAGCTTTTGTTCTTCGATTACATTTACATTGACTTTAGGAGAGCAAGGTGATTAACGCGCCAGCGGATTCCAGGTGGCTTGGTTTTCAGAGGGTAAGGGCGGTTATACTCCGGGCTTGCAGGAGGAGCTTCGACTCAACTCTTATGTCGTCACAGTATATTGAATGAGCCAAATAATGTTTAGCAATAAAATGACTTAGGGAAAGCAAGAAAAGCCAGCGGCGATGCTGTTTAGCTTTGGTGGCACGGTAAAAGTCCTATGGTGATCAAAATAAATTTACAGTCCTCCACTACGGCGTGCCTCATAATCAGACTGTGGTTTCGACACGTAACAGACCACAATTCATTTATTCATGCTGTTTAAATGTGTCGTGGGCGATAGCAAACGTGAGCTTCCTCAATCTCCGTGAAGGGGAGTCCTGGTATACTAGCGGCGGAAAACATTCCCGCACCTACCGGAGACGGTCGATGGCGCACCAGCCGGGTGGCACTGCGTGTTCCATTCGTCAACACCGGTGGTCTCAGGAATTCTGCAACACAACACATGGTCTCATGAACACCGGTGCAACAGTGATTAAACGAAGATTGTAGCTGAAGCCAATGTTTCGACTAGGGTATACATCAGGAGAAGCTCCCTTGTGGAAACGTCTGCCTCTAAAATCCTTCAGGCACGCAGGCATATTGCACTGAAACAAAATGCCGCGAGCTTCGAGATTGGAATGAAAGATTTATTGTGCCAATATACACGCTGTCTTCGCGGAGGGGCGAAGCTATTACGTCTATAGTATATTAGAACAATAACAAAAGCAAGGCTAGTTGTATTTAGACAGTGTATACTCCAATAAATGCTCACTTATTTACTGAACACAACTTGTACCACGTGCCCAATCACACGCATAAAACGTAACCTAATGACCTGTAACATGCATGGCCGAAAGGTGGTGTGATGGGGAGGACGGGCAAAAGAGGCTATAGGTGCTCCCAAGGCAAACGTTCCCAGATGCCGCTTCCCTTAACACCTGGTTTCCAAAGCAGAGTACAGGGTAGCAGGAAGCTATTGGGTATTAATGCACAAGACTTTTCGGCCCGCCATCTCGTGGCCACACCTTCCCCCCCCCCCCCCCCCCACGCGCGGAAGCTCACGTGACTTCCGAAAGTCTGCCTGGGCCGCATATGTGCCGTGACAATTAGGATAGAACGTTGGTGGCGATGATGCAAGCAGGCCTCGAGAGTTCGTATCATAATGTTTCCCAGAATATCCCATCGAAAGAAATCTGGCACCACCGTCTATGCCAGTTTCCTGACAGGCATCGTGCTGCCATGGTAATGCCGAGATATGGGTGTCCGAGGCATGGTCTCTAAAGTGGCATGGCTCGAAACATGGTGGTGACTTGTAGGCACAAATTTATTAAAACGAAATATTCGTAAAATGTTTTCACTGACTGGCACAACACCTTCTGTTAAAGTTTACTCGCCTACAGTAGGTTAGCATACGCTAGCAAAATGTTGCACTGATTACGCAAATCATGTCCGTTCTCCAACTTCAGGGGCTTGCAGGCACCATATGCATTTCATATAATTGTATTCGAAGCAGAAGCCCTCATGACTGAATATAAAAACAATTGTAACAATAAAGAAAAAACAGTTCTTTACGTACGATTGCAGTGCTGGCCACTCGCACCCTCGATGTGTCCTGGCTCTGTGAGAGCGATGCCGGTCCTAAGTCTCCACATTCAGCTTTCCCATGCGTGCAACACTAAGGGGCAGTGGAGGAGATTTTCTACGTAATGTACCAAAAACCGACGTAGCTCCTGTATTTGCAAGCAATAGAGAACGCTATGTTATAGCGCCTACTGCGAATTGTGTCCCGCTAAGATAGTTCATTTACACAACACACGCATACGGGAGCACTAGCCAACGCAGGTGCTCTTAGGCTGTACATATTCCGTGGCTGTGTACCCGAAGGTATAAACTGTATGATTTATATCGGACAGTCGTGTCAAGACAGCGGCCTTTGCTGAAGGTGCACGGGAACCCTCTTTCCATTCGGTGAGCGAACCGCAGCAATGTGTACTGATTGACGTTTGCCGCAGGAAAGCCAAATAATATTCCTCGGCACGCAGCAATTAGCCAAGAATGTAACATTGGATATAGATCCCTAACCTGCAACTTAAGATGCTATTTGCAATGTTGCACCGGTGATCTCATAACCTCTCGAAACAACGCAGTGGCGCATGCTATTTAGCGATTCTTCATGCCGGAATCATGCGCACCAATCTATAGAAATCTTGGAAACAGAAGCTTCATTTGTCAACGCGTCCCGATCGACCTGCCAAGGCTAGTTCTGCCGCTCTATGGGAGGCTTATTTTTTCATTGCGATAGCAAGTATGGGGACTCTCCAGACGCAGTTGTGCCGCTGACGTCACCGTGATATTCCGTGTAAACTCCAAGGTGCATAACGCCATCTCCAGTCCCCGAACACTGTATGTGCGAGTGAAAGCGTGCGTGCATTTTACAGGCCACGCACGTCCTTGAAATCAGACCAACGCCTTCAGCGCCAGAATAATGGACGCGTAAGCCTTTGAGGAATTCTCGTACAGGGCACACCTGCGCAGTTTTATAATATTCGGCGAACATCCTCCGGAGTGCTAATGAGCGCTGTTTGACTGAGTGAATCAGTGAAACAATCGAGAACGCGTAGGCGAATGCGCAAGGGATTGCCCAGAGCAAGTGTCCTCCGTGAGGCTGTCCTTTTAGCATTTATTTCTTGCCCTCTCAGAGGAAAGAAGGAAGAAAGCGCGAGATGAGATCAAATTGGGTGGTCTGGGATAGCCAATGTGCGGCCTGTTTTTCACATTCATTGCAACTTGCCGTCTTATAGGTACAAGAGTCGCATGTACGGTGGATCTAGCGTTCGACCTACCACAGTTACATACCAAGCAAAGCGAGAACCGCCTCAATGACACGCGGAAGTACGGCAGGATACATTTAAATGAAATTGTATGACGAGATCATCAACTATAGGGAAGGGCTATTTACCACAAAAGAAATGTTGGATTAGGCAATAGATTCCTTGGCATTTTGATATATTTCATTTTGTCTATTGATTATGTATGCTGTAGTGTGGGAGTATGGATTAATTTCGACGGCTTGGCTTTCTACCTCCGTACCCACGCTACATTGTCTCGGTAAACTGAGACATCCTCTCTTTTATTTTATGCGCATTCTTTTAAATGAGCATCTTGCTGCTCATAATCTTGATATGTACCATAAGGGGGAGTGAGTAACCACGTAACCAACCTTAAAGTTTGCCTTGACGTGTCACAGGAGTGCAACATGCTGCCTAACCTTTTTTTTACTCTGTCCGTGTCGAGTCGCCGTCTTGCAACTATTAGGTATGCCAACCCAAACGCCACCGTCGGAATGCTCCAAAGTGCTGATGTAGTCGTAGTTCCAGGCATCAATGCTAGCACGCCACCGAAAAATGAGTACAAGCATAATTTTTCCATGGGGAGCCTTCCCTGTAGTCTTCGGCAGAGAGTTCGAGGGTTTGAATTGTCTCTATATTGATTACCTGTGATTTTTATGGCATGATTAGCGGCAGCGATGTGGCAGCGACGTGAAATAAGACGACACATTCTGTACAATTACAACGCGACCTTGAAACAGATCTAATGCTTTCGCCTTAAAAGTGTCCGATCACAGGTGCAATGCACAGCATGAGTGCAGCTGAAACGTGACGTCCTACTGCGATTTTTCACAAATGTTAAAAGGTACCGTAGAAATACTATGACTTTCCACTTCTTTATCGTTGTAGTGCAAAGTCACCCAAGCTTGCTCTATTAGAAACAGTTTGGAGCCCTGTAATCTAACTTTAAGTGGTAAAAGAACGCTCACATAAAAGCAGAAGTGGGCTCATCGACCAAACTACTCCGAGCGGCAAATGGGTCAGCTTGCGCGACAGCGCGTATTTTCTTTAATACGTATTGTTGGCGCTTAGCCAACACAGGTAAACGGACAAGCAATCCTGTTAAATGAACGTATGCCTTTTCCTCCCCCGGGCTTATGTTTTATAAAAATAAAGTGTTTTGCGGGAGCTATTCCCTTCGTGAGGCTTCAATTTTATGTGGCAAATTACAGTATTTTTGTGCACTTTGACGTGTCGTCAAGAAAGTACTATCGTGAGCAATATTAGCGAGACCAGAGGAGCACGTGTCAGATAGCCTCGAACCGTGCTATGGGCGATACGCGACGGCCGTCGTAGGGAAACAAAGTGGAACGGAGGACGCTGTTGTAATAACTGTTGCCACTCCCACCATTGGTCTCTTTATACAAACTGGAGAACTTCACACATCGCCAGAGCACATTGATGAAGCTGTTCGATATCGTGGTTACTGATAACTTTGTGTATCCAAGCGTGGCCAATAGCAGCACTTTCCCGACGCGTAAACGTTCTAGAGGTGCTTCCCTGAGAAATAAGCCTGTGCCTGTAACTCGTCACACGATGCGCTTCATAATATATGCATCAGGTCCTAGGGGTATACCCGAAAGTACGTTACACAAAACACACGAACGAGAGTCTAAGAGCTGCGCTCTAAAAATATCAAAAGCATGAAGAAAGATATTACCAGCTGTATGTGAGTGCGACACATAACCGTCTTAACGGCTGACGGCGGCCAGTCAACTGCCGTCTGCTATCGTTTTCAAAAAGAAATCAGGCGCAGCGGGATCGCCAACAGAGCAGGAGCGTCCTCCTGTCTCCCGTGTTTGGGACAGCGCCATGCTTGTATCACTGTAGTTTTGGTTTCGACGCTATTCGGCAGACGTTATTCTGTTCCCACTCATATTGTTCTCGATAGTACTCACCAATTTGGCATATCTAGTGAGGCAGTGCGCTTAAAACTAATAAATTCCTACATTTCTGGCGCCAGAACCGGGACCTGATCAAACGCATGTTACAGTGCGAACTGCATTTAGTCTTTTACTACCGGGGCTTGTGTAACGAGCACCTAAACACAGGTAAACATGAGTCTTTATACAATGCGCTTTCATCGAAATACGGCGGTCACATCCGGAATGGCACGCAGGACTTCGAGCTACAACACCCAGTACCGGATGTGGAGTGCAATGATCATACATAAGCGGAAAATATTTGGTTCGTTAAGTAAATTCCTTTATCGTTGTGATAGGTTTTATCCCGAGCGTGAAACATCTGTGTTTGCTCTGAACATGACAATACTTCCTCACCGCCCGTGTATCGACGCGTCTATGAGAAAGTGCCCGATTTAGAAGCTCAAGTTGGCCGTCAACAAAGACTGGGCATAGGTGGGAACATCTGTACAGATGTAAAAGCCTATTACCGGGTTCATGTCTAAGGATAACAATATTCAATGAAAAATTGAGAAGCGGTAAAAGCTCACGTTGTGTAGGCGCTCAAAGAAGACGAAGCGCCCTGGGTGTTTTCACGGCTTGAACTTATGGTTGCTTCGTCCGTGAAGCTGAACACAGGAGGCGTGTATTCGTTGCTTCTTTCGTCAGCCATGCCTGATGTTTCGACGGGAACGAACTGGCGTCTACTCAGGAATGCGCGATGTTGAATCTCCGCGCATGCGCACTCAATGCCTAATACAAACGCAAGCAATTACAGCTTTTCGAACTTCGGGATGTAGAATAAAGCGAGAGTGCATATCTGGGAAAAACGAGACGAAAGAGTGCGCCGCTAGCTTGACGCTAAAGTGGAATTTTTTGAATGCTAACGGAGGCACCGCTATAAAACTTGCTATCGTTCTGCCAAATCATCTAACCAAACTAACCCTCATTTAAAAAAAAAAGCGTTCATGTGACTACATCATTGCTCTTTTTCATGCTCTTATGAAAGTGAAATGCACAGTTGGCAGAGGAGAAATTGTTGCTCGTGTAAGGACTCATGAAATTGTAGGAAGTATACAAGTTTAGTTATCCCTAACAAGCTTATGGTTACTAGAAGCAACAATTCTGCTGACTCTCTCGCTCTGCTCTAATGAAGCAGAAAGCTCTTGTCGCCTGATGAGGGAAACTCCCTTGGTTCTGTTATCCACAAATTCCGGTGATGCCTTCCCACCTCCTCAAGAATAGAACTGCATATGCTTCGCACTTTCCGCACTTCTTCGGTGACGAACGCTCATGCGTCGTGAGTAGCCGTAGCTAACTCAGGCCTCAAACACTAGGGACAGTCTCGCGTCCCGGCCACTGTTTAGGCCACAGTCAAATATTGCATTTAATGCCCACCACGATGAGCGCTGTGGTCGTTAGATTAAATATGCTGCTGCCCACTCCAAACCTCATAGGTTTGTGTCGCACATTAAACCGAATATGAGATGCACCAAACCAAGCGTGAGCGCTTTACCACGTTCCGAATGTGATGCAGCATGATGACGGAGCCGCCAACAGAAACAAGCCGAGTAGGTAGTCGAATCATTTTTCGCTGCGCTCTCACCGTGCGCGCATTCAAACCTACTGCTCGAGCCGTCGTTTGAACCACAAGTGGGACAGGCTTCACTTACTCGAACTTTCAGAGCAATATGAAAATGGTGGCGGTATAAAAGAATTGCCACCAAATAAAGCATGAATGAATTGTGAGAACAAATCGAGGCAAGATGAGACTTTGATAATTTCAAACTTGTTCTACATCATTTAGCGTGCCATTTATATTGGTAGCAGCTACCCGATCCTCTATTACAAATGCAGTATAGTTGGCATCAATACGCTATTTGAAAATGCTTACAGCTCTAGCAATGCTTATGTATTTGCATCATGTGCATGCGCTGAAAAGCTCAGTAATTAAAGTTTTTATTTATTGATTACCTTATGTCGGCAATCATTTCTGTTTTCTTTTTTCGCGCAAGGAAGGGTAAAACGTATACTGCCGGTAGGACACGTGACGATCCCAAAAAGTCGTGTTCCCAAACCGGCGGCGCTCCGCCTGCTTCCGGCGCCGTACGAAAAGTCACGCTCGTGACATCACGAGCGAAAAGCAAGCAGACTTTCAGTTATATCTTGTAGGTGTGGCTTTGTGCACGAGAAGGTTAGGCACATGGCAGTAAACACTGCGCTACACTCTACAAGAATGCTTAGCATTAAAATACAGGCACACCATGGCGTCCGTGGTTCCTTTCTCACGTTGCTGTAAGTGCTGCAGGAAGTGTTGACGAGCAAACTCTTGCATGCATCGATCATGACGTAAACGCCTATTTATTTTGTGCGCAGAACGATGCGCACTAGGGGCATGATTATGAACAAAAGTAGCAGCACAGTAACCTTAGTTACGACGCTTTAAATGGGAATGTCTGGTTATAGGCTATTTTTCCACCACGAATAAAAGGCGTGATCCCGGCACGGATATAGCCTCTTACCCATGTGCAGGCTTTAGGCTTCGAACATTCTTCACAAGCGTCAGACGCTGTTGCGGTATGTGCGATGATTGTCATCGTACGCGAGGCGAACGGTCCATCGCATCGCTCGCCTACTCAAGTCCTCTTGGCGAAGCACGCGACAAGATGTATTTGCAAGTACGAGGAATGGAAGCAACTCTGCTCCACAGGTTGCAAGCCCATTACTGGTCTCCTCGGCAATCCCTTGTTACTGCAACCATCCTAGAAGGAAACTGAAAGCGGTGTCCTAACACACAGGCTACAGAGACAGGATGACCGGAACCAAGTTTATTGCCATGAGAAAGTTCGGTGTAGCCATTACCACATTAACGTGAAAGCAATTCGCGGCTTAATACATCCTACACTCAGGTGCATAATTTCGGCAAACAAGAGAAAAGAGAATTAGTTTTTTATGCTAGAATTTCTTGTTCTACAAGAGCTGGATCGTAACCTGCCAGAGTATAACTGATGCGGATCGTCCTTCTTGCACTGGAAGCTGCATTGTCTTGTGTTGAGCTTCGTGTTGATTCACGAGATTCGACAGTGGGTGACGAGGAAAGGATTTTTCAAAATTGCGCTTGCGTGCGTTGTTTCGCATAATGAAACAAGCTGGGTTTATTCAATACAGTCTCGTACAATGTACTAGAGGGAACTCGGCCGCGGTAATGGTTGAGTCACAGTGGGAACGATGGGATGTACATGAATTTGTCTGTTTATGGTGCTTTGGGATTCAGACTATCTTGATAATTCATTTATTATGCTTCGTATGCCTTCATTATCACAAATTTCAGAGCAATCTATACTTATCTAAGTGGAGAAGATGCTGCGAAGGCGGACAATCGCTACTGATTGCAATGGTTAAGCTTGTCGAGATGGCTGAATCGAAACGCACCAAAAATATTAAGGCACTAGCTTGTCCCCTATAAATTCATGTTGATGCATGCGTGGTTGGCGTAATCATTTGAATATCGGGCGTCTGTACTTGAGGTCCTATGTTCGAATCAAGTGGTTGGACAATTTTGGTGATGATTTAATTATTTATCATGCAGCACATTATTGAAACTGACGAGCTTACAAAGTCACAGAGTCGTTTGAAGGCAGAAGAACGAAGTCTAGTCAAACCCACGCACATCACATAATTTCCATGCTGGCTGAACCCACCCCCATTGCAGCTCCCGTAGACGCTGGCAACCTAGTAATTATTGTAATAAGCTTTACTGTTTACTAGATACTTTTTATGTACAGCTTACTAGGAAATTTCTGTATTTGTATGTGTGTCCCTGAAGGCAAATTTCTTGCATGAAATCGACAACCAAGGAACACTCAGAAATAAAGTGAATGTTTGGGAAAGAGTTGCTTTAAAGTTGACGTGCTGTAACCGTATCTCAAATTATGGAACAAGGGGTTCAGAATATTCTGTAGTCCAATTTTTCTACAGGAAAGCAACGTTTCAGACACAAGACGCAGTGTTCAGAGGAATGGCTACTACGTAGCGTGTGCTCTTAAAAGTTATTTGAAACATGCAGAGTGTGGTTTAAAAAGAAACAGCGAAAAGCTGCCTGAGAAAGCCTTGCCACCGTTTAAGTAGGAGGACTTCGTCAAAGCGGCTTTGTTATTCTTGGCACGTTTGGTGTTAACAGGTTAGTAGAGTGATGTCATCTGTGATTGTTGTTGGTGGTAGCTGGCTGTGAAGGCAGAAACTGAAGAAAATGAGCGCTCTCCCTTTTGGCCTCTAGGCGTGATATCTAAGAAGATGGGAGAAGAGCAGGAGACTGGGAAGGCAGGAGAGAAAAAAAAAGTAGAATACGAAGACAAAGAAAAAGAATGACATAAAAGGGCTTTTGGGGGATGGAGAGATTAGGCAACATTCAGAAAACCGAACAGAAGCCGTGGTTGTCACAGGCTGCATCCGTTCGTTGTTTTAGAAAAGCCGGGCAACCCGTCATAGAGCGAGTAACTAAAAGAAATTACTTGAAAGAATGATTTAAGCGCAGCAGCAGTGCGTCGGGTAATTTCGAAGGTGTTGAGAAGGTGTTGGGGGCGATGGATGGGGTAACTGGAAGGCAGCGGCTGGGTCTATCATGGGAGATTAGCTTTAGTATAGTAGTTCAGCGTAGGCATCGTCACCACAGTATACAGAAATGGCGACAGCTTGGTGTGTTCCATGCGCCGAAAAAGGTATTGTGGCATGTGGGACTTTGGAATCTGTCGGTGAGTATTTCATAAAAAGAAGTAATGAAGGAAGAACAGAGTCAAAATGAGAAAACAAAAACAACAACGGAAAATGAAATAAAAGGGTGACCGCAGAAATATCTGGCAGGGTGCAGGTGTCTGATGACTGAAGGAGTTTGTGATACGTTCAGAGAAATGATCATTGATGAGGAAGGATGTAGCAGGATAGGGAGCAGACAAAAACACATAATTTTGAAAATGGGTTATGTTGTTGGGAAAGTGAGCAAAGAACAAAGAATCTACAGTGTGAACGATGAACTAACAAATATAGTTGCAATAGTCGAGGAAAACTTGCCAAATGGCCAAGCAATGAGTATGAATATAGTTACCTCTGAAGTATAATGACCAGAAAAATGAGGACAGAGAGGCAACATGCTTGCTGGAGAGGAATTCGTACATGCGTGCATGTGTAATGTTGCGCTTTCGTGGTTGTCTGAGTGAAATTTTCTTTCAACCGTGCAGTACTGCGGAGTAGCGCTATGACGACAATGCCGTGGCTGGTGCTTCTGATCGCACGAACGGGGACAGCTTTCGTATATCCTCCGAACACCTGCGAAAGCACCAAGTGCCCCAATGTCTCTGTGGAGACCTGCCATGGTCGACTCAGCACTGAAGGCAGCCTCTGCGGGTGCTGCGAGGTCTGCATGCACGAATTAGGTGATTATATTTGGTCAAGGGTGGAAGGAAAGGTGTAGAGTGAGAAGGGCAGATCATCATTCCGTCTTGTCTATTTTACGCTTCAGGCCTTTAGACATTATGGAGGAAGACAGAGACGAAAGCCAGAGGACATAAATATCCATATATGTACAAACCTTTTTCCGTTAGCATCACAGTGCCCCACATGAGAAATTAACACACAGTAATATAACTGTGTACGTATATTCTTCTTATACATAAATTTCGAAGTTCTGCGAGGTTGTATATATATATATATATATCCAGAAGCTTGTCTAATGTATTTATTCTGGTGCAATAAGCTTGGCTAATGCATCCGCGGTACTCGAAATAAAAAGTGGGACCTGCTTCCATTCATTATAATTTTTCAAGGGAAATGAATTCGAAAAGGTAGCAGTCTTGCATGAGAGATCAAATACCGTACGTGCGTGGTCAAGGCGACGTGATCCCAAATGAGGGTTCGTATACCAGATTATATCAACTCTTATTGCGGAGTATTGAGGCACACAGTACAGACAGATGATGAAAACAAAAAAAGGCGAGGCCGGAGCAGGCACTGAGAACCTGACCTGCAACTTTATGAAAGCAACACAATATTTATACGCACAACTAGTCACGTGCGCGCTCACAACACTGAGATCACAACGCGAAAAAAGAACTAAAAAGGAATATTATGCAGCCTGAATCAGCGTTGTGAAATTAAAACTACCATACCACCCTTCGTAGACGCGTACTCAGGCTAACGGACGTTAAAAACAAACACACAATGTTGGATTAGGACTTATCCCGAACGTGACCATGTTTCCACACACACCATAAACCTACTCAAGCAAGCGACGGCACAGGTGGCACGTATGATCACCCGCGTCTCGCAAAAAAGAAGTGGCATGAAGGAGGAAGATACAGTCAAGTTGGTTAAGAGCCTCATAATCAGCCGGATTACGTACGCCCTCCCATATTACAACACAAACAAAGGCGAACGGGACCAGGCCGACGCCATCATAAGGAAAGCGTTCAAAACAGCGCTTCACCTGCCGGTCAACACCTCGACAGAGAAGCTGCTGGCCCTCGGACTCCACAACACGTTCGAGGAGCTCAAAGAAGCACAATTAGGGTCGCAGCTACTCAGACTCCAGCAGACTACCACGGGCAGAGAGCTCCTAAAAAAACTGGGGCATAAAGAAATTGAAAGGGAAGAACAAAGAACGGCAAACCTACCCGATGAGTATCGCAGTACCATCAAGGTAGGGTCCCTGCCAAGAAACATGGACCCGAATTTACACACAGCCAGGCGGAACGCTAGGGCAAAGTATGTAGAAAAATACCTAGCAACCAAGGCGAACACGGTATACACGGACGCCACGGTATGTCCTCGAGAACGAAGGGAAAAAGAACAAAGAGTCGTCGCGGCAGTAATAGGCTCGGACTATAGGGAAATCGCTTGCGCGTCGGCACGGGATTGTACGGTAACCGATGGAGAGGAAATGGCTGTTGCTCTAGCAGCTGTGGAGGGCTACCGCACAAATAGATCCCTTATAATTCTAACAGACTCCAAGGAAGCATGCCGAAACTACATTAACGGCAGAATCGGTCTAAAAGCGCTCCAAATCTTCCTCCGCGCAGGCCAACAGAATAAACCCATTAGACACACCATCTGTTGGGTACCGGGGCACACTGAGATTGAGGGCAACCAAAGGGTAGATAGGATCGCTCGCGAGCATACAAACCGAGCGGACCTAAACAGAGATCCTGAGGACTTCATGACAGTGATCCCAACGTACTCTGACTTACTAAATTACCATAGAGGGACGAGGATCAGATATCCCCCGCCTCACAATACACTCACTCAAGAACAGGCAGTTTACTGGCGAAAGCTGCAGACAGGAACTTTCCCAAATTTACATAAACTATACAAAATGTTCCCAGGTCAATACAGGGACACATGCCCGTGGTGTGGCGCAATACCCACACTTTATCACGTCACATGGGAGTGCAATACGAATAAGGCATTCCACAAAATAGAAAATCCGAGTGCGGAGCAGTGGGAGAGCGTGCTCTCCAGCGGCGACCCTAGCCTCCAACGGAGGCTGGTGGATCATGCCCGACGAGCAGCCACGCTCAGTGGTGCCCTGGAATAGGGGTGCCAACCATGCAGGCCGGAGATCGGCATCAACCAATAGAAGATGAAGATATCCGGCCCGACCGCTGAATTACTCTTTCTAGGGCAATAAAGTTTACTTCCTCCTCCTCCTTCCGCACAAAGGTTGTGATGCCCCGACGATGTCCCGACTCCCAGCTCAAAACGTCATGCGGCCCATCATCAAGTTCGGTTTCTTCCTCGAAAGCCAAGTGGTACACGCCTACTGACAGCATTCGATTGTTGATGGCTTTGACTAGGTGTTGGGATAATCGAGGTGTCGTTGATTGCCGATTGGAACGGTTGTTCAGCAGCCAATGCTACATGATGATGTTACATCGATGGCCATAACTGACGGATCCAGTGATGTCTTGCGCATCTGGCAGCAAGTGCTCCCAAGGGCGCTCCTATTCGGGGCATAGTCACGTTTCGTCGTATCGTCAAAACTCAGTAATGGTGGTGTTTGGAGCAAAATCAAGAGAGGCTGTAGCATCCCTCTGGATCAATCAAAGCTGACAAGACGGCAACAACGAAAACACAACGGAATTTCACGAAGTCCCTAACAGAGCACCAAGTCTACTAAAGGGAAAGCAAGGAAATCTCCACTATACATGGCCCATCGCAACCGGCGCATGTGCCTGATGTCGTGTGACCCGCGTGGAGGTCAGGTTAATTGGTCAGTTATCAGCCACAACTGCAGAAGAGCGCGGAAAAGTTTCACGAGTAGTGTTAAATTCGTGTTCTATGCCGCGCAGTCCGTGCTAACTGATTTGTAAAGTCGAGGTTTTTAAATACCGTGTTTTTGACGCCAGATAAACTGCTGCCTCTTTCTGGCGAGGTCTACCTGGGGCACATCAAATAATCCAAGTCATTTCAATCCTTAGCCTCTCCAGAATACAGGGTGCGCATATGTGTGCTTGTGTCAGTGACGCCTATAAGCTATTAAGAGTAAACAAACGCACCTACACAATAAGTTCAGTTTCTTACTGAGCCTCCTTTTATTTTTACTTAGCGTGTTTGCGACACAGACCTTCCATTGCCATTGTAAGGCTGAGCATGAGCTCGAAGATCTGATGGGAGTGAAGTATAAAAGCGCTTGTGTATATGGGTACTGGGGCAGGTTTAAGAGGAGCCTTTCCCTGTGCGCAAACGCGAGCTTTCTGTATCCCTAAAACGTGACGAAACAGAATAGACGCGCTTATAATGAGTATCAATTTTCGCTCGTTGTCAGGATGGCGAGCGAGAGGGCTGTATAAGTGCGGTGACCACAGAATCCGTTAACATCAGTTCGTATACGTGCAAAAATAGTCGCACGTGTATTTTTGTCCTATACGATGTTGCAGCCGACAGTAACAAAGGTGCAGTAGTTGCGTGGCTAGCACAGCTGTCAATACGTTCACAGAGGTACCCTGTGAACGGTTAGAGCCTGCAACACAGGTAGAACCACGACAAAAGCGACACCATCTTTAGGTAACTCATGACGACCCAACAAAAGACAAAACCGGACTACGTGCAACATAGCAGTAAGGCGTTATTAAAAGGAACTGTGTGTTTTTTTCAGTAGCAGGAAAAGGTAAAATCTAGAAATTTGTCCGTCACCGACTGTGTCAAGATGGGATTCGGGACGTATACTCATACGTCGGCAATGTCCCGCTAAATTCGGGATGGCTGGTGATGTGTGCTCAAATAAACAAAAAAAACGTGTCGCTGGAGTCCCGTTTGTCTCAGAAATAATAAAATTATCCCTAAAAAAGCAATATGGAGCCCGAGGTAGCTGTACATTTTAAATTGTATGGTGTAATTGATGAGGAATCAAACACGTATACGAGCAATGATCTGGCTTAGATCATTGCCCGTATACTTTGCAAGTAGCGTGTATAAGTGCGTACGTCACGAAACGGAAACTTCAACGACGCAGTTGTTAGAACTGTCCCTAACGCAGTTAGAAAAGAAACCGCACATGATCACCCGGACATGTGCCACGTAGTCGAACAAGTACGCTTTTCGAATGCTACATCATCGCTCACCACGCCTGTTAAACGCACTCATGCGCAATAATATCGATGTTACTTCCTGCCCTGTTTCGCGTTTGTGTGAGTTTTTCAATGAAATTTGAACATGACCGTATTTACTGTTTTAGGCTGCTTATTGGAATTTCCTAGCTTTTTTCTTATGTGTAAACTGCGGATTGCTCGGTCTTTTGCAGTGTTTCGTCTTAAATTCAAATTTTCTTTTTTTGCAGGCACAAGTTGTGCCAACATTGTATTGTACTTTAATGTATTGTCCGTGCTGTCCGTCCTGAAACAGTGCCTGCCGCTGCTACCCTCACACGCTTAAGGCCCGTCATGTTGTTGTGTTCAACTTCTTCCTTAAGTTCCCCATAATTTGTACGTATATGAAAATAAAGGCAATTCAATTCATTTCAATTCCAATAAATCAATCGATAGACACGCAGTTACACCACACCCGCCCCTGCGGTTTTCATCACACTGGCAACGTTTAATGAGAAGAAAGGGGGTTAACCAAGGGGCCCGATTTTTATTAGTCATACCATAAGAAGCCAACAAACACTGACACCAAGGATAACATAGGGGAAATTACTTGTGCTTAATAAATTATATAAAGAAACGATAAATTTATCGATAACAAAACGATAATTTATCGTTTCTTTATTTCATTTGTTAAGCACAAGTAATTTCCTCTATGTTATCCTTGGTGTCAGTGTTTGTTGGCTTCGTATGATATGGCAACGCTTAAGGCATTCGAAGCAAAGTTTGTAGTGTGTCTGCACCGAATCTGCGTCATTATATAAAACTCGAGCTGTCAGTAGCAATGTGCACATATGCCACGTGGCGTGCTGCAGGTTGCTTGCACATCATTTTATTTGGCAATTGATTTCATGCCAGCAGGGAGTAGTCTTTAATGAGAGAAAGGAGCAGAGGTTGGCCCTGAAAGCGTATTCCTAGCCTGCTACTCCTCATTGGTGAAAAGGAAAGTGGGAAATACCGGGAAATGTAGGTGGCTTTCATGCCAGTACGGCAAATTAAGTAAGGACACAGTGACAGACCCACTTATAGGACGCGAAACGAAGAAGTTTTACAGAAGATGTATTTTTTCACTAAATGTATGCAAGAAGTTGTTGGCGCATTTTCAAAACGCTGGCTCCTCCTGTACTCTTACGTGCGACAAATAAAAAATTATTAGTGCCCTTCCACTCTGTGAGGAAGGATGGCCAGCGAAGCTCTGTATGTAGGCCCCTTAATGGCGAACTGTACCTCCGCCGCGGGTCGGCCACAAATTCCACCATCTTCGGGATTTCTTTTTTCTACACGCGGACACAATAGTGCGGGAAGTAGTCCTTAACAGCTTCACTGTAAAGAATAAACGAAGCATTCAACGAAAAATAAGGCGACATGCAAAAACCAGGTTCAGAGGGTTGCTGCGATTAGTTTGCAAACCTTCCAGTTCAAATTCACAGTTTATCAAAAGCCGAGCCCTTGTTTTCGCAAATTGCTCTGTTCTAGCAAAGTTTACACGGTCACCTTACCTGCTGGATCGCGTTCGTTTTATCTACTCTGCTGACTCTAAAAATTTGCTGATGTTCAGAAGACTTCCATACAACATTTGGAACCGCTGTGTCACGTAATCTGTGTGAAGGTCGCATGCAGAGAAACTGCTGTCGACTGGTCAAAGGAAAAGCCAAATTCCGAAACATGCAAACCAAACCACTCTTCTGCCACCAATGTTGCTAATATCTAGTCTTTCATTGTTTACATTGTTATTTATCGGAATTTTGAGAGCCGCAGGCCACAAACAAATGTAATGAAAAAAGAACGCCTACAGCGCATCCTTTATGTCAGATTTTCTCACACATCAATATTAAAAGTGCGAAACAATAACAGGAGATGGGCATGGCCATGCAAGAGGCCACGTTTCAACCTGAATGTACCGCGGCGTGTATAGCGTTCGCAGCCAGCGTTTCTCCGTAAACGTTACGGTTACATAAGCTGGAGTTGCCGGGAAGCATGAAAAGCAGTAGGTCGTCCAAGGCTACCGCGTTCCACTCTTAAAGACGAAGTTTAAGCGTCCTCCAAAGCTTTTTGTTTCTTTTCGAACATAAATGAAGTAAGCTTTATTTAAAAATTCTGAATGACCTTCAGCAGTCCTCCAAATGGTTTCTTCGTGCACACACAACAGCGAAATAAGAAGTCGTACATTCAGATATTCATTTCGTTTCTTCGTTTTTATCTCCTTCGGTCACAATTTACTGAACTATTTCTCTCCCCGTTCAGGTCTCCCGCTGTTTAAATGACTAAGGGCTAAATAATATTGGCTTATATCGCGGCGTTTATTCAAAAAGCGTAGCCTTATTTTTTTGCTTCTGTGATGCTGCTGCAAAGGGCGCCTCCGTGCTTCTATCGGACATACGCTTATTAGCGCTAACTAATTCTGGACATTAGTGAGACAGCCTCAACCGGCACTAAATATGGCTGGCTGTGGCAGTTGACAAAAACGTTGGAGCGTCTTGCGCACACGTATATGTCGTAAACACATCTGTACGGACCTGCGCGTCTATAAGGGTCTTGTGCACAGTAGTTGTGCTGGTTCCGCGCATGCGTGAACGTGTGTTACTACGACACATGGTCGAGGCGCTGTTATAGGACAGGAAACGAGCGTTACAAATAGGCAAGTATGGCTGCCGTATTGTCTTCGTCGTCGTCGTGCTTGAAGGGCAGATTGCGGGTTCTCTCGCACTTGGAAATCGCTCTGTTGCACTTTAAGCCCTTCTTGCACTCCCCCCACTTTCGGAGACCGTACACGGTGAAATCAAAGCACACGTCGCCTTCATCTGAAAGTATAAAAAAGAATGAAATGAAGAGAAGCGGTCCGGCGGGGGGGGGGGGGGGGCAGCGATGGCTCGTTCGGAGCCCATGTTAACCCTGCACTACGAAGGCGCTCAACTACACTTCCTTTGACGAACTCGGAAGGACCGCTGAAATTTGTTTGTCTCGCGAAAGGTTCGTCTTGAGAGAGGTTCGTCTACGGAAACTCGGCATTTGATATTCTTGCTGCATTTAAATATCCGCGGCATAACGTAAGAAATGAAACAGCATTGAAACCAGAAGGCAAGCAGACTCACGTATATTTCATTGCTTGAGACAAGGTACGAGTAGTCATTTATGCTCTCACAGGCTCTTCACTAAGTGTTCCATTTCGGCGGTGTGCAATTCCTTGCGCCTACGCAAAAGCAGCTATTTTGCCTAGCTGTTTGAATATTCCTCAGTTTTGTCAAGCTTTTTGAGGAAAGGCAATAAGGTATTGAAGAAATGATCAGTTGCGTCAAGTGAAAACGTTTTTTTCTTTATTTTTTTATTTAAAGGGGAGAGGGGCTCCTTGGCAGTGTCTTCGCATGATTATCTGCAGAGACGCATCACAGGTCCCCTCAGTTATTTTGCTATGGCAGCAGCAACAATAATTAAAGAGGTATGATGTATCTTCACTGAAATATTGAGAACAGGTAAATTGCGGCACATGATTTTTAATGCGATTATCGTGATGAGGATACTCTGAGGATCACTCTCGAACCGTTTTCCCGCCAACTTGGATCACTGGGTAGTCCACTGTCCAATGGACGGCGCATCGGGCTAGAGTGCTAACGAAACGGGGTTCGAAACCAATGGTCGGATCAGCTTGCAGTCGGAACACTGGTTACGTATCGTTCTTCAATTAACTTTGACGCCTACTCGAGCCCCTGGGCATGTGGTCCCCTTTAATTATTCTGTTTGTGTGGCTCATCAAGGAACATGACGGCAGTCTATCTTAACTGCTATGTATGCGCACCACCCCTTTATTAGGTGCTTTATTATAATCTGCGGCAGCTTCGGCGAAGTGGATATCTACTAAACCCCTAGATGCCAGCCTGTACATTTGTGTGTTGAATGTCTAACTCCGGAAAATAGAAGAAAAAAAAACAGAGCGGTTGGAAAGGGGATGCGGAGGAAAACGGTGTGCTCGCCCCGCCGGTCGGTCGCTTTTGCACGCATGCACGCCTTCAGCCAGATATTCCACTTGATGAGCGCGCTCGCCGAACGCACCTTTTAAAGAAATGCATGGGCGCCTGCGCGTACTGCCGCCGGAGCTCTAGCCGTGGACTCCGTGCTCTAACGACACAGTTTGGCCACACACGCACTGACCGTCGCGTCGGATGTACAACATACGGCGCCCGGTAGCTTCCGGGGTTCTGTTTACCCTGCGCAGTAGCACATGCCTGGCGTGTTTGCTATCGCCGTCACTACTTTTGCCTTCGCGAGCGAAACTATAATTAATAAAGGATTGTGTATATTTACGGCGACTTGTATTTTTGAATGTGCAAGAAAGCTGCCACTGATCCTCATAATACGCGTTTCATCGTGTTATGACTGATTCCTTTGAAGGAAGTGTCAACCAATCTTTATAAACGTCTCGGAAAACACATCGGTATCGCTTTGATGGACATCCAAATGACGAGGGTGGTGATAGAATAACGGATGTCACTGTAATAAGAAAAGGTAGTGTGCATTCTGTCAAAACACCCACCGGAGTGGAAAGGTGCAATTCCAAAAAAAAATCTATCTCACCTACAGGTATATTAGTCCCCTCAAACACATTCTACTAAGGATGTAAGGGTGGGAGCTATAGTCACAAGAAAACGTCTTTATATAGCGCCCCCCACCAGGTTTGGCCATTTTAAAAAGACAAGCGCAATGTATACAATGAGCGCTGACGATCGTATCTGAAGAGTATACTACACCACAGTGCGCCGCGAAAGCCGCTGAAATTTCAACCTAAACGCTCGCGCCTTTCTTCTAAGGGAGCCGCCCTCCCAGTCGGAGAGTTGACTTCAAGCTAGGGAACTGGTGCGCTTACGTAATTCTCATTGCTGAAACAGCACTCCCCTCGACACTTCGAGAATTATTCAAGGCTGCAATAGTTTTTGTTTCAACTATTGCTCCACTAGACAATATGATGTTTAGGGAGACAACCATGCCCTCATACCGAATGCTTTACTTTTTGCAGTAGCAAAGAGGGACGTTACATCCGTTTCGTCTGCTTGCTAACCACGTCGTGCACTCGCGCGTTCAGAAAATGAATCCATCTGCCATTTTCTACCGGGTTCCAGCGCGCGATCCTGTTTTTTAAAGCGATAGCGTTAAGGAGCTCGTGTCGCAGGAAAGCCGGTGTCGTTGGTGTCGGCAACGTTGGCCGTGAGCGAAAAATGGTGGAAGGCAATTCATAAATAAAAAGAACTTGCAAAATAGACTGGGTGGGAATCGAACCAGGATCTTTGGAGTGAGCGACGGAGACGCTGCCACTCCGCCATGAGTTCGATATTTGAAATGGGACAAAAGCGCCTCTAGTGAATGCGGTGTTGCCTTAGAAACGTGCCGTAGAAAGTGATACTGCGGTGCATATTGGTAATTATGAGCATGTAAATTACAGAAGACGCAGTTAAACGAATAGCAAAGTACGTTTCCGGTAAATTTCTTCTGCGCTTGGCGCACACGTAGAACCCTTAAACGCTCTGCGCACACGTTGAGCGTTTAATAAGTTTTCTTGCTCACTCCCCTTCCAACTTCCAGCGTGCGTCCCTCAAACCCTCGTGTTTAGGCGATGCCACTCTTCCCTCTTGCGGTGGCGCGGTGCAGCGGTGCAGCGGTGGCGTAGAGTAGAGCATCCGCCTCGCCTGCAAGAGGACGGGTCTTCGAATTCCGGTGCCGTGCAATTTTCCACCGTATTAAAAAAAATCCGCGTGTTGGTAAAATTGCATAAACAGGCCTGATCCCGGTGACCAGAACCGGTAACGCACTCTCACCAAAGCATGATTGGCCACCCTGGTGCAGTACCTGGCCACAACCTCGTATATGAATACAACAATCAAACCCCGGCCGTCAGTTCCCAGCAGCTGTGAAGCGACTGACCACGGCGGCGGTCAGACCTGTGACGCAGCAGAGGGTGCTAAGAATCCCTGGATCCGGACAGACCGCCATTGGAATCTGAACCTGCCAACGTTGAACGCTAGAACGTTATCTGGTGAGGCGAGTCTAGCAGTGCTATTGGACGAATTAGAGGGCAGTAAATGGGATATACTAGGGCTCAGTGAAATTAGGAGGACAAATGAAGCATATACAGTGCTAAAATAAGTGGGCACGTCCTTTGCTGCCGGGGCTTAGTGGAGAGACGAGAACTAGGAGTCGCATTCCTGATTACTAGGAATATAGTTGGTAAAATACAGTAATTCTATAGTATTAACGAGAGGGTGGCAAGTGTGGTTGTGAAACTTAAGAAGAGGTACAAATTGAAGGTCGTACAGGTATACCCCCTACATCCAGTCATGATGACCAGGAAGTCGAACGCTTCTATGAAGACGGGGAATCGGCGATGGGTAAAGTCAAAGCAAAATACACTATACTGGTGGGCGACTTCAATGTCAAGGTAGGAAAGAAGCAGACTGGAAACAAGTGGCATAGGCACCAGGAATAGCAGGGGAGAGTTATTAGTAGACTTTCCAAAACAGAATAATAGGCTGATAATGAATACCTTCTTCCACAAGCGGGATAGCCGAAAGTAGATGTGGAGGAGCCCGAATGACGAGACTAGAAGTGGAATAGAGCTTATACTCTGCGCTAACCCTGGCACTTACAAGATGCGGACGCACTCAGCAAGGTGCACTGCAGTGACCATACGATGGTAGGAAATCGAATTAGCCTAGACTTCTGGAGGGTACGGAAGAAACTGGTGCATAAGAAGCCGATTAATGAGTTAGCAGTAAGAGGGAAAATAGAGGAATTCCGGATCAAGCTACAGAACAGCTATTCGGCTTTAACTCAGGAAGAAGACGTTTGTGTTGACACAATGAACGACAGTCTAATGGGCATCATTAAGGAGTGTGCAATACAAGCCGGTGTTAACTCCGTTAAACAGGATACCAGTATGCTATCGCAGGAGAGGAAACATCTGATCAAGAAACGCCAATGTATGAAAGCCTCTAGCCCTACAGCTAGGATACAACTGGCAGAACTTTCGAAGTTAATCAACAAGCGTAAGACAGCTGACATAAGGGAGTATAATATGGATAGAATTAAACATGCTCTCAAGAACCGAGGAAGCCTACAAGCAGTGAAGAAAAAACTTGGAATTGGCAAGACTCAGATATATGCGTTAAGAAACAAAGCCGGCAATATCATTACTAATATGGATGAGATAGTTCAAGTGGCTGAGGAGTTATGCATAGATTTGTACAGTACCAATGGCACCCACGACGATAATGGCAGAGAAAATAGCCTAGAGAAATTTGAAATCCCAGAAGTAACGCCGGAAGAAGTAAAGAAAGCCTTGGCAGCTATGCAAAGGGGTAAGGCAGCTAGGGAGTATCAGGTAACAGCAGATTTGCAAAAGGAAGGCGGGCATATTGTTCTAGAAAAACTGGCCACCCTGTACACGCGATGCCTCATGACCTCGAGCGTACCGGAATCTTGGGAAAATGCTAACATAATCCTAATTCATAGGAAAGTTGGCGCCAAAGACATGAAAAATTATAGACCGATCAGCTTACTGTCCGTTGCCTACAAAGTGTTTATTAAGGTAATCGCTAATAGAATCAGGAACGCCTTAAACATCTCTCAACCAAAGGACCAGACAGGATTCCATAAATGCTACTCAACAATAGACCCTATTCACACTATCATTCAGGTAATAGAGAAATGTGCGGAATTTAACCAATGCTTATATATAGCTTTAGTTTATTACGAGAAAGTGTTTGATTCAGTCAAAACCTCAGCAGTAATGGAGGCATTACGGAATCAGGGTTTAGACGAGCCGTATGTAAAAATACTGAAAGATATCTATAGCGCTACCGCAGCCACCGTAGTCCCCCATAAAGAAAGCAACAGAATCCCAATAAAGAAAGGCGTCAGGCCGGGAGATACGATCTCTCCAATGCTATTCACAGCGTGTTTGCAGGAGGTCTTCAGAGACCTGGATCGGGAAGAATTGGGGATAACAGTAAATGGAGAATACCTTAGTAACTAGCGCTTCGCTGATGACATTGCCTTGCTTAGCAACTCAGGGGACCAACTGCAATGCATGCTCACTGACCTGGAGAGGCAGAGCAGAAGTGTGGGACTAAACATTTATCTCCAGAAAACTAAAGTAAGGTTTAACAGTCTCGGAAGGGAACAGCAGTTTACGATAGGTAGCGAGGCACTGAAAGTGGTTAGGGAATACACCTACTTAGGGGAGGTAGTGACCGCGTATCCGGAACATGAGACTGAAGTAATCAGAAGAATAAGAATGGGCTTGAGTGCGTTTGGCAGGCTTTCTCAGATCATGGACAGCAGGTTGCCATTATCCCTCAAGAGAAAAGTGAATAACAGCTGTGTCTTAACTAAGAGGGTTCTACTTAAATTGAGGACAACGCAACGAGCTATGGAAAGAAGAATGATAGGTGTAACGTTAAGGGATAAGAAAAGAGCAGATTGGGTGAGGGATAAACGCGAGGTAATGACATCTTAGTTAAAATGAAGAAAAAGAAATGGGCATGTGCAGGGCATGTAATGAGGAGGGATGATAACCGATGGGCATTAAGGGTTACGGACTGGATTCCAAGGGAAGGGAAGCGTAACAGGGGACGGCAGAAAGTGAGGTGGGCGGATGAGATTAAGAGGTTTGGAGGGACGACATGGCCACACTTAGTACATGACCGGGATAGTTGTAGAAGTATGGGAGGGGCCTTTGCCCTGCAGTGGGCGTAACCAGGCTGATGATGATGATGACAATAACAATGATGATGATGATGATCCTGCCGCTCACAGCGCGATTCCTAGGTGCAGCGTCCGAAGCGGGACGCCTCTGACGTGATCGCTCCGCCGTAGCGCGTCTGGTGGGAAAGCGTCTCCTGCGATGTGTGCCGTGCTCCTAGCGAGGAGTCATGCGTCTGCGTGGGGCTCCCAAGCGAGACAGAGGATGATCCTATCGAGGCATCAGCCTCATGATCGCGTCCGCCTTAATGGCGCGTCGCGGTCCGGCTGTACGTGCCGATCACGATGTTTGGCTCGCGTAGATCGTTTCTCCCTCCGTGACACCGAGTTGTTTGGTTCGTTCTGCTTGCTCAGGCGCAAGTTTCGTTGCCGCGCCGAACGCTGCATTGCTCAGCGCTCACCGTGTGTCTTTGAGTGACTCAAGAGCATGCCGACCGAATGAGTGGGCGGTGCGAACGGGGTGCGTTTACGCTATCGCGTTCCACTCTTGAAGGCGAGGCTTAAGCGTCCTCCAAATTTTTGATCCGCTTCCGCCTGCCTCAGTGCTCGTTTGGCACTGACTTATTGCGTCTGACGGAAGGGGAGTGCAACGCGGAGCGAAAAAGAAAATCATGGGGTTTTACGTGCTAAAACCCCGTTCTTTATAGGTATCTTCTTGCTTTTCTTGTGCAGAATTAAGGTAGCTGTAGAAAATCTGTAGATATTTCCCAAGGTATTTACGTAAGCCTTCTGTATAGCTATATTACGTAATGCGGCTATGACGGTTGGTATCTCTATTGAATCAAATGCCTTTTCGTAATCTATGAAACGGCGTGCCGCCTACCTCGCAGCAGTGGGCAATCCACTCTCTATACCTTCACTTCCACCGAAGGTATTCACACGGCGAGAGTCAGTCTTGCTTCGGAGAATCCAGACAAGCACCCTCCTTACTCCTCACTTATTGAACCGTTTCCACAAGGGTGGCACACCACCACCCGTAAGTGGGTTCTGTTCCATGTGCACATGTCGTGCTGATCTAAACCACCTTTGTTGGGAGTGCCCCCTCTACATCCATGGCTTCGTGCCCTGGCCACCATACCGCGGGGACCCTGGCCTTCATCTCTCCGGACTTGGGCTTGCCCGGATAACACGTCTCCGAACCATGCCATCGAGCTCTGGCGAGCACTGCTGCGGTTCCTTCAGGACCCTGCAGCACCACCCGTCGGCGATCGGCTCCGCGACAGCCACAAGCGTCATGCCGCCCCCACTTAGCTGCCTCCAGGACGCTCATTAATAAAACGGAGGCAGCCTTACCCTTCCCCTTTTCCAATAGCACCCCTCCTCTTTCCACCACAGCGTCTTCGACGCATTTTAATGTGGAATAAACGTGGTTTCATTCATTCATTCATTCGTATAGAGAAGCTTATACTCTGCGGATTTCTCGATAACCTGAATAATAACATAGATGTGATCCATTGCAGAGTATCCCTTTCTGAAGCCCGCCTTTTCCCGTGGTTGACTAAAGTCCAGGATCGGCCTTATTCTTTTGGAGATTATTTTGGTAAATATATTATATAATACTGGGAGTAAGCTAATGGGCCTATAATTTTGAAGTTCTTTATCATCTTTTTTTGCGGATTAGTATAATGCTTGCATTCTTCCAGTTTTCTGTGACCCTTGCAGTCTTAAATATGGCGTTTAACGTGAAAAAACCACTTTCTGATTATGAGGCACGCCGTAGTGGAGGACTCCGGAAATTTGGACCACCTGGGGTTCTTTAACGTGCACCTAAATTTAAGCACACTGTGTTTTCGCCCCCGTCAAAATGCGGCCACCGTGGCCGGGATTCGATCCCGCGACCTCGTGCTCAGCAGCCCAACACCATTGCCACTGAGCAACCATGGCAGGTGGAGCGACAACAGTACGGCTTTATTTGGCCATCAACTTAACAGTAGTGGGTGAAGTGCCCGGTTCTTTGTTATAAGAATGAATGCCTGCGCCAGGTTGAATGTGGGCGCTTTTTGACCACAACCGGAGGGTAAGAACGCTTGCACCGCTACCAAGGCGCATGCCTAGGTGTGATGCCTTATCGCCTAGACGCGCGACGTATCACTTATACCGGTAGTCAGGTGTTATCGTGCATAGCGCGCGAGATCGTGCGCTGTGCGAAATCAGACAAACGCAACAGTTCGCGCGCCGGACCGTCACCGTTAAGTGCGCCACGCAGCAAAAATGCAAGGGTTAAAAAAAAGTCAGTTGCTTAGCTCGGCTATGCCAGGATATACGCAGCGAAAGCTAAGACATAGCATGCTTAGCCTGGGTAATCATGATTGCAAGTCCAGGTTAGTCTGGTTATATAGCTATGTTACAGCGTTTAGCCAGTCATTCAGCGCGCTGTTCGCCTGTTTCCTGGGCGATTCGTTTCCTCTTCATCTCGTTTCGATGTCGATTCCAGGCATCTTCCTGCTTATCAGAATTGTCGCCATCCATACTGCCGCCTCAACTGTGGTTGTGGCGCACTCGAGCTCTCCTTTTCAATCCTCCGTCATGTTACCAGGCATGCGACGCAGCTGGCGAAGCGAGCGGAGGCGGGCGCAACGACAAGGAACGCGGTGGGACGTCATACGAAACGGCGGTGGCAGCGTAAATGCGCGGCGCTGCGCTGTGGCCATGGAGGAAGGAAACTGAGGAGAGGCCCTACCCCCTTCACGCGCTAGGAGAAAAGTGTGGAGGAAGTGACGTAGTTCGTTCTCCTCTTTTTTGCTGATTTTTATTTCTATGCCGTAGCGGCCACGCCTTTCGGGCCCCAATGGCGGCTTTTTTATGCGAAGCATACTAGCCGCACAACCACGCTCTTCCTTGCTGCGCCGCGCGCGGCCGCGTAGCTACCATATGACGTCATAACAGCTGCAAAAGGGGAGGCTCAACTCGTGCGCTCGCTTGCGGCCGCGTAGCTACATAGCCGGGTCCACGGAGGAAGGAAAGTAAGGAGAGGCCCTGACGTCACTCTTTGTGAAGCAAAAGTGAAGCCGGAATTCGGCGTTGCTCATGGCGATGCTCCGCCTTTTGGGCCACCCTCCTCTCTTGTTTACATCTTTCGCGAAACCACGCCGCGCTGCGCGTGGTGTCGCGCAACATCTGGCAGAGCACGGTGGAAGTAACACAGCGCAACAAGACACGGTGACTAACGCAAACCCGCCCACTCAGCGCCTTTGCCACGGCACGAAACCTACCAGAGCAACACGTGTGAGCGCTCTAAACCATAACAACGCCGCCATTGTGGCCCAAAAGGCGTGGCCATGCAACAAAAAAAAAAATAAAAAAGCAGCAAAAAAATGAGAACCTACTACGTCATTTCCGCCACACTTTTCTCCTAGCGCGCGGAGGGGGTAGGGCCTCTCCTTAGTTTCCTTCCTCCGTGGCCGGGTCTCAGCTCGTGCGCGCGCCTGCGGTCGCACAGATGGTACTGCGGCCGAACTCCCGCTCCGGGATCCCGCTAGGGCACTGACGTCACAACAGCTGCAAGCCGGGCTCAACCAAAGCCACCTAGAAAAAAAGGAAGGCCTCCGCACCACGGTATGACGTCACGCTAGTCGGATAAGCCGGACAGTCGACGCCGTCGGCGTCTCCACGCCTAGGTTCGTTGCGCTTGCAGGGTGTCTCTTTGCGCGTCGCGGATACTATGGCATGGGGAAATTAGTGCTGTCCTTAAAGTGCCAGCACCTTATAAATGCATATGCTTCGGTTCGAAAGCAAGATACGTATAGCTGACGCAAAAAATAAGGGGGAGCCGCTGGTTCACCGCAGTCAACACCACCATAGAAAGCAACATTATTTCATACCTTCCTTAGATTACTTGCCTGGCGACATTTCTTTTTTGCGTGTATCGCAACACGACCTGCCTTATTGTGCTTGTGATGTTTGGTGGGGACTAAGACAAGCAAACTGCATGCAGCTTAGTCACTTTAACCTTAGACGGAAAGAAAGAGGGAAACTGCATATTGAAGACACAGAATATACTTTATTCACAAATGATAAGAACTGCATTCAGAAACAAACATTTTAAATCTTTCATATACAATTATCATTCTCACTCTTGCATTGCGTAAAACAGTCTTCGCTGGACACACGAATAGCGAGGTTCATTTTATTGTTAAAATTTTATTATTATAGGGTCACGCACAACTAATTCTCAAATAGAATAAGCTTCCATCTTTGTTGTACCATTTCTTGTGGTTATTTTATTTCCACCCGCCTTGTTTTCAGGCCTTATTGGTCTTGATGAAATACTGAGATAATTGTGAAAAGTAAGTAAAAAACGAGAGGCCTACTCTCAGTCCTAAAGGAAAACAGGCAATTAATGGATTGCGGTAGCATGGAGAGTTCGAATCATAAACAGGCAGCACAATGCACTCAAATAACATTTGAATTGGCGAAAATGCAGGGTTTAAATTTTGATATTGTAGGCAAATAAGTCCTAGCTACGCCACAGGTTTCTTTTTACAAGGGTTCTGTTAACACAAACATACGTAGATGTTCAACAAAACAGAGCTTCATGAATAAAAAATAAATAATGAGAAACATCTCAGGCCTTCAAGGTCTGCAATTTTCGGTCATTCTTGGGGGTGCGTAATTTGTCGTTTTCGGTGCGGCACAAGTTGTTCAGCAGTGTATTCGCTGCAGCACTTACAACATGCCTCGTTACCTCCTGTGCAGGATGACCGAAATCACACACATCGACATCCTCAAAGTCATGAAGGGTAGCGAACAAAAGGCCGAAAAGAGTATCTTTCTGCCTAGGAAGGCTGAAAAATCGTACGGCATATTCTGGTGTCCTGATCTTGTCCAATATAATTTCAGTAAAGAGTACACCATTAACTACAACTGCTCGTGGAAACTTCAGGCCACCCCTTGTCATCTTCGTGATTAATGAATTCTCAGGGTCATCTAGATCGACGTCTTGCATCACAAGGCTTTCACTGCAAGATGCGCATGTCAGCTTTTTTAGAGCTGCATGGGCACAATAGCCGGACATAGGTTAGTGCCGGTAGCCTCAACGTTTTTTTCTCAATGTCGGAGTCGGTCACAGTGACTTGAAACTGGCCGTTTCCTGAATCTACACTTGTCTCGAACGTGTTCGCGCTCGGTGGTAGTAGAATGTCCAAAGCTGGCAGGTCCAGAACCGTCTGCAAACGCAATTTGTTTTCAGATTTATATATCTGCCTTATAGACACGTGGTAATTGGCACCAGACAATTGCCGGTACTTTCCAAAGCAATCCTCTAAGCTATCAG
This sequence comes from Dermacentor andersoni, assembly GCF_023375885.2. Lineage (NCBI taxonomy): Eukaryota > Metazoa > Arthropoda > Arachnida > Ixodida > Ixodidae > Dermacentor > Dermacentor andersoni. The sequence continues at coordinate 1,125,108 of NW_027314755.1, forward strand.
TTTGAAATTTGCCCAAAAGAACATACTCGAAATGAAGCTCTTCGAGACAGTATATGGCAAGTTCGTGCAAGGCATGGGTAGTGTGGCTGAAAGCCATGTGCGTTTCACGTGTCAAGCGGCCATTGTCATGTTCGAGGCTTCTCCAGTGATCAAGCCAGTGAACTATTCTCTCTAAGAATTCTAGTTGAGGACATGACGATGAAACTATTGGACCTTGCAATTGATCTCGCAACCGCTGTCCTTTTCTTGGCGTCTTGGCGTTAACAATGTTCCACTAAGTCAAAATGGTGTCGACATATTGAGAGGTTTCCTTTGCATGCTGGAACGTTGCAACACTGAGAGCAGCAACACTAGATGAGTTAAAAATCTGTAAGGCCAGTTTAACGTTCTGCCGTTCCATGTTTGAGGGGATCAGTGCCTTCAAAGTGAGCGTTGGTGCTAGCTTCAAGAGCTCATGCTTTTCAGCTTCGTGCAGCTGGCATAATACCTTGAAAGATGCTGTAAGTATCTTTGGTTCAGCCTCATCACTCTTCGGTTCAGGAAAGTACATGCATTTGCCAATGTTTCTTTGATTCAGCCAGTTATTTCTTATACCCTTTAGTATGTGAACTGGGTCCACCACAAAAAACAGGGGTCGTGATGGGTCAGCAGGATGCTGGTAAACAATGCTGACACTTGCCGGCTTAGCGAAGTCGGACATGGTTTTTCTGTTTATGGAGTTATTGTCCGAGATCAGTGCGATTATTCTAAACCCAGATGCCTCTAGATCAAGAACAATCTTCCGAAGGAAGTCGTGCAGCGCCTTGGCATTGATTTGTGCCACAGGAAGGATGTGTACAACATCCTTGTTTGAAGAAAGCAGGCTCTGTATCATAAATACGTGGGCAGTTTTTGCTGCAGTCGATGAATTTACCGCAGCACCAGTAACCAACCCAGCTTTGTAATCAAAAAATGATTGAAGGTGAATCTCATCAATCATTAACGTTACAGTCTTTTCATGCTCTTTATATGTGCTTACAATACGCTTTGCATAGGAAAAAAAGCTACATTCTTGCTGCTCCGTTTCAGGGCGTACATCGTACGATGAACACAGTCTTCTGATCGTATCAGGATGCGGCATCTTAAGCTTCATCGAACTTCTCAGGAATCTATATGCATGAGGTGAAATTGTGAACAAAAGGCTAGCAAAAACCAATAAATCGGGGGGATATCGCTCAGCATCATTCAAAAAAAGATCAACTTGACTCTTCAAGAATTTAAGCACTTCCAAATGCCATTCTTGCAACTCGCATGCGAAATGTTTTCCACTTACTTCCTCTAGCAATGTCGAAACCAATGTCAGTAGATGACGGGCCTTTTCAGAACGGTCAGTGCTGATATCCTTACGTGTCTGTTCAATCATGTTCAAATCTCTCAAGTCACACAGCTTTTCAGGAACTAAAACATCACCACACTTCCTCACACCCGTTTCACCAAAAAATACTTCGACGCGCAGGTCTGTGGCGCAGGTCTGCAGTTTTCTTCAGACGGACGTTTTTCATGGACATTCGACCACTTTTCCTATCTTGACGTCCGTGTAAGATGTCGTCTTCAACTAATCCGATGGCAAGAAATGCTTTTCACAGAGCTGAAATAAAAAAAAGGCATCGGTGTCGGCAGCGTTGGCCGTGAGCGATAAATCCCAACAGGCACTTCAAGAATAAAAAACAACTTGCAAGATGGGCTGGGTGGGAATCGAACCAGGGTCTCCGGAGTGCGAGACGGAGACGTTACCACTGAGCCACGAGTTTTTTTTTCTTTATTACCCGCTTGGCAAGTACATACAGATATTGTCAAATAAAACCGAATGTTAAAACGTCTAGTCGTTACTAGGACTGACGTGTCATGTTAAAATGGCTTCATCAAGGCCAAACTGTCCAACACTGAAAGCCAATTTGGCGGATCACTCAGCAGTTTCAACACTTCGCTTGTATAATTAACGTTCTCAGTAAAATATTGCATTGCTGACCTTGCATCAACATCAGCATTGCGTACAGCCATACCAGTTCGCCACACACTTACATACACAATAGCATCAACATGTCCACCGGCACACCGTCAGGTTCAGCACATGGCAAAAACCTTATTCCGAACGCAGTGATAGGAAGCTCCTTTTTTAATGTTCTTTGCAGGATGTCCCAAAGAAAGCGGGCATCGTGGCAGTCAAGACAAATATGTTCGACAGTTTCTTCCTTGTTACACATAAGACAGTTGTCTGACCATGGGACAAACAAGCCCTTGCTTCTTAGCCATGGCTTAGCAGGCAGTGTGCCGGTATGCAGTTTGAAAAAGAATGATTTTGTGTTAGCTCGTACAGGCATATTATTGACTCGCTTGAAAACATCTCGTTCAGGCCCTAAGTAATACATAGAACGATACACTGGTGTAGGTACAAACACTTCAACAAGATCCTTATACAATTGTTTTCGTGAGACTGCAAACAAGTAGTCTTTCGAAAAACGAGCGTTTAGAAGACGTATCGCCATGGAAACTTCACGCAGATAGCCCTTTAGTGCCATCGGTTTGATTGCGTGCGACGATACAACAAAATCGGGCAAAGCATCGCGCAATCTCACTTGGATTACCGTCCGCAGAAACCCATCGCTTTGGTCGCGGAAGAAAACAAATCTCGATACAAGTTGCTTGAAAAACAAATGCGTTAAACCAAGTCCCCCATTGCGCAATGTGTGAAACAAATTACTTCTGCTCGTGCGTTCCCACACCGAACCCCAAATAAGCTCTGCAAGCACTCTGTGTATTTTTCGAATTGAAGATCGGCTCATGCATAGCACCTGCAGGACGTAGAACACTTTAGCGACTAAAAAGATATTGCATACTTTGGCCCTAGCAAACATCGAAAAGTTGTGGCCTCCCCATTTGTTAGTTTGCTCTTTCATTCCGTCTCTCTCGCTCGTCCAGTATTCGATTGGCTCACGGTAGGCACTGAGCGGAACCCCAAGATAAGTGCCGGGTAAAACACTCCACTGCATTTTGCAAAAGACTTCTGGTGCATCTGATCAATTCCCGTGCCAAAGCCCTAAACATTTTGACCAACTTATGGCACTACCGGAAGCATTGCAAAAAGCTTGGGCTTCTCTCACAGCTTCTGCAATGCTCTGTTTATCGCGACAGAACACTGCTATGTCGTCGGCATAAGCTAAAACTTTTATTTCTCTACCAAAGAATGTCTACCCGCGAATATTATGGCTATGTAGTAACTTTAAGCAGAAAGGTTCTAAATAAAGTGCAAAGAGCAAGGCCGAGGTCGGACAGCCTTGCTTTATGCTAGACATTACTGCAATCCGCCTGCTCAGTTTGTTGTTAATAATTAAGTTTGTGGTACAACCATCATACATCATTTTTACCCCGTCCAAAATGACTGATCCGACATTAACATAATCAAGAAGCATAAACAGGATTTCGTGGGACACCCTGTCAAAAGCTTTGGCCAAATCTAGTTGTAGCATAGCTACATGATCTCCCATCGTATCGCAACATTCAAGTATGCTTCGCGCTATATGTATATTTGTGAATATAGTCCTGCCTTTTATACCGCATGTCTGATGTGTACCTACTAGGGATTTGACTACACTTTGAAGGCGATGGGCGAGCACCTTCATAAATACTTTATAATCAATATTTGCTAAGCTTATTGGCCGGTAGGCCTCTACGGATTGAAGTTTAATGTGGTCTGTTGATTTAGGTATCAGTACTACGTGTGTCTGTCGGAAAGAAGGAGGCGTCCATTTTTGTTCGTAACACTTGGTTATGACGCGGTGCAGAGCCTCAGCCATTTCAAACTTGAAAATTTTATATATTGCTGCCCCAAGTCCATCCAGTCCAGGCGATTTCCTTACACTAAGGTCATCTATAGCCTTTTCAATTTCTGCTACAGAAATCGGCCTCTCAAGGGCATCCTTAAGTTCACCATCAATTTTCGGCATAAGAGGTAAATATTCACTCTTAAACGCAGAGATCTCGCTTGTCCTCTTGCTTAGCAGCGTGCTATACCAGTCAACGAAAGCACGTTCTATCATTTCCCCGTAATTTGTAAGCTGCTTTTGATAAACGATTTCTTTTATTCCTTGCTCATAGCGTACCTCTTCTCTTCACTTAAAGCTCGCTTGGTGGGCGTTTCACCCAGACATACACGTTCAGCGCGTGCTCTTAAAACCGCGCCATGATATCTCTCTTCACCAATCACTTCAAGCTTCACTTTAAGTTCTTTAATATCATGTGCAAATATACCAGCCCCGCCGCTTTCCGTGTTCAACAGGTATGCTAACGTGCATTGTAGTTGCTTTTCTTCTTGCTTTTGTTTCTGCCACAACACGCATACTCTCTCTAAAGCAATTGTTTTCGCTTCGGTTTTGAACATCTCCCAAGCTTCTACAACATTTTTTGCATCCTCAAGGAGAACAGCGTCTAATTTCTCTTTTATTCTTTTAAGAAATACTTCATATTGCATAAGGTTGTCGTTAAGTTTCCATAGGTGCCAAATAAATTTCTGTTCTTTCTTTTTCATACCTATCGTAACCGTTACCAAACAATGATCACTGAAACTGATACATTCTACACCATATTCAGAAAGTAGCGGAACTAAGTGAACAGGAACATAGATGCGGTCTAACCTTGAGTGGCTGTCTCCTTGAAAATGCGTATATTGCACATGAATGTAAGAACCAAGAACACTCCCAACATCCTCTAGATCAACATCACACAAAATTTTATGCAGAAGTGCGGCACTTTTATCTTGGCTAAGTTGCTTTTTCGATCGATCTATCCGCCCGCATACACAATTGAAGTCGCTAAACATTAGAACGTGTATTTCACACCGCAAGAAAGACCTCAGATAAACGAAAAATTGTTCACGTTCTCGAGCATTATTAGGGGCGTATACACAAACCGCCCGCCACAGCAATCCAGAAAAAGAAAAATCACAAATAAGCAAACGCCCCCCTTCACATGAAGTAACTTGTTGCTCTATTATCCCAATGCTATTTCTAATAAACAAAAGGCAGCCCCCAGAAGTACCACTCGCGTGGCAAACGCATACATTGTACTTATTTCTGAAAATTTCAACCAATCGAGCCGTTTTTTTTTCAGATTAAATTTTTGTTTCTTGGACAGCCATCAAATCAATGTCTTTTTCTAGTAGCATGCGACTTATCTGACACTGTCTTCGCCTCTGCGACAACCCTCTGACGTTTAATGTCGCCAAACGAAGCGGACTGGTGTGGTTAATAGCGTCTGCCATTGTTTTAGTTAGATTTAGGGTACGCCCCTACACAATTTTTCTTAGGAAACATACGGACTCTGGTATGCAGTGATGCTCGTTGAACATGGCCCTCCCTTTCGAGCCGACGACTGCCAACCCACGTAGTCGCAGGCCCATTCCCGATCAAAGATCGGGTTTTGGAAGTTCTTTCCGGGACACTACCTCCGCTAAGGCGGAGGTGGCCCGTGTAGCAGCCGTCTGTCTGGCGGCACGTTAAGTTTGACCTTCAACGTCGACCTTCGGCCTGTCTGGGTTTTCTGTGCCGGTCTTTCGGTACCCGCACCGTCGGTGTCTCGGCTGCGGTCCTCAACATCGTCGCGCAGCCGCTTTCCAGCACCCTTAGCGTTGGAAGTCATGTCCATGCTCTAGGAGATGCTGACTGTCTCGTCAACCGCGGTGGTTGGGGTTCCTTGGATAGTTGAGGACGCACTCGTCGCCTCAACACCACTTCCCTTGACTTGAACCTTGGCAGGTGGAGGCGCAGAATCGGGCACGTTGCCCTTATCAGTCCCCTCCGAGTTCACCGTTTCGGTCTTCATTTCCAGAGATGTAGACTGAGCATCCGCCCCTTCAGCTGCTTCCTTAGCAGCCTCCTCGGCATCCTCTTGATCCATAAGGAGCTCCGATGTGTCTTCGCTCCTGCCTGGACCAGCAACGTTGGCGTACGTTCTCACGCACTGGGTCTCGTCGTGGCCGAAGCGACGACACAGCCCACAGCGTGGAACCCGGCATTCTCGTCTAATGTGCCCGGTGCCACGGCACCGGAGGCAGAGGGGTGCTCTGCCCGGGACAATGACGAGAGCCAGGTCTTCCGCGACCCGAAGCTGATGTGGTAGGTCGTCCGCTGTCATTCCGGGCTTGAGTTTAAGGACCACAGACCGTGTCGTGGTTCCTTTGTCGTTGCAGCCTTGTACTTTCCACTTCTCCCTCGTCACTTCGGTCACTCTCCCGAACGGTGCCAACGCTGTTCGGACGTCTTCATCGGGAACACCGTGCAGCAGCCAGAAGAGCTTGAGCCTGACACCCTGATTGCACGGGTCAATGACCACGCATCGATGTTCTTTAACAAGAAATGCTTCAGCGTCAAGTATCTTCTTTTTTGCCGCCTCGTTCGAAAAAGTTACGGCCCACACATGATTCATCTGATAGGCCCCGAGGGCCACCACTTCCGGCAGCAGCATCAGTCTTGAAAGCGCGTCTCTGAAGTGCTCAACACCGTAAGGCCATGCTTTAACTTCGCCGTGGATGAAAATAGTGTTCAAAACACTAGCACCTGAAGGAAGTTGGGGTAGAACCATCTGGTAGTCCGGAGAAGGCTTTTCCGTTGACCGGGAACTGCGGCCAAGGGCCGCTGTAACCGCTCCTGGGGAGCAAGACATTCCGCGTCCGTTCACTGCGGTGGCCGGAAGTGGACTGTACTGGTCGATGCTTCAAAGCGGTACAAAAGCGCCTCTAGTGAGCGCGGTGTTGCCTTAGAAACGAGCTGTTTCTAAGGCTCAGGCGTGCGTCGCTTGCTCAGGCGCACATTTCGTTGTCGCGCCGAACGCTGCGTTGCTCGACGCTCACCGCGTCCGATGCGGGGCGCGTAGTCGCTGCGCCGTAGCCCATTGTCTTACACCCCTTGGCGGGTCGACGGGAACGCTTTCGCGTTCCACTCTTGACGGCGAAGCTTAAGCGTCCTCCAATTTTTTTTTTTTTGGTTCTGCGCGCTCACACGTGTTCCTCCGTCGGTTTCGTACCGTGGCAAAGGCGCCGTGCGGGCAGGTTTGCGTTGGTCTCCGTGTTTTGTTGCGCTGCGTTTTCTGGACCGTGCTCTCGCGGATGTTGCTGTGGCCAGGTAGGACAGGAGGAACTAAAGTTCGTGAAATTAACGCGCATGCAACGCTGTGCACAATGTACCGCTCCACGGCAATGGCTACGGACGAAGGAACATCCACGGGAATTTTGCCCTCGTTCGCGGAATCATCCTAACTTGCTAACGACTGCTTAGTATTGCTGCGGAGCGCGCGCGTCCGAGCAGCACAGTTGCGCGCAGCGCGGCGTGGTTTCGCGAGAAATGTAAACAAGAGAGGAGAGCTGGCCCGAGAAGCGGAGCAACGCCATAAGCAACGCCAACTTCCGCCTTCACTTTAGCTTCACAAAGAGTGACATCAAGGCCTCTCCTTAGTTTCCTTCCTCCGTGGCAGTGGCGGAACACCGGTGGCTCGGGGCTACTAGTGGTGCATGCGCAGTAGTGACTAGGGAGCGAGAGAGAGAAATATCCGCGACGAGGCGCGCGTTGTGACGTCATCTGACTCCTCGGAGCACCGCCACGGCGAAATCGCAAGTTCGCGGCCAGTAAAGCTTTCGCTTTAAAAAAAGAGAGAAGGCGGGGCCCATGACGTATGGGTCACGCGAACTTCTGGCTCCGGTATGGGAGAACACAGGGAAGGAATTTAGCTTGCAGAGGGCAGATGGGCGCAAGTGGAGAGAGTATGTATGTTGGCCGGGAAATTCTCCTGAAGTCATGCATTCGGGGCGCCTAAACTATTTCTATCTCTGCTATTATTGAACCAAAGAAAAAAATTCTTGTGGTCAAACGCTCACTAGAGGGCTCGTAACAACTTCCAGCGTGTAACCGCAATTTAAGATGCCTCATAAGGGGCCCCTTAAGGGTGCTACTGTATTTAGCGCGTAAATTGAGGCTCAGCTATCTCAAGTAAACGATGTTTGCATGAAATTAAGAAATGTCATGAAAATAAATCGCCGTATAAATATGGCATTGCTGCGGCAATATTATACGGCAAATCATTCTAATCATTCTAAACGAAAAAGGGCGGGCTATATGCTGATGTTCACTGCATGTTTAATGTACGTTGTTTATTGTATTCTCCTATACAAACCAGTCGCTTTATTTTAACGTTATTGCCTGTGGCATATCGCATTAATCTAATGATTGAGATGGACTACCCGAAGAGACTGAACTTGCTTAGATTGGAAATTAAAATGCCTATCTGGATAATTAGCAATGTTTCCCTAATCAAATTTTTGATTAATTGCCTTAGCCTGCATATTGCAATACACGAACTGAAGCCAGAGATTGCACAGGGCACATCCACTTGGAAAGAATGTTGAAACTAGTATCCGTTTTTAGATAAGCGCAGCTAAACTTGCGGTAAAAATGCACTGCATGTTCTTGCACTTAACTTTTTAACAAAACACGTTTTCATTCATTAACTCTCGAAGATTACTGCAACGCCAATGCATTTCATCGCGATGTTATGGAACACATGTCTCGAAACCAGTGTCATCCTCGTAATTCATTGTAAATCGATATGACTTTCGAAGTCGCCGACTGCAATTCGTAAACTTATATATATGTCATAATGTATTTCGTTGGAGAACTAGCGAAGAATCGCTAATTAGTAAAATATTCATTATAATTTGTACGCCAAATAATGTCCACTTCTGAGAGTAATCTTGCTCAAGCAGTAGAATAGTGCTACGTGCCACGGAAAATATTTAGAAATTTTGTTAGCGATAAAAAGCGCCAAACCGTAACAACCGTAGTCAGAGGAGGAAATTCTGTATATTTATTCCCAAGACTCCAACGATAAGCATCACTCGATAGTGAACGTTCTGTCCTTGTTTTGTCTGTTTAATCCTGCTCCCCTCCCCTCGCTCCCCTCCCTGCCTCCACCTTCTTGTCGCCGCACTGGAAAATAGCGGAACCACATCCTAGCCCCCGCCCCCAACTTACTGAGCTGCTTGACGCACTGCTCGCAGCAGCCGCAGTCACTGGCTCTGACCTCCACCTTTCCGTCACACTCGCTGGACTTGATCGGCGTGCACGTGACGTTGGCGCAGTAATTCGGAGGGCACAGAGTCCCTGCTGCGTGAGATATTGCCACGAGCATCCAGGCAGCGTGAGCGAAAACAATGAGCAGGTTGGTCCCGTCCATAATCTGCAATGTGGAACATTCATAGCGCGTCAGGAGTGGTTAAAAAATGTAAGGCCACTGATGGTTCCTTGCTTTTTATGAAAGCAGATAAGTTGTGCAGATGCCGAGAACTGTGGCAATCAATATTACGTGAAGCATTTTGGAGGCGTAGCCAGCTACTTCGCACCGTTCATAGATCTACAGAGCGTCACCACATCGAACAACAGCATTTTTAAAGTCAAACTTTCTTTGTTCAGGCTCCGGGACATTTTCTAACCTCGGATACGGCTGGAGCTGCTGATGCTGTCTCGTCGATTAACTCACACATGACAGCTCTTGTTTATTGAATCGGTTTATACGCAGTACCATTTATACTACCTATACACATGTGCCTATAGAGCTATTTTTACTTTTTACTGAATTACGCGGTGAAACAACATACGATACCTAAATATGCTCAGTGCAACAAACTTACCTTCTTCAAGGCTATAATTCTTTTATTAAAGCGAATCCTACTATGCATTCCGCCCCGGGTTTTGGTGTGTGTACTCGGAGTCGGTTTGTCGCCAAGTAAAGAGGGCCGGTTCTGGAGATTGTGCAATAGTAAAGTAGGTTGAGCCTGGAGACAAGGGTCATCGTAGGTGTCATAGCTATGTTGGCCCGATCCGGGAGGTAGTGCAATCCGCGGGCCTGTAATGGATGTCACGGCGTGTTGCTGTACAATTACGTATGCCTACATTGCAAAACGCTGTGCCCGAGGTTAACACATGTATGAAATTTATTGAGTCCCTTTACTATAGCTTCGCTTCACGTAAATTAAGATGTATTCCTAGCGCATGCGCACCAAGTCCACTGGAAGCCGTCATCTCCTCGTCGCTTCGCGGAATTAGAAGCCGCTGACAGGCCTCTCGCGCGGTACTGTGAAATAGTCGATGTGTGTGTGTACATACGATTATCTGCATACACTAAGCAAGTGTGTGTGTATGTGTGCGTGACGCGAGCGTGAGTGTGACGACGCCAACAAGACGGCGACGACGCTAGTACCACGGCGATCGCATGAAGTCTCACCTTTTACAGAGAAGCTGTTCATGCGAACCCTGTCTCTTCGTTGTCGGACATGGCTAAAAAGAGTCCACAGGACCTAGCGGGAGAGTAAAAAAATAGCTGAACAGGGGGGACCGGGTTGGAAGGACTCCTTTCAGCCTGTGAGAATTATGCTATCTACGGGAATCTTATATGGTTGTCACACGTTGAATTTTCGAGGATCGAGGCAGATCGACATCGAGTTTATTGACGATTGATTCCACCCTGCCTGGAAAGAAACAAATGTTATGCTGGAGATTTGCAGGCCAACGAACACTTCCGAGCGATTGAAACAATTGAAACGTGATAGTACGAGCGCGTGGCCGCCGGCACTTGTTTCTCGCGCGAGAAGTGCCGGCAGACACATCATTCGTCTAATCAATCCAAGGAATCGTCAAAACGACCGCAGCGCTGTTACAATCGGCCTGCAGGGGTACTGACCTGCAAAATTTTTTCGTCCCGCTGCGACGATTCGTTTTGTAAAGACAACAATGCGCCGCCTCAACGGCCCCACGGCGCCGCCATGTCTAACCGCGTACGGCGGACCGTGTATTGTTGGTCGATTCGCTGCCGCTTTCACGGTTTGCTTGGAGCAAGAGAACTCCTGGAACAGGGTGTTTTGCGGTGCGTTCTCACGGGCCCCAAACGTCCTCACTGTCAATGGACAGACGCGGCAGCTACTGACTGCGGGCTCAGCTCTGGGATCAAGATGCGCCTGCTCGGGTCAGGACCTCTGTCTAGGAGAACCCTCTCACCTGGGTGTGGTCAGTAAAACCAAAGTCCGGAAGTGGGTGTGCGAACCCTCCCCCTCAAAGACTCCGATGACTTTGGATGCTCCCATGGTCTAAGCTTGAAAGGCAGTTTTCCCACCCTTAGGGATCTAGAGAGGACAGAGTGTTTTTAAGCAGCCATTGGCGGCTGCTCAGTGTGGATGCTCTTTCAGTCATGCTAGACTGATGAACTGTAACGTTCTCCACCCTTCATGTAGATATTGTCAACAAATCCCATATTCCTCGTTCTCGATGAGAACAAGTCCCTCCCTTCAACAACGTCCTTAGCGTGTATGATTCGGACGACGGCATGGACCAGCTACCATCTACTTCATGCCCGACCCCAACCCTTACAACTGGCTGGCAGTGGTGAAACGGATTTTACGACGTGGTGCTTTGTCTGCGATGAGTGCTTAGTTATTGATTTTACTTTCTAGACAACATTTTATGGTTGTTCTGTTTAGAACAGTGGGGAATCAGGATTGTTGATTGTTAGCTAGGTTGTGTTTACCAAGGTATGTTTAGCGAGCAGGACCAAGGCAAGAAAGCAGCAATCATGGAGTTAAGGAAACTGCTGAGAGACGAATTGTTGATTGTTGGTGAAGAACTGGGCCCAGAGGTACGCAAGGCAATGCTAAACTCGGAATTATCGCAGCTGATTTCCGAACGGGCCAGTGAGGAGGACATTGAAATTGGGTTAGAACTTTTTAGGAAAAGAGGGAAACGGGACGTAGAGAGAGAGAAGAACGGGACAGAGAGGAACGCGAGAAAGATCGCTAGTTAAGAAAAATGCAAATTGAACTTGAAAGCAAACGTTTGGGGTTGTCTCAAGGAAATGAAGGGGCTCTGGAACGATCAAGTGAGACAGAATTATACCGCATGGACATGCTGTTAAAGCCATTTCAGGTCGGAAACGACACAGGCTTGTTCCTAGGAAATTTTAAAAGGACTTGGAGAAAACGAACTTCGGTCCGAGTACATGGCCACAGTGGCTGCTTTCTATGTTGCCGTATGAGACTCCTGAAGTATTCGCCGTACTCAGTGAGCAAGATGCATATGATTATGCGAAGGTTAAGACTAGTCTTTTGAAGAAGCACCGCCTTTCAGCCGAATCTTTTCGGCAAAGGTTTAAAAGCACGGACAAGAAGGATAGCGAGGGATATACAGAGTGTCCATATAGCTTAGAGGCCAACCTAGTCCAGTGGTTGAAAATCGCGGAAGCGTACGAGAGCAGAGACATGATTATTGAGTGCATGTGTCTAGAGCAGTTTTACAAAAGCATCCCGCAATCTGTGAAGCTGTGGGTGCAAGACAGAGGAAATGTAAACACTGTGGAAAGGGCGGCTGAATTACCCGAAGAGTACTTAACGCGTAGAAAGCTAAATGCCGAGGACGGAAATTGGGATGGTCGAAATGGACCGCGGAAACCATTTCAGTTCAAAAAAGGTTCCCAGACTAGACGACCTGATCCTGTAGACGTGGAGCAAAAGCCCTCAGAAAAGAGCGAGGAGAAGTAAAATGGGGAAATCGTCCAAAAAGAGCAGAAAAGAAAATTCGAATCTTTTAGACCGAACCGCTGCTATAAGTGCCACAAAGTCGGACATATCGCTGTAAACTGCGGGAAGCCTAGCGTAGTTTTCTGCTACGTGGGTGAAAAAGACGAGCATATGGAACTTTGAAGCCCATATATTAACGACCTGCAAGTTAATGGGAAAACATGCCGGGCTCTGCGAGAGTGTGCCGCCACTATGGACATTGTCTATCCCTCTTACGTGACGGTAGATGACTTCACGGGAGAAGTAGCATGGATTACACAGGTTGTAGAAGAACACAGCGTGTGTCTGCCCATGGCCAAAGTCAAAATCAATGGACCGTTCGGGTACCTCGTGGCCGAGGCTGCAGTTTCCAAGTTCATGTCGCTGCAGTACCCTTACAAATTTTCGAATCGGTCGGATCAGTTATTGCGGGACAAGGGGCTTAACCTGGGAGAGGGCGCTTTCGGCTGAAAATGCAAAAGCTGCTCCAGCGGTAGTAGCAAAAGAGGTAATTTCAATAACCGAATCCGAGCTAGTCTCGATGGACGAAAAAAACGGTTGAGGAAAGCCTACCAGCTGACCAGCTCAGTGAGAGCGTATCACTAGGGTGTCAAAGTTCACGCCTGCAGGAAGAGCCATCTAACGCAGTCGCAAGCGGGACAGGGTAGTTCCTATCACCAGCCTCAAAGAACTTTGATCAACTCTTACGTATGGACAGAGAGTCACTGGCAGCCAAGCAAAAGAATATTGACAGCTTAGCTAAATTGCATCACACAGCCAAAGAAGGCATTGCTAGGCGCAACGTGACGGTACAAGAGAGAGGAGGATTGTTAAATCGGCACTACAGAGACCGAAAGGGCAGGATTATAGATCGGTTAGTCCTAACTACAAAGTACAGGGATGACCTTTTGAGTCTCTGCTATGGAAATGAATCGTCTAGCCACCTAGGCATAAACAATTCCAAGGAAAGATTGCTTATGAAATACTACTGGCCTGGCTGTTTCAAAGATCTAGAAAATTTTTTAAGATCATGCGACGCCTGCCAGCGCTCGGGTAAACTAGGATAAACCTGGAAAACTCCACTAAAAGTAGTTTCCCTAATTTCAGAACCTTTCAAACGACTTGTGATAGACATGGTCTCTACCAAAGGCAAAGTCTTGTTACAGGCACTTGTTTACCATGCTGTGTCCGGCTACAATGTTTCCAGAAGCAATCCCTCTTAAAAAGCTCAGTTACACCGAAGTAGTAGACGCGCTTTTGACAGTAGTTGCACGAGTTGAGTTTGCAGCCGAAATTCAGGCCGATTAAGGATCAGTATTTACCAGCTCACTGACTTCCACATTCTTACAAACGCACGGGGTAAAGGTGATACACAGTTTCATCTAGAATCCTCAGTCAAATAGAGAGGTAGCATTTAGTGCTGAAGTGACTTTCGCAGGCGCTCTGTTAAGAGCACAAGGAGGACTGGGAGAATTGTCTTCCGGCCACTTTGTTTGCTTTGCGAACGGTTCCTCGCGAGGCTACAGGGTTCTCGCCAGCAGAACTAGTGTATGGGGAGACCCGCCGTTCTCCACTGTGAATGTTAAGATAGATGTGGGAGGAAAGAGGAGAGAGTGCAACAGTGGTAGATTACGTGCTAAATCTGCTGGAACGGCTAAGTGCAACGAGCAACTAGTCGAAAAGAACATGGCAGTAGCTCAAAAGAACGCCAAGTTCTATTACGACAAGAATGCGAGGCTTCGTACGTTAAACGCCGGAGACCAAATAATGATCCTCAAACCTTCAAGAAAGAACAAGCTTGAAATTCACTGGGACGGACCCTTTAAAGCGTTGCACAAAGTTTCAGATACTAACTATGCCCTGAAAATGACTAGTCGCAGGAGCGAGGTGAGGACATACCACTACAATTTAATAAAGCCGTACGTAGAGCTGAGCGGAGTCGTTAACTTTACCATCAAGGATCAGGACGACACCAGTACCGAATTTAATGAGTATAAGGCGACCTCCAACTTTGAAATCAGCCTTGGACGAGTGGTAAAACATTCGGTAAGCTCAAACGCTCTTGGACCCGGGCACCTAGATGAGCTAATATGGCTGTTAGGAGAATATCTTCATAGATTCAGCGATCGGCCAGGTAGAACCAAATTAATAACGCATGAAGTAGAGCTGACGTCAACCGAACCCGTAAGATCAAAGCCTTACAGGGTGTCTCCACGACAGAGAGAAATGAGAGAGGCAGAGATACAGCGCATGCTAGAGTTGGGAGGTATTGTGCCCGGTGAGATTGACTACCAGTCACCGCTAATACTTGTACAAACCCCTAACAAGAACCCTCGCCCGTTTGTGGACTACAGGAAGGTAAATGCGATCAATAGGGATCAGCTGTACCCAATACCCAACATTGAGGTACAAATCGAAAGAGTTAGGAATGCTAAATACATTTCAGCTATGGATCTCGAGCGGGGATACTGGCAAGTTCTCCTTTCAGAAAGGGCCAGCCGCTACGCCGCATTTATGTCACTTGCAGGCGCTTTTCGCCCTCTCGCCCTCAGCTTCGGGCTGAAGAACGCGCCGTTTAGCTTCTCAAAGTTAATGGATATTATCCTAAAAGACTTGCAGGACTTCACCTTGCCATATCTTGATGATGTAGCAATTTTTTGGGAGAGCTGGAAACAGCACGTATCGCACCTCGAACAGGTGTTCTCGCGGTTGAGGTAAGCTAGCTTAACGATGAAGGCGGAAAAGTGTAGGTTTGGCTCTTCGCAAGTTACTTATCTAGGCCACATTGTCGGCCAGGGCACGAGACGGCCGGCCGAGCTGAAAACAGGTACGAATGGAGATTGTTCACAGCCGCGCACTAAAACAGACATTCGTACATTTTTGGGAGTTGTCGGTTACTATCAACGCTACATTCCAAATTACTCGCAAATAGCAAGTCCTTTAACGGACGCCCTCCGAAAGGGAGCACGGGATAGCGTGCACTGGCATAAGGACAAAGAAAACGCTTTCCAAGGTTTCAAAACGCTATTGGTTTCTCGTGCTGTGCTTTGCGCGCCAGACTGCACAAGGAAATTCATAGTTCAGTGTGACGCAAGTGACAGAGGTATGGGTATGGTACTTAGTCAGGTCGGCCACGATAATGAGAAACATCCTATCATCTATGCCAGCCGTAAACTAACTATAAGAGAGGAAGCCTACAGCGCGTCAGAGAAGGAATGTGCTTGTTTAGTTTGGGCAGCCCAGAAGTTGTGTTACTTGTACGGAGCAAGGTTCATTTTTGAGACCGACCACTGTCCTCTGACATGGCTCAATCAAATGTCCCACAAAAATGGCCGCTTGCTCCGATGAAGCCTCACTCTCCTAAAGTACAGCTTCTCCGTTAGATATAAGGGGAAGTTGCATAGCAATGCGGACCGTTTGAGCACGCTAGTTTGAATTCTGCGTTTAGCGATCGGGCCTCAATTTTGGGGTTGTTGTTGTTAATTTTGTTAAGCCAAGAAGATCCCTTCTCATTCAGCAGAACTCCTTCCATGATTGCTGAATCCGTCAGCTTGAAATTCTTTTATGAAATTGGGGTAGCGAAATGCAGCATTTTGCTGTTTCTGCAGTTATGTTTTCTTTGAAGCCTAGCGGTTTTTCAGTGAGATCCATGATACGTCATCTCGGCGCGGAGCCGCGTTGTGGAGTTCGCTTTGCAGTTGCCTGTCCTTGTTGGATGTTTTGGGGTGGTGTCATCATTTCACAGCTGCTCGCTGCAAGGCAAGGCATCCCCCCTTGCCACCAGCCATTCTCGTCCAGCCCAGCGGTTATCAGCACTGGCCAGTCGAGATTTTCCGGGCCATGGAAGAACTGTTACGATCGGCCTGAAGGGGTACGAACTTGCAAAATTGCAAGGCTAACGAACAGTGCCCAGTGATTGAAACAATTGAAACGTGATAGTACGAGCGCGTAGCCGCCGCACGAAGGAGGAGGATTAAATAAAGGGAGAAGGCAGGGTTGTTAACCAGAAATGCGTCTGGTTGGCTACCGTACTCTGGGGGACAGGAAAGAGGGAATAGAAAGACAAGATAGAGAGAGGGAGGCGAAGGGGAGCAAAACCACGGTAGGCTTGCGCACGCATGCGGACGGCCTGAGCAAGTCAAATACGTTCACATAGGCCAGTCGCGCTCAAGAAAGACAAACGTGCATGCATAGCTTTGTGGGCCGACGAGCGATGGGGACGGTCTTCAAGTAGCACCTGCACAGACAACGGCCGATCGTCTAGTCGATCGTCTTTCCGACTGAAATCGACGACAATGGCGCAATAAATGTTTGATGTTCGATGTCACATGCAGCACTGTCGGTCACTCCAATGAAAGTAGTGTACGCCTTCGTAAAACCACTCCCAACCACTGCCAGTACAGAAGCGATACTTGACGTTGGGGGAGCCCGGTGGAGGTCGGAGTTGTAGCGAAGGGTTCAATTCGTACAGCCTGGTGTGCCTTATATTTGGGGTGTTCCAGCTAAGCACGCAAAAGTGAAAATAAGGTGAATGAATGGTGAAACAAAAGATTTACAATGTAGACTCTGCGCGAAGTTTGACTTGCATGGTGTAACACTCGGTGTAATTATAACACAGCTTCGTTGTGGACCATCTTCACGGAGATGAAGGGGCGGTGATGTTTGTACTCATGACCCCTCGCTCACAAAAGAACCCAGAGCGAGCACAATAGAGCGCGAAGGGGCCACAATTGAGTGTGCGTCCCTCACCGCTTGAGTGCTGCTTGCATCTGTTGATCTGATGGTATCTTCGACTTGTCGCCTCCATCTTGACAGCCAGAGTCGGACAGATCCGGCATTCCTCAAACTATGAGGCCCAGGACAAGCAGGCAAGCCGAACGTGTGACTCACCTTCTCGGAGGAGGAAGTGGCACATCCGAAAACACTTGACTACAACTAATGTGTCTGATTCTGCCTTGCCAAAGCTTCCAGTGGTGTCGGGACAAACGCCGGACGAGCGTTGGGTGGCACACTGGTTCAGACGGCAGCATGCAAGGTGGCCCAGGCTGCCTAAGTGACGGTGCAGCATCGCCGACAATTACGACGTCGTGTTGGGATGACGGGCCGGGAGACGCTCTACATCTCGACGACTGCTCCGACGACAGGGATCGGAGCGGCATTAGCTCGAAGCGCCTGAGAGCGCTCGATGCGGGAAGAGAGCGATCGAAAAGAACGAAAGGGGCGCGCTCTTTTTCAGACCAGTAGAAGACATATGCTGCTTTCGAGAGCGGTCTAAAATGCTCCGAAACGACCAGGCAAAGATGCGATGAAACTATATTTAATTGTGCGCATCAAAAGAAGCAGTTTTAGTGGAGACGGTGGTGCCTGCGGTCAGACCTGCTGCCGCGAAGCAGCAGGTTCCTCCTCCCACCAACAGCTGAATGCAATCCCTTCAAATCTCAAGCGAAAGGACTGTATTGATGACCAGTTGGTGTGATTTTCGCCGTGAAAAGAGCTTGCGGTCGCTCAAAAAACCATCCACGGTGTATTCGTTTGACGTGGAACGTGTTTCAGTTGAATCAGTGCGGAGGGGTGGGGGGGTGGGGGGGGGGCTCACCTGCTAAGTCCACGTGTAACGAAAAACGCGTAAAACTGTTATAGCATATGTCATTTTAACCGTACTACACCGACGCACCTTGTTTTGACATGGCTTTGTAGAGGAAAAAAGCCAGTGCTTGATCAGGGATGGGCCGCGCGCGAACTGATGTCACCATTGTCGCACCTTGTGCGGCACAATCGGAGCCAAATTCAGCCTCCCGCTCGGCGTTCAGAGAGGCGCAGCTCGAAATTACATTCGTCAATCCGAACAGGAGTGGACGCGTTTGAGAGGAAAAGCGCTCAGCCATATCGTATAGTTATAATCCACCAAATGCATAGTTACGCTCACGAGGCGTCATAAGAAGGGTGCGATTTCCTGCGGAAGTTTGACGGTTGCTCGATTACGCCGCCTCCGTGTTAGACACGCTGTATTCGGAAATAGTGTGGAGCGACTCGTGCAGCAAGACAGAAGGAAGCGAATTCGCACCCACCACCATTGACCTCGACGGGACCACTGTACGATCAGGGAGCGAGTTTGAGGGCATGATTAGGCCGTAGGCGTCCTCGACCAGCTGTGTCATAATTTAACCACGTAAAGGCTTTGAAATGCCGAAATAAGTGTCATTCGTGGATTTGGCTACGTCGTTTCTGTACCCTAGTGACCACATACACCCTCCAGCAACACGCGCATGATGTGGCTCTGGAAAGAGTGTTCACGCCAAACTTCTCAAGATTTTGCAAGTTTTCTTTCGTGAAATATATTTAAACTACTTACACAAACAAACATGCTAGATAATGCTGAATTGGTGGAGGTGGGGAGAATGTAAAGAAGTGGAACTGAAGAAACAAAGCACAAAAAGAATCAACGTCTCTTGCCATTTGTCTCCATGTACGAAGAACTTCCAAGAAATCGACATTGCTTCGCTAAGCCTCTCTTGCTAGAAGCATAAAGTTTAGAGAACCTAGAGCATTATGGCGTACAGTTTTCAACAAGAATTATTTGTGAGAGCTCTGTCATTGCAAATTGTTCAGCTAATGGGCAGTGACAGCTGGTGCGTGAGTTTGTCTCATCTTCGTATTTGTGGCTTCAAACGCTATTTTGACGTAATGCGTCACCTTTTATCTTTCAGTTAAGCACTGACATTATTTAAATAGGACAAGGCAATGAGCCTGTTAAGGAGGACAGCGAGGAAATAAGGAGAGAAGGCAGGGATGTTAGCCAGAAATCCGTCTGGTTGGCTACGCTATTCTGGTGGACAGGAATCAGGGAACAGAAAGACAAGACGACAAAGAGAGGAAGGGGAGTGGGAGAAAAGCCGCGGTGAGCTCGCGCACGCACGCGGAGGGACTGGGCGAGTCGAAGACATGCCCATAGGCCAGTCACCATCAAAAACGACAAAAGTGCCTTCGCTGCTTTGTTGGCTGACGAGCAATGTATGGCCTTCAAGAAGCACCTGCATAGACAACGGCCGATCGTCCATTCATCGCAATGCGATAGATAATGTTCGTGCTTCCGACTGAAATCGATGATCATGGCACAATAAATGTTCGATCTTCTCTTACACGCCACAGACTACGCCTGTTAAGGCGTGCGTAATCATTGAATACTGCGGCATTTCCAATTTAATATGTTGTTGAAGATAATCCTAATGGCAAATTCCCCAAACCGTTTAAAGCCAGAAGGACGAAGTTTAGGCAATTCCGTGTGGTACTACTCGTCATGTCTAATGAACCTCTGTTTCCAAAGGGCCGGAATGGCCGCTTATAGCATTTGTAAGAAACTCTATGCATTTTGAGACCTCACTCCGACGGACGCGTTCCCACACGGATCGCAGTGATTATTACACCTGAAGTCGCCTGAAACATCCGCAATCATCGGCAATGTTCTGGCACCGAGCACATAAGAGCATTGTAGAATCGGTTTGCAAGCCCAGGTGGTGTGGAAGGATGTCGAAAACCTGGCGTTAAAAGTGGGACACGCAGAAAAAAAAGAACATCAGTCAACGATTTACTAATAAAAACCTTACCGCAGAACTAATCTCACGAAGACTATCGATGGTAATGCGGTTAGCATACGAGCCACTTAGCGACACACCGTATTCAAGTAGCTCTGGCTACATGCCACATACTCCCCCCCCCCTCCAATATCGCCCCGCTTTGCTGCAAAGTTTTCCCCATCAGCACAGCGGAATCACGGTGACTATATGACGCCCAAGCAGGGACCACGATGGTATCACAAAAAAAAGGAACGACGTTGACGGAACGACATAAGGCGGCATGGCAATGACGGCACGACGACGGTGAGATGACGATTCGTAATTCGTGTTAAGACAGGCACACAAGATGAACAGGAGTACAGACGATTTCTATTGTGTGTCTGTCTCTTTTAACTGCCGTGCTGTATTTTAATTCCGCTATTCCAACTGGCTCCAACGCAAGTCTTAATCGACGGTCCTAAAATGATGACAATGGTATAACTATATACGACAGCGCGACGACCACGACATCAGAACAGTGGTAATGGTGACGACTGTATGACAACGGTGGCGTGACGACGACTGTATCACGAAGCCTGTATGACGACGACGGCCTGACGAGAGGCGGACGACGAAGATGGAGTGAAGACAACGCTACGTGCTCGACGACCTGTCACGACCACTAGCCTATGAATTGTGGCCCCCAAGCTTACTAGACAACTTGGGCCGCTGGGTCGGCGAAAGGGTGATACGGCGAAAGTCGAATCACCTTCTTAAATTACATGATAAAATGTTTGAAAAAAAATACACGAAAGAAAGGAAGGACTATATTTCTGACGTGCTTCATGTGGGGAACATTGGGTAGCCGAAAACATACCCTAATGTGCATCACCTCTTCGGGAGCAAACAACCGGAAGCAAACAACCGGGAGCAAACAATCCAGGAGCAAGCAAACAACCGGGCGCAATCAATCCGGGAGCAAACAACCGAAAATAAAGCTAAAGCACCTCCTTTGTTTTCGCAATCAGAGTATGCCAACAGTTCTGGTGTCCTGCAGCGATGGCAAACAATGAACAGTGCTAAATGCGTGCACGCAAAGACCCTTTTTTCGGGATGTATTGCATATTACCGCTGCTAAATTATTGAAGTTACTATTTACCAGGCTTGTTCCCGTGAAAAGGCGCGATATTCACTTTACGCAGGGGGCATTAATTTCGAAAGGTTAACGAAACTGCAAAGCACACTTCCACCCAGAAATCGCATTACGCGAAACGGGTCGTATTTGTTCCCCTATACCACTTAGAGCCTTTACGTGCACTTAAACTTACAGCAAAAAGCAGAATACTATTTCATGAATTGATGGTAACAATGTCTTAGATTCACTGGGAGCATTTTGAAAAGCAAATAACAGTGCGATTATTATTTCTACAATTTTCCCGAAATTTTCATTTAGTGATAGACATGGTTCATGGGAGATCCATTTTTATGTGAAAAACAAAAAAAAAAAACGATCGGAAGGGTACGCTTTCGCATCAATTAAAACAAGAGTTCCCTTGAGGTGTTCAAATATTTCAGCACCCTGGGTTCGCATTTGATGCAAAAGAAAGGGTGCAAGCTTGTAACAAACTGATGTTTGTGGTATATCTTTCTAATATTTTTTGTTTTTTATATGAAGCTTCTAACAAGATTAGGTTTATTCTGATCAGGACGATTATCGGTTAATATCAGTCAGCAAAAATATTTCGGTTGCACAGTGAACACTAGCCGTGTAATATTTTGGGACACTGCCAATAATTAGTAGTTCGTGGATGATCGTCTGAGGCATAAGAAATATTGAGATTCTTTTTTTCCTGCTAAAACAATCTTCTTTGTGGAGAAAGTAAGCTTGGATTCGATATTGCTGCCACACGAACTATATCATGAATGTTTTGTCACGTAATCTTAAACTATCAACCGTGCATAGTTGGTGGATCTTATCTGAAACCAGCCCACTATGAAGCTTCTCTGCCATAAGAAACTGTACTCACCAATGTTGCCTACATGGTCATGGTGTGTGGCATCTAGTGCTGAAAACGCGCGGTGACATCTGTATTTTAAAGAGTTTCCGGCAAAAAAATGCGAAGGAAATTTGGGATCTGGAGTCCATAGGCGCCGAGCGGCCGTCGAAAGGCACCAGGGGCGTGCGCGCGTAGGATGGATGGATGCTATGAGCGTCCTCTTTGGAACGGTGTGGTGGGTGGCGCCACCATGCTCTTGGTATTATATTGCCTAATGTTCTACCTATGTTAAAAAAAAGAAAAGAAAAAGGAAAAACAACGAAGAATTCCTATCACCAAATTTTATGAATCTCTTTTGGGAAATTTGTTTTATTCGCCACCGTTGTTCGTCGTTTCTCTACTTTTCTTTTATCAATATTCCAATCGCCTCTTACTAATCTTTCTTGCGGACATGCTTTCTTTTTCCCAGCTCTCGCGAAACCAAAGAGCTTCAAGGAAACCAGAGGCGCTAAATTGACCGCTGGGCATATATGTTCACTTTACAATAAAACATGCTCCATCGTTTCCTTACCTTTACCGCAGCAAGCACATCCTTTTTCTTCTTTGTTGTATCTTGCTTTTTAAGGGTGTGTTGTAAGGCATCCTGATCTCGCTTCGGGAAGTAATCAGCTTTCGTTTGAGTTATCATAATTTGCTTCTTTGCTGATTTCCTTTTTCATAGCAGGTTTCTTTTCCATTGCCAACACCCATGAGATTATCTCAGCCTCTCTGACTTTCCGCTTGACGTTCTTTGTTGCCATGTTGCTCACCATACCGGTCGCACAGTTGCTGTAAGTTTCCTACTTCTTTTCCTCCTGTCTAAATCAATGTTTTTCTTGTACAAATATCTGAATGCTCTGCCAGCCCATATAGTTTTTTGCATATTCCTCAGTCGTTCTTCATAGTCAATTGCACTCTGACATTCCCTCACATAAAAATTTGCCCAGCCCATATCACCATGCGCAGCTTCATTTGTAGTCTTCCTGTGAGCGCCCAATGCGAGGTGTCCCATTTACCTTTGGTTGCCATTGAGTCGTGATTGTACCCCTGATTTTATTTATTTATTCAGTTACCTCACAGGCTTCCGAAGGAGTATTGCGTGAGGGGAGGATACAGGGAATTAACAAAAAAGAAAGAAGCAAAAAGAAATAATACATTGTTAGCGAGCCAACATGAAAGAAAAAAAATATCTAACAATATAAATAACGCGATAAATGAAACAAAACGACTGTGTGAAGTAGAAAAAAAAGAAGTACCAAGAAAGTATAAAAATAGTAGCTGGTGAACATGAAAGAACACGTCTCTAAAAATGTTAAAGCAATACAAAGCAAACATCCAAACAAAACAACCAAAAAGTATACAACTTCACTAAAAGTTTTTACTTGGGTGCGCAGTAAGGTTTAGTTGTGATGAATTATGGAATATGCATAAGCGTGCTTTGGAGGATACAGGGTCAAGAATGTCAACTATGTCATTTGGTAGGGTATTCCAATGCTGAATGGCACGTGGTAACGCGGAAGAATTGAAAGCATTGGTTCGGCCAGAAATTCGCTGGAAACTAAGGTGATTATGCAGACGCCCAAATGCACGAGGTGGACGAGTGAGCGGTAGGGCGGACGGGTGCGTGCTATGGACTATTTTGTGAAATAGACAAAGCAATGCTATGATTCTTCGGGATTCAAAGGATGGGAGGGATAAAGATGACTTAATGCTATTCACGCTATAGAGTCGCGGTGATAATCTCTGACAATGAAGCCGTCGGCGTGGTTTTGGACTGATTCGAGAGTCGCGATTAGGTAAGCTTGATGAGGAGACCAGACAGGGGCTGCAAATTCCAGTTGTGGCCTTACGAAAGCTTGATAGGCGATTTGACTGGTGAGGCAGGAGGATCACGCTGGTTACGTTGAAAATAACCAAGTGTACGTGATGCCTTAGCAGTTATTTTTTCGATGTGCGCAGACCGTAACAGGTTAGGTGTAAGGAGAATGCCGAGGTACTTGTATGAGTTGGTGCGTGCGATGGGGTTCTTATCAAGTGAGTAATTGAAAGCGGGAAACGTCTTTTTGCGGGTGAACGTGATTAGTTCGCATTTATTAGTCTTTAGGGCCATTTGCCAAGAAGAGCACCAGTTAGTAATACGGTCAAGATCTCGTTGGAAAGCGACGTAATCGGAAGGTTAGCAGATTTGACGATAAGTCACACAATCGTCTGTGAACAAGCGAATGGGTGACATTATTTCGGATGGCAGGTTTTTAATATAGATAGGAAAAAGTAATGGTCCCAGTACGCTTCCTTGTGGTACACCAGATGTTACATCGCTGATACTGGAAATAAAGTTATCGACGCCGGTGAATTGCTTACGGAACGACAAGAAATTTCTAATCCAAGATAGTGTTAGGGAATCGATGTTTAAGCATGAAAGTTTAGCTACGAGACGGCAATGAGCAACGTCATTGAAAGCCTGAACGAAGTGTATGCCGCATTTCCAAAAGTAAACCGCATTTCCGCAAAATAACAACCGCATTTCCAAAAGTAAGTCCTGGAGCCATTACACCTTTGCGCATAACCCGAAGCACCTCGTACCTATTGTATCCCCATAGCGCTCTTTGTTTCATTATGGCCGCATTTCTCTTCCCCTTTCCTGTTATTGTTTTTTCCTTGTGTTTCCATATATCTATTGCCTTCGTTTATCCTTACACCAAGCTATTTATATTCTCTTGCGCCAAGTATTTTCTGGCCCTTTATTGACACTCTTTTTATTACATATCATAATGCGTGATTTTTAAACGCTAAATTTCAGACATAAATTCTCGCATTCCTGTCCACAGATTCAAGCACAACACTGCACATCACTTTGATGATCAGCTATCCACACAATGCCGCCCGCAAAAAAAAAAAAAGAAAGCTGCGGCTCTACTACTGTACCCGCCTGTCTCCATGAGAGATTAAATCCGATATTACTTCCTTCTAGCGTCCCCTCCATCCTCACCATGTACATCATAAACAGCAGTGGGGATAAAGGGCACCCCTGCCTCAGTCCCTTGTTATCAACTTCTCATCCAGCTCCTCATCCCTTCCCATTGAACGCAAACAGTATTTTCTTGGCAAATCTCTCTCAAAACTGTAGACAGTGGTCACCTTTGCCTTCCCCTTCGAGAATATACCACAAAATGTTGCGGATTACGTTATCACAGGCTGCGGTAGCAGACTCCTTTCTTTCCTGGATATTTCAACTGCGCAAGGACAAATAAGTAATCATCCACATGATTGTCGATTCTGAAGCCATACTGAAGTTCTCCCAATATGCCATTATTCTCTACCCATGCTTGCAGCTTCAATCTAGTCGCCTGCATTGCTAACCTTTATATTACCGATGTAATGTTCCACGGTCTCTATGAGTCAATTATGTCATTTTCTCCATTAGCTAAATAAATTAAATTGATTTTGCTTTCTCGCCAACTGTCTGCTATTCGTCTATCTACTAAAGTTTCTGCTGCTGCTTTCAACAGAGCTTCCTTACATTTTTGTTCTATTTCAGTAATCAGCCTAACGGGAACCTCCGCTAGCCCTGTGGCTGGGCGCTTAGGAATTTTCTCTTGGCTTTCTT
This sequence comes from Dermacentor andersoni, assembly GCF_023375885.2. Lineage (NCBI taxonomy): Eukaryota > Metazoa > Arthropoda > Arachnida > Ixodida > Ixodidae > Dermacentor > Dermacentor andersoni. The sequence goes on from NW_027314755.1 coordinate 1,150,929, forward strand.
CCAGTTGAAATTTATCAGCACCAGTTCCTTTCCATCTGGTTCTCTTTCATGCTCCCTTTTTTTCTCCACAAGTACAACCTCGTCAATGCCTTGGATAGATTCGGCTGTTATTTTTTTATGTAATTTAACGTCACATCCCCTCCCCGCTTCTTTCCATCTTTGTCCAAGATATTTTGTCGTATTGTTCCAGACATCTTGCCTAATAACTTTATGTGGTTCGAAAGTATTCTAAGTGCGGCCTTACTTTTCTCACGTATTTCTTACAATCAAGGTTCACTTGCACCTTTTATTTTTGCTTCAACCAGTATTTGAACCATATATTTCGTCTAGCGGTATATTTCCCATTTCCTGGCTACTTCATCCTGAGGCAACTGCGCCTTTTTTTTCCTTGCCTTTGCTCTCGGTGCGCTCTCTGTCGTTCGGCGATCTCTTCAAGTTTCTACATGTTCCACCACCTCTTCAGTTTCTTTTTCTCCTTTCCAACGAGCATGTTGTTTCTCCTTCCGTATTTCTGTCGTTATTACATTTCTATATACAATACAATACAGTTTTGTTCGCCCGTTTTTTCATACACATGAATCTGCTGGTCAGTCTGAGCACATAGCGCTTGTCGCCAGACCTGGCAGCTGGTGGATACATCAGCAATTACAAGGCTGAATGATATACAGCACCAAGACCAGATAGCAGGATCCCGTCCTGCGCGACATAAAAAAAGATATAGAAATAATGAAAAAAATTATTAAATTATGGGGTTTACGTGCCATAACCATTCTCTGATTATGAGGCACGCCGCAGTGGAGGACTCCGGAAATTTCGACCACCTGGGGTTCTTTAACGTGCACCTAAATCTAAGCACATGGGTGTTTTCGCATTTCGCCCCCATCGAAATGCGGCCGCCGTGGCCGGGATTCGATCCCGTAACCTCGTGCTCAGCAGCTCAACACCATAGGCACTGAAGAACCACGGCAGGTCAAAATAATGAAAGGAATCGATGAACAGGAAAGCAAGTATAACTTGACAAGCTGCGATAAATAGACTAGACTCATGACGTAAGAGTAAACATGGAACGGTTCATGACCCTAAAGCCCCACAGAATTGTCATTCGTGTATTTTTAATAAGCACCACTTTCTGATCTTTGCCACCAGTGTTGTTCTTTTTACAATATTGCATAAACCGTCACTGAGATCATTATAGAAGCTCAGCCTATCCCACTCGTTGCTTGGCCATTTGCAAAATTTTTTTCCTCGACCCTTCGGACTATATTTATTTGTTCAGCGTTCAAATTTGAACTGACCATTTTGCGTTCCTTGCTCTCTTTCCCAACTACATATCCCATTCTCAAAATGATGCGTTTATGGTCATTCGCTATGCTGCTATACCCTTCCTCGTCAATGAACATTTCTCCCAACTTATCGTAAACCTCCTTTGTCATCAGACAGTAATAAATGGTCAATTGCCGGTTTCCTGCTTCCCACGTGGTCTACCCATCACACTTAGGTGCTGTATTCATGATTACGTGGTTAGGCAGCTCACAAAGGTCTAGCACTGACTTCTCTTTGTTATCCATATAGGCATCTAGATTGTATATTTGGGCCTTCATATCACCTAATAGTATAATTTCGTAGCCGTTGACGAAACCTCGAATATCATCACTTATATATTCCACTAGCTCTTGATTCTTCTCTCTACTATTATTTCCGGTCCAAAAATGCGTTTCACCCAGCCAAGTTTTCTTTTCACTCATTTTGCATAATAACAGAAAATGCTCTTGACATTTTAAATTTACTCTTTTCCATTTGGCTCGCTGATGGATGAGCATTCCGAATTCCCCTCCCTTTCTTTGCGACTTAGTTCTGTTGCACCCTTATCAAACATGATTCTCAATCACTGGCAGCTCTTCTGAGTCTAAAATGTCCGCTTCTGTAACCGCATACACCCCTATTTGTTCCCCTATCTCTACCCACTTTTCTTTCTTCTGCCGCCCTGCAGTTTTATGCAGTCTACTGCATGACGACCTCTCTTTCTTGTTTTCCTCTTGTTGATGTTACTGACGGCGATGGTACCCTGAGGTTTCCTTAGGAGACCTTCTTCATTATTACTTACCCTTGCCTCCTGAGCGCCCAGGGGTACCCAAAAAGCAACGGCGCGACCAGGAATTCGTCAGCCCACTTCTCGTCCAAGCATGTGATTGAATGGATCCAGTCTCGTTGAAAGCCACCATAGCTTCTCACTTCCCTGATTACTTGTACAACCTCGAACCCTTTATCTCGGCTCACTCCTAATATAGCCTCATTTGCAGCCACAGCAACTCTTTGTAATTTAGTGTCCCTTAAAGGCTCCTCCTGCACCGTGCACACCGCAATCTGCGCTTGAGGGTACATATCGCGCAAGTCGCCTACCCCGTTCGTCAGGCACTGTGCTAGTCCTTCCCCCTTTTCTGTTTAACACGTCACTTAGCCCGTCTGCTACGACTGCAAGGTTGTGTCCGCGGGCATTTTCCGCGAACTTTTCTTTTGGTCACTCCATGACAGTGCCCAGTGTCCGCCCTCGAAATTTCCCTACTGCCACTCTCTCGTCGCCTTTCCCCCTCTCCACAATGGGCGCGTGCCAACGACGTGTTGGCGAACAGCACCACGCATGAAGCAGACGACGGAACGAAAGCGCCTCACGGTGCTTCCAGTGGTTTCTCACGGCGGGTTCGGGGACCTGACGTGCCGCAAAACGCCTTTTCTTGTGTCTGCTTTTGAAAAACGTCGCCACTTGTACGAAGCAGGCCACACTCGTTGCACCAAATAATTCATATAATGGAAAACTAGCGCAAATAGCGATGCAAATGCGCCTCGCCCGCAGTGCTCACCGCGGTAAGCCAAGAGGTGGAGCTCCAGCATTTATGTTCCATATATGTTATTTCTCTGTGCGAGTTAACATTGTCACGTAGTTAGTTAATCATGTAAATAGTGGAAGACCACAAAAAAATTCACCGACGATGTATGAGAAATGTATAAAATATATACCATTGGCTCTGCACCCGGATCCTAATCCCTGGGCAAAGGCGGCCAACCTCCTTAGGCAAATACACAGTGATCAGTGACAGGTCAGCTTTGAGGATGCCGCCTCTTGTAAGGGATGTAGGGCTTTCACCATCGTCTCTGTCGATGATCGGCAAATAATCACCAATGCTTCCTCAGTGCGGACAAGTGGTTCGGAAATTCCTGAACAAATGGCTATTGCACTAGCCCTGCTGGATAGCTCACGGGATGTTTTCTATAGCGTTTCAAGGTCTGTAGTTTGCGCATTCTAAAAAAGCCACCGTTTCCGAAGAGGCCCTCAGACTTTTGGGGGGCAAGGAAATCACGCACCACTTCATTTATTGGTATCCCTCACATCAAGGTCAGATAGAGGGTGCTCCTCCCAACCTCAATGATTCGGCTCACGGCGCTGAGCGCGAACTTGTCCACCACCCTACCTGCGACCAATCTAAAGACGACTCCAGAGAGAGCAAGGACGTGCCCCTTACCTGCGACGAGTTTAATAAAAGCTACTACCTAAGCCGTAGAGCCTACATCCTTCCTCATCCGCGAATCAACACAGCTCAAGCACTAACGCTCCCTCTGCTGCAAACGAGTACGTATCCCAATCCGTCACCCTTACGCACAATCTATCCGGATACTTACACCGATGATACTTGCCGTGATTACGAATAGCCACGTTAGAACACATGCTCTGGCGGTGTGCCCGGTCACGCTCTATCATCGATAACAGCTCGGCCAGATAGGAGGCAGTTTTCCGCAGCCTTCTTCTGGCTTATCAACTCTGGGCTGTCCAGAAGGCCGACAATGCGGCCGAGAGGCTTGGCCTTCCGGTTACCATGTGGGAGCAGGCCGCTCTGCGATGACTTACAATCTGCAAGACCTCAATAAAATTTTCTTTACTGGCCGAGAAGTTCGATTTCGCCATCGCCGTGCAGCGAGGAGGCAGAGGACGTCACACCGCGTTCCTCGTCGCTGCGTTCGCCTCCGCTCGCTTCGTCAGCTGCGTCGCATGACCGATAACATGTCGGAGGATTGAAAAGGAGAGCTCGCGTGCGCCGCAACCACAGTTGTGGCGGCAGTATGGACGGCGACAATTCTTATCAGCAGAAGGAAGCCTGGAATCGACATCGGAACGACATGAAGAGGAAATCAATCGCCCAGGAAACAGACAAACAGGGCGCCGAACGACTGGCTAAACGCCGCAATAAAGCTAGACAAACAGGCTAACCTGGACTTGCAATGAAGATTAACCAAGGCTAACCATGCAATGCCTTAGCTTTCGCTACGTGTATCCTGGCATAGCCGAGCAAAGCCACTGTTCGTCCTCAACGTATACGTCGCTCCACATGAAGTCCCGAAGCTCGATGCACTTTTTCGTGCAAATTAGGGTCGGCGTCGTCGTTTTTTTTTTTTCGACTCTCAAAAAGTACTTTCTTGCCAAATATTACCTTCAACATCGCGTTTGTGCTCTTTAAGGGCTTTGAATGGGAAATATTGAGCTAAGAAGCCTTCGCTGCTACTGAAGCAATGCATGAAGGCTGTTCTGGTTTTCTGGCTATTCATACACTGCCGAAGTATTTCTCAGAAGACTGCAAAGATTGCCAGAGTGACTTCGGTTGTTATGCGCGATAACGTGTTGGCGTGTAAGTGTTTCGCTGGGCTCTAGTGTCACTGCAGATGCTTGATAGCCGCAGACATGGACGGTGTGACAACACCTCGTAACAGACATAGCAGTGCGATGACGCCAACTACAGTCGAGCATCGCTATATAGAGCAGAATCATGTGTTCTTGTCTGAGGAGCACGACCTTAACAGGAAGTGACACATTCGGAGACCCCAAGAACTTCGTCATAAATGCGTTCGACAGCATTACACTCATTTGACACCACTGGCGCGTATAAGTCACGTCACACATAGCACGAGCTAAAGCACTTGTGTGCGCTGTAGCTTCCTTTTGGCTACCGGAATTGACTTTTTTCCTTGCGTCACGACAGGCTGTGTGTCGGTCTGTCCCATTCTCGTCTCGTGGCAGCTAACACTTTGGGACACTGTGTTAAACTACACCCAGTCTTCGAGGCGGCCTCTCATTCCGCAGTCCTTTTCTGGTGGCTTAACGCTACGAAGATGCTGCGAGACATTGTACCGCCTTCGGTTTCAGCCCAGGTTGAACCGTTTCCTCTTGTAGTAAAAAATTCGGCTACGATTACGACATTTCCTCAAGCGAAATCTATACGTGTTTTTGTTTCATCTGCGATGGCGTTGCAGTAGCCATGGCGGAAGTAGGTAGACGCGTTCCAGCAGAGTTCTGCAAAGGGTTGAACTCGGGCGTCAGCCCTAGCAGGGGCCGACTGTACCGGTGAACAGGAGTTTCGACGAACGAAGGTGATTCCGCTTTCGAGGTACGGCTCCGCGAAGGGGTGCCGAGCATGAGGCAATCCTACCCCGCACCTCCACCAGTGTCGCAGCCTATAGTAGGAGACGGGAAAGCTGGTGTAGAGGACGTATGAAAGCATTTTATCAGAGCAGTCAACACGTCGTGGTTGTCGTGTCTGTTTTTCTTCTCGCGCGCTACTTCAGCGTCGTTCTCATCGCCTGTCACATAACCGCGGCTACCATATAGGTTGTGGCAATACCAGTTTTTTAGCTAGCAACACAATGGATGGATGGATGGATGCATGGATGTTATGAGCGTTCCCTTTGGAACGGGGCGGTGGGTTGCGCCACGAAGCTCTTGCTACTATACTGCCTAATATCCTACCTAGGTTAAACAATGAAAAAGAAAAAAAAAACCCTATGAACTACCACGCCCAAATTTTCTGATACCCTATTGCGAACTGTGCTTTTGTACGTCTCCGTCTTTTGTCGTTTCCCTACTTTTATTCCAACAATCCTCCAATCGCCTCTTACTAATGTCTATTGCGGACATGTTTGCTTTACCACTACTCCCGCTGAACCCAAGGGCTTCAAGGAGGCCAGTGGTGCCTAAATCGACCGCTGGGTAGACGTCTTCACATTCTAATAAAACATGCTCCGTCTTTTCCCTGGCTTTACCGCAGCGAGCACATGTTTCTTCTTCCTGCTTATATCTCGCTTTATAGGTGCGTGTTCTAAGGCATCCCGATCTCGCTTCGAAAAGTAATGAGCTTCCCTTTGAGTTATCATAAATGGTTTCTTTCCTGATTTCGTTTTTTCCTCTTAGGTAGTCACTCATGGCAGCTTTCTTTTCCATTGCCGTCACCCATGAGATTAATTCAGCTGCTCTGACTTTCCGCTTGACCTTCTTTGTTGCTGTGTTGCCCACCCCGCAGGCCGCAGACTTGCTGGTAAGCTTCCTAGTTCTTTTCCTCCACTGTGAATCAATGTTTTTCCTGTACAGATACCTGAACACTGTCCAAGGCCATTCACTTTCTTCCATATTCCTCAGCCGTTCTTCATACTCAATTTTACTGCGAGCTTCCCTCACTTCAAAACTAGTCCAGCCCATATCACCCTGCTGAGCTTTATTTGTAGTCTTCCAGTGAGCGCCCAGTGCGAGGCGACCTACTGACCTTTGGTTCCCGTCGAGTCCCGATTGTACCCCTGATTTAAAGCAAACAACCACATTTCCAAAAGTAAGTCCTGGAACCATTACACCTTTGCACAATGTCTTGAACTAAAGCGCCGTCTGGTGGCTTCCCAACTTTCGTTTTGGCGTCTTTTGCGGCCTTATAAATCCTCCTATCGGGGTAAGTGTGGCTTCTTTTTGCTCGACTTATTCACTCCCGCCCCCCCCCTCTTTAGCGTCCCCTTAAGGAGCACCAAGACGTCAAAACTAATGAAGTACCTTGTACAATGGCGTCTCGCATAAACTACACCCGTACAAAAAAAATATTGAGAAGGCATTGAATTACTATTGGTCAATGTTGAGTTTTTTATTGATGAATTGTGGAAATTTTGTTGGAGAATTGTTGGGCTGATTGTTGAGTGGTCTTGAATATTGGCCACTGAAACTTAATTGGAACACCATTGGATGTCTCAATGTTGAATAATTGTTAAGTTACCATTGAAATTCCACTGCGCTTAGACGGCTCCTTGTGTTCATTTTGTTGAATCGTTGTTGGGTTACCATTCACAATGCATTGAAATGACATGGTGGTAGTTCTGTTGACCAGTTGTTGAGTTATTGTTATCACAGCACTGAAAAGTACGTTGTGGCCCAGTTGAGATGGCATTGAGATTTCAGAAGTGACCATTGAAATATGATTGACATTTCGTTGGGCTAGTGGATTTTTATTCATATATTGAAATTGCTTTGCTATTCACACTTGCATGCCCTGGTGCCTGCTCATAACTTTCACAAACAAAAGCAAAGGAGAGACTGATCAATTTTAAGTACCTTTATTTACACTAAAGATGCGTGCCCATGAAACATTATTACAGTACATAAGGCACCACTAAATCGAACCTGGAGACATAGGCTAGTACCTACAGCACCCTTACAGTGTAAGTACATCTGAAAAAACCTATACATATGAATTAACTCAAAACGATCATTGTGGTCTTCCCTTGCGACTTAAGTTTATGACTAGAAGGCAAAGCGACTCAAAAGGGAGGGCTTAAGCATACCCTTTTCACAAACAACTTGAACACATGAACCCTTGAAGCTGCTTGCGTGTGAACACACACATCTGAATACGTTACATTAAAATGTTTCGCACACTATCCCATCACAGGAACAGTTACGGCTGATTGGGAGAAGGCAAAATAACAGACTTGAAACAAATGACTTCACGTAAATATATACAAGCTTTAGCACACGTCTTTCACCACGATTAAAATTTAATGAAGTACCAAAGTAAACTTTTCTCAACTTTTTGTCTTCAAGGTCTATATATCTTCAGGTTGCCCAATTATTTTATAAAATAACATCACTCAACTTAGCTATTAATTGATGAGACATCATTTAGAAAGTTGTCTGGCATGGTGAACACCTGAATCATGTTTCTGACGAGCCAGGTTTGCAAGAACAGTACACCATTTGTATATATTAAAGTGAGGTACAGAAGTGTTTGTTGGTGGTATTTCCAAAATTTAGTGAGCTCATTTTCAATTAATTTTTCTTGACTTGCACAAAAGTTTATTAGAGCACTTTTTGGGGCCGTTTTCACTATACCCAGCAACTAAGTGGCACCTCAGTCAATGAAGAGATAAGGCAAGGCTAATACCTTGAACGATAAGAGAAACATAATTATTTAGCACAGAAAATTGATAGTAACACACGGTTAACACAATTCAAAAAGCCAAATAGATGGTCACCTGCACTTGCAATATCAAGTACCCCAGAAATCGTCATAAAGGATGGGAAAAGGTTTCAATGACTGGACAGCCAGATTGGTGAGAAAGTGAAAAACGCAAATAAATGCGTGTACGAAAAACCAATGACCTCAATTGCGCAGGTAAAATCTTATTAAAATGCTACCAGAATTTTAATGAATAAAATACATAAAGGTTGCAAGAAAATTGGGACAAAGGAATAACAAAGACGGTGGGAGATACAGCACCCGTGTTGAAAAGAAATTTCAAGTGATATACATGCATATTTAAGCTCAAGACAATTTTTTCTCCAATATTTACGAAAAGAGCCCATGCACTGACGGCATAAAAGAAGGTTCCTGCGCCTGGAGAATGCAGCACAGTACACAGCAGCGTCATGAGAACCGAAAACTAGAGCTTAGTATGTTTAAAACGTACGAATACTTGCATACCTACAGGCTTGTGACATGTCATGCTTTGAATGGATGAAATTCATAAATCTCACACAAATGAAGTTACCATCACTCTTATTGGCCTCCTCAGGGGACTCCTTGAAGTTGAACTAGAAAAATGTACATCAGTGTTAAAAACAGAGAAGACCCATATAGCGTTCTTCCTGAAATAAACAGCGCAAATATTACATGTATCAATTCTATGGACACTTCGCCAACTTATATTTGACAACCACCCAAACAGAGACGAAAAGGACGAATTAAGGTAGGAACACACATGAACGCTGACTCAACTAGACGTTTATTCGTGAAGACAAAGATTTTAAACACTTTGGCCAACTTCACAAAGAAAAAGCCATGGATGCGCAGCAGAAACAGCCCGGCAGAACAAAAAAGGACCGAAAGCCATGTCCTGTAGAACAAACATGTGCGTCAAAAGCAAAAAAAAAAAAACACATGAAAACTGAAAGGTTTGTCCTGTAAGTGATATTAACGTGAAATACTGCAGCAACTCTTTCCCACTAAGGGTCACAGAAATCTTGCTTATGAATTTTTCTTCGTGATCAATAAATAATTCTTCCATAAGCCCTCTTGTGTTCTGGTCTTTGTGATGAAACAACCGTTCTTTCTGCTCTATACCTCAACACCAGAGGAGTTCCAGAAGCAATATTTATTGATCACAAACGAAACAAATGCATAACCAAGTTATCTGTTGCCCTTAGTGGGAAAGACTTGCAGTTCGCAAGAGTATTTCTCGTTGGGTAGTATCACTCATCGGACAAATATTTCACTTTTTCGAAAGATTTGTCCGATAGTTCTCGTTTTTCACGCACGTTTATTCTACGACATGGCTTTCTCATATTTTATTCTTGTCGCTCGTGGCTGTTTCTGCCACGCATGCACGGCTATTTACCTTTGTCAAGTTGACCAGCGTCTTTAATACCCCTGTCTTCAAAAATAAATTTTGCTGAACTTGAGCTCATGTGTGCTTTTATTTTATTTAATTATTTACCCACAGCGCCACAGTGGCATTACAGTGGGGGGGGGGGGGGGGGGGGAGGGTTGTACAAAAGAAAAAAAATATTACAAGGGCAGTCACAATGACAATGAAAACACTTCATTGTCAGTAATATTAACAAGAAATGAAGATAAAGCATTCCATTCTCGAACAGTGTGAGGAAAAAACGACATCTTGAACATTTCGGTTCTTGACCTGAGTTCACGCACTTTATGATTATGATCATCCCGCTCGGATCTATGTGTGGATGAAAAATGTACTTCTCCCTAGGAATAGCAATCTTATCGTTATATATGTTATGAAAAAATTTAAGCCTTAGCTTTCTTCTTCTTACTTCAAGGGGTTCCCATTCTAATTCCTGTTTTATGCCAGACACACTAGTGTATCTACTATAATTCCCAGAAACATAGCGGGCCGCTAAGTTCTGGATTCTTTCTAATTTTTGTCTGTCGGTCTTTGTCGGTGGGTCCCATACAGTACAAGCATATTCCAGCGAGGACCTAATATACGTTTTAAATAGTAAATCCCTAGAGTCTTGCTGAAACATTCTCGTGTTACGGCGCAAAAAACCCAACATTTTGCATGCTTTCCCAGCAACATAATGAACATGTCGATGCCAACATAGTTTTGAGGTGATGTACACACCTAAATACTTATATTCGAGAACAGTTTCCAATAAGTGGCCGTTTATATTATAGACGTAATTAGGTACATTCTTTTTCCTCGTGAAACACATGTGCACTGTTTTTTGCAAAGTTATATTCATGTGCCACTGTTCGCACCACCGGTGCAATGTATTTAGGTCTTCCTGTAAAGCAAGCGAATCCTGGGAATTTTTCACTTCTCTGCAGACTACACAGTCATCAGCGAAGAGTCGCATGTGGGAAGTAATATTCTCTGATGTCATTAATGAACACAAGAAAAAGCAACGGTCCCAAAACTGACCCCTGTGGGACGCCCGACGTGACGGAAGTTACATTTGATTTGGCTCCGTTTATTGTGACATACTGACACCTTAAAATTAAATATTCCCTAATCAATTCAACAACCTTCTCATTCACATTTAAACAGCGCAACTTGTGGACTAAGAGACCATGATCTACTACGTCAAAAGGCTTTTTAAAATCTATTTTAAAATCTTTAAAACCTACCTATTTCGTCGTCCGTCGTCCGCCTCTGTTCGCGCTGCTGTTTCCAGTACGCACGTATCACTTGGTTAGGCTGGTAAACATTCTCGCAAACAAAAGGAAATACCTCCCTCAAAAGGTAGCCCGCCCTTCACTAATAAAAGCCAGAGCAAATCGAAAGTAAGCCTTCACAGCGTCCATGCGGCAGCTAGTACACCACAGTGCAGCACAAAAATAGTTAAAAATCCCACTTGATGGAGAATGGCAACAGAGATGCGAGTTTGCTAGTGAATCAGCCACATATCAACGGGTGTCTCTTGCACGACGCCAAGCTGCTCTTGACGTAGAACACTTTAGCATCTGGACATTTGCTGCATGTGCAACCTGCGAGAACGGAATGCGGAGCGAAAATGAGATTGCGCGGATTCAGAATCTGCCACACACTGCACATAACTACGCACAAAATAGAAGTACACACTATACTGGCAAGTAAAAATTTGCGACTCTTTACGAGTGATGTCTAGAAGAGGAAGAAATGTGTCACTACGGTAAATGTTAGCTAAGACACGCACAGCGATGTTTCACAGCGGGGAGAAATATTCCCGGCTCTCTCACAGAACCAAAGACCACGCGACAGTGCATAGCCGATACCAAGCAGATATCGAATCTTTGGGTAGAAGTCCAGCAGCCGGAATGACCTAAAGATACGCCGAGAGCGATGCGAGCGTGAGCGTGCCTGTACGAGTGAGAACATGCACTGCTTCTTTGAAGCTAGCCGCTCCGGCGTGTCTCCGATCATCCCACGCGGTTTGTGTGCAGCACGTCGCGTACACGCCCTTGCGCGTTTTGCACGGTAGCGTCTGCGCAGTCAGCTAGCTTCATGCACGCGTCATTGTTCACCGCGCAAACTGTGCTCGAGGCGACAACGCGCCGAGTGGCGCTGCTTTCGCTTTTGCAAGCAACGCATATTCGGATGGGTCCAACTCAAAGAAGCAGTAGAGAACGGTGGCATGTTTCGGTTATCGCCAATTAAAATTGTACAGTACGCCTTCAACAGAAACGCGCCGCGCTAGATAAAGATGCTTACTGCGGTAGTTTTGGCAGTGATAGGCGATAAGGCGAGTTCGTCGGCGGCTGTGTTCTTTGAGACGTCGTCACCACACCTCTGTTCATTTGCGCTGTGTATCCGTGAACAGTCACCGCGTGGAAGCTGCGACTTATCGGTTGGCCGTTCTCCGGAAAGTCCAAGGAGGGGAAATATATCTTGCGGTGCGCCGCACCATTAGGCGCAACCTTAGTCAAGGCACGCTTAACCGCTACGGCACAAAAGGTGATCACTCTAACCGTATGGTATACGATGAGCCACTACGGAATAAAAAAAATCATTATGATGTCTTACGTGCGAAACCAACGCTCTGATTATGAGGCAGGTCGTAGTTGGGGACTCCGTATTAATTTTGACTTCCTGAAAATTTTTACGTGCATACACTGCACAATGCACGAGCGTTTTTGCATTCCGCTCCTTTGGAATGCGGCCTCTGCAGGGATCGTATCCACGACCTCGAGCCCCAAATTGCCACGGCGGCCACCATAGTTACGAAATGCGTAAGCGTGACGTGCAACACCGCCTTCCGGTACGAGTGTGGCACAAACGTAGCACAGCTGCACACCTGCTGCACAATTATTTGTCGCGGTTCTCCTAAGCTCGTAGTGTCTGCCTAAATACTTTGAAAGGCAGCGCACCTCTCACGTATCGGAACCTTAGACGGCCCACGTGAGCCCCTATGAAAGATGGCGTGGCCACTGTACAAAATTATCACTGCTCAGAGAAGCTGATCCTTATGTTCTAATTGTGTTCTCTCATACAAAAAAAGAAAGGTCATTAGGCAGGAACAAATGAAGCAGTGCAATATTACGCACGTGGGGCGCCGCTGCCTCTTCGCCTACTATTGTTTTAAACCAAGTGACGGCGGCAGCGAGCGTTAGTATCGCGCGCTTTCGCTCCGGGGCATACGGTTTGCTTGAAGAAACTGAACGGTGTGCTTAACATCTCACGCTTGTCAATGTCAAAATAGAAAAAAGGCTACGTGCCCAAGAAATCGAGATTACTTACCTATCTGCAGAAGCTCGGCTGCGACTCTTTCGGGGTGCCTTCTCTCCAACAGGCATCATGACCTCTGCCGCGCAACTCATCAAAACAGCCAGGCTCGCACATCAGTCGAAGAATAGTAGCTGAGTCAGCCAACGACTTCAACGGATAAACGTCCCACTTATAGTCGTTAAAGCATTTCACTAAAATGTGCGTCATGATGTCCGAAAAGAAAAAAATACTTTCATCCAAACGCACGAAACGTGAACCACCACACAAGGCAACCAACCAACTGAGTCCGCAAGCCGTTTACAGCTTCACTATCGTATGGAGTTATAAAAACATTTCAAACGCATAATAACCGTATGGAAAAACAACTAATTAATTAGTAATAATTTTTCATCCACTAACCTTCATCAAGTTTCAAGAACAACCTAATTTGTAGCGTAAACAACAAATACTACGACCAAAATATGCGGCTACGAAACTAGCGGTAACGATGTCTACTGTTGCAAAAGTGTGCTCAAAACGAAGCTACACTGGTTGCAACCGCGTGCCCACACGCACACACCCGAACGCTGCCTTGACGTTTGTCGCGCCGCCTAGAAATAAAAATTACTACTAATTTTATTATATTTACAAAACCAAGGCTACTGGAATAGTTTATAGCAGCTTTGCAGATGACGAGGTGACAAGTAAGGTGTGATAAGATTCCGTTACCTGTATTTTTTTCATTTCCCTTTGGTGTTCTTCTATTTAACTGAACAGACGGGAACTGTCCTGCAGGCTTGGGGGAGGACGACAGTTCGGCGAGGCTCAAATAAATCGCATGCTTCTTGCAAGGCGAGAGTCGGGAGCAGCCGCAGATACAGCGATTAGCTGCGATACTGTTGCGGCTGTTTCTGAATCAGAAGCTCATTGAAGTCAACGGTTACAGCAGCTGCGCGCTGCGATCTCAAAGCGTGTTCGTTGTTTTATCTCTAGTACCACGGCGGTTGGATAAAAATTGCTATATTTACTTTCCGGACAGAGGGTGCGTCGCAGGAAATTCGAAGATCTCTCACGTGTATGTTTGCAGCATGTGTGCCGCTTGCATCCTACGGTTCCCACAGCGCGTCGGATGCTCGAAGGTAGCGTCGTCGCGTGTCGGCGTCTGTCTTATCGCCGGCCGCGCTGCCGCCGTGTCTACTTTTGGGGAACTCCACATGCGCGTAGTCACCGTGTTTGCGAGTGAACTTCACATTCTTCTGCTCCCCGAAATGTGCTCATTTTGGATCGTACCAATTGCTATGCCATCTAGTGTATGTTAAAACGACGATGGCATTTGTACACCGGCGAAGAAATAAATCGTCATGAATTTGGGTGGTCATGAAGCTAGTCTAACGCTGCAGTTTTTAGAAAGAGAAAACGGCTACGAAAGTGGGGCGGTCCCGGAGATAGGCGCTTGAAAGCGCCAGCTTTAGCGACAGCACGAGGAAGTGGCACGCTGCGCACCGCCAAGCATTTCAGAACTTACTGGCTGTCGAACGAGAGGTGCACCGGGCGCAACGGCCGACGTTCAATGCCACCCCATCGGTCACACATTATTTTCTTTTTATGAAAACGAGGCGAAAGAAGAACCTACCTGCCGCAAAGCCACAGCAATGAGGTTGGAACGCTTCGCATTAAATTTTTGGAATGTCTTCATATGCGAGTCCTAATTATTGATACGGGACTCAACTGCTACACAACAAAAAAACAACTCCAAAATATAACACAAATTACCCAATAAATTGTTTATTGAGAACACTCACCGGTAATATTGTTGTGCAAGTGTTGAGCGAACTCAATTGCTTTTGAAAATTTGTTCAAGTCCGTTGTTTCAACAATTCCCCAACAATATATCAATGGTTAATCAACAGTCATTTTTGTACGGGACAGTGGAGTGTCACTACCTGGCACCCCGCAATTTACTATTCCTTACGTCAGCGTTCTTCTACATTGTGCTGCATGCCCAGACGTTAGCTTCCTGGAAAATTTTGTCACTTATAGTTAAAGCACTCTAGTGCTGTCATCACATACAAAGAAGAAAATTCGAAATCGTCTTTTCCCAGCTGGCGCAAGCGATTGGCGACGGCACCAATGTTGAAAACGTACTTGAACATCCTGAGCAGGCTCTTCACCACCGCACTCTGCGTGCAATCAATGCCGATTGAAAGCAGGTACCGCGTCTTGAACGATTTGTGTAGAGCCTGTTGGGTAGAAGAAAGTACACGAGTCCCTATAGCAGCTTTCTCATCCTCTTGACTTAATTATCCTATATATAGCTATTCTGCTCAGCCAACATTTCATTTGGACGGCAAAAGTAGCGTCCGTCGTCTTTGGACTTGCCAAGCTTCATCAGAACTGGAACGACACATAAGATGGTCATCATGGCGGTATTGCGTACACCGTAAAACTGTTTGCACCCTTAAGGGTGTTTATTGTCGCACTGGTAATAACCTTACCTTGAGGGCCTCACAAAAATTTATTGAGGTCGTCAACAGAACTCTAGCTAAATGTGCGATGACAAAAGATGGAGTTGAAAATTATGTAATCATTCTGGCAGCCTTGGGCGCACAGAAATATCTGACAAAAAGTTTTCATGGGGAGAGATATGAAACTCTCCTGTCACATATTCTTGTGCGCCTAACGCTGTCAGAAGGATTATATAGTTTTCAACTACGTCTTTGTCATCGCACGTCTAGGTAGAACCCCTTCGTGGTCCTCTATGTATTTTTGTAAGGCCCTAACGCTATGGGTGTAACCGTTGCTACAGCAAGCACCGTTAAGGGTGTAAACATTTTTTACATTGTATTGCGCAACTGTAGGAAAAAATGACGGAGAAGAGTAAAGATCGCTCTTTCTCTGTCATTTTTTTTTCTACATTCGCGCCCCGTCATACCGCCGTTATGAACTGCGACCAACTCCCCCAAGCTTCTACCCTAATACCATACTGTACTGCTCCAAAAAAACTGTACTAGCGACTTTCACTAATAAAAATCAGCCGTTAAGTTTCAGTTATAGTTGCGATGGGCACTACCTAAATTCTGTGAATACCTTCAAATATCTTGGAGTTATTACCTTCACTCAAAACGTAAAATGGCACTTTCACATTGAAACAATTTGCGCTAGGGCATTAGGAAACTGGGATATTTAAAGCGAACCGTTAAGTGCTGTACTAAGGACTGCAAATAACAGCTTATGAATCCCTCGTCAGACCATTACTGGGGTATGCCTCAGTGGTATGGGCACCATACACTGCACTTGACATTGGTAAGCTTGAAGCCATACAAAAGAAAGCAATACGGTTCATTTTTCACCAATATGACCGCAACTTTTCTCCCTCATCTCACGCATGCGCATTATCGCGAGAACACTTAGCTCATCGACGCGCACTTGAGCGTATCACTTTGCTACATAAGATTGTACACGGCCAAAGTTGCGTTCATGTACGGATTTCCTTCAGTCGGCGCACTGGGCGTGCCACGCGCCGTTTCCACCCACCTAATATTGTTCCTTTCCAGTCTTTTGCAAATTGTTTTAAGCATTCCTTTTTTCCAGGCGCTGCTGAAATTTGGAACTACCTAGCTGGTTCCTTGCTGGAAAAACCTAATGAAGAGTTTTTGAAAGGATTGTGTGACCACATTTTGTAATTATGTTTCAATTTCATTGTATGATGTTTTCATCTAGTGTTTGGTGTATCCACTCTTGCTTTCTCTCATGTATCGAGGTGGCAGTAGCTGTAAATAAATAAATAAATAAATAAATAAATTATTATCTGAAGTACCTGCGCCATTCTCACTTGAAAACAGATTCGAGGCTTACCTGCCGTGAAACTCCTAATATGAAACAGATAATACTTTGCACTAATATGCAAGAAGCAATATAAATCATGGCATCGTTTGACTTCTACATTTTCAATCGGCCATATTGCCTTAGAGAAGGCACAGGTTTCTTTTCAACCTCAATCGCACATGTCTTTAAAAGCTATCGGAAGTAAATCTAAGAGAAAATCTCCGAGAAAGGCCTTATGCGACCAAATAGTTTTCACAGTAGCTGATTGACAACCGTCATGAACCCGTATAGCGACACTGCCAATTTATGCGGGAAAATACCTTTCGCTCAAGTATCAGTGTGCAATTGCGTGATTTTGCTGCTGAGATCACTTCTAGTAAAAGTTATGTCGACAGAGTTATTTATTCTCGAACAGCGGCCTTAAATCAACTCACTGAGCCTGAAAAGCAAGAAGCCTTTAACACAATTGCCTGATCACCTTTGTTCTGAACGTTAGTTTAAAACACGAATTAATTTCTAAACTGTGTGAATTAAATTTATGCTCAAATGTAATCACAAACTCCACGCTGTCGGCACTTTTGCTTTTTATGTAGTGAGACATTGTCCTAGAAAATAAAGAAATAGAAATAGAAAAAAATGCAAATATGGTCATTGCAAACAGGTTCTTTGGTTTTATAACACTTACCATAACGCAACTTCACCATGTGAACACACCAAGGAAAAAAAAAAGACAGGATGCTGTAAGATTGTCTGAATCAAATATATTCAAATTACAAATATTTGAACCCCCCTAAAAAAAGTAAGTATCATAATTTTGGGGCCAGACAGCTGCATGAAATGTGTTCCAGAATGCTTTAAATTTTAGCTAAATTAATGTCACCTAGCTAGTTGCCCAGTCTAAGTATGGCGCCAATATGTCCATGCTGATATTCCGACCTTTACAATATGAGTCTCGTAACGCCATAAACAACATAGTCACACCTTACTTGTTGATTTCACAGTTTGCTTTTCTAAAAGTATAGAATCTGTAGTTATTGTGTAAATACTAAGCGTCATTCAAAAACTTTTCAAATTCCTAATTACTTTATTACATTTATTTTCTTCCTCGCGCCTCCAGACAGTTATCCACTCTATAATCGCAGCCTCCTGAATCAGTTTCCCGTAGTGGGTGAGAGTTTTATTTAAGGAAAAATAAAAGGAAATAAAATGGCGTTGGTAGAGTGGTGCTGTCGCAATAATGATTTCATAGTCGAAAGAATCATGAAACAGATCTGTTCATTTGGAGGTCTGTAAACGTGCCACCACCTTCGTCAAGTTTCGTTCCTACTGCACAAACTTTGAACTTAGTCTGTACATCACACCCCCCTTACTGTCCGTTATATCCACGAAAGTATAAACAATGCGACTCATTTAGTCGACCGAGGACATCACGTGTTCACCTCTCATAACAATAAATTTACCAAAAATTCGTTGGTTCGGTAATTCTTTGCAACCATCACAATTAGGTCAGAAAAACTGGTTCCAAGAACATTGGCCGTAATAATGCTCCAATTTCTGCCTAATGTGAACTCGCTGTCACACCAATTCGTTCAGTGACAAAGGGAAAAAATTAAGCATAACGGCTAGAAAACGTTTTAAAGTACTAGCTATGCACCCCAAAGGTTTTAAATTCTATGCACACAACAAACTTGTCACACAGTTATTGCACTAACTTTAATTATATTTCAACACACTAACATTCGTTGTGTTATGATGATAGAGGAGCTAAGTTCTCTACTGTGCGTAGAACGCACCTAAAATGATCCAGAACGCTAGCAGATGTAGTATACTGCAGAAGCTCGAATTCCTTCCAACACACGGCCATCCGCCGGCCAGTGGGGTGACGCAGGTTGGTGCTTGAAGTGGTCGTCAGTTGTCGCACAGTTCTCTGCAGCACGATTCTCTAGCAGCCCTCCTCGTCCCCGGCAGCCTTTCTCTCCCACACCGCGCCGCAACCCGTCCGAATGGCGTGCCCCTAATGACAGGCCGATCTGCTTTCACTGCTGTCGCATCGGCCACGTCGCTCGTCACTGCCGCAACCGTTGGCCACCACCTCCTCGGACATACACCGCCGCTGATTCCCGCCCCTTTGGACCTTCTGTTCCCTATGCCACCCGCCATGACCCCATTGCCGCTGATGCTCCTGCCCCGAACCTTCGCTACAGCCGCTCCCCTTCACCTCGACGCCATCAGTCCCGTTCGCCCCAACCCCGTCGCTTCTCTCCGTCGCCTATCGCCTCCCGGATCCAGCCGGAAAACTAGGCACTGCAGCTTCTGGAGGTGAAGCTGCCTTGTCCACTCTGCCCTCAAATCCTCTGCTGACGTTACACACGAACCAAAACCTTCTTGACGTTGACGTTGATGGCTATCCTGTCACGGCACTCATCGATACAGGTGCACATCTTTCTATTGTGAGTGCTGCCTTCCGACGACGACTGAACAAGCTCTTCACCCCAGCGTCGGCACGCGTCGTCCGCGTTGCGGATGGCGGTACTGTGCCTATCATCGGCATGTGTACGGCACGTGTCAGCATCGCCGGCCGCCACACTCCTGTCCTCTTCAGCGTGATTGCTCATTGCCTCCACGACCTTATTCTCGGCCTCGATTTTCTCGAGGCGCATTCTGCTCTTATTGACTGCTCTGCCAGTACCCTTCGCCTTGAGTTGCCGATTCTCACAGAACCTTCTGACGCACCCCAGTGCCGCCTACGCCCCACCGGCTTTATTCGCCTGCCGCCAAAATCAATAGCCTATATTGAACTCTTGTCTTCCCCACCAGTCTCTAATGGGGAGTACCTCGTCACTCCTCTGCCCGACATTCCGCTACAGTATGACGTTATCGTGCCTCACAGTATCCTTACTATTACGGCGAACCGCACTTTCCTACTTATCTGTAACTTTGGATTGGCAAAGCAAATTCTACCGCAAGGTATTTGCCTTGCCAACGTTGATTGTCTCGGCGACCATCACGTGGCAACATTATCGACCGATGCTTCTTGCGAGCTTAGGGGGCCCATCATGCCAGCCTCGGCCGCCGACCCCAAGATACAGAAAATGATTGCGACGGACCTGTCTTCTGCGCAGGCTGAAGAGCTTTACCAAGTGTTATCGTCCTACAGAGATATTTTCGACTTTGACGATCGCCCTTTAGGCCAGACGCTCGCGGTCAAGCATCGGATTCTTACTGGCGATGCTACTCCTATTCACCGACGACCATATCGAGTTTCTGCGTCTGAACGCCGAGTAATTCAAAGTGAAGTCAACAAGACGCTAGACAAAAACATCATTGAGCCGTCTTCCAGTCCCTGGGCGTCACCTGTAGTGTTGGTTAAGAAGGATGGCACGTGGCGGTTCTGTGTAGACTACCGCCGTCTGAACAACATTACTAAGAAGGACGTCTACCCGCTCCCACGTATAGACGACGCCCTTGACTGCCTCCACGGTTCCAGCTATTTCTCTTCCATTGATCTTCGTTCTGGATACTGGCAGATTGCTGTTGACGATATGGACAGAGAAAAAACCGCGTTCATCACACCTGATGGCCTATACCAATTTAAAGTAATGCCGTTTGGATTATGCAACGCCCCTGCCACCTTTGAGCGTATGATGGACTCCTTGCTCCGTGGTTTCAAATGGTCCACTTGTCTATGCTACCTCGACGACGTCATCGTCTTCTCGCCCACGTTCGACACTCACCTTGAGCGTCTAACAGCTATACTTGACGTATTTCGAAAGGCGAACCTGCAACTTAACTCGTCCAAATGTCGTTTCAGCCGCCGCCAAATTACTGTTCTGGGCCACCTCGTTGACGCTTCCGGAGTACAGCCTGATCCCGACAAAACTCGCGCTGTGCGAGACTTTCCGGTTCCGAAGACAGCCGCAGACGTTCGAAGTTTTGTCGGGCTATGCTCGTACTTTCGTCGTTTTATTCAAGATTTTGCGGCAATTGCTAGACCCCTGACTAATCTATTGAAGAAAGGCGTACAATTCTTGTGGGGCACTGAAGAAGCCGCCGCCTTCTCTCGTCTCGTCACTCTTCTCTCCTCACCACCCATTCTCGCCCACTTCGACCCTGATGCCCCTACAGAATTGCGTACATTTGCCAGCGGTCATGGCGTAGGTGCCGTCTTAGCCCAGCGTCAGTGTGGCCAGGATCGTTCTACAAGAACTCAACCGTTCTACAATAACTTCACGACGCACCAACAGCAGGACACCTCGACGTATCTCGAACCTATGACCGTGTACGTCGCCGTTTTTTCTGGCCGGGCCTTGCCCGTTCCGTACGACGTTACGTCGCCGCTTGTGAACTTTGCCAACGACGCAAGAAGCCTTCCCAGCTCCCCGCTGGTTACCTGCAGCCGCTCGACATCCCCGCCGAGCCCTTCCATCGTGTCGGCTTAGACCTTCTCGGCCCATTTCCGGAATCTACATCAGGAAACAAGTGGGTTGCAGTCGCGGTGGACTACGCGACCCGCTATGCCGTAACCCGCGCTCTTCCGACCAGTTGCGCAACTGATGTTGCGGACTTCCTCCTGCATGATATCATTTTGATTCATGGTGCCCCGCGCCAATTGCTAACAGACCGTGGCCGTACGTTCTTAGCCAAAGTCATTGACGACATCATGCGTGCCTGCTCAATACAGCATAAATTTACCACCTCCTACCACCCTCAAACGAACGGCCTCACTGAGCGTTTGAACCGCACCCTTACAGACATGCTATCCAAATACGTTTCAGACGACCACCGTGACTGGGACCAGGCTCTACCTTACATTACATTTGCGTATAACTCTTCCCGTCTCGAAACTGCTGGCTTTTCGCCTTTTTACCTCTTGTATGGCCGTGAACCGACGCTACCACTGGACACTGTGCTTCCGTCCACCACAGCTTCAATTCGCGCTTATGCCCGTGACGCTATCGCCCATGCTGACCATGCTCGCCAACTTGCGCGCACTCGTCTACAAGTCTCTCAAGGCAAACAGAAGCAACGCTACGACCTCTGTCACCGTGATGTCCATTTTGTGCCCGGCACCCTCGTGTTGCTTTGGTCACCATCACGTAAAGTTGGGCTATGTGAAAAGCTGCTTTCCTGCTACACAGGCCCATATCGCGTGCTTCGCCAAGTAACCGATGTCACCTACGAAATCGCTCTAGCCACGCCCACTACGTCCTCCACTGTGACAGCCAGTGACATTGTCCACGTCGCCCGACTCAAACCGTACAACTCTCCACGCGCCTTGGATATTTAACAGCACCGTGACGGCGCTTTTGCCGCCGGGGGGTAGTATTACGATATCATCGAGTGATGCTGAAGGTACGAGCCGCCGCGAGAACGACGACGAAGTGTGTCTGTGCCTTTTGGCCGCGAGCGAGTGTCGGCCTGGCGATCTGGCTCCAGTGTAAATAACCTGTATATAGCTTCTTTATTCTGTGTCTTTCCACACGTAACAATATCGTACATGGCATCCTGATGCGCTTCCGGTTGTCTGAGTTGAGCTTTGAGCTCATTGTTCTCCCTTTGCAGTTGGATAACCTCATTACGGAGCTCCTGCATCTGAGCTTGCGTTTGCTCCTGGTAAAGCTTCGATTTATCCTGTTACTATTTCATCATTCGTGTTGTTGTTTCATTTGCTCTTTGAGCTCCCTCACTATGTCTGAGTCATGGGAATTCCCCTCTTCCCAGCCTACCTTTTTGGTGGGTGGTGCCCCTTGCTTCTTGGGCGGGGTGGTGGTGGCCTGCTGCGGCAGCCTCAGGTAGGATGTGGACCGGAGTCGCACCTTGCTCGTGGCCCGCGTCTTGCTCTCGTCTCGGCTGCTGCGATATTCTGGTAGTTTCTTCTCCTCCTCCTCCTGTTGCTGGAGCTTCTCCCATTGTCATTATTCACGATGTATGGGGTTCTAAAGATCTCCTTGCAGGTTCTGTGGCCGGCGGGGTGCGGCTGGCCGCACAGCTTGCAGGTGGGGTTGCAGTTGGGGATGCCGCAGCCCCTGGACTTTTCCTCCTCGCTCTTGCATACGTCGGATCGGCGTCCCAGGTCTCCGCACTTATACAAGAGAAAGTACGACGCATGCTATAAGTAGCAGTTCAGGATGGCACCCAGGCATTTGACTTTCCTTGGTACCTCCTTGGTAGTGAATGTGAGCATGATGGTCTTGCTTTGTCCTAGTCGTCTGATCTCCAGTACCTTGGGATTCTCCTCTTGTTCTGATATCCCGGGCTTGATCTTTTGCAGTGAGGTGTTGAATTCCATTGCGTGGATGACTCCTTTCGAGAAGCCGTCGGGTACTGTAAGGTGAGCGGTCATCCTGTGCACTTGCCCTTCCAATGTCCAGGTGTGTGAGGCGTAGGAGCTTGTATCTTGCCTCCGTGCTGGGGGAGAAGACAAAAAATCTTGCTTCTCGTTCTTGACGAGCGGACACGCCGTGTTCCATTCAATCTTCGCAGTTACATGTATGGCTTTGGTCAGGGTCGGTTCATGATACTGTTTGACTACCATGCCTCCCTTGGCAAAAAATTATTCTCCAGCCATTCTCGGGAAGCTTGACTTGTTTCGAGGCGATCGATTTCTCCGCGTGCTGTTTGCCGTCGTGCTTCGGTGATGGTGGTAGGGTGCATATCACTTTCATCTCTTCTGAGGCGAGCTTGGCTTTCCGGTTGCCGTACTGTGGAGGCGCCCTAGCGGCCTCCACGGTACGGCAACCTATAACCATCGGTAAATTGCTGTTCTCGAAAGTTGCAAGCCGTCATCCCCAGTCCTTTCTTAATAAATGTGGCTACGTACATGGATGCAAGTGAAGGTATTGCTAAAGTGACCCATTATTGCACTGTTTGCCACTAATCACGGATTAGCAACAAGCTGTGGCCCCTTCATTACAGCAGCATTCAACAACCACCACGTTCACCTACGAACGGCTCCAGTAATGGCATCAACACATATTCAAGCGTGGAAGCTCTGCGTTCCCTAAATTAACGTTCATTGGAAAATCTAATCTATGTGTCTTAATCTATGTGTACTCAATACAATAAGTAAACTGTGTGCATTAAAAGTGGGCGAAGAATTATACATATGCATTAGTATCTACGATCTTCTGCTCACCGTTTTCGAAGGTGTCCGTTAGCCACACTTGTATACGTGACCTAAATAAAGTAACCGACCACACTGGCTTGTTTAAGAATCTGTTATTGATTATGGTTACAAAAAGTGCGCTACAAATACGGGAGCAATTACTAAAAAGTACGCGCTTTGCTTAAGGCTACTTTCTACTATTTCTTTCTCCTCCCTCGTTGCACAAATACAGTAAATAGAAAGTGTTCACTTGGCGTTTTTATGGCGGCCGCTGCAGAAATTTCGGTCTTGCTTGTCTTAACTAAATATCGCTTTCCATTATTCGTACATAATCTTCCCTTGCTTTCTTTTTGCAGGAGAACATCTGTAGCGACAATTCGTGGGCGCGATGGAGCCAAGGGCTGTTTTAAAGCACGAATACATTGCTTACAAAACTGTGGTTACTCAAATCCTAGATGCCCAGCAAAAGCTGTCCCTCCTGTGACGCCGTATATCTGCAGAATAAATGCCTAATTGGTCCTTTCAACTCGCGTAATCGTTTTAATAGTGTAATAATAAATGATCTAGAGCATCAGAAAAGAATAAAAAGAAACTGGTAAGGTATTTATCTTCCCGCCAAGGTCGTAACAAGACTAAAATAATTAATGAAAATTAAGAAGGTGTGGTTCTGCGAAACGAAAACGGTTGTGACAGCGTTTTGGCTCATTTTATACGATTTATCTTAAAGATACGTAATTTGTCAATTTAAGACATGCCATTGTTATAATAGTCTCATACTACATTATTGGTGGCGAGTGATGGACACGCATAAGCTAGCGAAATATGTAATCAAAAGCGAAGTAGCAGCCAAGCTGAGGGAATGCTTATACACTTGTAGACAATTATCAGATTTCCAGTAGCATTTCTGCCCGTTCATTGCACTAATTTTCTAGCCTGGCACTACATTTATAGCCCAATGCATCGCAAATAACTGTTTATTAAAAAAAAACAAGCGTGCGTGCCAGTTGTTTAAGTAAACCGAGATTCACTCGTTGAGCAAGAGGGGCCAGGTTCCTAAACGGCACCAAGCTTTTGAGAAGCTACAAAAATTGGGCCTCCTGTGACAAACATCAATATTGCTCGTGGATTTTGTGCCCACAAATACATATTACCTTAAGTCTGCTGTACTGGATTCACAAATTTCACGGAGGGAATACTCGACCATGTCGACCGTACTTCATCTCCTTGTTAAAGAGAAATAACCGGTGCTTCGCTGAGCAGTTACAAAGCATTTGCATAAGAGGAAGGAATTAACATATAATCATGTATTGCATGGCTCCATCACCATTGAGAGGTATTCGCTGGTGTTCATGAACAGTTCAAGAAACGAGAACAATGTTGATATAGTGTGATTATTATTTACTACCCACTGAAATATTTCAAAATTTCACTTCGACATTCCCACGATATTCCGCACTGGGCCATGCACACACACCACACAGCAAGAAAGCGATGGTCATGGCAGCATTTAAATTAAGTAAGACTAAACCAACGTTTCTTTTTTGTTTGCATTTCGCTCCCATGGAAATTCGGCCGCCGTGGCCGCGATTGAATGGGGTATCTTGAGTGGAGTAGTGCAGCGCCTGAGCTAAAATGCTGCTGCAGTGGGTGTCAATCGAGCAAGTCTGAATCGTTTGGCCACACAGTTAATATAATCAACTCCAGAAGAAAAGCTCCTTATGGTGACCATGCATTGAAATCGGAAAGTGTAAGGGCGTAACCATGTTGCTACTCTGCACAGCAGCACAGGCGCAGGCGAGGAGATGTGATTCAGAGGAGACGCTCAATCAACGCCATAAATAGTCTCCCTCAGTATGGATGCGCAATACTGCTGAGACGTACGCAAACACTTCTTCTAACACCCGCCGTGGTTGCTCAGTGGCTATGGTGTTAGGCTGCTGAGCACAAGGTCGCGGGATCGAATCCCGGCCACGGCGGCTGTATTTCGATGGGGGCGAAATGCGAAAACACCCGTGTACTTAGATTTAGGTGCACGTTAAAGAACCCCAGGTGGTCGAAAATTCTGGAGTCCTCCACTACTGCGTGCCTCATAATCAGAAAGTGGTTTTGGCACGTAAAACTACATATTTTAATTTCCTCTATCGAATCGACGCTGAAGAGTACGTGGAATGGCCAGCGCCTGTTATCTACATTGCATGTCAGAACCTGCACCTGCCAGAGCTGGATGATCTCCGTCAGCCCTCGGATGTAACATATTTGCGTAGCTCTGCCATCGCATACACCAGAGACCAGTAGAGCTCGGGGAAGTTCAGGCTTCGGAAAAATCCATGCCGTCTTCCTCAGTGGGGCTTTCAGTTGAGACGGCTGACCATTTGTTGAGACGCCGTACGCGTCGGTGTCGGGTGCCAGACGCTGCACCGACGCGACGTTGCGGCAAGCGTCGCACCTTAGCTCTGATGCAGACTAGCTTGGACGCCGTGTACCTGGTGGCTTCTCGCAATCCGCCGAAGCAATCGCGCCTAGCTTCGGCGCGCTCTCCCTTCATTTGATTGATTAAACTCGTGCCTCGGCGGGCTTGATGCTCGAAATGTTCGAGTAGCTGCAGTCCGTGATCGCTTCCTCGGCGACGTCGAGCATTCCGGCGCCGACTATCGCATTCCCTAGATTGAAAGGTGGATGCAGGACTTGGCTTCGCCTCTTATCAGCCTCATCTTCGGTGGGTTGTTCCGGATCAGCTCGGCGGCGACGCATCCCTTTTCGCTTGGCAGCATGGCGCACTTCCTCATAAGACGCTTCTTTTATGCGAAGCATATTGCTAGAGCTCAACCCAGCTCCTCCGGCGCGGCGGTGTCGCCTTCAATACCACGTGACACCGTGACGTCACGACAGAGGAGAAACGGGGCTCCAACTCGCGCCGTCGCTCGCGGCATCGCGGCGGTATATAAGCAGCTGCGCTTGTTTCTAGGTGGCTTTGGCTCAACTCTTGCAAGATGGGCTGGGTGGGAATCGAACCAGGGTCTCCGGAGTGTGAGACGGAGACGCTACCACTGAGCCACGAGTACGATGCTTGAAAGCGGTACAAAAGCGCCTCTAGTGAATGCGGTGTTGCCTTAGAAACGAGCTGTTTCTAAGGCTCAGGCGTGCGTCGCTTGCTCAGGCGCACATTTCGTTGCCGCGCCGAACGCTGCGTTGCTGGACGCTCACCGCGTCCAATGCGGGGCGCGTAGTCGCTGCGCCATAGCCCATTGTCTTACACTCCTTGGCGGGTCGACGGGAACGCTGTCGCGTTCCACTCTTGAAGGCGAAGCAGAGTATCGCATGAGTTGTTTCTTCGTCTAGCCGAACCAAATATAGCCAAGCAACAGCAGTTCACCAGGCTAAACAGTGGTTCAACAACTAAAATAAAGGCTAGTATGCTTCGCATCCTGGGCTTAACCTTAGCTAAGCCACAGCCAATTTTTCGGACGTCCCCACTTTCTTGGATCTTTCCGTGGCAGTAGCACGTATGCACGGAGTAGAGTAGGCGAGAGGTGTGTCGGCCGCGCCGGTAGTTCGGAGCTTCTACTCACCTCTGAAGTGGCGAATGCGCGGCACGCACGTGCGGTGCGAGAAGGTTACGTGGCTCAGTGCTATCACAGGTGGTTGGTAGCGGCAGCGCGAGAGCACAGAGTAATGGCGCACCTGGTAACCCTCCAGGGCGGAACTAAAAGCTTAAGCAGCTCTGCTGTTATAAAAGGATTAAGGAGCCCCCCCGAACTCCGAAGGTGAAAGCAAGGCAAACCGAACATAGAGTATTATATACGCGTGAGGAAATCTCCAAGGAGTAAACCTGTACACTGACGCTGCCTTAGAATACAATGCAGGTTCCGATAAAATGTATGCCGATACCGCTTATTGCGGGAAAAAAAGAACGGGTAAGCACATGCCATGAGCCACAGCGGCTCTTCTGACTGGACCAACGTTACTAGACTAGCTTCAGTTGTAAAACTCGCCGCCCGCGCGCTTACAGCCGCTGTCGCCACTTCTGTGACAGCCGCCAGATGGCAACGCTGTTCCATCGGGCTCCACTGCAGACGCCTCGTCACAGCCTTGAGCTCGTGCGGACGGACAGTTTGCGCGTGTTTCACGCTCGCTGGCGTTCTTTCTTGTCCGCATTAGTGATACCACGAGAAAGCGGTATCCACCTACAACAATAAGATTTATCGCGCCAGTTCATTAATACTGAAAGAAGGGTGAACTGCACGAAAAGAAGAAACGCATGCAGCGAATCGCAGAAGCTGCGTTTCTAAATTTTTTGGTGTCATCTTTCACGAGCATCTTGACTGGTTACCTCACATTGAAAAAGTTCGCACTGGTATATCTAGGTCCATTGGTATCATGTATAAAATAAAGAGCCTTTTGCCTATCTGGCTAAAGAAACAACTATACTACACTGGTACATTCGCGTTTCCACTATTGTCTTCTTGTCTGGGGCACAGCACCTAAAACAAGCATAGAAAACATATATTTATTACAAAAGAAATTTTTGCGCCTAATAGATAATGCAC
Source organism: Dermacentor andersoni (assembly GCF_023375885.2). Taxonomy (NCBI): domain Eukaryota; kingdom Metazoa; phylum Arthropoda; class Arachnida; order Ixodida; family Ixodidae; genus Dermacentor; species Dermacentor andersoni. Next base: position 1,179,408 of record NW_027314755.1, read on the forward strand.
CATATCTTAGCCACACTGCCCCACTGTTTAGAAAACATCAACTGCTTACACTGTGGAATGTTATAAACAAAAAGATAGCGTTAGCTAGTTACCTACAAATGCATTCCGATCCTACGGCTTTTTTTCAACAATATCTAACGAAAACACACACCTACAACACCCGGCACATATGTTACAATAAGGAAAGAATACGTACAAACTACGGCACCCAGAAACTTAGCTACAGAATTTCCAGTTTTTAAACGATCACCATCCTGCTGTAAACATTCTCCAAGAAAGCAAATCATTCAAAGCTTTAAAAAATACCATCACTATGTATCTATTGTCACTGCAGGCATAACCACTCCTTTTGTTTTTATTTTCTGTTGTTTCTTACAGAATTTTTCCCAATTGTACATAAATATTCAATATGAAATAATAACTCCTGTTTCAATGTTACCAACCACTCAGTATTTCCATTTCGTTTAGTGTTTATTTTATGCGCTGAATGTCTTGTGCTCTCGAATGGGAGCAAGGGCACAGACTCCTTGTCAGGCAACCACTTGCCTTTTGGTCTGCGCCCTAGGCAACTGTACTACACGTTGTCTGAATAAACTCTTTGACTCTTTGACTCTAAATGTATGTCGTGTGTTTCTTCCTGTCGTCTTAACGTTTCGCGCAGTTTAGGATCACGAGCCTGAATATCTGGCCAAAGTGCGTGTTTGTAGGATAGTCTTTATCGCCACCGAAGCTTCTCACCACGCCAAAGAAGCGCTACAAAAAGAAAGATGAGGTCAGTCTTTGTACACACCAACCACAAAAAAAAGGAAAGAAAGAAATCGGATTTTTCATTCCGTGAAGCTGAAGCTGAGTGATGCTGAAACGTGCGGCCCCTGTGTTTATCACTGGGTTAATCCCGAGGGTTCATTAAAGTATTTCTCAGATATGAGGGTACACACATAATCGGCTGTGACGGAGAGAACGACGTCACTGACGGTATGCCCGCAGTCCGCAGTTCTCGCTTGCGTTCGACGTCTCGAGTTTGCTCGGCGGCATAGTTAGCAGCCTTCGCCTGCGATTTGCCGCTTGTGATTCTTCGAAATTAAATTTCTTCAAAATCAAACCTTTCCGTTACGTAAGACCATGAGTGGCTCATACTCCCTTAAGCAATGGCTCATACCCCCGTAAACGCGGCCTCCCCATTAAGACGACATAAGTGAAGTAAAATTCTACGCTGGAAAGATGAACGGCCACGCAGCCAGCTGTGGAAGACGACGACGAACGCGGGAGCAGTGGCACGAGCGCGTGCCGTTGATTTCGCAGAGAGTTCCCGGTCGGCACGAGCAATTGCTGTTTCACGCCGAGGGAAGTGTCGCATTGCTGGGAGCACACAAAAAGTGGCGCGCCGAACTGTCGACATCGTTCCGATAGCGGCCAATGCAGCCAGGTACGCAGCACCTCGGCATCGTCCGCTGATATTCTTAAGAAACTCGGCGAAAGCTACAGTTCCACGGATGACATGCTTGCTGAAATTCGCTGTCAACAATGAACCACAGAATACACCAACGCTGCACCGCGTGCTTAGTCCGGCCCACCCGCGTAGCCGGCTAGTGAGGAAGTGAAGCCGGGCACGACTGCAGCGCCACGAAGGCGCGGGCGTGCGGCGGTTCCGCGCAACGGCGCCGAGTTTTAAAACTGAAGCTAGTCTAGTAACGTTGGACTGGACAGCCACCATGCTTGAAATACAAGTCATGGAAGAAGCAATTCTAATCTATGATGGACACACGGTTCACATGTACACTTACAGTCAAGAGGTTCTAAAGCAACTGAACTCCCGATCCTACTCGTCTACCATAGCTCACCGCGTAAAAGAAGCTCCACCACCTGTGGCATAATAAACGTGTGCCCTTTCTCGTATACTGCCGACTAGGCATCAGCACGAGGAAAGTAGGAAACTAAGCAGCCCATGATGCTGCATGTGATAAAATTTTAAAGGACCACGATCGCAGCCTTCAAGTGAGCCCACCATTGAGCTCCACGTCATCCATTATTGTGCCCGTCCACCGATTGCCTCACTGAACCACGAGAGTAATGGTCTAATACGGGAGTCTACTACTAGCATCCTTCATCTCATTCTCACTAATCTCGCCACAGGAGCCCAGGTTCTTTTTCTCAAGGCAAGAGCTAACGCTCCCATACCACCGGATGGTCTGAACAAGTGGAGAAAACCGCAATTGGGACGGCCCAATAGCCTTCCCATCAACGTCGACATGAATCATGTGATCTGGTGCTGTCCTACAATCAGACTCAAGGATAAGCCCACCCCAGCTCTACAGTTTGTATCATTCGACGACTGGGTCGCATTGCAAGGTGAGCATACCAGAAAAATTAACGCTTTAAACAAACTGTTAAATGAAACCTGAATAGTTTTCCAGAAAAAAAAATGAGTGACGAGCAGCATGTAATGATTTTCAACCCTCCGAATTCGAATATCGCATCGAAATTGAGCGAAAGAAAGTGCAAACAGATTTTATTTCGACGAAAAGTGCAGCAGCAAGCTACGGGCAGCTCGCGCGCCTCGTTTCCGCCTGTGATTGATCGGGCGCCTCGTGACGTCAACAGTGGTGTTCGCGGAGGTTCCGGCCCCCGTCTCCAAGGCCTGTGTGCCGGATACGGGGAGTAGGGGCCTGCTTATCCGGCGGTACAATAAAGCTGCTATCATCATCATCATCGTCCGGCCCGACCGCTGTCGCTACACACGAAGCACGGTGCAAGGTGGTTTGTCGCTGTGGTTTTGCTGAGACGGTAATGGTACATTTGGAGAGCTCGCGTTTTTCTGAGGAGTTCGGCATTGCTCCCTATAGATGTGCGAGCCGATTGCGAGGAGCCGGCCTCTCGAAGAAGCAAAACGTGCTGTTAACAAGCAGTGCTTTCGAAAAGAACGAAAGCGAAGTGTTAGCATCTCCTCGTGTTAGAAATATTTTTTGGTGGGTATGTTTTTTCCAAAGCTGCATTGAGCGATCCAGTGAGATCGTTTCCGTGCAAACAGTTGTACTGTTCGTGCATGCCTCCTGGAAAACCGTAATCGGGGATGCGACCGTTGGCATACGTGCGCTGCCCCAAAACTATCAGCAATCTACACAGACGGTTTACATGCGAGAAAAGTTTTCCGGCTCTTGTAGGACGTGTGGTCACCTTCATCAGCTCACCATCCGCACGCTACTCGTAACCGGAGCCGTAAAGGCGGCGAATTCCGTCGGCGACGTGAGACGGCCGTTTTATCCCTGTGCACGAGAGAAGGGGGAGCGCAGCGTCCTGGCGTGCGCCGGCTTTCAAACACATGCAAATTTTACGTTTGCACTGCGTTCTGGTAGTTGCATTTAGGCTGTTTCACAACACACGTGCGGATAGAAAATTAACGGCGGTTTGCGACGAAACCTGCGTCAAGGGTGAGAAATAAACATGCACCTTCCGTTCAGCGCGCTAACGCGAAGAATTGAGCTAGCAGTTAATCAAAATCAAGGTTTGGACGAGTTGGTGTATTCATAAGGGCTTCCAAGGCCAGTTGCCATCCGTCCGCCCGCACCCTTTGTGTGTTCGTTGCCCCGACCTTATCGGGCTGCGTTTAGAAAGCCTGCTAGCAGGAAGTCGTACTCTCAGTCATTCACGCATTAATAATAAACTCTGGTAGTAATCATCGTCACGAAAGTGGTTAGACCACAGCACTGTTGTTCTTGAGCGCTTGATATTCTTTCGATTCACAGCAGCCTCCCACTTAGCAGAAAGCTTCTTCTCTTGCGGGATGTAATGGAACATCGGGACATCGTCGATGGGGGAGGGGGAGGGCGGCCGCTGATGTTCGTGCAACCGTAGGCTGCATAGAACGCCGGCATGATCGGCCCACCACTTCAATTGATGCTGCGCACGTCAACTGACGCTCTACATACACACAAACAAAGGAATGCAGGGTCGAGCGAAGCCGGTTATGGCGGCACGCAAGCAGAAACAAGCACCGTCAGGTGCGGTCGCGGAGACTGCGAAGGAACGGAACACCAGTGCTGACGTCCCTACACCATGCGAATGATGGGAAGTACATGGATTTGTATGGTCTTCGTGTTTGTGGATTCAGATGTTCTTGTGGCTTTGTATAATTAGGGCTTTATATGCCTTCATTGTCGTAAATTTCATAGCAATCTATACTCTTCGAAGTGCAGAAGACACTCAGAACACGCCCAATCACAACGACTGAGCTCGTCGAGGTGGCGAACTCAAAACACGCTAGGTGCCTCAAGACACTGGCATGCCGGCGATAAATGTAAAAGGGTGTTTCACGTCGCTTGTCGATGCATGCGTCCGTGGCCGAATGGCTTCAATGTAAGGCGCCTCTGTGCTAGAGGTCCTGTGAATCCTGTCGTCGGGCAATTTTTCACAATGTTTACTATTTTAATATGCAGCACACTGTGTAAGATGACAAGTTTTCAAAGTCGCAAAGCCGTTTGAAGCCAGAAGGAAGACGTTTAGGCAAATTCATCTGCTTCCCATAATTTCCATGCTGGTAAACCATTCGCATTGCGGTCCCATGGGCACTAACGCCAGGGTTGCCGCACGTAACTATTGTATGAGACTCTAGGGTTATGCCTAATCACCTATAGGATACCACGGATTCCACTGGGACGCGTGCGATTGTGTAAACATTGAAATAAATTTGTGCTTGTTAGGGCTCAGTGCTATTCGCCAACGGTCGCAGCTGTTTTGCAAGTTAGTAAAATAATTCTTAAGAGATGCTTGCTCAGGGATGTTAGTCCCAGTACTATAAACCACAGAATCGTCGGCGAACATGTCCGCAAGACAAGGTATCATGCAGTGTAAGATCGCAAATATATATTACGAAAAGATGCGGTTCCAAGACTAAGCCTCTAAGGACGTCTGAAGTGATAACGAGGGATGTGGAGTAGAAGCTACTGACAAGGACGAACGGGGAACGATTAACATGGAATTCCTTTATCCATTGTAGTACGGGAGGATGTCAATTCAATTCGGGTAATTACATTAGTAAGCTGTTTTGAGGCACAGAGTCAAAAGCTTTAGATTAGTCTAAATAGATGGCATCGGTTTAAACGTTGTGAATATTAACGTGCATATAATGAAGGACGGTAGCTAGTTGTGTTTCACATGAAAGCCCCTTACCAAAACCGTGTTCAGAAACTCGAAAGAAGTTTACAGAGTCTAAAAAGTTGATGATATGCGTGTATATGACATTTTCGACGATTGTGCAAGGGACACTACTTAATGAAATGGGGCGGTACTATAAAGGGGAGTCTTTGTTATCTGCTTTCAATACTGGGAACACCTTTCCCACTTTGCAACCATTCATTAAGGCACATGCAGAATGTGATTGCGAGAACAACAGAGTGAAACATGCCATAGATATATGCTTAGTATGCACTAGGGTCTGAGTTAAATTCGTCTACACCAGAAGGTGCACATATTTTGGTCTTTTTTACAATGATTGACATTACACTATGTATCGAAAACATAATGGGTGGAATATGCGATGTTATGTAAGTAGGTAGCGGAATGTTTATAGTTGTAGTGTCTTTAGTAAACACAGGAAAAAATGGGGTATCGGAATATCAGTGCACTCGGCGTACATGGCGGTTTTGCCTGCTGCATTCGTCATGCTTGTAGCACGACGTTCTGGAGTACTTGAAATACCCAAGAATTATCCAGGATTTCGAGTAAGTGCTGGGGTAGGTGGACGTTATAAAATATTCTTTTATCTGTGCAAACGGCACTCAGACAGGCGTTCTTTGCCACATAGTAGTTCTCACCCATGCCAGCGTTCTTCACGTTTGCGTTTGCCTGCACTACATTGTGCTTCCTAATATAGTAAGCCAATAGTTACTACGACTTCTGCGGCCGACAAAGCTGTGAACGATATTCGTGTAATTGTTTAATACTTCCTTATGACAATGAAATACTTCGCCTTCTCTACGAAACTTCGACTTTTTTCCCACAAAAATTGCTATTTGAGCACGCACAATGAAATTCGCATGCACAAAGGCTATAGTATTACCTCTAATAAAACTTGGTGCTGGGCTAGTCGGGGATGGATTCTTCAAAACTGATGGTAGCGGCAAAAAAGATGAACACACAGTGAAAAGACGACACGATGACGAGGAAACGCGACGAGTAAGCGTTTCCTCGCCGTCGTGGCGTCTGTTCACCGTGTGTTCGTCCTTTTTAGGGCTACCATCAGTTTTAAAGCATTACCTCTCGTTTCAGGAAACTTAATTTCGGTGGTTATAATGGTTGTGGAAAGAGAGAGTACTGAATTCCTTAGCCCCTGTATCTGAAACACGTTTAAATCACCCCATGGCTGCTCAAGTATGTACGTAACTTACTACAAGGGCTTCAGGTAACTGCGACATTTTCACTTCGTTGGCGCGTTACCCACAAAATATGCGCCTTACTTTCAAGCAAGGTAATCAAAGTGTTTTGTTTAATTCTGCGATGAATATATAACTCGTAGAATCCGTGCATAAAAAAGAAAATAGAGAAAATACGCGGCTCCAGTATTCTTTCCAAAAGTGATGACATAAACAAACATGAAATGTTCACCATGCAGTAAAAATGAAAGCCCTATTTTCGCGACATGTAAGCTCGAAGGGACATAGATACTTTTCAAGATAATGGGAAAATGGCTGATAAACAGCGGATAGAAAGTTAGAGCACATTCTCACTCAATTTTTGCAATGACTAAAACTGACACTCTTGGAAGATTGTTAGCGCGTCAGGCTAGAACTTGAACTGTGGGGTTTAGGTACCGGTTTGATTATGAGGCACGCGATAATCGTAGATTGTGGAGTAACATTAACCATTTAGGGTAATTAACAAGATTGAACATAATGAACGAGTGCACGAGTGCTTTTTTTAATTTTCTTTCATTTCGCTACCTTCGAAATTCGGCTGCGGTGGCCGCCGCTGAATGGGTGCCCTTGAGCTGAACAGTGCAATGCGTTAGCCACTAAACTACTGCGGGGTTTATCACACTGGCAAGTTGGAAACACTTAGCCATAGAGTTAGTAAAATCAACTCCAGAGGAAAAGCTCCTCATGGCGCTCATGCATTGGAAGTGGCAACTGCAAGGGCACCGCCATGTTTGTTCTCAGCGCAGGCGCGCAGGCGCAGACGATGAGATGCGATTTAAACGAGACGCGCAATCGACGCGATACTAAACCTCCCTCTGTATGCTGTAGCAATGTAGGTGAAGCGCCTGTAAACGCTTTATTTCAAGCGCCGTAAACAGATCGAGAGTGACGAACACGTGCAATGGTTCGCCACAGCTATCTAGATGGCATGGAACGAACCTGCACCTGCCACAGCTGGACCAAGTGCTTCCACCCAGGGATGATATAAAGGTTACGGGAACCGGGACCCATTATCACGAACATCAAAGGCGAAAGTAGGGAACTGCCACAACAAAGAGCATTTTAGGCGTGCAAGAAAATCACCAAGTAGCAAAAATATACACTGACGCTGCCTTACAATGCTAGGAATGTTGCTGAAAAATGTAGGCCGTTAACACTTACTACACAGAAAACGGGAAAGCTCGCGCTGTGACCCACAGCAACTATGCTCACAGGAAGACCACCGAACTTGAACTACAAGCCATCGAACAAGCCACTAAACTCTGCGATGGGCACACAGAAGCCCCTGTTCACATGTACACTGAAAGTCAGGAGGTTCTCAAGCAGCTTAACACCTGATCCTTCCACCAATGCCATAGCACACCGCATAAAACAAGCCTGCCGCCACTAGCGGCACATTAACGTCTTGACTTCCTCGTATATTCGACACCAGGCAGCAATATGAGGGGAGCGAGGAACAGGGCGGCCCATGATCCTGCAGGTGAGGAAATTAGAGAGGACCGCCATAGCAGCATCGAAGTAAGCCCACCATAGCTGGATCATGCTTATAGCTTTCCGTCATCTGTGATTGTGCCAGACCTCAAATGAACCGCGATAGTAAGGCTCTACTGTGGGACTCCACTCCTAGCATGCTTCCTCCCATTCGCACTCGCCTTGGCAGAGGAGCCCGTGTTCTCCTGCTGAAGGTAAGAGCTAAAAGATCCATAGCACCGGATTTTCTGAGCAAGTGGAGACGAACACAAGTGAAATGCCCCAAAGCCTTGCAATCAACATGCACATGAAACATCTGATCTGTTATTGTCCTCCTATAGCCAGCCTCAGTGACAAGCACAACCGACCTCTAAGGGTGGAGTCGGACGAAGACTTGGCCTCACCGCAAGAAGGCGCCACCAGAAGAATTAACACTGATGGCCTTCAATGAGGAGGCCCACATCCTTCCTTTCACCTGATACATTACCCCCATTTTAGGCGGCAGGCCATCCTTTTAATATTCCTTTATCGACCAATCGTAAATATCAATCAATCGTAAATACTACGTGACAGTTCTATAAATGAACAACCAATCTTTCATAAAAGTGGACGATTTTTACACATTCTCTACACGTACCTGTTGTAAATGAATGTTGTTTTTATATTTCATTGAATATTTGGAGCCTTACAAAATCGAATAGTTGAAACAAACCGGTGCCTTTGCGGTTGCGGCTTTTTAGTCCAGCTATTCCTATAACGCGTTTAGTAGTGAAAACCACTAGGGAGTCATGCCTTAGTGCTTCATCAAGCTACATAGTAGATTAGCCAATGCATATTGCAGAGAAAAAAGAAAAGAATACTAGCATTCTACAAAGGCTAAAAGAAAATCTAAAAATAAGAACATGTGTTGCTGATAGTTTTTCTCAGCATTGTTTGATTGCCTTCTACATATGCCCAGTTACCTTTGGGAAATTAAGAGAAAGATATAAAAGGTCCCAGACTCTCTACGGCGGTTTTCTAACATGGCAAGAGTGGCGTCTTCGTTAGGCCGCTGGCTCCAGCAACGTTCAAGAAGAAGGGTACCCATGTTGCGGGAAGTCACATGCTGCTGCTTATAACATTGCATTGGCACTGGTTGCAGAAGTGAATGTTTAAATTAAATGATAGTGTCTCAAAGTTATCCGTGAATGAACAGGACGTCAACTATCTGTGCTACGGCTGTGTCTTAACGCCGAACCTTGCCTCCTTTTTAGTTTATTTACGTTCAATGAGAAGAGCACCCATGTTGCGGGATGTCAGATGCTGCTGCTTATAACATTTCATTGGCACTGGTTGCAGAAGTGAATGTTTAAATTAAATGATGGTGTCTCAAAGTCATCCGTGAATGAACAGGACGTCAACTATCTGTGCTACGGCTGTGTCTTAACACCGAACCTTGCCTCCTCTTTAGTTTATTTTTTATGAAGAAAGAGCGTTAGGGCGCACAGCGAACTTTTCTGCCTCTTAGTGGACGAAATTAAAGCTTGCGCTCATATATGTATGTTTGCAAACTTGCTCAAACTGACTTAAACTAATATATTCTTCAGTTCTCGTAGCAATATTTAGCAAATAATACGCTAACAGAAAGTAATCAGGTCTATTCTTTCACGCTCGCAAAAGAACACGGTATCCGAAATCGGCAAGTGTTCAATATCTGTTTCTGTGGACAGTGAATAAAGTAGGGATATAACATTGGTGGTTTTGGCACCATTATATCAAAGCTACGTCCACCTATATTCCACAGGTTTCAAGCCGAATGAATGAAATTGTTCTGAGACGACGCAGTGCAGATAATATATTTTCTTGCGGAAATGTGCCATCCGTAATTGTAATTATCCATCTGTCAATCTGTCACCAAGAACAATGGTGTTTCGGTAGACCGTGTCTTGCATTACTTGACGCAGCCTTCTTGGAGCACTTTTAGGCGCAACTCAGGCTAATTTAGAGGAATGTTTGGTGCGGGAGACCACGTAAGAAGGGCTAGTTACCGCTTCAATTTTACTGTCAAGACAACGGCCGTAACTAATACATTATTGAGTTTTCTAGTAACAAAACTTAGCAATTAATAACCTAACAGAAAGTAATCACATCTGTTCTTTCACGTTCACCAAAGAACACGGTAGCTGAAATCTGCAAAGTATTCAATATACGGTTTCTACTGCAAGTGAATAAAGTACGGATATAACATTGGTGTTTTTCGGCGGCATCATATTACAGCTACGTTCGTCTATATTCCACAACTTTGAAGCCGAAAGAAATAATTTTTTTTCAGACAACGCCTTGCAGATAATATATTCTCTTGCGGAAATGTGCAATTAGTAGTTTGTAATTAGATTGAAAAATTACAAATGAGTAGTAATTACTTCTTATTTCTTTGCCCGTGGGCTCGTCCCTCAGTTGCAGATATTGGCAATGCCATCGTCAGTACTGGTGCGCTTAGTATAAATTGTGAGACTAGCACTACTCTTGCTCTATTCGTCCTCATAGCCTGTCACTAAGAACAAAGGTGTTCCACTTGGCTTTGTCTTGCATTACTCGGCGCAGCCTTCTTGCAGCACATTTAGGTGCAACTCAGGTTAGTTTAGAGGAATGTTGGGTGCGGGAGACCGCGTAAGAAATGCTCCTTGCCGCTTCAAGTTTAATGTCAGGAGAACAGCCCTAATTGCTTGGCGAGATTATTTGACATGTATAAGCAATAAATAATTCAATAAACCACAGCGATATTTATAATTGACCATGCAAGGTGGCAGCATTTGCTTACGTACATTTGATATAGAAATAATATGCTACGTTTAAGGCTGTTTTCCTTTTCACAAAGCGAATTGTGTACCTGGTGTATATTGAGCCAATATCTAATAGTTGATGCAAGGCATTACTGAATAAAATGAAATATGCATTTTAAAGATAAAATAGTTACTAAGTCCTATAGATACGACCACCACTGAATATTGAACTTCCTTGTTGCTATGGTGCTGAACTGTTTACCTTTTTTGAGTGCAACGGATGTCAGTGAAATTCGCTAAAGACGTTTTTCTTCACATGCATGTCGGTCAAATCTTCGAAACTGCACGGCTGAGAGTTACGCCCGATTTTTTTACAAATTAACTTCATGAATAACCTGAAACCAGATACTTTGCCTTCTCAACGGTTATTGACCACATTGTGCTATGACGTATATACCAGTATAAGCCGGGCACGCTGGAAATTATTTGCTGGCGACAGCGTCCAGAAGTCCACAATCGTGAGGCTGGTTCTAGCGTTAGATTTCGGTGTCGCGAGATGTTACTTCCCTGTGACCGGAGAATGATGCTAGCAAAATGGTGATGCACTGCTGGATGGACACGCTTCAGTCTTCACGAGCCGCAAACACAGTGTGAGCCAATTTCGATCGCACTGATGCGATGAGATTAGGCCTAGCGCAGTCCTTGTATTATGGCGCATGCTACTGGCGGACCAGATCTGAAGCATAAGCCATTACGAAGAAAAAAAATTGCTGTTATCTTTTACAGTGTTGAGTTTTGACCACAGGAATCAGAAATAAACCATTATTTATTTCGGAATGCGCACTTTGTAGAAGCGGTGACACAGCGCTCTGTACGGATCGGTAGATTGCCGTTCTCGAAGGCTGGCAGTCATACTCCACGGTACTTTCTTGAATACTGCTACGTACATGGGTGTAGCTCTACTTACAGTTAAGCTGGCTCGTGATTTAACTACAGAGATGCACTGTTTCCGTCTTATCCCAATCTGGCCACCAGTGGTGGCACCTTTATTACAGGAACGTGCAACAACCGCCTTATTCAGCAGCCAATGGCTTTTGTATTGGTATCGATGCACGTTTCTTAATGAGGAGCCATATCGTCCCATTGTAGTGACGTTGAAGAACAAGATGGCGGTATAAATACGTGTATAGAAACCAAATTTTTATTGGTCGAACTTGTTCCCGTGAAACCACACCCAAGCACAATGGCAGTAGGGGATACAGGCGGCAATTGTCAACATCAGATCTCGGAGTCAAGCGCGTAGCCTTTTATACATGACAGGGTTCCAGCGAAACCACTGGAACCCCGTAACTTCTAGGACGTTCTGCACAATTCGCTTCGCGTATACAATAACACTATTTTCGCTGACGGCAGACAGGATATACCACTATCGATAACATTCGAGAAACTTCCCATACATGCAGGCGTGTCCGGCGCTGAGCGAAATACGTTTAGCATTTGTTGGCCGGTGAAAAGCGGTCACCCGAGAAATATAAACAAGTACACGTGTAGTACGCTGCACTCCTAACCTATGTCATTCTATAGAACAGGTGAACTGTGCGTATTAGAAGCACACGAAGAATTATAAATAGGCAGTAGTATCTATGGTCTCCGGCTCAATGTTCTTGCAGGTGTGTGATCACCAGACTTACTCATTACCCAAATAAAGCAAGCGATCACAATCACTTCTCTAAAAAATATTATTATTACTGTTGCCGATACCTGCCCCCCGAAAAGAACTGAGCAATTGCTAAAAAGAAATCGATTACCTTAAGGTTACTTTCTACCCTCTCTTCTCCTCCCTTATTGCACAAATGTATCTAGGGTGAGCTGGCCTTGCTTTTTCAGTGCGGCATCTGCACCCCTTAATTAAAATTTTCTTTCGGGTTTTCTTCGATAACTATGCCTCTTTCTTTTTGGGAGGAGCAGGGAGACGTCTGCAGCGACAATGAAAACTCGCTCAAAGTGCACGATGGAGCGGAGGCTTTGTTTTAAAGCACCATAACCTTGCTTTCAAGAATGCGGTTCCCCAATGCCGCCATGCTGATATGGGTCCTGTATGAAAGGAAGTGTGTCATTGCTAGTGGGACTAAGACAAGGCACTCCAGATAGCGTCAGTGAGAAATCTAAAAATCGCACTTACGTCATTCCCTACTGGGATCAACAGTCAAAGTGGTCGCCACTATGTGGAAGCGCCATTTTAATGTGTTGGCCAAAATCTGATGGACCTCTTTCCTGTGCAGTTTACTCGGAAGCCAATTATACTTCTAGTTGTAACGGATGTCTGTAAAGGTTCACGCTACCTGAAAAGGTGGCCCAATATGTCATCTAGACTATTATGAAACTGCATAATATTAAACCCTAAACTACCGACTGTATGCTGCAATCGCATAAACTGGCATATATGTGTCAGATATAAACATATGCGCTTAAATGCAAATGCATCTCTCAAGATTAGAGTAGCCACTGAATGTACATAGCGGTAATTAGGAAGTAGCAACTCTTACCATTTATATGAAGACCGCTTGAAAGCGTTTGTGGGAAAGACAGTGATATATTTATTTTGTGCGAAAAGCTGAAATTGGACTTCAAATATGGGTTAGCAAAGCAGCAACCCTGCCATGCTCTTGTGATCGAATCGTATCTTCAGGCAGAGGGAGGTAAAACAAAAGGAAAGCTGAATAATGCTCATTCCGGTAACGGGGTAACCTATGCACGTGTTTGTAGCTCTTTGTGAACCAATTCCCGCCTAATGTAAGTGATCAATTTTGTGTACGCTCTTAAGATTGTTTTTCAAGCGAAGCTTGTGTTGCCTCAGAAGCGGCGTTGAAGTGGCTACACAAAAACTCAGTGCTCCCAGTGCAGAGTATATGCGGGAAAGGGCGGCTTGATGAGTTGACAGCTGCGCCGGCGCCGCAGGGTGCAATCAAATCCGTTTCGCTTCCGCCAGGGAGGGAAAGGGTAGAAAAGGGTTTCACGGGCTACGCCTGTTTCGTTTTCTTCTCGTTCATTCTCGAAAAACAGATGACACGGCCACGCGTTGTGAGTTCTCCCGAGGATCTGGCAGCGTTCGACGAGAAGAGGTGAGAGCTCGCCTGTGAAAGGACACGCCGTCGGCGCACCGGTCCACCCGTTAAGGCCCGACTTAGCGTGAACGCGCGCACACGATAGGCTGAGCGAGAACAGCGTCTATAGGCGCCGTGCACGCCGACGGACGCGCCACTGGTGGCGGCCTTGCGCAGAACACGCGGGAGAGGAGCCTGGCGCGCGCCGTAGTTTGTTGTGTCGTTGATCGTGCTTCTCTGTCTTATTTACGTTTTCAGAGCAAGATAGGCAACACCATTCGCACGTGTGGGGTGGCCAAAGCTTCAGGGAATGTCGAAGAAGAATTGTTGCAGGGTGGGGGGCTTAAATACCGGTGAAAACGTGCCGGGGATACGGTTCTAATCATTCCCGGCAAAGCTTCATCAGCGGGAGCAACGGTAGCAAAAAATGGATCGCCGCTTCGAAGGGAAATTTCTTGTTCTCATCCTTTACTTTGTCTCGTCGGTGTTTTTTTCCACTCGATCATAGTTAGACGCGTGAGCACCGAAGTTCGTCTGCAGTGCAGCATGAGGTTTAAAGGCATTTCGCTAAAGTTCGGAATGCTGTTTGCTTCTTTACCGCGTAGCGCTAGCTAGGCAGCACGACTGCACGAGCGCATTGCGTTTTATGTTAAAGCTACTGAAGTTTGCAAGAACTGAAATGGTTGGTTTCATGTGGCGCAGTAAATCCTCGAACCAGCTGTCGCGCACTTCATGTTTTTACATCTATTTTATGCGTGGCTTTGCACATGTTTAACTGTTGCTAGTTGCTCCATGCATAACTCTTGTCGATTCATTTGAGCTGCGAAGTTTTCACTCTGCCTTGTTTGTAAAGGGTATAAATCACGCTGTGTCTTATCGGAATGATACCAAGGGAGTGCTTCTTTAACAGTTTTATTCTTTTCGCCCGAGGGCATCTTAGATATTGTTTGCGTTTTTGGAAATGTGTTTAGGAAATAGGTAGTTCAGGGCGAGAATTGCTAATAGCTGCTGCATATGGTATTTTTGTTCCATTTCTCTCTGGAAAGTTCGCGTCCCGTCTGGGAAGTCATCACAAATCGATGCTGCCTGAGCAAACTTAACACGCCGAGTGATTTGTTTGTTTCACAACGTAGTCCCTTCTTGCATGTTAGTTTTGTACTCTACTGAATTCTTTCTTATACTTACGCTGCAGACGACTAAACCGGGCCTTGCCGCCAGCGCTCATCTACTTGGACTGGCGCTGCTCTGCCTTTAAATATATCATGTGGCACCTCTCTCTAGTAATATAAAAAAGTATTGAAAAGTTAGTCAGTCTTTAGCTTTGTACGTTTCCAAGCAGCTCCCTTGGGGAATTTAAAATTGCACAAACTGCGGCGGGAACGGTAGTTCATCGGCGTATGCAGCAGAATTGCATCGGCGGTACAGCACTAACACGCGCTTTTATTAACCCGTGTGTTTGGTGACTTCGTTGGCTAGTGTATGCGTTTCCATCAATAAATGGGCAATTACTCTTCTTGAGGCGACTTCGACTGCACTTATTCGGCGATGTCACATGTATTCATCGGCAGAAAAATCACAACGGCATATGCAGAGATTGCACCGTGCGGATTTGTTTGATATAAGTTTGCACTAATGACGGGTGCTTAATATTCAGGTACAGAAGCAGCATTGCGGCAAGGGTAGAATAAAAAAAACCATCGAGAGATCGAATCACTCAACAAAATTTATCGGCTAGTGAACATGAGCTCCACGTCATGTAAATGGGGTTCGTGGCATTTGCCTGCGGGACACACCTTGCACGTATGTGGGCCATGTTGCCCCAAACACCGGTAACATCGTGTTCATACCCACTCGCACAGAGGTCAGCATCTTCCCTACAGCTGTCACAACAGAAGCAGCGGCCTGGCACCCGAACAAAGGAGAAATTGCAGCCGCGAACTTCAGCCATCCTTGCTGCAAAGGGTTGTCGTCTGCTACTGCTCCCGCGTGTACTGTTGGAAGCGTCCGCTAGGTGGCTTTCACTGGCGCCTCTATAGGCGGTGCACGAGGCGTATAGCTCGACCGTTGATTCGACGCACTGTCACCGACGACGTAACCAGACGCGACTAACGCACTCCGAAGCACCTGGCGTCTGACGACGCTCGCCTGCGCGCACATAGCGCCGGACTATGAAAGCGCGTTTAGCGGCGCCCGAGTGCAGGCAGTTCGGCAGCAACGAGAAGAAGATCATGAAGTGAGGGAGCGGGAGTCCAAAGCAATCCGGCACCGTTACCTGTGGGGGATTGAAACGTGACGACGTCCACGCGGAACAATCGTCGCGTACCTTCATTTTCCGGCAGGAAACGTGTTCTTAACTTTGGTTTCAGAAAGTGTAACTTCGTACATGTAATTGATGACTGAATAAATGTAACTGAATTGCCGTGAGCGTTACCTAGTAAACAAAATAATTGTTAAATATAAAATTACCGAAAAACGTAATTGTTTCGAAGTAATTAATTTCATGTGATTGACTACGTAGAAATTCAATTGAAACTGCCCGATATCTGAGGTCGGCCCATGAAAGAGGTTAGAAACACACATACCTGATATAGATAAAGGGGGTTAGGTCGCCAGGAAGGACTTTCTTTGAAAAATAAAGAAATATACACCGTTTTTTCGTAGGCGCCGCCATATTGTGAACGCAGTGGTGCCGCCTATGATCAGCGCCATTCTGTCTTGTGTGAAAGCGGTGCTTTGCATGGCAGGTATACGCTCGGCAGTAGATTCTGGCGTTTGTTTTCGCGGTCGTGCGGTCTGTTTAGTATGACGTGCGTCTTCTACATGGTAAACGGTTCTGTGGGACGTGCTGACGTGGTTTAAGTCGTCATGGCTGGAGTTTCTGCTGGGGCGTTGAGGTGGACGGAACACGCAGCGCAATATGTGCGCGCATATTGATGCCTACAATCAGCCTCGGAGATCAACTGTGTATTTCTGAAAGTTCCATTCACTAATGTCAGTTTATTGCAGTATTATCCTCTATTTCTAAGCTGCGGTTTAGGAGCCATGAAACATATGCGACGATCGTAACAGCATGGGTACCTTTCTGCTACTATAGGAGCTGTTATGTTATACTTTGACAAGCGTTCGAACTGTTCGCTGCAGGGTACATTGTGTGACTGCTTGGTTCGATGGATGAGGTTTCCGCCCATGAATAATATAGGTTTGGCAAGTAATAGCAGCATACCTTACAGTCTGAATTAAGCTTGTCCAGTAAAGGGACTGTATACAAACTGCGCGAGAGACCTAAGCAGTGGTAGGTGCTGGATTACAGACATCTTTGTTCTATATACCGCATGGCCCAAGCATACGGCATAAGTGGTTGTGTATCTATTAACGTTGTGCGGCGTGACTATGCGAGGTCGTATTGCGGCGTCAGCCCGTTTTCTCTTGCTTTTTCGAGAAAGTGGATGATAACCGCATTTTCTATTTCGGGTGTTTTCGTTAATTCCGTTCTCTACGACGCACTCACACGTATTACGAAAATTTTGTCCTCAAAAATAGCCATTGCATTCTTTTTATGCGATACCTCTCGGATATTGTGGCTTTACAGAGCAAAAAGGCAATGCCGAAGGACATAGCTTGTGTATGTATCGTGCTGGTTCACAAACCGCAGTGATCGCTGTGTTGAGCAGCGCCATCGGCCTCATGCAGGAAGGCTAGCGCAGACATATAGTAATTTCAAGCCTACTAGACTTGAAATGCGCAAGAACGATGCCAGTACATCACAAATATTTGACAGCGCCTGCCGCTTAGACGTTTCGTGTTTGCGCTAGGTTGGCCGTGAACTAGCATGCGCTCTTATGCTTGTTTTACTCCCTACGCCAAGCGATCAGACAGTGAGCAGATTTATTAGTTAATGCTGGTAATACAGAAACACGGGTTTACTGAATTAAAACCGATATAAGCAAAATAGTTCACAACACGTACACACACCGCGACTGATAATGTGCTTTCGCCGCGGCTGATAAAGCGCGCCACATTTTTGCGCCCCCAAGACACGTTTCCGCCTACTGTAATTACCGATACACCGAAAGGCTTCCCTGACAACCTTATATGAACGGACATGGCATAAATTTCACAAAGTACGATTTGAAATATTTCGAAATCGTTCCGCTGCACACGGCAGCAGTACTTTCAAGCAGCGCCGTGCCGGATCGCCCAAGCCAGAGAGGAGGAAAGGCTCTCCGCGCGCTCTATCCTCCTCGCCCGATGAAAAGGTCTATAGCCAATGTGAACTACTACCTGTGTTTCTAGTCGAAATGTAACTAAGTTAGCATTTCGGTTTACCTTCCAAGAGGAATAGTGCGCAAAGAAAAACATTTGCATTGCATGCCGACACGTAGTTTCCGAATCAATTAAAAACAGAATTGTACACATCGTATTTTCTTATAGAGCACTTAACTAATGAAATCACACCTATCGTATGTCGTGCATCGGTGAGTGTAACGTTTTCTCGGTTTGATATGTCATTTATTTTTGCAAGAACATTGTATTTATTCACACCACATGAGTGCTTCGCGCAGCAAAAACACTATGCTACTATGAGCCTTCAGCCAACTCACAGAGAAACGAACTGAGCTGGGCAGACGGCTATCGGGGGCGAGGACGCACGGAGCCGCCATTAGAAACGACTTGCTTGCGTATTATGAGGGTTAACGCGATGCGCTCCTCATGGGTTTGGCTGGCGACGTTCAACGAAAACACTACGCTGGCGCCGTACTGGAGATTTCTGTAAATATTTTCGAAGCGAGGGAAGTATTTTACTGTCAAACGATTAATCTAAAGCAAACACAATGCACAGAATGCACGCAAAGTGCCTCGAGCAGCCAGTCGCGCGACAATATTGCGTGCATTCGCGGGCTTCTTTCACTCTCGGGTAACCACCTTTGTAGCACGTATTGAGCAACAGAAAGCTGTACCGGGAGTTTTTCATGTCTGTCCACAAATTTCTTCTTGACTCTTTTCATGTAAATATATTATATCAGAAGTGGATTATCAAAACGATTTACCTAATTAGGTGCAACGAAAAAATAATGTGAGCAACTTCAAGCGACGGCAAACAACTTTACCCTTGTTCGCTCTGGTTACGTGTCGTTTGCATATATTTAAAGTTTGTCTAATGTTACGTGG
Source organism: Dermacentor andersoni (assembly GCF_023375885.2). Lineage (NCBI taxonomy): Eukaryota > Metazoa > Arthropoda > Arachnida > Ixodida > Ixodidae > Dermacentor > Dermacentor andersoni. Next base: position 1,198,323 of record NW_027314755.1, read on the forward strand.
AACGCCCTATGTATTACGCCACGCGCAGCTGCTCTGCCGGTCGTTGCGGTGAACGGTGCGATGCCTGAATATATCACGAAATGAAAAGACGTACAGAGCTCCACCCAAATTGCTCATTAGGGAGTATCCTAATTATAGGTGAATTTTTTTACTCATTTGTTTAATTTAGCCTGCCAATCTTTATTTGTAGTCTTTGCCTTAGAAAGACACTATAGCGGGCGTCACCCTTGATGTCGAGCTCTCCTGCAAAAATATTAGCCAACCCAACCCCAACCCTCCTCCCCCCACACACACGCACACGCACACGCACGCACACACGCACACACGCACACACGCACACCGCATCGAATGAGTTGGAGCATTGGTTTGTATATCTCATTCTACTTTGTTGCGTTGCGTCAGGATGTTAATTTGCTTTGCAACGCTGTTGCGTACTAGATTGAATGTGCTTGCATTGTAATAGCTAAGCCCCCCTTGCTCGATGCCCTTTGGGCCTGTAAGGTATTTTATATAAATAAATAATTCAGACTCCCAATTGGCAAATATAGGACATAGTGGAAACAAGCCCCGGATATATTCGGAATAAGGCGGCGTCTAGTGGCAGGTGCTACACGTGAGCGTAGACTTTAGCTCCAACGTCAACGCGCTCTCGTTTTCACTCCGTCGTACCATTGCACTGCCTGGATGACATTGTCTGGATGACATTGGCTTGCATTTGCATTTTTTTCCCTAGCGGGCGGTAAGACGAAATGTTAGTAACCGAATGTTACGGTTGACATTTCAGTTACTATGACGTAGTGGTATGCCCCACTCACCGGGGACAAGCACATCGTACTTCGTTGATACGGATGGCTCAATACGAGTCGTCATCATCATCATCATCATCATCATCATCATCCTGGTTACGCCAACTGCAGGGCAAAGGCCTCTCCCATACTTCTCCAACTACCCTGGTCATGTACTAATTGCGGCCACGTTGTCCCTGCAAACTTCTTAATCTCATCCGCGCACCTAACTTTATGCCGTCCCCTACTACGCTTCCGTTCCCTTGGAATCCAGTTCGTAACCCCTACTGACCATCGGTTATCTTCATTCCTCATTACATGTCCTGCCCATGCCCCCCATTTCTTTTTCTTTATTTCAACTAAGATGTCATTAACTCGCGTTTGTTCCCTCTCCCAATCTGCTCTTTCCTTATACCTTAACGTTACACCTATCAATCATCTTTCCATAGCTCGTTGCGTTGTCCTCAATTTAAGTAGAACCCTTTTCGTAAGCCTCCAGGTTTCTGCCCCGTGCGTGAGTACTGGTAATACACAGCTGTTATACATTTTTCTCTTGAGGAATAGTGGCAACCTGCTGTTCATGATCTGAGAATGCCTGCCAAACGTGCCCCAGCCCATTCTTATTCTTCTAATTATTTCAGTCTCATGATCCGGCTCTGCGGTCACTACCTCTCCTAAGTAGACGTATTCCCTTACCACTTCCAGTGCCTCGCTACTTATCGTAAACTGCTGTTCTCTTCCGAGACTGTTGAACATAACTTTAGTTCTCTGCAGTATAATTTTTAGACCCACCCTTCAGCTTTGCCTCCCCAGCTCAGTGAGCATGCATTGCAATTGGTCCCTAGATTTGCTAAGCAAGGCAATACCATCAGTGAATCCCAAGTTACTAATGTATTCTCTATTAACGCTTATCCCCAATTCTTCCCAATCTAGGTCTCGGAATACGTCCTTTAAACACGCTCTGAATAGCATTGGAGAGATCACATCTCCCTGCCTGACGCCTTTCTTTATTGGGAATTTGTTGCTTTCTTTATGGAGGACTATGGTGGCTGTGGAGCCGCTATAGATATCTTTCAGTATATTTACATACGGCTCGTCTACACCCTGATTCCGCAATGCCTCCATGACTGCTGAGGTTTCGACGGAATCAAACGCTTTCTCGTAATCAACGAAAGCTATATATAAAGGTTGGTTATATTCCGCACATTTTTCTATCACCTGATTGATAGTGCGAATATGGCCTATTGTTGAGTAGCCTTTACGGAATCCTGCCTGGTTCTTTGGTTGACGGAAGTCTAAGGTGTTCCTGATTCTATTTGCAATTACCTCAGTAAATACTTTGTAGGCAATGGACAGTAAGGTGATCGGTCTATAATGTTTCAAGTCTTTGGCGTCCCCTTTCTTATGGATAAGGATTATACTAGCGTTCTTCCAAGATTCCGGTACGCTCGAAGTCATGAGGCATTGCATATACTGGGTGGCCAGTTTTTCTAGCACAATCTGCCTACCGTCCTTCAACAAATCTGGTGTTACCTGATCCTCCCCAGCTGCCTTCCCCCTTTGCATAGCTCCCAAGACTTTCTTTACTTCTTGCGGCGTTACTTGTGGGATTTCAAATTCCTCTAGACTGTTCTCTTTTCCATTATCGTCGTGGGTGCCACTGGTACTGTGCAAATCTGTATAGAACTCCTCAGCCACTTGAACTATCTCATCCAGATTAGTAATGATATTGCCGGCTTTGTCTCTTAACGTATACATGTGATTCTTGCCTATTCCTAGTTTCTTGTTCACTGCTTTTAGGCTTCCTCCGTTCCTGAGAGCATATTCAATTCTATCCATATTATACTTCCTTATGTCAGCTGTCTTACGCTTGTTGATTAACTTGGAGAGTTCTGCCAGTTCTATTCTAGTTGTAGGGTTAAAGGCTTTCATACATTGGCGTTTCTTGATCAAATCTTTCGTTTCCTGCTATAACTTACTCGCATCCTGTCTAACGGATACAAGTACGGCCAGCAAATTCCCAAAATGTGATGAATTTGCAAAACGGACTTGTTCACCAATGGCATGCCACGAAAGGTGACTTTCTTCCATCCGTGCGGCATGCTATATCTGGATTGCTAGGAAGTGCGCAGTCATCACTCAATGTCTAGAACTGGTGTGGAAGGCACATTTAATTGTGTATGATACGAGCCTTCTAAGTAGATAGGCCACGCATACATTGCACGACCAACAATATACTATTAATTTCATTCAGATCTCATATGGTTAGTAGTCACCTCCCCACCCCCTTCCGTTTTTACAGTAGCATAAAACACGCATAAACTACGCTGCGTCCAAATGGCTTCCACCTAAATATTTTGATACAAAAGTTTGGGCGCTGCCTTTGGCACGACGTAGGGTTCTTGAAGAGTGTAAAGTTGTACGATCGCCTCTACTTATGCAGAAAACGATGATAGTCGCAAGGAGGTTATAGTGATATACACCCAGGCGGGAAAGAGGGACTGCTACTTTACTAAAAGGGAAACCAGTGTGCTGATCAAGAAAAAAGAACAAAAGATGAAGCAGCGAGAGGTACCTGAGCAAGAACATTACCGTGGGTGCGAAATCGGAAAGCACGAATGACCACGCTGAACTGTGCGGAAGTGAGATTACATTTTAAATGATAGGCGGCTTCTTAACATACTCCATGTCTAGCGCCTATGCTATATTTATGTGCCCACAATCCATGCAAACCTTTTAGCAAAGCAATTTACTGGCCAAAATAATCCTCAGACATCAGTTACGATATTCCGCCTCGATTACAACACTCTTGGCAGAAGGAAAAATATTTCCCACAGGAGTTGAATAGCCGCGTCAGAGTGGTGGGTTAGCTAATATTGGTGGTAAACCTTATAACAATCATACGCAATAATAGAAGTACTTAAAATCTTTGCCGGGCAAAATCTACGCTAAACTAGCTCTAGTATCCATGAATTAAAACTTGCGTGATTTTGGAACAAATTTAAGCGGCGCATCACACACAGGATTACTTTAATCAGAGAGTTTAATGCTGATATGTAGAAATGTTCAATTACTAATGTGTAATTTGAAAAATACATACCAATGGAAACTAGCCCCATATTTGACGCATGAGCGCAACAAGCATCTCTCTCTATCGCTGAGCTGAACGGGACGTTTAAAGACAGCCATTTTCCTTCATATTTGCACGAAATACTGAAATTAATAGCTTCGGATAGCCACTGAAGACTAGAAACTTCTTTGGTCTGTCTTCACAGAGTGAGTGGAAATTCTCACTGCATCGCTGTATGGTTCGCCGATAGTAGCTACTAACGCTCTGCAGAGGACGTCATATTCTGGTTGTACGTCCCCAATAGCGGAAAATATTCGTCGCCGCTCCAATAGTTGTTTGCGACCGTTCGGCAGAATGTACGTACGCATTGTTTCAATGACTTCCATTGTGGTTGCTTGTGGAGGGAGAAACATACAGGACTATCTGCCGTGTACTTTGATGCACTTGTAGGATCAATGCTGGCTGCGTACAGTAAGAAAATTGTCACGTGTGTTGGCGTCGTTCCATATTCATAGCCAGTGGCAATGGAAACGGAAGTTGAGTTTTGCCTACTGCCAGCTGTCACGCATGCAGACTATATGAATTATCTTATCTCCTCATCTAGATAGCTCACTAAAAGCTTGTCAAGTAGCTACGTCCAAATGTACTAAAGTTCGAGGTTGTTCAAGGTTTTCAATTCCTTGCTGTTGATCTGCAGAAGTGAGATGCATTTGCACTTTTCGGATGAAAGCTTTGTGCGGTCGCATCTGTTTGCAATCACCTTCCGCAAAAAGCGCTATCAGCAAAAACTGACTTTCGATCTGCGGAACGTGTGCTACAAGCATAACTGAAAGGACAGTGCGCGCTGTCGGCCGGTCATCAGCAGATAAGAGCCCGCATGTTCGGCTTGTCCGTCAGCTGCGAAATCACTGGCCCTCCTGTGACCGTCTCGTTTCTTCGATTTTTCTTCTGCCGCTTTCAAATCAAAGACGAGGAAAACGATCGCAGTGAGCATCTTCGATGAGAAGCCGAGGGCGCAACCCGCACCTTTAGTTATGCTTCGAGCACGTGACCCACTATTCGCATAACAATTTTCGCTGATATTGCATACAATCTTTCAGCTTGGTCCTATTTTCTGTAGTCTCGCAGGTGCGTCTCGTTCATCAGAATATTACACAAATCCCCCCTGCGATGGCATCGACTCGGAATGCGGTCACATAGCTATAGGTGTAGATGTAGATCCTTGTGATCTACTGGCACGTAAACACTCTGGGGGATTGGCCAAGAATCGGATATGTTATAGTAAAGTATAAAGGAAGTCAAAATTTTAGAATAGGTACGGTATATTGGAAAGATAAAGATTGTAGAGCCTGCTGAATGATCTTATAAAACAGAAAATGGTACCATTATTTTTTAAAAAACAACCAACCCAATTTAAATTTTGGCGAAAGCAAAGCAGGCTAAAAATTCAAGTGTTCAGAGTGTAAATCTCATTGATCCTAAATGAACATCTTGGATGGCCGCGCTAACCTTCCCGTCACTATGCCCAAGTGTAAAGGCCCCGAAAGAAAACACATTTTGAACATTTAAATATAGTTTAAGAGGGTGAAGCGGTGTTTCTAGGGTTCGTTGTTTAGGCTAATAAATCGTTGACAAGAAAGTAAAATACTTTCTATAGTTTCATCTTCCCTACACATATCACAATTCCGTGAGGGGCCACACCTACCTGTAAAAATAAAATTTAAATGAGGTATTCAACCTCGAAGTTACCTAAATTTTTATAGAACATTTACCTCACGCGATTCTCAATATATTTAAACAAATTTATTTCTCCACAACGAGCAGAACCTAAGCTCTGACTTCACCGACTCGGCGCTGGGGACGTCCGAGAACTCGCAGCAGCCGTTCGGCAACTGACAGCTGCGCGAGTCCATGGTTCACACCATCCTAAACCGCCCGAAGTAGGGCACCCGAAGAGGGCAGCTCTGAGCCCGGCGTCAACGTCAACACGTACCTCAAATACGAATACAGAATCTTCTCTCTCCTTTTTTTAAGCTATGCATGTTTTTCATCAATATCAGTGTAGCGCCCTCATCGTTTCTTTCATCGGAGTTCCGAGGTGAGGCGCACATATTTGCCCTAATAATGTGATGCAAGGCTAATTAACAAAAAAATTATTTAAATTGTCATTTGAGCTTCGTGACAGTTGTTTATATGACACATTTAAGAGGGATATCATAAGAAGCCAACAAACACTGACACCAAGGAAAACATAGCGGAAATTACTTGTGCATAATAAATGATAGAAAGAAACGATACGATAATGAAAAATGAGAGTGGATGAAAGAACAACCTGACGTAGGTGTGGAGCGATCCCACATCTGAAGCTAAATGCGAAGGTTGTGGGATCCTTCCTCACCTGTGGCAAGAGAAATCTAAGTACACCGGTGTTTTCGAAATCCGTTATCGAAATGCAGCCTCAGTGACCGGGATTCAATCCAGCGACCTCACGCTCACAGCCTAACACCATAGTCACTAAGCAAGCACGGTTTTCATAAAAAAGCCTAATTAACAACTTTTTCAATTCTGGAACCCCTTTGCAAAAACGCCACGTTCGTTACACCCACCTTCATTTTGTAAAAACGAGATATGTATAGTCTATAAAACAAAATTGTAATTTGAAAGAGGGAACTTTTCCGCCTGGCCTACAGTAGTGCATTTGATAGCCTTCAGCGAGTTTTAATTGACAGATACTTGAGTAATCCAATTAAGAACTGGCTAATTATTATGATAATTAAGTTAAACTTAAATACCATTTCAATTAGCTTTTTTGTAAATGTACTCTGTATGACCACAACTGAAGGTGAACAAGTAGTTATAACTTTCCTTGACGTGGACCTGTCTTCGGCCCATTATGCAGTATGAAGTGAACGTGAGTGTGACTATAGTACACGGCGGTTTCTTTTCACCTCCGTGACAGAAAAAAAAAATACCGACGATTACGATACTCCCTAGTGTTAAATTTGAAGACAGCTCGGTACGTGTTCGCACGATTTATTGATTGGCGCAGACAGTCTGTTTCGTGCGGCACCTTACAAAAGAAGGGAAGCGTTGAAAACAAGTAACACTCAAGCAAAAGGATAGCGGCGAGCTGAATTGGTGATCATTATAAATATAATCTGCGGGTCAAGCGCGTCGGCTTTTCTACACGACTCGTCGAAAGTTCCAGAGTAATAGCCGATACCTGCGTGATAACAGCCAGTGGATACATGTATCGATAAGATTCGAGAAACTCCTTCTACATGGAGATATGCAAACAAATATTAATTTTACGTTTTCTGAAAGTTGTTAATAAAAGATCTGTCATTCTTGGGAAACTTGTTTACGCCCAGGCTCTTGCTGTGTGAAGCGGCTACATTCGTGGGATTCTTTTCATGACGGTTGCATTGATCTTGCATTTAAAACGATCCTAGTTGTCCGTAATAGTCAACAGTCGATTAAGTACAAGCGTGTTCCTAAATACACCAAAAAAGATTTTCCTGCCGTAAGTACATAAATCTGCGTTATTCCATTGGATAGGATATTTTATAATCACTATTCGTATTCGAAAAATCTATATTCGATGGCCTACCTCTAATATTTAAATCAGCTTTTATGTCAGATTAATGTTTTCGTTACCATCAGATTGAAAATATTGAAATACAGCACAATTGGAAAGGACATAAATAACGTAGTTTTCCTAGCACAAAAATGCTCTTAGTCTAAATATTAACCCTTACATTCAGTGGAATGCGCTTGGTCGCATGCTGTTAAGACGGTGATGACAATTTCGGGAGCTTTGTACTGGTCCAAATACTACATTTTCGCTTTTGATCTAATTGAAAGCTACCATTAACAACTGATTGGTTCTAAAGCCGTGAGAAACGAAAGCGATTGGTTCAGTCGTGCATGGCAGAGCTCAGCCGTTTCAATACTTACGCATCTTTGTCTTACGCAGTTAATATGTCTTAATCGCGTGGTGCGTTCTAAATTTGAACACAAAATTTGTTCCTGTTGGTTTTGGTAAATTACCTCCCTCACGCGCTTGCACACGTCTACCATTCTAATGAATTTGGTGACACCGCTGAAACCGCAACGTGTAAACGCATTCAAATAGGTTTTCTAAATAATAAAGAAACTTCTGTCTTGTGAGCACCATGTGAAGGCTATATTGACCACTGTGCAGTGAAACAAAATTAGAACGTCAAGGCTACCAATGAGAAGGCAACCATCTGTTGATCGTGTTCACGGACTTTATGCATGGTACAGCACGTTTCTTTCACTTCCTATATGTAGCTTTTGAATATTATATTGCGTTTTAGAAGGACATTTCTCAAGCAATCTTTCTAACTTATAAGCCGTTAGAATATGTTTAAGTGTTCATGTAGCTCAATAAAGATATTGCTGATTTCTAAACAGAAAACTGTGCCTTAAAGAGACTACAAGGTATCTAAATCTACTGACAAATTGCTAATATGGCAGCACTGATTAAATACCGCTTAATTGGAAACGCAAATCTGATTTTGTCTTTTCACAAATGGTTAGGTTAGACGACCACAAGAAGCATGAGATGATCCTAGTGCTGGAGGATTAAACTTGTTTTAAACTGTCCAGCGAAAGTAATCTGCAAAGTACAGTAATCAGAAATGCTGCTTTGCCAAGCACGTCGTCCAGGGGTCTTGTACCACAGACCACGGTAACGCTTAACTGCTTAGTATAGTCAGCCGAGCATCATCTACTACAGTACGCAGCGACGACACCCCAAAGACAATCCTAGCTGCCCAAGCAGAGGATACGTAACAAAGACATTGTACCTATCTGGGGGCAATTCTGAGAGAAAACTTGGCATCTGCTGTAGTTTTGTTGGATTTGTAGGTGTACAACCGGCAGTGCCCACTTTCTAAAGTACGTGTCAGTGTGCGTGTGCTTAGAGGGGGGGAGGAAAGGGGCATGTTTGCCCCACTCATACACAGGTAGATAAGCCTATGACAACCACGGTGTCATGCACGCACATGCAAATATAAACACATCGCAGTCGGGGACCACAACAACTGGCTGGTAACAACACTGGCGTTATGCAGAGCGTTGGTAGCAAGCAGCGAAGGCTTCGTGCGCCCCCCCCCCCCCGCCCTTTAGCTTCACTAAGAGAACACGTGTCACGGACAAATACATGAAAGCAGTCTTGAATGTATTGGGAATCCTAACTCCAGTTTTGAGGCTCGATGTATGACAGATCAAGTAGCAGGAATCAATGTCTTAATCAAGTATTTAAAAACAACTGCAGGCTTATAGCGATTGCGAAATTGACCAGCTGGCAGCGAGTAGACCTTTTGTTGTATGTGCATACAGGTGATGAGCACCTTGAATAACCAATGAGGCCTGGACTCCTCCTACAGCTGGTGGAGACCAAAGACCTCATTTTAAGGGCTTCAAGTGGCTGTATGTTAACTCGAGTGGTCTTGATCGGGACTACATGCGACGTATTCCCGGCTTTCAAAAATGGGGAGAGGAGTTGCCTACGTAGCCAACCCCCCTGCCCGTAGATTCACCTATGGAATAAGGACCATCAGATGTTCGCCAAGAAATTCAAACAGCGGTTCTACATAGCGATTACCACTTCATATGTTGGTCCCACGAAATCAGCTATAGGTAATTTTGCATTTTCGCAGTGGCTTTATCGGCAACGCCTTGTCTTGGCCCCAGAAACAACGAAACATTGCGTTCCATACATGACCCATATGTGGGCATCGGACACATTGAGTAACCGCAACCTTGTAAGCACGGTGATCGTGCTTTACAACAAAGCCCTTCGCTCAATCGCGCCCATTGAGTGAGTATTCCGTCTCGCGGCAGATGTCTTCACAAAACGAAACAGGCGAGGAAATATTTCTAAGAAAATTTGAAAGACTTTTATATTTAAAAAATAGCTTTCAAGGCTTCCAGGCTTCCAAGCTTTCAAGGCTTTCATTGAAAAAACCTGGTGAGCTCGTTCGATTACCGTAAATGGGCAGTAAGGCGGGATAAAAAAGGGTGGAATATAATTGCTCAAACATTTTTGTGGGGCAGTTATTGGTAAGTGTAATCAAACAACATATTTTAAAGAAATCCTTCTGATTGTTTACTTTGTTTATGTAACGTGTGCAAGTCTGGTGACAGGATACCTTCGAAAAAAGAGAGCAGAATACAGACGTACTACTGCCTATTCATCTTCTTCCCACACTTTTAATACGCACAGTTCACTTGTCCTATACAGTAGACAAAGAGTAGGACTTTTGGAATATGATGGCTCATTTATTGAACACATAGTTTCCCCTAAGGAACTCGCGCCGATACGAATACAGAAGTCGTCAGTTGAATGAGGTGGTTGTTGCACGCTGCTTTGTTAAAGGGGCCACAGCTTGTTGCCTGTTTCATAGGGGAGGCAAACAGCGCATTTCGGAAGTTAAACAATGAGCCGTCCTTACAACACAAATAGGTACGCCTGTGTACGTAGTCGCATTTATCATGATAAGCGCCGGCGAGTACGACTGACAGCGTTCCATAACAACAATGCTTCGATCTTTATCGTGAACTGTACCGCTATTTCTCACTCTTTCGGTGCATGCTCTTGAAATGCCTAATGCTTCATTTCAAATCCATGTGGTGCAAAGTCAAGTATACAAAATCCTTGCTTTTTCATTCTCATGGCTTATGCTTGAGATCAGGTCTGTCAGTAGCAGGGGTACAGATTCGGGTACTGTGCTAGGCCTAACATAATCGTATCGATTCGATATCACCATTGGCTCAACTTTCGTTGGCGGATCGTAAAGGTTGAAGTTTGTGCATTCAACAGTGCGTCGTGATGATGAAGCCACGATGAAGACCACCACATGGTGGACGAACGTGGTTTTCTAGGATGCTGAGGCGGCGATGAAAACATAAGTTTTTTGCAAATGCGTTGAGCTTGCTTCTGTTTATTATTTGTTGATTTTTAGTTTTTAAATCGCAGTTGGCTAGTTTTTCTTCGTGTTAGCGGGTCTGTTTCGTGTATATCTGGTTTTGGAGGATAGTCAGAGCGTCCTTTCACGTCACGTGTTTCAACATGTGCAACCGTGTGGGACGTTGTCTTTATTGTCTTTAAATAGTAGTTTCGAAGTGGCAAGACTATTAGATATTAGTGCTGTGTGTGTGTGTTGCTATCGGGAATATTGCTTTGGTAGGACAATGATAGCCTGGCAGCGCCTTTGAACACGTGCGAACACGTGTTATTGTTTTAGTACGTGCGGTATCGATTGCTTCTAAAATGATCGTGATAATTATTTTCGGGCATCTTAAAGATTGAGATTTTGTGCGCGTGCGCCTTTTCTAGGAGGAATGTGCTCTAAAAGCTTCGGTGTTTGCCTTTCAGAAAGCTAAGTGCAACGCAGGGCAAGAAAGACGATAAAGCGTGCATTGTACGGGGAGTCCATCAAGGTAAACGAGGCGAAGGAAGAGAATGGAGAGAAAATCAAATCAAACGTCAGACACTGTGATGTCGATCCTAGGGTTAAGAAAAAGGACGCTTTCCAGGATGAGCTTGTGAGACAGGTTGAAGAGCTCAAAATGAGCTAAATATCAAGCGTGACGCGTAGAAGACTTCAAGCAGCCGATGAACAGCTGAACAGAGCCGCCATCGCGAACGAGTATGATCGTGACAATGGAAGAAGCCCCCTGACAGGACAATACATGGAGTGTCAGCAAAGCACGTGGACTCCGTGCTGCGTGGGAAGAGGGTAGCTGCAAAGAGCTGCACCTACCTTGAGACAGCCAAACAGGAAATGCCCATACGCAGGGGTCAATGTTCTTTGTCAAGTCCGGAGCATGCGGAAAAGGATGACAAAGGAAAGCAGGCAGATATCCCGGTAGTAGGAGAGAGTTAAAGGGTGATTGCGATAAAATTAATAGGAGGTATAGAATGTAGGTAGTACAAGCCTACACTGCAACCTCCAGTCACGATGACGATGAAATTGAATAGTTTTATGCAGACGTCCAACTAGCGATGAGGATAGTGGAAACTCCGTATGCTGTAGTCATGGGCGACTTCAATGCAAAGGTAGGGAAAAAGCACGCTGGTGAACAAGAAATTGGAAACTATGGCATGGATTCTAGGAACACCTTAGGAAAGATGTTGGTAGAATTCGGGGAAAGAAATAAGCTCTGATTATGAACACCTTCTTCAGGAAGCGTCGCAACAAAAAATGGACCTGCAAAAGCCCTCATGGGGAAAAAAGAATTGAAATTGACGTCGTACTTTCTGCCGATCCCAGCATAGCGCAGGATGTAGAAGTGTTAGGTAGGGTAAAGTGCAGTGATCACTGGTGAGTTAGGTGAATGATTCAAGTCAATATGAAGAGAGAAAGAACAAGGTTGGTTAAGAAGAAACAGGCCAACCTGGATGCTGTAAGGGTAAAAGCAAACCAATTTAGGCTGGTACTTGCAAACAAATATGCAGCCTTAAAAGAGAGAGAGGAAGATGACATAAAGGTCATGAATCGTACTGCAACTAGTCTGGCTTCACAAGCACCAATTGAAACGGGAGGAAAAGCAGCAAGGAAACCAGTAGGTAAGCTCTCCGAAGTAACGAATGACCTAACAAAGAAACTACAAAGACTGAAAGCGTCGAGTTCAGGGAGTCACATAGAATTCACAGAATTGACAAAACAGATCAACAAAGATAAAGTAAGAGATATTAGAAATTATAGCGTGAGAAAGACTGAGGAAACAGTAAAACGTGGCCAGAGCATTAAATCAGTGAGATAAGAACTTGACATTGCACAAGCAAAGAAGCATGTACTGAAAGATAAGCCTAGTAATATAATCGGCAATTCCGAAGACATAGTAAAACCAGCGGAAGAATTCTATACAGACCTGTGTCTCCCCCAAGTAGCAACGATACCTCCTTTGAATGTAGTAATAAATAGGCTACATGGGCTTCTTTTATAACGAGCGATGAAGCTAGAAGGACTTTGCAAAACATGAAACGGGGAAGAGCAACAGGATAAAATGGATTACCAGTAGATTTATTAAAAGATGGCGGTGACATCAAGCTTGATAGTCTGGGGCCCTCTATACGAAATGTCTTACGACTTCAAGGGTTCCAGAGAACTGGAACCATGCCAACGATAAACTAATGCACAAAACGCGAGACGTCATAGAATCTGAAATATAATAGGCCCTCTAGGTTACTTTCAGTACTGTATTATATATTCGCCAAGATATTTTGAATAGAATAAGGGCAAAACTTGCCTTCAGTCAACCAAGAGAACAGGGTGGCTTCAGAAGAGATACCCTGCAATAGATTACATTCATGTCAGAAGTCAGGTCATTGAAAAACCTGCACACTATGAACAACCTCTTAATACGGCTCTCATGGATTTTTAAAATGCATTTCATTCAGTTCTGGTACCGGCAGTCATACAGGATCTACGTAATCAAGGAGTACAGGAGGCTTACGTAAATATATTGCATATAGTATAGAGAGAATCCGCAGTTACCTTGATTCTACACAAGTGAAAAGAATCTGATAAAGAAAGTGGTCCCACAGGGAGACACAATCTCTCCTATGCTATTCACTCCATGCTTGGAAGAAGTATAGAAGGTATTATTTAAACTCGGAACGCTTAGGAGTGAGTTTCAACGGCGAATATGTCAGCTACCTTCGGGTAGCAGTGGACATGGTTCTGTTCGGCAACGCTGAGGACGAGTTGCAACAAATGACTGAGGTCCTTAAAAGAGAGAGTGTAAGATCGGGGCAGAAAATTATATGCAGAAGACAAAGATAGTGATAAATAGCGTGGCATGTGAACAAGAGTTCAGGCTCGCCAGTCAGCCTCTGGAGTCCGTGAAGGAGTACAGTTGCATAGCTCAATTACTCACAAGGATCCGTGATCATGAGAAGGAAACTTAGAGAATAAAAATGGGATGGAGCGTATTAGGCATACGTTGACAGATATTGACTGAAAGCTTAGCAGCATTATTACGAAGAAAGAGGTACAATCAATGCATTCTACTGGCGCTAACATATGGGGCAGAAACATGGAGGTCGACAAATGAGCTAGAAAGCAAGATAAGGACTGCGCAAAGAGCGTTGGAACGAAAAATGTTAGGCGTAACGTTACTTAAGAGGAAGAAAGCGGTATGGATCAGACGGAAAATGGGGATAGTCGATATTCTAATTAACATTACGAGAAAAAGATGTGCATAGGTTAGACAACCGATGGAGCTTTAGGGTTACAGAATGGGTGCCAACTGAAGGGAAGCGCTGTCGAGGATGGCGGAGGATTAGGCGGGGGGAGGAAATTAGAAAGTTCGCAGGCGCAAGTTGGAATCGCTGAGGGCAGAAGTGGTTAATTGGAGATGTCAGGGAGAGGCCTTAAACCTGCAGTGGATATAAAAGAGGCTGTTGATGACTTGTAATGTGCAGGCAAAACCTATGTTTGTGACGTAATTAAAACGTTTGAAGTATAGTTCCGCGTTCAGACTACAGTCACATCCGCTATAAGTGCCGTATCTATTGCAATTTGCGCAGTTGCTGGAACGATACGCAGCTAGCAACCACCTATGTTCATAGTAAGCGAAAGATACGTTTTTTACGACTGGCCAATCACCGTTCTGGGACAGCCGCGTTTCGCATTTTTCAACATGGCGCCGATCAGCAAGCGGCTGTTAGCGCCGGTCGAGGCTCTTCAAGCCCAAAGTTTTCAGGCGCTGGTTATAGTGTATCGGCCCCTGTCGGACTTCTTCAATTAGTAATTCATCGCTGCACTCCGAAGAAGCTTCCGCACTTAGCATCATCACTAGCCACGGGCAGTGTACACAACACAGTGAGACCGGAAAAGCGTACTGCACTCAGGGACACCGCGCGCGTTCGTCGCAGACCAGGGAAAACGCTGATGGCGTCGGCAGCAGCAGCAAGGAACAACGTTGCAAGGTCGGATGGCTGGGATGGCGGCCACGCAGAGGCTTCCGAAGCTAGTATCCTCACCAGATACGAGCCCACACAACACAATAAGAGCGTCGAACCGCATAGACACGCAAAGAACAACAGTGCTACGTCGGGTTGCTGGGATTTGGGGGTACCGGATGAAAACGCGGAATCTGACGAGGCCGGAAGCTCCATGACCGGAAGATGTAAACCAAAACTGCGTCGTGCATTGGCGGCGTCGTAACAGTCGTATCTGTGCCTGTCGTAAAAGTAGCGGGTACTCCCACATTTACGCCCAGGCTGGTTGCGATTGTTGCGTACTTTCCGCTCCATGCAACAGTAGTGTGAACTAACTAGTTGCGCTTTTTGCGTTTACGCTTACGATCCGTGCGAACGATCCGTACGTAGCGCACGTAGTCTGAACGCGGCTTAATACGATTGCAAGCGTTCTGGCCTGTTATAGGTGCGTTCTGTTAACGCTTCATAATTCATCATCATCATCAGCCTGGTTACGCCCACTGCAGGGCAAAGGCCTCTCCCATACTTCTCCAACAATCCCGGTCATGTACTAATTGTGGCCATGTCGTCCCTACAAGCTTCCTAATCTCATCCGCCTATATAACTTTCTGCCGCCCCCTGCTTCGCTTCCCTTGGAATCCAGTCCGTAACCCTTAATGACCATCGGTTAAGTTCCCTCCTCATTACATGTCCTGCCCATGCCCATTTCTTTTTCTTGATTTCAACTAAGATCGCACTAACGCGCGTTTGTTCCCTTATCCAATCTGCTCTTTTCTTATCCCATAACGTTACACTCATCATTCTTCTTTCCATAGCTCGTTGCATCGTCTTCAACTTAAGTAGAACCCTTTTCGTAAGCCTCCAGGTTTCTGCCCCGTAGGTGAGTACTGGTAAGACACAGCTATTATACACTTTTCTCTTGAGGGATAATGGCAACCTGCTGTTCGTGATCTGAGAATGCCTGCCAAACTTCATAATTAAGCCCCTCTATCCTGAGAAAACCACGACAGTCAAAGCGCTTGAATATAATGAAAATTAGCGCAATACAGTCGCTGCTGTGCAACAAAATTTCCCTCCATGTATAGAAACTACAGCACTTAAGGTGCTTGCAAAGCACTTTAAAACGCATTACTGCCGTTATCTTTAATCTTTCCCTGCGTCACTAAAAGAACTAGGTATGACAAGGATCTCAGATTAGGCAGAAATGGAAGCATTGTGATGAGTAATGTGTGGGGAAAGGCTATTGTTTCCGGCCTAATTATGGCGGTTTTAAATGATTAGAGAACCCTCGAATTTTCTACGCATTTATGATTTATACGAGGCGATCACGTGATGTCCTCGGTCAGCTGAATGAATCGCCTCGTTTATATTTTCTGAATTCAGAGAACGGTAAGGGTGTGGGTGACAAGCACACTGAAACGGAAGAGCGTACAATGGCAGGGCAATTTAGGCAAGTTGGTGCGCGTATGCACATGGCTAAAAAAATAAAAAAGAGGTTGATCTTACGATTCGTTCCGCGCTAAAATAATGTATCGCGATAGCATGATTCTCCCGACGCCATTTTACTTTTGTTGCCCTGCTATTTGCTGTAATATCGCTTTCACATATTACGTGGTACTGAACAAGGAACCAGTAGTTAGAGTGGTTGATAGACGGGAGGTTTGAGGTCGTACAATAATGTAAAGCTTTTGATGTAGTTTAGAATTTGAAAAAGGCTTTGAATGACCCTTCGTACGTAAGCGATAACTATAAATTCTGGATCTGATAGAAAGCACTCTCTTGCATTAAAAAATTAGAAGTGAGTGTCTTGTAACGATCGAAATACCGGCACCTTTGCGGTTGCTACTTGTATAACCCAGCTTTTCCTCTAATCCGTTTAGTAGTAAAATCCATTACTACGTCCTGCGTTATTTTTCTCTTAAGCTACGTTGTGGAGAAGAAAATATATAAATGGATAAAAACACGCCCATTCCGAGAATCAACATCCGGCAGCTTTCCTTTCATTTGATTTTAATTTCCAGATGTATCCATGCAGGTAGATCTGGATCCCCTAAGCGCGACAGGGTTGCAGACGTGCTAACCCCTCTTCTGATTCAGACCTCAGCTTCTCTAATATAGTAAATTTCGCACTCTATTTCCCGGAAGTGCTTCCAAAAGGGCTTCATTGGCGGTAATTCCAAGTCGCTCAGTGCACTCTCTGATTACTCTGATATAGAGAGAGATTGCTAGCCTTTAAACTCATGCGTTTCTGTATGTCTGATACATAACGTGACACATATACGTCTACCTTTGCGATTTTTGCACACAAACAATTTTTCAGGGCAGAATATTATGCAATTTTAAAATAAGTTACACAGCATATGTGCCCGTCTTTTCGCGTAACGTGAAGGTTTGCTGGCCTCTGTTACTATTCCTTTAGGTCTAAATGGCGAAACCTGTAAAGGGCACCCGAAGGAGTTTCATCAGATGCTGGCCCAGTAATTCAAACGCTGCTTCTACACAGCGATTACTACTTGACACCTCCATCCCACGAAATCAGCTATGGGCGACCTTGCACTTTCTCGCTGGCATTATCGGGAGCGCCTTGTTTTAGCTCAAGCAACAGTGAGACTGTGTTTGTTACATTGCCCTTATCTGAGCATCGTGGGCATTCAGTAACCACAATCTGGCAAGAAAGGTGTTCGTGCTTGAGAACAAAGCGCTTCGCTCCATCGCGCCTGCAGATGTTTTCAAGACAAAAGAAAAAGAAACATTATCGAGGAAAATTTGAAAGAAACTTCCATTTAAAATGAGCGTCCTGTCAAGAGTACCAGAAGCGGCATTGAAAAACCAGGCCAGGTCGTTTTATTACTGTTTCTGCAGTGAGAGATAAGAAAAGACAGTAGAAAGTAACTGCTCAATGATTTCTGTGGGGCAGTTACTCGTAACCACAATAAATAACATTTTTTAAGAAGTTCCTCTGATCGCTTACCTTATTCCTGTAGCGTGTGATAGTCTTGCTTGTGTTCTTCGCACACTTCAAATGAGCACAATTCATTTGTTCTAAAGAGTATACATTGATTAGGAATTTTGCATGTGATCGCTCATTTAGCGAACGCATAGTTTCCCCGCACGGTACCGCAGTTTATAGTGCCCCGTATTGCCGCTTGTCCCTTTCTGGGTGCGCGCTCTAATAAATAAAAAATGGTTGATTTTAATCCATTTGGTCAAAGCGCAGCTACAGAAAAGCCATCTTTTTTTTCATCCTCGTAGCTTATGCTTCAGGTCAGGTCTGCCTGACCTGAAGTAGTAGTAGTAGTGAAGTAGTAGTAGTAGTAAGTAGTAGTAGTGAAGTGGTACTAGTAAGTAGTAGTAGTGAAGCAGTAGTGTAGTAGCAGTAGTAGGCGCACGAACTCGGGGACAATGTTAGACCTAACCTCATCGGATTTATCGCCTCGAACTGTGTTTGCGGCTCGTGGAGACTGAAGTTTGTGCATCCAATAATTGATCACCATATTTCAACCCTCACTCGCCCGTTCGCAGGTAACGTAACCTTCCGCAATCACAGCATCTCACGCATACCGGTGCATCCCGGTTCTCCACTTCTCGAAACTGTCATCTGCCATTACTTCCCAGCACGCTCTGCTTACACCGCTATTTACCTTTAAACACAGCATGACAAATAACTGGCCTGGCAAGTGATTAAGTTAAAGTGTACTTTCAGCCTTGGTGTTTTGATCCTTTGACCGACATGCATGTGAAAAGGAACGTGTCCGTAGAATTTCACTGACATCCGCCAAACTTGATAAATCGTTGTAGTTGGCATTTAAGTGTGGGCAGTTATCGCCAGAATAATCAATGAACTCCAGTATTGAGCGGTGAAGTTATCTGTAGGACATAGGAACTATGTAACCCTGATAACGTCTGTTTCTTTTTAGTCGTTATTACTTTCCATCAGCAATTACGATATTGTCCCAATATGCAAAACGCACACAGTTCATGGTGGGAGAGCAAAACATGCTGAGGCACAGCAGATCATTTTTTTATCAAACGTACATATGAAGATGCGTGCGCCTTGTACATTCAATATGAAGAAATGTCTGGTAAATACTGACCTATGTATTACCTGCGCACGCAAATGTTTTCTTACAATGAGGGCCCTTATCACGACAGTGACATTAAACCAGCAACTCGCTTTACTTACGCGGTTCCCTGCAATAAACTTTCCTAAGAATTAGCCTCCGTTGCACTTAAAAGTGTCTTGTAACCTAAGTAAAGTGAAAAGGAACACCTATGTAGTTTGTGACAGATTTTGAGTTCGAATACACCAAAAGTAGTCCTAATCTCTAAGTTCCTACTAATGGAACTTGCACTGACGCTGACCACATATTTCTGTATATGAGGGACGAGCCCACGAGCGAATATGTATTATCTCATTACTGCATATTTGGTATTTCTCTAGCTAATAAATGTTACTAATAGGGTGTTACGGCCACAAAAGATGTTATCTCACACGTCTTATTTCAGAAAAATTTTGTTCTTTCTGCTTGCACCATGCGGACTATGGAGGGACGATAACTTTGATTTAAAGGCCCCAAATAACACCAGTGTTTTATCCATACTTTATTGATTTACGGCAGAAACAATAAATTGATCAATTTTCAGATTTTCAGCAACCGTGTTCATTTTCGAGCGTGAAAGAATAGACCTCATTACTTTGACTTAGGATATTATTTACTATATTTTGCGAAATATCATCACTAGATAACTCAAAAATGCATTATACTAATTCGATTTCAGTGGATGTGCAAACCTACATATGTGTGTGCAAGCTTCGCTTTATTCCACTAAGTGCTTGCAAAGATGATGCGCTGTGCACCCTAACGCCTTTTCCCTACAGGAAAAAAACAACTACATGTCACGCCCGGTTCGGTGCTAAGGCACAGCCATAGCACAGATAGCTAACGACCTGTTCATTTAGGGATAACTTTGTGGCACTTATCTGTAATTAAATGGTTTGCTTTTGTTATTAGTGCGAGTGAAAGGGTATAAGTGGTATAAGCCGCAGCATCTACCTTCCCCTCCTGTTGCCTAACTTTCTGTACAAGTTTTTTATTTGAAACGAATGTGGCATTAAACACCTTATGGCCTCATTTATACCCATTGTCAAAGGTAATTCAAGAATCTAATATTGTAATTCGATTTCAGCGTGTGTACCAACATCCATGTTTGCGCAAGCTTTCCTCGAAAGGAAACAAACTACATGTCACGCCGGGTGTGGTGTTGAAGCACAGCCATAGCACAGATAGCACATCCGGTTGCTTTATGGATAACTTTCCCACACCTATATGTAATTGAATGGTTTGCTTTTGTAAGTAGTGCACGTGAAAGCGAGTAGTGGTATAAGCGGTGGTATTGATCATCCCCTACTGTTCATTAAACTTCTATACATGTTTTTGCGTGGAACTAATGTGCTATTGAACACTCTTGCAAATGACGCATTGCCAGTGGAACCATCAATGTAGCGTAAACGGTACTCATGCTATGTCACAAATCCTACGTGAATGGCCGGGGACATTTAGATAACTTTATTTTCATTTTTCAGAGATTGCTAGGCATATGCGATGGGCGATGAGAGAATACTTCCGTGAAACGTCAACCGCTCATGTCTTTATTCTCCAAAAATACAGAATGACGGCACTGTATTACTGAATGGCGCAATGCTAAATTTCTCATTATAAACCCTACGAAAACGCAATTCATACTGACACGTGTACTTATTTGTCTTTATCGGGTGAAGCATGTCACCCGATAAACTTTATTGGGTGACATGTTTCACCCGATAAAGACAAATAAGTACCACGTGTCAATATTATTCAAGTCATTACAGAGACATTTACCTTGCTCTCCGGCCATAACTCTCCATGGGCATGATATTCCTGCCTCCACTTGTGTTTGTTTCCTCGGTATCAAATTAGATCCCCCACCTTCTGTTTACTAACCACATTGCACACATCAAACAAAAAACAGCATTTGGCATTAGAGCCCTACTCAAATCACGTGCATTTTTTTCCAAAGAAGCATTATGATCGTTATACTTCAATTTCAATTTATTCATATCATTTATGATATCAGTTCTCGGGGTAATACTTATCATTGTCATATTTCCTCTATTCAGCACATTCAAAATCAGGCTATCCGCATTATACGGAAAACAATTTTTTTCTCCAACCCCCTCTTCACAACTACGCATCAACCGCATTATTCAAGTTACTGATTTGTTTAACTATCATTTAGCGATATTATTTTTCAAATTACTAACTCAACAAGTTTCTTACAACTTCGTTAGTTCTGATCTCCTTTTTAATTCTATTACCACAAGGTATGCAATACAAGGAAATTTCATGTTGCCTTTATGTGATACTAATTGCGGAAAGATGGCTTCCTCTTCTTGCGCGCTTAAACTTCGGAACAGTCTTGTATGTTTCATTAAGTTGTCATCTACCTTGCACTCTTTCAGACACGAACTCAAGAATTATATACTGTCAGATAGTCTCCTATAAGGTTATTTTGCTAATTAGAAGCTGTGCAATTACCGTTGATCGTGCATCTTTCCTCTTCCTTTTGTGTTTTATGTGTGTCATCGCTCAGTTTCTTGGTTAGATTTTGCTTATTTGGTATTTCGTTTCTCTGCTCCGTTCTCCGCTTTATCTTTTATATAACTTCTAATCCAATGGTCTTGGTGCAGTCTATGACTTTGGGACCCTTGTCTGACCGCCATTTATTAAAACAAATTGTTATGAACAAATAATGAACTAAAACTGAAACTAAAAAAAAAAAACATGAAAATTTTCTATTTGGCCATCGAAGAACGCCACGTTTAGCTTTTTTCTCTGCAATATTTACACGTTCTTATTCACTACGTAGCTTGGGAGAGCAATAAGATATGATGCGGTAATGTTTTTTTTTTTACCGCAATATCCATTCAATGAATAGCTAGGCTCAATAGTGACAACGCAAAGGTGCCGCCATGTTTTTGTGGCATTAGTTATGAATCTAGAAATGATCAAAATATTTTTTCACATGACCAAGCCGTCCCCCACCCACCCCCGGAAAATGGCGTAAGCGAAGCTTGTCCTGTGTGCACCTGACCTTCGCCACTGTCATGTAACCCGCAAGTAATGGTGCTGGATTGTTTTGGCCTCCCACTCTCCCAGCTCGGGATCTTCGTCTCGTTGCTGTCGGATTTCCTATAGGCTCGGGTGGCTCTAACGACTGGATCGGCGCGTCCACGGTAAGTCCTCTCACGGGCGAGTTCTCGCCGCCGCTCGTGGAACGCTATCCCTTCCTCACGGAAGATCCCTTCCTCACGGAAGCACACAATGCGTGGCCGTCCAAACCGCTTTCTGAGACTGAACTGAACGGAAACGAACTCGGCGCAGCGTGCGCGAAACCCACTCTTGCCTTTACTCTCCCCGGCAGAAGTGAAACGGCTCTGATTGGTTGTGTGCGCGTGGCGGGAGCGCGCACCTATGCAGCTGGTATCGTTACTAATGATTCGAGCTCCGGCGCCTGCAAAGCTGCCAGCTCATCAAACCGTCCTTTCCCGCAGCTTCTTTGCTATGGCATGAAGCAACTCGGTTTTTGCGTGACCACGACAACGCCACTTGTGAGCCAATGCAAGCTGTACTTGACAACATTCATTTACAAGTAGCACGTACGTGTGCAGAACATCTCACGAAAATTTGTCGATATATCTCAATGGCGGGATGGTCCTTTATGAAATTGTCGTGTAGTATTTTTGATTAAGTTAGAGACTCATTGATTAATTAAATAAATATTTAGATATTTATTTATTTAATTAATTGATTGATTGATTGATTGATTGAAACTTAATAGAAAGGACAACCTGTGCCCTAAAATCGGGGTAAGGGATAAGGTGAAATGAAGGGTGCCTGCCTGCTTAGCGAACGACAGCAGAGGTTCATCTTCTGGTGGCGTCTTTTTGGAGTGCAATGCAGTCGTCATACGACGCCTGCGTTAGAGATTGGGTGCGCTTCTCCCTGAGGCTGGCTATCACATGATAAGGAAATCAAAGCATCCCACTTGTGTTCCTCTCCACTTGCTCAGAACATCCTGTGTAATGAATTCCCTAGCCCTTGTCTTCTGGATGCGAGTCGCGGATGCTTTGCGAAAGCGAGTGGAAATGGGTGGAAGGTTGCTAGGAATGGATTCCATAGTAGAACCTTCCTCTCGTGCTCTGTCGGGTAATCTGGTACAGTGACGGTTGACCGGCAATTTCGGCACTCTGCACTGGTCAAAGGGCTCCACGACGTTTTAATTTTTCACCCCGACGTCACCGCCATCGGGCGCTAGAGAGTTTCTGAAAATTGCACCATCTTCGAAACGATAGTGGTCACTTTTCGTCGCTCATTCAAGTGATATGCCTTGAATTTTGACGAGATCAAGCTCACGATTCTTCACGCTTCTCACATCAGTCGAAAACTTGTGCAGTCACATGCGCTGCATGTGCACTTGGACGTTTTTCACAACTCGGACAGTGTTGCCTCGATAAGCGATCAAAATTGGCACGGCGAGTGGGTACAGCGTTTCTCCCACTTCGCTTCCACCACTCGTTAGGTCGTCTGTCCTGGCGTTGCCGTCTAGTCTAAAAAGCTTCAGTGCAAGGTGCCTAAAGATGCGTTCCAGCAGCGGTAACACACTTGAACGCTGCGACGGGGTCTTCTCTAATTTTTTTGCCCTGGTGCGTAGCATACGAGGCAGTGAACGCTTTTATTATCCCGCAGGTGGTGGCAAGCATGTTTCATGCGATCCGCTAAGGTAGTCGTATAGGATCGGAAATTCAGCTGCTTGAGGGCCTCTTGCCGTTCAGTGTAGATGTGAACCGGATATTCTGTGTGCCCCTCCCAGAGTTGAGTGGCTACTTGGAAGGTTTGTAGTTCAAGCTCGCTGGCTGTAGACTGAGCATAGCTGCTGGGGCTCACGTCTTGTGCCTACCCATTTACCGTGTAATAAGCGATATCGCCATACCTTTTATCCGAACCTTGATATATTGTATCGCGAAGGATGAGTCAGGAAAACAAGCTCCTATTTACAGGTTATATTTACAACAGCGGTCGCCGCGCTGACCGGTGATATTCATAGCGCGAGCCCAGTTCATCCTTCCTCCGCTTTCCACGAGTGATGGCGCCCACGCGCCTCGTTCAACCAATCAAATACCAGAGACGCGTGCAGCAATATTTGAAAGCAGCATCAGTGTATATTTATTGAATCTTTTCGGTTTCTTAGGGTATTGATTTGGTATCCTTCCTCGAAACACATTGACAACTGTCCTCGTACTGTATAACTATGCCAGGTGGGAGAGATCACCTTGTGACGTCTTTCCGGGTCGCTAACGTAATTAGTACATGGATAGTGATTGGCTAGCCTCCCAGTCGCTTTTTCAACGGGTCATTGTCCTCGAAACTGCTGCTTATTCTCCGTTCTCACTCTAGTATGGTAGAGAACCTACTCTACCAAGAAACACTGCTACAGTCCACCAAAGCTTCCACTGACGATTAGGCCCGTGATGCTATCGCCCGTGCTGACCATGCTCATCACCTTGCTCGCCCTCCTCATCACATGCCTCAAGACGAACAACGTACCGCTATGTCCGCCATCACAGTCACTAAATCGAAATGTTGACCTTCATGAAATGTCAAGGTCCTCGCTCACTTCACAGGGATATGGCGTTTTATGGGATTGGGATATTTTGTAACAACTTCACTCAACAAACGTCGCTGAGCGCTTCCAGAGTGCTGTACAGAGACGTAAATGTTATGAAGATGTTGGTTTCCAGACAGAAAAGGTGCGAATTGTCATAGAGGGTGTAAAGATAGCGTTGCGGTTGTAGTTAGAGCCAGTGTACTAAAAACATTTTGCTGAACGCCTGCAAAGGGTGCACCGCCCCAGATATAGACAGATTGAGGCAAAGCCGCCGTTCTGTACACTCATGCGAAATGAAATGAGTTCGCTTAGATTAAGCGCGGCTCGCACTAGGCAATGCTCTCTGGAAGGTGGCTTCGCTGGTGCCCCCGAGAAGCGAGAATTAGTGGGGTGAGCGTACTTAGCACCAATGCAGTAACAAATTAGAGATGTTGCGCCACACGCTTCACTATCTATGGGATCGGCCCGCCTGTCCTTCATTCAAAAAATAATAATACGTAATAACAAACAAGTTAACCAAGTGTCGACGCTTGAGAATGCCAGGTCGACGTAACTGCTCCTGAAATACGATTCGTTCCAAGTGAATACAACTTGCGAACTCACCGGCTACAATTAGCTGCTCGCAATGCGCGGTAAAGTAAATAATTAAAACTTTATTTACGTGGTTCCTCATAGTCATTTAAACACGCAATCTGGTTTATGGTGCAATTAATGTGCGCCTTCTGGATATTTCCAGCTCAAGAACTGCAATCGCTTAATCTGCGAGAGGGGATTTTTATAAATTCGTTATTACCAAAAAAAAAAAAAAACATACCGTCCAATCGGAGGCAGCGAATGCTGAACTTCGCAAACTTTGAGAACACTTACTGCACCTCAGTGGTCCGAACATAAGAGGTTAATTGAAATTTTATGACGTCACACTGACGTAACGGCCCTGTGGTTACAGCCCGAAACTCTAAGAATGGAAGTTTAGCCTTCAATATATATTTAAGTGAACAACCTCTTAAATCAAAATTGTCGAGAATATAATTTAATTTATTTAGTGTTTCGGTTTAGTGTATATTTAACTTTAATTCCAGGTGTCGTATTACACATGCTGTACCATGCCTTCGGGCGCCGAAGTTACATGCTGTTCCTTACTTGTTTAATTTACTCCTATTGATAGTGTAAACCTCAGGTCTCACAATGCTTTGTTTTGTTTATTAGCAATACTTAGACATATTACCACTGTTAAGAGAATATTCCAAATATTACCGGCAACCATTCTTGGTTGCCTTTGAAAAATGTGAAAGTTTCCATTTTGTAGCTCACATTTGGCTTGAAGCGCAACTGCCCAAAGTACTACGTGCGACCTGCGTAGTGTTCCATTCACTTAGACAGCACATTAACCCAGAAAAGTTCACGGGACATAGGAAATTCGAAAAACCTAATTACCCGTGAGGTCCCGAGAAGGTAGCCTCTCATTAAAAAAATTCGAGGCAACGTTAATCTTGTTGGCCACTGTGCGTGTTCGGTCTTTCATTTCAGTTCATTTGCTTGTCATAGTATTCTCCTCACTTCAGACGTCAAGTTCTCATTGACGAAAATGTTTTCCTTTATTAAGATTCTACGTTTCCAGAACCATGCGTTGAATAGTTTTCTGGAAGTAAATTTGATGATTATGGGCGGTATCTTTCCTTCCCTAGCTTGAAGCTTATGAGCTGCACCAAGACAATAAGCAGTCAGCAATCTGATATCGAGTTTCCCTGCTAGTGATCTCAAAACAATGGTAATGTCTTTATTGGCACTAGCTTTCCCACCATGACTATTCATATTATTCCTTTTCGAAGTCAAATACACCATGGTCCGCCTGAATAAGCCACCGAGATGTTAACTGCTTTAAATGCGTTAACTGCTTTAAATGATCTTTTATGTAAATGTCAGATTACCTTGCAAGTGGCATTTGTGTCGCGACGTTGAACGTGCCTGGACTTGTCGCGCCTAAAAGACAACGTCACCGCGAGTGTCTTCTTGTTGAAAGTAATATTGACGCATTGGCTGTTCAATGACACAGAGCAAATGATTAAAGACGAATTGCAACGAAACATCACTTGGGCTAAATTGCCAATAAATGCTTAGCACATACCAGCAATGTTGTCTTTTCAATGCAAACGGCTGGCATTTGTCTAATTTTCTGATTATCGAACTGCATAGAGGAAGGCCTAGCACATAACTCCTGTGCCAGCTCTCATAGCGTAAGGCTCCACCGCGTCGCAGCAGGGAAGTGGGACGCTGATCAGCCCGCTCGCACAAAGCGTGAAAACTACACTTGACGCAACTGCACAAGCTACATGTTATGGGCACTAGGCACCCATGCAAGACCTGGTTGCCAGCAACATTATGTGGATGCCTGTACACACTAAAGCAGTGATAGCACAATTCAAACAAAGGTCCGTTGCATGCAGGGGCGATATTTTCGGATATTTCCAAAGTTGAACTAGCCGGACTTAGTTATAATACCCAGGGAATCACCACCTCGTATTTTGCTTGGCGAGATGCGTACACTGCAGTGCTGTACGATCAAATCTTGCTACAAATGCTAACCTGAAGTTAATTTCAGTTGACCAAACTAAAAATGCGGGCCGTGAATACAGCATTTTAGCCGTTTCGCTATCTTAGCTTGAAGCCTCCCCAGATTTGAACAAATCTATTTATTTCCCAAAGGAAGAATAAAACTCCCTAGATTTAGAAAAATTTCCTACAATTTGTAGCGCTGCGTGTCCAATTTTTGGGAACGCTGCCACCACCTATAGTAAATGATGATAAGTAGTTGAAGCTTGGCAGGGCAAGGCTAGAGGGATTAACCGTGTACTAGAATATTTTCCATATTGCCGCTAGGTGTCACGAGCCAGCGCTGAAAAAGAAGTTGGGACTGGAACGCGCGCTCAGCAAGAGACGGGTGCTGGAGTAGAAGCAGAAGCTCAGGACGCCGGCTTGAATTTATTGCACGCCATCTTGTACAACTGTCTGCCTCGCCGACGCCAGGCACATCTTACATTGTCTTTTCGTGACGAAACTGGTGGAGGTGCGGGGTACGGTTCATCCGATGCCACAAACCCCTCCTGGTAGCAGGAGTACCAGGCCTGTTCTAGTGGACACCCCTGTTCACCGGAGAATCCGAGGATTGCCTCCGGAGCTTGATCTTCTCTCCGCAACAACATCGACGCCCCCACACACCGGTAAGGAAGGAACATCGACGCCCCTACCGACCACTAGGTAAGGTACGGCCACAACGGCAACTCAGTATCTGCTGCAGAATCTCCGAGTGCCGAAAGTGTTCCACGGGGATATCTTCGAGGATGTAGAAGACTGGTTAGTCCAGTTTGAGCGCGTTGCCGAGATAAACGAATGGAGCGACGCTGCGACATTAAGGAACGTCTACTTCAGCTTGGAGGATGGTGCCCGCACTTGGTACGAGAACCGAGAAGGGCTCATCAAATCGTGGCTTGAGTTCCGTCGTGCCTTGCTGGAGACCGACACCAATGCTGATCGCCGCGAACGAGCCGAACGGGCGCTCCAATCCCGCATTCATCTGCCGAACGAGAGCGTGACGTCGTACGTAAAGGATATGACACGCCTCTTCCGTCGGGTGGACCCAACCATGTCCGAGGAAAAGAAGCTGCGCCACCTACTGCGGGGAGTCAAGGAACAGCTATTTGCTGGCCTTGTTCGAAGCCCGCCAAAGACCGTGGCTGAATTCTTAACCGAACCCACCACGATGGAAAAGACGTTACACCAGCGCTCAACTTTCTATGAAAGGCAATTGAAGCCAACTTTACCTTCGGACCAGCGCTCAGCTCCGTATGACAGGCACGCGAACGCTGCTTCACTGACGGACGCGATCGCCTTTGGAAACGTGGACGTTCTCCGAGATCTTATCCGCTCTGTGGTGCGTGATGAGCTTCAACGGATCACCTGCCCGCCTCAGCCCACGCTAGGTTCCATTTCTGCCCTTGTGAGGAACGAAGTGCAGCAAGCGATCCAAGGTCCCGTTCCAAGCAACAGTACGCCGCCTGTGACAGCATAGTTGCAGCGGCCGTCGTATGCGGAAGTTTTGAGGCGAGTCCCTGTCCCCGCCCCGACTCATTTTGGCCCCGCCACGTTTACGCCGCGTCATACGTCCCCCCGCTCCCATCTGTGCAACCGATCCGACGTACGGAGGATCGTCGCCCGCTCCAAAGGAGATCTGACGTCTGGCGTACCCCGGACAGAGTACCTCTGTGCTATCATTGTGGAGAAGCCGGTCACGTATACCGCGAGTGTCCATACCGCCGCCTAGGACTGCAAGGCTTTGCCGCGGATTCACCAAAGCCACGATATGGCGAAAGGCCTAGGGTGATTCAAGAATACTTGACCCAGCAGAATATGCCACTGTTCCCACGGCGGCAGTCGCGCTCGCCGTCCCACAGGCGTTCTTCCCCGCTCCCAGAAGCCCTCCAATGGCAGCGCAGGGACGATCGTCAAGCCCTCGCCGGGAAATATAAGAACAGCGACCTTCAGGGGTGAGGCCGCTTAAAACCGCCCTTTCGAAGGCCTCCCATCGACGCGAGCACGGTCTATTAAGCATGATTCAACGACGACAGCAGCCGAACTCAGCAACAGACTCTCGCTTGACATACCTGTTCTGCTCGACGACCACCACGTTAGTGCTCTTTGGACGCGGGGGCCGACAACTCAATCTTGTGCGGAAAACTAGCAACGGAACTTAGAAAAGTTATCACGCCTTGATCTGGAACGCAAATTCGTACTGCTGGCGGGCATATCGTAACACCGTTGGGCATGTGCACGGTAAGAGTACAAATTCGTGGGTCCATGATTCCAGCCAGCTGCCTCATACTCCTCGATTGTTCTCGGGACCTCATCTTGGGCGACGACTTTCTGCGAGAGTATGGTGCCATCATAGACCTCCGGGAGCGCACAGTGCCTTTTTTCGACAGAAAGAGCAGCGAACAACCGCGACAATTGCCGACGCAACGCGCTTAGAGTTTACGCCAACAGTATAACTGTACCACCACGCGCAAGCGTCTTGGTAATGGTCGTATGCGACGATCTGCGTGACGGCGAAGCTGTTGCAGAGGGCAATTCCTCTCTTATGCTGACTCATGGTGTATGTGCAGCCCGCAGTCTCATTATGCTTCGAAGTGGACTTTCGGCGCTCTTCGTGACGAATTTCAGCCAGGAACATCGGCACCTATTTCGTCGTACTACTATCGCTTTCGCTGAGCCCATAGCAGACGTTGCTGAATGCTTTGCGTCTGTGACGAAGGAGAACCCAGCTCAGACACTCAGCAATATCGACATCAATTCAGACCTTTCGGAGGAAAAGGAGAAAGCGCTGCGCGAGTTGCTCCTTCGGTTCAAGGAGTGCTTCGCATCTTCTTCTAAGGTACGCCAGACGCCCATCATGACGATACTCGTCCCATACGACAACTGCTTTATCGCGTATCGGCGAAAGAGCGCAACGTGATTAATGTACAAGTGAAAGAAATGCTTGACGATGACGTCATACAACCATCCCAAAGCCCTTGGTCATCGCCGGTGGTCCTAGTCAAAAAGAAAGACGGAAAGCTTAGGTTCTGCGTTGATTATAGAAAGCTGAATAACGTCACAAAAAAGACGTCTATCCGCTTCCGCGGATCGATGATTCGTTAGATCGACACCGGCGAACCAGGTATTTTTCATCCATAGATCTGAAGAGCGGATATTGGCAAATCGAAGTTGACGAACGAGATTGCAAAAAAAACTGCCTTTGCTACCCCGGATGGACCCCGGATTTAAAGTACTTCCATTCGGCCTGTGTTCTGCACCGGCCACATCTCAACGAATGATGGACACTGTTCTGGCGGGATTGAAGTGGCACAGCTGTTTAGTACACTTAGATGACGTCGTCGTGTTTGCGGCGACCTTCGAAGAACATCTGAAGCGTTTAGAGGCGGTACTTGAGGCGCTCCACTCCGCTAATCTCACACTAAAGCCAGAAAAGTGTCACTTCGGATACGAAGAGCTGAAGTTCCTCGGGCATGTCGTGAACGCCGATGGCGTCCAACCTGACCTAAACAAAACATCTGCTGTTGATGCTTTTCCGACTCCTCGTGACAAGAAAGCAGTACGGCGCTTTCTCGGTCTTTGTGCGTACTATCGTCGCTTCATCGCCAATTTCTCGCGCATCGCTGAACCACCCATACGCCTCGCGCGAGAAGACACACCTTTTGTTTGGACAGATGAGCAGGACGCAGCTTTCACCGAGTTACGGCAACGCCTGCAGGAATCACCCGTCCTCGCTCACTTTGACGAGGACGCTGACACCGAGGTGCATACCGATGCAAGCAACATCGGTCTTGGCGCTGCAATCGTTCAACACCAGGAAGGCGTCGAGCGAGTCATCGCTTACGTCAGTCGCACCCTTACACGCGCCGAAATCAACTACTCCACCACCGAGAAAGAGTGTCTAGCGATTGTGTGGGCCATCATGAAATTGCGGCCTTATCTCTACGGTCGCCCTTTCAAGGTGGTGACAGACCACCATTCCCTGTGTTGGTTAGCCAATTTACGAGACCCGTCCGGGCGACTTGCTCGATGGAGTCTCCGTCTGCCAGAGTTCGATGTTACCATCGTCTACAAATCGGGCCGAAAACACGAATATGCCGACACGTTGTCGCCCGCTCCCGTCAAAACTTGCGATAAGGACATGGACGAAGACGGCGCATTCCTTGGGGCCCTCACCGCATCTGCCTTTATTATACGGCAGCGCGAGGACGCCGAAATACGCCCTCTCATCGATCACTTAGACGGCAAGAATACTACAACCCCGCGACACATTTCTCGCAGTCTCTCGACCTTCTGCCTGCGAAAGGGTGTCCTCTACAAGAAAAAACTCGAGTGCCAGCGATAAAGACTATCTATTGGTATTACCTGCCGCCCTTAGTGATGATATTCTCATAGCCTGCCATGATGAGCCCACGTGAGGACACTTGGGATTTTCATGCACTCTTGCAAGAGTACGCCAGACGTACTACTGGCCCAGACTTTCTACCACGGTGAAGCGTTACGTGCAAAGCTGCCGTGAGTGTCAACGCAGGAAGTCGCCGTCTTTAAAGCCCATCGCACCGCCTAGCGCGCCATTTGATCAAATCAGCATGGATCTTCTCGGACCCTTTCCCTTGTCAGCCAGCGGAAACAAGTGGATTATAGTCGCCACGGACTATCTAACAGGCTACGCCGAGACGAAAGCTGTACAACGTGCCACGGCCTACGAAGTTGCCCAGTTCTTTATCGATCACATAGTCCTCAGACTTGGTGCCCCCTCACATGTCATTACTGACAGAGGCACTGCCTTTACAGTCAAACTTATAGAGGACATATTCGCGCTGAGCTGCACGCAGCATCACAAGGCGACTGCCTATCATCCGCAGACCAACGGACTGAAAGAACGGCTAAACAAAACCATTGCTGACATGCTGTCTATGTATGTGGACGTCCAGCATAAAACATGGGATCAAGTCCCGCCGTACGTTACATTCGCGTACAACACCGCCATTCAGGAAACCACACGCTTCACACCATTCCGTCTTGCCTATGGGCGCGAGGTCCAGACCACGCTTAACGCTATGCTCCCGCACGACACCGACGCATCACTTAGTGCCGACGCTGAGCAACCTACTCAACACGCAGAGGAAGCCCGTCAACTCGCGCGCATACACATCGCGAAGCAGTAGAGTACAGACGCACGACGCTACAACCTTCGACATCGGCAAGTCGAGTACTAGCCAGGTGACCAAGTCTGGGTGTGGACTCCAGTCCGTCGCCAGGGGTTGTCTGAGAAGCTCCTTAGTAGATACTTTGGACCCTACAAAATGCTACGCCGCATTAGTGAAGTGAACTATGAGGTAATTCCCGATGGTGCCTCGTCGCCTTGGCGTTGACAGCACCACTCAGAGATAGTGGATGCTATTCGCCTCAAGCCGTATTTCGCGCGTTAAGGCGACGCCAGTCCAATATCACACGACTTCCACACTTCTTTCTAGTTTAGTAAGCATCGGGTCGATGCCTTTCTTTTGACGGGGGAACAATGCCGCTAGGTATCACCAGCCGGCGCTGAGAAAGAAGTTGGGACTGGAACACGCGCTCAGCAAGAGACGGGCGCCGAAGTAGAAGAGGTAGAAGCTGAGGACACCGGCTTGAATTATGGCACGACATCTTTTACAACTGCCTATATATATATATATATATATATATATATATATATATATATATATATATATATATATATTCCCGAATTGCTTAACGTGCACCAATTTTCCCCTGGAATCGGTAGCACTTCACTTAGAAAAGGAACAGTAAAACATTTTCGGTAAAGACGATGAAAGCGAAAGCCTGCGTGCTCGCAAAAGATTCATTAAATTACTTGAACACTGTCATTCGACTACGTTGTTACTTACTATTAATACTTCCTTTCTCTAACACGTTTTTCGCTTTTGCTCTTTTTTGGTCGCCTAGGCATCGCCACGGTTTCTGGATGGTTAAAGGCACGCTAGAACGGCCGTGGCAAGCCTATGAAAACCATTTGGAGACATACGCTGGTTCGCTGAATGATTACTTAGCGCTTTAATGGACGAAGGTAGTTGCGTCGGCTTTTATATATTCTTTTA
The DNA here is from genome assembly GCF_023375885.2 of Dermacentor andersoni. Lineage (NCBI taxonomy): Eukaryota > Metazoa > Arthropoda > Arachnida > Ixodida > Ixodidae > Dermacentor > Dermacentor andersoni. The sequence goes on from NW_027314755.1 coordinate 1,231,548, forward strand.
GCAGAAAATGAGAGGGACACGGAAAGCCAAACTAGGCAAACAGCGCTCACTTTTAACGACCGATGCATCTCCAGTTGTCGCAGACGCACTGATACTCCTCAAAACGTCATGAGACACGTGTACATTCGTCGCCAGGCATGAACAAAACCAGGGAAACCACACGTACACACTTTTGTGGCCACACTGCTTATTTATAAAGGTGTTCGTTCAACGTGAAAAAAAGGTGATAACCCTTTTCTTTTTTATTGATAAAAAAATATTCGCGCATGCGCTTGAATTTTCATGCCATAGCGCTGGACGTCAAATTTTTGACCCGTGAGAAATATAAGGCTTTCCCTTTAAAAAAGACATTTCATGTCAACGGTTTTTAAATGGGAGAGGGGGTTAAACAGCTATGTTGATTTGGTGGGAAGACAGCGCAAGTTATTAGAACGCCTCTTCAACCGTTAAATTATTAGTATTTTGTCGTCGAGGTAGTGGCGCCACGCTATCGTCTCTTTTTATCAGATGAGCTCTACGGCTGTCTTCTAGTTTCGAAAGAGTCGCACATTTCAATTGTTCCCTTTCCTCATCGGCACTGACTGCGCATGCGCTAGGATTCCGCGTGCTTCGGTTACGAAACAGACGCCAGTGCTCCGGAGGCGCCGAAACAGCCATGACTGAAGAAAGTCACAGTGGAAACACGCCTCCTGTGTTTTTCTTCGGAGACGAAGCAAATCCGAGCACAAGCCACGAATTCTTCGAGGGCGCTTCATGCACGTCCGACTATTGCGCTACGTGAGTCTTGCCGCTTGTAAAATTCCCGCTGAATACTGTCCCCCGTACGTATGACCCGAAACACAGGCTTTGATAGCTATAGATTTGTTCCTACTTCAAAGCAGGCATTTGACAGACAACTTCCGACTGCGTACTACGCGGGCGACAATCGTAGCTTTTTTTTTTTGAGCGTCGATGCAAGATGATGCGAAAATATCTTCACGGAAAGCACAGCTGCGGTTATTTGACGTTAAGATCCGAAGTAATGTCACGGCGGGAAGAAAATGTTTGTCGCTCGTGTTTGGTCCCCGTATCGCACGCCCTAGTGGCTACGGCATTGCACTGCCGAGTTCGAGGTCACCTCTGATCCTGGAGCAACGGCCTATCATTGCTAATGGTGAAATGCAAAAACTCACACGCGTCTTCGTACCTGTTATAGAACACCAGGCGGTGAAGGATCATTTGGTTCGTGTCAGACTTTTCGAATGCTGCTCGCGGTGACCTTTCAAAGGCATATTTTTCTAATGGTCACCTTTGAGCTAAATAAACTTCTTTCACGTGGACCCGGGGAGCTGGAGAATCCTAAGCAAATCAGGTATGGCCGATGTACCTTTAGATTCTGTGATTCGCGTACGTCCGATGTACATTTAGAAGCAGCCATTACCACACGGCCCGTCAGTGCCCACTGCTTCACCTGATTTACCGCACCGGCAGGTAGCGCCGGACCATAAACAAACTAGTGCATGGGCATGGCCAGCGCGCGACCACATTCTGTAATGCCGGGACTACAGGGACAAACGCATACGAAACGAGAAAGAAACTACTCCTCTGTACTACCTAGGCAAAGTCAGATATTCAAGCAGCAGAAGCCTCCATATTTTCTCTCTCGTACCCGCTTTTACTCGTGCCTGCGTACAACTGTCGAGTAATTCCTCAAATGCCATCTCGTGCTGGGTGACTGCCTCGGCAGACTGATGCGCCCCCTGTGCGAGAGTCTGTCTAACGCATAACATAAAACAGTCCTGCACCGTTCACGCGCGCTGCTCAACGCGCTGCTGTCATCTTCATGATGTCTCTTCCCTTTATAGCTGACGCGACACTTAAATGCATATTTAGGTTAGAGAGTAAACATTGGACAACTTTTTTTGCTGCCACGGTAAATAAGTCGCAAGCTAGAATGATTTGCGGTATACATCTGCAGATGCACGTTCCTTCATTTACGGTTTTTTTCTGAGGCTTATGTTTGCAATTGCGGCTTGTTCGTGCCCCTGTAATTCAACCTAATTTTTCGGAAAAGCAGCTGCACGTGTCCGTTCGTTCGTTCGTTCGTTCGTTCGTTCGTTCGTTCGTGAGTGAGTGAGTGAGTGAGTGAGTGAGTGAGTGAGTGAGTGAGTGAGTGAGTGAGTGAGTGAGTGAGTGAGTGAGTGAGTGAGTGAGTGAGTGAGTGAGTGAGTGAGTGAGTGAGTGAGTGAGTGAGTGAGTGTGTGAGTGAATGAGTGAATAAACCTTTATGGGGTGCAGCAAAACACGATTAAACGCGCAGCCGGCTAATCCCACGATAGGACTGAAAAATCTAGTCTGCCGGCCCGATCTCGGGTGCGCTGGACGGCCAGGATTTGCTCCTCAAAGACCGGACTTTGCAGGAGCGCGTCATACGTGTTATACGTGAAGCGAACTCGCAACACATTTTTGGCACACATGCTTAACTTGAACTGATTGAGTCCTTCTCTTCTGATGTGTTCAAAATGAGTCTTCCCTAAGAGGCAACTGTCGGTTCACTATTATTCTGTGGAAGCCATGTTGTTGGTAATTTTATTTATTTTTAGGATAGATTCCTCATGGCAAGGATTCGTGATTCACCGTTCATTTAAATTCCCATGAAAATCCTAATACCACCATGGAGATTGCGAATCCAATTCGGCGTAGAAGGAGCATCTCTTTTTATTAGAGCTCTCCTTCGAATCAAAGCATGCAAGAAGTTCACGCAGCCTCTTCTTTTGAGCCTCACCACCCTATTTTATAGAACAATTAGAGAAACATTTTCCGGTGAGCGTACTCGGAAATTATCATTGGGATTCTCCTCCACGAGTTATTGACGCCACGACAATTTGAAAACCGAACACATATAGCCAGCTACAAAGCACTAATCATAACTGTTTTAAGTGAACAAAAACTCAAGTTCTGCACTAATGAAAACTAAACTTACTTGCATGTTCGTGCTAGTCAAAGAGGTGTTCCGCTACGGTCGATGGTCGTTCCCCACCCCACGTATTACACAATGTTCCCTTTATGTCAGCCAGCAAGTAAGCATTTAGGTAAAATGAAACATTACATGTACCAGGTTCATTAACAAAATATCAATTTGCTTGTTCCAAATTGTGCTCTTAGAAAAGCTTCATCAGATATTTCCTGCCTTACCTTCAAGCAAAGAGTCCAATACCAATACGTATGTCTAATTCTAGGATTTGTGACGACTCCTTCGAAGACCTGTGGAACGCATTGAACAGCTACAACGGTGCCACGGATGTCACGGCTATGTACGGCACGGCCATCGACCATCGTTACCACTCGCGAACACGCTTAACAACCCTCAACGGAAATATTATTTACACAGGCCACGACAGCGGTTCATTTACTGCAGAAGAGGACACACTTTACGAGCGTCACCGTGTCGGTTTCCGTATGAGCAGCCCCAATGCGAATTACCAGGATAGCTGATAGGAAAGTTGGTGCGTGAAATCCATATAGCGTGACAGCCATACTTGGACGACCCAACTGACAAAGAGATAGTTTACAAATTTGTAGCGCTGCCCGCCGCCAAGCAAAAACACATCACAGCACTGTAAAACTGCATGTGCTAGACCACCATGTTTGTCATCGGCACCTTAGTAAAGCCTGAAATATGCTTATTGCTGAAAATGTAGTGCAAATATTGGACTCTGATTAGACACAACGAAATTTGTAGGACGCTTTAGCTTCGCCTTTAAGAGTGGAACGCGATAGCGTTCAAAGGTCCCTCGCTGCTACTCGCGCTTTCCGGTAACTGCATCTTATGTAACCGTAACGTTTACCGGGAAACGGTGGCCGCAAACGCAATGCACGAAAGTGAGCTTTCTGGTTGAAACGCGGCTTCTTGTGTGGGCCGCTTATGCCCGGAGGCGAGCGCCATCTGGATGGTTTTGCACGGAAATGGGTACGCCACTGCCCGTGGTACGCTGGAAACGCTGGAAAATTAGTTTGTGCTAGAGCTCCCGCGTAAAAGAAGGTTTTCTCGTATATTCAAATTACAATCTGATGCCATAATGTCTGTAGGTTGTGTTTAAGTTGAAATTTACTATGGTTCGGATGCTTTTTACTTAAATTCAATTAATTCAGTAACCCATTTGCGCTACACGGAAGGCCTGCGCGATCCGGTATGCCGGATTCGGAATGATTTTTTGCTCACAAGATGGTCAACACCGGCGCTGGACGAAAACACCGAATTATCTTCGACAAGAGGCCCGTAATGCTATCGCGTTAAATATGACTAATCTCATCTTTGGCATGGAACACTGTCGTGTTCTATTCTGGTGTATTAAATACAGCACATATTTTGGGGGAAATCCAACGTTGCGTATTTTCTGTCAAGCATGTCTCTTTCTTCATATGTATTGAAGACATATTCACAGAAAGAGCACCGCATACGGAAGCACTGAAGTCAGGTTACCCTATCACTAAACATCAACTAAATTTCGTGCTTTGTTTTTTCAGCACGATATGTTGACGCTCGTTGAATGACCCTTGCACAGTGACGAGCTAACACTTCTGTTATTCTCTCAGGCCATACACATGCCACTGAAAGCGCAGTCACCAGTTGCCCAGCTATGGTGTCCAGCAGCAGCATCAATCACGCACAGCCCAGTACAAGCCGCACTGGCATGGAGGAAGCGTCGCTCATTCCGAAAAACATTGCTAGGTGAGCCCACGTTTGGAAAAATTTGCTTGCATCAAGCGAATCACAGACGGTGCGTAATGCTGTCCGTGGATAACTATGCCTCCGCTGTCGAACTTTTCCTATGGAGGAGAACTCTGATGTGTGAAACGCGCACAATATCAACCGTTATTCTAAACACCGGGTATGGTGGAGGTGGTGCTAACGTGCTTGTCATGCTCAGCACTCTTGCAAGTTTGTCAAATGCGTAAGGACTACGCCATGTTTGTTTGCAAATATAGTAAAAAGATAGGCCTCCCTGTAAAAACAAAATAAATAATGGGTTTTACGTGCCGAAACCACTTTCTGATTATGAGGTACGCCGTAGTGGAGGACTCCGGAAATTTCGATCACCAGGGAAACATTAACGTGCACCTAAATCTTAGCACATGGTTGCTTTTGCATTTTGACCCCATCTAAATGCGGCTGCAGTGGCCGGGATTCGATTCCGCGGCCTTGTGGTCAGCAGCCAGCACCATAGCCACTGAGCAACAACGGCGGGTGTCTAAAGCAATGGAGCAATGCAGTGACAGGCCATATCGCTTGAGTGACGTTCATTTCAGAGTGCAGCGATAATTCTTAGACTTTCGATGATTCCACTATATACCAAATGCTCAAATATTGTACCGCTTTGTTATGACTTTCGTTTACAAGGTAACATATGAGCCTGGAGGGATGATGACTGTATGACGCTAACGGAATGATGGTGGAATAAGAAGGAATGATATTACTAGATCGCCGGATCGAATCCCGGCCACCCCGGCCGTATTTCGATGGAGCGAAATGCGAAAACACCCGTGTACTAAGATTTAGAATCACGTTAAAGAACCTCAGGTGGTTAAAATTTCCGGATTCCCCCACTACGGCGTGCCTCCTAATCAGGTCGTGGTTTTGGTACGTAAAACCTCATAACTTAATTTTAATTTCAAGGAATGATATTGATGTAATGGTAAAGTTGTACAATGGCGACGGTATCACGACCATTACAGGCGCATTCTTAAGTCATGGTGATGGTATAAGAAGGACGGCCTGACGGCGACGGTAAAGCAACCGCATGAAAAATCGATAATGACGCCGAGCGCACCGCCAAGGCGGCATGGTGATTATACCGTACTGAAAACGAACGCATGCTAGCGCCTGTGTGACGAAGACGCAATGACAACGATGGCATGACGACGACGGCATAATCCCGACCGATCGGGACAGCATAACTGTGGCCAAATAACGAACAAAAAATGACGTCGATGCACCAAGGAGGGTGGTGTGACGGCAGACGACAATGGGATTACGACACTGAAGTGATCACTGCGGCGGCTGCTGTGAATCGCGTCCCCGAGTCACCCACGCGCTGCCTCTCGCGATCTCCCGATTAGCGAGGCAGTCGCGCCCCACTTGGCTTCGTTTGCAACGAGCCGCGCGAGACACTGTCCGCGCCAGCCAATATATCGCGAAATGAAAACACGTATGTAGCTGCGCTCAAATTAGGCATTCGGAAGTATCATAAGAGTCGGTGTAATTTTTTGTAAGATAAATAAAGAGCTTAGGTTTGTATATGTTGTCCTTCCCCAGATAAGTAACCACTGCTTTTGGTCGAATTAAAGTCGACATTGATGTTAATTATTGTTCGTTATTTTAATTAAGAAAAACAAGCACGTGCCTCTACAGCAAAAGAAGTAAAGAAAAATACAGGTTATTTATGTTACAGTAAAGCAGACTGCAATCAGTGTTGAAATGTAGCTTTAAAGACTGAGATTGAAGAAGCAGAAAACTTAATTGTCGGCATATTTCATCCATTGCGCTTCTAAACATCAACGTACTTTTATTTAACCTATTTGCGCACGTGGTGTATGATGCAATAGATTATGCGCATGTCGGTTGATTCGTCTGATGTGCGGGAGCGATAAATTGTACGCATGTGTGTCAGTGTTAACCAACTTGCTACAAAAATAACAGAGACATTAAAGTCCGGAAAATTAAATATAAGGCCGGTGGAGGAAAAGCAGCAGTTTGGTTGAAGACGATTGCTTGTCGAATTGCCTGTTGCCTAAGGGTGACCAATGTGTCTTGAAGAGAGAACAAAGTGCTGGGCAAGTTGACCCTTTTCCCACTCGAAGTAATTGGGGCAACGAAACCACTTATGGTATTGGTTTTAAGGGTTTTCTTACTACTGAAATTTATATTACAGGACTCCGAATTGTTTTTAAAAAACTAAACTTACGCGACTTTATACTACAGTTATAAAGAAGGGGAAAGTCACCATATGCTGCGGTACTCTTTACCATTTGAGAACAATTGCACTAGTACGTCGCGTTTCAGCTACGCTCATGCTGTACAGTTTATCCGTCATCGGACATTTTTAAGGCGGAAAGCCTTAGATCTCTTTCATAGTCGCGTTGTGATTGCACAGAAGATCGGAGTGATTGCATCACTACTGGCTCGTTCGCCATCGTCGTATTTCAAATCGCTGCCATATCGAGGCCACTAACCATGCCAAAAAAGACAGTCAATTATGATAGAGTCAATTAAGGCACTCGAACTAAGGACCTTTGATACGAGTCGAATCCACGACGTTTTCTGTTAATTAGAGCGAATATGACTAAGGCACAGTTAATTAAGGTAGCCTAATTAGGGCGCTTGAACCCATGACATTTATTCGGAAAAAGAAGTAATAAGAAGCAAGAATGCCTTAAAACGAAAATGTCGAGTAATTCGATGGTTCTCCCTTGACCGCGCCAACATTAACCTCGACTATCTATGGCGCATGCTAAAGTGATTGTCATTTTTTTTTTTCATGCTGTTCTCGCAATAAACTTGGTCCTTCAATAAATTCTCAGATAAGCAGCTGCGACTGGCAAAGCAGAAGCAAACTTAGCATAGTTGCAAAGAAATATTTATGTACTCCATCTTCGTTGATCCGCAATTCATTCGAATTCGTCCTCTCATTCTGAACTGTTCAAATGGACATGTTACTATGAGACAAAATCGGTTTTGTAATAAAAGCAAGATATTGAAGCCCATTATTTCAAATAGTACCTAAAATGCACTGCATTTCTTACAGCTCCGGGATACACGAGTCGTGATTGTAATTAGCGCAAAAATACTACATTCTCCACGGCGATGCCGACCCACAACATGCGGTTACAAAGGGAAATTTTTCTAACATGAGCGCTGCTTTGCATCAGCATTTTAGAACCAATCCGCACAGTGTCTTCTTTATGCCCCAACCTGTTTTATTATTAGTGCATAAGAAATGTACCGTGGAGCAAAATATTTTCTTCCGGAATTCATAGGATTCTGTCACTGTGGCAAGTGGAACGCGCATGTCATATAGGGAACTACACACGGAGGCATTATACCCGTTGTAATTTAACCATTAAGCTGACAATGTTCGTGCAAGTCAAGGTAGGGGCCGTTTCGACTATGGTGGATGAGTGCCCTGCACCAGATGTTGCCCCGTGTGCCGTTTGTGCTCTTCCAGCCGGCGCAGTGTGCCTTTGCTGAGTGCGAAACATTTCAAGTAGCCCGTTTACTAAATAGTACTTTGCCTTGCTTGAACTTTGTTTTATAAAAATGTAATTTCAACTTTTTCGCCACAGCTGTGTCTAACACCAACACCTTTATTAATTGCAGCTTTTCTCACGACGCCTGGCGTTACCAATGGAACACCGAGCAGAGGCCAATTACCGACGGGACGTAGGCCGTGGTCACTCGCCTTTACAACAAGCATGGAAGATAGCTCCAACATGTTGCGTGGCAGAAGTGTACTTATTGCGTATAAAGAGACAAGTTACCAGCGGCGCCAACACTGTTTCCGCATGAGCCAATCCATGAATGTTTTTGAAAGAAATCTGTCCCCTTTCCATCACCCCCAATGTGGGTTAGCAAACCGGGTGCTCGTCTGGTATACCTCTCTGCCTTTCCTGCCCTTGCTCTCGCTCAGTCTGTGTTGATGGGAATACATGCAAACTCATACGACATCATGCAGTTCAAGTTTTTGCATGAATTCGTGCTTATGTGACTGAACTGCGAATGCGCGCTCCTAGATGATCGCGTCAGGATGCGAGACTAGGTTCCATTCCATGATCAATTCACTCGCAACTGGAACCAGTGCGTGCCAATTGGTCTAAAATTTTGTTTAGCAAGCGGAAAATCAGTGGGTCCGTCGCGCTACCACTAGATACTTTTTTCATTGAACCGATCAAACTTAGAAGAGAAAATATTATGATACCAACGCAGCGTGTGATTTGCAATCAGGGCGGTGTTGAACACGTCTATACCGAAGGGTTATAACGGTGCTGTAACATATTCGGCACAGCGTGAGAATTACTCCCGTGTAGCGTGTTATCAGCATGCGACATATTCCACTGCATACAAGTTACAGTTTACAATTTGGGGCAGCCCAAGTCAATTTATACTGAAAATCTGTGATTTTATACCCAGAAAAAAGCAACAACTGCCACGTAAACATTAGAAATTTAATGAAAACGTAACTGAATGAGACAAAATTATTTGCTAATTCTTTCGCTCTGTTAGCATAAATCTTTACCAAGTATCCCCACCATATCCTCCTGAAGCTTTAACGAACTTCAATCGCATTGATACGTTAAGAATCAAAGTACACAACGATTTCTAATAAGTGTGGAACCACCTGAAATTTATACCGCTGTGTTAACAAGAACGTCTACACCTTGCTGATACAACGGCCTTCCAAACTGAATGCTCTATTCTGTAAGCTGATTAGAATTCTATGGATATCTCAAGCATTCTTCGTTCTGCCGGTATCTGTGCAACCTCTTCAATAACACTGACTGATGCACATTGAGAGCTTAATGGCGTGACTAGCAAAAGTTAGTATGCTGGACATTAAAAATGAACTCCTTAAATTCCGCTTATTCAATCGCACTGTAGTTCGTCGGAAGTCAACGATAATGCAACTCAAATCATTAGTAATGTCGTTGGGAATTGGCGTTTAATGCTTTTGTGACGTACGAAGGTATAGACACTATGGCATGGTGTGTAATGATGTGATTATCATTCTTAGCCGGCCATCTCGAAATCAGATTGCATATAAAGGTGTATTCAGCAATGCGGTATGCCCTTCAATGTTTTGTAGGGAACCTCGTCGCATCCTGAGAAGGGTTCTGCCGTATTCTCGTCTTTTAATCTCTCCAGTTTTCCTTTTATTCAATGTCATGCAATTTCTGCGCACTTAGGGAACATGCGCTACTAGCTACAATCCTTGCCGCGCTATTCGCACACACACTTTTAAAGGAATTTGACGCTTCCCGTTGCACCATTTAATGGCATTGCCCCGTGAAACCATGTCTCTTTGCAAGCTAATCTTCTGTCTGCAACACGAATCCTAGATAATCGCATTGACCAATCGTTTTGAAAGTTCTCCTATCTTCTGTTGATGGCACATACAGGGAGATTGGCGGGGCACTGTCGAGGACAACCGTTTTCCATTTCTTAATGAGTTGCTAATTATGCATTGCTTACCGCCTGAGCTTACGAACTTCAGCCGCAGGAGTGGCCACATCGGGTTCGAATAACCAGTTTCTGAAAGACGAGTACGTCATTGGCTGACGAATGTATGTGTCCTAGGAGGTCAAGAATCTCTCATCAGGCTTCAAACACAAAATTATAATCCTTCGGTAGAATTATGCCCTCTCAATTTTTCTTTGTCCTCCTCTGTAACGCGCTAGGTGTAGTGCTCGAAATAGTTTAGCTTAAGGAAAGAACACCATGACGTATCTAGTGCGCATATAACTAGATAGTCCGGCAAATATAGTGGGTCAAGCGTTGCACGCACAAGAAATTAACACGCGCTATTTTCCTTCGAATACTTTTGTGTTTTGTCCACAGCATGAGATAGAGCGTAATAATATATCAGCAGAATTAAGATATTGCGCGGCACACTCATCGCCGAGCACCAAGTTGTTGCGTGCATTCAAGACAGTTGCCGAAAGGAAAAGCGTCAACTCCTGAAGCACTGCAGTAGGGTACCCCCATGACTAAAAGCTTCTTGCCTCGCACCACCTTTGAGAATGAAATATTCGTTGCCTTTGAATTGCCCTTCCACGGGGGGGAATGAAGACCTTTGCACTTTGGATCGTACAGGTGTCACTGACAATGGCAGCATTAGTTACCTGAACCAGGCGTTCAGCAGCAGCATTGATCACCCAACGCACAGCGCAAGCCGCACAGGCATGGAGCAAGCATCAGCCATTATTGGAGGCGACGCCAGGTGAGCACACGTTTAGAAATGTTTAATTCCAAAGAAATTAAGAGACAAAAGGGATGGCTACCCGGGGAACAATCATGCCTGTACTGGCTAATTTCTCAGCGGGAGGGCTACCTCTGATGCCTGAAATAGGCACTGCATCCGCAGTTGTGAGCGTTGGGGAGGAGGAGCTTGCCATGACATACCTAATAGCTGCAAGAGCGCGACTTGACGCGGAAAGAGTAAAAAAAAAATAAATAAAGAAAGCAAAGAGGCAGCATGTAGCACCAACGTTACAGGTAAAGGCACGTTTTCGGGATGGTTACCTTGGATACTCACACCTCCTGTGAAATATATTAACATAGTGAGGAGCAAGGTGTTCACCTAAAAGCGCGTATAATGAAACAGAGCATGTCTAAGTGTACCGAAGTAATATAGCGTACGTATGCAGGCAGTAAGCAAAGCGGACGAAATTAGTCCGTACTCCCACACTACAGGGTACATGAGATCGTGGTTTTGCTACATAAAACCTCAAGAAATTACTTTTTGAATTTTTATTATTTTCACATCCGCCAAACGTTTCAATGGCAATAACAAGAAAGATATTAGGTAACCGTAATTTATGCAGTTGCTCAGCTGCGAATATCTCAGCGAGAGATCATGAAATGTGTCAAGATGTCAAGAAAAGTACTGCGAAATCCTACTATTTATTTTTTCTGGTAATTAAGCACTCCCTATTGTCAATGATGTCAAAGTACATGTTCCTTTAAATTTAGCCTGCCGTGGGCTATGCTTTTTGCATTTGCACGCGCGTTCACGATTGTTTCACTAATTTACTTCATCATACGTGGCTGATACATTCCCGCTGACATCCACGCGATATTATAAATTTGCACAGGTTTCCCCTATACCAGAATTCTTCAAAGGCTTACGCGTCCATTGTTCTCGCAATAAAGCCATTGTTCTGATTTGAAAGTTGTGCGTGACCAATTAAATAAACGCGCGCTTACATTTGCACATACAGCGTTGTGAGAGCGGAGACAGCAGTGTCGCCCTCGGAATTTATACAGACCATCACGGCGATGGCGACGCCGACGGCACAACTGCGTCTGGAGTGTCCATATACTTGCTATCACCATACAGAATACGCTTGCCGAAGAGCGGCAGAACAAGCCTTGGCAGGTGGCTTGGACGCGTTGACAAATGAGGCTTCGGTTTCCGAGATAGCTAGATGGGTGTGCATGAGTTGGCCATTAACAATCGCCAAATAGTCAGCGTAACTCCGTTGTTTAGCGAGCTTATGAGATCTTCGAGCGAACATTACAAATAGCCTCTCAAGTTTCAGGTCAGAGTTGAATGTCCAATGTTAGATTCTTGACTATTCGCTCCATGCCGGGGAATATTATTTGGCTTCCAGGCCGCAAACGTCATTCGGTACACATTGTGGCGGTTCAATTACCGTATTTACAGAGGCTTTCCATGCACCATCAACAAAGCCGGCTGCCTTGGCACAACTCTCCGATATGAATCATACAGTGAATCCTCTGGGTCAAACATCCACGTAATATGAATAGCCTTGAGAGCCCCTGCGTGGTAAAGTTCTCCCCTATGCTTGTGTTGTGTAAATGAACCATCTTAGCGGGATACAAATCGCGATATGGGCCTAAGACCTAACATTCTCTTAATTCCTTGCAAATACAGGAGCTACATCAGTTTCTAGTACATCACGTAGAAGAAAAACTTCAGCTGCGCCTTTGTGTTGCAAGCATGAGAAGGCGGGATGTGGACACCAAGGTTCGGCATCGTTTTCTCAGAGACAAGAGACCTCGAAGACTCGCATGACCAGCACCGTTTCGTATTTAATGATGGTTATTTTTTTCTGCTAGAGGAGTACGTAATGAACTGTTCTTTCTTCATTGTTACTCAATATTCTTTATTTTAGTCATGAGCGAATGTGCTTGGAGTAAAATATGAAATGCATAAATTGCCAGCGAGCCACTTAAGCTAGAGAACAGACAAGGTTTGCGTAAGCATGGCAACATTTTGCTAGCATATCCTTATCTACTGTAGGTGAGTAAACCTTATCGAAAGATGTTGCGACGGTGAATAAAAACGTTTTACGAATATTTCATATCAATAATTCTGCGTCCATGAAGTCACGACCATCTTTCTAGCCATGCATCTTTGGTGACAACGCCTCGGACACCGATATTTGGGCATTACCATGGCGGCATAAAGCCTATTAGGAAACAAGAACAGATGGTGGCGCCAAAGTGTCCTCTAGGTGATACTGGGAGAAAGATTGATAGGATATCTCGAGGGATTCTCGCATCGTCGCAACCACCTTTCTATCATAAGTTTCACTGCGCATGTGCCGCCCAGGCGGACTTTTGGAAGTCACGTGAACTTCTACGCGTGGGGGGGGGGGGGTAGTGACCAAGAGACGTCGAGCAGAGAAGCCTTACTCCTTGGTACGCAATGGCTTCCCACTCTCTTGACCTGTGCAGCGGAAAGACCGCTTAAAAGGTAGCGGCAATAGGGAACGTTCGCCTTTGGACAAACACCTGTAGTCTCCTTCACGTGCCCTCCTTATCAAGCCATCTTTTTTACCGGGCGTGTTAGAGGTCATTAGCTTACGTGTTATGCATGTGATTGGGCACGTGGTACAACGTCTTTCGTTAATACGTGAGCCTTTATTAGAACATACACTGTCTAAATACTACTAGCCATACTTTCATTGTTGTTCTAATATTATTCTATAGATGCAACTGCTTCGCCCTTCCGCGAAGACTGCGTCTATATTAGCACAAGGGCTCTTTCATTCCTATATCATAGATCGCAGTATATTCTTTCAGTGTGATGTGCTTGTATGCCTGTAAGATTTTGGAGGCAAACGTTTCAACAAGGGAACTTGTCCTGGTGTGTTGTGTACCCTAGTCGGAACATTGGCTTCAGATAGAATCTTTGTCCAACCACTGTCTCAGTGTTGATGTGAATATCTGTCTCGTGTTGCAGAATTGCAGAGACCACCGGTTTTCGCCAATGGAACACGCATTACCAACCGGCTGATGGCACTTCTACCGTCTCGGGTAGGTGCGGGAAGGTTATCGGCCGTTAGTATACCACGGGTTCCTTTCAAGGTTAGGGAGGGAACTAACATTTGCTATCGCACACGGCACATTTATACAGCATTAAGGAATGAAATCTAGTGGTATACATGTCAAATGCACGATTTGATTATGAGGCATGCTGTAGTATTGGACACCGGATTTATTCTCATCACCAGGGGAGCCTTAAAGTACTACTGACACAAAAATGTTCGAGCTTGTTTTTTTTTCGCTTCTGCCGCTCGTCGACGCCAGCGGTAGCGAACGAGCAAGCCAGGTGAGCTGGCGATCACTGGAAAACTGTGTAGGCCTAGCTGGCTCGTCGTCGGATCCGAGGCCGATGGCCCTTACGATCCGTCCGCAGCTCGTCATAAAGCCCCTGTGTTCCTCAACACAATCAACGTCTGCACACTTATGTCGCTGTTAAGTGACAATACAATTAGTTTTCCGACGCCGTTCGTAGCGTTTAGAAAACACGTTAGCCAGGCGAGCCGCTTCGCAGAGACGATTGTAACGGTGGCTACGCCAATAATTTACAAATCCGTGCAACGTTTCGACATGCACACTTTTGAGGTCACTTTACTCCGCGTTATTTCCACTCGGAATCAAAATTTTAGCTCATTCCTTGTGCTGCCGTCAGCGTTGCGGTTTTCTGCGCTAAAGCGTATTTTAAAATTGATTTTCAATATGTTCTATGCTATATTCGCCGTTTATAATTTGCAAACGATGGGTGTGTGCCCACGTAAATTGATCCCACACAATAACTCGACTTCGAATTGTGTGTATCACGGCTCTTTTTACTTGCCACCAAACCTAACAGCATCGCCGTTGGCGCAGGTGTGGTTGAATAGATACCTTTCATAAACCTTTTCGCAATTCGGTTGATCCAAACTTTTCTTGCTTCAGTTAAATCATTTTACTGCTAAGAATTACTTGCCTCATCTGATATACTGTGATAACCTAAGAATGGAGTGCAAGCTTAACTCGTATGGACCGAGTGCAAACGCCTTCAGCCTTTAAAAGCCAAGCCAGCTCGAATCCGCTCGCACTTCAATGACCTTGCTCTCCTCAAACACAATCGAAGAACGAAAGCTCCCAATTTCAAGTTAAAGCATTATCTTTGTCTCAGCGCTGATATGACGATCACCCATGAAATTTTCCATGATATCCAGGTTCCATCTTAAAATACGGTTCCAGATTCACCGCTTTTCAGGGTTAACTGGTGTTTTCATAAGCCCTATTTTGTTCTTGCGATATTAAAGGCAAAAGATTGAAAGTTTATTCCATTTTTTTCTTCAATAACAGCAGCAAATTAGCATGCAGCCATTGTTCCGTACGTGTATTTCCATGTCACATTTTGTTCTATGACATGCGGCACCGGCGTCTGGCGCTGAGTCCCTTATCAGAGAGCGCAGCCATTATCAAACCGCGACAGAAGCGAGAGAACCAGAATCAGCCATTGCCATGTCAACCAAGCTCCGGCCTAGACTGAAGAGACGAAGGAATAAAGCATTGATCAACTCCCGAAAAACATGAGCGTCCTTTTCGTAACATTACGTTGTGGCTTCCCACTTTTGTCCTATCAATTTAGAGAATCACTTCAGACAGCCGTAGGGCTGTCAGGGTCTCTTATTGCTTCCTGCTCGTTCCTATCACGGAATGCTCTAGCCTCGTTGTCGCACAATGGGAAATGGGCACCTCTGTTTCAGGGCATACACACAACACAGAAGCCGGAAGCGCTGGTTTCACACTTCCGGTCTACAGCAGTAGCAGCGGCGGTGTGGACAACACAGTGGCCAGTACAAGCTACGCGCCAATGCAAGAACCATCGGACATGTTTGAAAACGGCACTTGGTGAGCTAAACTTTTGTATGAATTTCTTTCGATGGAGCAACTCACTGAGATGAGACGGAACGCTGTCTATGGCTGAATTGCATTTGCACTGATCAACTTCTGCGACAGAGGGAACCGTTGTTGCCTCAAATGCCAAATCTGATCTGCAGTTCGGAGCATATGGGGCAAACAGGAAGTTTAGCTCAGGAGCTAAGTACATTTAAAATGGGAAATCAATTTGCCCGGAAACAAACTGCACCAATATTAAAGTTTCGAGCACTGAAAAAAAAAAGTCATTTGTCGTACATATAAAAAATTCAAAAGCAATTCAGCAATAAAGACAAAACCACCATTCTTTAAACTGCTTCTAATCACACATCTAATGAACAGGAAATTGATGTATTACAGAACGCTCTTAAGTGTAGTAGTTTATGAGCGGATCCTTTGGGAATCCTGGCAAACGCAAACGTCCTGCAAAGTGGAAATGAATACGGACGAAGTTGTTCACTTAGGATTTTCTAAGAGATGCAGCTAATATAACAGCTGTAGATTTTTTTGTATAGTTAAATTAGTAAACTTGCTTTCTTTATTTTTCTCGCAAGTTAGCGACTACAATATTTTTCAGAGTTGCCAACCTAGATCAAAATTGTGATTGATGCAGTTGCAGGAACTTAACTGTTTGAAGCAAATTTTATACTATGTCTGAATTCATACAGAAGTCAATGAAGAACTCCTTTCTCCGCCTAAACCGGCTCTCTGAAAACACTGCTGCCACTTATGTGGCCAGTTATTCCCTACGCCTATAATTTATAATTGATGTATTTATTTGCGAAATAAATTTTTATATTGTCCAAATTTATTATGTACATGTTTTCGTCTAGATACGTGCTAAACTGGCACGACTAGAAAAACCGTACAAGTTTGCACCACATGAATTGAAGCACACCATAACATAGCATGAGTCATGTCAGCAATGACTAGAATAAGCATAGATAAAGAACTAAATTACATATTAACGACAACGTAACCAACAACGTTCATTTAGTTCATAGGACAGAACATTCAAAAAAGAATCAGGAGAGAACGCATAGACTTGACACATGTGTGTCCTATTCTGTCCGTATTATTTTTTTTTTCATTCCTCCCCTAAACTGTAGGAACGATGTCGTGCCAACAATGCGAGACTCCACGCATGTAAAGTTCATCACATAACGCAAGAAATCTCATGGCCATGGAATCAAATGAAAGAGAAATACGGCTGTTTGTGTTACATTGTTGATCATTGCAATGAGCGTTGCACTATATTTCTACAATAGGATTTTAAACAGAACTTTCTCGGCAGAACATTTTAACTATTGTGAATGAAAACTCTGAAATATCTCATATTATTTTGTATGTAGGAATTGAGTTATTCCATGCGATGTCTGACGAGGGCTCCGTCCGGCTGTATTTGTCAGAGATAACGTGAATAGTATAGTGCGCCTTTGAAGCATTTAAAATATATTACGCTTCCTGTTGTACAAGGAGCGATATAAAACGCAGACTTCTTTTAGCTCGGGCAATACAGCCTGCTTTAATACCAAATGTCCCGCTAAAAAGCGCACATTTCTGACCCTTGCCTGAACACTCCTCCTTAGCGTGACGGAAATGCACGAGTATTCCTTCACCTTTAGAACATGTATGTTTAATAACTAACCACCGTTTTCAGATAGCCCTACTCACCTGCACCGGTTACATTTAGGCTACACAAGATGTAATAAATAAATAAATAAACTTCTGCATTACATGCCACTCCACCGACCAGTTTGTGTTTTCCAGTTTAACGCCATAGACGACCAAAAGCACCATTGCTCAATTTCTGCCGATCTAGAGGCTAAATCGGAGGTTAAATATTGTCACGTGGTGGTGACGTTAAGAACACAGCAGCGATACTGTGGAAGGCAAAAACTAACTTTTATTGGGCGAACCTGTGCCCACAAGAACAGGCTACACTTATAGCACAACGATAGCGGCGAACAAGGTCGGCGATCATCGGAAATCTGATCAGCGGGTCAAGCGCGTCGGCTTTTATACAGCAGTCGTCGAATGTTCCACACTAATCCTTCGAACCAGCGTACCTTCCACAAAGTTCTACACCATTCGCGTCACGCGATGAAATCAGATAACACAAGGTTCGGCGACAACAGACAGCCGGATGGAAGCATCGATAACTTTCCAGAAAATTCGGATACATGCAGGCGCCTCGAGCGCTGTGCGATTACATTTGTTAGGCGGCGAAACGTGGTCGCCCGATAAAGATAAGTACACGCGTCAATACCCCCCTCTTAAAAAGCATCGTCCCGATGCTACAAATATAAGAGAGCAAAACACAAAAGGACACTTATTAAACATAAGTAACAAAACAACGAAACGAAAGTAAGTCCGAAGGTCAGTTACGCGAAGTCCCAAAGTTCATTATCGCTGGTAGTACGGCTTGAGTCGCACAACGTGGACTATTTCAGGTCGTGAGCGGCGCCGCTGTGATAGCGAAATGCCGTCTTGCTCGACCTCATAGTCCAGTGCCCCAACACGTCGGACGATCTTGTACGGTCCGAAATAGCGATGCAAAAGCTTCTCGCTCAGTCCTCGTCGGCGTATAGGGGTCCAAACCCAAACACGGTCACCGGGCTGGTACTCGACGAAGCATCGTCGGAGGTTGCAATGTCGGCTGTCGGGACGCTACTGGTTCTTGATCCGTAGGCGGGCGAGTTGTCGAGCTTCTTCGGCGCGCTGGAGAAAGGTCGCGACGTCAAGATTCTCTTCGTCCGTGACGTGCGGCAGCACGTCGTCGTCGGGTTCCTGCCGTAAACCAGCTTAAACGGCGTGATCTGTGTTGTTTCTTGCACCGCCGTGTTGTAAGCGAAGGTTACATACGGCAGGACCGCGTCCCACGTCTTGTGCTCGACGTCGACGTACATTGCTAGCATGTCGGCGGGGGTCTTGTTTCGGCGCTCCGTGAGACCATTCGTCTGCGGATGGCGGGCAGTTGTCCTCCTGTGGCTTGTCTGGCTCTACTGCAGAATGGCTTGGGTGAGCTCTGCTGTAAAAGCCGTTCTTTTGTCGGTGATGAGGACATCTGGGGCACCATGTCGCAGCAGGATGTTCTCGACGAAAAATTTCGCCACTTCGGCTGCGCTGCCTTTCGGTAGAGCTCTGGTTTCAGCAAAGCGGGTGAGATAGTCCGCCGCCACGACGATCCACTTATTCCCGGATGTTGACATCGCAAACGGCCCCAACAAATCCATCCCAATCTGCTGGAATGGTCGACGAGGAGGTTCGATCGGCTGTAGTAATCCTGCTGGCCTTGTCGGTGGTGTCTTGCGTCGTTGACAGTCTCGGCATGTCTTGACGTAACGGGCGACGTCGGCGGTCAGACGCGGCCAGTAATACCTTTCCTGTATTCTCGACAGCGTCCGGGAGAATCCGAGGTGCCCAGCGGTTGGATCGTCGTGTAGGGCGTGCAGTATTTCTGGACGCAGCGCTGATGGCACAACAAGAAGGTAGCTGGCGCGGACTGGTGAGAAGTTCTTCTTCACGAGCAGGTTGTTTTGTAGTGTGAACGAAGACAACCCGCGCTTAAATGCCCTAGGGACAACGTCGGTGTTCCGTTGCAAATATTCGACGAGGCCTTTCAACTCCGGGTCTGTTCGTTGCTGTTTAGTGAAGTCTTCCGCGCTTATTATCCCAAGGAAGGCGTCGTTGTCCTCGTCGTCTTGCGGCGGGGGATCGATTGGGGCGCGTGATAAGCAGTCGGCGTAGGAGTGTTTTCTTCCGGACTTGTATACTACGTGACGTCATATTCTTGTAGTCTGAGGCTCCACCGCGACAGCCGTCCAGAAGGGTCCTTTGAGTTAGCTTGCCAACACAACGCGTGGTGGTCGCTGACGACTTCGAATGGCCTGCCATAGAGGTAAGGCCGGAATTTACTTGTAGCCCAAATGATGGCGAGGCATTCCTTTTCAGTCGTAGAAAAATTGCTTTCCGCTTTTGACAGCGACCGGCTAGCATAAGCTATCACCTGTTCGACTCCGTTTTTCCTCTGGACTACGACTAGGACGGCACCGAGGCCTAGGCTACTGGCGTCAGTGTGGATTTCGGTATCGGCGTCCTCGTCGAAGTGTGCAAGTACCAGCGGCGACTGCATGCGTCGTTTGAGTTCTTCAAATGCCTTGGCCCGCGGCGTTTCCCACTTGAACGCGACATCACATTGGGTTAGATGTGTTAGCGGCTGCGCGATGCGTGAAAAGTCCTTGACAAAGCGCCTATAGTAGGCACACATGCCAAGGAATCTGCGCACTGCCTTGTCGGTTGGCTGCGGGAACTTTGCGACGGCAGCTGTCTTCTGTGGGTCGGGGTGTACTCCTGATTTGCTAATGACGTGGCCTACGAACAAAAGCTCATTGTAAGCGAAGCGGCACTTTTCTAGCTTCAGAGTGAGCCCAGATGAATCGATGACTTCTAATACTGTCGCAAGCCGCCTAAGGTGATCGTCGAAATTTGCGGCGAAGACAACGACGTCATCCAAGTAAACAAGACACGTCTGCCACTTCAATCCTGCTAAAACCGTGTCCATCACTCGCTGGAATGTTGCAGGCGCCGAGCGCAGTCCAAATGGCATAACCTTGAACTCATAGAGGCCGTCTGGCGTGACGAAGGCGGTCTTTTCGCGATCCCTTTCGTCGACTGATATTTGCCAGTAGCCAGACTTGAGGTCCATCGATGAGAAGTATTTAGCATTGCACAGCCGATCCAATGCGTCGTCTATCCGTGGGAGGGGGTATACGTCTTTCATTGTGATCTTGTTCAGTCGACGACAATCGACGCAGAAACGTAGGGTTCCGTCCTTTTTCTTCACTAAAACAACTGGAGACGCCCACGGGCTTTTCGATGGCTGGATGATGTCGTCGCGCGGCATTTCCTCGACTTGTTGTCTTATAGCTTCGCGTTCTCGCGTCGAAACTCGGTAAGGGCTCTGGCGGAGTGGTCGAGCGCACTCTTCGGTTATTATGCGATGCTTTGCGACTGGTGTTTGTCGAATCCTCGATGACGTCGAAAAGCAGTTTTTGTATCGTCGAAGCAGACTTCTGAGCTGTTGCTGCTTAATCACGGGGAGACTTGCATTCATGTCGAAGTCTGGCTCGGGAACTACGGTCGTCGGGGTAGATACGACAGAATCCGAGAGGACAAACGCATCGCTGGTTTCCTGTATTTCCTCGATGAATGCGATCGTCGTGCCCTTGTTGATGTGCTTGAACTCCTGGCTGAAGTTTGTCAGCAGCACTTTCGTGTTTCCTCCGTGCAGTCGAGCGATCTCTCTTGCGACGCAAATTTCACGGTCGAGCAGTAGACGTTGGTCGCCTTCTATGACGCCTTCTACGGCAGCGGGTGTTTCGGTGCCGACCGAAATAACGATGCTGCAGCGAGGCGGGATGCTCACTTGATCTTCGAGCACACTCAAGGCGTGGTGACACGATGGCTCTCCGACGGTATCGCTTGATCTGCCGACAGCGTTACTGACTGCGACTTCAGGTCGATGATTGCGACGTGTTGGTTCAGGAAGTCCATGCCGAGAATGACGTCTCGTGAACACTGTTGCAGGATAACGAAGGTGGCAGGGTAAGTCCGGTCATGAATGGTAATTCTTGCCGTGCAGATTCCAGTCGGCGTAATGAGGTGTCCTCCAGCGGTCCGAATTTGGTGGCCTTCCCATGCAGTCTTAACCTTCCTCAACTGGGCGGCGATGTGTCCACCCATTACGGAGTAATCGGCCCCTGTGTCGACTAAGGCAGTGACTGCGTGGCCGTCGAGAAGTACGTCGAGGTCGGTGGTTCTTCGTCTGGCGTTGCAGTTGGGTCTTGGCGTCGGATCACGGCTGTGCCGTGTTGAACTGAAGCTGGAACGTCGCGTCGTCAAGCCATCTTTCGTCGGTGTAGTCTTGGCTTCCTGACTTCGTCGGGACGGCGGCGTGTCGTCATTAGGTCGTCGAGATGGTTTCTTTGTCGTCTTCGTCGGCGGCGGAGGATCTTCGTCAGTTCGATGAACAGCAACCGCACCTCCATCGGTTGCTGCTTTTAGTTTTCCGGATATGGGCTCGCAGAGCGGCCCCGGGCTGCGCCGGTGTATGGTCGGCGCTGCGGCGACAGGTAGCGGCCTGGTGATGGCGAACGGGACGGTCGTCGAGGGCTCCACTGAGTAGCGGCGAGGTAGTCGGCGATGTCACGAGGGCGTTCACCTTCCCTCGGGCGCTGTCCGTTGACGGCGAAGCCTCGCAATCCCAGGTCACGGTATGGGCATCGGCGGTACACATGGCCGGCTTCGCCGGAGTGGTAGCAGAGCGGGCGGTGGTCAGGAGTGCGCCAAATGTCCGTCTTCCTCGCGTAGGTGCGCTGGGCGACGGGTGGTCGTGCTGGCGGCGGCGGCGGCGGACGACGGAATTGCGGCGTGACAGGGCCCTGGCGCGGTCGCGGAGGGGGACCTTGACGGCGTGCGACGGCGGCGTAGGTCATCGCTTGCGGCTCAGGCTGCGGCGATTCAGGGGCTACTCCAAGTTGTTGTTGGAGTTCCTCACGCACGGCGTCGGCAATCGTAGCCACTTGAGGCTGTGATGATGGGAACAGCTTTTGTAGCTCCTCCCTCACGACAGCTCTGATAGTCTCGCGTAGGTCGTCGGTGGCCAGTGACTGAACTCCGGCGTAGTTTGTCGAGTTCGTGCGGCGGTCGAATTGCCGGTTTCGCATCTCGAGTGTCTTCTCGATGCTGGTGGCCTCGCGAAGAAACTCGTCGACAGTCTTCGGTGGGCTTCGTACCATCCCGGCAAAAAGTTCCTCCTTTACACCACGCATGAGTAGGCGGACTTTCTTTTCCTCGGACATTTCCGGGTCGGCATGGCGGAATAGGCGGCTCATTTCTTCTGTAAAAATCGTGGTGGCCTCATTTGGTAGTTGCACCCGGGTTTCTAATAGCGCTTGGGCTCGTTCTCGGCGTACAACGCTTGCGAAGGTCTGCAGGAAGCCGCTTCGGAATAGCTCCCAGGTCGTCAAGGTGGCTTCTCGGTTCTCGTACCACGTCCTCGCAGCGTCTTCAAATGCGAAGAAGACATGTCGCAGTTTGTCGTCGCTGTTCCACTTGTGAAAAGCAGCGACCCTCTTGTATGTCTCAAGCCAGCTTTCCGGGTCCTCGAACGTTGAACCGCGGAACGTCGGAGGCTCCCTGGGCTGCTGCAGCACGATGGGAGATGCTGGGGCTGCCATTGGGGTGGACTTGGTGGTGATCTTCCTGGTTTCAGGCAAAAGTCCGTGCTCCGGGGGCAGTTGTTGAAGACGGCGGCTTGCTCGATGGTCCGGGACTACGTTGGTGCTGTCTTTGCGGTCCGAGCTTGGATCACGGTTTGTCGGGGGCGTCCGGTACATGAAAGAAAAGCACCTCCACCAGATGTCACGTGGTGGTGACGTTAAGAACACAGTAGCGATACTGTGAAAGGCAAAAACTAACTTTTATTGGGCGAACCTGTGCCCACAAAAACAGGCTACACTTATAGCACAACGATAGCGGCGAACAAGGTCGGCTATCGTCGGAAATCTGATCAGCGGGTCAAGCGCGTCGGCTTTTATACAGCAGTCATCGAATGTTCCACACTAATGCTTCGGACCCGCGTGCCTTCCACAAAGTTCTACACCATTCGCGTCACGCGATGAAATCAGATAACACAAGGTTCGGCGACAACAGACAGCCGGATGGAAGCATCGATAACGTTCCAGAAAATTCGGATACATGCAGGCGCCTCCAGCGGTGTGCACATTTGTTAGGCGGCGAAACGTGGTCGCCCGATAAAGATAAGTACACGCGTCAATATGAATGTAGGAACTTAGTGCTCAGATTGAACAAGTCTCCTTACCGTAAAGGAGCGATTTAGTTTGCCAGCTTCTCAATTGGCCAAAATATGTCTACGTCGTCTCGCTACGAGAGTCGGCTATTTTGAGCTGCTTTGTCCGTCTACTTGCAGGAATTCTACTGGAGCCCATGCTCGGAAACAGGAAGAGTTGTCCGGAGCATGTCCCAATGTTTCCAGCAGTCGGGATACCTTACACGGGCACGCCAACGAACACTCGGGAGACACAGCCCAAATTTGCAAATCATGTGATCTAACCTCTGTGAATAATCCGATGTTCATGAAATATTGCCAGAAAAGCACAGACGGAAACCACAAATTCGAAACCTGTGGTAAACCGTTCCACCTGGCTTATCCCCTAGCTGCACATTACCGCACGCATGCACACCACAGACCCTACCAATGCCACATTTGTAATAAATCGTTCCAGTTGTCTGGACATCTGGATGACCATAAGCGCATCCATACAGGCGAGAAACCCTACACCTGCGAAGCCTGTGGTAAATCATTCACGCAGCTATGCAATCTCCGCACGCACCAGCAAACTCATGCGACCGAGAAACCACATGTATGCCATAAATGTACTAAAGCATTCAAATGCAAAAGTTATCTCAAGTATCAACTCAAGTGGCATTGTGGAGGCGGAGCTTTAGGTTGCAGAGCATGTCGTCTATCCTTTGTGGACAGCTCCGATCTGGTTTGTCACCGCCAAACTTTTCACGGGTATCAAATGCCGCATGAGTGTACTCACTGTGGATTTCGTTTCGCCGAGAAAGAAGCCCTCGATGAACATATATGGCGGAATCATATGTGCTACTTATGTGGAGCATCATTCGGAGACACGGTTCAACTGATTACGCACCTATGGACGCACACGGGTGGGCAGTCATAACATGCTGACTAGTGCGCAAGTAAATCGGCCACCACTTTTGCATAACGCGAGACTGAAGCCGAGCGGAGAAACAACGCTGACATTCTTTCACGGCAGTTAGCAACTAAACGCATCATGTGTAGAGGCCGGCATATTTTGACATTCAAAACGGCATAGTAAAATGCATGATGCGAACGATACCATGGGGTTTCGCGAAATTACGACACAAGAAGTCGTCGAAAGAAGTACTTGGAGTGCTTCAATATCCAAGCATACTGCAGATCCTGGCCAGCGCTTACAGTTTTCACAACTACATGTGATTGCTTGCGAACACACCTTTAGAAAATTTATTTCAAAACCGACCCTAATGGGGTGCAATTTTGTGTTTTGTGTAAGTAGAGGGCCGAAGTGCCAGCACAAGATCCTTGACTCCCCGTTTCGTTAGAGATTGTTTTTCTTTTTGCAGGCGTTTTCACAGTGAGCATGTAAACAAGCCCTAATGCACCCTGTGCTTAATGATCTTCCATCGTGGATAGAAGGAAACGTCTCTTATTGAAAAGGATTTAAAAAAGGCACTGTTTTCTTTTCAACTTAAACGTAATCTCTGCCCTTAATTAAGGTCCTTACGCCATGTTGCCTTCGAGAGACATACTTTACAATATATAGAAACATTGTACGTAAGGGAAAATTTATTTCCTTAAAATATGTTGAATGCATTGAATCTTTAGGTTCTCCCTTTCGCTTTTCTACACTCTAAAAAAAAGTTTACACTGTTTGGACCGTATTTTCTCCTCGAACAATGATCCTCATCGGTCTTGCCTGCATTTCGTTCCTTTAACGCTGATGGCGCGGTACTTCCTAGACACGAACGGCGTGCGCGTTATCAGCTTGACACATCATTCTCGAGAGGAAAGCAGCGAGCGCTGAATTGAAGAAAAAGCAAACAAAAGCAAGGCTGATGAAGATTGTTTAGGGACCCGCCCCAACGGTGTAAACATCTTTAGTGTATTCACATCGAAAATCTGTTTGATACCATAAACTAAGCTGATGACAGTAGTCAGACTGCATTCGTTTTAAATAATATGGAGCGTGACTAGATCATACGTTCTCACAATACGAGAATTTTAGTTGTGTTATTTGGTGGCTTAATGTTTTAAAGGGCAGTCCTTTATCCACTTGGAAGCTGTGTGTTATGACTCCCACTGTTATGTAATTACAGCTGCAGAATATTTTTACCATGATGTGACAAACGCTTCTGCGCGAGCAAGGGAAGGAAAATGAGATGCAGTTTTTAGGCACAGTGGCACGCGTACTTCGATATCTTTTTCCTGTGAATGCGTTTCAGCAGCTAACAAACGCTAAATTTCCGCTCAGCGCATGACGCGCCAGCGTGTATTGGAACATTTGGTCATTCTAGCCGATTATGTATTTTTTCTACGATGTAGTCGAAACTTGTGTAATCCAATTCCACGTGCAACGTGAATACAGTTGTGCATTCTGATAGGCATGCAAAGAGAAACGGCTACGCTGGAGTCTTCGATGAATCATGCGACGTTCGTCAGCCGCAAATCACTTCTTGAATGATCGACGCATGTCCCCGGAACTATCTTTCTGCCTGAGTGCAAGTTGTTTCGTGGGTTCACATTCGTCCAATAAAGACTGATTTGTGTGCCACATGCTTCTTGCTACCGTGTTGTTCGCCGTCACTACAACGCGACATCTGGTAGAGGAGCTTCTTTACCGGATACACCCTGAAAGCCCTGAAAACAGTGTAAATGCCGCCATGGGCCAGTGAGCTAGCTGAAACTTGCAACTACCGATAGAGTACGGACGTGTGGCCGAGAAGACTAGGAATAATATGGCCCGTGAGCAGTCGCATTGAAAGCCCCCATGTGGCCGGCGACGCCTGTTCTGCAAAAACCAAGCCACCCACCGATCTTCCACGGATAATTATTTGAAGATGCGGAAAGCTGGCTAGAAACTTACGCAGCAACCGCCATGTTTAACAACTGAAACTGTGACGATAAGCAATGGCTTGACTATTTCTCATTTGAAGACAGCACCAGGACATGGTTTGAAAATCGAGAGTCCAGCTAACCAGAAGGAAGCAGTTTTGCAGTCTCTTCCTACAAACATTCACGGGTGTCGTGCGCAAGGAGCGGGCCGAAGTCCTGCTTGAAACCCGACCAAATGAGAATATCGCGAACTTTACGGAAGAGATGAACCGTCTTTTCAGCAACGTCAACCCGTCTGAGAAGAAAACGTGTTTCCTCGTTCATGGTTTTGACGCTAGAGTTTTACACCGGATTTAAATCCGAAGCCGGCGAAGGCCGCCGCGAAATTTCTCCGGGAAACCACCGGCGTGGATATGATGCTGGAAATGCGCACTCGGCAACATAGCCGCCTAGTGCTTAGCCGAAATGGAAAATTCAGCGACAAGGCTCCGATGAGCTCTGAGAGGCCATCCGAACCATTGCACGCGTAGAACTCCGTAAAGTATCTTATTCGAGGAAGCCTCAAGTAACCTTAATTGCTGATACCGCCTGAGTGAAGATCCAGCACTTATTTTAGTCCGAGTAACCGCAACATTTGCAGCAATATAATGTTGGAGTGCGCAGAGTTTGCTTCTTAAAACGTTTTGAAAGTACTTAGAAAATCCTATCCCCAATAACAACTAGTGTGGCAAATCAGTTCTGTGAAATTCCGTTAAGACGAGGAAGTATCATTAAAAGAAAAAAAAAAGCTGTCGTCCAGCCGAATGTAGCATGCAGCTACAAAGGAAACACATCTGGGGTTCTGAGAAGGAACGCCTTGCATTTGAGGAAAAATTCCTGCTGCTGCGGGATTCGAACTCGGGACCAATGCATTTACGGGGTATCCACTCTATTACCTGAGCGAACCAGGAGGCTAGCATATCGCACAACGAGGTCCAATAAAACCAAAATTCGAAGCACAGGGACACAGAATATGGCAAATCGGTTCTGCAGAACCACAACGTGGAGGAATCATCACGAAAGAGAAAAGTTGTAATCCATCCTGATATGGCACGAAGCTACAAAGAAAGCCAATATGGGGAAACCATATGGGTTTTCTTTGTAACGTCGTGCTACATACGTGTTGATGACAATTTTTAGCCCTTTAATAACTATTCTACAGAAAACACATGCTTTTTATTATTCTAAACTTTCCATTCTTTTCGCACCTCTCCTACTTCAGAATTCAGTAGAACTTCCAGCGACAAAGTCGGCCGGTCTGAGCCTGTTAGAACTCCGTGCTTTAATACCGAGTTCCTGGCAAACGACCGTATTCAATGATATTCTACTCGCATATTTCACTGATTCACCTAATTAAGCACCGCTCGCGTAACACTTTAATGGCAGCGCATATAAATACCTTCCACAAATATTTAATTTCCCTCCTAATGTGCAAAATACATCGATACTAGGCATAATCATAAAAGGAAAAGTATTTGGCGTGAACTTTTCACAAATGGGAAAGCCCCATTCAGAAAACTGAAGGTGGACTTCACACCATGCCGCTTGTGCTTCTGTTCGCAATTTTTACCGACAGCTCTCGTCATATGCAAACCATGGGCGTGCACTTCATTGTCTTTACAACATGCATGGTGCCGGCCATTTTCCATCGGTCATCACCCCTCTGTTTTTCTCCTCTCAACGTGATCGTTCTTGTCTCAAAGAAAAGCAAGTCGCAATGCAATCTTTTTTCCTCCTCGTCCTATCTTCCTCCTTTAAACCAGCTAATAAATGAGGCTTGCTGCTGGTCACACAGTGCTATTAGAAGACAGTTAGGCAGAAACTTCGTACTGAATACAGAAGCTCCACAAGAAAGAACATTCTGCTATGTTGTCGGTAGGCAACACTAGTCAATAAACGGTTGATCGAGTTCAGACGTGGACTGCGCTTCGCGAAATCCTGCTGTCCTGATAATGGTACCAACTGTTGTCTCCGAGCGGTGAAACTAACGGCTGCTGAAGGGCTTCCCAGGGAACAACAGTGAGAAAGTGCTCCATCCTCGACGCCAGCGTGCACAGCGACCGAAATAAAGAAACCTTTTGCTGATATCTGATAAGGTTCAATCGGGTAAAACTGTAATCTACCAAGTAAAAATTACAACCGGACAACATTTGCCTATGTGTGTCCATGGCATATGGGCGTAGGTTGGTAAACTCTGGCATGCCACATTTCTTTGCAGTAATATGTGCAAGGCCGCCAAGTTGCCGCGCTGCATCCGTTCTCTACAAACATCGAGGAGCTTTCACATACATCGTGCGCCTCCGGGGCCGCTTTGTCGAAACTTTCATTGCCAGTAATGTTGCCGTGCCTACGTGTCATGGCCTCGGTCCACCGCTTGATGGTAGCCTAATCGTACCTATGCTACCCATTGTTCAGTTCGGCTGAGGAGCAAATCCGATAAGTGTGCTTGCAGGGCTGCCTTCGAATCACAGAATACTGCCCAATGATTTGGCGAATGTTGATGCACATAAAGCACTGAGATATAGAGGGCGCCAAGTTTGGACCCTGTCGATGTTGTGACGTGGCCAATCCTGAACTTCTTGCAGATTGACATCGATGAAATGACTACCTCAGCAGCAGATCTGGGCCGCTATCTTGTACACGTTTGAAAAGCCAGAGTTCGATTTCGCCACACGAGATTGGACTAGATTGGCCTAGGCCGCGATATCGGTGCAGCCTGGACAATCGCGCGAGGCAAACTCAAACGTCGGCTTTTTTAACGTGTACAAGGTAGCGGCCGTGGCTATATTCGAAGAGCCATCGGTAGAAATCTGAACTCGAATGGTGTAGGAATCACGCAGTATATGTAGAGTTGCTTGCTTCACGACGCAAGTTCGCCAGTAGGGCTTCATTTCAACTCCTGGAAGGGAAAGCTCCACTTGTCTTGGACGGAGAAACCACAAGGGACAAGGCGAGCTTGCTGCAGGCGTGAAATCGGATGAAAGAGGATCGGTAGGAGTCTAGAATGCCTGAGAAAGCTGCCGCTGGTCTACTTTTCGAGTGAGAAGCAATCTGTTGAGACTGGTGTCGGCAAAGCTCTGACTTCGTCTGGGAGAGTTGCAGACCCGTGCCCTCCAGGAAGGAGTGGATCACGTCCAAGGCCTCCTGGTGAGCCTGTTCTACGCCCGCCCCCGAGCCTCCCGGACACCAGATCGTAATGTCGTCGGCGTACAGTGCGTGTACCACGTTTGGTACGGCGGCCAGCCGCTTCGAGAGTCCGTGCATTGCAATGTTAAACAGGAGGGGGGAGATCACCGCCCCTTGTGGCGTGCCTCTGCTTCCTAGCCAGAATGGTTCTGATTTGGTCTGCCCCACCTTGACGACCGCCGTCCTGCTCCTCAGGAAGGACTACACAAACGCGAAAAATCTACCTCCTATGTTCAATGCCGAAATATCATTTAAGATGAAGTCGTGCGACACGGTGTCGAAGGCTTTGGACAAGTCTAGTGCAAGAATGTCCCTGACGCCTCTAGTCCTGTGGTCAATAACCTGTCTATTTAGGAGTAGCATGACGTCCTGCGTGGAAAGAGATGGTCTAAACCCTACCATATTGTACGAGAACAACCTCTCGTGTTCTATGTGTTTTGAGATCCTGTTATGCATAATGTGCTCAGCAACCTTACCTAAACATGACGTGAGTGAAATGGGCCGGAGGTTGTCCAGGCTTGGGGACTTTCCAGGCTTAGGAATTAGTACCACCATCGCCTGCTTCCACGAGTTAGGAACACTGCCTTCCTCTTATACCGTGTTAATTTCCATTGCAATGGTGCTAATGGACCGGTCGTCCAGGTTCCTCAAAACCCGATTGGTTATGCGATCCGGCCCAGGGGCCGACCTGCCATTGAGATTGTGGAGCACCTCCCTGATATCTGCCTCAGAAAACGGATCATCGAGCTGTGCGGCGTCCTCCCCCACGTATTGAGGGCATTCCCGAAGTTCTTCCTTCCCTACCGGAAGATACTTCCTTGCCAGGTCTCGGAGAAGGGACGTATCGGAATGACCCCCCCTCCCCGCCCCCGTTTTTGCTTATGCACAAGTCTATCTACGGCGAGTCTCTGATTACCCTTGGTCTGTTTATCATCTAGCAGGTGCTGAGCAGGTACACGGAGCATAAGCCAGGAATTCTGCAAGGGCGCTTTATGCACGTCCGACTATTGCACTACGGGAGTCTTGCCGTTTGTACAAATTCTCGCTGAGTATTATCCTCCCTAGGTATGAGCCCAAACACAGGCGTTGATAGTTATAGATTTGTTCTTACTTCAAAGCAGGCCTTTGACGGACAACTTCAGACTGCCTACTACGTGGGCGACATTCTTAGCTTTTTTTTGCGCGTCGATGCACAGTGATGCGAAAATATCTTCACGGAAATCACAACTGCGGCTGTTGACCGTTAAGGTCCAAAGTAGTGTCACTGCGGGAAGCAAATGCTTCTACCGAAGAACATGTTTGTCGCTCGTGTTTGGTCGCCGCATCGCACACTTGTTCGAGGTTACCACTGATGTTCCTGCAGCAATGGCCTATCATCGCTGATGGTGAAATGCAAAAACAGACACGGGTCTACTTGTCTGTTATAGAAAACCAGGCGGTGAAGCATAATTTCGTTCGTGTGAGGCTTTTCGAATGCTGGTCGCCGCGACCTTTCAAAGGCACATTTTTTAATGGTCCCTTTGGAGCTAGATCAACGCCCTTCACGTGGAGCCGGGGAGTTAGCGAAACTTAAGAAAATCAGGTACGGCCGATGTACCTTTAGATTCTGCGATTCACGTACGTCCGATATACTTTTAGAAACAGCCATCACCACACGGTCCGTCAGTGCCCACAGCTTCACCTGATTTACCGCGCCGGCAGCAAGCGACGAAACATAAATGAACTGCATGGGCATATCCAGCGCACGACCTTTTTCCGCAATGCCGACACTACAGGGACAAACGCATACAAAATGAGAAAGATACTCCTCCGAACTACCTAGGCAAAGTCAGATATTCAAGGAGCAGAAGCCCTGAGATTTTCTGTCTCGCACCTGCTTTTACTCGCGCCTGCGCTCAAGCGTCGGGCGATTCCTGTAACGCCATCTCGTGCTGGGTGACTGCTTCGGCAGACTGATGCGCCCCCTATGGGAGAGTTTGTCGAACGAATAACATAAAACACTCCTGCATCGTTCACGCGCGCTGCTCATCGCGCGGCTGTCACCTTCATGATGTCTCTTCCTTTTATAGCTGACGTGAAACTTAAATGTATATTTAAGTTCTAAAGCAGGTTTCACAGAGTAAATTCGACAACTTCTTTTGCTGCCACGCTAGATAAGTCGCAAGTGTAAACGATTTGCGGTATACAACTGCAGATGCCCGTCCCTTCATTTACGTTTCTTTGCTGAGGCTTATCTCTGCGATTGCGGCTTGTTCATGCCCCTGTAACTCAAATAACTTTTGTAAAGCCAGCTGCAAGTGTAATACCTGAGTGAGTGAGTGAGTGAGTGAGTGAGTGAGTGAAGGAATAAACTTTTATTGGGTCCAGCAAAACGCCATTAAACGCGCACCCGGCTAATCCCACGACAGGACTGAAAAATCTAATCTGCCGGCGGGATCGCGGGTGCGCTGGACAGCCAGGATTTGGTCCTTAAAGACGAGACTTCGCAGGAGCGCGTCATACGTGTTATACGTGAAGCAAACTCGCAACAAGACATTTTTGTCACATATGCCAAACTTGAACTGATGAGTCCTTCTCTTCTCGAGTGTTCAAAATGGGTCTTCCTTAAGAGGCAACTGTCGGTTCACTATGATTCTGTGCAAGCCATGTTGCTCGTAATTTTAATTATTTTTACAATATATTCCTCATTACACGTATCCATGATTCGTCGTTCATTTAACTTCCCGTGAAAATCTAACACCACAAAGGCGATTGCTAATTCAATCCGGCGTGGAAGGAGCATCTCTTTTTATTACAGCTCTGCTTTGAAAGAACGCATGCAAGAAATACACGAAGCCTCTTCTTTTGAGCCCCACCCTATTTTATAGAACAATTAGATAAAAAGATTTCCGGTGCACCTATTCGGAAATTATCATTGCGATTCTCCTCCACGAGTCGACGCCACGACAGTTTGAAAACTCAACACATACACCCAACTACAAACCACTAATAGGAAATGCCGTAAGTGAACAAAAACTCAAGTTCTACACTAAAGTAAATAAAACTTGACTTGCATGTTTGTGCAAGTCAAGGAGACGTTTCCGTTGCGGTCGATGGTCGTTCCCCACTCCACGTATTACACAGGGTTTCCCTTGTGACAGCCAGCAAGTGAGCATTTGGGTAAAATAAAACACTGCACGTATCACGTTCATTACCAAAATAGCAGTTTGCTTGTTCCAAATTGTGCTTTTACAAAGGGTTCATCAGACATTTCCCGCGTTACCTGGAAGCAAGGAGTCCGATACCAATACATATGTCCAATTCTAGGATTTGTGACGACTCATTCGAAGACCTGTGGAACGCGTTCAACAGCCTCAGTTATTCTAAGGACGTTACGGATATGTACGGCATGACCATCGACCATCAATACCACTCGCGAACACGCTTAACAACCTTCAACGGAAAGAATATTTACATAGGCCACGACAACGGCGCATTTACTGTAGAAGAGGATACACTTTACGAGTGTCACTGTGTCGGTTTCCGTATGAACAGCCCCAATGCGAATAAATAGGAAAGCTGATTCGGAAAATTGGTGCGTCAAAGCCATACAGAACGAAAGCCATTCTTGGACGACACAACGGACAAGGACATAGTTGACAAATTGGTAGATCTGCCTCCCCCCCCCCCGCCGGAAAACAGATATCGCAGCTATGTAAAACTGCACGGTCTAGAGCACCTGAGGCAGCCAAAATTGGTTCATTAATTACCGGCTTCTAAAAAGTTTGAATGTTTAGGAGCCTTTTGAAAGAGTCCTACCCACATCATAGTATCATACTTCAGAGCGCCCCATATTATAACCTTTTGACAACTTTAGATATATTATTAGATGTTTCCAAAACTGTGCCATCCTTTTAATTGGTCCATTAGATTTGAAAGTTTGATATTGGTAATATTTTACAAATTCCTCTATGCCGAAATTTTTTTATAAAAACATTCACAGCCAAAACAAAACTTCGTTTGCTCCAGTCCCTCCATTTCAACTTTTTTCTAAGTGGAACAGATCTCAGCAAATTCAGAGCAATTGTTACCGCGTATTTCTCATGTATTTAGACCGAATACCCAGAGCTAAACTTTACTTCTCTGCGCTAAGGAGCTTTACTATAACGAGAACGCGCCCTTTATTGTTAAGGAAAGTCAACTTTGTGGACAAGCTAGATTACGGAATCTTGCATATTTTTCATCCGCACCTCAGTAAAGCCGGAAATATGCTTATTGCTGGAAATGCAGAGCCATCTGGATGCTTTTGCACGGAAATGGGTACGCCACTGCCCGTGGTACAAGAGTGGTAGAAGCACTGCAAAATGGGTTTGTATTTGAGTTCCCGCGTAAAGGATGTTTTCTCGCATATTGAAATTACAATCTGATGCTATAACGTCTGCAACTGAATGGAGACTCCGACGACTTTCTCGATCTTTGTTGCCAAGGAACTGCGTCTCTCTGCAGCGCCGAGGGTCCACTGGGGCAATACGTGGCCGATATGTGGGTCCGTATCCGGTAAACTAAATACAGCAACGTACGGAGGTGCGACTTCTGTTCATTGAAGTGCCGAAGGGCCTCCACCGCGAACGCGAAATCAGTCCCCACCAAGGAGAAACGACGCGCTGCAATTTCGACGAAGCTCTGAAGAAAAACTGCGGTGCCCAAAGGATATAGGACGACGCCACAAAACAGTGGGACAGTGCCATTGTCCCATGATCAGACACCTCGCAAAACCTAAGGTACGATTAGGAACCACCAACATCGACGCTGTCACCGCGCTGTGGCCGCTTTCGTGGACAGAACCCGACTACTCCGTCATGAATGAATCCTTAACCACACAGTCGATGACATTTATGACTGCATGGAAAGGACCCCTAAACCGAGCAGCTGGAGTTCATCTCACAAGGATGACTGGAACAAGCACGTACGTCGAACACAAGAGGTGCTAGACACCCTTGCGCCGCAAGAATCACCCTTGTGTCTGAGGATCACGACAACTCGCCCGCCTACATGAAAAGTCAACGGATGTGTGCACGTCCTGTAAGCCCGTAACATGCTTGTAAGCAAGCCAACTTGTGCACCAGTAAGCGGTTTTACCGTAGCTAACCAACTATGATTTCGTTGCTTTAATTTTCTTTACTGCGTGCTCTTTTGGTCTTCGCTCTTGTTTGGTGCTCGTAGCCATGGCACGATACCTTTAAAGGTGGGCGCATTAACACGTGTACTTTTTGTCTTTTTCCGGTGAACCGGTTTCACCGCGTAAAGTGTTTCACCGCCTAAAGATCTCGCTCCGCACATGACGCGCTTGAATGTATCAGAACCTTCTGCGTCATCCTCCCTGATTTTGTCGGCTGTCTATGTTATTGTGGAACCTTGTTTAATGAGATTGCTTGCGTGACGAGAATAGTGTTCCGCATACTGTAAGGAGCTTAAACCCATGCGGCTAGTCTGGAATCTTCGACTAAACATTTTTAAATAACCGACTCGCTTGAGCCACAGATGAGTTTTTCGTAGGTTGACGCATGTGCTCGCTGCTTTCATTCAGCCTGAGTGTAACTCTTTTTGTGGGCATAGCTTCGCTCAATAAAGAGTTACTTTTGTGACTCGCGGTTCTTGCTACTGTGTTTTTCACTGAAGGTCACTGCAACGTAAAAATATGGAAGATTAAACCGTGTCTCAGTGAAACTTTCGTCGACAGTAACAGAAAATTTTGCGTCGCTCTGCTATCGCAAACATCACAGACCAGCGAAGCTGAGGAGAATTAAGGCTACAGAAAAATTGATGCCGTCTACCTATGTGGGAGGTTTCGCTTCGGACGGCGCGCCATTTAAGGCGTCTGCCCCAAAAGAATCGATTTGTTGAGACGCCATGTGCGTGGGTGTCGTATGCCAGAAGCAGCACCACCGCCCCTTAGCTCTGATGCATACTAGCTCAGACGCCGTGTACCAGGTAGCTTTTTAGTAATCTAAAGAAAGGTAATCAAGCGTCTTAGTAATCTAAGACGCTTGATTCTGCAACCCGTGAGAGAAGCGTCGAACCAAACAAGCCCGTGTTTCTGTTTTTTGTTTTCTTTAAATCTGAGAGCAATGACGTCACGCCACCTGTGTCCCCGCAGCGCAGCTCCTTCTCCCTCGCTAGACTCCACCCACCCTAGCCGCGTCGCTATGGTGCGCGAAGCTGTTTTTTTATACTCTGCTTTCGCTCTCTCAGCAATCGCTCCCCCAGCACGGCGAAGCCGCGAACGTCAAGAGAAAACCAGCGAAGTTGTAACAGCTGCACTGCAAAAACGACTTATCCAGGTTGACTCTATCTGTGTTGACTCGCATTACTTTACTTTCCGATGTACCATCTGCATCAAGCCAAACACGAGCAGCGGATCCCGTGACCGAAGCCTAACTGAAGGCGCCGTCGAATAGTTATCACCATTGACAGGCTCGCGCTTCCGGTTTTACTGGACTATGCGACGGTGCTTGCCCTATACCGCGATATTTTCGCATCTTTTCTTTTTGATTTATGGTTTCTCTGTTTGAAATTAAAGAGGAACAAAGGAGAAGAGAAATTTCGCAATATAAGGCGAGCATCGTCGCCTGGTGAGGTCAAACCAGATGTATCTGCCAATGCTGATGACTGGCAGTTTTGCACACTAAACTTGCAGTTACGCTTAGGAAAGACCCTCCGGTGTCCGGCCTTCCCATTTTCGTCTCCCCTTCTTGGATTGCGTTTTTTTTTTTCTGACGTGCTTCCTTTTACTCGTAACAACTCCAACCTTCCTATTTGTTTGTAGGGCTCACGTATGCGTTCTTACATGTTAAGTCTTGCAACGTCTCATGGTCATTCCAATCTAAACACTATACAAGGCTATGAGAACCCGATCTTCTCCTTCACTACCGTAACTCTCCAAATAACTTGACGCACTGATGGAGGCTTACGAAGTCGTTAGCTCGTCCGAAAGACTTTCCGCCGTTTCTATGTAGCAAACCGCGAGAAAACTGAAAACCAAGCTAGGATACTTTCTCTTTTTGTGTACGGGCAATTCTTTGACTTAAACCCTAGGCACGGGCTATAATGTGTTAATATTGATCAGCGGAGACCTTCTCTTCTTTCGTGGCAAACAAGAGTACGAGATGCTAAGCAGTCTTGTGAAAGTTGGAGGAATTCTGATCACCAGCATACCACACTGATGCATAAAAAGCGCGCGCGGATAAATATTGCTGCAGTGGCCTGCCCACCTGAGCAAAAGGTGGTGTCCAAAGCCAACGCTCGGACCAGTGTGCTGACACAACCCATAGCAAGAAGTCATCTGCGATGGTGACCACGCAGCATAACCAGGATCACGTGCGAAATGAAAAAGACGGAAAAAGGTCATCACCCTAATTGTCAAAGAGAATATGTCGCTTGAGAAATTCCATAAAAGGCGCAAAATTGTTTAGTCACAGCCTTTGCTGATGGGATGCGTAAGGGGGAGGGGGGGGGGGTTTGAGACCAAGAGGGGCATTTAAACTCTGACCATTCAAACTTCCGATGATCGGCCATCTGAAGATACCGTGACGACGTCATTGTCTCATTGGGTTATATGGCAATAATTTTGAAGACAAGTCTGTCACTTATAATACACAACTTAAAGCCACTCGAATCAGTGTCAGTACAAGTAATTCTAAATGATAGCTTGGTCACAATTGCTTCTGTTTACCTTCAATATATATGCGTATTATTAAAAATACGTTTTTGTGGCTGATGAGAGAATGCTGGAGGTGAATGCTCAACAATTTGTAGCGAGACTCTTGGTGCGATGCCAAAGGTAAGCACATGCAACAAGTTCTTGTAACCTAAGGTGAGTGGTTAATAAAGAGGAGGCCATGTAATATATCACATAATTAATATTGTTCTATTTATTAGGCGCATGGCCCATCTGGGCTTCTTCCCTACTTGGAAAGAAATTTTTTTAAAAACTTTTTAGGCAATGACCACTTCACACTAGCGTCTACTTTAATGGAGCAACAAGCCTATCCTCGGCATATTCCTATGTTGAAGCTAGCTTCGGCCAATTGGTCGTATTTAAAAAAAATCAACATGTCTAATTCGTTATTAGTTATGCTAACTTATCATAGAGGACGCAATAACATACTTTATCCCTTTTATTACTAATGCCATAGGATACGTGCAAGAGTGAGGAAATGAGGACGCGAGAAAATCAAATGAAAGCATGGGGCACACTTCGTTGATACCCAAACACGTAAACTTATATCGCATTGAAGAAGGTAAGTCATAGGATAGACCGACGCAAGGACAAGCTAGAGAAAAAGCTCTGGCAGTTTCTCTCTAGCATAAGGTCCTGCACAGAATAAATACGAGTCTGGTATGGGATAACAAGTTTACAATGGCAGGAAACTCATCCGTAGGCCCTGATGAATGACTGAGGCAGGAGCCTAGAAGATCACGCATATACTATTGGTAGACACTTCGAGCATGAGTGTAGCTCTATGCCGAAAATTCAACCGCTTTTAACTTTTCCTTAAGATCTATTACAGCTTCTCTAATCTTCGAAGAACAATTCTCTAGCTCCGGCACACTCATTTTGCAGCGTTTTCAACTGGCTTACTTGTGCATTAATCAACTAAGGATTTTAAGCAATCGTCCGTGCACCCTGCAATTCAATCATGGTGATAGAGAGAGGGAAAACTTAGAATAAAGTCGTGGTTTGAGTCAAGGGAGATGGGCGGCCGTGATGCTATAGCCCGACCGGAGCCTCCCTTCCTCAGCTGGTGGCCGCACCTTGAGTCTTGGCGGCGTCGTCGTCCAGCCGAGCTAGCCAGATGTGATCCTTCGGGCATTCGCCGAGCAGCATGTCAGAGCTTGTTTACTTATTTATCATTTTAGGTATCAGCTCACTTCACTGGTGCTGAGTGTGGAACGTAATTAACCACTGTGGCGTCATCACTCCCAAGGATAGCAACCAGGCTTCAGTGGCCACGGCTTGGCACGTGTTGTTGATTCGTAGCGTAAGACACGGATAAACACAGAAACATGACAAGCGCGTCTCGCATGTACAGGAGCCGTAGTAAAACTTTAAGCACAGGCCAAGTAGGCATTCATGAAGCCTAAACTAAATCAAAAGACAGTTCAGGGTGAGCCCATGCAATTGTGGTCTTTTTGGTTTTAAACTGAAGCTTTTTATGCGAACCATCCCGGAATTAGTTGTTGATTGTGGCTGCTGCCGTGTTACCGAAAATGTGCTTGCTTCACGTCGCCTCGCACGCATGCGCTGTGCAGTTGCCATTACACGACAAGCACAAGGATGAACCGAGAAAAAAAGAAGGCTACCTTACACCTGTCATTGGAGTCTTATAGTTCATCCTGCACACACCTGTCCTTACACAATGCCAACATGCGTAATGGATGGGCGTAATTTCCTTTTGCTTTACTTATCTTTAACCGTAAGCAGGCACAGCATTGTAGACTGCTTCTGATCAAGATTTGCTAACACCAAAAAAACAAATCTTTAGCGAAGATAACTTCTATGGGCATCGCCGCGTACGCGCGTGGGCGGCGCCAAATACTTGCATCTTTGAATATTAGAGCATTAAAGGCTTAAATTTTCAATATAATAAATTTAGCGGCAAAACATGAATCTAAATAAATCGCCCCTATATGAGGCACACAAAGTAGAAGAAAAGGGAAAACTTAATTTGCGTTTATGTACTTCAGAGATCGCATGCTTTGTCAAAACGGTAAGCTCTTCCTGGAAAGGTCCATCATTTGACAAGGCGGAGAAACATGTCATTGAGCAAGCAGCAACGAAGTTTACTGGAAGGACAATGTTTACTACAGGTGTATATCGTTGTTTTAGCTTTCTTACGATGAATCAACGTTAATTTAGAGCACCTTGTACCTTGTAGAGCACCTTGTAAATTCGAGCAAGCTCGTCCTCTGGGCGAACTCCGAAAGCTGTCTCATCAAAGGCATTTACTGAGGCAACCGTTTGGTCTTACCGCTAAACGGCCTCATTAAACAACGCTCGCTAAATATACCTGTAGATTTACTTCTTGAGGCTGGCGTACAGAATTCCCGCGTGTAGTCAACTTCGACGCTCTATCTGCTCTGGTTGCCACAATAAATTCCTTCTCTTGTCCGCGATTGGCATGCACGTATTTTGAAAGTTTCTTTCATACGGCAGCTGAGTATGACAAGCATTAAACTTGTATCGTTATTATACCGTTGAGAAATGTGGTGCTATCTGCACGGTTCGGACATCAAGATTTTGCAATCAGGATTGTTCCTCTGACCATATGGAGAGGATTATGATTGTCTAGTAGAATAATGTGGTGACGCAAACACATGAGAAACGTTCATTCCTTGCGCAGGACTTTTGCAATTCACGCAGCAGTGCCTCGTGCATGACGATGCAAATTGATGGTAGGGCCTGTCATACTAGAAGGAGGAAATTCTGGCAGCCACAACCCATATTACATTCTGAAGTGAAAACGGTGACCGCTGTAACGTGGTGCCAGCTGGTCACATGTGCGGAAGGCATTACGTGGTGGTTGTTGTAGATGAAATATTTTATTATATTCGAGTAACGTCGCTTGTCGGCTCGGAGCACCTATCGTTGACGTTCGGTAAATAATTTTTACTCCAGGGCGGCAAGAAGGGTCTGTGGTGTCTGAGCCGCATGACTGCAAGTGGCCTCGGGGCGCTTACGCTTAAGTTCCTCGAACATGGTTGAGTGGAAAAGACTTTTGGGATGAGGCATTTTCGCGAGAAACCTTCCTGTAGCATTACGTGAAGGCTCTATGTACAACCCAAAACACACTGAAACGAGCAGGAGCGATACTGTGCTAACGGAGAGCACTGACGTCACTTATACGTGCCTTAGATGTCTAAAGTCAATCGTCGCTCGAACACCTACACGCCCAGGGATAAAGCCAATGTTGACTTCACGTATCACATTTATCGGCATAATTTGGCCTAAAATATAGGGGAAAAACTTTCGGATTCACCCTCCTGAAAACGTCGTGTTGGCTTTGGCTCATTCTATGTATCAATTACTTGCGCCACGACTGCCAATATCTCCCGGGGAAGCCTTAGCACTTCTCCTGAAAGAAAGAAACAGTAATAAACACATGTTTGTGCCTTACTGAAATTTGCTTTGATGATTCGGTGTCAATTCAGCAACGGTCACTGGGGCGCCTCTTTTAGTGTTCGAATATTAGCACTTTAGCGTCGACATAGTGGCGCACTCTATCGTCTCTTTTTTCCAGATGGGTTTTACGATTTCATTCGAGTTACCCAAATGCCCGACGTTTTACTGGTTCTATCATCCTTGGCACAGACTGCGCATGCGTGATAATTCAACAACGTTCTGTCTCAGAAAGAAGCTAGTGCTCCGGAGCGTCGTCACCAGCCATGACTGAACAACGAAACGGTGAACAAACGCCTCCCGCGTTTGCTTTCGTCAGAGAAGCAACCCCGGGTACAAGCCGTGAAGGCGGCGAGGATGCCTCACGCCCTTCGGATGATTACCCTGCGTGAGTATTCCCACTTGTGAAAGTTTCGTTGGATATTGTCAGCTGTAGAAACAACCTGGAATACAGACTGTAACAGTTATACATTTGTTTCCACATCGAAGTGGGCGTTTTCGAGGACGACTTATTCAGCGTGGCTGCGGCAGTTTATGACCATGATAAAGAGAAGTGCCTGCTTCCGTTTGATGACGGCTTCGCACACTTGTAGCAGTAGCACATTGGCTGGGATGTTGCGCTGCTTAGCTCGACATCACGAGTAATATTCCAGGCGCAGTGGCATTTTATCAGTGATTGTGAAACGCAAGAAAGCTCCGTAACTTGGATTTACGTGCGCATTACCGAAACTCAGGTGGTGAAATTTAATTCCGTCATCCGTCCAAGAGTTTGTCATAGCGAGATCATGGTTTTGAAACG
This sequence comes from Dermacentor andersoni, assembly GCF_023375885.2. NCBI lineage: Eukaryota > Metazoa > Arthropoda > Arachnida > Ixodida > Ixodidae > Dermacentor > Dermacentor andersoni. The sequence continues at coordinate 1,273,372 of NW_027314755.1, forward strand.
TGAAATACAAGGATATAAATAAATAAAACAGTGTCACACTTCCATTGGCGGTCGAGTGAGCACACTCCAGGAGCTTCACGAAATATCGCACAAATAGTACCATTTGGTAAAAACCCAAGAGATGTGTGACCAAAGAACAACACTACTGAACTTTTTGTTGTTACTTGTCTTTCAGGAAATATAAAAGGTGCGCTTGAAGAAAAGAATTAGCTGGAGCTTAGCTAAGGTTAAGCCTGGATATCTCGAAGCGAAAATGTTCGGTGATGCTTATGGTTTATGTTATGGTTATGCTTCTTGATTTAGCCCGTGGTCATGATTATGGTTTAGCTTATCGTTATACTTTGATTTAGCCTATGGATATGCTTACGGTTTACCTTATGTATATGCTTACGGTTTGCCTTATGGATATGCTTATGGTTTAAGTTATGGATATGCTTACGCTTTAGCTTATGGTTATGCTTTATGATTTAGCCTATGGTTACGCTTACGGGTTAATTTATTGATATGCTTTGGTTAGCTTCTGGTTATGCTATACGTGTGCCTTGTGTAGTTATGCAAATTGCTTATCAACGACATATACCATAAGTTATACAGGGTTAATAACTTTTTTATTCATCATTGTTGGGCACATTGTCTTGAGATTTCTGTACAGCCATAAACACAGCTCTCTGTATCGGTAGTATCACTGTCTTCTCCTTCCATGTTGAATGCTCACCCCTATTCACTGGCAAGCGGTTATATAGTCGGCCTCCGCGATGAACACGCGCTTGCGGCGAACTTCAAACGATGACGCACAGCGCGCGGCAGTGGCCACCTGCACCGCGCGTGACGTCACGCGCGGCAGCAGCAAAAGGTCAGGCGACGGAGCCGGCGCCGACTCCAAACACGCTTACGGTGCCAATTCCGACATACGCCGGCTCGCTCTAAGCGCGCTCTTGACTAGCGTAGTGAAGCTTTGGGCTTTGAAACACCATAGGTGCGATCTTGTAAGCGTTCCAAAAGAGAACGGAGGTGGTTCGTTCCACCGGGCCAAATACGATTCGTCAATTTGAACCATGCCGAACGCCATGACGTCAATTGTGACGTGATATCTGCTGTCAATCATTCCGTGTCGTCTGCTATCGGACGAACGGAACATACCGCCTATTTTGTGACGTAAAGAACGAACCGCCTCCGTTCTATTTTGGAACGCGTACAAGATCGCACCCCATATGTCTTTGAAGTGAACGCCGTGCTCATTTTCGCGGCATGTTCGGGCGAATCTGAAAGCACTACCGGGACGCCGCGACGGGCACGTCATTTTGGCGCGACTGCGAACGCCCACGTTGGCAGAGCGTGCGAAGGTAATCCTGAAATGGCGAGAACAGTTGCCGACTGCAAATCTCAAGCTGCGCGGTCGCACGCTGGCACAACTGTTGCGGACGTGGCAGGGTGACTGATTCGACTGACAGGCACGGCCCTTGTACGAGATCTAATATAATGCAGCCAAACCTAACATAACCTTGCGTTATCTAAAGCATAGTTTGAAGCGCTCGTCCACCGTTTCCGCATGCCACTCATGGTGCGGCCATCCAGTCACAATGTGTATGACTAGAGCTTTCCAGTTGAGTTGCATGACATCGTAGAGATATACGCACGTAGTCTAAAATGGGCGGCTTGGAGGGAATGGCACTACATAATTATATCGTAATCTTCCAACTTAGCATCTTCTTAACTTGGTTCTAGCATCATTCGTTGTTTTCTTATATTTCATGCTTCATGTCATAATTTAAGAAATTACGCAATTTAAGAGTGCGCCGTTCACCTATGCCAGCCAGCAAGTTATACTTTTGATAAAATGATACATTACAGGTTTTACCTTAATTAACAAAGAAGCACTTCCCTTGTTCCAAATTCTGTTTGCCAAAAACACTCTTCAGGTATATTCTGCCGTAACTAGGAGCACCGAGCCAAAGCCAATATGCATGTCTCATTCCAGGTATATTGACGAGTACATCAATGACGCGTTGAAGGCGTTGAACCGCCAGACCGATGCTACTGACGTCAATGGTATGTACAGCATGGCCTTTAACCATCCATACCACTCGCGAAGATGCTTAACAACTAAAAGAGGAGGCATCGTTTCAATCGATCATGACGGCGGTGCATTTATTGGTCATACGGACGCCTTACTAGCTTCACCAAGTCAGTTGCTGATGTGCAGTCGTAGTGTGAAATTCATGCAGATGAATTGAGTGCTAACAGAGTCAACACTACGCCTATTCTACGTGCCTCAAGTTTCGAATGAATTCATTTTCAACGCGATGAATTCATTCATTAAGGCAATCGACGCTTCTCGATATGTCCTGGATGTCGTGTTGGAATGGGGTCAGAGTAACGAGCTTAACAATGCGTAGCAAACCAACCGCATGTTTTATTCCTCACGTTAAATGCTTGCTTGAGGATCCTGTCGTTGAAGGGCCTCTTACCGGGTGTCATTGCAAATTTAAATTATACGCGGGAAATTGCCAATGCGCCGTCAAGGGAGGGTTTCGGTAATACAATTTTTCAAGTACATTCGTTATGGAAGATGATAGATGACATCGAGCTGTCGTGCTACTGTGCCGTCGGCAGGCTAATGTTACTGCTTCCAGACAGTCTTCCCCTCTGCCTCGAATGGCGTCCTCAAGCGGCATTCCTTCGTTGCCTTCTCCCATACAGGAGCAAAGGGCCTACGTCATGTTAACGTGACGAGTCCCTTCTCTATTATTTATTTCGACACGTTTTTGTCGTACGACACATCTGTTTGTAGGCATTCCGTCACTAGATGATCAACGAAATTCCGGTGCAGTGGTCGGTGCAAGCAGTTCACATTGCACAGATACGTTTGTTAGCGGGACCCTCACCGGCTTTCTCGAAGCGCGGCACCTTCCAGATGAAGGGCACGTGGCCTACTGTTGAAACTTGCAACTGTTTCCTGCCACGCAGCCGCTTATACGTTTCACACGCGGTAGCCACCCCTTAATTTACCAGCCATGCTTGTGTATTTACAAGAGCGAAACCTCGTGAGAGGACCTTTGAGACAGCTCTCTGTCTACCATGCGGAAAACAAGCCACACCTTACTGGTATTCTGGAAAACATGCGGTCGTTATGTTTACCGGAGCGGGGTGAAATTGCTGCTTGTTGCATCTGGGTCGCAAGCCCCTAGGCTAGAGTTGGCCTGGGGCACAGCTGGAAGCATCCGAAGTTCCTGGCAAAGGATGAGTCGACTGCTAACAGAACAACTTGTATATTATAGCATCGCAAATGAGCGGCCGGTCAGGTCGACCGAAGTGGAGAGACGGGAGAGCACGTTACTCGACGGAAGAAATCAGAGCCTCTTTGCTGGCGTCCGGGGGCAGCTGCTTTTATACCCTCGGAGTCGAGGGCAAGAAGGAACAGCTCGGGATGAGGCGCTCGTAACGGCGGCGCACGGACAGGTTGAGACGAGAAGTGACGCATCCACCGGGCCGGCGCCGGTCAGACCTCCTCGCTTCACAGTTGGGGAGCTCCTCTCCCCGGCTGCCGCGCTTTGACAAGCGTGGACACGAACATGCACACACACAGACACACGCACACACGAAGACACGTGGCATTGAAACATGCCTGGACGTGCTTGTCGGGAGGCGTTGCGGCAGCGCTGAACGGGCCAAAATGTCCGCCGCTTTGAACGAACCCCCGGCGTCCGTTGCATCCGCGCTGGCTATACCGCGCGTCGTAGGTGAAACGTAACAGACCGCCCCGCCGGGAGAAGGAGATCGCGATGGTCAGGGGACTGCATGCGCTGTCCGGAGGGATGTCGCTCGATGATGCTCATAACCGAAGTCGGTCGTCCCTCAATTTGTTTCTTGAGCGCAGCGCACAGAGAAGGCCTAGTTCTCACGTTCAGGTTCGCACAGGACACTGCAAAGTGACTTCGGGAGAGTTGCCATTTTTGTTCTCGTTCCCAGCAAGCGTTAGAACTACGCGGAAACTCAGCCGCTCAGTCAGCAAGCACAACACAACCCTCACTAAGCCATGCGAGGCTCTTTGCCCTTTTGTACTACTGCCTAGTTCCCTACAGTAGTCTAGCAGCACTCAGAACGCGTCCACAAATCGGAAAATTTGACTAGAAAGCCCGCCATGACTTTGAAACACTAAACAAAAGCAATATGTTAAAATCCTGCCTCAGGAAGAAAACATCAGTAACAAACAACTTTGAGGCTGATTCCTACGTTAGGGGCCTCGACTTAAAGCATCGGCGTTACCGTTGAGACTCCCCTTTTTGTAACGCACCTCAAAGGAATATTGTTATAAAGCGAGGCTCCAGCGCAGGAGGCGGCCATTTTTGGAAGAGATGGTCTGCAGCCATTGGAGAGGGGAGTGATCCGTCTCGAAGCATGCGAAGCGGAGACCGCAGCGAGCGACCGTACACTAGCTCAGCTGGCGAAAACCCCGTAGCCGCATGCCGCGCGGTCCTTAATGCAAACATCACCCCAGGCAGACAGAGCTCCCAGTCAGTTTGTTGTTCAAACCACAATGCTCTCAACACGCGCTTCATGACGGAGTGGAGCTTCTCAACGGAATTCGACTGTGGGTGGTACAATGAGCTGTGTAACAGCTTTACCCCGCTCCTTTCGAGAAAGGCTGTCGTCAAAGCGCTAGTAAACACGGTCCCCTGATGTTGCTGGATTTCCGCAGGAAAACCAACTCGCGCAATATGGACAGTAGTGCATTGACTATCTCAACTGAGCTGAGTTCTTTAAGAGGCACTGCTTCAGGGAAATTTGTCGCTGGCCAGATCAGTCAAAATGTGTCTGTACCCCGTGGGTGTTACCGGCAGAGGTCCCACTGTATCAATAAGGAGCCGTCTAAAAGGCTCCGCAATGATAGGTACCAACTTCAACGGCGCCCTCGATTTGTCCCCTGGTTTGCCCACCCGCTGACAGGTGTCACATGTCCTCACAAACTGCTCTGCGTCACGAAAACACCCTGCCAATTGTACTCTTGCAAGAGATGGTTCTCAGTCTTCTTAACTCCTAGGTGTCCGGACCACGAACCCCCATGCGACAAGCGCAACAGATCCTGACGGTAGCACTGAGGCACGATCAGCTGATCGAACTCCACTCCCCTGCGGTCTAGATACTTCCGGTACAGGACCCCACTTCTTTCCACAAGACGAGCATTTTTCTTGGCGATACCTTCCTTGACATTGCAGCGCATGTTTTCTAGGCTGCCATCCTTCTTTTGCTCGGCTATCAAAGCCGACCGGCTGACTTTTAGCAACCTATTAAGTCTATCTGATGTAGGCGCGATGAGCAAATCTGCAGATAGCTCTTCTAACTTTCCCGTGTCGGGCATTTCCTCTCCAATATCTGGTGCCTTCAACGCTACAGGCTCAGTTTTATTCAGTTCGGACGTGCTCTGAATATTAGCTTGCTGCGCCTCCGACCCTTTCTCATTGTTCGACAACGTCGGCCCCGCAAATACCGCCTTTGCAGCGAGCTCCCGAACTCTCGATCTAGTTAAGGCCTGAATGCTAGTCTCACCAAACAAAAGCCCCTTCTCGCGCAGGAAGTGATCGGACCTGTTCGAAAATAGGTACGGGTAATGGGGGGGGGGGCAGCATAGATGACCCTGCGGCCTCCTTCTCAAGTGCTCCGAAAGGTCCTTCAATAAGCACTTTTGCTACGGGCAGACACACGCTCTGAGCTTTCACGGCTTGCTTGATTCATGCGCACTCGCCCGTGAACATATCGGGTTCTACGTAAGAGGGGTGAACTACATCCATTGTAGCTGCGGAATCACGAAGCACTCGGCAATCTTTCCCGTTCACGAGGAGGTCTCGCCTGTAAGGCTCGAGAAGCTTCATGTTCTCGTCAGTGCTGCATAATGACAAAAACATGACTTTTGTTTTTGTTTCTGGACACTGCGCCGAAAAGTGACCCGGCTTCTGGCACGTATAACACACGCGCGCTTGCCTCATCTCGAACCGCTTTCTGCGTTCGGCTTCGGCTGCCGCCATCTCCTTACGTTCGGTCGGACTGCTTTCACTCGCATCCGCATTACGTGTGTCCCCCTTGCTCCCATGGGCGTGAACTTCGCCCTCTCAAACTTGGAGCCAAATTCACAAGCTCCTCGGCTAGCTCAGCGGCTTTAGCCACCGTACTAACGTCTGGCCTGTCCAAGACCCACTACCGCACGTTCTCAGGTAACCGACTATAAAACTGTTCCAGCCCGAAACACAGCAGAACTTTCTCGTGGTCACCAAACGCTTTCTCTTCTTTGAGCCACTCCTGCATGTTTGACATAAGCCTGTAGGCAAACTCTGTATATGACTCACTTCTGCCTTTCTCATATTCCCGAAACTTCCGACGGAACGCCTCCACGGACAGCCCGTACTTTTTTAGCAGACTTGATTTCACTTGGTCGAAATCCTCTGCCTCCTCTCTCTTCAAGCGAGCGACTACGTCGGCCGCCTCGCCGGGTAACAAAGTGAGCAAGCGCTGTGGCCACGTTTCCCGAGAGAACCCCTGCTTCTCGCACGTTCGCTCAAAGTTAACCAGGAACAAACCAATGTCCTCTGCGAGCTTAAACGGCCGCATCAGGTCAGTCATCTTGAACGATACTCGCTCTCCTGCACATCCTCAGCTTCTAACTCAAGAATAGCCCTTAGCAGTTCTGGTTTTCTGAGTTTGTTTGAGACATCCAGACCCAACTCTCTTGCAAGCTCCAGCAATTTCGGTTTGCGCAAGGACTTCCAATCCATGGCTTCTCTCAATGCTGCTTTCTCTACTGCCTATTATTGTCTTGCCGCAAACTAACCCGGGAGCAACGACAACCACAATTACCAGCTCTGTTTCTGACACTAACAAAAGCCTGGCAAAACTCAGAAGAAGAAAGTCCCGCACTCACCAAACCTCGCAGCCAAGAATTCAGCGCCGTCGTTCCGCTGCAGGCAACCAGTCATCACACAGGGCTCGTTGCACGGCTCCCGGATGGTCGTTGTGCTGCCCCAGCATACAGTAGACCGCATATCTTCGCTGCTGGCCTCCGTTGTCGTGATCTCACCTCTGGCAGCCAGTTGTTGCATCTGGGTCGCAAACCCCAAGGGTAGCGTTGGCCTGGCGGCCTGGGGCACAGCTGGAAGCATCCGAAGGTCCTAGCAAAGAGTGAGTCGACTGCTAACAGAACAACTTGTTTATTATAGCATCGCAAAAGAGCGGCCGGTCAGGTCGACCGAAGTGGAGAGAGGGGAAAGCACGTTACTCGACGGAAGAAATCGGAGCCTCTTTACTGGCGTCCGGGGGCAGCTGATTTTATACTCTAGGCGAGGGCAAGAAGGAACGGCTCGGTATGAGGCGCACGCGACGGCGGCGCACGGACACGTTGAGACGAGAAGTGACGCATCCGCCGGGCCGGCGCCGGTCAGGTCTCCTCGCTTCACAGTTGGGGAGCTCCTCTCCCCGGCTACCGCGCTTTGACAAGCGTGGGCACCAACATGCACACACACACACACGCACACACGAAGACACGTGGCATTGAAATATGCCTGGACGCGCTTGGCGGGAGGCGTTGCGGCAGCGCTGAACGGGCCAAAATGTCCGCCGCTTTGAACGAAGCCCCGGCGTCCGTTGCATCCGCGCCGGCTATACCGCGCGTCATAGGCGAAACGTAACATGCTGTTACTTTGTCCAACGGCTAACACGCATGGCTAACTGTAAATACATTCTTAGAAAGTTCAGGTACAGACGTAGGTAAATATATGCATCGCATAGCTGGGCTCTTGAAGAACAGTTCACTATCAGTTGAAGCTTGTATTTATCTCATCATGACATGATTTTCCTTGCTATTCAAGCTTGAATGAAATTTTCACACTTGTTCAGTCACCTTTTCCTTCGCCCACGACTCGATCAGGCTGCCTACTGCTAACAATCAATAGGTGGTATGCAGAACCTGTAGGTGCACTTTTGCACACAACCCGTTGACATATACAAGTTAGTCGATATCGGGGTGCAATAGTAATGAAAGTGTCAACATTCGGGTTGGTGACATCATTCGGCAGTCATCCTTTCGCTGCACCACCCAAGCGTTCGAAACAACTTTCTTTTTAATAGGAAGCTTCGGCTGGAAGCTTCCTATTAAAAGCCAATAGGAAGCTTCGGCATGTTGACCATTTTCATGGTGAACATGCAGAATGCCAAAATGCTTTGAGTAACAGCTCTTAGACTGACATGAACGATGTTCATTGCATTTGAGAATGTTCTAGTGACTGCAGTCAGGGAATTACACACGTAGGGCCTGGATGGTATGCCGAAATTCCCGAAAATTGGCAATTTTTCCGAAATTTGACACAACCTATGCAATTTAGTAACTCTAATCCTCAAACAAGTATAGCAGTCCTGTGAACCGCAAGATACAGAATATCTAAAGAGGCCGAGTTTGATTTATGAGTCTACAATTTACAGAAATGACAAATGCTTCCGGGCATTTTTAAAAGTCCTAGCTATAACATTGTTGTAAAATTTGAACCACTGCGTATCGTTATTCCATATTTACGGGTATTAGTCAATGTACTTTCCGGAATTATATCGTTTTTATTGATCGAATACACAGTTGCAAGCTTGATATTCCTTTATTACAAATTTTGGCGCATTCAATATTTTTATTAAGGACACTGACCATCTCAACAATAGGTTAGTTTATGGCAGTTACAAGATTTCATCATTTTTTTTCACATTCGATAGCCTGCATCAAATCTGGCGCAAGCGTGAGCGAGAAAAATATCCCTGCTCCTACGTACTTAGACAGAAGCCTCCGAGATGAAGTTTCCTTTTGCGCGTTGCTAACTAAGCAGCTTTGCAATAACAAGAACGCGTCCTTCTTGGTAAAAGCAAGTATGGCGTGAGCCAAATTGTGCTTATTGAATTTAACATACGTTTTTTTTTTTTTTGCGACCTTAAGGAAGCATGGAACACACCTCTTGCTTGAAATTGGAAACATAGGTTTGACCTTTGTAGCGCACTAAAACAATACGACCTGTAGTGTTTCGCTTAGCAAATGGGCGTGTTCTAATCTGCTGTATTGTTTGCTGCGTATTTATTTTTAGAAAAATCTACATTCCACTAATTTCAACGTGATTGTCTCTCACGTCAATGTGAATCTTTTTCGTGCACTGAGCTTCGAATTCTAGAATTCCGGAAAGAAAACGCGCACTGCACACGCCAACACAGCAGCCAGCCTTCCCTATCCCTAAAGCCCAGAGAGAGACAGAGAGAGAAACGTTTATTAAACGAAACAGTGTTCCGAGCGAGGCCGGGTATCTCCCTAAGATGGAAAGGCTCCTTAGACCAGGAACCCCCTGGCTTCGACTGCCCTCTTGGCCCTGGCGACGAGTTGTCGTCGTTCTTCCAGGTACCCGAGGGTTAGCTTGGCCTCCCACGTTTCGAATAGGTCGTTTGCTTCTATTGATCGTTTTGCGTGCGTTTCTGGTTGCATTTCGCTGCCTTCCTGGCACGGGCATTCCAGGAGCAAATGTGCCAGAGTGTCGGGTACGTTGCAAAGTGGGCAGCGGTAGCCGTGGGGCTTCGAGTAGAGGCGATGCATTATCGTTCCGTGCGTGTACGTATTACTTTGCAGGCATCTGAGGATCAGGCCTTCTTCTCTGTTGAGTTTAGGGTGCGGTGGAGGGTATACTCGATGATCGAGCCTGTAATGTTGCAATATGGCCGAATAGTTGGTGGGTCTGGCCTCCGCCTCTTCTATCACGGGTCCGAGAGCGCGGGGGGGGGGGGGGGGGGAGAGTGGAGCCCGGCTGACGTGCTCGCGGGCAGCGGCGTGGGCCGTTTTGTTCCCCTCTAGTCCCTCGTTTCTGGGTACCCACGTTACGCAGCTGTACGGGAGCGCAACTAAAATGTTTTGCATGCCACCATTTATTTTTCATGCGCTTTGAATAACCTCTGCATAGCGACGAGTAAACACCTCTGCTGTTTTTTCGGGCGGTGCAGATGACACTGACAGCGGAAGCACGAACTACGCACCTGTGGTGTCCACCACTACTGCCGATCACGCCTGGCCCAGAACGGGCCACGCTAACATCGAGAAACTATGCTCCCCTACGAAAGACACCGCGAGGTGAGCCAACATATCGAAATAATTATTGACATAACACAACCAAGCCATTGGGCAAACTGCAACGGCGACCGGGCCTCTCACTCCCGATTTTATGCCACATAGAAAATAGCAAAATAGATCATTACTGTAAAAGCAAGAGTAAATGTCTACTTCAAAGACGCGTGAAGAGGTTTCAAAGATGCGTGAAGAGGTTTCAAAGATGCGTGAAGAGGTTTCAAAGATGCGTGAAGAGGTTTCAAAGATGCGGGAAGAGGTTTCAAAGACCCGTGAAGATGTTTCAAAGACGCGTGAAGATGTTTCAAAGACGCGTGAAGATGTTTCAAAGACGCGTGAAGATGTTTCAAAGACGCGTGAGGATGTTTCAAAGACGCGTGAAGACATTTCAAAGACGCGTGAATACGCTTCAAGGACGCAAGACGCGTCTCATTTCTCTATACAATAGGGTTGGCTCATGCGGTGTATACAGGGACAGTGCCGCAGCAACCTTCCCCTCGAAGAATGTGGCCAATGTTGGGCAACAAGCCTCTTCGGTGGGCTCAGCCCAGCGTTGCACCGCCATCCAAGAAAACCTCATCAACTTCTATGTTTGTGGCATATAAAGATACTGTCACTCAAGGCGAGGCGTTGCCAAATTACCACTTCCAAGAATAGCGCTGAACACGATTAATAGACGAACGGCACCACCGTTTCCCTTCGAGCCGTATAACCCACAGTAACCCTGGGTCATATAGAACCAAAAGGACTCTGCAAGCTAAGTTACCTGTCTTATATTAGACACGCAGCACAAATGTATTCTCCAATATGTACCCACTAATATTGCAGAGGAACGTAAGGAGACTTTTACACAATTTATATGACGTCAAACAGCCTATTTAGAAACTTAGTGCAAAAGTACTGCGAACCGCTGTGGTTGCGTAGTGGCTATGGTGTTCGGCTGCTAAGCACGAGATCGCGGGATTAAAGTCCGACCACGGCTGCTGCATTTTGATGGGCGCCAAATGAGAAACCACCCATATGCTCAGAGTTAGGCGCACGTTAAGGAGCCCCTGGTAGACCAAGTTATTACCGAGTTCCCCACTACGGCGTGCCTCATAATCAAATCGTGGCTTTGGCAAGTAAAACCCCATAATTTATCAATTCCTAAAAGCTCTGGGTGTTCAGGAAACACACGTAATATCTACACATACACTTTCCTAGGGAATGTCATTTTTAAGAGAGACCGCGACGATGGTCTCACCTCGTCGGCTGGTGTGGCTATAATAGTAAATAAATTCCTTGCCATCAAATACAACTCAGAACGACCTTTGAAGCTGTTGCTGTCCCAACACTGCTGCTCGACAGGCTGGTAAAAATCACTTCCGTTTGCGTACCTCCCAACCACCAAATTCGCGAAACAGTTTCAGAGCCTTACGGATGAAATTCCGGAAACCCACAGAGTATTTCGAGAAGAAAATCACGTAGCCCCCATTGGGGAGATTCTCGCTGGAAGTTTGTCTTTTGTGGATGCCTCTTTATTGATAACGAGCCAAAATTCTTCAGCTTGAGATAAAGCATTCTCCTCGAAAGACAGCAACACCGCATCATATACACTCATGCCCTACCTCGAGTGGAACGTCCTAAATAACTCGTGAGAACTCTGCTACGGCAACTGATCAGACTATGTCCGCAATAATAAAACACATTCACGCTGATACGCATATTTCTCTCGCCAGTTTTGAACGCCATGTGGGCAACAATATAAATTTCCATAGCACTGAAAGAGGTTATTTATGCCTCCATCTTGAAACAGGGCTCGGATACATCTTCTATGACCTATGGCGTCATGAAGCTGCTCGTTTAATCTATTACAAAAGATGATCACTCGTGGGCTATTACTTTCTTGAACGAGACAAACTACTTGACGTTTATGAACGATGCTTTAAAACAGGCAATCCACAACTGACCACCTCGTGCGGATTGTATCTTACATACGTATCTTACATACGTATACATGTATCATTGTTGTTGTGAAAAATGAATTGAGCACGTTCATTTATTCCGCAACGTATGCTTTAATCCATTGATGTCGATGACTTGCCGATTCTATTTAACTCGTGTGACCTTGCATGCTAAGAAAGACAAGTTGAAATTGGCTTGACCAAAGCGTCAACACCAGCGCAGAATTGATTTAAGCCGCATTTCTTGAGAAGCCCCTCCTTTATTTTTTTTCAAGAAATAGAGGCGTCGTTCCGGTTTCCCATATTGAGGTGCATCAGCAAAACTTACCTGTGAATAAAGAGCACTCAATTTTAAGGCAGCATTTTAGGCCGAAGTTAACCTTTACTCTACGCCTTAGAAAGAGATAGGGTAAATGATAGGCATTGAGGTTACCCAACAATGAGCCCGATTGGCTACCCTGCACTTGCGGAAGGGAAAAAAAGGGGGGGGGGGGGGCAAGATTAACAGAAGAGGAAATCTACTGTGGATATTGCCGATGCAGCAAGAGTTCTCTGCTCTATATCACAGTTTGTCACTCAGTCCTTAAGTACTTTGAAAAGAAATGCCCCAAAAAACAACGTGCATTCTTAAAATTCTGTCGCAAACAACGTGGGGTATAGTGACAAGAGCTTCCTCAAACATTTACAAATTCCTAATTGGAACACGCCTAGATTACGGGGCCAAAAGTATCAATTGGCTACTTATAGTGCCTCGATGATGCGGATTGTCCATCACCTAGGCTGACCCGTTGTAAGGGCTCTGAGTGAGACCGAAACATTGGAACCATCTTGATTACCAAACAGAGCTTTGGTTTCTCGGAACTTGCTTATAATAAAGGATAATTTCAACTTTTTGTCACCGCTGTAAGTATCTCATACCAATACTTTTTTTTTAATTTGCAGCTGTTCTGACGACGCCTGGCGTTGCCAGCGGAACGCGCAGCACAGGCCGATAGCCGACCAGACGTACAACCTCGACGGTACGTAGGCGATGGTCATTCGCCTTTGCAATAAACATAGGAGAGATGCCCTACGTCCACCGTGGCAGTGGTGCATTTATTGCGCATGAAGACGCGATTAATCAAAGCCGCCAAGTCGGTTTCCGCAGGAGGCGCCTTACCAATCTCCTTAGTAAGAAATTTGTGCAGATGCGTGCAAACTCATGCACAACCTATGTTTGAATGCATTTATTCTCAGATCAGTGAAGTGCAAAGGCACGCTCCCAGGTGATGAAGGCAGAGGCCCAGGCTGTACGTTTTACGCAGTCATCAATTCAGGAGCAATGAAAATCGGCGCTTCACCATTGATCTCAATTTTTATTTGTCAAGCAGAATCTGTGTGTTCGTCGTGCTGGCACCATAATTTTTCTCTTAAGCACGTTGAACTTTGTTGACAAAGATATTGCTTAGATACCAACCGTGGTTGCCATGGTTACTTTGCCATTGCGCGACTTTGTGGAAGGCATGCGGGTCCCAACGATTAGTCTGGAACATTCGATGACTGCTGTATAAAAGCCGACGCTCTCGACCCGCTGGTCAGATTTTCGACGATCCGTGTTCGTCGCTATCGTTGTGCCATAAGTGTAGCCTGTTTTTGTGGGCACAGGTTCGCCCAATAAAAGTTAGTTTTGTGTTTCACAGTATTGCTACTGTATTCTTCAACGTCACCAGCACGTGACATCATCAAGAAATTCCACGACATGAAGACACCACTGCTTCCCACACTAAATACGTTCCTTTATTTTGTAAGATGATTAGCACTGTTTGCTTACTTGAAGCATTTTTAGTTTTCCCAGTACCTGTGCAACCTCCTTCACTGATCTAAGTGATATTAGTTGCGATTTTAGCGGTGCTACTCATACAAGTATAAACGTTCGACAATGAATTTGCCCCAAATATTCCCGTATGCAACAACACTATAGTTCATTAAAATTCAGAGATGCTAAACTGAAATCTTTAGAACAGGAGGTTGGCAAGCGGCTTTTATTTAAATTTTCTTTATGCCATGTGAAGACGCGATTAGCGTTCTTACTAGACTCTCCCCTCCATTTCACATTGTAAATGGACGTGTATTCAGTTTTGCGGTCTGTCCCTACATTGGCTTAATGCTAACTGACCTATCATCATTGGTCGTCATGAGGAAGCTTCCACCGTGATTATTGCTAAATCTCGTGCTTTTCTTTTTTTTTAATTTCACGCAATTACTGGGAAGTTAAGATGTGTCCCCAGCTACAACATTTGCAAACCTGGCTATACTGTCCCCACTTGTAACGTACATTTATGCTCTCTGTTGCACAGTTTGGTGTCATTGCCTCGCAAATTATCACTTCTTCATTGGTTTCCAAGCTAATATGAGGACTGCAACACGACTCTTACATATGCTGACTGACTAATTTTTTAAATGCAAAGCATTTTTGGTCAAACTTTGCTACTCTGGCAGTGTCTGTCTGTCTGTCTGTCTGTCTGTCTGTCTGCCTCTGTCTGCCTCTGTCTGTCTCTCTCTGTCTCTGTCTGTCTCTGTCTGTCTCTGTCTGTCTCTGTCTGTCTCTGTCTGTCTGTCTCTGTCAAACGCCTTGAATGTCTCACGGTAGTTTTGTTAACTTGGTAGGCACAAAAAATGGCATAATATGACTAGAACGCATCAGCAATGATCAATGATGGGGCATAATTCGGATATGTCATGTAGGTCATGAAACAGCCTCCTACATCTTGGTGCTCTCATGGTCGTTTCGTTCACTTGGTATCTGCAACAATTGGCATAGTATGTCAAGACTGCATCACGAACAGAAATGACAGGTCATAACAGGAAATTCCTGATTTTCGTGTCATGTACCTCATGAATTAGCCACCTACGTCTTGGTATGTACCAAAATTGGTATAGTATAAGAGTGTATGACGCACCTAAAAACTTGGTGCCCTTCCAATCTGTGAAGAATGACCAAGGAGGCTGTGTATGTGGGCCCCTTAATGGCGAACTGCACGCTGCAGCGGGTTGACCCGGCATTGCATTATCTTCGGAATCGTCCCACGTATGGAGAGTCCTAACGCCTGCTTAACCTCCGCTGCGGGTCTTCGGGATTTTTTGTTTCCGTGTGGACCCGATCCGGGGGGAACTAGCGCTTAACAGCACTCCTGTAATTGATTGGTCCTGTCAAGAGTGAAATTCATGACATGCGTGTCATGTAGGTCATCAAACATCCGCCTACATCTTAGTACTCTCACAGTCGTTTCATCAACTTCGTAGGGTACGCGCACACGGCTTCGCATAACATCGACTCCCACAGGGCGTGTGATCTGCCAGATTTTAATGTTGTCGTATAGTCTATCCATGGCCTACACAAGGATGTTGGGAATGACAGCCGCTTGAAGCATGAAATACACGTAGCCCGGCAGGGGCGTCCGCGTCACCAGGCGTTTGGTGTTTTGCGGCACCACGTACCCGAGCACGAGGCTTGGCCCCTCCCACCTTCTCCTTTCCTCTTCCTTCATCTTTTTCTACGCACACGCACGCACACACACACACGCACACAATACATGCAGCTCCCGTTTTTGGCAACCTTCAGGAGACGTTGAGCAAAACTCGGGAGCCGTAATCCAGGAAATCAAGACGAGAATGGGAGGTGACTGGGGCGAGAACAAAACGAGAACAAGTGGGCATCGTTGGGAGATCAAAACGAGATCATCCGAGGAACCAGTCAAAATTAAGAAAATGCAGTTTCTTGCCCTCAACTCCCTGTACAGGCCCGCAATACGTAGGCTAGTTACTGCTCGAATAAGTTAGATATATTTCTTCCGATTCCAATGTTAGCGAGCAGAAGGAGTCCCAGGTGAAAGGGGTACACATGCTAGTCTCGAACCACTGGGTGCTATGGGAGGTCGCCCTTCTCAGCCACGACCTCGCCTATCAACTTTGGGGTATCCGGCACGCCTAGGATACCACCCGTGTCAAACGCCTCGGGCCGTCACCTACATTGGGGTGGTTGTAGCTCCACTCAGCAAAATTCGTCAAACGTGTCGAATAGAGTTTTCAATCACTCACTCCTATTTCTTACTCTTGCCTGCTTACAACATCACTCAACCTGCAATTTCTTGTACGCTGAAGTTTACTTGGTCAGTTCGAATAGCGACGTTGAAAACACAAATACAGCGCCCCATACAATAAACTCATTTTTTGGCGCTGAAATATGGTTACCAGTGTTTTCACAGGCAGAGGCGCGTGAGTTACGCGGCGTGGATTTGGCGCCGCCTCCAAGAGATGGCGCGCCGCTGCGTGGCCAGGCTGGCAGCGTCGGGCGAGCCGCGCATGGTTATGAGGGTTAAAATGGTTTAGTAAACGTCGTACTTACTTCAACCAGTCTTTCTTTCTGTAAGCCATTTCATACTTGCATGTAATCGAGATTCCAGAAGCACGGGCAATCTTCATTCGTAATGAGCTCATAAAAATACATCGCTTGTAGCCTGTATTTCCTTAACAACTTCATCTAGAGGAGTCCTCAAATGCGATTCGGATACCGCCTTCTGATATGCGAGTACGTCGTTGACAAATGCATGTATGAATCATAGCAGGTCAACAAATTCTGCAGAGGTTGCACAGGGCACATTTTTTCTTTGCCTTCGTCTACAACGGGCTATGTCGGCTGCTCGTAATACATGAACAAGAGCAAGAACATTGTGAAGCATCTGATGCGCCTATTATTTGATGATGCAGCAAATATAGTGGGTGAAGGTTAGCGCGAAGGAACGGACATGTTCATTTTAGCTCCGAACAATATCTTGTTCTGCCCGAGGTATGTAATGGAGCGTAATCTTCCGAAGAGGCCAACATTGCAGAATCTTGCGTGGACAGCTCCCTTATGCCCACGAAGCCTTGCATGCATTCAATACCGAGTTTCATAAAGAAAATTACACCGCATATGCAAACACTGCAATAGGATTCTTCTACCACTAAATGCTTTTGGCTTGACGATAAAAAAAAAGTCCTTTCTTATGATTTGGCCTAGCAGAGCTGGGAATTCACACTTTTTATGTTCTTTGATAACATACAGGTGTCTATTCCAGCAGTAGCCCTAGTCACCTGCACCTGGGGCCCACAAGCAGCATCGATCACAAAAAGCCCAGCACAAGCCGCGCTGGAATGGTGGAGGCATCTGCAAGTTTACAATACGGAGCTAGGTAAGGCGACATTAAGAAAAGTTTCATTGCTAAAAACTCGGAGACTACAGGGAATGCTTACCGGAGTTCAATTGTGCCTGCCCCCTCTAAATGTTCAAAGGGAGCGCTAGCTCCGATGTCTGAAACAGGAACTGCATCAGCAGTTTTGAGCATTCGGCAGGCGGAGCTGGCGTTAACATACTTCCTTGTTGCGAGAGAACGACTCGACACGGACAGAGCACAAAGCAATGGGTTTCCTACAGTATACTTGAGAGTACTCGGACACATCAATCGTTGAGCCCTCATCGGAATGATGGCAAGTACATAAATTTGTCTGATTATTCACACGTTGTTGTGGAGCCGTTTATTAAGCTTTGTCTGCCTTCATTATCGTAAATTTCAGAGCAATTTATGCACTTCGAAGTGAGGAATACGGTGCAAATACGCACAATCGGTACTAATGGAAGCCACTGAGCTTGTCGAGGTGGCCAAATCGAAATGCGCCAAGCGTCTCAAGGCACTGGCTTGCCCGCAATAATTATATAAATGCGTTTCACATTGCTTGTCGAAACATGCGTCCGTGGCGTAATAGTTTCAATATTGCACCCATGTGCTTAGATGTCCTGTGTTGCAATCCTGCCGTCAGAGACAATTGTAATATTATTTATTCAATTATTCATTACGCAGGACAATGTTGAAAAACCAGTTTACAAAGTCAGTATGCCGTTCGAAGCCAGAAGGGGGAAGTTAAGGAAATTCCATGTACATCCCATAATTCCCATGCTACCGTAGAAAATAGCACCAGAGTTATTGGTTACTGGTTATTGTATGAAACTGTCATAAAGCAGGGGAACAGCAAAGGGCGCCATCATGAAGCCATAAAAACTCGGCCGATGTTCCATGCTGCTAACACGCTGCAATATGCGGCACAGTTGAAGGCTCGTTGCCTGTTTGCTTACTCCAGTTACGGAATTCATATGGATAGTGAGGAGCAAGATGTTAATTTAAATGAAGGCTCATAAAATGAAACAGTGTATCTAAGTTTACCGAGGGAATGTAGCGTGTGCTCAAAAAAAGAAACTTGCGCTAGAGCGACAAAACCGGCGGTGGCAGGTTGGCCGGAACGCCTGAGAAATGGCTCTTCTTCGTTTCCCTGATAGTTAGATTTGTGTGGGTGTGTCCACCATGAACAATCGCTAAATGAAAGCCGTCACTGTTTCGTTGGGCGAGCTTTGAGTTCATAGGGCGAACATATCCCACAATGTCTCGACAGTTTCAGGGGACCAATAAATCGTTTGTTAGGTTCTGGGCTACTTGCTGCTTGCGTGGAGTATTACCCGGCTTCCCTTTTTTTAACGTCATTGTGTGCCCATTGCGTCAGTTCTCTTACCGTATTCAAAGTGTGTTGTGACCCCTCAGAAAAGGCACCTGAATTAACACGACTGTCGGATGTACATAACTCAGTCTATACCCTCGGTCCCGCATCCAAGTGTATTCAGTGTATTCATAAGAGCGCCTGCTTAGGCGACTCTTGGCACACCCATAAGTTCTGTATATTGACTTTTTTACCCGAAGACACACCTCAGTATGAGCTTAAGAAAGAGCGCGATCTTGCAAAACTGAAGCTATGCAGGTTCCGACTATATTACCTAGAAGAGACAGTGGCGCTGCACTGTTTTGTTGAATGCATTGTAATGCGCGATGGGGTCACTTTGGATCGGCATCTTTCTCGCAGAGCCAGGACAGTTTCAATGCCGGCCTGGCAAGCGAAGCAAAATGACGGTTAAAATCTTTTCCTAAATCAGTACGTGACGAGCTGCTTTTTCTTTATTGCTACATACGCAAAAATATTACTCAATCAGGAGGACATGTGCTTTTATGTCCAAATATGCGAAACCACAGAGTGTCTGCAGGTCGCTCAAGTTTGAGAACAGATTTCCGTAAGCATTGCAACAGTTTGCCAGCATATGTTATGTACTGTAGGTGAGATAACTTCATCGAAAGATATACTGCCGGTGAATAAAAACATCTTACGAATGTTTCATTTGAAGAAATCTATATCAAGGCAGCCATAAACATGTTTCAGGTTATGCAACGTTCTAGATAACGCCGTGGACCTCTATAATATCCCGACATTCCATAGGCATCACGATGTCCGACAGAAAACTCGCATACACAGTGTCGCCAGATGTCCTTCTAGGTAATATTGCGAGAAAATTTATGATAGGGACTATCGAGGCCTGCTCGTAATCATCACCAAGACCCTTATGTCCTAAGTATGACGACACATGTGTAGCCCAGGCAGACTACTGGAAGTCCCGTGAACATCTGCAGGTGGGAGGGCGACCAAGAGGCGGCGAACAGAGAAATCCTTGGTACACACCGGCTTCCCGCTCATGCATGGTTGTAGGTGGCCTGATCAGTGCTTCGGAAATCACTTGTAATAGGGAGTGGCGTCAAGGAACGTTCACTTTGGGACAAGCACCTGTAGCCTTCTTCGCAAGTCTTTATTCAAATATACAGTGTTTGCAATACCATGATACTGACTTTGTTTATTGATCTTATACCTTGGTATAGATGTAGTAGCTTGGCCCTTTGTCTTGCCAAATAACATTTTTGTTCAAATTGATCTCGTAGCTGGCAGTATATTGTATAAGATCAATGTATCTGTGTAGGTTATGGTTGCAGGGCGCAAACGTTTCAAGAAGGGGACTTGTGCTCATGAGTTGCATCAACTTGCCGAAATGTTGGCCTCGGAAACAACCTTTGTTACGCCACTGTTAATCACCTCAGGCCTTATTGTTCGTTTGTTTTCTGTTCTAGAAATCCTCAGACCACGCGGGTTCACCAAAGCAACACGCAGTACTACCCGACTGCAGGCACATCCACCATCCAGGGTACGCGTGGGAAGGTTTTTAGACGTTCGTCTACCACGCCTCATCTTGCTGGTGATTGAGGAAGCTGATGTCTGGTATCGCACACGATACATTTAAACAGCGTTTCCGCTTGCTCTCAGATGCACGGTTCTGCGCATGTAAATCTGAGCAGAATATTCTAAATTGAACTGTCGTTCCATGAAATAAGGTTCCCCTGTGACAAGATTGAATAGACTATTCGCTGCGTTGATCAAACTGCACGCACGTGTGCGATTCTGCTCTAATCTCTAGGATAGTTTGTAGATTATACTTCAGCAATTTCTGATGCCCATTTACTAGACTTACGGTAGCTATATGTGCATTTATAATGTTTAGCGTTCCCAAATAAAGAGGCGGAATACAACATGCGCTATAAGACGCTACCTGGCCATGTGAGATAGGTTTGTCGCAACTACGAGACAGGTTGTCCCGGTTTGCTGTTCAACATATGTCCACGTCACGACGAATGAATACAGTGGTGACGCTGCTCAACCCTTGCATTAGTAGCAATGCTTGTTTTTGGAGCTCTCTATTAAAGTGCATAATCGCATGATGAATTCAACTCGGCTGCGCATCTAGTTGTTACCTTAGACTTGACGAAAAAAAAAATTCTACGAAATAGTCGTAACAATTCGATGGAATGTAGAAATGCCAGACGCCGACGAAGACAACTGTGCATTATTGTATAACAATTTCGACAATTTCTTCTACAGATAAAAAAAGGCTTTAAAAACCTCAGGCTACGCTGGATCCGTCCTCGACATGACCACGTGTCCGAAGCTAAGCTCAATTTCTTGAAGGAATGAATTGTTGTGCCCACGCGTAAACCATAGATGCACGGGAAAACTATGCCGGTTTCTGAGTATGAAAGCTTTGCAGTTTACAAAAGAAATTTGCTTTTTTACCAACATGTCTGATGAGGACAACTCTTTCTTGGCCTGGCGGATGACAATTTTCTCTTTCATGAACCCCTCCCTTGCATTTCGAGATAAACACATAGGCAAAAGATGGAGAGCTTATGTTCGGGTTCGCCTAAGCCAAAGCCGTTGATCTTACAAAAAGCTTTCCCATTTAGTGAGATAAACTAAAGATAAGCAGCCAATACGAGTGCAGTAAATTACTATAAAACCCTGCGGTTTTCTTGTGGTTAAATTTTTTAATAACGGTAGAACACTAGTTTGTAGCCATTGGTCTATACATGCACGTTGAATCTTATTGTGTGATAAGCCAAAGCGATGGTTAACGCCTCGTAGCCTATAGCGGAGATAATGCATTATCCAAACACAAGAAGCTAGCAAACCAAAGTCAGGCTTTGTAAGATCAACCATGCTCTAGTCTAGGCATCAAAGGCCAAGGAATAAAACAATGAATAACTCCCAATGCGCATACTTGTCTTTTTCGTAGCGCAACGTTGGGCCTTCCAGCTTTTGTTGCTTGCATTTAGAGATGCATTACAGGCGGAAGCACTGCTGTTAAGATTTATAAGCATAAAGACTCTTACGAAAACTTATTGGTCCCCTCGCGTTCCTAGCAGGGAATGTGACACAGTGTGGATCCAACACCTCTGATTTCAGGGTATACACACAACAGAGAAACTGTAAGCACCAGTTTCACACTTCCAGTCTACAGCAGCAGCGGCGGTGGCAAATACGCAGTGGCCAGTACAAGCCACGCGGGCACGGAGGAAGCATCGTGCATTCTGGGAAATGATGCTAGGTGAGCCAAACTTCTGTAGGAATTCCTTTCAATAGAGCAACTAATTTAGACGTCATGGAACGCCGTATATGGCACAGTTATGCTTGAATTGACGAATTTGTGCGATGGATTGAAGTTCTCATGCCTGAAGCTCCGAGTATCAGCTCTTTTCACAATATGGTGCTGGCTTTAACCGGAAGCTTTATTTGGGGATCTGCTACCTAGGGCGTAAATGCGAGAGGGTGAATAGTCTTGCTCCGCAACCACCGCAACAACATTGGTAAACCTTGTGCGGTCTTAAAAAATATGGTAATATTGAAATATAAAGGAATTTTATTTTCGATTTGTTAAGAAAATCGAAACTCAAGTATGGAAATTACAACTTAATTAAGCTTCAAAAAATGAAATGATGATTTAAACCACCCTAATATCACATCTAAAGTGCCTAAAATTGATGTATTACACAGCACTAAAAAACTATTTTATGAGTAGATATCTTGGAAATTCTCGCATAAATGCTAACTATTTTACGCGTCTATGTTAGGATTGGTCATTTCAGATTTTTTTGAAGTTGGAAACCAAAACAGAAATTTTTATTCAGGCAATTCTTGGAATTTAACTGCGTCTATTTAATGCAACATCTTTCAACGAAATTCACACGGAAGATAATAAAAAACATTGTTCCTTTGCCTTGACGGGTTTTCATTATTCATTTGCCCACGAAGCTCGAACCTAATAAGGACATAAGCCAGTCTAGAGGCCGGCAAAGCTGGCATGATTTACAATTTAAACTAGAAGAGTTGAGCAGCACCATAAAATTCCATTAGCCATGTGAACAATAGCCTTAAATATAGGTATAGAAATGGCCCATTACCCACACAATAGCAAACAATGTTCACCTAAAGCTTAGCGCAGATATTTCAAAAGAGCAAGAGACAGTAAAGCATACGTGCACAAAGCGCGCATGAATCTGCTCCCGAGCAACACGCCTGCAACACGCAAGCAAACGTCTCCCTCTGAAAGGGCACTTATCTTCATGAGTTCCGCCCCCTTGTCGAAATGTTGACTTCTGCTAAAATCTTCAGCTACCTTTGTTTACCATCGCAGGCCGCACTGTTCATGTGCGTCTCTTTCTTGCGTTTTAGAATTCCTGACGCCACCGGCGCTGAGCCATGGAGTATGCAGTACTACGCGGCTTGTGGCACAACTACAGTCTCCGGTAGGTGTGGGAAGACTTTAAGCCGCTGGTATTCAACGCCTCACCTTGCACATGACTCAGCAATCTATCTACATTCGCATACGACACATTTCTAGAACATCGCCGCTGGTTCACGGGTGCGCGGTTCTGCACCTGTCAATCTGTGCTCTACATTCTGCATAGTTTCTAGTACAAGAAATGTAACTCCTGCCGCGTGAAGTTAGGCTCACGGTTGAGATGATCTGATGGGTGAATTGCTGAGGCGATAACACTACTCGCGTGTGTACGGTACTGTACTCCTGCTGAGGACAGTACCAGTAAGCCAGTAATTAAAAGAGTAAGCAGGGATTCCCAGTTTGCTATCTTGTCGACGTCACCAAAAAACAGCAGCAAGGCTCCTTCAGCTTTGCCATAAGAAGAAACGTTTTTTTCTAGGGGCGGCTTATTGTTGATTGAACTGTTTACCTGCATGATGAATTAAACTGTGCTGTGCTTCTTGTCCTTACCTAGGACTTCCCAGCAGTGCTACAATATAGTCTCATATATTACCGAAAGTGCACGCGGAGGAGCCCGAGGCAATCTTCTTTCCTCCTCGTCCTATGTTCCTTCATATGCTTTATGTCACTTTATTGGAACAAATGAATTAACGAACGAACTTGCATGCTCCCAAGCACTCTGAAATTTGTCTTCCGGGTCCTTAACAACAGCCGAGTGCTGCAACGCTAGAAATCCACGAAGAGCGCTTTGTACAGTTGAAGCACGGAACACATCGACGGTCTCCATGTTTTCCATCCATTGCTTTTAAATGGTGACATAGGTTTCATGGTGGTGTCCACAAGAGGTCGCGGTCAACGATGATTTCCAAACATTGATGGGTTCTCTTGTGCATGATAGGCTGGCCATTAGTAGCCACCGGGTATCCGGCCATTCATTTTCGCATTAAGGTGACTAATGCGCTTTCTGCTGTTAAGATGCCGAGGCGCTGCCTCTTAACATAGGCATACATCAGCGTTGCAGCCTTTTGTAATCTTGCGTGAACCTGCGGAGCAGCTATTTCTGAAGCCAAGATGCAAATGTCGTCTGCATAAATTGATATTCTGACCGAGTATGGCAGGGATTCCGCTAGCCAAATCAAAGCTATGTCGAACAATATGTGGTGTAGTGGCCGGTAATTTCACCATCCTCGGTGAATACAAAAAAAATGCTCATTCGGGTCAGGTTGCTCCTAATTCAGCTAATAGCGTGACCTCCGATTTGAACGGACACGAGCGCGTGAACGATGGCTTCACGTGAAACGTTGCCATACGCGCCAGTCACGTCTTACGATAGCGCTAAGGAGAGGCATTTGGGTGTATGCTGTTGTTGGATACGCAAAATCAATGACGTTGTCGACCGACGAAAGGCCACGTTAAAAGCGGGTCATCGCGTCTGCATAAACATTGCAATGCTCAAAAAACAACTCGAGGCGCGTGGGGACCATCCTCTCAGTTAACTTGCCAACAAAGCTGCCGAGAGCAAGAGGCAGATATGATTTGAGTTCAAGGGGCCTCTTTCCGTCACTCCAAGGAGGAACGTTGGGATGACCCAGCAGGACCTCTCGCTCTTGATGTTCAAGAAGGCGTACAGCAGCGTGCACTATATTATCTAGTCAAGGGCGAAGAGGAACGCCTGCAAACGGCTAGAGCAGCCTCCAATTCTTCCATGTAGAAAGGTTCGTCCGTTGCCGAAGCTTGCGTGAAGGGAACTTCGTACAATTAAAGATCCTTTCCTAACACTCTGTCACCTGAAATTCTCACAAAATTCTTCTCCAACATTGACTTCTCGACAGCCTTGGTGGAGAGCCTCTGCCTTAAAGTGGTTGCGTTGCCGAGCAGAAACGCGTACGTCCTGGAGATTAAGCCTTACGCAAGACAGTACTTTGCGGGGGTCCAACTAGTTACAGAATGAGTTCCATTGTTCGTTGTATATTCGGTCCATGTGGCAATGTATTTTCTTCTGCGTCCGCCTGGCCTCCCTCGGGTATAGCATCGACTTGGTGCGTCTATATCTGTTCTCTGCATGTCGACGTACTACACGAAACCTACGCTCGAAATGAGATCTAACGAATACATTGCTGCGCCAAAAGGAAAATAAAGACTTAGGAGGGAGAGTAAGAAGCGACAAGTCGAGTGCTGAGAGTAGTGATAGCGGTCGAGAGTAGTTTCTTACTCTCCCTCCAAAGTCTTTATGTTCCTTTTGGCGCAGCAATGTATTCGTTAGATCTCAACCAACTCGCCCAGCAACAAGTTCTGCTGGAAATAAGGCATCGCGGGACCAAAGTGAGATACAGCCAGCTTCTGTACGACGACCCTCTCAAGAATGTCGGGCTGCCGTCTTTCAAGAGTCCTGGCTCCTAAATTCTTAGAAAGACAGAGAGAGAGAGAAAGAAAGCAAGGATAGCAAAGGCACGCAGGTCAACCAGACGAGCTTCCGGTTTGCTACACTACACTCTGTGTAATGAAAAAAGGGGGAAGGGAAAGACTAAACGAGGAGAAAAAATGCCCCTTCATAGTAGGAGCGGCGTAGCTGTTGAAGCAATCGAAATTTACGGGCACCTGTAAAAAATCGACTTAAGGTTCAAACAAGCGACGAATCTCCTCCAAATGGTCTCTCCATTCATTGAAGTGCACAGTAGCAGGAACTTTTGTTGTGCGTGCATATTTCTTTCGTAAAGTGCTGAAAGCGTGCTTCAGTGACCCATCCTACTCTTTAAGTTCAACCGATAAAGAAAAGGCCTAATAAACATACACGTCTGGTGTATAACCAGCACAGACGATGCAATAAACTGCCTTATTCGCTTAAGCGCACTCAATTTTAATGCGTAAGCATTCCCTGTAGAGTACCCTTGCAAAATCTGTAATTAACACGAAGAGTCTTTTGTCTCCAAAAACCTTTTGTCTGCAAAATAAATGCATAATTGGTGAAGTTAACACATCCTACTGTTAAAATTGGGTAAATGTAAATGATTGGTCGCTTTAGAATAGATAAAGAAGCAATGGAAAACGACAAAAAATGAGGAAACCCGTTATTGTCGGCCCCTTGAAAGCTTACTTTTGCGCATTAGAGATGCGCATGCAAGGAAGCCGGCTTTGGTGTGCGGAGTATGAATAATCATAGAATGGCTGCTTGGGAAATGCGATAATAGTGTAATTTTACATGATTTTTGGCAGCCTAAAAAATTTTCCTCCTCTGAAATTTGTCTCCGTCATGCCTTAAAGAAGAACCAGCTTGGAAGGCCTGTATCTCAGAAATGCCAAGGATGTCTTCACATTTCATCCCACAAAGATAAGCGCAATGACGGAATTCTCGTTTCTGAGACTTCAGACCATGTAGCGTGAGGCTAACCAGTGCATAGCGGCGGCCAAAGCAAAAGGTTAGTTGTCGCTGGTTTCCTCCAACATCGAATTTCGTAGTGCTCGCTCTACAGACATGTATCTATCCAAGTAACCAACAAAGTATTGGCTATTTCCGAAATGTGGCTTGCTGAACCAGTTCCACTCGGAGAGTTTCACTATGTAGCATGATGCGGCCTATGCAGGACACGGATGATAAAGAACACAACATGCTACCGAAACCCTGAGAATTGTCTACTAATGAGCAAGCATTTTTAGACATCAGAAAAGCGGTCGGAAGGTAGACATGCATAAGGTACGATAAGCAAGTAAACAATAGCGAACTAACAGCAGAGCCAAAGAACGGCTAGCCATTATGAAACAATAGTCAGAATTTCTGCAGCATTTTTTAAATTCCATATTTCATGATAGTGCGTGCAACAGAATTTTTTCGGACTCGCGATGCAGGCAGCACGGCATTTTTTTAGAAGGTCACCGTTCCATGTAGCGAGTGTCAAAAAAGTTTACGACAGTGATGCCAGCCCCTGGAAAGAACTCCAAATGGGCCGCAGGGTCCCGGACCTGGCATCTGTTCTCCATTCGCATCTCATGACATGCCTGAACCAAGAATCGGTGCATCCACGTGTCAGGCATCCAGTAGAAGCGATAGAACACCGATGAAAGCCACGTAGGCTTCACGGCTATAGCCGGGCGCGAACCATCTTCCAATATTTCCACACAAAAAATGCATGTCGATGGCCACCACGTGTTTCCAGAATCAACAGACAAAAAAAACACGCCCGCTGTCCACGCAAGAAGGGTGGAAGAGCTCGTCAACACCAACATCGGGAAAGCACGACCTCCCTACCCTCGACCGCAGCGCCCCTTCACAGACGGGGGACAAGCTGCGTCCGCTTTACGAGACAGAGGTCTGGAAATGAAATTCTTTCATATATATATATAGATATATTCCAGAATTGCTTAACGTGGACCAATTTTTCCCTGGAAGCGTTTGTAAGAGCGTATGCTGTGGATAAGCAATTACAGCTTTGACGACACCAGCCCCTAATATAGAGGCTGAGCCTTACAAACTGTGTCCGAGGATGCGCTTAGAAGGCAGACCAGTAGCTTAGTAAAACTCTGAATAACTTAGGCAAGGTACGTGGAGATTCGGATTTGAGAACTTCCAGCGTGATCTCGCCGCTCTACATGTCTTCGTTATGGCTTCACCAAGCAATTGTACGTTGATGCCATTGTACAGCAGAGGCTCGTCTAATAGTACTCCCCTGTTTGTTCAGCAATATATCCAGACAGCTTCTTTAATTTCGCCACTTTTTGTTGGGCTATTAAGGGCAACGAAATATTCGTGCAGAATTGTGCAAGTTGCTCGCACGTTTTCATTCTGCTACTGCAGTTTGTCTTAGAAGTGTTTAATTGCATGATAATATAATTGTGAGCACAAAATATAGTGATAATTAAATTGTAAGTGAAAGTGCGTACATTTTCTCGATGATACATTTTGGAGTGGCTGTCATGCCAGTAACATCAGAATCTTAGAAAAAGATCGAAAGTCACTTAGCAATGCGAAAACCTAATGACTTCATGGATGTACACTTGCAATTATCACGTGACCGTGATACGTCATACATTGTCACGTGTCCTTCACAATTCTACCTTCATCTGCCGTAATCCACCTTGCTACAGTTTGTACGAACTTTAACCGAATATATTCCACCCTAATTCACATTCATCATCAGCCTGGTTATGCCCACTGCAGGGTAAAGGCCTCTCCCATACTTCTCCAACTACCCCTATTCCCATTATTTACCCATAATTCCTCATAATTAGCGTTGTTCTATTTACTACCTTCTGTATCACTACTGACGTCATACATGACGCTGATGACGTCACATTTTATTGCTTTATTATACATACTTTCAAGGCCTAGTAGACACAACAGAAAGAAGGGGTGAAAGTATACAATATTTGCAGTGCAGGGCAAGAATAGAAAATTTACCTGTAATACAATTTGAACAGCGATGTTGAATTAGTGCTGTCACAAACTGAGACTGTGGATGCGGGAAGGCGGTTCCATTCAGTGGCTGTTCTTGGCAAAATGGAAGAATAGCGCATCAATATTGTGTTGATGTTCGATGCGAGACGAGATATAACTTGGTGTGGTGAAATATTTTCTTTAAGAGAAGGGTTAAAGTACCATATTCTATGAAAAATACACAGACGAAGGTACCTACGACGTAACCAAAGGTAAGGTTGACCTAGTCTTCTTTTCATGGACGTGACGCTAAAATCACGTGAATAATATGAGAGAATAAAAGGGCGGCGCGGTTCTGAATGCTTTCTGAATGTTTCAAGGGAAATGACAAGATTGGCATGAGCAGGGTCCCGTATGGATTGTTTTGCGGAGAACGCCATCTTTCCTACCTGAAAGGCCATAAAATGCTTTATCATTAAAAATGCAAGACCTACACTTATTGCTCAATGCGTGGACGTGTACACGTTGCTTAGATTTATGCATCAATGCGTTCAACACCCTTCAGTCGTCGATTTAACACCCTTCTAGCAAAGTCGCACCTTATGTGTAGTATAGACCCTTGTGATAGGGTGTTTTGACAGGAAAGGGTGCTAAAAGGGTGTGGACATGGGTGTAAATACAGAAAGCACCTCTCTTACCACCCATAAGGGTGTAAAAATGTTTAATGTGTAACGCTACTTTGTGGATGCAAACCACCTTTTTCGCGACCTGCGAAAAAGACTCGAGCTTGCGCGAGTCTGCAAGTGTGCGCATGCTCTAGATTTAAGAGTTGTCCTCTTAAAGAGTTGAAACAGAATGCCCAGAATTTAGAAACTCTGCTTCGGAAACAAATATCGCATTTGTGTAAACTGATTCCGTTAGGATATCTAAAGCTGCCGATTTCGACTTAAGAATTTGCAATACGCGAAAAGTACAAAAATATTTAGGAGCGGTTGGCAATGTATCACTAAATGTGGTTTCCAGAATTGTAATATTTTTTTTATTCCTCTATAAAGATCTGTGAACTTGTTATTGTTTCTTTACAAAACTTTTCCCATCCAATATTTTTCATAAAGACGTTCAGAGCCTGAACAAAAATATTCAGTCATAACATTTTATTATTTTCAATCGCATTCAATAGGCGCCATCAAATTTGGTGCAGGGATGACCGAGAGAAAGGAGATGTATTTTTTCCCGTATTTAGACAGGAACATGCGAGCTGCAGGTTCGTTTAGCGCACTACTACATCAGAGGCTTCACAACACGGGGAACGCGTCCTTTTTTGTTTAAGACAAGTTGGCTGTCTGCGAAAGCATGCTCATTGAATTGATCACATCATCCATTGCCACCTTGGTGAAGCATGGAATGCGCCTTTTACAGGAAATTAAAAGCACCTATAAGACTCTTGTACCGCACCAAGAAATTGCGACCTGTCGTCTTTCGCTTAAAACACGGTCGTGCTGTAATCTCCTGTACTTACAGCGCACTTAGTTTTAGAAAAATTCACCATTCCACGGATCTCATCGTGACTGTCTCTTTATTTACTACGAAGTTCTTGCTCGCACTCAATGCAGAATTTCGGAAAATAAGCACCACACACAGCGACACTGCAGCCATGTTTCCCTACCAAGAAATTTCAACTAAAGCGTTTTGAATGCCACCATTTCTCAGCACGAAGTTTTCATACTCTACGAATGACCTGTCCAGAGCGGTGAGTAAACATCTCTGCTGCTTTTCCGGGCACACAGATGCCACTGACAGCGGAAGCATCAGTCACCCGCCCATGGTGTCCAGCACCAGCGCCGATCCCGCCACGTCTACTACAAGCCTTGCTGGCTTGGAGAAACCATCGTTTATCCCGGAAGAAACCGACAGGTCAGCCCACATTTGGAAATGTTCATTTTAAAGGGAAGCTGAAAGCTTTTCCCGAAACAATGAGTGAAGAGCAGTACGCGGTGGTTTTCAACCGTCTGAATTCGAATATCGCATCGAAATTGAGCGAAAGAAAGCGCAAACATATTTTATTTTGACGAAAAGTGCCGCAGCAGACACGCCCAGCTCACGCGCCTCGTTTCCGCCTGTGATTGGTCGGGCGCCTCGTGACGTGAACAATGGTGTTCGTCCGGACCGACTGCTGCCGCTACACACGAAGCACGGTGCAAAGTAGTTTGGTGATGTTTTGCTGAGACGGTCATAGAAATTTTTGAGAGCTTGCGTTTCTCTGAGAAATTCGGCGTAATGTCCAAACTCTACGAGAGCGATTTTGCGCGCGACGGTGACGGGCGATGGCTTCGAGCGACAAAACGGGCCGTCGCTTGAACAAATCGGTCGGTGTTGTCGCTCGATCGCTCGTTTCTAGAAATCTGGAACTCGTCGCTCGTAGCCCGGGAATGCTATGAGCGACTAGCCAATTGTGCGAAGCCGAAACTGGATGTACATAACTCAAATACTACTGTTTGTCGCACGGAACGAATAAACTATTGAATTTTACACGTGCAAAAATAAGAACCTAGTGCAAGACCTTCAGAAATATTTGTTGCTCCTTCTTCAGTCAAATACATCAACTTAATTTGATAAAGCATGCGTCGCGCTATAGTTTCGGCGCGTATATTGCTGCCCCCATACCGGGAAGTCGTCGCTCAAAGCCGTCGCTCGCGTGGAGTTCGGCTTGCGCACGACGAGTGAACGCGACAGCCATCGCCTCGCTTCTAGCGCTGTCGCTGTCGCGTGCAAGGTCATTTGTAAGGGGTTTATACTTGTACATACTACATGTACGAGCCGATTGCCAAGAGCCAGCCTCTCCAACAAGCAAAAAATGCTGGTGCAAGCACTGCTTTCCACGTGGACGAAGGCGAAGTGTTAGCATCTCCTTGTGTTGGAAATGTTCTTTGGCGGGTATGTTTTTTGCTAAGCTACATTCAGCGTTCCAGTGAGTACGTTTCCGGGCAAACAACTGCAGTGTTACGTTCCTGCATGCCTCCTCGTGGAACGTAAGCGGTGATGCGATCTTCAGCATTTGTGCGCTGCCCCAAAGCTGTCGGCAATCTACACAGACGGTTTAAACGTGGGAAGCTTACCGGCTGTTGTAGCACGTGTAGCATAGCACCTTCATCAGCGCGCCATCCGCACGCTACTCGTAACTGGCGAATTCGGTCGGCTACGTGAGATGGACGGTTTCTTATGTGTGTGAGAGAGGGCGGGGGTGGGCGCAGCGTCTTGGCATGAGGAGGCTTTCCAACACATGCAAACTTTACGCTTGCACTACGTTATGATAGCTGCATGCAGGCTGTTTCACAACACACGTGCGAATAGAAAATTCGCGGCCCTTGGCGATGAAACCTGCGTCAAGGGTGGGCGATAACCATGCACCTTCCGTTCAGCGTGCTAACTATCTTTTTAGGAGAACCCAAAGCACGCATTATTGGTAAACTCCGGAAGTAATCGTCACGGAAGTGGTTAGAGCACAACACTGTTGTTCTTGAGCCCGTGAAGTTGTTTCGCTTCACAGCAGCCTCCCACTCAGCTGAAAGCTTCTTGCCTTGGAGGAACTAATGGAACATCGGAACATCGTCGCGGCCGCTGGTGTTCGTGCAAGCGTAGACTGCACAGAACGCCGGCATGATCGGCCTACATGTTCAGTTGACGCTGCGCACGTCAACTACCACTCCTACATACACACAAATAAAGGAATGTAGGGTCGAGCAAAGCAGATTAGGACGGCACGCACGCAGAAATAAGCCCGGTGAGGCACGGTCGCGTAGACTGCGAAAGAGCGGAACACCAGTGTTGACGTCACTAAGCCGCGGTTTCCGGTCTCCGCTCGCATCGTCAGCGTCAGCAGCAGCGCGCGGCGCTCGACAGGGGGCGGAGCTACAGCGCAAATTTTACCAACGATTGCGTCGCTCCTAAGTGAAAAATCCCCCCCGAAATTTTACTTTCATGGTTTATAAGGTTCCCGCATCCTTATATGAGCGTTTTATTGAATTCGACAGACTCTTCAGCTTCCTTTTAACACAAATCAGCCCAAGGACAGCCCGAAATGCGGCCCATAGTGCAATCATGACTGCACTCACCAACTTGTTCTGAGGAGGGGAGTGCTGATGCCTGAAAGGTGCAATATCTGTGCTATTGCTTATAGCAGGCAGCCCCTCAGGGCAGCGTGTTATGCGTCAGCATGCGTTAGGTGTGTAGCGACACCACGAAACTAAGCACATGTGGTTCGGAACCGGCCGCGATCAGCCATGCGCGTCTTCACCTTGTCGAGGGAAAAGGACAGCCTCAGGCATAGCCAATACGGGGTGTTTGGACCTGTATGGAGCCTCGGTGGATGCACTTATGAAAATGACTGTTGAAATGTTGATGGCATATAGTTGACGAATATTTGACTCAATAGCCTTTCAACAATACCTCAACAATTGAAACCACAGAGCAATAATTCAACAGTAAGGTTGTTGGGCAGTTCACAACAAAAAGTCGTTCACTAAATTCTGTTGGTATACTGTTGAATAGTATTAAGTATTATTGAGCCATTGTTGGGTAGTTTTCCACAATAAAGTCGTTGACTAAATTCTCTTGATATATTGTTGAATAGTATTGAGTATTATTGAGCCATTGTTGAGTAATTTCCAACAATAAAGTCGTTGACTAAATTCTGTTGATATATTGAATAGTAATGAGTATTATTGAGCCAATGTTGAGTAGTTTTCAACAATAAAGTCGTAGACTAAATTCTCTTGACATATTGTTGAATAGTGTTGAGTATTAATCCATAGTTGAGTAGTTTCCAACAATAAAGTCGTTGACTAAATGCTGTTAACTTATTGTTCAATAACATTGAGTCACGAGCAATATTGAGTTTCGAAGTACATGTGAAAAACACACGCACATATGTATGTGTGCGTATTTCGCACATATATGTTGCTTTACTGATCACCGGATCACCATTGCATATATACAGGGTGTTGTTTCACGTTAGTTGAACCATAGACGTATATACACGTGTTTCAGCTTATTTTACTCAGAGTATAAAAATATGCCGATGCACCGTAAGACGATGCGACCAAATGCAGGTTGCTCACTCTTGTACGTGTCACGCTATTCTTGTATTTTTGCTAAGTAGTTAATTATACAAGAAAATTATAGAGTCATCATAAAGAGTCAGTTTTGTGGCTGGCCGATGTGCGCATGGGCGTCTTTCGTCAGCGTCAAAGCAACAAATGACAATAAGGTAAATTAGGGGGCTTTGCAATTTCTGCTGTCATGCAGTACACACAATGAACGGCTTAGAGGGTTTCTTTCACCTCGTTGATTTTTAGCCTCGCTCAACACGGCTCGATGGCTCCAAGCAAGAACGCGGTTTCGTAACAATCTCGATTTTTAAGTTTCCGCGATTGTTCCAGGCGCCAAATCCGTCATCGGAAAGCGTCGGCATTGTAATATAAAGTGTCGGTTGCAAAGGTGGTAGCACTCGAGAGGAGTAGGTTTTTCCTGTAACCAGCTCCATCATCCCAAATTTGGGCTCCTTACAGAAAAGATTAACTAATCAAGTGCCCTCCCGATCTGTTGTCTCGCAGAGTTCCTGAAGAAACCAGAGAAGCAGCGTGGCAACAGCGAGAGAACCAGGCTACCAACAGAATGCAAGAGTGCCACTTGTGTCGGTTCGGTTTCACCTACGCGGAGGCCTTTCAAAAACACGCCGCTGACCACTCGCTTGGGAAAAACCACAACTGTCCCGAGTGTGGCAAACTGTTTAAGAGCCGTTGGAATCTCACGAGGCATTTAGGTACGCACGGCGAACCGTCCTTTGAGTGCAGCGTGTGCGGCAAAAAATATTACACCAAAGGTGGCCGCAAGAGGCACATGCTTTCATGCCGCGTTGGCGCACAGGACTGAGAAGCCGTCGACGGGTCTCCTTAACAGGGCAGCACCCGCCACGAAATTGGTCGAGCAGGTCCGGAAGCACCGTCGCACCTGACGGTGGATTCGGCATCGCTACAGCCGGATATTCACTCGGGAGGAGTGCCTTCTCTGGATGTCACCCTCGCACCAAGATCCGTCATGTGCCTTCGAAGAGAACTTGCGGTCTGGGCCTCAACAGTACTAGCTGGGAGCTAACTTCCTGACAAACAAAACTGGGCTAATCTTATTTCTTCTGACTAGGGCTGAAGAAGGCCTGCGAATAAAGTTCTTACAGTGGTTATCTCGAGGAATACTGTCCGCCAGCTCTGTGGTTTCCTTCGAAGAATGCACCCTTTCTTCGCATTCCTCTAGCCATGGTTAAAATAAATTTGTCTCCTGGATTGAACAAAGTAGGGAGATATCATTCTTGGAAAAAATAGTAGTAAGGATATTTATAGTAGAGTTCTTAACAGTGAAGCTGAGTAGTCCCGCCCTAATATTCTCGAGCCTTGCTGGTAAGGTTATGAATAGTTTTAGTGCCCTGCATTGTACAAACAAAACTGCTAAAAATGGTCCATATTTGTTCAATGGTGGAAGCTCAAGACTCTGCCCGGTGAAAGGGGATACTCACAGCTGAAGAACAGCTACAATAGCTGGCTTAGCTCAGGCATGTAACTAATGATCAAATAAATCATTGCAGTGGCTAATTATTGGACAATTATGACGATGCTTTACTGCCATCCCTTTTATAACGGAGTGGATACAGCCAACTATCTCGTCAAGCAGGCTATAGCCTGCTTGATTTATTAGGTGTACTGTACATCCTTTTATTAGTGTTTTTGTATAAATATCTGCAATCCTTTTTTTTCTCAGTGCTTCTGTCTGCCTTCTATCGCTACGTAGACTTGCAACGAATCAGGTCGTATCAATTTCTTTCCTGCTTTTCTTACACTAATACTCTTAGTCTTTTCGTTATCGCGATTGCTGAGCGGTTGGTGCTTCCAGTCATATTAAACTGAAGCGCTTTTGGAAGGTTTGTGTTGCCTCCGGGTCTCGCCGAATAAATCCTTTCGCATGCCATTAGGAGTTGGCGAGTGGGCTCCGAATATACGCTGCAGCATTCACATGTCTTGTCTTGTTGCAAATATTTGCTCCGTACGTTTTTGTTCCTTGACAACGAGCTCGAGCCTCAAGAATAGCAAGCCCTTTTGTGTTATCCAACATGTTTTCTTCTAAATTTCTTTCTGCCCGTTCCTCTAAATGTCATTGGTATGTTTATTTTCATTCTTTACAGCCAATTTGGTGTCTCTTTCTCCCTTGAGTGGCTGCGGTGTTCTGCTGCTAAGCCTTAGGGCGCAAGATCGAATACCGGTTACGGCGGCCGTATTTTGACGGAGACGAAATGCGAAACCACCCGCGTACTTAGATTTACTTACTCGTTGAGGAATCCCAGGTGGTCTCCATTTCCATAGTCCCTTATTACGGCTTGCTTCATAATCAGATAATGGCTATGGCATGTAAAACCACATTATTTTTTTTATGGTGTCTCTGTTTCTGGCTCTCTGTCATGGCTCCCGCTTGTCGATTTACACTTTAAGTTACACGTTAGTTGGTTGCGAAGTTTCTCAAACTCTTTCTCCATTTTGTCTTCACGCATTTTTAAGTTCAGATAGTTGAGCATTCTTTTACAGTGCACTCCGCGGTGGCGTTGAGGCGAGCGACATTTCGAGGCGTTGCGATTGGTCCGCCTATTGGGAAAGGGAATACCCATTCTGCAGCCGCGGTCACGAAACCGGGTGAGGTTGGTAAAGAAAAAAAGATTCGCATAAAGAAAATAAGTAGGTAATAGACTCGGCGAAATCAGAAAAAGAACTCGGGGGTGCAATTTACTCCGCCCCCTCCCCCTCCGTTTCAAACGCACGCTCATAGCATCCATCCATCCATCCATCCATCGATACAACGATACTAAACGTGCACTCTTAGGCAAAGTTACACCCTTTGGCTTGCCCCTTCTGCCACACAACAATAATCGTTATCTGCCTTGATGCGCTTCCTTTCTTTAACGCTGCGAGCCCGGAACTTTCCAGTAACGAACGGCATGCGCGTTATCAGAAGGGGCATTCCAAAGGGTGTAAACTGCTCTATGCTGATAACGCGCGTGCCATTCGTTACTGGAAAGTACCGGGCTCGTAGCGTTAAAGAAAGGAAACGCATCAAGGCCGATAACGATTATTGTTGTGTAGCAGAAGGGGCAAGCCAAAGGGTCTAACTTTGCCTAAGAGTGTGCAGAGGCACGTCCGAGTACTTCTGAAAGAAAGAAATACCGGGCGAGTGTGGAACATATTTTCAATAAGCAGGGAGAATTTGACCTGAGGTAATATTCTTTAGCCTTCTACTCTGCTCCTAAGCGATTGAACCGGAGAAAAGACCAAGAAGGGTATAAGCAATGACATAGAGAATAGGTACACTAAGGTGCGATTATGGAAGTATGCAAGTTCTTGCCCATAGGACACTTTCAGAGTTTTGAATGTAGGCTGTGTTAACAAAAAAAAATATAAAACAGCCCTGATGGCTCGTAAAATGTGACCGTGAATGGAACGCATTGGCGTCTTTGATTGAAGTGAATCTTAGTTTGCGTGCAAACCCGGGTTAGGCTTAGTTGCTTCTCTGTCGTCTGCTCGGTCGGCGACTATGTGGGCGAGTATATTTGTGAATAGATATACGAAGGTTATATGAGCGCCCAATAAAACTGCCAAGGGTTAAAACGACCACGAAAGGTTACCATTGCTTAGTTTGCGGCCACTGTTTAAAAGTGTCGTCTCTCGCACTGTTTCGTTCTATACTTGTCTATAAATAAATAAAGAAATAAGTAAATAAATAAATAAATAAATAAATGATGCGGCATATATAGTCGTTCTATGCTGATTGATAAAGTAGTGGCGATAACCTATTCGCTTTGGTGCGTATATATATATATATATATATATATATATATATATATATATATATATATATATATATATATATATATATATATATATATATATATATATATATACAATTACTGTAATTTATTGTCGTGGTACAACGCGCACAGACGACAGGGACACGTTCGCCAAGAACAGGAGGACAACTTGTTCATAAACAAACAGAACAGAGACAGGTCTTGTTAATCCTCGCCCAATCTCACTGACGCAACAGACGGAGTCCTTTAATACCCCCGTCGTCGTTGTCGTCTGCGAAGACTAAACGCGTCACTTGTCCCTCTATAAGAGAGCATCGCCCGGATAAGAGACCAGAAATCTTACCTGAGAAACAAAGGATCCCTGGCACAGTTTATTTGAACACGTTAAGCTTCATGTGAACAACGTGCGCGAGTTCAGGATGGTGCGTGCGGTGCGCATTGGGACAATTGGGAACGACTTCGTGCTTGACATCACCGAGTCGCCGTAATACTCGATATGGTCCGTAGTATCGTCTTAACAGTTTCTCGGAGAGGCCTCGTTTCCGTACAGGTGTCCAAATGCCCACCCTGTCGCCGACTTCGTAGGTGACAATTCAACGGTGAAGATCATAGCGGCCTGCGTCGTAGTCTTGCTGCTGGCAGATCATCAAGCGCGCGAGGTGCCGAGCCTCTTCTGCGCGTTGCGTAAACACATCGGCGTCCGTGTCACTGTTATCAAAGTCATGTGGAAACATCGCATCCAACATCGTTCGTAGATGTCGTCCGTGAACAAGGGCGAACGGAGTCATGCGCGTCGTCCCTTCTTTTTGTTCCTTGTTTGGCCGTGTTACGCGTAGAGATGACATCAGGTAGGATGTCGTTGTACCAATTTTTATGTTTAATATCCAAGTACACTGAAAGCGTGCCTTCAATTGTTTTGTTTGGCACTCTGGTAATCGGTTGGTTTGTTGATGGTAGGCGGCTGACTTCCTCTGAGCCGTTCCACTTAGAAGCAAGACGTGATCTAATAGTGCAGCCGTGAATTCGGTTACTTAGTCTGTTATTACGACGGTTGGTGCGTCGTGTCGCAGCACAACGTGCTCAATGAAAAAGCGCGCCACCTCGGCTGCTGGGCTTCTCTGGATTGCCTTTGTTTCAGCGTAACGTATGAGATAGTCGGTAGGGACGGTAACAAAGTGATTCCCTGCAGGCGAAGTAGGAAGTGGGCCGGAAATGTCCATTCCGGTTTCATCAAGTGGTCTTCGAAGAACCTGGACGGCTGTAGGAGGCTGGCTGGTTTCCTCGGAGGTGACTTATGTCTGCGGCAGTCGAGACAAGTGCGAAGGTGATGTTTCACGGTGGTGGTAACTCACGGCCTGTAGTACCTTTACTGCACTCTGGCCAATGTTCGCGTCTAGCCTAACCAGAAGACACTTCATTGTGACAGGTTTGAAGTACTTCCGTACGAAGAGCTGCAGGAACGACGGGCATATAGGGGGACCATGTCGAAGAAAAGTTTCTCTTGTAATGGACTTCCGCCTGTAAGCAAAACTATAACAGTCCTCTTGCGAAAACACTAGGCGGCTTCGCAGATCTTCCCTCTAAGTACGTCATTAGGTCAATCAACTCAGGGTCATCCATTTGTTGTTGTGCGAGGGCGGATGTGTCCAAAACCCTAAGAAATGCTGAGACTTCTTCGGGTGGACCAGGCGACTCTATCGGCGATCGAGACAGTCAGCCAGCGTGCATATGTCATTTTTGCGACTCTTACATGACTGTGAGGTCAAACTCTTGTAGCCTCGAACGCGCTAATCGTCCAGAAGGATTTTTAAGGTTTGTCAACCAACAGACGCAATGGTGGTCGCTAATAATTCTGAAGTGGCAGCCATACAGTTATGGGCGAACTTTCATACCCGCCGACATCACGGCGAGGCATTCTTTCTCAGTTGTGAAGTAATTAGCCTCTCGGCGTGAGACTGTTCTACTTGCATAGGCAAGCACCCTTCATATGTCCTTCTGCCGCTGCACAAGTGGCGCTCCCAAGCAAACATTGCCGACATCAGTTTGGATCAATGTAATAGCGGCCTCATCAAAGTGAGCAAGCACTGGAGGTGTGTTTAGACAG
The DNA here is from genome assembly GCF_023375885.2 of Dermacentor andersoni. Taxonomy (NCBI): domain Eukaryota; kingdom Metazoa; phylum Arthropoda; class Arachnida; order Ixodida; family Ixodidae; genus Dermacentor; species Dermacentor andersoni. Next base: position 1,312,808 of record NW_027314755.1, read on the forward strand.
TGCTGCAATTCGTTGATTGCACCTTGCTCTTCGTCACCCCATACGAAAGCAACCTCGTCTCTCGTGAGGCCAGTTAACGGCGACGCGATGCGAGCAAAGTCAGCAGTAAATCGCGGTAATATGCATAGAGACCGAGAAAGCGCCTGACAGCCTTTTTATCGAATGGTACGGGAAACTGTGTGACTGCGACAATTTTTTCAGGATACTGGCGGACACCTGCGTGGCTGACGACGTGGCCAACACACCGCAGTTCCGAGAAGCCAAAGCGGCACTTCTCCGGCTTCGTGGTGAGGCCGACGAACCGTATGGACTGCAGAACCGCTTCAAGCCGTTCCAGGTGTTCTTCAAACGTAGCGGAGAACACGATGACGTCATCGGGGTGCACTAATCAGCTTTTCCCCTTGAGACCCGGAAGCACAGTCATGAGGCGTTGGAACGTAGCAGGGGCAGAGCACAAGCCGATAGGCAAGACTTTAAGTTTGTATAGGCCATCTGGCATCACGAAACAGTTATTCAAGGTACCTTGGGTCTACTTTGATTTGCCAGTACCCGCTGTTCAAGTCCATTGAAGAAAAGTAGCGTGCGTCTGGAAGCCTGTTGAGGAAATCGTTTATACGGTGAAGCAGGTACACGACCTTCTTTGTGACCTGATGTTGTTTTCGGTAGTCCCCACAGAAACGCAAGCTGCCGTCTTTTTTCTTGACTAGAACTACAGGAGATACCCAGGGACTCGTTGACGGTTGGATCACTTCGTCGTGAAGCATTGTTGTCACTTGTTGTCGTGTGGGTTCACGCTCTCTGGGAGCCACACGATAAGGATTTTGCTGAAGTGGTCTAGTCGTATGCTCCTTGAGTATTGGGTGCTTTCTTGGAGGCGTGCGACCGACGCTGGACGTCGATGCAAAGCAATCGTTGAACTTGCCCAATTGAGCAAGAATCCGTCCTCGTTCATGCTGCGACAAAGCAGTGCTGAAGTCAAGTACAGGAGCTGGGTCTTGCGTACGCGCTACATCGAGTAGTGAACAGCAGCCGTGAACATATACGTATGTATATTCATATATTATGAATTATACGTAATACAGATATTATGCATATACATATATTATACATTCACGGCAGCAGTCTTGAATGTATAAACCTCCGCAACGCCGTGAAAATAAGGTGCAGACGTGCCCTATGCACGGTGCCGCGCTCTGTGCTAAAGTTTTTTAGCAACAGGTTTATGTGCCCGTTGGCGACATTCAGGATCCCTCGTGCGACTGGGATACCACGAGTAAACAACAACGTGGTTATTTGGTGGGCAACTCCTTCATAATAAAACGCAACGTGACATCTTCCCGAAACAAGGGTACATGATGGAGTTGGGATTGCGACGTCGTCTTCTGTCTGACGAAAGGAGTTGTGTTGTGGCGACAAGCAATGGACTAACTCGGCTCTTGTAAAACGTCCCATGCGTTCCGGGATGATAATTACGGTGTCATATTCTTTTATAAAATCAATTCCAATAATCAAATTTTTATCGGACACAGGAAGAACGATGAAAGCGGCCGTGAAAGAAGAATCGCCGATGTTATTTCTAGCAGTAGACCTGCCGGAAGGCATATGTAATTATCCGCCTGCCGTCCTTATGCGAGTCCATGGAGTCTTTACTTTATTCAGGCGGAGGACGAGTTACGCCCTCATTAGAGAGAAGTCGGCACCACTGTCGACTAACGCTGCCACCGGCTTCCCGTCCTCGAAAACGATGTCGGCGCTCACTATTTCTTCGGTGTCGGTGTTTATCGGCTTCACGGCGTTCTGCAGCGTGAGTGTTGGGGGCATTTTACTGCCTTGCGGCGGGCCTTCTACCTTACCTCCAAACTGTTCACCGAACGTACGCTTGAGAGCACCACTATACCACTGCTGAAGCACTCAGTCACGTGACTTTCTTCATATTTCGTGGGATTTCTTTGCAACCCGGGAAAAAGGAATGCGTGACACGTCTCGTAACAACTCGATCGATAGTTTTTTTAAGGTTCTCTACAAATCTGTGTATCATACTTGGTGTACTCAACCAATAATTAAAAAGTTGGGTAATTTAACCTAATAGCGAGTTATGGGGAAAAATTTTCTGAGTTACTAAAGGCAATGGCTAAAAGTATGCGTTTTGTTCAATTCGCTTACGACGCGATTTTCATATTTAAATTCCTGGCTCAACTTATGGGGAACAGCCTGTATAAAGGCGTCTATATAGGTGTCTATATAGGACACTCGCCTGTTAATGTAGAAGTGAATTAGAGCGAACAGATTCTATGATATACATTATTTTCGTAGCTTTAGCCACTGTCTGTGTGCCTGTTTATCGCTAATCCTCCAGAATGGCCATCTGCTATCGGGACACAAGAGGTGCAGATTACTTGAACGTTGAATGATACGCGTCCTACCTTTCGTTGCACGCACGTGCCATAACCATTCTCCTCTCGACAAGTATTATACATTACCTTCGTCACCGTGACATCACTGACACGTCTCGCACTCGGCCTTATTCGCAGTTTGCATTTCGGCATACCTTGTGAGAGGTTTATTGCATAAATAAAGAAATTGCTATAGAATAATGCGGTAACCTCTCTGGCTGAAAAGCGTGAATACTGCTTAAACAACGAACACGTTTCAGAGGACGAAAGAAAGCGAAAGTTATAGATTATGGGATTTTCCATTCCAAAAGAACTTTGTGATTATGAGGCGCGCCGTAGTGGAGGACTCCGGAAATTTCGACCACCTGTGGTTGTTTAACGTGCACCTAAATCTGAGCATACGGGTGTTTACGCATTTCGCCCCATCGAAATGTGGCCGCCGTGACAGCGATTCGATCCCGCCACCTCGTGCTCAGCAGTCCAACACCATAGCCACTGAGCAACCACGGCGGGCAGAAAAGTAAAAGTGTTAGCATCGTGGTTAGTTAGGGAGTATTTAAAAACCGCTTTTGAAATGATTCGTTTCGCTTTAATTCTACCATGTGTGTTGGATTTGCATATTTATTATGTGACAAAAGGTATAGCTTGCACAGGAGGTCTCTCAGCCTTTAATTAGCCACCACTGCATGCTACGCTCGAGCACTGTGAAATATGGGTCTACAGGTCGTGATGAAAATTTGGTGGGATCTGTGAACACGTACCAAACTGCGCTTTAAAACCTTCTGATAAATCCAGAGCTACGTATTGTTAAGCACACAAGCTAGAAAGGACGTGCATGCGCAGTGTCATGTCTCGACAGCAGGTGATGGTTTGGGAAGAGGGCTTAGTAATGCGCCATGGCACGCCCTCGGAGATTGTATGAAGTATGACCGCCCCTGTCCTGTCCTGGGAAATAACCGGTTGCACTGACCGTTGGGCACGGGCGACCATGGCCGGGAAAGAAACAGCTGGACCCCACTTTACGGTGTCGAGTGGCAGTTTCAACGTGGACCAGGGTACAGGCAGTGCAGCCACTGATCTAAACCATGGTAGGTGAGCTTCCATTGAACATTTACTTCGAATAATGTCAAACCTAGAGAAGTTGTTACATGCAGATTGCCAAACATCTAGCTTCTTTTACGGTAAACATTTGTAGCCGAGCTCTTATGGGTTTTGCTCCCCGTGGCCGCTGCTGCTGCCTTGGTGATTACGGCCCACAAAAGAGACATTTGCCATGTGGTATTGGCTTGCACGTAGCCCCAGCACATCGGCAGGTATACCGGAGTTAGCGCGTAAGAAACTACTCAGTCAAAGGACAATACCTACCTAATATGCTCTGCGGATCAAGCGCAGGCTCTACATTGTCTTACTGTGTTGATGGAACGAATCTCCCTACGCCTTAGGGTTTCGTGCGCTTACCTGGTTAATTTATTGACAAGTATGGTGGGCCAGTCCTGCGCTTGCGCCCATACTAAACCTACACTTCAGTTAATGTTTGGGAGTTTACGCGCCGGAAGCACGATGTGATTATCAGGCTCGTTGTATTTGGTGACTTTGGATCAGTTTCGACCACAAGGAGGTCTTAACGTGAACCCCACGGAACACGGGTTTCATCAGGCCCCATTCGAAATGCGGCCGCAGCAGCCGGTTTTTGATCACGCCACCTCTGGCTTAGCAGCGCAGCGCCAAATTCACGAAGCCGCCACGACGAGCAACATTACCTTTGGCTGATCGCACTGTAAACGCACTGTTGCGTTTACTCTTCAAAAGAAAATTGTTGTTAGTCACTGAAGTACAAAGATAACTGGGACGAAAATGTATTTCATGGACAATCTCGCAAATCAATATATCGAATCCGGAGACGTCCTGAAAGTTTGTTCGAAGTGGATAGGCCTTGATAACGCACCCTATAGAATTCCTGCATTGAAATATGTGTTGTCAAGTAATAATAAAAAATAATCAGAACTTTTTGTTAAATTGTCCCATACAGTTTGATTGCTTCTGCAGGTAGACAGAGAGAGGAAGCTCAGGGAAAGACGGGTAGGTTAACCAGAGATTATAATCGGTTACTTACCCTGTGCCGCGGGAGGGGCACAGGGATGCCATTGGTGAGAGCGAGAAAAAGTGTTGAAAAAAACACACGCATATATTCGACACAGAATTGTTTCTGTGGGAACAGTAAAGCAGTTTGAGAAGGCGTTCCTAGTGCTACGCAGTGTCGCCGTCCAGTCCTGCTTCCCACGGTGTACAGTCTCAATTTGTCTCAGGGTGCCGCCTCTTTTAAGCAAATCAGCAGATGCCTTCATTGCGGATCGGGCTGATAATCGCGTAGGTTCATTTCCATGGATTTTGTCTTCCGTTAATCGGCGCTTGTCCAGTTGGTCTAGAGTGGCTGAGAGGGCTGTTTGCGGGGTGAAACGAGGGCACTCACAAAGGTGTTCGATTTTGTCGTTGCACCCACCGAAGCCATAAAGTGGGCGGTCGTCCGTCCCGGCAAGAAAGAGCTACGCATTTCAACATGCTACTCCATACCATAGACGGATTAGCAGGGCGCAGTTACGTCGTGGTAGGTCGGGCGGAATACGGAGCTGGAAATTAGGGTCCAGGGTATGAAGGCGTGCACTTGGGAATTCGAATGAATTCCATTAATGTAATGCTAATTCACTCTCGAGTGCGGATTGTTTTTCGCTGCGTCGGCTCTCGAAGACGGCTCGTGAAATTGACGTTAGCGTCTGCCAGTAACCCAGCCCAATGAATAGAGCTATGCTATGTGACATAAGTTATTTTTTTTAGAACTCCGCTAATTAAAAGAAAGACAACGTAAATGGCAGGCTTAGAAATATTAAGAAGCGCAGTTTGTGCTCGTTGCACTTGTTACCTGTCTTCCTCTGAGCGCGCAGCACACGTGTTCCCGTTAATGTCTAGCATAGCGTTGGTCTGTCTACGACTACGCAGCGGGCGAAAGATTTCCTCTTGTATATAAATGCGAATCAATGTTACCTCTTTATACTTTGCAAGAAGAATGCCTGTGATGTCTTATTTGGCACAAAAGTAAAAGGCAAAGTGACAGGCTGTGGATTTTCCGATTGCTAACATTTGCTTAATAGGGCAGCATCCACACATCTGCTACGCCAGGTAATGTTTATGGTTTAGCTACACTCGTGAAATAAAGGATAAAGATATGACTTGATGATGAATGTATGGTGCCCATCAATGATATTTGCTTGAAAGTGGTACTGGGATGACATTTTTGAGTGTTTATTGCTTGCGGTAAATCATAATGCTGTACCTATAAATCTTAATAAAAGTGGTGACAAGCTTATCTTCTAGGATTCTGACAAGTCTGTTTTCGAACCTTTCAATCTATAGGGCCTGAAAAGCAAGAAAATGAACTCTGAAAGATCTTGTCGGTACAACGTTAAAGGTCTATACGTGTACGGCGCTTGTGTCCTAGATGCTTTGCTTGAAAAGGACTTCTTTCTTAAACCTTACGTATACAAGATTCTGCAAATATCGGAATCCTAGATGTCTCCTACTCTTGGTTCACGCGGTCCCCAGTTAAGCTCGAGGGCTCCGGTTCGAATACCTTCGGCGGCGACCACTTTTCGACGGAGGCGTAATGGAAAAATGGCCGTGCACTCGGTACGAGGTCAAGGGCTCCAGGTTGTCAAACTTAATCCGGAGGTTGTCAGAATTATTACACTAAGGCGCGGCCATAATCACATCGTCGTCTTGGCTTGTAAATACCTCAGAGTTCTAATAAACGCAGACGCGAGAACATGGAAACAGATGACGTTTCTTACGCGCGTGGTTTCTTGTTCGTCAGAAGCCAAGTTTCAGAAGCCAAGCCAAGCCAAGTTTTTTTTTTTCTGTGATTTTCAGCTTAGATAAGATCACGGAGCCAACAGTAAGAAATGTCACTGTCAGTGGCAGCATAACTGAACTGATTAAACCGATTATTTATTCTTTTACCAATTTACCTACACAAAATGAACACATAACCTGCTTCCCGACGTCTGCCGTTGCCGGTACATCTGTTTCTTAAAAGTCTTACTGATCTTGAGCATGCTATATTTCCAGAAATTTTGGCCAGAGTTCCAAAAAACACCGTGTATTTATTTTCTCCGTGTAGACTTCAGTGGCTCCTCTTTTGCCGTGAGAGCTCAACGTTGAGATATTGCGGGGAAATGAAAGTTGAAGAAGTCGCTCAACGTATACTCTCAAATCGCAGGTACAGAAAGAAGGGAAAGCTCTGTATTGAAAGGTACAGACTCTTTATCGCTAATTTATACCTGTTCCGGGTGCCGCTTGCCGCCTCACTAACCACTTAAGGGCATCACAAAGCACGCCTGCATGCGTGAGGACTTTCTCGATAATTACCGTCGACGCTGTCTACAGTGTGTTGTTATTCTGTATATATATATATATATATATATATATATATAGAATGGTGTTGCACATTCTGGTAGGCACACGAGCAAGAAGGATTTCGATGGACCCTCCCAAGAGTCATGTACATACCTGTATAAGCAGCCGACGCGCCTGACCACAGAACCAGACTTCGAGGATCCATGCAAGTTCACGTCCCTTAACTTATTGCTGTGGACATAAGTACACCCCATAAGGAGTCAGTTTTGTGACTCCCCCGATGTGGCCACCGGCCTCTCTCATCAACGTCAAGGCAACAGACTACAATAAGGCAAATTTCGCGGCTTTGCCATTTCTGCTGTCGTGCAGCACACAGAATGAAACATCATACCACTGGGATTCTCTCGCGTCGTTGTTTTTTATCATCGTGCAACACGGCTCGATGCCGCTGAAGGAGACGCAGTTTTGGAACTTTATTTATTCTTAAAGTTTCAGTGAACACGGCGATTGTCATTTGGCGTCAAATCCGTCATCGGAAAGCGTCGACGCTGTCAAATAAAAGTGTCCTTTGCAAAGGCGGTAGCACTCGATAGCAGTAGGTTTTCCTTCAATGAACTGCGCGATCCGAAGTTTGGGTTCTTTACGGCAAAGCTCAACTAATGAAGTGCCCTCCAGATCTGTTCTCTCGTAGAGTTCCCGCAGAAACCAGAGAAGCAGCGGGGCACCAGCGAGACAACCAGGCTGCCAACAGAAAGCAAGAGTGCGACGTGTGTCGGTTCGCTTCCACCGACGCGGAGGCCTTCGAAAAGCACGCCGCTGACCACTTGCTTGGGAAAAACCACAATTGCTCCGAGTGTGGTAAACGGTTTCCGACGCCTTCGAAGCTCACGAGCCATTTAGCTACACACGGCGAACCATCCTTTGAGTGCGCCGTCTGCGGCCAAAAATATTATACTATAGGTGGCCACAGGAACCATATGCTTTCATGCCACGTAGGCGCACACGACTGAGAAGCCTTCGAAGCGTCTCGTTCACACCACAGCACACAACATGAAATTGGACGAGCCCGTCGGGAAGCGCCGTCACACCTGACAAGGGGCATCGGCATCGGTGTAGTCGGATATTCGCCCGGGAGGAGTGACCTCTCTGGATGTCACTCTGGCGCCAAGGCGTGTTGTGTGCCTTCGCAGAAGAACTTGCGGTCTGGGCCTCAACTGTTATAGCTGTGCGCTAACTTTTTGACAAACAAAATTGGGCTAATCTTATTCTATCTGACTAGAGCTGAAGAAGGTCTGCGAATAAACTTCTTACAGTGGTTATCTGGAGAAATACTGAGCGTTAGCTCTGTGGTTTTCTTCGAAGAATGCACCCGTTTTTTGCAATCCTCTAGCCATGGTTAAAATAAATTTGTATGTCTCCTGGATTGAACAAAATAAGGAGATAACTTTCTTCGAAAATATAGTAGTAAAGATATTTATAGTAGCGTTCTTAATAGTGAAGTTGAGTAAAGTGCCGTCCTAATATTCTCGAGTTTTCTGGTAAAATTATCAATAGCTTTAGTGCCCTGCATTGTACAAACAAAACTGTTAAAGTTGGTACGCATTTTTTTCAATGGAGGAAGCTCAGGACTGCCCGGAAAACCGTGATGCTCATAGCGGAAAAACAGCTGCACCAGTTGGCTTAGCTGGGGCATGTAAACATTGCTGAGGCTAATGAATGGACTTTAATGACGATGCTTTACTCCCATTCCCTGAAGAATGCCTGCGAATAAATTTATTGCACTGGTTATTTTGAGCTCTGTGATTGGTTTCTTCTATCTCCCCATTCCACTCGGTTTCTTTTTTTATCCCCCTAACCGTTCCCCATGTGCTGGGTAGCCAACCGGAACTACCTCTGGTTAACCTCCCTGCCTTTCGCTGCATTATGTTATCTCTCTCTCTTTGAAGAATGTACCCGTTCTTCGCTTTAGCAGCCTCACCAGCTTTACCAGTCGGTTTGGCTGGGGCATGTTATTAATGATGGCTTATAATGGACTTTAAGAATGATGTGGTATTGGCATCCCCTATAAAACGGCGCCGAGACAGTCACCTAGCCTGCTTGATCGGATCAGGTGTACTGTACGTGCTATAATTCCAGCGTTTCTATATCAATCTCGATAATCCTTTCTTTTTTTTTATCAAAGATTCTCTGTCTGCCTTGTATCGCCACCTAGACTTGCAATGAATCAGGTCGTATCAAGTTTTTTTTCCCTGATTTTCATACACAAATACTCTTAATTTCTCTTGCTTATCGCGACTGCTGAGCAGTTCATGTTTCCAGCCACATTAAATTGAAGAGCTTTTGGAAGGTTTACGTTACCTCTAGGCCTCATTGAATAAATCCTTTCAGATGCCATAAGGAGGCGGCGAGTGGTCTCTGAAATTATGCTGCAGCATTCACATGCCTCATCTTGTTGCGAATATTTATTGCGGAATTCTTTTGTTCCTAGGCAACCAGCTCGAGCCTCAAATATAGCAAGCCCCTACCATTGTTGTTATCCAACAGCTTTTGCTTCCAAATTTCGTTCCTCCCGTTCCTGTAAAAGTCCCTTGTCTTTTTTTTCATTCTTTACAGCCAATTCAGTGCCCCTCTTTCTCTCTTGAGTGGCTACGGTGTTGAGCTGCTAGGCGTCAGGTTGCGGGATCGTATTCCGGCCACGGCGGCTGTATTTTTATGGAGGCGAAATGCGACAACACCCATGTACTTAGATTTATGTGCACGTTAAGAAAACCCAGGCGGTCTCAATTTTCAGAATCCCTCATTACGGCATGCCTCGTAATCATTTAGTGGTTACGGCACGTAAAACTGCATAATTTTTTTATGTTTCTTTCCTTTCCGATGACTAACGCTTGTCTATTTAGTTTTGATTACCCGTTACTTGGTTGCCAACTTTCTGAACATCTTTCTCCATTCAGTGTCCATGGACTCTTGAGTACAGATGGTTGTGCATACTTTTGAAATGCACTCCGCTGTTGCGCTGAGGTGAGCGCCAGCTCGAGGTGTTGAGACTGCTCCGCCTACTGGGAAAGTGAGCAGCCAGGCTGCAGCTTTGGGTCACGATACGGGGCGAGCTTAGCAAAGAAAACAGCTTCGCATAAAAAAACAATGTAAAGTAGGTAATACACTCACAATGTAAAGTAGGTAATATAAAATGTAAAATAGGTAATACACAGACAAGGAACTCGTTGTCGCCATTAAACCCCGCCCGCGTTTCACAGCGCACGCTGATAGCATCCATCCATCCATCCATCCGTCCATCCATCCATCCATCCATCCATCCATCCATCCATCCATCCATCCGTCCATCCATCGATACAACCACACTATACCTGCAGAGGCATGTCTGAGTATTTCTGAAAGAAATACCAGGTGAGAGTTCAGAATTTTTTCAACAAACAGAGCTCGACCTAAGGTGACATCCTTTAGCCTTCTACCCTGTTCAAAGGCAAGAGAATTGGAGGAAAAGAAAAGAAAAGGTATAAATAATGATGATGAGAATAGGTACAGTAGGTTCGATTATGACAGTATACGACTTGGTGCCCATATGGCCCTTTCAGATTCTCTAATAGAGGCTGTGTTAGTAAAAAATTCTGAAACAGCTTTGATGGCTTGTTAGCTTGTTATATGTGTCCGGGGGTGGCAGGCATTGGCGTCTACCTTGGCACCGTTTAATAGCTGGTCTTTGAGTAAATATGCACTGCAGAAATAAAAAGCACGGAAGGAAATGAGAGGATCGTAGTCATCGGAAGCGCAGATATATGGGTATAATATGGGGATAGAGGTTTTAAATACGAAAGGAAGATGGAGATCGAATGTTCGAAATTGTAGATACCGATGTATGTAAAGAAAACCGAATAAATAAAGCAGACTAGGTGACAATTTCTCTCCAGCGTGTTTCAGAGCGTATATTAAGGACCTCAACATTATTACTGCCATTGATCGCGTCCTCTTCGCTTTCTGAGAAATATTAGTGATAGCGGTGTTCTCATTCCCTTCTTTTCTCTCGTACAAACTTTTTGGCTGATTGTTATTTTCTTTTCATTTCAAATGACGCTAAAGTATAGTACAGCACTCAGAAAGTTCGAGTTTTTCGAAGAATTTATGCGGTACACAGTGGTCACAAAGTAAAGAATTTTTGCTTTTCGCGGCCATTTTCACCATAAGCTAAGCATTAGCCTGACGCTTAAGTATGGCCATATATCGATTTGCCTATATATCATCCGCCTCGCGTGATTCCACCGGATTAAAAAAATGCATGTGTGGATAAAATTGCATAAACAGGCTTGCATTGCGGCCTAATCCGGTGACCAGAGCCGTAACGCATTGCCTCACCATAGCAGGATTGCCCACCTTAGAGCAGTACTTGGCCACAACCTCCTATATGAATACAACAATTTAACCCCGGCGCTCAGTCCCCAGCAGCTGCGAAGCAATTGACCACGGCGGCGGTCAGACCTGTGACGCTGCAGAGGGTGCTAAGGATCCCTGGTTTTAGACAGGCTGCCATTGGAATCTGAACCTGGCAACGTTCAACGCTAGAACGTCATCTAGTGAGGCGAGTCTAGCAGTCCTATTGGAGGAATTAGAGGGCAGTAAATGGGATATAATAAAGCTTCTTGAAGTTAGATGGTCGAAAGAAGCGTATACAGTGCTCCAATGCGGGCACGCCCTGTACTACCGGGGCTTAGCGGAGAGACGAGTACTAGGAGTCGGATTCCTGATTAATAAGGATATAGATGGCAACATACAGGAATTCTATAGCATTAAGGAGAGGGTGGCAGCTCTTGTTGTGAAACTTAAGAGGTACAAATGGAAGGTCATACAAGTCTACGCTCCTGCATCCAGTCATTATGACCAGGAAGTCGAAAGCTTTTATGAAGACGTGGAATCGGCGATGGGTAAAGTCAAAACAAAATACACTATACTGATGGACGACTTCAATGCCAGGGTAGGCAAGAAGCAGGCTGGAGACAAGTGAGTGGGGGAATATGACATAGGCTCTAGGAATAGCAGGGGAAAGTTATTAGTAGAGTATGCAGAATAATATGCGGATAATGAATACCATCTTCTGCAAGCGGGATAGCCGAAAGTGGACGTTGAGGAGCCCAAATGGCGAGACTAGAAATGAAATAGACTTTATACTCTGCGCTGACCCTGGCTTCATATACGATGGGGACGTGCTCGGCAAGGTGCGCTGCCGTGACCATATGATGGTAAGAACTTGAATTAGCCTAGACTTGAGGAGGGAACGGAAGAAACTGGTACGTAAGAAGCCGATCAATGAGTTAGCGGTGAGAGGGAAAATAGAGGAATTACGGATCAAGCTACAGAGCAGGTCTTCGGCTTTAACTCAGGAGGAGGACTTTATTGTTGCAGCAATGAGTGACAATCTCATGGGCATCATAAAAGAGTGTGCAATAGTTAGTCAGTGGTAACTCCATTAGACAGGATGCCAGTAAGCTACAGCAGGAGACGAAAAATCTGATCAAAGAACGCCAATGTATGAAAGCCTCTAATCCTACAGCTAGATTAGGCTTGACAGAACTTTCCAAGTTAATCAACAAGCGTAAGACAGCTGACATAAGGAAGTATAACATGAATAGAATTGAACATGCTCTGAGGAACGAAGGAAGCCTAAAAACAGTGAAGAAGAAACTAGGAGGCAGGTGGGCGCCCACGTTGCGCCCACCTCCCTCTCACTCCCCTTCCACCAGTGCCCCGCAACATTGGGTGCTTCGGACACGACGGCAGCTTCCCGCTTTATTCTCTTTTTTCGCGGGCGAAATTGACCCGCGATTGTCTGCTCCTCTCGTACGCGTTCACTCGCACATACAGCGTAGGGGGTGCGGAGACCCTATTATCTCCCTTGGACTTTCTCAGGGATCTCTCGGTGACAGCGACACCGACGGCAGAAATGGGCTTGGAGTGTCCATATCATTGCTATCGCAATAAAAGGCATTTCAATCCCACTACGGGAGCCTCATTCACAATGAAGGGAATGATGCGAAACTTCTTTATGTACGCTTCTTGTTTTGACGTATGCATCGGGTGCATATCGGGGGCAGATTGCCTGAGTTGCGACTGAGCGTCTATGCCGTAGTCTGGATTTGAATGGATCCAGGTAAAGGCTTGCCGTCTTGTTCTTTTCTTTTGAAATTATTGTCGCTCTCCTAGTCGATGCCATGGTGCGTAGACACTGAATGTTCAACAAACACGTTTGTTGCCATATGCTTGATGCTGACATCATAGTTGTGCTGTCCCATTCTTTTTCTAAATTGCCCGTTTCGCCTATGTACAAGCGTTCACAACCATCGCAAGAAATCCTTTACGAAGCACCTGGGAACTTCTCTTACGCGAGTTTGTCTTTGACCGTTAACAATTGCGTGTCGGAGCTTGCGCATAGTACAACTGAACAGGGTAAATGTGAGCAGCTGACGTAGTGCGACTTAACGCACTACGTCTACGCACTATATATTTCGGCTCACAAGCATCTATATAGGGTGCCGAACTGTTAATGTAGAAGTTGATTAGAGTGAGCAGATGCTATGACATACATTATTTTCGTAGTGTTAGCCACTCGGTGTGTGCCTGTTCATGGCAAATCCTCCAGAATGGCCATCTGCTTTCGGGACACAAGAGGTGCAGATAACTTACTTTAACGTGAAATTGTACGCGTCGTACTTTTAGGTGCATACAGGTGTCATCACCATTCTCTCGACCTGTAGTCTAAGTCACCTTGGTCATTGTGACATCACTGCGAGATCTCGCACTGGGCATCGGCCTGACTTGGATATTGTATTTCGGCATAGCTTGTGAGCGGTGTGGTGCATAAACAAAGAAATTGCTAGAGAATAATGCGGTAACATTTATGGCGGACAAGCATAAATATTACCTGCCGTGGTTTCCCACTGGCTGTGGTGTTTGGCTACTGAGCACGAGGTCGCGATATTAAATCCCGGCCACGGCGGCAGCTGTTTGTTGGGGCCGAAGTGCGAAAACACCCGTGTAGTTAGATTTAGGTGGATATTTAACAACCTCAGTTGGTCGAAATTTTCCGAGTCCACTACAGCGTGCCTCCTAATCAGAACGCGATTCTAGCGTGTAATACCCGATATTTATTAAAGTATATATATATTTCATAAATGACACGTTGCATAAGACGAATGAAAGCAAAAATGTACGGATCGCGGTTAGTTTGAGCTTTATTAACGGCATTCGTAGTGCTTCGTTTCACATCAATTCGAACATGTGCGTTGAATTTGTAGACTTACTGTGCGACAAAAAGTACAGCGGCCCCGGAGGACTCTCATTCTTTCATCAGTTGCATGAGGTTTTGGTAAACGCGACAAGCCTCCACTGCACGCTACGCTCCAGCACTATGAAATCTCGGTGTACAGGTCGTGACATAGATATGACGGGATCTGCGATCACGTGCAAAACCGCGCTTTATCTACTTCTGATAAAGCAAGAGACTTGTATTGTTAGGCGTACAAGCTAGAAAGTACGCGCATGCGCAGTGCCATGACGCGACACAAGGTGCTAGTTCCGGCACAAGGTGCAGGAATTTGCCGTGGCACTCCCTCCAAGATTGCGTGAAATTTGACCGCCGCTGCACTTTCGAGCCCTGGGAAATAACCGGCAGTACTGTACGTACGGGAAGGGTGACTATGGCCGGGAAAGAAACAGTTCGACCCTACTTTACGATGTCGGGCTGCAACTGCAACGTCGGCGAGGGTACAAGCAGTGCAGCCTCTGATCTGGACATCAGCAGGTGAGCTTCCGTTGAACATTTACTTTGAATAATGTCAAACACAGACGTGCCCCCCCCCCCCCCCCACGTCATATGCTGACTTCCAAATATTTAGGCTCTTTTACGATGCACATGTCTACGCGAGCTCTGCAGGGCTTTGCTCACCCTGGCTGCTGCTGCTGTCCTTGTGAATAGGACTCCCACACGAGGCATTTTCAATATTAAATTGGCTTGCAGGTAGCCCCCGCACATGCGCCGGTATACTGCCACTAGCGCCTACAAAATGATTCAGTGAACAAACACGCCCCACCTAATATACTCTGCGGTTTAAACGCAGGCTCTTTAGTGTCTTATCCCTTTAATGAAGCGAAGCTTTCTACGCCTTAGGGTTTCATGCGCTTACCCGGTCAACTTATTGCACGGTATCGGGGCCCTGTCCTGCAGGTACGGCAATACTAAATCTAAGTGAAATTCTGGGGGTTCAAGTGCCAAAACCACGATGTGATTATCAGACAGGTCGTATAGTGGGGGACTCCAGTTGGATTTCGACCACCAGGAAGTTGTTAACGTGTGCTCCACGGAAGACGGGTTTTGTCAGTTCTGCATTGAAATACGGCCGCAGCAGCCGGTATTTGATCACACGGACTCTGGCTTTGCAGCGCAGCACCAAATTCACTAGGCCGCTACAGCGAGCGATATTAACTTTGTCTGATAGCGGAAAAGGCGTGCTGCAAATTTGGCAATCTCGGTTACGAAGTAATCTTCGTGTCGTGTAGTTGGGGAGTCCGTGTGTTGCTGATTTTGTCAAGCGGGTGCGCAAATGCTATGCTGCAAAAAGCTTTGTTGACGATGAAGTTTTATTGCCGCGTCGTGTAAGCTTAGCTTGATATGTGCTTGAAAAAACTCCCTGGTGATGTGTGCATTTTTGTTTATTTAGAAAAAAGCCGCACTAGTTATTTGCCGCTTATTGAATGCGCGCCCACGGTGGCCGACAAAACATTCGCGTTCATAAATCCATTTGCTTATGCTCTTCCGGCTGCTACGTTAGATAAAATACTGTCTGGATTGGCAAAATGGCTGTCAGTTCCAGATTATTTGATTATGAAGCAGCAAGATGGCCTTTATGAAATGATTCTGTATCAGGCGCGTGCATGACTGTGCGCCTGTTCCTGACATGCGCGCTACGGTCGGCCCGTTATCACTCGGTCGGCTATAAAAGCAACACTTCCCAATAAACCTGCGTTCTTCTTGTTCTGGCTATCTTGCTGTTGTCACGTCCTTCGCGGCACGCATACATGGTGTCAGAAGTGGCTACGATGGTCTAGCTTCGGCAGCCGTGGAAGTCGAAGCATGGAACGGCTGCAGGCACCGGAGCCCCTGCGTCTGGCGGGGAACGTCTCGGCATCGTGGAAGCGTTTCAAGCAAAAATTTGAGCTCTTCCTGCAAGCAACGGAAGTGAAGGACCAGCCGAAAAGTGAAGCTTCGAAAGCTGCACTTCTGCTGAGCATCGCGGGTGACGAGGCGCTCGATGTATTCAACAATTTCAAGTTCGAGCCGAACGAGAGCAAGGATGACTACAAGACCTTAATACAAAAGTTCGACGCCTACTGCTCAGAGGCGACCAACGAAGTGCATGAAAGGTACCTGTTTCGCACGAGGACCCAAGCGGAAGGAGAACCGTTCGAAAAATTTTTACGTGACTTAAAGAAACAAGCCTCGCAGTGCAACTTTGGAGCATCGCACGACTCACTGGTAAGAGACCAAATTGTGTTTGGTACCAACAACGCTAAGCTACGGGAGAAGATGCTTCGGGAGAAAGAGCTGACGTTATTGAAAGCGGAAAATATGTGCAAAATTGCAGAGTCAGTCGCACAACAGAATGAGGTGTGGCGCAAAGCAGACGGCTGCGTCGATGCCATTTCGAGGCGCACAAACGAGAGTAAGCTTGGCGGGGAACAGTTGCAGTGCAGGCGTTGTAACCGCAAGCACAGGCCGAAGCAGTGCCCAGCATTTGGAAAGAAATGCTATGTGTGCCAAGGTGTCAATCACTTTTCTATGTGCTGTAGGAAGTCGACAGAAGTGAGTGAAGTCAACAAACTTCAAGAGAGCGATTTTGATGTCCTAGATGTCTGCAGTAAAGGTGGAAAAACCAATGAGTGGACTGTAAATGCTCAAGTTAATGGTCAGGGAATTTCCTTCAAGATAGACACGAAATCACAAGCCAGCCTTTTGCCGTTTTCAGTCTATCGGAAACTATCATCAAATGAACTACAGCCGACAAGCACAGTGCTGCGGGCGTATAACGGCGGTGTCATAACGTGCTTTGGGACAGTGTCGAAAATTGTGCGTGTTGGAAATGCACACACTCCGGTGAAATTTTTCATTGTAAAAAATGGTCGCCAGCCCATACTGGGACTAGAAGCCAGTGAGTCCTTGGGACTGGTGCACCGTACTGTGGATGCTGTGAACGCGGCTTCTGTATATGGTCCTCTGAAGGATTTCAGACATGTCTTCGAGGGACGTGGTTGCCTGAAGCAGCCCTATCACATGGTCCTGAAACCTGGAGCAGTACCGGTTGTCCAGCCAGCTCGTCGTGTTCCTTTGGCCCTGGAGGAGCCTCTCAAAGATGAACTCGAAAGAATGGCGCGGGCTGAAATCATCGTGAAAGAACAGGAGCCTACTGACTGGGTAAGCCCCCTGGTACTTGTGAAGAAAAAAGATGGCAGTCTACGAGTTTGTTTGGATCCTAGGAATATCAATCAGCAGGTGAAAAGGCAGCATTTTCCCCTCCCTAAGCGTGAAAACTTGGAAGCTAAGTTAGCGGGCGCCACGTACTTCAGCTGCTTGGATGCTAACTCTGGCTACCACCAGATAGCTTTGGATGAGCAAACCTCGAAAATATGTACTCTCTCGTCGCCTTTTGGAAGATACCGATTTTTGCGACTACCGTTTGGAATATCGTCTGCACCAGAAGTGTTTCAACAAACAATGACTCAAGTTCTAGATGGGCTACCGGGCGTACTAGTATACATGGATGACATTTTGGTGTGGGGTTCAACGCGGCGAGAGCACGACGAGCGCCTAGTAGCTGTCCTGAAAGCAGCCGAAAAAGCTGGCTTAACTTTCAATGCACAAAAGTGCAAGTTCGGCGTCACAGAAATCAAGTTTCTTGGTGACATAATAACCTCAAATGGTATATCACCGAACCCACAGCTCGTTAAAAGCATGATTGAAATGCCGGAACCAACAAGCAAGCCCGATGTTCAACGCATGCTGGGAGTGTTAAACTACTTCGGAAAATTTGTGCCGCGTCTGTCTGAACGAACAGTGTTGTTGAGAGATCTTATCAAGTCTCGCTCAGATTTTCAGTGGACTGAAAACCACTCTAAGGAGTGGAAGAGAGTAACACAAGATTTGGCCACAGCTCCCGTGCTTGCTATTTTTGATGCTCAAAAGGAAACAAAGATTTCGTGCGACGCTTCACGGGACGGTGTAGGAGCAGCTCTGCTGCAACGTCACAGCGATGACTGGCGACCCGTAGCATATGCATCACGCGTTCTCACACAGGCAGAGCAGAGATACGCTCAGATTGAAAAGGAGGCCCTTGGCATTTGCTTCGGATGCGAAAAATTCCATCAATTCGTCTACGGGCGAAAGCTACTCATAGAAACTGACCACAAACCACTCGTGTCGATAGCGGAAAAAGCAATTGATGACATGCCGCCCCGGCTGCAAAGGTTTTTTCTGCGTCTGTTTAGGTATGACTTTGTTTTACGCTACATTCCGGGAAAGAACCTAGTTCTGGCTGATATGCTATCACGATCCACAGCTGATGACTGCAGCAGACAAGACACAAACATGAACGACGTGGAAATTCACGCAGTGCAGTCCCTAGGGTACATGGTGACGCCAATGACAGAGCGCGAATTGAGGACAGAAGCTGCGCGTGACAGCTACCTGCAGGTAGTGGTGGAACGTTTGTCAAGGAGCCAACCCGTTGAGGGTGAACTCAAGCCTTTTGCGCAAGAACTATCTGTTGTGAATGGGGTACTTTTTAAAGGCTCCAAAGTAATCGTACCCCAGAGTATGCGGAAAAAGATTTTGTCCAGAATTCATGCGGGACATCTTGGGGTTCAAAAGTGCAAAGAGAGGGCACGTCGCCTTGTTTTTTGGCCAGGTCTTAACCGTGAAATTGTAGCGCTACATGCAAGCTGTTCAACCTGTAAGAAATATGCTTATGCGCAAGCAAAAGAACCTCTACTGATGCGGTCAGTTCCCAGATGCCCGTGGTACAGGGTTGGAGTGGACATATTTTTCTTTGCTGGGGACTCGTATCTTGTGGCTTATGATGCCTTCTCGAACTTTCCAGAGGTCCAACAACTCCAGGACACTACCTCAAGGACTGCGATAGCTGCACTAAGCGCTATCTTCGCAAGATATGGCGTCCCGTTAGAAGTCTGCACGGACAATGGTCCTCAGTTTTCGAGTTATGACTTCGCCATGTTTGCACGAAACTATGATTTTTCACATGTAACTTCTAGTCCTCATTACCCGAAGTCAAATGGGTTGGCAGAAAAAGGTGTGCAGATTGTCAAACGCATCTTGAAAAAAACGCAGGAGTCCGGGGATGACTTCTGGCAAGGACTACTGGCTTATCGCTCAGCTCCACTTGAGGACGGGCGATCTCCTGGTGAACTGTTGCAAGGGAGGCGCCTTCGAGCTAATCTTCCCGACTTCCATGAAGTACCCTGCACAGAGGTGAAAAAGCACTGCCAGCACGCACAAGGCAAACCATTGCCGAAGCTTTCTCGAGGGGACGTAGTACGGCTGCGAGGAACGAGAACGTGGTCCCGGAAAGCGAGGGTAAGAGGCACGCAAGCTCCAACCAGCTGGTAACCGAAGATGGGCAAGTTCTGCGGCGCAACCGCAAACACCTCATACGAACGGATGAGCCGTATGATGAGACAAGCAGCGAAGACGGGGACGACACAACCGAAACGAGCACGCCTGTCGACAACCCTCAGGTACCTGCAATGCATTCTTCGGCCGGATCAACATCGCAGGCTTCGGAATCGTCCCGAACGACTGATGGGGCACAACAGTGCCCAGCCAACACAGAAGGAAGGCCAACACCGGATTCGGTGCTGACCCCAGCTCCGAGAAGATCGTCCCGGAACACTAGACCGCCGCAACGCCTTCGCTATGACGAGGCATTTAATCAAATTGCTTAACTAATGTCAAGAGTCTGTTTTGTTTGTTTACATGGAAGGATGTATCAGGCGCGTGCATGACTGTGCGCCTGTTCCTGACATGCGCGCTACGGTCGGCCCGTTATCACTCGGTCGGCTATAAAAGCAACACTTCCCAATAAACCTGCGTTCTTCTTGTTCTGGCTATCTTGCTGTTGTCACGTCCTTCGCGGCACGCATACAGATTCTACATCACACATAGCAGTGCATTCGAAGTATGCAGCGTCAAACTTGCGCTATAAACACGCTGTTGTTCCGTTTACCTTTCTAAGAAAGATTGTAGTTTGTCAATGAAGCACAAACGTCACTAAGACGAAAATTTATTTCATCGCAAATTTTCGCAAATCAATATCTCGGACCTGGTGCAATTGTGAAAATTCGTTCTTAGAGGATACGCCTTGATAACCCACTGGGCACAATTCATGCCTTGCAATGTGTGCCGTCAAGTTTTATTTTTAAAAAATATTCTGTACTTTTTGTTAATAGGTCATATATACTTTTTATTGCTCGTGCAAGTGACGTCTCCGTCTGGGATAACCCAGCTCATTTACTAAAGCTATGCAATGTGACATATGTGATTTTTTAATAAGTTATGCGATTTAAAAAAAAATTCGCTGTTCCTCCCGAAAGGCATAGAGGCGATTGCGATAGCAAATTAGTAGCATTTAGGTCATTTAAAGGATTTAAAAGAAGGTCTTGCACGTGCAGTACACTCTTCGAAAGAACATTATTTTAATACAGTGGTGCCAACTTTCATTGTAGAGGAACCAAAAAAGTTTTGGAATTACATAAGTGAAAAAAAGAAACCGGTGTCGCAAATTTTGGTTGATGGTTTTGTGGTTACCGATCACGGGGATATTGCTCACCAATTCAATGACTACTTTCACAGTGTGTTTTCTAAATCCGGTGCTTGTCCATCCAATGACGCAGTGTTTCACCCCTGTGATGTAAATTTTATTTTATACCCTGGCGTAGTTTCTAGGTTCCTAAATTTAAAAACTAAATCATCATGTGGTCCCGACAACCTTCCTAACGTGTTTCTGAAGAGATATGCGGAATCTGTTGCAAAGTTTCTAGTTATTTTATTTCGTATTTCATTACTTCATGGGAATTTACCGAGCGACTGGAAGATAGCCAGGGTTGTGCCAATACACAAGAAAGGTGACCGCAGATTATTACAAAATTATCGTCCAATATCACTTACATCATCATGTTGTAAACTAATCGAACATATTATTGCCAACCAGATTAATGAATTTTTAGATGCACACGCACTCCTCTGTAATTTCCAGCACGGGTTTAGAAAAGGATACTCAACAATTACACAATTAGTGACAGTAATATATTCACTCGCTTCATGTCTCGATAGGAACGGGCAGATTGATGCAATATTTCATGACTTCAGTAAAGCCTTCGATAGAGTTCCCCATGACAAACTAATTTTAAAACTCAGACGCATTGGACTCCCAGAAATTTTAATCATATGGATATCAAACTATTTAACCAATCGCTACCAATTTGTAACAGTTAATGAGCAGCAATCAGGTTGCCTTCCGGTCGGCTCTGGCGTGCCCCAAGGAAGTGTGCTGGGGCCATTATTGTTCTTATTATATATTAATGACATTGCTGCTGAACTTGATCCGAATGTCCAAATCAGGTTGTTTGCGGATGATTGTGTGCTTTTTCAAGAAATAACTTCAATTAACGACCAAATCCATCTTAACTCCTCTCTTGCTAAGATTTTTGAATGGTGTGAAACGTGGGACATGAAACTTAACACAGATAAGACCGTCTTTCTTCGCTTCTCTCGCAAAAAAGCTCCGCTTTCTTTTAACTACAGGCTTGGTTCGTCACCTTTGCTGGAAGAGACTAAATATAAGTATTTGGGTGTCACACTAACCAATACTTTATCATGGAATTTACATATAGATAACATCTGTTCTTCCGCATTCCGTAAACTGTACTTTTTAAGACATAAGCTAAGAAGTTCTCACCCTAGCGTAAAATTACTTGCTTACAATTCACTAATTAGACCTAAACTTGAATATGCATGTGTTGTCTGGGACCCATTTAATAAACACAATATCACCCGCCTAGAAAAGGTACAGAGAAAAGCTGTAAGGTTTATTTACTCTAAATTTTCCCCGTATGACTCACCCTCTGAATTAATGCACATTAACGGTACACAATGTCTTGAACAACGAAGAAAACATTTACGTTTGCAATTTCTTTTCTTGCTTTGGAATCAAGATCTAGCTATTAGCCCTTCTCCATACCTGTCGCTTTCAACGTCAATGCATACACGCCACCATCATCCTAATTCCCTGACACCATATATTGCGCGAACAGATTTATTCAAGTTTTCATTTTTCCCTCGCACGATAACCGACTGGAATGATTCCTTATTGCCTTTCGCCACACTTTGATGTTTTTTTTTTCTTAACTTTGTTATTATTGTTTATTGTTTTGTTGTCATTTGACCCACCCTGCTTGGACCTGTACAAGGTTTGCAGTATTGAATAAAGAAGAAGAAGAAAGAAAGATACCTGTGCGAAGTAAGGATAGTTTTATCAGCTGTATAAATTTTTAAACGTTGACCTGCAAGCTAAATTACCAATCACAGAATATGTAAGCGCGACTCAACGAGGACGTAGAAACACACACAGAGACAGCGCTGTCTTTGTGTGTCTGCTTCTTTGTACGTCTGTGTTCAGTCGCGCTTGCACATTCCATCATGGATTCAAACCAACTAGCCCATCAATGTATTTTAACCAAATCAACCAGCACAGTGTCACGCGCGCACAGGTATAAATGAACACAACTCCCTCGATGAGCGCAGAAATTTGCTGTGAAAATTCTGGAGTGAGGAATCCCAGGTGCCGCAAGCGAATTGACTTTCATGCATGTCTCGCTTCAGCGCGAATGAGACGTCGAAAGCACAGCGCATACGAAGCTACCGACACAATCCGCTTCCTCCAAACTTCGCAGATCGCTTTGAAAATGAGGCCCGCGCGGCCACGTACTTCAGCCACATAGCAGACCGCTTTCAAGACGCATGAGCGCAGGCAACGCGTCGTTACGGCGTCCGTCAAGGGCGTCTACTACGGCGTCCGCGATGCGTATGGTCAACGCCGTAGTAGACTCCGAGGTTGTCTCCACTCAGAAGGAGCGGCGGGAGGACATCGAGGCACCGTAGCAGCCGCCGGATAAGAACGCCCCTCCTCCGTCGCCTCAACGCCCGCCTCACGCGCCAGAGGAGAAGGCACGCATCCGGGCTGCGTTCCTCGCTCGCGCACGGGAGATGGAACCGCGTTTGCCGGCTCCGCTTCACACGTTTTCACTCATACGGAACCTCACGGCGACGTCGACGCCGACAGCATAAGTGTGCCTGGACTGTCCATTTAATTGCTATCGCAATAAAAGACGTTTCGGCCTCACTTTGGGAGCCCCTTTCCCAATGAAGGAAATTGAAGGTCGGTTATATACACCTCATATTGTGACGCAGGTACACGGTGTATATCGGGGGCAGATTGCCTGATCTGCGATTTAGCGTCTGTGCAGTCGCCTCGTGATGAAGCGATTCCAGGTAAAGCCTTGTCGTCTTGTTCTTTCCTTTCAAATTATTTTCGCGCTATCACAGTCGATGTCATGGCGCCTGGACACGGCGTTACAGGTAACGTGTTTATTGCCATATGCTTGATGCTGACATCATAGTTGTGCTGTTTTATTTGTTTTCAAAATTTGCCCGTTTCACCTATGTGCACGTGTTCACAACCAGCGCAAGGAATTCTGTACAATACACCCGGGAAATTCTCTTTCGCGAGCTTGTGTTTTCCGGTTTCCCATTGTTTTCCAAGCTTGCGTGTAGTATAACTGAACAGTGCAAACGCAAGTAGCAGACGTAGTGCGACTTAACGCACATCCCTGTGTATATCCACTCAAACTAGCGTATATTTCGGCTCACAAGCATCTATATAGCACACTAATCTGTAAATGTAGAAGTGGAGTGGAGTGAACAGATGCTATGATATGCATAATTGTAGTAGGTTTAGCCACTCGGTGTGTGCCTGTTCATGGCAAATCTTGCAGTATGGCCATTTGCTACGGGACACAAGAGGTGCAGATGACTTAAGCGTTGAATGATACGCGTTGTACTCTTTGGTGCATACACGTGTCATAACCGTTCTCCTCTCGACAAGTATTATACATTACGTTCGTCACCGTGACATCTATGCGACGCCTCGCACTCGGCATCTGCCTGATTCGGAGTTTGTATTTCGGCATAGCTTGTGAGCGGTGCGGTGCACAGAGGAATTGCTAGAGAAAAATGCGGTAACGTCTGCGGCGGACACGCTTAAATATTGCATAAATAACATGTTGCAGAGGACGAAAGAAACAAAAGTGTGCGCATCGCGGTCAGTTATAGATAATTTATTAACCGCTTTCATAATGCTTCGTTTCACTTTATTTGAACATGCGCGTTGGGTTTGTATATTTGCTATGTGATAAATACCTTGCACATGAGACATTTTAGCCTTTCATCAGTAGTTTGTGGTTTTCTTGAAACTGACAAGCCTCCACTCTATGCTACGCTGGAGCACTATGCAATATGGGTATACAGGTCGTGATGGGAATTTGGCGTTATCTGCGAACGCATGCCAAACGGCGTTTTATCGCCTTCTGGTGAAGCAAGAGACTTGTTTTGTTAGGCACACGAGCTAGAAAGAACGCGCATGCGCAGTGCCATGTCTCCATATTAGGAGCTAGTTTGGGCAGAGGGTGCAGGAATACGTCATGGCACCCCCTCCTAGATTGCGTGATATTTGGCCCCGCCTGGCACTATCCTGCTGCAGGAAGTCGCCACCTCGACGGTCCATACGGGGCGAGGCGACTGTGGCCCGGAAAGAAACAGCACGACCCTACTTTACGATGTCGAGCGGCCACTACAACTTGGCCCAGGGTACAAGCAGTGCACCCTATGATCTGGACGAATGCAGGTTAGCTTCTATTTAACATTTACTTTGAACAATGTTAAAACAAGGCACGCCGTTAAGTGCAGATTGTCAAACATTCAGGCTCTTTTCCGGTGAACAATTCTGCGCGAGCTCCTATGTGCTTTGCTCCCCGTGGCTGCCGCTGCTGTCTTGGCGAATACGGCTCCCACGAGACATTTGCAATGGGTAATTGAATTGCACGTAAACAAAGCACATGGGCCGATATACTGCCTCTAACGCCTACGAAAGTACTCGGTCAACAACACGCCCTACCTATTATGGATAAAACGCTGGCTCTACAGTGTTATTCCTTTTATAAAACGTAGCTTTCTACACTTTCGAGCCTCATGCGCTTTCTCAATCAATTTACTGCAAAGTATTGTGGGCCAGTCCTACAGGTAGGGCAATACTAAATCGACACTTACGTTAAACTCTGGCGGTTTACGTGCCAAAACCACGAAGTGATTATAAGACACCTCATACTGCGAGACTCCAGATCCCTGTTGACCAACGCGGCTTCTTAAGGTGCACTCCTGGGAAGACGGGTTTATCAGGCCCCCATGGAAATGCGGCCGCAGCTGCCGGTATTTGATCACGCTACCTCTGGCTCGGCAGCGGAGCACCAAATTTACGAAGGCGCCATGGCGAGCAATATTAATTTTGTTGGATCGTGGAAAATGCGTGCTGTAAAGTTGGTTAGTTTCGGTTACAATGTAATTCATGTGTCGTGTAGTTGGGATGTCCGTGTCCAGCTGATTTTGTCAAGAAGATGCATAATTGTTGTGCTGCTAAAATCTTGCAGAAGATGTCCTATAGCCCCGCCGTGAAAATTTACCTTCATATAGGCTTTGCATATAGGCTTGAGAAAGCTAGCTGGTGCTCTATGCATTTTTCCTTGAATATAAAAAGGCCCAGTGCTTTTGTCCACTTAATACATGCGCATCCACGCGGGCCGACAAAATGTTCGCGCTCACAAGCGTGAATTTGCTTACGCTTTTCTGAGTGCGACGTCAGATAGAAATTTATCTGTATTGGTAAAATGGCTGTCTGATCCAGCTTATTTGATTATATCAAGCGGCACGATGGCTGTTGAAATATGTGATCCCCCATCACACTTAGCACTGCATTCGAGGTATTCATCGTCAAACTTGCGGTAAAAGCTCTCTTTTTCCGTTTACTTTTTCAAAGAAAATTGTTGGTAATCAATGAAGCACAAACGTAACGGGGAAGAAAGTGTATTTGATTGCCGATTTCGCATATCAATATCTTGGATCTGGTGACATTGTAATAGTTCGTTCGAAGTGTATACGCCTTGACCATTCACAGGATAGGATTCGTGCATTGCAATATGTGCCGTCAAGTAATTATTAAATATTATTTAGAACTTTGTTTGAATAAGTCATATATACATGTTTATTTCTCGTTGAAGTGAAGTTTTCCTCTAGGAGTAACCGAGCTTTATGAATAAAGCTGTGCTATGCGACATCAGTAATCTTTAAAAAAATATTTGATTTGCCCTCTTATATAGAACACAATTTGCCACAAACATTATTTCTTTAACCAGTTACCAAGGTTGAAATTGCTGTTATAATTAACAGCCCTCAAAGTAATGTTTCGTGCGGTTTCGATGGCATTAACGCAGCACCAACTAAAGCGGTCTAACATTTGCTATCCGATGTAGTTTGCCACTTAAGGAATACTATTTTGTTGACAGGAATATTTCCGGATAAAATGAAAGTTGCTACAGTTCTGCATAAAGGTGGGCCTATTGACTGTATTTCCAACTACAGACCAATATCTGTGCTTCCACTATTTCACAAATAACTGAGAAAGTTGTGAATTCTAGAATTTCTCAGCATTTCTGTAACCACAACCTAATATCCAAATATCAGCACGGATTTCAACTAGGCAAATCGACTGAGTCAGCATTATTAAACACCGCAGAAAGAATTCTAACACAATAGGTATTTTCTTAGATTTTCACAAGGCCTTTGATTCAATTAAAATATCAGTGTTTGCAAAGTTACCGTGTCATGGAATAAGAGGACTTCCGTGTAAGTTACTAACCGTACTCAGTTCGTTGTTGTTAATAATGTACGGTCGGGTACTGAATCCATAAACAATGGAGTTCCGCAAGCATCTGTATTAGGACAAACAATATTCTTGCTGTATGTAAACGTTATTCAACTTCCCCCTGACCACAGACATTGTTTTCTACGCTGGTGATACAAATGGTTTTTCCCATCTAGTAACCTTTCCCATCTCACTCGTGCTGTTAATTTATGGCTTTAAAATGTGCCTTGCTGGTTAGATGAAAATAAACACTTATTGATCGTTCGGAAAACCAAATACATTGTCTTCTCATCCGTTAATAAAGCAGTTCACCTTGATAGCTCTATAACGTTTAAATTATGTCCATTAGAGCAGACTTCAGAATGGCAGTTTTAGAGGTAAAATTTCATGAAAACCTTCGATGGACAAGTAGCGTGAATTCTATAAAAGGTATCACTGCAAAATCAACTGGAATGCTAAATAAATTTCACACGTTGCTGCCAATAAGATTAAGACGGCAGCTTTATTTTAAATTACATTCCCGTTTACAATATTGTCGAATAGTTTGGGGGTTACATCAATGTATAATTTCGAACGACTATACATAATGCAGAAGAAATGTATACGATTCATTCAACATATATCTGGTCGTGATCCTACCTCCCCATAATATGCATACTTCATATAATAATGTTGTATAATCAGCGTTTGTTGGAATTGATTTTTCTCGAAATAAAATAAAACCTTGAGCTGTTCTTTCATACGTATACAAATACGGAAACACCATAATATTTCAGAAACAAAAACTTCGTAAAGATTAAAACAAGATCATCATCATCATTATCATCATTATATTCTTTCCACTGCAGGGCTAAGGCCTCTCCCTGTGATCTGCAATTACCCCTGTCGTGCGCCAACCGATTTTAACTAGCACCCGCAAATTTGCTAATTTCGTCGCACTACTTAGTCTTCTGCCGTCAACTACTGCGCTACCCGTCCCTTGGTACCCATTCTGTCACCTTAATGGTCCAACGGTTATGTAATCTGCGCATTACATGTCCTGCCCAACGCCATGTCTTTTTCTTACTGTCTAATAAAATATCGTCTATACTGGTTTGCTCTCTGATCCAAACTGCTTTCTTTCTGTATCTTACAGTTATGCCTAGCATTCTTCGTTCAATCGCTCCTTGCACCGTCGTTAACTTGTTCTCAAGCTTCTTTGTCAGCCTCCAAGCCTCTGTGCCGTATATCAGCACCGGAAAAATGCACTGATTGTATACTTTCCCTTTCAGTGATAACGATAAGCTCCCAGTCAGGAGCTCACGATGTCTGCCGTATACGATCCAACCCATTTTTATTCTTCTGTGAATTTCCTTCTCATGGTCAGGGTTCCCTGTGATTAGTTGACCTTGGTAAAGGTACCCCTCCACAGACTCTAGAGGCTGACTTGCGATCTCAGACTCGTGTTCCTTTGCCAGGTTATTTATCATTTTGTCTTCTGCATATTAATCATCTGCCCCACTCTTACTCTCTCTCTTAAGGCCCTCTATCATTTGTTGTAACTCGTCGGCATTGTTGCTGAATAGAACAATTTCATCGCTAAACCGAAGGTTGTTGATATATTCGCCGTCGATCTTTACTCTTAAGCCTTGCCAGTTTAATAGCTTGAATACTTCTAAGTACGCAGTGAATATCATTCGAGAGATTGTCTCCTTACCTGACCCCTTACTTTATAAGTATCTTCCTACTTGTGGAGAAATCAGGCGGTTGTGTAATCTCTGTAGCTATTTTCCATGGTATTTACGTAAGTGGTCTGTACTCCTTGATTGCACAATGCCTCTATGACTGCTAGTATCTCTACTGAATCAAATGCTTTTTCGTAATCTATGAAATCCATATAGAAGGGCTTCTACTCTGATGATTTCTCGATAACCTGGTTAATGACATGGATGTGATCCATTGAAGAGTAACCTTTCCTGTAGTTAGCCTGCTCCCATGGTTGACTAAAGTCCAGTGTTGCCATTATTATATTGAAGATAATTTTGGCAAATATTTTATATAATACTTGGAGTAAGCTAATGGGCCTATAGTTTTTTAGTTCTTTAACGTCACCCTTCTTGTAGATTAATATAATCTTTGCATTCTTCCAGTTTTCTCGCCTTGCAGTCGGTAGACACTTCGTATAGAGAGCCGCCCGTTTTCCTAGCATTAGGTATCCTCCACCTTTGATTAAATCGACTGTTATTCCATCCTCTCTTGCCGCTTTTCCCCGTTTCATGACTTGCAAGGCCTTTCTGACCTCATCTCTATTATAGGAAGAGTTGCTGTATACTGTTCATTATTGTTTCGAATAGAGTACTCCTG
This sequence comes from Dermacentor andersoni, assembly GCF_023375885.2. Classification (NCBI taxonomy): domain Eukaryota; kingdom Metazoa; phylum Arthropoda; class Arachnida; order Ixodida; family Ixodidae; genus Dermacentor; species Dermacentor andersoni. The sequence continues at coordinate 1,342,056 of NW_027314755.1, forward strand.
AATCCTCTGGGTACTGTAAAGGTCAGTGTAAAATTCTTCCGCTGCTTTTAGTATACCTTCGAGATTGCTGATGATATTACCCTGCCTATATTACAGTGCATATATCTTGGTTTGTCCTATGCCAAGTTTCCTTCTCACTGATTTCCGGCTGTGTCCATTTTTAAAGACTTCTTCAGTCTTTTTCACGTTATTATTTCCAATATCACTTATTTTAGCTTTGTTGACCAGTTTTAACAGCTCCGCGCATTCTATCTTATCTCTTGAGTTGAACACTTTCATTCCGTCTCGTTTCTTTAAGTCCTTTGTTACTTAGGAGAGCTTTCCCACTGGTTGCCTTGGCGCCTTGGCGCCTTGCCTCCCACTTCAACTGCGGTATCTGAAGCCAGCCTCGTTCCGGTTTCATTCATTACCTCTTTGTCATCACCATCATCTCTCTGTTCTAAGGCTGCATATTTGTTTGCAAGTACCAGCCTAAGTTTCTCTGCTTTTACCTTTACTGCCTCTAAGTTGACCTGTTTTTTTACCAATTTTACTCTTTCTATGTTCAAATTGAGGCGAATCCTGGCCCTCACTAACCTATGATCATTGCCCTTTAGCCTACCTATTACTTCTACATCCTGCACTATGCTTGGATCGGCAGAAGTAATGAAATCAATTTCATTTCCTGTTGCACAATTAGGGCATTTTCAGGTGCATTTTCTGTTGCTACATTTACTGTAAAAGGTGTTCGTTATTTTCAGCTTATTCCTTTCTGCGAATTCTACCAGTCTCTCTCCTCTAGTGTTTCTAGAATCGACAGCGTAGTTGCCAATTGCCTGTCCACGAGCCTGCTTCTTCCTCACTTTTTGATTGAAGTCCCCAATACTACTGTATACTGCGTTTGCACTTTTCTCATCGCTAATTCAACATCTTCATAAAACTTGTCTACTTCCTCATCGTCGTGACTGGATGTTGGAGCCTAAGTTTGTACTACCTTCAATCTATACATCTCATTGAGTTTGAATACGACTACTGCTACCCTCCCGTTATTGCTATAGAATTCCTGGATGTTGCCCGCTATGTCCTGAAGGATTTAGAATCATACCCCATACTGCTTCTTATCAGGGAGACCTCTATAGCAGAGGACAGGGCCACTATTCAGCAATGTGTAAGCCTCACCAGTTTTAATCTAACTAAGGCAAATATTATCCCAAACAATGTCTAATAGTGCTTCGAAGAGTCCTGCTAAGCTAGCCTCACCCGAGAGGCTTGGGGTGGTAAACGTTGCAAGGGTCAGTTTCCATTGGCAGCCTGTCTGGACACAGGCATTTGTAGCACCCTCTGCTGCGTTGCAAATCTGACCGCCGCCTTGGTCAGGTGCTCCGCAGCCGCTGGAGACTGAGAGCCATTGGTTTACTGAGGAGATCATTAGGGAGCTTGTGGCCGAATACTGCACCATGGTGGCCTATTCCTGTTCTGGTGAGAAAGTGTCTTTTTTCAAGCTTAGTGGGCCTTCCTAATTTGGTTGTCCCTGGATTAGTATAACGCCACTCGCTCTCGGCATCTTTCTCCGGCGTCAGGCACCACTCCAAGCCAGCAAGCGCAAAACTAGATAATCCAAGCCAGAACTAGATACGGTATGCAATTATTGAAATGGCCAATTCCGAGCATTATGAATTGTTAATCATGGTTTTTTAGGTACAATGGCGAGTTCTCTCTTTGCTTGTTTTCAGAAAACTATCTAAAATGTATTTCCTCCAACAGTTGTAATTTTGATGTACAGTTGTTTAGTTCTCTTCAGTCCAATTGTAGTCCGTTGATGGTAATAGTTATCATGTTGATGATGAATGTGTTTACGACTAATTCTGTCATTCTTCCTTATTTGTGTTTGTTCCTATCGTATTTGATACTCTGTACGTGCATTTTAGTTTCTGTGTGTTTCATATTTTGCAATGTGTTATGGAGCATGTTGAACTGCTGTTGTGTACTGCGCGTGCTGTCTGGTGTCAAAGGCCTAGTCAGGTTAATTTTAGTGCCACCTTTTGCCTTGGCACCAAGACAAACCACTCTTGGGCGCTGGTTTGTCAATAAAGAAATAAACAAACAAAAAGACAGGCAGTACATCACAGACTTAGAAATCTTTAGAACAGCAGTTTCTGATTGTTACAATTTTTGCCGGTCTTCCTCTGAGCGTGCGGCAGAAGTGTTGCGGATAATTTCTAGAATAGCTTGGCCTGGTCAGTGGCTACGCTGCGGGCGAAAGGTTTCCGCCTGCATATATGTGCAAAGCATGTTTTCGTCTCTTTAAGCTTCGCTAGCAGAATGTCCGTAAAGTTATATTGAGCATCAAAGTCAAAGGTAAAGTCATAGGCTGTGGCTTGTTCGATTGCTGCAGAATGCTTATAAGGGCAGCATCCGCACATCTGCTGCGTTACTGACGTTTTTGGTTTGACTACATTCATGAAAGAAACAAAGGCTAAATTCATGATTTCATCACGAATGTATGATGCCCGTAGTTGATATTTGCCTGAGAAGGGTACTGACAGCACATTTTTGAGTGTGTATGTGTTGCGGTGAAGGAAAATGTTGCACCTCTAAATCCTAATAAAAATGTGACAAGGCTTTTTTTAGGGGTCTGACAAAACTGTTTTCCAAGGTTTCAAGCTCTAGCACCTTCAAAGCAAGAAAATGAATTGACGAAAAGATTTTGTCACTACTTCCTTAAAGGTATAAACGATACAGCGCTGGTGTTCTCGACGCTTCGCTTCAAACCAGCTTTGTCTTGAACCTCCTATGTATAGGGGTGCAGAAATATAGGAAACACAGATGTCTCCTATTGTTGGCTCTAGCGTAGCGGCGCTAAGTCTGAGGACTCGGGTTCGAATACCGGCGGCGGCGGCCACATGTAACCGAAGCCGTAAAGGAAAAACGCTTGTCCGCTGTGTAGAGGGTCAAGAACTTCATGTTGTTAAAATTAATCTGGAGACCCCCCTACTGCGTGTCCTATAATCATATCCGCGTCGCAGCACGTAAATACCACAGAATTTATTACACCCACATGCGAGAACAAGGAAAGAGCTGGCGTTTCATGCTCATTTCCTTTCTTAATCATCAGGAGGAAAGTTTGTTTCCGAGCGGAAACCTGGCAGTATCTCGTGCGGCATGATCTAGGAGAAGGATTTTTGTTGTGATTTTAAGCCGAGAAGAGACCACGCCGCCCGTAGCTACAAATTCCACTGTCAGTAGCAGCATATCTGCACTGATTAAACCAATTATTTTTTTTACGGTATTAGCGAAACAAAAGTAACATATAACCTGTTTCCCGACATCTGCATTGCGGCTTCATCTGTTTCTAAAGAAATGGCATGATCTTGCACACGCTATATGCGCAGAAATTTTCGCCGGGCTTCAAAAGAGCACTGCGTCTGCATTTTCTCCCTGTTGGCTTTAGTGGCCACTCTTTTCGGTGAGAGTACAAGGCTGAAATACTGATTTAAAAGGAAGGTTGATGAACTTGCTCAACATATACTCCATATATATATATATATATATATATATATATATATATATATATATATTAGTGTGTGTGTGTCTCCTGCTTGCATGCGTGACGCGAATTCTGGAAGGCACGCGAGCACCAACGATTTCGGTGGAGCCTTTAATGAGTCATGCACCTGCTTAAATAGCCGAGGCGCTTGAGCATGTCACCAGATTTCAACGATCTATGTGTGTTCACGTACCTAAACTTATTGTGGGCAGAGGGTCACCACGTCAACTGTCAGATTTGTGGCTTGTCGATGTGCGCACGGGCCTCTTTCATGACCGTCAAGGGAAAATGACGATAAGGTAAATAACGGGGCTTTGCAATTTCTGTTGTCGTGCAGCACACACCACTGGCTTTCTTTCGCATCGTTGCTCTTTAGAATCGTTCAACACGGCTCGATGGCTCCAAGCGAGAACGCGGTTTGCGAACTTTCTCGATTCTCAAGTTTCGGTGAACAAGGCGATTGCTCCTTGGCGCCGAATCCATCATCGGATGCAGCGGGCACTCAAATAAATGTGTGCGTAGCAAAGGCGGTAGCACTCGAGAGCAGCAGTTTTTTCTGCAACCAAATGCACGATCCCAAATTTGAGCTCTTTACGGCAAAGTTTAACTAACGAAGTGCTCTCCCAATCTCTTCTCTCGTAGACTTTCCGGAGAAACCAGACAAGCAGCGTTTCACCAGCGAGACAACCAGGCTGCCAGCAGAATGCAACAGTGCGGCGTTTGCCGGTTCGTTTTCACCGACACGAAAACCTTCCAAAAGCACGCCGCTGACCACTTGCTTGGGAAAAACAACTGCTACGAGTGCGGCAAACTGTTCATGAAGCCTTGCGACGTCAAGAGGCATTTACGTACGCACGGCGAGCCATCCTTTGAGTGCAGCGTGTGCGGCCAAAAATTTTATAGCGTAGATGCGCGCAAGTACCATATGCTTTCATGCCACGTAGGCGTAGGGGACTGAGAAGCCGTCGAAGGGCCTCCTTAAGACGGCAGCCCAAAACACGAAATTGGTCGAGCACGTCGTGAAGCACCGTTGCACTTGACGCTTGCATCTGTTTCGGTGGAGCCGAATATTCTCCCGGGAGGACTGACTTGTCTGGTTGTCACCGCGACACCCAGATGCGTCGTGGGCCTGAGTCTCAACTGTTATAGCTCTGCGCTAACTTCTTGACAAACAGAAGTGGGCTAATCTTATCCCTTCTGACTACGGCTGAAGAATGCCTGTGAACAAATTTCTTACAGTGGTTATATCGTGGAATACTGTGCCCCAGCTCTGTGGTTTTCTTCGAAGAACGCACCCGTTTTTCGCGATCCACCAGCCATGGTTAAAATATATTTCTATGCCTCGCGGATTGAACGAAATAGCGAGATATAGTAGTAAGGAGATTTAGAGTGGAGGTTTAAAGAGTAAAGGAACCACGACTTCAGACGGGACGTGATGAAGGAGTGGATAGGACGAGCGCTGCTAGGTATAGTACTTAATAGTGAAGTTGAGCCCTCATATTCTCGAGCCTTGCTGGTAACGTTATCAGTAGTTTTAGCGCCCTGTATTGAACAAACAAAACTGTTAAATATGATACCCATTCGTTCATTTGAAGAAGCTCAAGACTGTGCCCAGAAAAACGTGATTCTCATAGCGGAAGAACTGCTACTCTAGTCGGCTTAGCTTGTGCATGTAACTAATGATCAAATAAAACATTGCTGCGGCTAATTAATGGACTTAAATGGTGATTCTGGCATGACGTACATAACGGTGTGGACACGTTCAGCTAGCCTGCTTGGTTTGATCAGGTGTACTGTACATGCTTTCATTGCAGGGTTTTTGTATAAATCTCGATAATCCTTTTCTTTTCTGTCAAAGCTTCTCTATCTGCCTTCTATCGCTACGTAGGCTTGCAACGAATCAGGTCGTATTAATTTCTTTTCTGCTTTTCTTACACCTATACTTTTAACGTATCTTGGTTATCGTGGTTGCTGAGCGGTTGATGCTTCCAGCCATGTTAAATTGAAGCGCTTTTAGAAGGTTTATGTTACCTCCGGGTCTCGCCGAATAAATCCTTTCGCGTGCCATTAGGTGGTGCCGAGTGGTCTCTGAAATTATGCTTCAGCATTCACATGCCTCATCTTGTTGCGAACAATTGCTCCGGTGTGTTTTTGTTCCTAGGCAACCTGCTCGAGCCTCCCACTCCCACTCCCAACAAGCTCCCAAGCTACTCCCACTTGTGCTATCCAACAGGTTTTTCTACCAACTTTATTTCTTCCCGTTCCTGTAAATGTCCCTGGTCTTTTTTTTTTCATTCTTTACAGCCAATTCGGTGTCTCTTTTTCTCTTGAGTGGCTACGGTGTTGAGCTGCTAGACGTCAGGTCGCGGGATCGAATCTCGGCCACGGCGGCTATATTTTGATGGAGGCGAAATGCGACAACACCCATGTATTTAGATTTAGGTGCACGTTAAGGAAACGCAGGTGGTGTCAATTTTCAGTTTCTCATTACGGCATACCTCGTAATCATTTAGTGGTTATGGCACGTAAGACTGCATTATTTTTTCAAATGTTTCTCTCTTTCTTTCTCATGACTACCGCTTGTCTAGTTAGAGATTAGATTACCCGTTACTTAGTTGCCAACTTGCTCAACCTCTTTCTATTTTCTCCGCGCATTTTGGAGCACAGATAGTTGCGCATAATTTTGCAGTGCACAGGGCGGGTGTGCAAAGGTTTGCACTATTTCGACGGGTCGTGATTGGTCCGGCTATTGCGAAAGGGAACAGCCATGCTTCAGCCACCACGGTCACGAAAGCTGGCAAGGCTGGCGTAGAAAAAAAGCTTCGCATGAAAAAAAAAGTAAAGTTGGTGAGACGCAAAAATCAGAAACGGAAGTTGGTGACGCCATTTACGACCCCCGCCCTCCTTTGAAAGCCCACGCTGGTAGCATCCATGCACCGATCCATCGATCCAACCATACTAAACGTGCAGAGGAATGTCTGGGTATTTCTGAAAGAAAGAAATACCGGGTGAGTGTTGAGAAGTTTTGCAACGAACAGAGAGCTCGACCTAAGGTAATATTATTTAGCCTTCTACTGTGCTCAAAGGCGAGGGAACCTGAGAAAAGAAAAAGAAGGGTATAAGTAACGATGTTAAGAATAGGTAAAGTAAGGAGCGATTATGAGAGCTTACAAGTTCGAGTCCGTAGGGCCCTTTCACAGTCTCGAATCTGAGGCTGTGTTAATAAAAATTCTAAAACAGTCCTGATGGCTTGTAAAATGTGACTGTGAATGGTAGGCATTGGCGTCGCCAATGCCGGGAGATCACGGTCACATAATATATGGCTTTATATATATATATATATATATATATATATATATATATATATATATATATATAATGCCTGCATAATACCTGAACACGAAATCGCGGCTTATCGACCTAATAATGAAATAGTGAATTTTATTTAGTGGGTCCATTGATTTGATCAATTGTTCACTCATTGATCCGATTCGTCGTAAATCTCACGGGTTGAGAGATGCCCTCGCGGCTATCATGCGATTTCTATCTTCTACTCGCGATAATAAAACGCAACAAACTTACCATCAACATGCAAGGAGCACAAGTAAAACGTGTCGACGACGCAGGGCCCCACACAGACACCCACATACACACAAGCCTCACACCGAAATGCCAGCACGTCTAAGGACAAACGCATACAAAAGGATCAAGGAATCTCTCCTCCGTAGTTCCAAGGGGAAGTCAGATAGCCAAGGAGCAAAAAGCCTCCCACTAACTCTCTCGCACCCGCTTGTACACGCGCCTGCGCATAAATGTCCGGCGATTCCTGAAATTGCCCTCTCTTCCGGCGTTGCAGCAGCCGTTGTACCTTGTTGCGGCTCGAGACAGAGTTTAGGCCAAGAATCCTTCAGCCACAGGGATGAGTAGATCATGGAGTAGGAGCGAATGAAAAGGTGTATTTTACATTATTTACACTGGCTCCAGATGTGGAAGCCAACGTACTCCATGTAGGAGCACATTAAATGTCTGAGCTTACATCAGGCCATTCCACTGCACCAAACTTCTCCCATATTAAAACAGTGGTCTTCCTTAGGAGACTGTACTAGGGAATCCGAAGACTCTATGGCGGCCAATCACAATCGTCGTATCCGTCGCAATATGCCTGCCTTGTTGTCTCACCGTTCCAGCAGAACTCGCCTTCTGTGTTGCACCATCGCCTCCACATAGGAGGCAACCGCGTCATAATCTGGGAAACTGGAGTCGACGCAGCTCCCATGGTAGTCCCTGACGTTGGGCCCTTTCCTCAGTTAGTTGGTTTTCAGTGACGATCAGCTTGCAACTACCCTTTCTGGTTAACTCGTATACAGAATCCAGGGGTCTTTGTCACCTCCTGGAGAGCTTCGTTGTCCTGTTAACGGTTGGTGCCAGGCTGCGTCGACGTCTGGACGGGCGCTGATGAAAGGGGTGTGGGGGGGGAGGGGTGCCTTGTGGGAAAGACCAAACGAATTTCCTTTGCCGTCTTCAGATATAACCTTGACGGTGAACGAGTTGAGATCGACGTGAAACGTTGGTATCTGGTAAGCTTCATTGTAAATAATGCATAGTAAAACGTCCAAATGACGAGTAGTCGAACGAGGAATGCTAATTGAGCGAACGTTTCAACAAGAAGGATTGTCTTTGTAAGTTACTGCCAGGTCTAAATCAAATCTCCTTGCCGAAAGCTTTCCAGAAGCCACACTACTTGATCGACTACATTACATCGCCTCGTGCGTCTAACTTCCTGGGAACGTTTCTCTTGTTTGAAATGTTTCAGCTTGAGGCTTACTCTCCGTTCTGCTCTGCCCGGCTCAATACACACTGCAGCTCAGCAGAAACATTCTCCCAGCGTGGTTGCTTAATGACTACGGCGAAGTGCTGCAAAGCATGTGGTCGCGGGATCGTATCCCTGCCCCGGAGAAAAACGCTGTAAACACACTCGTTCTGTTGTGCAGCAGCAGCTGCCTCACGCGCAGCGTCACTACATTACGTCGTACCCACCTGTTATTACCACACCTTCTTCAGGCACTGCAGCAGTTCAGCAACAGTGGTGTTGCGGAGCTCGATTACGCGGGTGCTATCTTGACGAAGGCGACCGCATCGAGAAGAAGGCGGAATGGATGAAAGGCTTGTGTAGTGCGTGGACAGAACTGCACACTAAAAAGCATTTTGATGGTGGAAATTGGGCTGGAAGTATGCCGTGGCTGATAATGAAATCACGGTTCTGGCATGTAAACCCTTAGACTTTGGGAACGCGCTTCCAGGAACGTTGCAGCACAATGCTCAACCTTTGTGCGCAGCTTCCAGCATTGTTTTACCTAGCAAATCTGCGCTTGCACGATATGCGCAATCCAAGTAATTTTATATATTGGAGAGTTGTCTCATCAGATGGTAAGCTTAACCAAGACACAAATTCTTTCCATTCCTCACGAGGTCGCGGGATCGAATCCCGGCCACGGCGGCCGCATTCCAATGGGGGCGAAATGCGAAAACACCCGTGTACTTAGACTTAGGTGCACGTTAAAGAACCCCAGGTGGTCGAAATTTCCGGAGTCCTCCACTACGGCGTGCGTCATAATCGGAAAGTGCTTTTGACACTTAAAATCCCACAATTTAATTTTTTAAATCTTTCCATCGCATTAAAAGAAAATTCAATCTTATATTTTGAGACAATTGGAAATTGCTTTTTACAAGAATCATTAAGCCAAAGCTGCGCTTGACAAGACAGTTGACCAAATACTTTGTTGTAGTTTGTTCCGAAAGGTGAAGCATAGAAATGGTATGAACGATTCTAGCGGTACCATGAAGCTCCTCAGACAAAGAGAGAGAGAGAGTGAAGAGAGAGATAGCAAAGGGAGGAAAGGCAGGGTGGTCAACCAGACGAGCGTCCGGATCGCTACCCTACACTGGGGGAAGGGAAAGGGGGAACAGAAAGAGGAAAGCGGGATTTAGGGAATACTGTCTGTGAACGCAGCAAACCGCCTGGAAATCAGTCAAGTCCAAACAAGTGCTCCGCCGATACGTTAGGCTGCCGTCATTCTTCTCTCTGAAGTTAACCTTGGTGCTTCATAGCTGGTGATCCACGTTGAAGCCGCCAGGGAAGACAAAGGAGCAGGTGGGTCTCAGAAGAAGGTTGCAGTGCGTGGCAGTATATTGTTAAGCTAAGCCTCAGCCGTTCTGACTTCAGTGCGAATAGAATAATGCGGACGAGCCATTATGCTTACTCCAGAGTTGCAAGTACTGAATTGAGAGCCCCAAGCACATGCATTGCACTTCGCGCTGACGGAGTGTGCAGGTTAGTTAAGAGCATTCCAAAAGTATTCATCAGGAGAGCGGAGCACCATAACCACTTGCCGGTCTTCTTCGGGCAATTTGTCAGGAACCCACGCTGTGCGCTACACAGCCGTGCGCAGCTGTATCAGTTGACGTGGCTCCGGCTCCGGCTGTGGCATCGGGTGTGGCAACGCCTCCGGCTGCGGCCTCGGCTGTGCTACAAACTGGCATCGGCTGTGGCATCGGCTGTAGCATCGGCTGTGGCATCGGCTGTGGCTTCAGTTGTGACTTCCGCTGTTGCTCTGGCTTTGGCCGCTGCTTTAGTAGTGCAGACCAGGTTGTATTGTTTAGAATGAATTGTATTGTATTTGTATGAATTGTAGTTGTATTGTATTTAGAATAAATTGCGCCAGGTGTAGGGGGCAGAGGAGGAGGTGTTGTCGGATGGGTCCTACCCTTGACAGAGGCATCAGCGTTCTTTGAAATCCGATGGCCTCGGGAGCGTCGCTTTCTATCGGCCGCAACAGCTTCCCGACGAGACGAATAGTCTCTCGCCATCTGCTTCAAGGTCGCCTTTTTCTTCTTCATATTGGGGCAGTGCTTCGAGGAAACATCGTGGGACCTAGTGCAATTGGTGCTTTTGAGAATTGTGGCTCGCTGCAGCGTGAGCAAATTCTCGCGTTCTCGCACACGGCGCTCACGTGTCCCAGCCTCATACAATTTCGGCATTGCAGTGGCCTTGGGATGAATGGTCGCATAAAGTGTCTAATATGGCCAACCTTGACAAGCGAAGAGAGAGTTTAACCCTTGAGAATAATTTTCACGCAGCGGGATGTACCGAGGCGATACACATGTATTACAGCGACGCCATCAACTGCAGGCTTCACTGGAATCAGCAATTCAGCGCTGGAGATGGAGACGTCCACGTCGTAGATGACACCAATAGTGGAAGCGATGTTCTGGGGGATGTACGAGCGGAGCTTAGCGCCACCTAGTTCTGTAACTTTAGTCAAATTTCTCAGCGAAGTCTCATGTGTGACGCCGAAAGCCAGCACATTTTTTTTTCGTGTGTTGACTGTAACATTTGTTACCTGATTTGGCGCGACCGCTTCAAGTTGCACCGATGCAGACTGTCTGTTGAGACGCCTCAGCTTGTTGTTAGCGAGTTCTGGTACAAATAGAGTCGTAATGACTGTGGTATTCTGAGTTGGTCCTACTGTTAGCGTGCTCGAAGACATGGATGCCCTGGTGGTGTGCCTTCGTTTCGCCTTACGGCTCCGCACAACCTCGAAGGCGACATCTGAGAAGTCCTCACTGTTGAGCGAGTAGAAGCTGGCGTCATCGCCGTCGGTTCGCTCTGGAGGCCGGTCCACTTCCTAGACGATGCCGCCGCTGAAGTTGCCATTCCCGGCTGAGGCACTGGCATGTCCACTTGCATCCGCGCCAGGAAACCTGCCGGCTCTCCAAGTATGTACGCAGAAATAAGGAGAAAACTGCTGAGCTAGAAAAGTAGCGTCCTGGCTCGGAGACATTTCGTCTTCGTCTCCTCAGACAGTATTCAATAAATATACGGGGGCATCATTATGGAGCAAGGTCTGACTACGGGCTAGTTGGAATTCCATGGTATAACTCGTCACTTACAGCGCAAACATAGACGGAGGACAAAAAGGACGACGTGGACAAGCGCTGTCTGCCAACTGATATTTTATTTTTCAGAAACAAACGTATATACCCTAAATCACCAAGACAAAAGCGCCCTCTAGAAGCAACAACCCGACATGAGAATGCATTCAGAATTTTACCTAAGATGAACGAGAGCGCATGTGCGATCTCAGGAAACCCAGTTCTTTTTCTGTTAGTGCGATAGATGGCTTACTAACCGAGTCGTCATCGGCAATCGCTGCTGCTTCGATGATAATTCTGGTAGTTTGATTGGGATGCCTAGCCAAGATGGTCGTCTCCTCAAAAATTGGGACGCAGCCGCACTGTGCGCAGTGCACCCCTAGGAAGCCTTCCCGCCCTTTGCGAACTTTATTGCTGTGTTCTTGTAACCTAACGTTGATACATCTACCAGTCGGTCCTATATAAGACCTACCACATTTCAGGGAAATCTTGTACACTATACCTTTCGAACAACCTGTAAACTTCTTCCTATGATTAATGCTGCAAATACTACGTTTCTTAGCCGCAGGATTGGTTCTGACGCAAAGCTGGGCCAGTTTTTTTGGAGCAGAGAAGACAACGTCGATACCTGCTCTTTGTCCTATTTTCTTAAGTTTGTGGGATATTCCATGGACATACGGGATAACAGCTGTTTTTTTACTTCGTTCATGTACCTGAGACTCAAAGCTGTGAGGATCGCTGCTAAACTTATTACGCAAGCTTTCCGAAACTGAGACCAGAAGGTTGCTCGGGTACCCTGCAGCCCTCAACCGAGCTACCTGTGCACTGAAACTGGGATCTATCAAATGATAACATGATTTCGTTAGTGCATTATGCAAGCAGGCCTGAACGATACCTCTCTTAACGATTTTTGAATGGGCAGATGCATACGATAACAGAGGCTTGTTAGCTCGCGGCTCGTACATCCAGCATACATGTTGCTCGGTAAAAGATAACTTCAAATCTAAAAACCTAAGAGACCGATTATCCTGAAGCTCATGAGTGATTGTGAGGGGAGATAAGCATTCTTCGAACAGGTCTAACACTTGGCGAACAGAGGCGGCTTCAAAGCTCTCCTCACAATTAAACAAAACCAAAAAATCATCGACGTAGCGAAAGGCTTTTTTGATTTTTGTATTGCCCATCCGAGACATGACGTTCCTATCTAGGTAAGCCAAAAATAAATCGCTCAACAAGGGGGCGATGCATGACCCTATACATATCCCACTTTTTTGAAGGAAAACATTTCCATCCCATTCGGCAAAAGTTGAGCAAAGGTAAAGTTGAAGCAACTTGATAAAGTCTGAGACAGACACACCACATTCATTCTGGAACGCAATGTCACCAAAACGACTAATGGCTTCTTCGATAACAACCAGGAGCGCCTGATGCGGAATAGAATAGAACAAGTCTTTTATATCTATGGACATAGCCTTAAATGGGATATCAGCATGTTGTGACAGGTACAGGATCACATCGTTAGATCCTTTAACCAGAAACGGATCACTAACATCTAGCTTCTTCAAGTGACACTGAAGCCAACAGGAAAGAGTGTACTGCCACGTACCCTTTTCAGAAATGACTTTTCCGTGTCATCATTTCTGAAAAGGGTACGTGGCAGTACACTCTCATATATATCCCATTTAAGGCTATGTCCATAGATATAAAAGACTTGTTCTATTCTATTCCGCATCAGGCGCTCCTGGTTGTTATCGAAGAAGCCATTAGTCGTTTTGGTGACATTGCGTTCCAGAATGAATGTGGTGTGTCTGTCTCAGACTTTATCAAGTTGCTTCAACTTTACCTTTGCTCAACTTTTGCCGAATGGGATGGAAATGTTTTCCTTCAAAAAAGTGGGATATGTATAGGGTCATGCATCGCCCCCTTGTTGAGCGATTTATTTTTGGCTTACCTAGATAGGAACGTCATGTCTCGGATGGGCAATACAAAAATCAAAAAAGCCTTTCGCTACGTCGATGATTTTTTGGTTTTGTTTAATTGTGAGGAGAGCTTTGAAGCCGCCTCTGTTCGCCAAGTGTTAGACCTGTTCGAAGAATGCTTATCTCCCCTCACAATCACTCATGAGCTTCAGGATAATCGGTCTCTTAGGTTTTTAGATTTGAAGTTATCTTTTACCGAGCAACATGTATGCTGGATGTACGAGCCGCGAGCTAACAAGCCTCTGTTATCGTATGCATCTGCCCATTCAAAAATCGTTAAGAGAGGTATCGTTCAGGCCTGCTTGCATAATGCACTAACGAAATCATGTTATCATTTGATAGATCCCAGTTTCAGTGCACAGGTAGCTCGGTTGAGGGCTGCAGGGTACCCGAGCAACCTTCTGGTCTCAGTTTCGGAAAGCTTGCGTAATAAGTTTAGCAGCGATCCTCACAGCTTTGAGTCTCAGGTACATGAACGAAGTAAAAAAACAGCTGTTATCCCGTATGTCCATGGAATATCCCACAAACTTAAGAAAATAGGACAAAGAGCAGGTATCGACGTTGTCTTCTCTGCTCCAAAAAAACTGGCCCAGCTTTGCGTCAGAACCAATCCTGCGGCTAAGAAACGTAGTATTTGCAGCATTAATCATAGGAAGAAGTTTACAGGTTGTTCGAAAGGTATAGTGTACAAGATTTCCCTGAAATGTGGTAGGTCTTATATAGGACCGACTGGTAGATGTATCAACGTTAGGTTACAAGAACACAGCAATAAAGTTCGCAAAGGGCGGGAAGGCTTCCTAGGGGTGCACTGCGCACAGTGCGGCTGCGTCCCAATTTTTGAGGAGACGACCATCTTGGCTAGGCATCCCAATCAAACTACCAGAATTATCATCGAAGCAGCAGCGATTGCCGATGACGACTCGGTTAGTAAGCCATCTATCGCACTAACAGAAAAAGAACTGGGTTTCCTGAGATCGCACATGCGCTCTCGTTCATCTTAGGTAAAATTCTGAATGCATTCTCATGTCGGGTTGTTGCTTCTAGAGGGCGCTTTTGTCTTGGTGATTTAGGGTATATACGTTTGTTTCTGAAAAATAAAATATCAGTTGGCAGACAGCGCTTGTCCACGTCGTCCTTTTTGTCATCCGTCTATGTTTGCGCTGTAAGTGACGAGTTATATCATTATGGAGCCTGTTGACAAGGGAAAATGCTGCTGAGCCGCGTAAACACCAGCCTGGCAGCTATTAGCCATCCCGCTTCGCTGGCCTGAGGTGTCTCGAGAGCACAGCTTCGTATCTATCGTAAAATAAATTACACCCTCAAAATTTAGTAAAAGTGCAAGTTAGTTGAACTCGCACCTTTTCTGAGTGTAAGGGTGCGAGCTACACCTTTATTCACAATTAAATATGCGTTCTTTTTAATTATGTGCAAATTATTGCACACACACACACACACACACTGTATATATATATATATATATATATATATATATATATATATATATATGTGGGAAGTTATGTTTGTATGTGCACCGAATAACAGTTCCAGTGATGAACGGGTTTATATAACCCCGGTGCGCTATCAGGAAAGTAGAGGAATGAAATCCATGGTTCGACCGAAAACTGTCTGTTCGGGAAAACTCATGGCTGGAAATATCTAACGCAAAGAAATCGTTGCAATCAAAAGGAAATAAAGGAACCGTTTTGACCGGAAAGGCAAGCATCGACTGCAATAGTAAATTATTAAACAGCTATACGAAGTAAGAATTTCGGCTTTAGCGGCCGTAAAGATTTGTGAACATAGGCACACCATTTAAAATACCAAACATGGTGTCACGCGTGACCATGCGTGACAGCGGCTTTCCGCGGTCATCACTCGATGACCGCGGAAAGCCGCTGTTAAAACGCTCGCTTCAGGAAACGCGGCAGCCGCGGCGAGCGAAGTGACGTTTGTGCTGTATATCGCTTCAACGAAAAGTGAGCTCCAAGAACACACAGCACCCACAAAGCTGCGAGCCACCGAGGCACCTAGACTTTGCCCCCTAGAGTGGTGTCCTCCTAGGGAAATACAACTCTAGATACGGCCTGCGACAGCGTGAAGCCGCCACAGGCGCAGTTGCCGCCGGAGTAGAACGCGGCCCAATTTGCACCCACCTCCCTCTCCTTCCCCTTCCTCCAGTGCCTCGCAACATTGGATGCCCCACGGGCGACGGCTGCTGCCCGCTTACGTCTGTTCTTTCGCGGGCGAGATTGACCCGCGATCGTCTGCTTGTATCGTACACTTTCCCTTGCACATACAGCGGTGGGCACGGTGTGACGGTGCCATCTCCCTTAGACTTGCTACGGAACCTCCCGGCGACACCGACGGCGGAAATACGTTTGGAGTGTTCGTATGACATCTATCGCATAAAAGACGTTTTGGCGCCACTGTGGGAGCCTCGATCACAATGAAGGGAAAGAAATGAAGTTTAATTATATAGGTTTCATTATGTGACGTGAACATCGGGTCTGTGTCGGGGGCAGATTGCCTGAGTGGCGATTGAGCGTCTATGGCGTCGTCTAGAAATGAAGGGATTCAGCCTTGCGGTCTGGTTCTTTTCTTTGAAAATTATTTTCCCGCCATCCCTGTCGATGCCGTGGTGCGTGGACACTGGGTTTTCAACTAACGCGTTCGTTGCCAGGTACTTGATGTTGACCTCATAGTTGTTTTGGTATTAATCTTATCTGAAAGGGCCCGTTTCACCTATGTACACGTGTTCACAACCAGCGCAAGGAATCTTGTACAGCATAACCGGAAACTTCTCTTTCACGAGCTTCTCTTTGACCGTTAACCATTGTGTGTATGAGCTTGCGTGTGGTTCAACTGAACAGTACAAATTTAAGTACCAGACGTCGACTTGACGCACTGGCCTCTGTGCATCAAATGTTAAGTGTTAATATAGAAGTGGATTAGGGCGACCACAAGCCATGATATACATCATTTTCATAGGTTTAGCCACTGGGCGTATGCCTATTTATGGCGAATCCTCCAGAATGGTTATCTGCAATCGGGACACAAGAGGTGCAGATTACTTAAACGTCATAACCATTCTCCTCTCGACATGCATTATACATCACCTTCGTCATCGCGACATCAGTGCGACGTCTCGCTCTCGGCATAGGCCTTATTGGCAGTTTGAATTTCGGCATAGCTTGGGAGCGGTGCGGTGCATAAACACAGAAATTTCTAGAGAATAATGCGGTTACCTCTGCGGCGGATAAGCATATATACTGCATAAATACCATGTTGCAGAAGACGAAGGAAAGCAAAAGTTTACGCATCACGGTTAGTTAAAGAGTATTTATTAGCCGCTTTCAAAATGCTTCCTTTCACGTTTATTCGATCACGTGTGTTAGATTTGCATACTTATTATGCGACAAAAGGTACAGCTTGTACAGGAGGTATCTTAGCCTTTCATCATCGACCACTGCATGCTACGCTCGAGTATTGTTAAAAATGGATATAAAGGTCGTGATGAAAATTTGCCGGGATATGCGAACACGTGCCAAACTGCGCTTTAAAACCTTTTGATAAAGCCAGAGCTACGTAGCGTTAGGCACGCAAGCTAGAATGGAGGCGCATACGCAGTGCCACGTCTCGACACCAGGTGCCGATTTGGGAAGAGGGTTTAGTAATGCGTCATGGCACGCCCTCGTAGATTGCGTGAAGTCTGACCGCCCCTGCGCTGTCCTGTCCTGGGAAATAACCGGTTGCATTGACCGCACGGGACGGGCGACCATGGCCGGGAAAGAAACAGAAAGAAACCCAAATTTACGATGTCGAGTGGCAGTTGCAAAGTGGACCAGGGTACAAGCAGTGCAGCCACTGATCTAAACCATGGCAGGTGAGCTTCCATTGAACATTTACTTCGAATAATGTCAAAACTAAGAAGTTGTTGCATGCAGAGTGCCAACCATTTAGTTTCTTTTACGGTAAACATTTGTAGCCGAGCTCTCATGGGTTTTACTCACCGTGGCTGCTGCTGATGTGTTGATGAACACGGCTCACAAAAGAGATATTTGCAATGTCGAATTGGCTTGCAGGTAGCCCGAGCACATCGGCAGTTATGCCGGCTCTAGCGCCTGAGAAATTACTCAGTCAATGAACACGCCCTACCTAATATCCTCTACGCATCAAGCGCAGGCTCTTGATTGTCTTATTCTTTTCAAGAAACGAAGCTTTCTATGCCTTAGGGTTTCGTGCGCTTAGCCGGTTAATTTATTGACACGTATGGTTGGCCACTCTTGCACTTACGCCAATACTAAACCTACACTTCAGTTAATATTTGGGGGTTTACGCGTCGAAAGCACGATGTGATTATCAGGCTCGTTGTAGTGGGCGGCTTGGGATCACCTACACTTCAGTTAATATTTGGGGGTTTACGCGCCGAAAGCACGATGTGATATCAGGCTCGTCGTAGCGGGCGGCTTGGGATCACTTTCGACAACAAGGGGTTCTTAACATGAACCCCACGAAACACGGGTTTTATCAGTGCCCAATCGAAATGCGGGCGCAGCAGCTGGTTTTTGATCACGCCACCTTTGGCTTAGCAGCGCAGTGGCACATTCACGAAGCCGCCACGACGAGCAATATTAACTTTGTCTGAACGCGGAATAGTCGTGCAGTGAACTTGGCCAATCTCGGTTACAATGTAATCTACATGTCGTGTGGTTGGGGGTTCCGTGTCTTTCTGATTTTGTCGAGCAAGTGCATAATTGTTGCGCTGCTACAAGCTTTGCAGAATATGTCTTATAGCCCCGCCGTGAAAGCTTACCTTCATACAGGCTTCAAGAAGGTCGCTCATGCTCTATGCATATTTGCCTAAATACAAATGGCCCAGTCGTTATTTTCCACCTCATATATGCGCATCCACGCGAGCCGACAAATGTTCGCGCCCATAAGCGTCAATTCGCCTACGCTGATCTGGGTGCGACGTTAGATAAAAATTTATCCGTATTGGAAAAATGGCTCTCAGTTCGAGGTTATTCGATTACAAAAAGCGGCAAGATGGTCGTTCTAATATGTGATGACACATCAAATTGCACTGCATTCGAGGTATGCAGCGTCAAACTTGCGGTAAAAACGCACTGCTGTTAGATTTACTTTTCTTAGGAAGATTCTTCGACGATGAAGCACAAACATAACTGGGACGAAAATGTATTTCATCGATAATCCCGCGGATCAATATATTGGATCTAGTTACATCATGAAAGTTCGTTCGAAGTGGATACGCCTTGATAACGCACCGGATGCAATTTTTGCATTGCAATATGTGCCGTCAAGTATTAATTAATAATAATTAGAACTCTTTTTTAAATAGTCATAAATAAATTTTGATTACTTCTGCAGAGACAGAGAAAGGCCAAGGAAAGACGGGAAGGTTAATCAGATTATATTCGGCTGGCTACCCTGTGTCGATGGAGCGGCATAATGATGCCATAAGTGAGAGCGAGAAAAATAAAAAAAACACACACACATACATATGACACAGAATTGTTCCTTTAGGCACAGTAACGCAGTTTGAGAAGGCGTTCCTAATGTTACGCCGTGTCACCGTTCAATCTTACGTCACACAGTGTACAGTCACAATTTGTCGCAGTCCCATGTATTTTAAGCAACTTAGCAGCACCTTTACGGCGGATCGCAAGGATCTTGATTTAGCCCAGTTTCCAAGTATGTCTTCCATTAGTGGGCGCTTGTCCAGTTGGTGTAGGGTTGCTTAGGGGACTGATCTTGGGGGGTCGAAACGGGGGCTGTTCCAAAGGTGTGTGGTTGTGCCATTGATCCCACCGAAGTCACAGAGTGGGCTGTTGGCCATCGCCAAAAGAAAGGAGTACACCTTTCAAAATGCTACTCCAAGCCATAGACGGATTCGAAGGGTGCAGGTACGTCGTGGAAGGGCGGGCGGAATACGGAGCTGAAAATTAGGGTCCAGGGTATGAAGGCCTGCCCTTGGGAATTCCAATGAATTGCATTGAGCTAATGTTAATTCACGTGCATGTGCGGAACGTTTTTTGGCTGCGTCGGCTCTCGATGTCGGCTCGTGAAATTGACGCTTGCGTCTGGGAGTAAATCAGCTCAATGACTAAAGCTATTCTATGTGACATAAGTAATTGTTTTAAAACTCAGTCAGGTAAATGGGGGGCTTAGCAGTCTTAAGAGGCGCAGTTCGTGATCATTGCCCTTTTTACCAGTCTTCCTCTGAGCTTGCGGCAAACGTGTTCCCGTTAATGTCTAGCATAGGTTGGTCCGTCTACGACTACGCAGCGGGCGAAAGATTTCCTCTTCTGTATAAGCACAAATCAATTCTAGCTCTTTTTGCTTTGCAAGAAGAATGCCTGTGCAGTTTTCTTGGGCACCGAAGGAAAAGTTTATAGGCTGTGGCTTGTTCGATTGTTAAAGTTTGCTTAAAAGTGCAGTATCCGCACATTTGCTACGCCACGTGATGTTTATGGTTCAGCTACACTCGTGAAACAAAGGCTAAAGGTATGATTTGATGACGAATGTATGACGCCCATCGATGATACTTGCTTGAAAGTAGTACTGGCATGACATTTTTGAGTGGTTATTTCTTGCGCTAAATCAAATTGATGTTCCTCTAAATCCTAATAAAAATTATTACAAGCCTGTTCTTTAAGATTTTCTAGAATGTTTTTGAACGTTTCAATCTCTAGGACCTCAAAAGCAAGAAAAAAAAGATGAATCGTCTAAAAGATCTTGTCAGTACCCCGTTAGAGGTATAAATGTGTAGGCGCTTGTTTTAGACGCTTTGCTTCAAAACGATCTTTTTTCAACCTTATATATACAGGGAACTAAAAATACCGGAAGCACAGATGTTTACTACGGTTACTACGGTCACTAAGCTCGAGGACGAGGGATCGCATACCTTCAGCGTTGACAACTTTTCGACGGATGCTCAATGGAAAAACGCTCCTGCAATGAGCACACGTTCAAGACCTCCAGGTTGTCAAAATTAATCCGAAGCCCCCACTACGGCGTGACCCATGATCACGTCGTCGTTTTGGCTCGTAAACCCCTCAGTGATTTAATAAACGCAGACGCGAGAGGAATGAAACAGCTGGCGTTTCTTACGCGCGTGCTTTCTTGGTCATCAAAAGCCAAGTATCAGTTTCCTAGCAAAAAACTAGAAACCATCTCTTCCGGCTTGATGCAGTGCATGGATTTTTCTTGCTATCTTCAGCGGAGAGGAGATCGGGGAGCAAGCGGCAAGAAATGTCATTGTCAGTAGCAGCGTAACTGCTTTGATTCAACCGATTGATAATTGTTTTACCGAATTAGCGAAGCAAAAAGAAACACATTACCTGCTTCCCGAAGTCTACCGTTGCCGCTACATCTCTTTATTGAAAATCGCACTGATCTTGAGCACGCCATATTTCCAGAAATTTTTGCCAGGCTTCCAAAGAACACCGTGTACGTATTTTTTCGTGTTGAGTTTAGTGGCTCCCATTTTGCCGGGAGAGCACAATGCTGACATATTGCGGGAAAAGGAAAGTTGTAGAACTGGCTTTGGCTGTACTCCCCTGTTGTAATCGCACCGCTGGCACGAGTTGTTGGGGTCTCGGTGCTGACGCCCGTTATTGCCAATGGGTCGCAAGCCCCAAGGGTAGCGTTGGCCTGGCGGCCTGGGGCACTGGAAGCATCCGAAGGTCCCGGCAAAGCAAGAGAAGACTGGTAACAGAACAACTTGTTTATTCTAACATAGCAAAAGAGCGGCCGGTCAGGTCGACCGAAGTGGGGAGACGGGAGAGCACGTAACTCAACAGTACAAATCGAAGCCTCTCTCCTGGCGTCCGGGGGCAGCTGCTCTTATACTCTCGGCGTCGCGGTCCAAAAGGGAAGGTCACGGGATGAAGGTCACGGGATGAAGGTCACGGGACGGCGGAGCATCAGCCCACGACGGCGCGCACGGTCGAGCCGAGAGACCTGCTGAACCGAGTGCAGTGACGCATCGCCAACCCGCTCACACGACGGCGCGAACGGTTGAGCCGAGAGACCTCCAGGCTCCTCATTCGGGGAACTCCGCTCCCCGGCTGCCGCGCTTTGACAAGCGAGGGCACACACACACACGCACACACACGAAGACACGTGGCACTGAAACACGCCTGGACACGCTTGGCGGGTAGGCGTTGCGGCGGCGTCGAATGGGCCAAAATGTCCGCCGCTTTGAACAAAGCCCCGGCGTCCGTTGCATCCGCGCCGGCATTACCGCGCGTTGTAGGCGAAACGTAACAGACCGCCCCGCCGGGGGAAGGAGATCCCGATGGTCAGGGGACTGCATCCGCTGTCCGGAGGGATGTCGCTCGATGATGCTCATAACCGAAGTTGGGCGTCCTTTGGCGTTTCTTGAGCGCAGCGCACAGAGAGGGCCTCGTTCTCACGTTCAGGTGCACACAGGACACTGCAAAGTGACTTCGGGAGAGTTGACATTTTTGTTCTCGTTTCCGGCAAGCGTTAGAACTACGCCGAAAGTCAACCGCTCAGTCAGCAAGCACGGCACAACCCTCACTAAGCCCTGCCAGGCTCTTTCCCCTTTTATACTGCTGCCTAGTTCCTTACAGTAGTTTAGCAGCACTCAGAACGCGTCCACAAATCGGAAAATTGCACTAGAAAGCACATCATCACTTTGAAACACTACACAAAAGCAATAAGTTAAAAAAAATCCTGCCTCAGGAAGAAAAACATCAGTAACAAGCAATTTTGAGGCTGATTCCCACGTTAGGGGCTTCGACTTAAGCCATCGGCGTTACCGTTGAGACTCCCCTTTTTGTAACGCACCTCAAAGGAATATTGTTGCAAAGCGAGGCTCCAGCGCAGGAGGCGGCCATTTTTGGGAGAGATGGTCTGCAGCCATTGGAGAGGGCAGTGATCCGTTTCAATGATAAACCTCGAGCCGGCTAGGTAACATGACAATTTCTGAACGGCCCACACGATACACGCACACTCTTTCTCGGTGGCGCTATACGCCTGCTCACGACTGGTCAGCTTACGACTAGCATACAGGACGGGGTGTTCTACTTCTCCATTTTCCCGTTGGCACAGTACAACGCCCATGCCTCGCTCACTAGCATCACACTGAACAACGAACCCTTTTGTGTAGTCGGGCGATCGTAGCACAGGCTGGCTTGTTAGGGCGCTCTTTAGGGCGCTAAAAGCTCTTTCCTTCGTCTCATCCCAGACGACTGTTTGCGGCTCTGTCTTTCTTAGAGCATCCGTCAAGGGAGCCGCGATATCAGAGTACCTGGGGATGTACCTCTGATAGTAGCCGGCGACACCTAAGAACGACCGAATATCGGTCTTCGTGCGCGGTTGCGGGAAGTCTCGCACAGCGGCCACCTTTATTTCAGAGGGGCGGCGACGACCCCGACCAATCACGTGTCCGAGGTAGACAACCTCGGCCTGTGCTAACTGGCACTTGGGAGCTTTGACTGTCAAGCCCGCATCGCGCAGGCGGGTTAGCACTGCCCGCAAGTGGGCCATATGCTCAGGCCAGGATGCGGAGAATATCGCTACGTCGTCTAGATACGGTAAAGCGAATTCTTGCTGTCCCCGCAACACTTTATCCATGAGGCTTGAAAAGCAGTATGGCGCGTTCCTCAAACCAAAACTCAAAACTTTAGGACGGAATGTCCCCATTGGTGAAATGAACGCCGCATACCTACTAGCCTCTTCTGTAAGTGGAACCTGCCAATAACCCCTGACAAGATCTAGGGTGGAAATAAACCGAGCGCTACTCACTCTCTCAAGGCGCTCCTCGATGTTAGGGATCGGATAAATTTGATCCTTAGTGATGGAATTAAGCCTGCGGTAGTCGACGCAAGGACGAGGTTCCTTGCCCGGTACCTCAACTAAAATCAAAGGGGAGGTATAATCACTCTCACCCGCTTCAATAACACCGAGCTGTAGCATTTTCTTTACCTCAGCCTCCATAATATCGCTCTGGCGGGGTGACACCCGGTACGCCTTGGATCGTACTGGCTCTGGGGAGGTAAGTTCTATGTCATGAGTAAGGACAGAAGTCCTACCAGGCCTCTCAGAGAACAGACCTTGAAACTCTTGTAAGAGCTGGTGTAGTTCTGTTTTCTGCTCAGGCGACAGCGATGCTTTACTTATTAAGTCACTAATGACTTGATCGGTGTCTTTCCTGTTTGTCACTGAGCCTAGTCCCGGAAGCTCGACCGGAAGCTCTTCTAACTTTCCCGCATCGGGAATTTCCTCTCCAGTATCTGGTGCCTTTAACGCTACAGGCTCAATTTTATCCCGTTCGGGCGTGCTCTGAATACCAGCTTGCTGCGCCTCTGACCCTTCCTCATCATTCAACAACGTCGGCCCCGCAACTACCGCCTTTGCAGCGAGCTCCCGAACCTTCGATCTGGTTAAGGCCTGAACGCTAGCCTCACCAAACAAAAGCCCCTTCTCGCGCAGGAGGTGATCGGACCTGTTCGAAAATAGGTACGGGTACTGGGGGGGCAGCATAGATGACACTGCGGCCTCCGTCTCAAGTGCTCCGAAAGGTCCTTCAATAAGCACTTTTGCTACCGGCAGACACAGGCTATGAGCTTCCACTGCTTGCTTGATCCATGCGCACTCGCCCGTGAACATATCGGGTTCTACGTAAGAGGGGTGAACTACATCCATTGTAGCTGCGGAATCGCGAAGCACTCGGCACTCTTTCCCGTTCACGAGGAGGTCTCGCATGTAAGGCTCGAGAAGCTTCATGTTCTCGTCAGTGCTGCATATAGACAAAAACACAACTTGTGTTTTTGTTTCTGGACACTGCGCCGAAAAGTGACCCGGCTTCTGGCACGTATAACAAACGCGCGCTTGCCTCGTCTCGAACCGCTTTCTGCGTTCGGCTTCGGTTGCCGCCGTCTCCTTACGTTCGGTCGGACTGCTTTCACTCGCATCCGCACTACGTGTATCCCCCTTTGCTCTCATGGGTGTGAACTTCGGCCTCTCCAACTTGGAGCCAAATTCACCCTTTTGACCGTCCTTAGCTCCGCGAGCCCGACGCGTCAAAAACTCCTCGGCTAACTCAGCGGCTCTAGCCACCGTACTAACGTCTGGCCTATCCAAGACCCAGTACCGCACGTTCTCAGGTAACCGACTATAAAACTGTTCTAGCCCGAAACACTGCAGAACTTTCTCGTGGTCACCAAACGCTTTCTCTTCTTTGAGCCACTCCTGCATGTTTGACATAAGCCTGTACGCAAACTCTGTATGTGACTCACTTTTGCCTTTCTCATTTTCCCGAAACTTCCGACGGAACGCCTCCGCTGACAGCCGGTACTTTTTTAGCAGACTCGATTTCACTTTGTCGAAATCCTCTGCCTCCTCTCTCTCCAAGCGAGCGACTACGTCGGCCGCCTCGCCGGGTAGCAAAGTGAGCAAGCGCTGTGGCCACGTTTCCCGAGAGAACCCCTGCTTCTCGCACGTTCGCTCAAAGTTAACCAGGAACAAACCAATGTCCTCTCCAAGCTTAAACGGCCGCATCAGGTCAGTCATTTTGAACAATACTCGTTCTCCTGCACCGTGTGCCTGACTTCCATTACGAGCGCGTTCCATCTCTACCTCGAGACGCTTCATTTCCAAAGCGTGTTGACGGTCGCGCTCTTCTTTTTCTTTCTCTTTCTGTTCTTTACGTTCGCGCTCATCTTTCTCTTTCTGTTCTTTAAGTTCGCGCTCCTGTTTCTCTTTTTGCTCCTCCCTCTCTTCAATGGTCTCAAGGCATTCCGACAGCTCGTCATCCTCAGCTTCTAACTCAAGAATAGCCCTTAGCAGTTCTGGTTTTCTGAGTTTGTCTGAGACATCCAGACCCAACTCTCTCGCAAGCTCCAGCAATTTCGGTTTGCGCAACGACTTCAAATCCATGGCTGCTCTGAATGCTGCTTTCTCTACTGCCTACTATTGTCTTGCCGCAAACTAACCCGGCAGCAACGACAACCCCAATTACCAGCTCTGTTTCTAACACTAACAAAAGCCTGGCAAAACTCAGAAGAAGAAAGTCCCGCACTCACCAAACCTCGCAGCCAAGACTTCAGCGCAGTCGTTCCGCTGCAGGCAACCAGTCATCACACAGGGCTCGTTGCACTGCTCCCGGATGGTCGTTGAGCTGCTCAGCATACAGTCAACCGCATCTCTTCGCTGCTGGCCTCCGTTGTCGTGATCTCACCGCTGGCAACCAGATGTTGTAATCGCACCGCTGGCACGAGTTGTTGGGGTCTCGGTGCTGACGCCCGTTATTGCCAATGGGTCGCAAGCCCCAAGGGTAGCGTTGGCCTGGCGGCCTGGGGCACTGGAAGCATCCGAAGGTCCCGGCAAAGCAAGAGAAGACTGGTAACAGAACAACTTGTTTATTCTAACATAGCAAAAGAGCGGCCGGTCAGGTCGACCGAAGTGGGGAGACGGGAGAGCACGTAACTCAACTGTACAAATCGGAGCCTCTCTCCTGGCGTCCGGGGGCAGCTGCTCTTATACTCTCGGCGTCGCGGTCCAAAAGGGAAGGTCACGGGATGAAGGTCACGGGATGAAGGTCACGGGACGGCGGAGCATGAGCCCACGACGGCGCGCACGGTCGAGCCGAGAGACCTGCTGAACCGAGTGCAGTGACGCATCGCCAACCCGCTCACACGACGGCGCGAACGGTTGAGCCGAGAGACCTCCAGGCTCCTCATTCGGGGAACTCCGCTCCCCGGCTGCCGCGCTTTGACAAGCGAGGGCACACACACACACACGCACACACGAAGACACGTGGCACTGAAACACGCCTGGACACGCTTGGCGGGTAGGCGTTGCGGCGGCGTCGAATGGGCCAAAATGTCCGCCGCTTTGAACAAAGCCCCGGCGTCCGTTGCATCCGCGCCGGCATTACCGCGCGTTGTAGGCGAAACGTAACACCCCCTTCGCAGGTACAGAAACATGGGAAAGCACTGTGTTGAGAAACACACCCTCTTTTATGCTACTTTATGCCTTTTTCGGGCGACGTTTTCCGCCCCACTAACAACTAAAGGGTATCGCTCAACGCAAAGCGCGCCTGCATGCATGGGGACCTTCTCGAATATTATCGTTGACTCTGTCTGTAGTGTAAGGTTTCTGAGGTTGGGGGGGTAGGTGTGCGTGTGCGTGTGTGTGTATTCTAATTTCATGCGTGATACGAACTCTGGAAGGCACGCGAGCACCAACGATTTCGGTGGACCCTTGCGTGACTCATGCACATGCATAAATAGCCGACACGCTTGAACACGACACCAGACTTCGACGATCCATGCGTGTTCACGTCCCTAACCCATAATTGTGGGCACAGGTTCACATCATAAAGACTGTTTTGCGGCTGGTCGATGTGCGCTCGGGTCTCTTTCATCACCGTCAAGGCAAAACAACGATAAGGTAAATTACGGGGCTTTGCAATTTCTGCTGTCGTGCAGCACACACCTCTGGCTTTCTTTCGCCTCGTTGCTTCTTAGCATCGTCAAACCGCTCCATGGCTCCAAGCGAGAACGCGCTTTTGAAACTTTCTCTATTAAATTTCGGTGAACAAGGCGATTGTTCCTAGGCGCTAAACCCGTCATCGGAAAGCGTCGGCGTTGTAACATGAAAATGTCCTTTGCAAAGGTGGTAGCACTCGAGAGGAGTAGGTTTTTTTCTGCAACCAACTCCACCATCCAAAATTAGGGCTCATTACAGAAAAGTTTAACTAATGAAGTGCTCTCCCAATCTCTTCTCTCGCAGAGTTCGCGGAGAAACCAGGGAAGCAGCGCGGCACCTGCCTGACAACCAGGCTGCCAACAGAAACCAAGAGTGCCACGTGTGTCGGTTTGGTTTCACCGACACGGAGGCCTTTCAAAAGCACACCGCTGACCACTCGCTCGGAAAAAACCACAACTGCTCCGAGTGTGGTAAATTGTTTGTGAGCACAGAGACCCTCAGGAGGCATTTACTTTTGCACGGCGAAACATCTTTTGAGTGCGGCTTGTGCAAAAAAACATTTTATAGAAAAGATGGCCTCAAGAACCACATGCTTGTATGGCACATCGGTTCGCAGGACTGAGAAGCCGTCGAAGGGTCTCTTTAGCACGGCAGCACGCGCCACGAAATTGGTCGAGCACGCCGGGATGCACCATCGCCCGTGACGGTGGCATCGGCATCGCTACAGCCGGATATTCACCCTGGAGGAGTGACTTCTCTGGATGTCACCCTGACGCCAAGATCCGTCGTGTGCTTTCGCAGAAGAATTTGCGGTCTGGGCCTCAACTGTTCCAGCTGTGAGCTAACTTTTTGACAAACAAAACTGGGCTAACCTTATTCATTCTGACTACGGCTGACAAATGCCTGCCAATAAAGTTGTTACAGTGGTTATCTCGAGGAATACTGTGCGCCAGCGCTCAGGTTTTCTCAGAAGAGCGCACCCGTTCTTCGCCATCCTTTAGCCATAGTAAAAATAAATTTGCATGCCTCCTGGATTGAACAAAATAGTGAGATATGTTTCTTGGAAGAAATTGTAGTCAGGATACTTACAGCGGAGTTCTTAATAGTGAAGTTGAGTGATACGTGCCGCCCTAATATTCTCGAGCTTTGCTGGTAGCGTTATTAATACTTTTAGCACCCTGCATTGTACAAACAAAACTGCTAAAAATGGTACGCATTTGTTCGATGGTGGAAGCTCCAGACTCTGCCTGGAAAAACGTGATGCTCAAAGCGGAAGAACCGCTACTCTAGTTGGCTTAGCTCGTGCATGTAACTATTGATCAAATAAAACATTGCAGTGGGTAATGAATGGACATTAATGATGATGCTTTACTCGCATCCCCTTCATAACGGCGTGGAGACAGTCACCAAGCGTGCTTGATTTGATCAGGTGTACTGTACGTGCTTTCATTCAGGTGTTTTTGCGTAAATCTCGATAATCATTTTTTTTTCAAAGCATCTCCATCTGCCTTGTATCGCCACGTAGACATGCATTGAATCAGGTCGTATCAATTTCTTTCCTGCTTACACCAATACTCTTAACGTCTCTTGGTTATCAGGATCACAAACAGCAGCGGGGATAAAGGGCACCCCTGCCTCAGTCCCTTGTTGATATGAACTTTCTCCTCGCTCCTCATCCCTTCCCATTCAACGCAAACGGTATTTTCTAGGTAAACCTCTCTCAAAAGCTGTATACAATCGTTACCTAAGCCTTCCCCTTCCAGAATATCCCACAAAATGTTGCGGTCTACGTTGTCGTAGGCTCCTGTAATGTCTAAAAAGGCCACATACAACAGTCTGCTTTCTGCTTTTGATATTTCAATACACTGAGTATGAACAAACAAGTTATCATCCAAACGCCTACCTATTCTGAAGCCATTCTGAAGCTCTCCCAAAATGCCATTATTCTCTGTCCATGCTTGAAGCTTTAATTTGATTGCCTGCATTGCTAGCCTGCATATTACCGATGTAATGGTCAACGGTCTATACGAGCGAATTCTGTCCTTCTCCCCCTTACCTTTACAAATTAAATTCATTCTACTTTGTCGCCAACTGTCTGGTATTCGTCTATCTTTTAAAGTTTTTTCCACTGCTTTCACCAGAGCTTCCTTAATTTTTGGCCTAGTTCATTATTCAGCATAACGGGAACCTCGTCTAGCCCTGTGGCTGTGCGCTTAGGAATTTTCTCTTCCGCGTTCTTCCAGTTTAAATTTGTCAGCAGCAGCTCCTTTTCCACTTGGGTCTCTTTCATGCTCATGTTGTCTTCAAATACAACCTCGTCATTGCCTCGAAAAGGTTCGGCTGTTACTTTTTGGATGTAATTTATTGCCGCTTCCCCTTCCAGTCTGTTTTCAACTTCGTCTAGAATATGATGTTGTATTGCTGTTGACTTCCTGCCTAATAATTTTATGTGGCTCCAAAATATTCTAGGTGCGGCCTTCTTTTTGTCACGTATTTCTGATAACCAACGTTCACTTTCCCTTTTTAATTTTGCTTGCACCAGTATTCGAACCATAGACTTTTACTCCCGGTATATTTCCCATTTACTGCTTACTTCAGCCTGCAGCAACTGCGCCTTCTTTGCCTGTCTCTGCTCTTGAGATGATTTTCTTCGTTCGGCGATCGCTTCTCGTATCTCCTTGTTCAACCAGCTTTTCGGTTTCTCTTTTCCTTTCCAACGAACATATTGTTTCTCTTTCCGTATTTCTGTCGTTATTACAGTTAGAATCTCACCATATTCCCACTCTTTACTTGGCTATTTGCCAAGTTCTTCCTCAACTCTGGTGACTATATTTGCTATTTGTTCGGCGTTCCAATTCGGACTGGCCATTTTGCTCTCCTTGCTCTTTCCCAACTACATATTTCATTTTCAAAATGATGCGTTTATGGTCACTCCCTATGCAGGTAAACCCTTCCTCATCGATGACCATTTCTCTCAACTTATCATGAATTCCTTCTGTCATCAGACAGTAATCAATGGTCGATTGCCGGTTTCCCACTTCCCACGTGATCTCTCCTTCACACTTAGGCCCTGTATTCACGACAACGAGGTTATGTTGCTCACAAAGGTCTAGGATTGACTTCCAGTTATTGTCGGTATAGCCATCTAAATCCTGTATGTGGGCATTCATGTCACCTAATAGGACAATTTCAGCACCACTCCCGAAACCCTTAATATCAGCGCTTATGCATTCCACTAACTCTTTATTCTTCTCTGTGCAATTTTTTCCGGTCCACAAATACGTAACGCCCAGCCAAGTTTCTTCCCCACTCATTGTACCTGATAACCAAAGGTGCTCTTGAAATTGTGAATTTACTCTTTTCCATTTGGCTCCCTGATGGATGAGCATTCCGAGTCCCCCTCTATTTCTTTCCGACTTAGTTCTGTTGCACCCTTCCCAAACATAATTCTCAATACTGGCGGCCCTTCTGAGTCTCTAAGGTGCGTTTCTGTAACCGCATACACCCCTGTTTGTTCTCTATGTAACTGCTCCTCAATCTCTGCCCGCTTTTCCTTTCTTCTGCCGCCCTGCATGTTTATGTAGCCTATTGCATGGCGAGCTCTTTTTCTTGCTTTCCTCCTTTTTCTGTTATCGACGGCGATGCTCTTCTGATGTTCCCCTAGGGGACCTTCTTCATTACTATCTACTCTGACCTCCTGAACGCCCGCGGGCCCCCTAGAAAAGCAACAGCGCGACCACCAAGTCGCCAGCCCACTTCTCGTGCCAGCCTTTAATTGAAGTGGATCCCGTCCCTTTTAAAACCACCACAACTTCTCACTTCTCTGTTTACTTCGACAACCTCGAAGCCTATCTCGCGGCTCATTTTTCATATTGCCTCATTGGCAGTCACCACAGCTCTTTGTACGTGACTGTGACGTACAGGCACCTCCGGCACCCTGCACACCACGATCTGCTCCTGAGGGGATAGCTGGCGCAAATCGTCCACCCCCTTTGCCAAGCGCTGGGCTAGTACTGGCCCTTTCCTGTTTAGGACGTCATTTAGCCCACCCGCTGCTATGACAAGGTTGCGCACGTGGCGATATCCCGCGAGCTTTTCATTCGCTTGTTCCATGACAGAACCCAGCATACGCCCTGGAAATGTCCCTACCGCCACTCTTTTCTCGCCTTTCACCCTCTCCACAATTGGTTTTGAGCGCCCAGCCAGGTTTGAGTCGCCGGCGACAATCACCCTTTCACTCTCTCCTACCTCTCCCTCCTTCCCTTTGTCCTTTTCCGGTATGGCGGTTCGACGCCTTCAACTCGTCATTGATGTACTCGTCAATATACCTGGAATGAGACACACATATTGGCCTTTGACTTAGCTCCAAATTACGCCAGAATATATCCGAAGAATGTTTTCGGTAAACAGAATTTGGAACAAGGGAACTCCTGCTTCTTTAATGAAGGTTGTACCCGTGATGTATAATTTTGTCAAAATGATCACTTTCTGATCGGCCCAGGGCGAACGGCATAATCTTAAATTACGCAATTTTTTTAAATCTTGACATTAACCATGAAATATAAGAAAGCAATGGATGATGCTAGAACCAAGTTAAGACAGTGGTAAGCTACAAGATCCCGAGATTATTACGTACTGCCATCCCTCCGAGGTGTTCATCACGCGTCATGCTAGTCAACATATTGCGACACAACGGCCGCGCCATGAGCGACGTGCGTTCACAGCGCGCGAGAGCTTAAAATTATGCTTTAAGTAACGCAACGGTATGTTAGGTTTGGCTACGTTATAGTAGCTCTCGTACAGGGGCGTTGCCAGTCGGCCGAATCGGTCGCCCAGCCACGTCCGGAATAGCTCTGCTAGACTGCGACTATGCATCTTAAGATTGGTGGGCGGTAACTGTCTTCGCCATTTAACGATTACGTTCGCACGCTCTGCCAACGCGGCCATTCGCAGTTGC
Source organism: Dermacentor andersoni (assembly GCF_023375885.2). Taxonomy (NCBI): domain Eukaryota; kingdom Metazoa; phylum Arthropoda; class Arachnida; order Ixodida; family Ixodidae; genus Dermacentor; species Dermacentor andersoni. Next base: position 1,373,932 of record NW_027314755.1, read on the forward strand.
GCCAAACTGACGCGGCCGTCGCGGCGTCCCGGTTGTACTTTCCTATTTACCCGAACATGCCGTATAAATGAATACAGTCTTCACTTCAAAGAAAAAGGGCGTTTCTCTTCAAGCGTACCTTTTGTATTTCGTGAAAAACAAGTAACAGCAAAAATTTCACAAGAAGTGAGCCCACTTGGTCACATATCTCTTGCGTTTTGAGCTAATTCTACTACTTGTGCGATATTTGGTGAGGCTCCTGCACTATGCTAACTCGACCGCCAAAGGAAGTGCGACGTACTGTTCTATTTATTTATGTCCTTGTGTTTCACTTCTCAAAATGTCGATCTCGCGATGATGGCCTCTGGGAGGGATCGCGGTATTAATCTTCACCACCTGGGTTTCTCATGCTGCCTGTAAGTTGTCCTCGAAAACGCCAACTCCAATGCGGAAACAAAAGTATAGTTGTTCAAGTCTGTATTCCAGGTTGTTTCTGCGGCTGACAATATGCAACAAGAATTTCACGAACGGGAATACTCACGTAAGGTAATCGTCGGAAGTTCCTAAGGCATCCTCACCGTATTCACGGCTTGTACCCGGGGTTGCTTCGTCGATGAAGGTTAATGCGGAAGGCGTGTGTCCACCGCTCCTTTGTTCAGTCATGCCTGATGTTCGCGCTCTGGAGTACTCGCGCTTTCTGAGACAGAACGTTGCTGAATGATCCCGCATGCGCAGTTTGTGCTAAGCATGAAATAGAAGCAAGAAAAGATCGGGCATTTGGGCTACTCGAATGAAGGCGCAAAGCCTATCTGCCAAAAAGAGACGATAGAGGGCGCCACTATGTTGACGCTAAAGTGCTAATATTCGAACACAGAAGAGGCGCCGCAGTGATCCGTGATGTACTGACACAAAACCGTCAAAGAAAGTTTAAGTAAAGTCCTCGCCCAGCCAAAAGACGTAGACACGAACATGTGTTTATTATTGTTTGTTTTTCTTTGAGGAGTAGTACTCAGGCTACTCGGGAGCTATTGCCAGTCGTGACGCATTTAGTGAATACACAATGAACAAAAGGCGACCCAACGTTTATACGAGGGTGAATCAGAAAGTCTTTTCCCGTATATATTTAGGCCGAATCACGCCTGTAAATGCGAAGTCAACATGTCCATTCCCAGCGGCGGACCTTTTTTGTACCGGCCCATGGGAATACACAAGAAGAAATATACACCATATAACTTCTTTCTCTACACCGTCTCTAGGCTTTCTACATCTTGTGGACTTTCGCCTATAGAAAGTCTATAGACAAATGATAGACAAAAATTAATAGAGACTGTATCGACTTTCGTCTATAGCTAGTCTATAGAGGGGAAGTAGACAAAAAAGAAACGAACACCTTATCGGCTTTTTTTCTATAGACCGTCTATAGACTTCGAATAGACAAAAAGAAGTAGAAACTTTATCGACTTTCTTCTATAGACATTCTATAGACATTGTATCAACAAAAGTACAAATCTATAGAAAGGCAAGGTCTTCTATAAAAAGTCTATAGACTTTCTGTAGACAGTCTAAAGTAATTTTTTGTAAGGGTGCACTCTGTGTTTGAGTATTTCTAAGTGTGTGGGCCAATGAAAAATTGGCCACGTGCCGTACATCAGGCACGTGGTAAAGAACTCAATATGGGCATAATTATTCTGCAGTCCCACACTACGCTATGTTTCATAACTAAATCTAGGTTTGGGCATGCAGAATCAAGGAATTCAATTTAATTCCTCACGTGTCCAGAATTACCAATCTACGCGGCAACATTTGTGCGCTGGTGTGCGAGCCACGGATTTAGGGCGAACATAATTCTTAATGAACTCTGACGATGTATTGCTTTTTGGAATTTTGAAATAAAACAAAAGACAGAGTTATCACGTTTGTATACATGATGATGATGAATGTGGTGTTTTCGGGTGCAAGGAGCAAGTGTGGCCATAAAGCGCCATGAATAAGACATCCTTTCTTTATTCATTTCTTTCTTGATTCATTTAACAAATGGATTCCTAACAGAAAACCTTTGGGCGACGCGACAAAAGGCAGGGAACGTGCCTGATTGGATCGCGCCGCCCTGATCTGTTTACATGCGAAATAAGCAGACTTGTAATAAGAGGTGGCGCTAAAGGAAATCGTACAATTGATTGACAACCTGATAAAGTGTTCAGAATTATTCAAGAAGTTGCTGCACTTTCTGCGACGAAAGAGACGTTTGCTGATCAGGAAATATGTGTCTATGGGGAAAGAAAACAAAATATCAACAGCCCACACGCCAAAACAGAAACACAAGCAAAAATGCATTAACATAACACGCTTCCTTCGGCACTGAATATTAATTACATTCATTGTCTATTCAAAAACCAGTGAATCCGCCACTAGAATAAGCTACTAGAAACTCGTTAATTTCTTTAAATTCCATCAGTAATAGAAGCGCCATCGCACTGGAGCTTGCAAGTCGGTGCTACGTGCCAATATGTGGCAACTAACGCATACCGCTGATGAGCGAGTACAAACGGCACACAAGTGAGCTTGACATTGCAATGCCCACCGACTGCTCAACACCACCTTTTGGGCCTCCTCTCCAGCTATCATGTGGTTGGGCGTCATTCGACAAAAGGGTACACTTGTAAAATCGGCTCAAAGAGGCGGCAGTACAACAGGCATGGTGTTTGAGGGTGAAAGCTAGCACACCGTTCTCGGCTTCCATCATCGTTATTTCTTTTATCAACCTTTGTGGCAAGGATGACAAAGGAGGCGGAGCATTAATCACTCCTTTGTGTCTAGGTTTACGCTGCACGTCACACGAGGTTAGCTTTCTGTTCCCCCTTCCGTGTTTCTGGTCCTAATATCAGTGCTCACAAGGTGTCAAATGCCCGACAACAAAAATGCGCATTCTGACGGAAAGTATGTCTCCCCCTCCCATCTGTTTCTGCCAACGTTTCCCTCTGCCGCAGATAGAATAGATAAACATTGGCTGCAGACTTAAGGTACGTCCTCACTTGTGGAAATAAGCGCGCGCAAGCAAAGCCACCTGGCGCAAGGCAGCGCACTTAAAAACGCGCCCCGCGTTCCGCAGGCCCCACCACAGCGCGTTCGCGGTCGCCGAAAGCGGCGGGAGCGCGAGAGTTCTCTCCCTCTCTCGAGATGCCTCGGGAGCCACCGAGAATTCCCGCCTGTTTCAGTCGTTGTTGCCAGCGACAGCATTGATCTCACCGCCCTCGTAACACCTTCAGCGCCTGTGATTGGCTCACTCGGGTTAGTGGAAATGTGGCGCCGCGAAGAACTGGGCTTGGGACCCATCCTTTGGGACCGACCCAGCCCTGCAGCAAGGCATTTTGTAGAGCGCTATATAACCCTTTACCTGGCAGCTCAACATTGTTGGCCTAGCAAAATATCTTGGAAAAAATAAGCAATTCAAGTATTCGTGCGTGCCATTAAATTTACGTGTATTTATACACCAGCTAAACAATGCTCTTCAGAAAAAACTTGCAGTTTCGCTGGGTAAGCAAAGCATCAATTGCATAGCAAATTAGTCGACAGCTATGCGAAGAAAGGATAGCAGTTTTATCGCCCGCTTAAACTTGGAAACATTTGTTTACTAACATAACCAGCATGGCGTCAGCGCGCACATGCAAACACGAACATGTCACACACGACTACCGCGGACACCCGCAGTGAAAACGCTGGCGTGAAGAAGTGTGGCAGCAGAAGCGAGTGCAGTGACCTTCGTGCTCTGTATCACTTCAATGCAAAATGAGCGTAGAGAACACTGCACGCACAAAGGTATGAGCTTTCTGCAGATTGCATTCGGGATATGGTGCACGCAACCGTGCGCGGACGTGCAAAGTAAGCACTTGCTGGTGGATTCGAAGCCGCCCCCTTCCCTCATGCGTGTCTGGTATACCGACATGATCCATACGTACGTGCTCGTGTAAATGCTACTTTTTGCATAATATTCTCAATATTTTCAGGCTGATCTAAAAGGAGGTAGCAATTTGGCAGAGACTTCAGGTTTGGTACTTCTTTTCGCCCAGATTTACTATTACGCGTCTAGAGATAAAATCGTTACGATGTCATACCTTAGTGCTCGATTAAGCTACGTAGAGGATAGCGAAACGTATTTTGCAAAGAAAGAAAGAAGGCTAGCATTTTACAATAGCAAAAGAAGCAGAAGTCCCTACAAACACATACGCTGCGGATATTTTACGTAAATACTATTTGATCACCATTTGCATTTGCCCAGTACCCTTTGGGAATGAAAAACAAAGTTATGTAAAGAAGTAGCAAGGGTTAGCTTTTCTAAAGACTGCCTGGCTTCATTGGGCGTGAAACGGCGTGAGCGTTATACCAAATCAAATGAAAAGGCGTGAGCGATATAGGCTCGCGCCTTTTCAATACCACATTTGACTCACGTGCAAACATGTGTAAAGTTTAGCAAACAATATAATGCTCAGTGCGAGCTTGTTGGCTAATTTAGCACTGCTTCACCCAAAGTAGATGATAACGCCGAAAGTGATCGTCGGAGAATACGTCCCCACTACGGGAAAGCAGACGTTTCTGCTATACTCTTTGACATGGACTACTTACAAAAAAAAAATAACTAAACTTAATGTTGGGTGCAGCAAAGCTATCCGTAAGTGAACAGGACGATAACTATCTGTATGCTATAACTGTCTCCAAGCTCCCAAAAGGCCAGATTTTTGGTCCCTTTCTTTAGAGGAACAAGTTTCAGGGAGCATAGCGGACTATTAATTCTAAAGCAATATAAGCCTAATTACGCAAAAATCCGTCGTGTTCTGGGCCGTGACCTGATCATGTTATCAGAAATGGACGACAGCGCAGAAAGAAAAACACCGAAATATTGCTTGGATTGGCGTCAACTTTCTAAGGTAGATAGTCTACAAAATTTAGATTATTCCTGTTATAATAGAATTAGGTAAAATTTGGTATGGGTGAGAAACGAACCGCACCTGTGATGTGAGACAAGCACACTTTCCCGACGCAACACGGTTGACTGAAGGTTCGCCTAGTAAGTGCGTCATTGCGCACGTCACATCGCTGTCCTCTACGTGACGGCGGAGCCAACGAGGAGGAGGTGGCGCCGCGTCAGGAGTGTATAAAATGAGCGTGGAAAACACAAATAATTATAGTCCAGTTAAACGCTGCTGAGCGTCCTTCAATGTATGAGCTCCTCACGGGTAAGCCAGCGCGTTCTTGCCCCTACCAAGGTGTAGTTAGAACATGGACGAGAGCTAGCTCAAACCAGGAACGCGCGAAAAAAAAAAACTATCACCAATGGGACTCATGTGATTCTGTATTCTCACCCATAGAAATTCTGAAGTGCCTCCACTGAATTTTCTGACAAGAAAGCGTACATGCCCCGTCTGTCAAAGCGACGAAATTACGTTTGTCGCTGCAAGGGAAGCGACCGCCGGAGGAGGAAGGCGCCTGGAAGTGGAGAAGGGATTCGCTCCGTCCGCACCGACGCCGCGGAGTTCGCTGTGCGTGCTCGCTGCTTCCAGTCGCTTGCGCGTCTAGTGTTCTTATACATCGACTATCGGCACTGAAACACAATTGGCTGTATTTCGGCATTATTTTGGGGCGCGACCTGCAGTGACCTGTGCTACTGCGCATGACCTGAACCCTGTGTGTTCTGAGTAACTCTGGTGCTTGTCATCTGCAACTTTATTTCCTCTTGCCTCCTTTCCTTCTCCTCTTCCACTTCCAAGTATCTGTCCCTTCTTTCTAAGAGTGGGCAGCTGGTGCGCCCCTTCCGGCGGCAGTCGCTAGCCCACCCCTCGCTTTCCGTTTTCTATGTCTATTGTGTATATATTTTCCAAACAAGTAATAATAATAATAATAATAATAATAATAATAATAATAATAATAATAATAATAGAGTGCTAAGGAAAGATTCCCACATTCTTCCTTCATGACAGCTAGGGATATGAGAAGCTCTCAGATGCTGTCGATGAGACGCTGTGCCTCAGGTCGAAGGCGCGGACGCTGTCCTTTAGGATGATTGTGTCTCCGGAACTGCATCACATTCATTTATCGATACATCAAGCTACTTGTATTCTCTTGGCCGAAGTATTTCCTGGCACTATAATAACACTGTCCGTTGACTGTTTTCATTTATTACCATAAAACCTGATTTTTGGAAGCTAAATTTTAATCTTGAATTCTCACCTTCGTTTTGACAGATGTCAACCCGACGTAGCATATGATTTTGCTTGCTAGGAAGCAACACAATGTCTCCCGCAAAGAATAAAGCTGGTACCTGCTGCTCAACTATTGTTCCTGCTTGTTTGCATGAGTCGCTAATACCGAGAGTGATTCTTTCTAGCGTCCCTTGCATCCTTACCATGTACACCAAGAACAGCAGTGGTGATGGAGGGCGCCCCTGTCTAAGTCCCTTGGTGATATCAACTTCCGGCTTGCTTCTCATCGCTTACAATTCAGAGCAAACTGTATTTTCTCGGTGAATCTCTCTCAAAAGCTGTATACAGTCGTTGCCTACACATCCTCCTTCCAAAATATTATACAGAATGTGGCGGTCTACGTTGTCATACGCTCCGGCCATGTAGAAAAGAGCCGCATGTAACGGTCCTCTTTGTAACCTCGATATTTCAATACATCGATGCAGAACGCCATTCAATTTTGAAGCCATCCTGTAGTTCTTCCAATAAGCCATTTTGTTCTGCCCATGCTTGCATTTTTTATTTACTCGCCTTCGTTGCCAACCTGTACACTACTGATGTAGTGGTCAACGGTCTGTATCGGTAATTCTTGTTTCGACCTTACCTCTATAGATTAACTTCATTCTCCTTCGTAGGAAACAGTCAGGTATTCCCCTACGATGTAAGTGTACTGAAGGCACTGGGCAGTGGGCATGATGCTGGTGTGCTGGGGCAAGAGAAGACGACGAGAAGTGCTTGCTTCCCCGTTACGATACAGCGCCGACCTGTTTACGCCTAGCGCTACAACCTATATCTAGTTACTCTTCTGCTAGGCGAACACCCCCATTGCATTTGGTGGAGGTGCTGGGTTTCTCTTCGACATCCTGGAACTCCGCAGCCGAACGCTACCACCAGCTGTTGCAATGGATGAACCGGGACCGTCCCAGGCTGCTTCTCCCGTGCCCCCTGCCATCGTCTGTTCTGGCGTCATCCGGCAGCGCGATCCGGCTATATTTAGCGGCACAGACGACCACGACGTGGAAGACTGGCTGGCCGAATATGACCGTGTAAGCGCCTATAATAAGTGGGACGACCGCGCCAAGCTCACAAATGTCATCTTTTACATGACTGACGTGGCAAACCTATGGTTCCGCAATCATGAAGCCGATTTTACCACCTGGTCGGCTTTCACGGCAACTTTGGCAGAGGTCTTCGGCCGTCCCGCCGTTCGCCGGCTTCGCGCTGAGCAGCGCTTGCGTGGTCGTGTTCAACGCCAGGAGGAGACCTTCACTAGTTATATTGAAGACGTGCTCTCGCTATGCAAGCGCGTCAACTCATCTATGGACGAAGCTGATAAGATTAAGCACGTCATGAAAGGCATCGATGACCAAGCCTTCCAGATGCTCGTCGCGAAGAGTCCGCGGACGATTGCCGAGGTCGTACAGCTCTGTCAGCACTACGACGAGCTGCGCAAGCAGCGTGCATCAACGCGCGCTGCTCAGCAGGACACCACGGATCTATCTACGTTGGATTTCGGCCGCGACGCTGCCGATATCTCTGCCTTAATGCCGGAGATAAAGCAGTTCATCCGTCAGGAAGTGGCACGCCAACTCTCTCTGGCGAACAGCACACCCGAGCCGTCGACAACCTTGGCTCCCTCGCTTCGCCACGTCATTCAGACCCAAGTTGCCGCGGCGCTGCCATCTGCCCCTCCTCCGCAGCCTGCAGCTGGACCGCTCACTTACGCAGACGTTGTTGCCCGGCCTTACGCTCCTCCGGCTCCTGATGCCTACCGGGCCACTGGCACCTTCCATGTGCCGCCGCCACCTTCACGCCCGATGGTCGTCCCTTACTCGGCCGCTGGAGCCCCTGTCGTCAACCCGTGGCGTACATCTGACAACCGGCCAATATGCTATTTCTGCCATTTTCCGGGCCACGTAGCACGATTCTGCCGCCGTCGCAGCCCCCGTTTACCTGCCAGTGGGGGTGCCTCAAGCTACAGGCCTGCTCGACTTCCGCGTCAGGACCCATCTAGCCTTCCTCCGGACTCATCTTACAGTCGCCTCCTTTTCGATGCACGCCGGTCACCTTCCCCACGTCGCCGATCCATTTCCCCAATGGTTCGCCGACCCAGCCCAGCCCGTGAGGAAAACTAACAGTCGCAGTTCCAGAGGCAAGAACTGCGTTTACGTCGAACATTTCAAGGCCTCATTCTAACCCGGTGAACGAAATTGAACTGTCCGTAGACGGCGTCACCGTACACGCTCTTATCGACACCGGAGCCGCCGTTTCTATTATTAGTGAGAAGCTTTGCCGCAATTTGAACAAAGTGACCATTCCCCTTACCTCTCTTTCTCTGCGTACGGCAACCTCGCATCGCATTCAGCCTTCAGCGTCGTGCACAGCCCGGGTTGTCATTCAAAGCGTTATGTATGTTATAGAATTTGTCGTCCTACCTCGTTCCTCACACGACGTTATTCTTGGATGGAATTTCTTATCTGTCAATCAAGCTCTTATCGACTGCGCTCGTGCCGAACTTACGTTAACCGTGCCGTGCTGCGACCATGACGACCATTCTTCTCCTAAAGTTGTTGCCGCCTCTGACATCGATATCGCACCTTTCTCCGCCGCTCTGATTCCTGTGTCATGTAACTCTGCTGCGAACTCATCTGTTCTGTTTGCACCGTCGGCCACTTGTGCGCGCCGCCGGAACTTTCTACTTCCGTTTGCTGTCGTCAATTTTTGCGACGGTTCTGCTGCCCTTTACGTGTGCAATCCGTCCGCCTGCCCATCATCCCTACTCCGCGGCGAGTGCCTGGGTACCGCTGAAGCTTTCGATAGCGTTCTCCCGGCCACCATGTTTGGCGACACGGCATCACTTCCGATTTGTTCGGTCACTAATCCTGCCGCGACTGATACCCCTGTAGACGTCTTCGCTCGCGCCGTCGACGCAGAACTCACACCTGCGCAGCAAACAGAAACCATCAAACTCCTCCAACGTTTTCGTTCCTCATTTGACATTGACCAACCATCCTTGGGTCGAGCGTCCGCAGTCGTTCACCGTATCGACACCGGTCAGCAAACACCATTGCGCCAGCGTCCCTATCGTGTGTCGGCTGCTGAACGCCGTATCATCGACCAGCACGTTGACGACATGCTGGAGCGTGGCATCATCCAGCCCTCTAACAGTCCCTGCGCATCTCCGGTTGTCCTCGTTAAAAAAAAAAAGATGGCTCCATTCGGTTCTGCGTCGACTATCGCCGCCTTAACCGAATAACGCGCAAAGATGTCTATCCTCTGCCGCGCATCGACGATGCCTTGGACTGTCTGCAGGGAGCGGAATTCTTTTCGTCGCTCGATTTGCGCTCCGGGTACTGGCAAGTGCCAATGGCAGAGGCCGATCGTCAAAAGACAGCCTTCGTAACGCCTGATGGGCTATATGAACTCACTGTCATGCCGTTCGGCCTCTGCAACGCGCCTGCCACTTTCGAGCGAATGATGGACACCATTCTTCGAGGGCTGAAGTGGAAAACGTGCCTCTGTTATTTAGATGATATTGTGGTTTTTTCCACCGACTTTGCGTCGCACCTCAACCGCCTCGAGCAGGTACTTGCGTGCCTCTCCACTGCAGGACTGCAACTAAATTTGAAGAAATGCCACTTCGGCGCTCGTACACTTACTATTCTAGGCCATGTAGTTTCAAAAGACGGTATCCTTCCGGACCCCACAAAACTTAGCGCCGTATCCGAGTTCCCTAAACCAACCACCATGAAAGAGCTTCGCAGCTTCATCGGCCTGTGCTCCTATTTCCGACGCTTTGTCCGTAACTTTGCCTCTGTAATTGCCCCCTTGACGCAGCTTCTCACCGGCCGTTCTGACCTATCAGCCTGGTCCTCGGCGTGCGACGACGCATTCCAAGAACTGCGACGCGTTCTGGCCTCGCCTCCAGTACTGCGACACTTCGATCCCTCTGCTCCAACTGAGATCCATACGGACGCTAGTGGTGTCGGGCTCGGCGCTGTTCTTGCACAACGCAAGGATGGCTTCGAAGAGTACGTCGTCGCGTATGCCAGCCGCACCCTTACCAAAGCCGAGGCGAAATACTCAGTTACTGAGAAGGAATGTCTGGCCATCATTTGGGCTATCGGCAAATTTCGTCCTTATGTGTACGGGCGTCCATTTGACATCGTGACCGACCATCATGCCCTATGCTGGTTATCTTCACTAAAAGATCCAACTGGTCGGCTTGCCCGTTGGGCATTGCGCCTACAAGAGTACGACATCCGCGTTGTTTATCGCTCAGGCCGAAAGCATTCAGACGCAGACGCTCTATCCCGGTCACCCCTGCCCTCTGGCCCTGTCCACTCGTCTATTTCTACCTGCGGTGCCTTCGCCCTCAACATTTCCGACATGCCATCAGAGCAGCGCAAAGACCCATGGATCTCTTCGCTTATTGACTTCCTGTCCAGCCAGTCGCCAGCACCGATCTGTCGGACGCTTCGTCGCCAAGCCACGCACTTCATCATTCGGGATAACCTGCTGTACCGCCGCAACTACAATTCCAGCGGCCGTAAGTGGTTGCTTGTTATACCCCGACACCTCTGCTCCGACATCTGCGCCACGTTCCACGACGACCCACAATGCGGCCACGCTGGTGTATTAAAGACATACTCTCGCCTGCAGCTTCGGTACTACTGGCGCGGTATGTACCGTTTCGTTCGCCAGTATGTCCGGTCATGCCACATATACCAACGACGCAAGACGCCACCTCAACATGCCACCGGCCCCTTGCAACCTTTACCATGCCCCGCGCGCGCGTTCGACCGCGTCGGCATTGACCTATACGGTCCGCTTCCCAACACTCCAAGCGGCAACCGCTGGGTTATTGTTGCTATCGACCACCTCACGCGGTACGCTGAAACTTTAGCCTTAGCATCTGCCACAGCAAAAGACGTCGCCAGTTTTATCCTTCAAAATCTGATTTTACGCCATGGAGCACCTCGAGAATTACTGAGCGACCGCGGTCGCGTTTTCCTCTCTGACGTCCTTTCAGCATTGCTAAAGGAGTGTCGCATCATTCACCGCACTACCACAGCATATCATCCTCAAACTAATGGAATGACCGAATGTTTCAACCGCACCCTTGGTGACATGATGGCCATGTATGCTTCATCTGACCACTCGAATTGGGATCGCATTCTACCTTTCGTCACCTACGCTTACAATACCGCCACGCAAAGCACCACTGGGTTCTCCCCTTTCTTTCTCCTTTACGGACACGAACCTTCATGCACTATGGACACGATTCTACCTTACCGGCCAGATGCTTCGGAGTGTACGACTGTTTCTAGAGCGGCTGCTTACGCCGAAGAATGTCGCCAGCTCGCTCGTTCGTTCACATCCCAGGACCAGTGGCGCCAAAAGCTTCGCCACGATTCATCCACTACGGCTCCGTGCTTTGCGCCTGGCTCGCTGGTCTGGTTGTGGGTGCCCTCTACTCCTCCAGGCCTTTCCTCCAAGCTGCTCTCCAAGTACCATGGTCCTTATCGGGTACTCAAACAAACATCTGCGGTCAACTACCTCATCGAGCCACTCGAAACGCCTTCCGACCAGCGTCGTCGGGGCCAGGAAATTGTCCACCTCTCCCGGCTCAAGCAGTGCCATGACCCCCTGTGTTCTCCTGTCCTTAAGTCGCCAGGATGGCTACTCTTTCGCTGGGGAGTGATTGTACTGAAGGCACTGGGCAGTGGGCATGATGCTGGTGTGCTGGGGCAAGAGAAGACGACGAGAAGTGCTTGCTTCCCCGTTACGATACAGCGCCGACCTGTTTACGCCTAGCGCTACAACCTATATCTAGTTACTCTTCTGCTAGGCGAACACCCCCATTGCATTAGCTTCGTTTTCTACCGCTTTCCACAGAGCTTCCTTCCTTTTTGGTCCCAGATTATTATTCAGCCTAACTGGAAGCTCGTCTAAACTTGTGGATGTGCGTTCAGGAGTTTTCTTTCGGCATTCTTCCAGTTTAAATTTCTCAACACCAGCTGCTTTCCTGTTTTGTTCTCGCTCATTCTCTTACGTCCTCACAAGCTACATCGCCATTGCCTTGAAATGATTCGGCTGTTCTCTTTCAAATTAAATTTAACTCGACATCCCCTTCCAGTTTGCTGCCGTGCTCGTCTAAATAATGTACTGCACCCAACTTTCTCACCAGTAAGTTAATGTGATTCCAAAATATCCAAGTTGCCGCATTCTATTCCTAGCGCATTTCTCAAAACCAACTTTCACTTTACCCTTATTTTTGCTTGAAACAGTGTCCAAATCATAGTTTTTTTCCACCGGTATATTTCTCATTTACTGTCTGTTTCATCCTGCGGCAACTGTGCATCTTTTGCCTCCCTATGCCCTCGAGATCCTTTCTATTGTTCGTAGATCGCTTCCCGAATTTTGATGTACCACTGACTTTTCGCTTTCCTTTTTCCTTTCCAGCAAGAATGTTGCCGTCTCTTTCCTCATTTCTCTCGTCATTAGACTTGAAAGCTAACTGTATTGCTACTCATTGCTTGTTCCATGTGGCAAGTTTTCCTCGACTATTGACACAACATTTGTTAGTTCAGTGATCACACTTGGACTGGAAATTCTTCGTTGCTTGCTCTCTTTCCCAACAACATATCCAATATTCACAATTATGCTTTTTTGTCTAATCCCTATACTGCTACAACCTTCCTCCTCAATGATAATATCTCTCAACGTATCACAACCTGCTCCATCACCAGAGGGTAATCGATGGTGAATTGCCTAAATCTGCCTTCTCGCGTGATCTGGCCATCCCATTTAGGCTACGTATTCATGATAACGAGCTTACGTTGCTCACATAAACCTAGCATAAAATTCACGTTGTTGTCGTTATAACCGTCTAGATGCAGCATGTGAGCATTAATGCCAACCAACAGGATAACTCCAGTATCATTCCTGAAACTCCTAATATCACCACTCAGGCATCGCACTAACTGCTGATTCTAGTCTTGGAAATTTCTACGCGTCCATAAATACGTCAAGGCTACATAACTTGTTTCGGCTGAATGCGCCTGATAACCAAAGATGATCTTGACACTTTGAGTATCGTCTTTGCTTTTCGCTCCAGGATGTATAAACATTTGGACTCCCCCACCTTTTCTTTCCCAATTCGTTCTTTCACAACGTGGCCAAACACGATTGGAATCACTGGTTGCTCTTGCAGGTCTCTAACGTGCGCTTGCGTATTCACAAAGACACCTCTTTATTCTCTATTTAACTGCTCCTCAATCCCTAACCAATTTTGTTCAGCCGCCTTACATGGTTGAGTCATCATCATCATCATCATCATAATCATCATCACTATCATCAGACTGGTTACGCCCACTGCAGGGAAAGGCCTCTCCCATACTTCTCCAACTACTCCGGTCATGTACTAATTGTGGCCATGTTGTCCCTGCAAACTTCCTAATCTCATCTGCCCACCTAACTTTCTGGCGCCCCCTGCTACGCTTCCCTTCACTCGGAATCCAGTCCGTAACCCTTAATGACCATCGGTTATCTTCCCTCCTCATTACATGCCCTGCCCATGCCCATTTCTTTTTCTTGATTTCAACTAAGATGTCATTAACTCGCGTTTGTTTCCTCAACCAGTCTGCTCTTATTCATTAAAGTTACACCCGTCATTCTTCTTTCCATAGCTCGTTGCGTCGTCCTCATTTTAAGCAGAACTCTTTTTGTCAGCCTCCAGGTTTCTGCCCAATACGTGAGTACTGGTAAGACACAGCTGTTATACACTTTTCTCTTGAGGGATAGTGGCAACAGGCTGTTCATGATCTGAGAATGCCTGCCAAACGCACCCCAGCCCATTCTTATTCTTCTGGTTATTTCAGTCTCATGATCTGGATCCACAGTCACTACATGCCCTAAGTAGATGTATTCCCTTACCACTTCCAGTGCCTCGCTACCTATCATATACTGCTGTTTTCTTCCGAGACTGTTAAACATTAGTTTTCTGCAGATTAATTTTCGGACCCACCTTCTGCTTTGCCTCACCAGGACAGTGAGCATGCATTGCAATTGGTCTCCTGAGTTACTAAGCAAGGCAATATCATCAGCGAATCTCAAGTTGCTAAGGTATTCCCCATCAACATATATCGCCAATTCTTTCCACTCCATGTCTCTGAATACCTCTTGTAAACGCGCTGGGAATAGCATTGGAGAGATCGTATCTCCCTGCCTGACGCCTTTCATTATCGGGATTTTGTTGATTCTATTTGCGATTACCTTGGTAAATACTTTGTAGGCAATAGACAGTAAGCTGATCGGTCTATAATTTTTTAAGTCTTTGGCGTCACTTTTCTTATGGATTAGGATTATATTAGCGTTCTCCCAAGATTCCGTTTCGCTCGAGGTTATGAGGCATTGTGTATATAGGGTGGCCAGTCTTTCTAGAACAATGTTCCCACCATCTTTCAACAAATCCGCTGTTACCTGATCGTCCCCAGCTGCCTTCCCCCTTTGCATAGCTCCCAAGGCGCTCTTTACTTCTTCCGGCGTTACTTCTGGGATTTCAAGTTCCTCTAGACCATTCTCTGTCACATTATCGTCGTGGGAGCAACTGGTACTGTATAAATCTCTATAGAACTCTTCAGCCACTTGAACTATCTCATCCGTATTAGTAACGATATCGCCGGCGTTGTCTCTTAGCGCATACATCTGATTCTTGCCTATTCCTAGTTTCTTCTTCACTGCTTTTAGGCTGCCTCCGGTCCTGAGAGCATGTTCAATTCTATTCATATCCTACTTCCTTACGTCAGCTGTCTTACGCTTGTTGATTAACTTAAAAAATTCTGTCAGTTCTATTCTAGCTGTAGGGTTAGAGGCTTTCATACATTGGCGTTTCTTGATCAGATCTTTCGTCTCCTGCGATAGCTTACTGGTATCCTGTCTAACGGAGTTACCACCGACTTCTATTGCACACTCCTTAATGATGCCCATAAGATTGTCGTTCATTGCTTCAACACTAAGGTCCTCTTCCTGAGTTAAAGCCGAATACCTATTCTGTTGCTTGATCTGGAATTCCTCTATTGATCAGCTTCTTACGTACCAGTTTCGTCCGTTCCCTCCTCAGGTATAGGCTAATTCAAGTTATAACTATCCTATGGTCACTGCAGCGCACCTTGCCCAGCACGTCCACATCTTCTTTGATACCAGGGTTAGCACAGAGTATGAAGTCTATTTAGTTTCTAGTCTCGCCATTTGGGCTCCTTCACGTCCACTTTCGTCTCACCCGCTTGCGGAAGAAGGTATTCATTATCCGCATATTATTCTGTTCTGCAAATTGTACTAATAACTCTCCCCTGCTGTTCCTAGAGCCATTGCCATATTCCCCCACTGACTTGTCACCAGCCTGCTTCTTGCCTACATTGGCATTGAAGTCGCCCATCAGTATAGTGTATGTTATTTTGACTTTACCCATCGCCGATTGCACGTCTTCATAAAAGCTTTCGACTTCCTGGTCCTCATGACTGGATTTAGGGTTCATGACTAGAATTTGTACCTCTTATTAAGTTTCACAACAAGACCTGCCACCCTCTCGGTAATGCTATAGAATTCCTGCATGTTACCAGCTATATCATTATTAATCAGGAATCCGACTCCTAGTTCTCGTCTCTCCGTTAAGCCCCGGTAGCACAGTGTGTGTCCGCTTTTTAGCACTGTATATGCTTCTTTTGTCCTCCTCACCTCACTGAGCCCTATATTATCCCATTTACTACCCTCTAATTCCTCCAATAACACTGCTAGACTCGCCTCACTAGATCACGTGCTAACGTTAAACGTTGCCTGGTTCAAATTCCAATGGCGGCCTGTCTGGAGCCAGGGATTCTTAGCACCCTCTGCTGCCTCACAGATATGACCGCCGCCGTGGTGAATTGCTTCGCGGCTGCTGGGGACTGAGGGCCGGTGTTTCATTGTTGTATTTATCTGTTGAGTAAACTGTTGCAAGTCGAGGTCGTTTCTTTCTTTTTTGTCGTTTTTCTGTTGTTGCCGGTAATTCTAGCCGGAAATGCCCTTAGGGCGCCTTCTTTATTACTACTTACCCTGGCGTCCTGGGCGCCCGTGTGCCTCCCCCCCCCCCTCCAAAAGAAGGAAGAAAGCAAATTCACGACCAGCAAGTTGCCTGCCCACTTCTCGTCAAAGCCGATGAGTGAAGCGCATTCCGACTGGTTCAAACCCGTCATACCATTTCACTTCCCTGTTGACTACTACACCCCAGAAACCTTTCACCTACTTCACATTCCAGATCTCCTGATTTGTGGCCACACTGCTCTTGGTACCTTAGTATCAAGTACACGGTACTTTGGCACTTTGCCCACCACAATCTGTGACAGATGGTACTTCACGCTCAGGTCGCCTACACCCTTCGCCAAAGGCTGTTCTAGCCCCACCGCTTTCCTCTTTCGCAAGTCATTGAGGCCGCCCGGTACTACTACAAGTTTTATCCCTGTGGATTCCCGCGACATTTTCTCTAGCTAGCTTTCTCACATAACCCAATGTAAGCCCTAGAAAGGCCCCTACTGCCAGTCCTTTCTCGCCTTTTACACACTCCACGACTACCTCTGATCACGTAGATAGAATTGAGCCACCGGCGATAATTTCCTTTTCAATATTTCCTATTCACGAGGGCTCGTCTTGTTTCCCTGTTTCAACTGTTGCCGCGTGATTCGTATTTGACATCGGGCATTGACCCTTGCGTTCCCGCTTTCCTTTTGTGGTGCCTTCAACATAGGTAACCCTCCATCCACTTGCCCACAGTGCATGTTCTTCGCTCTCCACGCATTTATTCACCACAACCGGTGTACCATCATCTCTTCCATTTTCGTTCGTTATGAAGGCCCTGTTCACTTTTTCGTCAGCTGCTTGGAGCCTTTCGTCTACCGTCTTCCGGGCATCACGCTACATAGTAAGCTCATTTTTCAGCTCTTCGATCCGCTTCACAAGCTCATCCTGGACATCCTCCATTTTTTAGTCTAACATGGAAATCACAGTGTCTGCCTATTGACTCAATTTGCTCGCCATTCTCATCGTTCCCCTCGTCTACCTTCAGGGACTCCCCGCATTCTTGACGCATGACCGCCATTCTTGCTATATATTGAATTTGGCTTTTTCTGGTAAGAACACCAAAAGTTTCAGACCACCTACCTACAAGCGAAGCTCGATGACTTTTCTAGAACGTTTTTTCAACTGGCACGCGTGTTGTTAATGTACCTTCTAGGCTTCGAAACGCTTCTTCAAACTCCACGCAGTTGCTAGAGGAACCTGAGGCTATCGACCAGCTTCGAAGCAATCCAGACATCATCATTCTTCCGGCTGATAAAGGAGGCGCAACTGTTTTGCTTGATTACGGCAACAGCACCTAGACGACGTTTAAATTGGTTAGTGACGCCACCACATATACTGGCCTGACGCTTGATACCACAGGAAAACTGGAAATTTGAGCTGACGCCTTGCGTTAGGTCCCGCTTCAGCCTAAACACTTTATTACTGACGGCTCTGCCACAACGAATCAGCTCCTGCACTTTATGGCCTACCAAAGTTACACAAGCCAGGTGTTACTATGTGACCCATTGTCGACTCCGGTAGCTCACTTGTGGAAAAGATTTCCGGTTTCGTACACCAGATTATTTCAGCAGTTGTTAGAAAAAGTGGTGTCCACGTGCACAACTCTGGTGACATTATTGAATATGTACGACGGGTTGTTCCTATTCATGATGACGTCATGGTCTGATTTGATGTTAATTGGCTATTCACAATTTTTCCGGTAAAACAGGCTGTAAAGGTTTCCACCACTGAAACCAAATCTGTAGGTTCCCTGCCCGACAGGTCACACACTTCTTCGAGAAAAGGGTGACTTAACGCTCCGTTAGGGGTCCCCGCGCGTTGCTCATGGGTACGAAATCCGCCTGAGATGTTCACCACATCTTATGCTATCCCCGGCGTGTTTTTTTTTTCACCAATGCCGGCGGCTGGTTCAGGTATCCTGTAAGTCTAGCAAGCGTGAGCAAGGCTTAGTCGTTTTACGGGCACTTATATATACAGCCCTCTAGAGTACCATGATTTCCTCTTTGGTAGTTACCACAGAAAGCGAACTTATTAAACATATTTGAATTTTCGAAGGGTTGTCTCGCTCTGCTGCTAGAAGCTATGTGGTCTGATGCGCAGCGATGTGGAAATCGGGGAAGTATGTTTAAATGAAGTGTCAAAAATTAAAAGAAGTTATTGTTAGACTCAGAATTAAGGCGCAGTTGCCGCCGCCAAGTAGGAACATCCCCCCCATCTGAATGTACTGAAACTTCATTTCTTCGGGCGTATCGTATAAGGGTACAGAAGCTTTCTGGTATTTGGAAACTCGACGTGCCTTTTCAAGGTGCCGCGGATCCCTCGCCTTGGCTTTGGTATAGGCACCTGGTGCAGTCGTACCTGCTCGTGTAGATGCTAGCTCTCGCATAGCATTTTCGCAAAATTGGAGCATCACAAATATCGGAGGTAGCAACTTGGCGGCCCCTTTGCAGTTGACGGTTTTTATACACCCAGGTTTATTATAAATGTTTAGCGATAAGATCACGACGATGTCGCACCTTGTTGCGCGATCAAGCTACGTAGTGGATAGCGAAGAATACTTTCCAAATAAAAAGGAGGACACTAGCATTTTTCTATGGCGAAAAAAAAACTGTCCATATAAAGATGTAGGCTGCGGATATTTTACATAAATACGGTTAGATTAGTGGTTGCACATGTACAGCAATTTTTCAGAAATAAGTATAAAGTTATGAAAAGATTGCAGGCTACGAACAGAGTTTCTGTAACGTAGCGTGGGTGCGAATCTCATGAAAGGCTGGCTCCATCCACAGTGCAGCAGTGTATTCTCCTATCTCTCGGCATTGCTACAGTGTCTCTGTCTCATGGTACAGCATGTATTAAAGTTTAGCGAATAGGTTATTTACTCTTGGATGATACTTTTAGCGGGAGCTTATAGACACCGGGCGGCCGTCGAAACGCGCCAGCGACGCGTTGGCGAACAGCAGAAATGGGAGCACAGGTATGTGAAGCAGACGACGGAACGACAGCGCTCACGGTATAGTATGGTATGATTAACTTTATTCACGTCCTGAAGATCAACTCTAAGGTTGACGCAGGCGGCTGCCATGTCGGGGCAGTAAGGTTTGACCTTAGCGCCATATTGTGGGCCTTCTGGATGGCCTGTACTTTATTTAAAAGAACTGCGTTCTTAAGGGCTGGTCACCAGCAGTCTCTTGTGCTCACGGTGCTTTCAGTGATTTCACACTGCGGGTTTTAAGGCCTGACGTACTGCGAAATGCACTTTCGTGCGTCCGATTCTGAGAAAGGTCCCCATTTGTACGAGGCAGCCCATATTCCTGGTATCAAGTAATATATACCTTATTAATGCAAATCGCTATGCAAATGCACCCCACTGACAGAGCTCAACGTGGCAAGATCAGGCATGGAGCACCAAAATTTATATTCGGCGTGTTAATTTGCTGTGCACAATAACACTGTCTTGTACCTAATCACGCAAATGGGGAAAGGGCACAAAGTAATTCGCCGTCGACGTATCAAAAATGTATAACATACATTTCACTGGTTATGTAGCCATGAGGCCATTAGGAATGTGCCCAAGGGACAAAAGGAAATCTGCCGCTCTTCAGTAAACCTTTTTTGACGTCAACTTGGGTCACTGCGAGTATCACATAACACCTACACGTTGACATTCCCGCGAGGCGATATTTCTTGTGTCTACGGTGATATCTTTTTTTTCGGCTCTGAAAAAGCGCGTTTTTGCTAAATATGAATTTCAAGTTCGCATTTGTGATCCTTACAGGCTTTGTGTAGGAGATGTAAAGGACACTTCGCTGCTACCGGAGCTTTTCAAATAGACTGTTCCGATTTTCTCGATAATCGCACCATAACAAAGTATTTGTCAGAAGATGCAAAGGTTACCAGAGTGGATGCTTGGGTCTGAGCAATATCACGTAGGATTGTGCGTCTATTATTCGGCTCCAATATCAGCAAAATTCATATGCCGTACCTTCACAAAGATGGTTGGATCGAGCCGCTGATGCCGCAGGCATAGCAACGCGATGTTCAAACCGTACGCATGCATATTTCATGCCTACGCCAACTACAGTCTAGCACCTCCATAACGAACGTCTCTAGAACAGGATGACTTGTATAACGAACGAATAACTCTGTCCCTCTTCTTGTGTGAGTTGTGCGCTGCGCGACCTTTACAGTGAACTGACCGGTATAACGAAGGATTCTGGTGGCCCCAAGCACTCCGTTTTAAAGGCGTTCAACTGCTTTACACTTCTCTGATACTACTGGCACGTATGCGTGACGTCCCACATAGGACGAGCTGGAGCAGTTGTGTTCGGTGTAGCTTCCGTTCAGCCACTGAAATGAATGATTTTCCTCCTTGAGCGATGATTGGGAGTTATAAGTTTATCCCATCCTCACCTCACGGCAGCTAACGTTTTGGAACGCTGTGTTCAATTTCAACGCCGCCTTCGGGGGTGCAGTTGCAGTAGACGCTCATTGCCCAGTCATTTCCTCGTAGCAGAATGCTACGTGGGAAATTACAAATAGAGCGAAGTGTATCAGGACTACCTGACTAATGTGGAGATTGCGAGACGCAGCGCGCGTGTGACGCTTAGGCGCGATTCTCAGCAGCCGCCGCGTGCAGACCTCCACTTATGCAGTGCTTTGTTTACATATCTGGTACCGGTGGACACGCTCTCCGCATGCCATCAGGAAACAGATGATAGCGCGCTATTTTAGAGCCATCTCGTAGCAGTCGTCGCTGCCGAGCCCGTCTTGTGCGGACCTACGCTTTTCTTCTCACGCTTCTGCCGTACCACCATGCTCCACTTTCTGCCTCATGGTGCCGTGGCACTCTTATCATCGCACTCTCAGTGCTATCGCTGTCTTTCATACCCAGCTCTTTTAGCCCTCTCTGTGCTCGTTTGCTCGGTAACGCCGACCCTCAACGCCGGAACTGGCGCCGAAGAGCTCTGCTCTAAAGTTATAGACTGAGAAGCGACACGTAAGTCTCCCTCTTTTGTTTCTTGAGCTGCTTCGCCGATCGTAAATGTGTTGGTAAGTTCTCTTTCGCTGTTCACTGTAAGTATTCTAATCTTTATATTTAGCAACTCTAAATGTCTTCGAAACTAGCCCAGGCTTCGGTCATGGGCCATTTCACACAGCTTAGCGCGACCACAGCCGTCTGTGGCGCCAAGTGTGAAAAGGACGCTACGTTTGCATACACCGCCGATACGCAGCAAACAATCATGTGCTGGACACAACCAGAGTTGGGAAGCACGGTGAAAGAGGATATACCTTAAAAGTAAGACTAACGCACTGATAAGGCCGCAAAACGGCGACTACAACATGAGTTTAATGGTAAGGTTCGTTACAGCGCAACACAAGACAAGGACAATAGAAGGTCTGAAACGACAACTTTTGTCCTTGTCTTGTGTAGAGCTCTAACGAACCCTGCTATAAATACCAACCAACTGGCCCAACCTCTTCTGTAGCTGACTTGCACCAAGTTAGCTTATGGTATTTCACTCCGACAAGTGAGTGGAAATTCGGGAACTTTTTCATCTTACTTTAGCGAAACCTTGTGACATGAAATACCGTGAGATTTAACGACACGATATTCTGATAAAATAAGACCAAATGTTAATCATATTCAAATGGTGCACTGAAACACTTGCCATACGCATCATTCAGCAATGCCTATTCACGGTAATAGCGTCGACACTAACTTTACTGAAACTCCAGAGAAAGAAAAGAAAAGGATTGCTTATCGCAAGCTGTGCCTCTTTCCCCATATGCCTATTGCGGTGCCCTGCAGCAGACTGGGGAAATATACAAGTTTCCAAATTATCGGTATGTTTCAATGATGTGTACAATACATAAATTTTGTCCATTTTAGACTTTTTGACATTCGCACTATGCGGTAATGTGCTCTCGTTTTTGTAACTGCGTAGCAGAGAAATAAGCTAGTCAGAGCATTTCCGCCTTTAGCAGTTTTCAAAAATGCGTGAGCAAAAATATTCACAACCTAAATGTAACGTCTTCTTTGAGAGTAGCGACATTTGAACTTTTCTAAGGCAACAAACCTCATGAAAACCCGCGCAGAAGTGACTCAGAAAAACTACTTTTCTATGCACAACTATTTATCTATTGGGGCTCCCGAGCTATGGCTGCTTTCTAATAATGCCTTTCCCGTCGTACATTTGTCGGCATGCAGCGTTCCTCGCCACTCTTCGATCGACAGCGTGCCTTTGCATGAACTGCTCTTTGAATTTCTTCATAGCCTGTGAACGATATTGTGCATAAACATAACCAATCTATTAAAACAACGGTGTACCTATGCGGAGCAATAAAACAATATATCTTGAGACTGCACGTTCCATAGGATGAAAACAACTCAATTATAGGCATTGCATTAGGTTTTATAACCTCTATTTAAGCGTGCAACCAAAGTTTTCCCTTGATCCCACATGCACGCTGTACCTTCAAGATTTGCATCTGAAACGAGACATGAAGAGGTAATTCCATGAAACGCCTGATAGAAATTCACGAATGCTTTGCACTAATATTCAAGTACCATTATAAAACATGGTAGCGTTTGGCTTTTACATTTGCAATCGTCATGTTAGTTTGGAGAATCCACGGGTGACCATATGTCATATATACAAAGTTGGCTACGCAATTAATTACAGTCACATCTTGCTTGCTCATTCCACACTTTGATTCATAGTTGTGGTTTAAATTCTAAGCATCATTAAATAACATTTCAAATTCCTACTCATATTTATGTCCCTACTCTCTTCCACGACCTCGCGTCTCCCGATAATCAAGCTCGTTATAACCGCTTCCTCTTTGTTCATTTACCCGTAGTGGGGGAGCATACTATGGAATAAAATAGCAGGCAAAGGTAAATGAAATGCGTTCGGAGAATGGCGCTGCTGCGAATAATGAGTAGAATGCCGAAAGAATCATGAAATCAATCTCTTTTTCGTCATCTGTACCCATGTACCAACACCTCAGGTTTTCCTACTACCGCATATATTTGGAACTTAGTCTGCACATCACCCACACCCTTACTTTTCCATATATCCCAAAATTGTAAACAAGGCGACTCATTCACCGAGGGCATCACGTAGTCGCCTTGTATAACCCATAAATGTACAGAAGATCTTCAGGTGCCGTAATTAGTTACTACCATAATATGTAGCCACAACCTATATATTATATATTATAACCCTACACATGAACCAAACAATACTCTTATTTTTCCATAATGTGAAATTTGTGTGATACATAGTTCTTTCAATCATTTTAATTATGGGGTTTTACGTGGCTAAACCACTTTCTGATTATGAGGCACGCCATAGTAGGGAAGTCCGGCAATTCGGACCGCCTGGGTTTCTTTAACGGGCACCTAAATCTAAGTACATGAGTGTTTTCGCATTTCGCCCCCATCGAAATGCAGACACCGTGGCAGGGTGTCAATCCCGATACCTCGTCCCAGTGATAGTCATTTTAGTGGCACTGGGAAACGCCGAAGGTAACGGTGGGAAAACGTCTTGAAGCACTTGTTAATCACCTTAAAGACTGCAGTTTCTACAAACGCTGAAAATACCAGTGGCATGAAAGGAACTCTGATGCACTTGGCTTCATTATATTCGATCTCAATGACTCTCACAGATTTCTCATTATAGAGGTGCTAAATTCCACATCGTTCGTAGAAGACACCTACAAATACCCAGAACTCTTGCAGACATCATACTTTACAAATGCGCTAATTTCCTCAAACACTTGGAACTTTGCCGCGCACATTACCGATCAGATACCTCCGACTTCCACGATATATGATCGACCTGACTTATTCACGTAGCATGGCAAGGGCATAAATATAAGAGGAAGAGGTTTAGAGGTTTAGAGGTTAGAGGTATTAGAGGTATTAGAGGTTTAGAGGTTAGAGGTAGAGGTTAGAGGTTAGAGGTGTATAGGTTAAAGGTTAGAGGTTAGAGGTATAAGAGGCTTAGTAAGCATTCGTATAGCTCAGAATTATTTAAGACGCATTAAAATACTTGTACACGTTACACAAACTATGTTCTGAATTTTTTGAAAAAATAAAATGGAATTTCAACAAATGCAAGCTGCATAAACAAAACTAACCACTGAAACAGAACAACAGCCTTGTAGATGGTTGATTTGCCATTAGGGAACTAATAAAAGAACTTTCTAACACGGCACGATATTTTCCTCCGTCTCTAGTTAACCAGAGCTACATTTAATGCTGAAAACGACGCTGAGCCGATGACCTCAGCTGAATAAAAACACGCTTTACTGCTTGTGGTTTGGCCGACATTGTTTTAGAGGTTTTTCACGATAGTTCACCACAATCTCACCCATTGTACCAAAGGTCCATTTCGTGTCTCTTTCGTTGTGCCGTGTTAATTTTGTTACTTGGCCGTGGACAATACCTTTAGAGCATGGCTAAACTTATGGACGATTTCCAAAGTGGTTGCTTGAAGAAAACGGCAAATTTTTGTTGGAAGAATTGCTCATTTCATTGTAAGATTCGGTGCTAAGTGCTCTACGCACGGCTTCTTGCAATTATAAAATTTCGAAGAAGCTACGCATATTTGTTTGTTGGCACTAAAGCATCTGCCGCTCATAAAGCAGCATTATCTGCAGTTTTGGCCTCAAAATTTCTGCAAATGGAACTCTTAATGAAAGGGACTTACGAACGCAGTTCCTGTAGATTCAGTTAAATGCGAGTAGCGTGACGTAAAGTGAACTCGAGAATATATGAAACATTGGAAATGGGCTGTGCACCACTTTTGCAAACTTGACGCAATTATGTTTACTATAGAGATACTATTTGCATGGGCACACTAGGTGAATTTTCGCCGTCGGCGAAATTTCACCTAGCGTGAAAGTGAGGTTCCACATAAAGGGCAAGTGCGATAAGGTCACGACTCGAACTCTAATCATGGAGATGGCATAATCTCCTTTATCTCAAAGGATTGCAGCGAAAGTGAGCCCTATGCGTTCGACTCGAATGCGCAAAGGCTATAGTATTCCCTCTCTATCTCCATCAAATTTCCTTTCAGTGCCAGTAATAGTTGTGCCAGGACAGGGTACTGAATTCCCCAGCCCCCCATTCGTGCCTGTTTTTGAAATGTTTTGTGACCTGCGGTTTTTACTGCGGCTCGGAGGAGATGTTGAATCAAATCTGGGTCAGGGGGACACGTCGCTAGAAGACCAATTGAAAGCAATCGCAGCTGACATACAAGAAATTAAAAAGGGCAAAACAGTAACCAACCAAAAACTATCCGCGATAGACGAAAAACTTGAGGGGATTGGCGTTCTTGAAAAACAAGTCTCGGAGTGCGTGAAGGTGAGCGTACTTGAGCAACGCGTGGGCACTATGACCAAGAAACTTGATGATATTGGAAATAGGAATGGTCGGTGCAATCTCATTGTTTTTGGCTTGAGTGAACCTGAGGAAGAATCCTTTGAAACGCTGCAGGAGGTAGTTGTAGATGGAATTTTGAAAGACATTCTTGATGGTGACATTGCGGGAATAGATCGAATTCATCGACTTGGTAGACCAAAACCAGATGACCAGACTTATAGTCTAAATCTAAACTTCACTTGTTTTTGACAAGTGAAGTTTAGATTACTGGGTTTAAATCGCTTTTTTATAAATGCAAACGGGGGTGACCCTAAAGCACAGCCATGAATAAGTGGAAAGTCATGGTATTCTACGGTATAGCCTTTACTATTTGTGAACAAATGCAGTAGCACGTCGCATTTCAGCTTTTTTCTTGCTAAGCATTGTATGGTTATTAGGACACTTTTCTTGCTGTTCTCACAATAAACTTTATCTTTCAAAGAATGCTGAGGTAGGCTCCAGCGAATGACATAGAAGTAGAGTTAGCATCGCTTGAAAACAAATATTTTAAAAATTAAAAAAAATTATGGGGTTTTACGTGCCAAAACCACTTTCTCATTATGAGGCACGCCGTAGTGCAGGACTCCGGAAATTTCGACCACCTGTGGTTCTTTAACGTGCACCTAAATCTAAGTACACGGGTGTTTTCGCATTTCGCCCCCATCGAAATGCGGCCGCCGTGGCCGGGATTCGATCCCGCGAAAACAAATATTTTTGAACACCATTCTAGTTTATTATTACTTCATTCGATCTCGTCATTTCGTTCCCAAGTGGTGAAATTACTTGGCCCAAAGTCAGAAATCAGGTTGTATTCTTCAGAGCAAGTCTTTTGTGCGCATAACTTTAAATAATACCTACACTGCGACATATTACTCATAGCTGCCGGATCTATGAGTCGTGATTTCAATTGGCTCGAAAAGGTCAATTTCACCACGGCTATACCGAATCACATCAGGCGGGCACAAATGGGAACTTTTAAACATATTATTGCAGATTTGCATAATAATTGCAGATTGTATCTGCGCACTCTCATTCTTATAATTGTCTCTGACTTATTGAGGTAAAAAATATGTTCCATGCATCAAGAGTTTATTTCGAAATTATTGTTAGGATTCTAGCAAAGTGTGCCGTTCATCCTATGCCAGACAGCAGTCATTGATGAGAAGAAACCATTGCAAATAGCGCGTTTACAAAACCCGACTTTATTTTTTTGAACTTTGTTTTATTAAAACATAAATTAAACCATTTTCGTCACAGCTAGTAGTTTTCTGATCAATACTTCATTAATTTCAGCATTCCTGATGACGCCTGGAAGTACCCTTGGAACACACAGCCCATGCCGATAACCGACGGGACTTACAGCGTCGAAGGTACGTAGGCGATGGCCATTTGCCACTGGTGGAACTTGCGAAGGCATTTGACAACAAACGCAGGAGATGGCGCCTACGGTTACCGTGGTAGCGGTACGTTGATTGCGTATAAGAATGCACTTGACCAGCGCCGTCAATATGGTTTCCGCGTGAGCCAGCATAAAACTCTCCTTACTGGGAAATTGTTGTTTATCTGAATATATGCAAACTCATACATAACTAATGCAGTAGAAGATTTTCAATTATTATTTTGTTTTATCGGTCAGCTGGTAAAAGACGCTCCTAGATAATGGCAAAAGCCGAGATTGTTCATTTCATGCAATGCCTAATTCACTCGTAAATGGAATCATCACTTGACCATTGCTTTACAAGTTTATTTGCCAAGCAGAATCTCAGTGGGTTTGCCCTGCTCACATCCTGATGTTTCCCGTGAACCAAACTTAGTAGACAAAGAAAATGTTTTGATGTGAATTCACAGTAAAATGTGCAATTAGTACGGCGCTTCAGATGTCTATACAGGAAGGTCGTAACTGTCCTCTGTCCCTTTTTCGGCACAGTGCGATATTCGCTCACCCATAGCGTGTTACGGGCAGCCGACATATCCCGCTGCGGCAGAATGCAGCGGTTACCGCATACAACATGGGGCACCCGAAAACAGTTTATATTGGAGCTCTTGGTTCTTTCATACCAAGCATACCAAGTCGCATCCGCAGCAGAAACAACCTTCACAAATTTATGAAAATGTGACGCAACGAAACACAAAATTGCTGGGTTGTTGTTCACGCTCTGGTGCCATAAATCTTTAACAAATACCTCAAATCAAGTCTATATAGAGACTTCTGCCACAATATTTGTGTTTACAGAGCACAAATCTAAGTACACAATGATTTCCTATGAGGGTGCCACTTCTTCGAAATTGCAACGAGTTGTTAACAAGGAAATCTACGCCAAGCTGAAACAACGGCATTCCATACTGAATGTTCTTTTTTGTAAGGCGATTAGCATTCCTTGCATAAATCAAGCATCATTCGTTCTGCCAGTATGGTCGCCATCTCTTTCGCCAGCCTAATGAACGTTGCGACTTTAACGGCGCGACTGATAAAATTTAGAATACCAGACAATAAAAGTTAGTACCTTAAATTACGCCTATGCAGTCACACTGTAGTTCCTCCGAAGTCCAAGATGATGAAACTCAAATCTTTAGTTCCAGTGGTTGGGAATCCGCGTTTAATCTTTTCTGTGATGTAGGAAGGCGCGGAGACTCAGGTATGGGGCTTGAACAATGACATAAACATTCTTAGCCAACTCCCTTCCCGCCACTTAATATTGTAAATAGAGGTGTACAACACTGCGGTGGGCTCCTGCAGTTTTAATGCCAATTCAGTCGCGTCGATGGTCATGCTGACGACGGTTCTGCCGTAATTTCCACCTTTCTTTTAGGTCTCTTGCATTTTTTTTTTCAATTTCACGCAATTTCTGTGCAGTTTAGGGAAGATGTTTGCATAGCTGCAATACTTGCAGCGCTATCCACACAGTCCGCACCTTTAACGCGCGTTTACGCTTTCCCTTGCACCGTTTAGTGGCATTGCCCCATGAATTAATACTTCCGCATTTCTCTGCAAGCTGATGTGATGTCTGCAATACGATTATTACATATACGCATTCAGCAATATTTTGACAGTTGCCCTATAGTCTGTTGATGGCCTACACAGGACCATTGGCGAGAAGTGCCATGCTGGCGTTCGGAATGAGCTCCTAAAGATGCATTGCTTACAGCCGGTGCTTAAGACGTTCAGCTACCGGAGTCAACAAACGGGTTTCGAAAAATTTTCTGAAAGGCGAGTACGTCGTTGCATCCCACACCTATCTGTCTTAGTTGACCAACAAATTAAGGGCATGCGTCAAACAAACTATTAAAATCTCTCGGCAAAAATGCGTCCTTTCAATTTTTCTTTGTCGTTCTCTGCGACGGGCTATGTCTGCTGCTTGTAAGAGATGAACAACAAGGAACAACTTCGTGAGGCATCTAGTGTGCTTATTTTTGAATAACACAGCAAATATAATGGGTGCAGAGTCCGACGCACAAGAGACCGACATGTCGTTTTTCACTTCGAACACTATCGTGTTCTGCTCGCGGTTTGACATAAAACATGCTAATCTTCAAAATAATCCAATACTGCACAATCTTGATAGTGCTCCGCTTTCCCATCTCCACAAAATTCTTGCATGCATACAAGAAGGTTGCAAAAAGAATAAGCACCGCGTACGGAAGCACAACAGTAAAGCTTCTTTACCACTGAAACCTTCTTGCCTTGCACAATAAGCATGGAAATGGAATATCCATTTCCCATGAATTTCCTTTGCACTACGGTGAACGAACACCTTTACTATACTTTTATGCCATTCAGGTGACGCTGAAAATGGCATGACGAGTTACCAGGAGTTACTTTACTGAAACTCCAGAGAAAGAAAAGAAAAGGATTGCTTATCGCAAGCTGTGCCTCTTTCCCCATATGCCTATTGCGGTGCCCTGCAGCAGACTGGGGAAATATACAAGTTTCCAAATTATCGGTATGTTTCAATGATGTGTACAATACATAAATTTTGTCCCTTTTAGACTTTTTGACATTCGCACTATGCGGTAATGTGCTCTCGTTTTTGTAACTGCGTAGCAGAGAAATAAGCTAGTCAGAGCATTTCCGCCTTTAGCAGTTTTCAAAAATGCGTGAGCAAAAATATTCACAACCTAAATGTAACGTCTTCTTTGAGAGTAGCGACATTTGAACTTTTCTAAGGCAACAAACCTCATGAAAACCCGCGCAGAAGTGACTCAGAAAAACTACTTTTCTATGCACAACTATTTATCTATTGGGGCTCCCGAGCTATGGCTGCTTTCTAATAATGCCTTTCCCGTCGTACATTTGTCGGCATGCAGCGTTCCTCGCCACTCTTCGATCGACAGCGTGCCTTTGCATGAACTGCTCTTTGAATTTCTTCATAGCCTGTGAACGATATTGTGCATAAACATAACCAATCTATTAAAACAACAGTGTACCTATGCGGAGCAATAAAACAATATATCTTGAGACTGCACGTTCCATAGGATGAAAACAACTCAATTATAGGCATCGCATTAGGTTTTATAACCTCTATTTAAGCGTGCAACCAAAGTTTTCCCTTGATCCCACATGCACGCTGTACCTTCAAGATTTGCATCTGAAACGAGACATGAAGAGGTAATTCCATGAAACGCCTGATAGAAATTCACGAATGCTTTGCACTAATATTCAAGTACCATTATAAAACATGGTAGCGTTTGGCTTTTACATTTGCAATCGTCATGTTAGTTTGGAGAATCCACGGGTGACCATATGTCATATATACAAAGTTGGCTACGCAATTAATTACAGTCACATCTTGCTTGCTCATTCCACACTTTGATTCATAGTTGTGGTTTAAATTCTAAGCATCATTAAATAACATTTCAAATTCCTACTCATATTTATGTCCCTACTCTCTTCCACGACCTCGCGTCTCCCGATAATCAAGCTCGTTATAACCGCTTCCTCTTTGTTCATTTACCCGTAGTGGGGGAGCATACTATGGAATAAAATAGCAGGCAAAGGTAAATGAAATGCGTTCGGAGAATGGCGCTGCTGCGAATAATGAGTAGAATGCCGAAAGAATCATGAAATCAATCTCTTTTTCGTCATCTGTACCCATGTACCAACACCTCAGGTTTTCCTACTACCGCATATATTTGGAACTTAGTCTGCACATCACCCACACCCTTACTTTTCCATATATCCCAAAATTGTAAACAAGGCGACTCATTCACCGAGGGCATCACGTAGTCGCCTTGTATAACCCATAAATGTACAGAAGATCTTCAGGTGCCGTAATTAGTTACTACCATAATATATAGCCACAACCTATATATTATATATTATAACCCTACACATGAACCAAACAATACTCTTATTTTTCCATAATGTGAAATTTGTGTGATACATAGTTCTTTCAATCATTTTAATTATGGGGTTTTACGTGGCTAAACCACTTTCTGATTATGAGGCACGCCATAGTAGGGAAGTCCGGCAATTCGGACCGCCTGGGTTTCTTTAACGGGCACCTAAATCTAAGTACATGAGTGTTTTCGCATTTCGCCCCCATCGAAATGCAGACACCGTGGCAGGGTGTCAATCCCGATACCTCGTCCCAGTGATAGTCATTTTAGTGGCACTGGGAAACGCCGAAGGTAACGGTGGGAAAACGTCTTGAAGCACTTGTTAATCACCTTAAAGACTGCAGTTTCTACAAACGCTGAAAATACCAGTGGCATGAAAGGAACTCTGATGCACTTGGCTTCATTATATTCGATCTCAATGACTCTCACAGATTTCTCATTATAGAGGTGCTAAATTCCACATCGTTCGTAGAAGACACCTACAAATACCCAGAACTCTTGCAGACATCATACTTTACAAATGCGCTAATTTCCTCAAACACTTGGAACTTTGCCGCGCACATTACCGATCAGATACCTCCGACTTCCACGATATATGATCGACCTGACTTATTCACGTAGCATGGCAAGGGCATAAATATAAGAGGAAGAGGTTTAGAGGTTTAGAGGTTAGAGGTATTAGAGGTATTAGAGGTTTAGAGGTTAGAGGTAGAGGTTAGAGGTTAGAGGTTAGAGGTGTATAGGTTAAAGGTTAGAGGTTAGAGGTATAAGAGGCTTAGTAAGCATTCGTATAGCTCAGAATTATTTAAGACGCATTAAAATACTTGTACACGTTACACAAACTATGTTCTGAATTTTTTGAAAAAATAAAATGGAATTTCAACAAATGCAAGCTGCATAAACAAAACTAACCACTGAAACAGAACAACAGCCTTGTAGATGGTTGATTTGCCATTAGGGAACTAATAAAAGAACTTTCTAACACGGCACGATATTTTCCTCCGTCTCTAGTTAACCAGAGCTACATTTAATGCTGAAAACGACGCTGAGCCGATGACCTCAGCTGAATAAAAACACGCTTTACTGCTTGTGGTTTGGCCGACATTGTTTTAGAGGTTTTTCACGATAGTTCACCACAATCTCACCCATTGTACCAAAGGTCCATTTCGTGTCTCTTTCGTTGTGCCGTGTTAATTTTGTTACTTGGCCGTGGACAATACCTTTAGAGCATGGCTAAACTTATGGACGATTTCCAAAGTGGTTGCTTGAAGAAAACGGCAAATTTTTGTTGGAAGAATTGCTCATTTCATTGTAAGATTCGGTGCTAAGTGCTCTACGCACGGCTTCTTGCAATTATAAAATTTCGAAGAAGCTACGCATATTTGTTTGTTGGCACTAAAGCATCTGCCGCTCATAAAGCAGCATTATCTGCAGTTTTGGCCTCAAAATTTCTGCAAATGGAACTCTTAATGAAAGGGACTTACGAACGCAGTTCCTGTAGATTCAGTTAAATGCGAGTAGCGTGACGTAAAGTGAACTCGAGAATATATGAAACATTGGAAATGGGCTGTGCACCACTTTTGCAAACTTGACGCAATTATGTTTACTATAGAGATACTATTTGCATGGGCACACTAGGTGAATTTTCGCCGTCGGCGAAATTTCACCTAGCGTGAAAGTGAGGTTCCACATAAAGGGCAAGTGCGATAAGGTCACGACTCGAACTCTAATCATGGAGATGGCATAATCTCCTTTATCTCAAAGGATTGCAGCGAAAGTGAGCCCTATGCGTTCGACTCGAATGCGCAAAGGCTATAGTATTCCCTCTCTATCTCCATCAAATTTCCTTTCAGTGCCAGTAATAGTTGTGCCAGGACAGGGTACTGAATTCCCCAGCCCCCCATTCGTGCCTGTTTTTGAAATGTTTTGTGACCTGCGGTTTTTACTGCGGCTCGGAGGAGATGTTGAATCAAATCTGGGTCAGGGGGACACGTCGCTAGAAGACCAATTGAAAGCAATCGCAGCTGACATACAAGAAATTAAAAAGGGCAAAACAGTAACCAACCAAAAACTATCCGCGATAGACGAAAAACTTGAGGGGATTGGCGTTCTTGAAAAACAAGTCTCGGAGTGCGTGAAGGTGAGCGTACTTGAGCAACGCGTGGGCACTATGACCAAGAAACTTGATGATATTGGAAATAGGAATGGTCGGTGCAATCTCATTGTTTTTGGCTTGAGTGAACCTGAGGAAGAATCCTTTGAAACGCTGCAGGAGGTAGTTGTAGATGGAATTTTGAAAGACATTCTTGATGGTGACATTGCGGGAATAGATCGAATTCATCGACTTGGTAGACCAAAACCAGATGACCAGACTTATAATAAACCGGTCATTTTTAAGTTGCAAGACTACAAAGACGAAGCGAAAATCCTTCAACATTGCAAGAACCTGAAAAATGCCAGATACTCTACTGGTGAAGATTTTTCACGCAACCATAAGGAAAAAGCTTTCGAATAAAACGAAAGAAAATCGGGACCAGAAAGAGACGGTACTGTTAACTTACGATAAAGTTCGCATAGCTGGCCGCTTTTTTATATGGGGCTCAGATAGCGACAATATGGTTGAGATAAAACCAAAAACCGACGAAAAATCCAGTTCAGACCGCAGAACAACGCAATCTTATCAAAAGTAACGCTTCTGAACTTAAATGCGCGAAGTCTTCTCAACAAAGTGGAAAGTGTGGAAACTTTAATGATAGCACTGAGTCCGGATGTGGTGATTATATCCGAGACGTGGCTTCGCTCTAACGTCTCAGCTAATGAAGTTGTTCCGCCATGTTATGCTATTCGGCGCAAAGATAGAGCATGGAGAGGCGGGGGTGTCGCTATTATCTTGAGGGACGATTTATCTTTCATTTAAATTAAATTAATTATACTATGGGGTTTTACGGGCCAATACATCTTTCTGATTCTGAGTCACGCCGTAGTGGGGGACTCCTGAAATTTAGACCACCTGGGGTTCTTTAACGTGCACCTAAATCTAAGTACACGGGTGTTTTCGCATTTCGCCCCCATCGAAATGCGGCCGCCGTGGCCGGGATTGGAACCCGCGATCTCGTGCTCAGCAGCCAGACAACATAGCCACAGAGCAACAACAGCGGGGTTTTTTTATACTTTCATGCCTATGCCTGATGTACCAAACGTCGAAAGTATTCGATGCAAACTAAACATGAGAAGGATACGTCCTGCACGTAGGCGCTGTCTATAGGCCACCAAGCGCTTATTCAGAGTACCTGGTTCCCTTACTCGATTGCATGCACCGGCACATATCATGTGACAAAAGTATTTTGGTTGGCGACTTTTATATTTCGTAATGGGACTGGAGCTCTCGAACCCCGAGATCACTTTATAATAATGTTCTCTCGGACATTATACTTGCATTTAACTTGGATCAACTTGTCCACACACCTACTCGCTTTCTAGGGTCGTCAAGCTCGATACTCGATTTGGTTTTTGTTAGTGATTATTTTTCATCAACCGCAATAGACACTGAAATACTAGGATAGGAATAAACTTTATTTGTCCAACGCGGTTGTTGATGTTGGTGCCCGGGGCTAGGCTGCCAGGGGTCCATGACCCGAGGAAAATCTTTCGAGATCCTCGGCAACGGCCCTGGCCCGCTGGACGGCCCACTCCTGGTCTTCGGGTGCCTCGCTGAGGAGGGCGGCTTGCCATCTCTCAGCGAGGCGCCCCGCTTCAGAGGGTTCTGCTGTTTTATTCCCCCTTCCTCTTCGTCCTTGCTCCACGTGGCGTCGGCATTCCCAAAGCACATGGGCCATATCGGCCCGTTCGTGCTCGCACCATGGGCAGCCGGGCGACGGGTGCAGCGCGGGCCACAGGCGGTGCAGGTGGTAGGGGTTGAAATACTAGAAAGTTCGTCAGACCATAAAATTGTGTTGTGCACTCTGCCTTTCCCTGTTCCTATGGCTGTCAAAAAAGATAATTCCCCGATATTAGCATTTAGAGAGGCAAAAGACGCAGCCAATATAACATATCTTGTTCATGAATACGCCAATTTTCTCGAACTGTGTATCGATGATTTGTCAACGGTTGATCAGGTATGGGCATGTTTTAGGGTAATGTCAGGAATTGCATTGACAATTTCATTCTCACTGTAACAAAATGCACAAAGAAAAAGAATCCTTGAAAAACACGCGGTGCTATTCACCTCAAGCATGAAATCAAAAGACTCAGAAAATCAAACAATATACGCCCGTTTTCAAACTACCTTAGTCGGATTCACTCTCTAACTAGCTTATTAAAAAGTAAAATTAAGGCTGCTAAACTGACTTATTGTATTAGCACACTTAATGGTTTCATTAAATCAGCACCCAGCAAATTCTGGAGATACCTAAGTTTCCAACGCACAAACAGCAAGACAAAATCCACCGATGGAATTGACGCTGACACTTTTAACACTCACTTTCAGTCACACAGTGTCACAGTGTTCACAGTGTCACAGTTTCAGTCACAAAGTTCACGCATGACAATGGCTGCTCTGACCTTGCCCTGGAATTCAAATGTAAGACCACGCTGACAGGTAGTCCATTAATATCCAAGGCGGGAGTGCTTATGATGTTGTTAAACATGGAGGACAAGAAATGTGATGGACCAGATGGAATCTAGAACAAATTTCTCATGCGGTATGCCGAGCCTATAAGTAAATACCTCTGCCTGATATATAAAAAATCAATCGATGAGTGTAGCCTTCCTGCTGAGTGGAAACT
Organism: Dermacentor andersoni; assembly: GCF_023375885.2. Taxonomy (NCBI): domain Eukaryota; kingdom Metazoa; phylum Arthropoda; class Arachnida; order Ixodida; family Ixodidae; genus Dermacentor; species Dermacentor andersoni. The sequence continues at coordinate 1,409,814 of NW_027314755.1, forward strand.
AGCGACAATTCCGGTGCATAAATCTCGTAATGTTATACCGGCAGCTAATTATCGACCAATGTCACTGACATGTACATGCTTCAAATTACTGGAGCACCTCATTTTGAAATTTCTTACAAATTTTGTCGAAGTCAATACCATACTCCACAGAAGACAACATGGATTTCGTAGTGGCTTGTGAACCACTACGCAACTAGTAGAAATTATCCATGATTTTGCACGAAGCCTCGACAATCAGTTGCAAATCGATGCCCTTTTCCTAGATCTATTGAAAGCTTTTGACCAATTCTCATATACTAAACTCCACTTTAAATTTAAAACAATGTTTGGCGATGGATCACTGGTACGATGGATCCATAATTACCTCTCTAATCGCTGTCAATTTGTGCAATACGACCATCATGCCTCCAAGTTAGTACCTGTTCTTTCAGGAGTACCTCATAGTACAGTTTTATCCCCGCTGTTGTTTCTACTTTTTATTAACGACGTATCAAATGAAACTAATGTAAAAATGCGACTATTCGCGGATGACTGCGTGCTATACCAAGAAATAAAAGACTCTAATGACCCGGAAAAACTTAACAATGCTCTAGAAAAAATTGCAGAGTGGTGTAATAAATGGAAGATGGCAATTTATTTCGAAAAAACGGTCGCTATGTCTATAAGAAGGAAAAAGTGTAAATTAGATTATGTATACGCTTGCAATAACATGAATATTATCGGTGTGACTGAATATCGATACTTGGGTTTAGTCATCACTTCTGACTTCAACTGGACTGCGCATGTTAAAGCATAGCTAGCAAAGCAAGGAAAAAGTTATTTTTTTTTTCTTAAAAGAGCCCTTCGTCATTCTACATCTGATAAAAAACTTCTTGATTACGTCAACTTTAGCCGTCCGGTCTTAGAATACGCTAACATAGCTTGATTCGGCCACCCTAAAAACAACGTTAAAACACTCGAAATGGTTCAAAGGAAAGCCGTGCGCTTTATCTTCAGCTTCTATGGGCGTATGCATTCAGCCACAGATCTTTTACGCACGGCTGGGCTTCACACGTTGTCCAGCCGTGCGTAAAAGATCTGTGGCTGAATGCATACGCCCATAGAAGCTGAAGATAAAGCGCACGGCTTTCCTTTGAACCATTTCGAGTGTTTTAACGTTGTTTTTAGGGTGGCCGAATCAAGCTATGTTAGCGTATTCTAAGACCGGACGGCTAAAGTTGACGTAATCAAGAAGTTTTTTATCAGATGTAGAATGACGAAGGGCTCTTTTAAGAAAAAAAACACACGTTGTCCAGCCGTGCTAAATTACACCGTCTAAAGTTTTTGTCTTTACTGCTTAACAATGCGGTAAAGATGACTCCCACAGACTTTGTTCTTATAAACACTTCAAGACTAACACGTCACAAGCATGCACTCACCCTTGAAGAATATTTCTGTCACAATAATACTTTCCGATAAATTTTTTGCCACAAGTTGTCCGAGATTGGAATCGCTTGCATCCATCAGTTACTGGCCAGCGCACCATAGACAAATTTATTACCCTCGCTGAGGGCTTTGTGCTTACATTCCTCTCAGCATAAGCTTGTTTATAATATTATATTACAGTGTTCCTTTCAGTGTAATTATTATACTCAAGTGTCATCATCAGTTTTATTTATTACTGTCATATGTATCGCATGTTTTGCCTTTATTTTTGACTCTCAAAAATATATTAGCACGGAACTTGCATTTGTGTGTTTTGCCCTCTCCTGTAAAAATCCCAAAAGGGATTGACAGTATTCCGAAATAAAACAAAAATAATGCGAACATCACAGTCCGGTGAACTCGAACCTTACGTGTCCGCCTGGGAATGCTCATGACTTGTGGATGGTCGACAGTAAAGTTTTGATTATGCTGCTGACACTCCCTCTGCTGCTCGCGTCTCATTTGGCAGCGATAACAGATTTAACATTTAGAGCATTTGATAACATTTTAGCGCATTTCTTCAAGTGACAAAAGTGGTGGCCGGCAAGGAATGAAAGACAACGAGATTGTTACGTAGGTTTTAAAAAAAATTAAATTATGGGGCTTTACGTACCAAAAACACTTTCTGATTATGAGGCACGCCGTAGTGGGGGACTCCGGAAATTTCGACCACCTGGGGTTCTTTAACGTGCACCTAAATCTAAGTACACGGGTGTTTTCGCATTTCGCCCCCATCGAAATGCGGCCGCCGTGGCAGGGATTCGATCCCGCGTCCTCGTGCTCAGCAGCCTAACACCATAGCCACTGAGCAACCACGGCGGGTAACGTAGGTTTTGCTTCAGTTTTCTACAGTATACATGAATATGCAGAAAGCATGCTTGATCTAGAAATAACGCAGGCAACATGTTTTTGCTTGGGTATGTGAACCGTAACGTTGATATTTAGAGCCGTTAATATCAAGAATAAACATTTTCGTGGCTACCGTTCACACGGAATTCCATGGTTAAAGGACATTGTTCTGCACAACACGTGGTTACCATGTCCTCAATTTTCTGATGGTCGCCAGTTCTTAACCGAAATGAATGTCTAAACACATATCACATGCCACGGGGCATAGTGCAATATATATCCTGGAACGTGCAAGACCACCAGCAATGCACGGAATGGTGTGCGGACAGAGACATTTTTATTTCAGTGATGAAGCCATATTGCGGTAATTGCTTTATTTGGCAATGTAAAAAAACCTGCCATATCATACCGTGGATTCAAACGGAGAGGAATACCTATTCATTTCTTAAAAGTTACCCCGAGATGTCACGTGAATACCCAACAGTTCAAACCACGGAAAGATGAATCGTAGAATCGCTGCGAGTTAGGTGATGTAGGGCCATCGCTGTTCGGTGTTGGAAGACTTTTTCATCTGTTAAGGTGACAACACCGTAAAAGACAACATACTGCTGCGCAAATATATAACGTCATTACGCATGCCTGGAACAACTCCATAGGTTGGAGACTGCAGCATAAGTCGCCAGCAAAAAATAAATGCTGTTTTTAGATTCTCAACTACGTGACACCCTCGCCATGTTGAAGTACTGTGTGCGAACGGGGAAGTGCCTGTGTCCGTACTAATCAACCCACTGAACAAGAGAAGTAATCATGGATTGCCAATTGGGCCTCATAAGCTAGGTTATTTGAAAGCACCAAACAAAAATGTTTTAAATAACAGATCAGCAATATAAATGGCGTCCTAAACAAAATAGGAGCTGGCACCCCCAAACATGTGCTCCCAGTTTTTCCGCAATAAGAGGCGTGTAGCGGACTGTCACTAAGTGCGAAAACGCTAAAACTGTGGTGATTGCGCGTGCTTACGAAATACCTCTAAGTATTAAAAAATATACGCCGGGGATATGCAGCTTCGTTCATCGGCGAATCATGTAAAGGTACCACATGGTGGAGAATTGGCTGAGGACGTCTTGGAAAGCGGGAATTACGAAGAGCACCGCCAAGGGCCATGCAGTGGTCACATCTCGATACTAGTGAACAACAAGAAAGACTATTCCATTAATTTCGCGTAACGTTTAATGTAGATCCCGCTGTTTGTACACGATGCTACGGTACCTGCACAATTGGCTCCGTAGGTGTTTATGTGTCGGCCGGTGTTTGGTGTGCCACCACACCAAGGACTCCAGCTCGTGGGGATCGGACCTTTCGTTCCCTCATCGCGAACGACTCAGCCATGTCCGGAGGAATGACGATCAGGACAGTTGAGCCTATGCATAGTGCCAGAGCCTTTAAGGCCCCTGGTCGGAAGCACCACACGTTTTTGGCTTAGATTTCCCGCATAGCCCGACTTATGCAACGTAATGTTTACCGGGAAACGCTGGCGGCGAATGCTATGCGCGAAGACGAGCCTTCTGGTAGAAACGCAGCCTCTTGCGTGGACCGATCTTGGAGGTTGGGCACAGCAGCAACAAAAAAAAAGAAAAACGCAATTTCTATGTTTCCGCTATATTTTTGCATGTTTATTATTTCAGGCACAGAAGATTCAACATGAACGGTACGCACTGTCGGTGCTTAGTTCACGACATTTGTTTGTGGGCTGTCATTCTGAAAATTCCGTGGAATAACGTTGTCAAGAATGTAAGACGAGGTATTAGCAACCTAAGTGATACAACGGTGCTGCAGCATAATCCCCACATACAACAAGTCATACCGCAAGGCGCGCTATGTACATGTGCTTCACTATAAAAGCAACGAAAAGAAAAGCGGTTAACCTAGGGACCCAATTTTTATGAATGATATCATAAGAAGCCAACAAACGAGGATACCAAGGAAAACACAGGGAAAATTACTTGTGTTTACAGATTGAATTAAAGAAATTATAAAGTAATGCAATTGAAAGTGACTGAAGAAGCAACTTGCTGCAGGTGGGGAACGATCGCACGTCTTCGCATTACGCGTGCCATGCTCTAATATATAAGGGAATTTTCGCTCACGGGGACGCCGGCGCGGAATGCCGACACCGGATTTTGTGTAATACGTACGGGGCGCTTAACACTGTCCTGTTAAAATTTGTAGCTGCAGAAACGAAAGACAATGCACGATGAAAACGGGTTTCCTCGAGGAATGAGGGTTGCAGAAAGACACGAAAGGAGCAAAACAAAACACGGCGCATACTTCTTTACTTCGTCGATACCCGAGCACGAAAACTTTGATCGAATGAAAAAGGTAAGTTGTAGAGTACTGCGTAAGTGCGGGCTCAGGAGAAAGCTGGTGAATGTTTCAATAGCCAAACTTCATCGCAATTCATATTTTTGTTGAGTAGGGGCAGGTAATCGTGATGTTAACTATGGGTGCGGTACGCTCTTCCTTGACAGCCAAACATTTTTTTACGTAGATTTGTATAAACTGTGTTGAACACGCTTAGCAAGCATCTACTTCATGGCAAAGAAATACAAACACTGTAACTATTCATTTTTCAAGTAAGATATAGCATCAATTAAAGTATTTTCTAGACAGCGTCACGCAGCGGCAAAGGTATTGCATAGCTTAAGTGAGAAATTTACTTACGAGCTTCGCGTAATTACTTGACCAATGTCCAGCTATGCTTGCACTTGATAAGGATGTTCATTGACAGATTTACTTAGAAAGCATTGAATAAAACTAGGCACGGTAATCAATACCGTTCCGTTTAGTATTTGCAGCAGATATCACTCTTCGAAGAAACACGCAGTCACGTACATAGTTTCCGAAAGGAATTCAAAACCAAAAGCATACCCGTATCAGGCAGTAGCAGGAAATGAATTGCTTGAGGCAAAGCGCAAGAAAGATACGTAAGACGACAGAAGTGAACGAAGACAGCACTTCCCTTCTGTTGTCATGCATGCCTTTTCACGCGTTGCCTCAAATTTGGTGGAACCAGCTATAGCCCACCTGTCTGTTCGCTTGAAGAAATCAATTAGTGGACTTCACTTGTATCACGTAATAGGCATCTGTAGGATTTCTATGTGAAACCAGTAAATTGTCAGTGCAGAATGTTGTCCTTCTGAAAGACTGCTTCGGCTCTTGTGCTGCAATCACCCCTTTGGCGAGACTTTTTATTCTTCTTCAAGCAATGAAAACAGACAAAATTTACATCATCAAATCGCGTTGTCTGAACTATTAGCTCAGTAAAATCACCAGTTGATTCCCAGTATATATAATTTCAACTGGCTCAGCTACAGTAAATACAAATAGCATACTGAAACCTGCACGTTGTAGAAAAAGCTCAACAACGATAGACGTCTTAACTTTCCTGGATTTGTTCTCAATACATTCATTCGTGTTTGCAGCGGTGGAAGCTTTTGTACCACAAGCACTTTCGTGAAACCCTGGAAGCACGAGTAAATGACCCCTTGCCCCCTTGTAATTCAAACGACGGTGAAAACATGGACGTGAATCCACTCACGGCGAGAGTACAGGAAAAACTGATTCGACTTGTTTGTGCTCGCGGCCACTTATTTGTTTTGGCTCCATACTCCTAATTATTATAAAGGTCGCAAAATTGGTTCTTTGTAATAAGTTCTCGGTTAAAATTTGACCAAAACAAACATTATCGAGGGGCGCATTGGGCAGTAACGTATTTTGTTTATCGACATCAACGTTGGTCATGCTTGGCTTGAAATGCAATTTACAACATTGGAGCCATCACGCAAAGCTGTCGCCAGTATGCGGGGTATGACTGAACTACGGCTATGCACGACGCATGAGCGTTCGTTACCGAAGCAGCGCGGGAAGTGCGAAGCAGTTGAAGTTCTGCATTGCTAGAGGTTGGTGAAGACAGCACGGCAATTTGTGGGCAACAGAACCAAGCGAGCGCCACTCTTCAGCAGAGAAGAACTACCTGCCTCATTTCAACTGGGCCAGAGAATGCCACAGCAGTCAGCAAAATTGCAGCATCTGGTAGTCATACGCTAGTACGATATAACTTAGCTTGTTAACCCCCAGCACTTCCGCGAGTGCTTACACGAGCAACAAGCTCTTACCAGTAGGATATGTACTTGAGTGTGAGAGGAGCATGAAAAATGTAGCGATATCATCAGATAAATGTTTTTTTGTTGTTGTTTTGTGTGAGGATTAGTTTGGGTAGATCATTCTGTGGAAAGATAGCAAGGCTTATCGGGGCGCCTCTGCTAGCATTCGAAAATTTGCACAGTCGCGTCAAGCTAGTGGCGGACTCAAACGTCTCGTTTTTTCCAGCTGTTCGATGTCATTTGAACCGAAATCCTGAAGTGACAAAAGTTTTATTAGTGTTCTTTCTTGGCATTGAGTGCGCATGCGCGGTGATTCGACGCTGCGCATACCTGAATACACGCCAGTTACACGGCATCGAAGCATCGGGCATGGCTGATGAAAGAAGCTACGAATACACGCCTCCTGAGTTTAGTATGACGGACGAGACAACTTCAAGCACAAGCTGTGACGGTACCCCGGGCGCTTCATCTGCTTTGGACGCCTACAACACGTGAGCTTTAGCGCTTGCTAATTTTCCATTCAATACTGTTACCCTTTAACAAGACCTATATAATAGGCTTGTATATCTGTACAACTGTTTCCACCTCAAACGGGTCTTTTTGGCAGCAAACTTGAAATTTTAAATCGGATGCTTTCTTAGATCTTGACGCGTCGATGCACGGCTGGTGCAAAAATATTGGCATGTTCAGTGCAAGTCAGCAGTTTAGCGGTCAGGATAATATTTCTCAGGACATGAATCTAACCTACTTAAAGAAGAAAATATTTTTCGATGATTGATGAATATTGCACTGCACACCCGCCTTGGGATATTATATCTGGCAGTCCCGTCTCCAATTGCAGGTGCAACCGCCAAATTTTGATGAAAGCACACTGCAAAAAGGCCGGTGATTGCATTTGCGATCGTTACATAAGCTACGGTAGTGAAAATTTATCCTCAGTCCACTAATGTGGCATGCGTTTTATCAGGTCGTGGCTCTTGCACGAAAAACCTCGGAATTAGTTTTAACCGCAGTGAACACTTTAAGTGCCGAACTATCTTTTCTAGACAACTGGTCAAATTGAAAAATAATACAGCCGTTTCTCAATTTAAAAAAAATTTCACGATTTGAGTGCTGCCCGCTCAAAGCTTTATTTTTTGAAAACACAGTACCTGTATATGAATGGCAACAACTTGGTTTAAAACGATTGCTGTTCCGTTTCCACGTGTTGTTTAAGAGCAACAAATGTGCGTTACAGAACAAACATACTTTTCCCGCTTTGAGTTGTTTGGTCGATGAAGGTATTTCTTTGTTTTTGTTGTTTTTGACAAGTGAAGTTTAGATTACTGGGTTTAAATCGCTTTTTTATAAATGCAACGGGGGGTGACCCTAAAGCACAGCCATGAATAAGTGGAAAGTCATGGTATTCTACGGTATAGCCTTTACTATTTGTGAACAAATGCAGTAGCACGTCGCATTTCAGCTTTTTCTTGCTAAGCATTGTATGGTTATTAGGACACTTTTCTTGCTGTTCTCACAATAAACTTTATCTTTCAAAGAATGCTGAGGTAGGCTCCAGCGAATGACATAGAAGTAAAGTTAGCATCGCTTGAAAACAAATATTTTAAAAATTAAAAAAAATTATGGGGTTTTACGTGCCAAAACCACTTTCTCATTATGAGGCACGCCGTAGTGCAGGACTCCGGAAATTTCGACCACCTGTGGTTCTTTAACGTGCACCTAAATCTAAGTACACGGGTGTTTCGCATTTCGCCCCCATCGAAATGCGGCCGCCGTGGCCGGGATTCGATCCCGCGAAAACAAATATTTTTGAACACCATTCTAGTTTATTATTACTTCATTCGATCTCGTCATTTCGTTCCCAAGTGGTGAAATTACTTGGCCCAAAGTCAGAAATCAGGTTGTATTCTTCAGAGCAAGTCTTTTGTGCGCATAACTTTAAATAATACCTACACTGCGACATATTACTCATAGCTGCCGGATCTATGAGTCGTGATTTCAATTGGCTCGAAAAGGTCAATTTCACCACGGCTATACCGAATCACATCAGGCGGGCACAAATGGGAACTTTTAAACATAATATTGCAGATTTGCATAATAATTGCAGATTGTATCTGCGCACTCTCATTCTTATAATTGTCTCTGACTTATTGAGGTAAAAAATATGTTCCATGCATCAAGAGTTTATTTCGAAATTATTGTTAGGATTCTAGCAAAGTGTGCCGTTCATCCTATGCCAGACAGCAGTCATTGATGAGAAGAAACCATTGCAAATAGCGCGTTTACAAAACCCGACTTTATTTTTTTGAACTTTGTTTTATTAAAACATAAATTAAACCATTTTCGTCACAGCTAGTAGTTTTCTGATCAATACTTCATTAATTTCAGCATTCCTGATGACGCCTGGAAGTACCCTTGGAACACACAGCCCATGCCGATAACCGACGGGACTTACAGCGTCGAAGGTACGTAGGCGATGGCCATTTGCCACCGGTGGAACTTGCGAAGGCATTTGACAACAAACGCAGGAGATGGCGCCTACGGTTACCGTGGTAGCGGTACGTTTATTGCGTATAAGAATGCACTTGACCAGCGCCGTCAATATGGTTTCCGCGTGAGCCAGCATAAAACTCTCCTTACTGGGAAATTGTTGTTTATCTGAATATATGCAAACTCATACATAACTAATGCAGTAGAAGATTTTCAATTATTATTTTGTTTTATCGGTCAGCTGGTAAAAGACGCTCCTAGATAATGGCAAAAGCCGAGATTGTTCATTTCATGCAATGCCTAATTCACTCGTAAATGGAATCATCACTTGACCATTGCTTTACAAGTTTATTTGCCAAGCAGAATCTCAGTGGGTTTGCCCTGCTCACATCCTGATGTTTCCCGTGAACCAAACTTAGTAGACAAAGAAAATGTTTTGATGTGAATTCACAGTAAAATGTGCAATTAGTACGGCGCTTCAGATGTCTATACAGGAAGGTCGTAACTGTGCTCTGTCCCTTTTTCGGCACAGTGCGATATTCGCTCACCCATAGCGTGTTACGGGCAGCCGACATATCCCGCTGCGGCAGAATGCAGCGGTTACCGCATACAACATGGGGCACCCGAAAACAGTTTATATTGGAGCTCTTGGTTCTTTCATACCAAGCATACCAAGTCGCATCCGCAGCAGAAACAACCTTCACAAATTTATGAAAATGTGACGCAACGAAACACAAAATTGCTGGGTTGTTGTTCACGCTCTGGTGCCATAAATCTTTAACAAATACCTCAAATCAAGTCTATATAGAGACTTCTGCCACAATATTTGTGTTTACAGAGCACAAATCTAAGTACACAATGATTTCCTATGAGGGTGCCACTTCTTCGAAATTGCAACGAGTTGTTAACAAGGAAATCTACGCCAAGCTGAAACAACGGCATTCCATACTGAATGTTCTTTTTTGTAAGGCGATTAGCATTCCTTGCATAAATCAAGCATCATTCGTTCTGCCAGTATGGTCGCCATCTCTTTCGCCAGCCTAATGAACGTTGCGACTTTAACGGCGCGACTGATAAAATTTAGAATACCAGACAATAAAAGTTAGTACCTTAAATTACGCCTATGCAGTCACACTGTAGTTCCTCCGAAGTCCAAGATGATGAAACTCAAATCTTTAGTTCCAGTGGTTGGGAATCCGCGTTTAATCTTTTCTGTGATGTAGGAAGGCGCGGAGACTCAGGTATGGGGCTTGAACAATGACATAAACATTCTTAGCCAACTCCCTTCCCGCCACTTAATATTGTAAATAGAGGTGTACAACACTGCGGTGGGCTCCTGCAGTTTTAATGCCAATTCAGTCGCGTCGATGGTCATGCTGACGACGGTTCTGCCGTAATTTCCACCTTTCTTTTAGGTCTCTTGCATTTTTTTTTTCAATTTCACGCAATTTCTGTGCAGTTTAGGGAAGATGTTTACATAGCTGCAATACTTGCAGCGCTATCCACACAGTCCGCACCTTTAACGCGCGTTTACGCTTTCCCTTGCACCGTTTAGTGGCATTGCCCCATGAATTAATACTTCCGCATTTCTCTGCAAGCTGATGTGATGTCTGCAATACGATTATTACATATACGCATTCAGCAATATTTTGACAGTTGCCCTATAGTCTGTTGATGGCCTACACAGGACCATTGGCGAGAAGTGCCATGCTGGCGTTCGGAATGAGCTCCTAAAGATGCATTGCTTACAGCCGGTGCTTAAGACGTTCAGTTACCGGAGTCAACAAACGGGTTTCGAAAAATTTTCTGAAAGGCGAGTACGTCGTTGCATCCCACACCTATCTGTCTTAGTTGACCAACAAATTAAGGGCATGCGTCAAACAAACTATTAAAATCTCTCGGCAAAAATGCGTCCTTTCAATTTTTCTTTGTCGTTCTCTGCGACGGGCTATGTCTGCTGCTTGTAAGAGATGAACAACAAGGAACAACTTCGTGAGGCATCTAGTGTGCTTATTTTTGAATAACACAGCAAATATAATGGGTGCAGAGTCCGACGCACAAGAGACCGACATGTCGTTTTTCACTTCGAACACTATCGTGTTCTGCTCGCGGTTTGACATAAAACATGCTAATCTTCAAAATAATCCAATACTGCACAATCTTGATAGTGCTCCGCTTTCCCATCTCCACAAAATTCTTGCATGCATACAAGAAGGTTGCAAAAAGAATAAGCACCGCGTACGGAAGCACAACAGTAAAGCTTCTTTACCACTGAAACCTTCTTGCCTTGCACAATAAGCATGGAAATGGAATATCCATTTCCCATGAATTTCCTTTGCACTACGGTGAACGAACACCTTTACTATACTTTTATGCCATTCAGGTGACGCTGAAAATGGCATGACGAGTTACCAGGAACTGGGGTGCGTCAGCAGCATCGAAAACGCAAGGCCAAGCACAATTCGAGCTGGCATGGATGCAGCATCAGCCAATTTTGAAGACGGCGCCACGTAAGTTCACATTTAGAAAACTTCCATTGCAAAGCAACCCAGAGACAACAGGGATGGCTATCCGTGTAACAACTATGGCTCTATTCGGTAATTTCTCCTTGGGAGGGCTAGCTCTGATGGCTGAAACATGTATTGCATTAGCAGTTTTGAGCGTTCTGACGGCGCAGCCTGTCTTGACATGCTTCATCGTTGCAACAGCGCCACCGGACACGGACAGAGTAAGGAGGGAAAATCACACGGCAGTGTGCACAACCCATGGCGCAACCACGAAGCTACACAAGCTCGCGCGATTTTCCATCCTGTTAACACGCTGGAATGTTTGGCACACTTCCAAGTCTGTAACCTGCTTAGTCACGAACCATTATGGAATATATAAAGATTGTGAAGGAAGGATACTCAACTAAGGCTCATAATATGAAACGGGGATATGCCAAGTTTACCGAGGCAATGCAGCATGGGTACGCCGTCCGTAAGCAGAGTGTTCGAAATTAATCTGAAGGCGACCACTCTGGCGTGCGTTATAGTGGTCGACGAGTGGGGTTATAGCGGTCAAATTCCGTGGCATACGCGGCAGCTGCATGCCACGGAATAATAATTGGCTTCCTTGTTCTTAACGTCATTCTCTACACATTTCTCCCGTTGGCTTACAGCATTCAGAGTCCTTTTATTCACCATCAAGAAATTCGACTGCCTTAAGGCGACTCTGCGATAGGAATCGTAGAGAACGTATACCTTTGGGCATGCGTTCCCGGAATGTCTCATTCTTGAAAGCGAATACGCAGGCGAGTTTTCCCGTACTCGCACTTCTGTATATCGAGTATTTTTCCGGAAGATAAATCGTAGTAGGCGCTTAAGCCCGTTCTCTTTGTACCTTGCAAACACTGGAGCCATAGTGGTTCTGACCTATATAATAAACTCGCGCTGCACCGTTTTCATGCATGCAAGGGAGTGCGAGATGTGGTGATTTAGGATCGGCATCGTTCTCGCAGAGCCAGGACAGCATCAATGCCCGCCTGGCAGGTACAGTTTCGTCCTGCATGATGGTTACCTTTTTTGTACTAAATGAGCACGTGAAGAGCTGTTTTTATTGATAACACACAAAAAAATTTTCAATCATCGGGACTTCTGCATGAATGTACAACTATAATAAAACATATAGCCCCGGCGAGTCGCTCAAGTTGGAGAACAGACGAGATTTGCTTAACCCATTAGGCACCGGTATCTCTTTTTTCTTCCTATCTTGAAATAAATCTAATATATTAACTTACATTTATACTAATAATTCACACGCAAGAAATTAGTACTCTTGCCTAATTAGTTTTTGAAATATAGCCCGTGACCATATGGTCACACTGGGCCCTTACGCTACAGCCAGATCATCATCATCATCATCATCATCATCAGCCTGCTTACGCCCACTGCAGGGCAAAGGCCTCTCCCATACTTCTCGAACTACCCCGCTCATGTACTAATTGTGGCCATGTTGTCCCTGCAAACGTCTTAATGTCATCCGCCCACCTAACTTTCTGCCGCCCACTACTACGCTTCCCTTCCCTTGGAATCCAGTCCGTAACCCTTAATGACCATCGGTTATCTTCCCTCCTTATTACATGTCCGGCCCATGCCCATTTCTTTTTCTTGATTTCAACTAAGATGTCATTTACCCGCGTTTGTTCCCTCACCCAATCTGCTCATTTCTTATCCCTTAACGTTACACCTATCATTCTTCTTTCCATGGCTCGTTGCGTCGTCCTCAATTTCAGCAGAACCCTTTTCGTAAGCCTCCAGGTTTCTGCCCCGTAGGTGAGTATTGGTAAGACACAGCTGTTACACACTTTCCTCTTGAGGGATAGTGGCAACCTGCTGTTCATGATTTGAGAATGCCTGCCAAACGCACCCCAGCCCATTCTTATTCTTCTGGTTATTTCAGTCTCATCATCCCGATCAGTGGCCACTACCTGCCCTAAGTAGATGTATTCCCTGACCACTTCCAGTGCCTCGCTGCCTATCGTAAACTGCTGTTCTCTTCCGAGACTGTTAAACATTACTTTAGTTTTCTGTAGATTAATTTTCAGACCCACCCTTCTGCTTTGCGTCTCCAGGTCAGTGAGCATGCATTGCAATTGGTCTCCTGAGTTACTAAGTAAGGCAATATCATCAGCGAATCGCAAGTTAAGGTATTCTCCATCAACTTTTATCCCCAATTCTTCCCACTCCAGGTCTCTGAATACCTCCTGTAAACATGCTGTGAATAGCATTGGAGATATCGTATCTCCCTGTCTGACGCCTTTCTTTATTGGTATTTTGTTGCTTTCTTTGTGGAGGATTACGGTGGCTGTGGAACCGCTATAGATAGCTTCCAGTATCCTTACATATGGCTCATCTACACCCTGATTCCGTAGTGCCTTCATGACTGCTGAGGTTTCGACTGAATCAAATGCTTTTTCGTAATCAATGAAGGCTATATATAAGGGTTGGTTATATTCCGCACATTTCTCTATCACCTGATAGATAGTGTGAATATGGTCTATTGTTGAGTAGCCTTTACGGAATCCTGCCTGGTCCTTTGGTTGACAGAAGTCTAAGGTATTCCTGATTCTATTTGCGATTACCTTAGTAAATACTTTGTAGGCAACGGACAGTAAGCTGATCGGTCTATAATTTTTCAAGTCTTTGGAGTCCCCTTTCTTATGGATTAGGATTATGTTAGCGTTCTTCCAAGATTCCGGTACGTTCGAGGTCATGAGGCATTGTGTATATAGGGCGGCCAACCTTTCTAGGACAGTGTTCCCACCATCCTTCAACAAATCTGCTGTTACCTGATCCTCTCCAGCTGCCTTCCCCCTTTGCATAGCTCCCAAGGCGTTCTTTACCTCTTCCGGTGTTACTTGTGGGATTTCAAGTTCCTCTAGACTATTTTCTCTTCCATTATCGTCGTGGGTGCCACAGGCACTGTATAAATCTCTATAGAACGCCACTTGAACTATCTCATCCATATTAGTAACGATATTGCCGGCTTTGTCTCTTAACGCACACATTTGATTCTTGCCTATTCCTAGTTTCTTCTTTACTGCTTTTAGGCTTCCTCCGTTCCTGGGAGCCTGTTCAATTCTATCCATATTATAGTTCCTTATGTCCGCTGTCTTACGCTTGTTGATTACCTTAGAAAGTTCTGCCAGCTCTATTCTAGCTGTAGGGTTAGAGGCTTTCATACATTGGCGTTTCTTGATCAGATCTTTCGTCTCCTGCGATAGCTTACTGGTATCCTGTCTAACGGAGTTACCACTGACTTCTATTGCACACTCCATAATGATGCCCATAATATTGTCGTTCATTGCTTCAACACTTAGGTCCTCTTCCAGAGTTAAAGCCGATTACCTGTCCTGTAGCTTGATCCGGAATTCCTCTAGTTTCCCTCTTACTGCTAACTCATTGATTGGCTTCTGATGTACCAGTTTCTTCCGTTCCCTCCGCAACTCTAGGCTAATACGAGTTCTTACCATCCTATGGTCACTGCCCCGCACCTTGCCGAGCACGTCCACATGTTGAATGATGCCAGGGTTAGCGCAGAGTATGAAGTCTATTTCATTTCTTGTCTCGCCATTTCGGCTCCTCCACGTCCACTTTCGGCTAACCCGCTTGCGGAAGAAGGTATTCATTATCCGCATATTATTCTGTTCTGCAAATTCTACTAATAACTCTCCCCTGCTATTCCTAGAGCCTATGCCATATTCCCCCACTCACTTGTCTCCAGCCTGATTTTTGCCTACCTTGGCATTGAAGTCGCCCATCAGTATAGTGTATATTGTTTTGACTTTACCCATCTCCGATTCCACGTCTACATATAAGCATTCGACTTCCTGGTCCTCATGACTGGATGTAGGGGCGTAGACCTGTACTACCTTCAATTTGTGCCTCTTCTTAAGTTTCACAACAAGACCTGCCACCCTCTCGCTAATGCTATAGAATTCCTGCACGTTAGCAGCTATGTTCTTAATTATCAGGAATCCGACTCCTAATTCTCGTCTCTGTGCTAAGCCACGATAGCACAGGACGTGCTCGCTCTTTAGCACTGTATATGCCTCTTTTGGCCTCCTAACTTCACTGAGCCCTATTATATCCCATTTACTGCCCTCTAATTCCTCCAATAGCACTGCTAGACTCGCCTCACTAGATAACTTTCTAGCGTTAAACGTTGCCAGGTTGATATTCCAATGGCGGCCTGTCCGGAACCAGGGTTTCTTAGCACCCTCCGCAGCGTCGCAGGTCTGACCGCCGCCGTGGTCAGTTGCTTCGCAGCTGCTGCGGACTGAGGGCTGGGGTTTGATTGTTGTGTTCATATAGGAGGTTGTGGCCAAGTACTGCACCAGCGTGGCCAATCCTGCTCTGGTGAGAGAGTGCGTTACCAGTTCTGGTCACCGGGATCAGGCCGCACTCCAGGCCTGTTTGTGCAATTTTCTCAACACACGGTTGTTGTTTTTTCTGGTATTTTCCGGTGGAGAATTGTGCGGCCCGGGATTTGAATCACGGTCCTCTTGCACGGGAGGCGGATACTCTACCGGCCCCGCAGGAGTTCAATTTAAACATTAAATTGTGGGATTTTACGTGACAAAATCACTTTCTGATTATGAGGCACGCCGTAGTGGAGGACTCCGGAAATTTCGACCACCGGGGGTTCTTTAACGTGCACCTAAATCTAAGTACACGGGTGTTTTCGCATTTCGCCCTCATTGAAATGCGGCCGCCGTCGCCGGGATCCGATCCCGTGAACTCGTGCTCAGCAGTCTAACACCATAGCCACTGAGTAACCACGGCGGGTCCCGCAGGAATTGTACGCCTCATTTAATATACAGTGGTGCCCTATTTGATCAGTCAAGGTGGACCAATCTGAGCTCGGTTATACCGCACGGATGGCACTCGGCTAGAGAACCTGGTATTTATGACCTGCACATGTGAGGCCATACATAATTGAAGATATATATCTTTCTTTTTTTATTTTAGGAGGGTTCCCGTACAGTGATAAAATAAAGGAAAAGACATTAAAAAGAAAGAAAAAAAGAAAGAAAAAGGAGGGAAAAAAGGAACATAACGGGTGATTTGAACTCGTGACCCTTCGATGTTGCCCGGAAAGATAGCTCAGTCGGTTGGTTCGTCAGGCCCCAGGCTATTTTCAAGCGCCACAGTTCCTGTTCCGAGCCTTCCGAGTTCCGAGCCCGAGAAGAAGAGCGAGCTCGAGCGGCTTTAGAGACTAGGAAAACTGCCTTAAAATATTCAGACTTGAGGGAAAGCTTCGTGCACAAACTATAACACGGCAATCAGCACTCGAATACGACGAGAGAAATTATTGAGACGTGGAAAATTTCCTTGAAATAAATATGGTTTGCGAGACAAATGCTTGTAAGTATTGAACCTCTTAAGAGATGAGGGGAAATTTGGGCTCACCGAGAGGGCATCGTCCGTACGAGACCACCACCAGGCGCCTTACTGAGACGTGGAGGGCTTTGCGGCCGGAACAAAGCTTCCCGTCCCCGCCGGCCAAGAGGGGAAAACGCGCTTTCCGATCGCTCAAGGTTGCGCGGACATAGTATAACTCTAGCGTCTAGGAGAAGCTTAACCAGGTGCGATGGCGGCACGCATAGCGTGGGAAGCTAGCCGCCAGAATAACTATCTCAAGGACTGCTGCTGACGAGGGCGAAATACCTTCGTGTAATTATAATAACCCTAATAGGACTACTTTCGAAAGAAAAAAAAAGGAAACGGCCCAGAGGGCTATACTACGAGAGCTATGACATAGTTTTCTATATATATATATATATATATATATATATATTCATCTCATCTATGGAATCGCATGCGCGCGCTGTTGCTTTGTCTCTGCGTGTAGTAGTTAAGAGAGCCAGTTTAAGGGCGGAGAAAAAGGAAGGAAAGGAAAGTCTCTGAAGCAAAATTGCAGCGCCGTGGTTTTAAAGCGCAACCGTGGTAGGGAAACGGAAGGCGATATAAGAGTGCGTGGCCATGATACGCACACGACAAACTGCCTTAAAATATTTAGACTACGCAAAGTTAAAAACAGTTATTTCAAGCAATGAAACATCACAAAAAAACATACATAGCGAATAGTCGAGCACTTATTTAGTGTGATATGGCTTAAATCATGGACTACACATGCCGACGTCATACTTTGTGCATTGGGTGTGCCCCGCGCTGGTGCAATTATCTCATGCACACCTCCACCTCTTGCCATTAGGTATTGGTACAACAAAGTGGGCCACTTGGTCATACCGCGTACCAGTCAGGACATCACCAGTTTTTGGGATTCTGCGTTGACCAGGTCCTCCAGGCTTATTGTCCTATCGCATCAGGTAGCTTTGTGCAATTTGCCTTCGGAATTCCACCTGCGTGACCTTGAACCCTGCGCTACGAATAACCGCCCAAGCGTTGCTGATAGATACATCACAAATTCAAGTGAAAATCGGTCGCCACCACTTTTTGTCACGGATTGCAATCCTATAGGCGCCTGCATTTGCATCCGTCTGGTCCGTACCTGATTTAGAGCTTGTACTTACCAACATTGTTTGGATAGGTCACCTTGATTCGCTTCTTCTCAACTCGAGAGTACCTGTCTGAAGATGACATTGGCTCTACGTCGTGAACGGTGCTTACGATCGTTACTACAGAATTGTCCGTCCGGCGGACAACAATTATTCCATTGTCGCTCAGCACGGGATCTTCGTGCCCGCGAGGTTGGCGCTTGACGAATTCTGGTCAAGCGATAGGGCACTCTGTGGGAACACGGTTCTGCTTCACTGTGCCCGTGTCTTCGTAGCCATGTACCTTGATATCGCTGAGTAGCTGCATGCTTGTGAATAAATTATCAAAATAGAAAAAGGAAGGTCGTGCGTCTCTGCTGCGAGTTCTTCCACTATTTGAAGAAGTGGCACCACTGCTTTTCCGAAGTCATTTTCATGTTTTTTATATGTTCCGGGTTCCCCTGCTTGCCTTGATACACATTGAAGTTTACAAGGTATCTGTTCTTGGCATTTTATACACTTTATACACGAAGGATAGGACTTTATACACGAAGAGGATAGGCTTTCCACGTATAAACTGTGCACCCATGACGACCATAATGCTCAATCATACTTTGGTCATAGCTCAGGTGACACACAGGTTGAAAATGCTCCAGAAACCTTGCATTCAATAGTGTCATCAATGGACGCAACTTTGCCAACTTGTCACTAAATGCTAGGCTTGCATTTGGAACAGAGCTGGAATCGTATTATCTGAACGAAGCGATTCCTTCGCATAGCATTGTAGGCCATCGTGTTGCGAATATCCGGGACGCTGTCCTAATAGCACTTTTTCCCTGGCAAGAGGTTATAGCCGGACAAAACCAGCACTCCAAGAAAACTTAATCCTTCTTTGGTAACCTCCGGATCGGGCACATTCAAAAATGCCACATACTTTCTTGTTTGTTCGACTAGCAGCTCCACGACGGCTTTCTCAAAAAAGATCGAACAACTCAACAGGTGCAAATCCCTGTAAGCAGCAAAGTTTGCGTCGGGAAATATGCCAAGGCTTATCTGGAGATCACCCTTCGTCCACGTAGAAGCAGTGGATAATTTTGCAGGAATGGCCGCATCAACTACAGAAGAAGAAACCTGTGATATTCCGTCACCTTGCTCGCCGGGGTCGTAATCGTCCGAGTCGCATCCACCAATGCGGCGTCCGTCAGACAAAACAGTTTCAGCGCCGGCTGATAGCTGCCAGCTGCTTAGATTGTCAATGAGCCCACCTGAGTCTTCATCGGCCAAGTTTTCATCCGAATAGGTGCTACCCTCTGGCGGCTCGACATAGATCACTGGCACATCGTCATGTTCCTCTACGACTATCTTCGCTGTTTCTTCCAACATCAACCTATTCAGACAATAAAATAAGAAATAACCACAGCGAGAACGCGCCATCAGCCGTGCACGAGATGAGAATACAGTTTAAAAAAAAAATTTAGGTAGCCTAAAGGCCCAGCGTGACCATATGGCAACACGCAAGACAACACGCTCGTTCATGGATAAATAAACATTACTCTTTCACAAATGGTCACCGAAGGTCACATATTCAAAGAGCAATACGGAGGTAAGGATATCTGACTATTCCCTAAACAAGTAGTAAAAAAAAAACGCACTTACCCCTTGGAGCGACGCATGGCAACGCTACTCGCAGAGCAACACTTATTCCCGCCTTTGCGAGGGGATCCCACAAAACGACTGACAGCTGCTGCCACTTCGTATCCATAAAGGGAACTCTAATCTGTCAAACGGCACGTCAAATGTGATTTTGGGGCCGTTTTGTTAATCTTAATTAATTGAAATCCACTGTGCAGACTAACGTGACCATATGGTCACGCTGGTCTCTAATGGGTTAAGCACTGCAACAGCTTGTTAGCGTATGTTTATGTACTGCACTTAAGTAAACTTTATGGAAGTATGTAATGCCGATCAATGAAAACATTTTACAAATATTTATTTTAAGAACTTGTTGTATGTGACGCCATCACCATGTTTCAGGCCATGCCACGTCTCGGATTCCCACATCCCGGCATTCTCAAAGCAGCAGACCACCCGTTAGGAAACTTGCATAGGTGGTGGAGCCAGATTTCCCAGTAGGTGATTTGAGAAACTTTATGATAGGGACACTTTATGATTGTCACGACACATGTGTTGCCCAAGCAGCTCCCGGAAGTCACGTGAACTTCTGCGGGTGGGAGGCTGACCAAGAGACGGTGAGCAGAGAACACCTTGGCACACACTGGCTTCTAGCTCACCCAGTGTTGTAGGTGGCCTGATGTGTGCTTGGGAAATCGCTTGTAATATGGAGCCACACTCGGGAACAACCGCTTCGGGACAAGCAGCTCTAGTCTCCTTTGCCTATACTCCCCATCAGGCCATCGTTGTGACCGCGGGTATTCGAGGCCATCAGGATAAGTTTGACGCCTGTGACTAGACACGTCGTACAACAACTGCTTTTTTAATATACTGGTTATTACTCAAATATACAGTGTCTATAATACTGCGAGCCTTACTTTTGTTAATTGTTCTAATGTCATGCGATAGGTGTATTACTTACGCCCTTCGGCGAAGACTCCGTCTATAGTGGCGCAAGATATTTTTAATTTTGATCTCATACTTCGTTGTAAACTGCCTCAGAGCAACATTTGGGTATGCCTGAAGGATTCTGGAAGCAAGCGTTTCGTCAAACGGACTTGTCCTTGTAAGTTGCGTTCCCTTGCCCAAAGGTGTCGTAGAAGACAATGTCTTCTACGAGTATTAACCACCCGGGGCCTCAGTGTTCACACGGATATCTCTCCTTTGTTCTAGAATTCCTGAGACCACCTTGGTTGACTCACCGAGGAGGCAGTACCACCCGGCTCATAGCACATCCACCGTCTGCGGTAGGTGTAGGTAGGATTTCAGGCACTGGTATGCATACGCCCCGCGTTGCAGGCTATGGAGTAATCTGACGCCTGCTTCCGTATCTACAGCCAATCTACACACAGTCTACGAGGCCAATCTACGCTGTACATTCTGGATGGCTTCTTACTGACAGCATTGAACTGTTGACTCTCGGAATTAGACAGGTTAATCACTGCGCCCATAAAGCTTCTCGTCCGTGTGCGATTCCCTACTAGTCTCCAGGACGGTTCACCGATTATCTGCGAGCAATCCCTTTCGCACATTTGACGGGGATAAGAAAGCGATAGTTGCATTTAGGAGAGTAGGGCGAAAAATGAGAGCCAGAATGCAACATGTTTCACAAGACCTTTTTCTGGATATGTAAAAAGCGTTAGTAATGCCTGAGAAGCAGGTAGTCGCAGTGTGCGATTAGAGATATCGTGTCGACGTTGCAAGAAAAAATATCAACCGTAGTAAGGCTCTTAATCATTTGCCATTAGTTGCAGTACCTTTTGGGGGGGATCTGTATTGAAGTGGATAACTACATGATAAATTCAATGGGGTGGCGCTTCTTGTCCTGACCTTCGACGGTACATAAAAAGAAATGTGCTGGAAGATAGTGGTAATTACTCAACGTAACGGCGAAATAACAGACGCTAACGAAGACGACTTACGACAGGGTATGTACTGTTGGCGTCAAAAAAAAATAATAAAAGACGCGATCCACAGGGTGCGTAACTGAACGTACTTTCCGCGCGTTGTCATTACCATTGGCATGGTGCCACGTCGGGTTTGAGACGCTGCACGATGATGCTCCCCCTATACTGCGCGACTTCCTTCCATGTTATGGGTATCTGTTATTTGAATGCGAGAAAAAAATATGAGGACATGGCAATGATGGAGGCGTAAACGTTTCGTTTGACGCCTGCATCGCATACGGTGTCACCGAAGTCGGCTCATACTCGTTCTATACTTCAATAATCTAGGTCCTGTTTTCTTTCATTTTTTTCTTTCGCGCTATCAGATATGAGAAACAGAACATAAACAACAATATCGCAGTATAGGGGGAGTGTCCTCCCGCAGTGCTGTCAAACTGGTTGCCTGCGCCTTTCAATCGTGATCACTGAAACATACCTTCTGTTATTAGACCACGCGCTCCACTGTTCGCGTTTCATTTAAAGCCAGTGGAACTTGGCGAGCCAGGCATATTATTTGTGTTCGTCTGTTTGGCACCATGTAATTGTGAGTCGCGAATCTCGAGTGAAACAAAACATTCTCTAAGTTTTAAATGCAGGGTGTGCCAGCTAAAAGCAACCGCTGATTTAAAAATGACCCAGCGAGCTATGGGTTTGAAACTAACTCAGTGCTTTCACACCTAGCACACTCCCTGGTTTTGAAAACATTGGTTGCGTTTAGCTGGGAGATCGTACATGTCACTGAATTCAAATCAACAAATCATTTGGCCTATTTTGTGGAACTTTCTCATCTAAGTTTCTTTCTTGCGGTATGTATGGGAGAACTGAATGGGCTCCAGGTAGAGGTGATGTAGAATGTACGGATCGGCCTAATTGATTTTAGCCAAAGGAAAATCGAAAATATGCTTTTACGAGTAAATGTACTCGAAAATTTCGAAAGGATATTTTAGCAAGAACGAAAAAATTCAGAGTAAAAAAAAACAAACCATGTTCGTGATTCCATCTGCATCGAACCATCGCTAATAATGTGAGCACATTTGCGAATTATTAAAATAGCCTGTAATTAACCTTTGACCTTTCCTTACCGATCTGAGCAATCTTCAAGTGGCACAGGTAACAGCAAGCTCGAACTTGCATTTTCTTTGTCTATTTGTCCGTCAGTTCTAATATGTGATTTGTGACTAGGCGTTACCAATGTCACGTTGTCATACAGTCTGCAATATGTCAGGTTCATATTGTTATGTATCATTGATAAAGGTATTCTAAATAATCACCAGTCAGAGTAAAGTGATTGCTCTGGCTCAAATGTGTCGGAATGTTCCACTGCGCTATCGTGTACGTTCTTCACTAGAAACGACTTAGCCGAGCATACCAACAACTAGCAAAACCTCGCTTAACCTCGTAGAGCCTATAAACCTAGACAAGGTACGTAAAAGCTCGGTGATCAAAAGCCCCGCTGTTGATTACAGCCTTGCACCAGTAGTGCAAGTTGCGCTCGTTTTTTTTTTTTTTTTGTAGAGATAAAACCTGTTTTACAAATCTGGATGCTACCCTGGATCCGCACTTGACATGATCAGCTATCCGAAGCTAAGGTGAAATTTCCAAACAAAAAATTGTTTGCTTCCGCCCATTCCACGAATGTCTATAGAATCATAGAGAACCCCCGTGGGTTTCTCAGAATAAGAGCTTTGCAGTAAATGAATGTTTTTTTTTCTTTTTACAGCATGCCGGATAAGCACGAATTTTCCTTGTCTAGGCGGATGACAATTTTCTCTTACGAACCTTTCACCGCCTTTCGGGATCAACTGAATTGTCAAGAGTGCAATTTCGATCAAGCGATTTAGAATTTAAAAGATGCAGAGTGCACTTTGATTTTTTCACCTGTACCTAAATGACAGCCAATAATTGTCGGAAAACCTTTGGCATTTAGAGACCAAAACCAGCCATTCGTATAAAATAAATTCGGATAAAAAACCCCGTCGATAAAATCTATTCCGCCATGACATTTTTCAATAACAGTAGCGAACCTGCTTGTACCGAATGGTCCATGCATATGACATCTATCACAGAGTAGCCAATCAGAGCGCATATCCACAGTCACAACGCCACAAGAAGCGACAAAGCAAAAATGGGGCATTGCAAAATCATCCAAGCCCTTGTCTAGACAAAAAAAGCCGGTAAATAAACAATAAACTCCCAAAACGCATACATGTCTTCGTCGTGACATCACCTTGTGGCTTCCTGCTTGCATGAAGAGGCACTTCAGACGGCATCAGGGGTGTTGGGGTTTCTTGGCATCAATAAACTACGAAAGCTTCTCGCTTCTCGCGCGTTCCTAGCCCAGAATGTCGCGCAGTGAGGAATCGGCACCTCTGATTTCAGGACAACCAGACAAGCCAGAAAGTGGAAGCTCCGGTTACACGATTCCGGTCAACAGCAGGGGCGGCGACGAAGCAGTTGCTAGTGAAAGCTACGTTGGCATGGAAGAAGCATCGGGAATTTCGCGAAGCGACCCTAGGTGAGACAAATTTTTCTAAGAATGCCATTATTACTAAATTCCAGGAAAAAATATGCTCGCACTTGCAAATTTTGCGAGTGATTCAAGTTCTGATATTGGAAATGCCAGATGTCAGCTACTGTTCAGACAATATGGCGCTCGCGTAATCGGAAACCTTCAGCTGAGGCTCTACTACCTAGGTAGTACATGCGAACTGAGAAACCGCCTTGCTCTGCAAACATAGCATCAACTTTGGGGAAGTGAGTGGCATTTAAAGAAATGTGATAATATAGGTATTGAAGGAATTGTATTTTCAATTTATGTCATTTACTTAAGAAAAAAATGCGCGGATGCCTGAAAGTGCAATATCTCGGCTGTTGCTCATAGCACGCTGCCTCTCGGGGGCGTTTGCGTCAGCATGCGTTCGGTGTGTTGCGACACCACGAAACCGAGCAGATGTGGGTTGAACCCTCCCGCCATTAGCGGTGCGCGGCTTCGCTGAGTTCAGAGAAAAGGGTAGCCTGAGATTGGAGCCAATGCCGGATGTTTGGACCGGCATGGCGCTTTGGTGGAAGCAACACACCTATTTGCCTCCGCTTCAAATAGACAGCAGCCCCGGACCGACACATCTGAGCGACAGCAGTGATCACGTTTTACTGTCGGTCCTCTGCAACGCTTTCTTTCACGCACATTTTACATCTTTCCTGTTTTCTATTCACTTTTCGTAACTTCCAGCTTTTTAGCCATCAAGGGTTACTAACCTTGGGTCTCGTCACCGCGGCATTACCGGAAACGCAAAAATTTGTCCCACGATCAACACCAAATCCTTAAAGAACTTGTGAAAAGGAATGTTTTTGTAATAAAGCCAGCAGACAAAGGCGGCGGTATTGTAATCTGGTCTATAGAAAAGTACAATAATGTGGCGCCCAACCACTGAGCAACCCCACCCATTACACAAAACGTGACTCTAACCCAACTTCAGATTACAGCAATACTGTGTTAAACAAAATAGCGGAGCTCATATCCAGGGAACTAATCACGCAATCTGAATATCGCTTCATGATGCCCAAGAACAAAAAAGCAGACCGCTTTTATCTCCTCCCTAAAATACATAAATATCCAGTCGAAAAAATATTTATAGCAGAAATCCCAGGTCTGCCTATTGTGTCTAATAACAACACACCAACTGAGCCAGTAAGTTCTTAAGTCACCACCTGTCAAACATAGCCACCACCCTCCCATCTTTTGTTCAAGACACGCCACACTTTCTTCGAATTATTGGCGGCACCGACGCCAACCAAATTCTGTCCGACCACGCTATTCAAGTTACTTCGGATGTTTCTGCCTTTTACACCAATATACCTATGACTGAAGGAATCGAAGCTGTTTTCTAAATCCCTCGCAATCAATCCCCAAGCGCGCGCTCCTAAAGTTTACCTGTCGCTGCTTAGGTTAGTTCTCACGATCAACTTTTTCGAAATCGATTCTATTCACTACCTGCGAACTTTCGGCGCTAGCATGGGGGCACCATTCGCTCTCACGTATGCGAACATTTTCATGTGACAGCTTGAAGCAGACTTGTTGAAATTCTACCCTTTGAAACCCCACACTTACCTCCGTTACATTCACGACATATTTATAATATGGGAACAAGGCACAATCACGTTAACTGACTTAATGAGCCATTTCAATTGCTTTCACCCGAGCAATAAATTTACTGTTCAGCCCTCTCGTACTCAGGTCAACTTCCTGGACACGGTGGTCTACATAGAAAAAGGAAAGCTGAGAACGACACTTTACCTGAAGCCTACAGATAGCCAGCAATATTGAGACAACAGTCATCATCCGCGACACTGCAAGCAAGGAATGTTTG
This sequence comes from Dermacentor andersoni, assembly GCF_023375885.2. Taxonomy (NCBI): domain Eukaryota; kingdom Metazoa; phylum Arthropoda; class Arachnida; order Ixodida; family Ixodidae; genus Dermacentor; species Dermacentor andersoni. The sequence goes on from NW_027314755.1 coordinate 1,435,804, forward strand.
TCGGACAAGCGAAACGAATACGAAGTATTTTCAGCAAAGACTACGATTATATCTACCACCTAAATGACCTTAAAACGCTAGCAGAAAGCGACTATCCCCAAGTTTCTCTCGATAGAGCTTATGAGGTCGCGTCAAGATTGGACAGACAGTCGGAATTGGCGAAGTAACAGCCTACACCTGAATCTTACCGACCACCGACCTTTATATCAAGATATTCCCATGCCCTTCCAAACATAAAGAACCTCCTACGAAACTGTCACCCAACATTATCAAGTAACAAGCGTCTAAGAAACGCATTCCCGAATGTACCTAATGTACCTATCGCCGCAACAGGAACATTAAACACATGTTAGTGCACGCAAAAGTCAGCCAACAGTATTCCGCCGTAATGAAAGCATTTGTCGCCCCAGGAGCAACACCTCAAGGCACCTTCAAAGTGACATTAAATTATTAGCACCACAAATAGCTGTACACACGAAGTCAAATGTAGCTTCAATTGTACAAGTACGCATGTGAATTATATGCTTCAATTTTCCTTCTGTAAGAAAAAATATATTGGTGAAACAGGACAGCCAATGAACGTCAGATTAAGTGGACATCGCGCGGACACAGCTAAAAAGCTTCCCAAAGACGTCGCCGAGCATTACCAACCAGGTCATAACTTTGAATTTAAACTGTACATCTTGCAGTCAAATTTCCGCTATGAACGAGAAAGAAATTACAGCGAATCATACCCTATCCATATGTTCAAGACATTGAAACTAATAGGCATAAACGTTTCAAAGGGAGCTTTACATATTCGATATGCTAAATTTCAAGCTATAGGCAACAACACTTAGTTTGGTTTCTTAGCGTTTCCTTGCTTGTTTTTCTCTTTTTTTTTCTTACCTTTTTTCCTTCCTGTTTTTTGCCTCTATTTATTTGTACCATTTCAGTATATTGTTTTTCTTTTTTTACGAGCACCGGTTTCTGCCGCTCCTTCAGTTATCTCTTCCAGAGACAGGATAGCCTACGACCACTAGTCAAACAGGATATAGAGGGCTGCTGTGCACGCCGTTGACACGCCGGCTGACATACGGGCGTTGACGCATGATTGTCAGATGGCCGTGTCCCTGGCTTTGTCCACTGCACTGCTTTATTCGTAATTTGACACGCTGACACACCTTCTCTCGTTGCCGTGCCCACCCTCCTTACGCCCTCTCCCCTTTAGAAGAACGCCACTTCTATATACTGTGGCGAGGAAAACATATGTCGTCTAGAAGAATACAAGTTCACTTCTCGAAACGTTGGCTCCTGCTTTCACCTCGTTCTCGTTTTGCCGATCGTAAACGCCCTTGGTTACACATATTGGGTTGTAGCACAGCTGTAGGACTGGCGCACAAATATCATCGTCCTTTCGCGACCACTTGTTGGGCTCCGTGGTGGGTAACTGATATATCAGCAGAAAACAGGCATACATCTATGGCTGAGCCATTTACTTTCCTCTCACCCAAACAATACAGGGCTGATCGATGATGTTTTGCGGTTCTTTGGCAGCGAAAAAGAAAAGCTTTTCCAGACATCATGTAATGCACAGTTACTTGAAGGAAAATACTGCCAGAATGATTTCCAATTTCTTCTAGTAAAACGCATTAGGCTCTCTAGGGCCACAGTATAAGATCACGAAGACGGCTAGCGGTGACATCCTGTTGGAACTGCGCGACAAGAATCTGTACAGAAAGCCATCCAACGTACCCTCATTCTTGGACATTCTATCGACTGTAACGAAACAAGACACAATGAAAGCTTTTCGAAGTGTCACATCAGAAGATGACGTTATTGAACTGACTGACGCAAAGCTTCTAGAAGGATGAAGAGACAAAAAACGTAATTAATGCTCAACGAATACAGACGTCAATGTGCTTGTCTCGATTTCGCCTGTGCGAAGACATTCCACAACTATACATGTAGCTTCAAGTAATTATCTGTAAGACTTCGCACAGAAATTAAAAGACGGGAACAGATAACGCAGTAGGAGGTGTAGGGGGAGGATTTTCATAGCAGGAAAGTCTAACCGAAGACACTTGCTCTGGGCTACGCTCTGCGCATGCGCGCGTTCTCGATTGCTTCAGTGGTTCAGTTAATCATGCGGAGCTAATGGGCACACTGGTGGACTTTCGCGCAATATTTTAAAACAGAGAAATAAAAGGCAAGGATGTTAACAACAAGCACGTCTGGTTTGCTACCCTGCCCTGCGAAAAGGCACGTCTGGTTTGCTACCCTGCCCTGCTGAAAGGGGATATAGGGATGGAGAGAGCACAGTTTGGCGCACAGTGGTAGCTTCTCACAGTCTACACACGGTTCACAAGGCCTGCAGACTTGAGGTATTTCAAGAGCACTTTCGTAGCTTTGTGTCCCATAAATGCGAACGTCCAGGGTCCAAGGATCTTCATTACTGAAAATGGTCTGGAGTCCAGCTGGCTTAGTGCTGCCCGGAGAACTTTGCGCTCGGCGTCGTATTGGGGAGAGATGCATCAGATCTGTTCGATCGTATCTGTGGTTCCGCAAGACTTGCACGTGAGCGTATCCGCCATTCCAATGCGGTACGAGTATGCCTTAGTTAATGCCACCCCGAGCCAGAGACGGCACAATACTGTCGCCTCAATACGCGAAATTTTTGATGGCACTTGTAGCTTTAAGGGTGGATCCAGCCGATGAATATGACACTTCGGGAGGTTGGGAGAAGACCAGTATTTGTGTGTCATAGCTTTAGCCACAATATGAAGCATTCTTCAAGCGTCGGTTCTTGATAAGGGGATTGGAACTGGTCGGGCATCCAGATTGGCTGCCTCAGCAAGGTAATTACCAGCAGTGCCGGTATGTCCAGGTAACCACTGGAATATAATTTCATGTCCTGTAGCGATCATTTCATGGTGATGTTCTCTTATTTCATATGTCAGCTGCTCATGAGTCCTATGATATATGGCAAAATGCACTGAAGTGCTGCCTTAGAGTCGCAAAAGATGACCCATTTCTAAGGTGTCTGTTGCAGGAGATATTTGACGGCAACAGGCAGGGCCGCAAGCTCTGCTGCCGTTGATGTTGTCATGTGGGACTGTTTGTCATGTGGACTGTTTTCGTAGCCGGAATGCCAACGACAAATGAAGAGGTGGTAGGTCAGACCGAACCATCACTATAGGTGTGTATTCGTGACCCGTATGTCTCATTGACTTATAGCAGCGTGATCTGTTTCAGAGCTGTTGTTGGGTGATTGGCTTTGTTTTTCCCATCCGTAATACTTAGACGCACCCCGAAGCTGTTGGAGACACCATAATGGCAATGAAATCCTTGCTGCTGGTATGTATCCTAATGAAAGACAATCAGTATGGCTGATTATAACTTCAGAAAAGGTTACACGCGGTCTCTGCGATGGCAAGAACGCCAACTGATGATCAGGGACGCAGGAAAGATGGCGGATATGCATCCTGAGACAATCCACAGCAACGTATGTTTGAATATAATGATCTTTGGCGAGCACGATTGTTGCAGCTGTTGATGCACAGCGAGGAATGCTTGGCCCTGTAAACTCTACAATGAGCGAAATCGACTTGCACGTACTGCCCACACTGGAAGGCTGTGGTGTAAATAGCTTTTTATTAGAACTCTGTTCAGCTGAAGGATGGAGCTTGCAGATGTGCCCCATGTTTTCCCGCATATGAATCTCAGACCCTGATCAATCGACAACAGCTTTTTCTCAGGTACGTGCAATGAGGGCTCCGGGAAATGGTTCGGTACATTATTACACCCAAGAATCGATGGGTATTTCCATAGGTGATAGTGTGTCCATTAATGGACACTGGGTGTGGTGTCATAGGTTTATGTGTGTAGAAATCAATTCACATTTTTATGTCGACGAAGTCAAGCCTTGTGTTTGACGGTATGCTGATGTCAAAGTTGCTGCCCGCTGCGATCGCACGTGAACCTGAAGGCGAGTTACCGCAGTAATCCAATCACAGATATCTGCGTATATCGAGATGTACATTGTTTTGGTACAATTTCAGCTAGCCCAATGAGTGTCACATTTAACAACGCGGGGCTGATTACTCCTCCATGAAGCACCTCGTATTAGGTTAATATTCAGCTTTGGGGCTACCTTCTATTTGCACAAATAACTACCGGCGAGTTACATGGTCAGATAACCAGCAAAACATGCGGCCGCCGATTCCAATAGTCTCCAGGGAGTTGATGACGGCCTCATGTGCAACGTTGTCATAGGCGCCTTTCTCCAGAGAGTTGATGACGGCCTCATGTGCAACGTTGTCATATGTGCATTTCACGTCGACAAAGAGCGCAACTGATATCGCTAACGGCTTTTCTCGCGTTGCACAAACGTTGTTACATCATTGGGGCTATCAATTGAGGAACGACCCCGACAAAAGCCTGACATGGAAGCTGGGTAGATATATACCCGGAAAAAGCGGCGCTAGTCCAGAGACGCAAAAGGTATCATGATGAGGCTCACCTGCGTAATCAAGCAAATATGTAATGGCTGAATAATAAATGAGAAATGAAACGAAGGAAGGAAGGAAAATTAAATTATATGGTTTTACCTGCAACACCACTTTCTGAATATGAGGCACGCCGTAGTGGAGGAGTCCAGAAATTTAGAGCACCTGGGTTTCTTTAATGTGCACCTAAATATAAATTCACGGGTGTTCGCATTCGCCCCCATCGAAAAGAAGCCACCGTGGCCGGGATTCGATCCCGCGACCTCGTGCTTAGCAGCCCAACACCATAGCTACTAAGCAACCATGACTGCTTAAGAAAAGAAAAAAAAGAATGAGAGAAACAACGATAGAACCTTTAGGTACCGCATTAGCTTCCCGCGTGTGTCGTTGATGAGGACGACATACAGCGTCATATGCCACAGTGACTGGTTCTGTTTTGAGAGAAGTCTGACCGTCCGATCGCATAACTGCATCACCACGAGTGCCGCAAGCTTTCGCCTTCACTTGTTACAGAAGCGTAACATGCTGTCGAACTTTTTGCCACTCTTCTTAACATACAAGATGTCCTGAAAACGTAGACGTATCTTAGCTGATGCAAAGCAGTCTATTCTTTTCACTGAATATTCCATCTGAGCGTGTCGAAGACGCACGTGTATTTTCAACATTTAGACTTGCTAAGCTCCTTACCAAACCATCACTGATAGCCATTTCTTCTTACACGTACCTGTTTTATTTAGGATATACATATTGCAATAATTAAAGTGTGGTTTTCGTATTTCGTCCCACTCCAACTGAGATCGTTCTTATTTTCAAGTTTAGCCACACGCACCATAAAAAGCGGCAGTGTTGAATTTGTGTTTAACTTGATCCCTAATCGATCGCCAAGATTAAATACAGCAAGTTAGCGCTCAGGTTCAGGAAGTCTCCTTACCATTAGCGCGCGTTTTAGTTTGTCAATCTCTCGATTGGCAAGAAGTGTTTTTATCCTCCCATAACAAGTCATCCATATTGAGCTCCTTTGTCCGTCTACTTGCAGGAACTCTACTGCAACAGGAGGAAGGAAACAGCAAGAGTTGTGCGCTATCTGCGGCAATGCTTCGAGCAGACGGGGCGCCTCACAGGGGCACGCTAACGAACACACGGTCGACACAGCCCACTTCTGCAAAGCATGTGATCAGTCGTCTGTGAAGGTGTCTAAGTCTGTAGATCATGGCCACAACCCTACTAGCAGAAAACACAAATGCCTAACCTGTGATAAACTGTTCCACCGGGCTGGTCATCTAGCTGAACATTACCGCACACACACAGACGAAAGACCCTACAAATGCGAAACATGTGATAAAGCGTTCCGACGGGCTACTCATCTAGATAGCCACAAGCTCACGCACACAGGTGAGAAAGCGTACATTTGTAAAACATGCGGTAAATCATTCACGCGGGTGGCGAATCTCCTTAAACATGAGCAGACTCACGAAGAGGAGAAACGTTGCGTATGCCAAAAATGTGCTAAGTCATTCAAAAACGAATATGATCTCGAGAGACATGTAGACTCGGAATGTGGAAACGACGCTTTCGTAGGAGAAATCTTTGATCGATCCTTTCAGAATAATTAATATATCTGTCGTCACCACCGAACAAAGCACGTGGATCAAACACCGTATAAGTGTAAGCAGTGCGGATGTCGTTTTGCAGACAAAGAAACACGCGATAGGCACGTGTGCCAGAAAGAATGCAAGATGTGAACAATGCTGTCTGGCTTTTTGAAATTACGTTGCAAGAGGTCGTCGCCAGGGTGTTTCAATGTCGAAAAATAATGCCGGTGCTGGCCAGCGCTCACTGTTCCATCAACTGCGTTGTTGGTGAACGTTTTTATCAGTGATTTGAAGACAAACCCTAATGGGCTGCATGTTTTTGTTTTCTGTAACTAGATGGGTTAAATGTCCACAAAAGATCTTAGACTCCACATTCAGTTAGGGAAACTATTGTGCAGGTGCTTTGACAGTGTACCAGCAAACAAGCTTTTTTGAACCATATTCCTAGTTATTTTAGTAAACAGAATGGAATATCTCTGATTAGGAAGCATTTGAGAAAGGAGTTACTGTGCTCTTGTCAATCAAAAGTAATTTCTGCCATTATTCGAGGTCGAAAGGCCAAGTTACCTTCGAGAGGCAGCACTTGTAGATGCTTTTACGAGAAGGTACAGCAAAATTGTGCGCGTATGAAAATTATTCCCTCGAAATTTTGTTCTTTCTTTGGGGCGTGTATTCATACCGCAAATGTTTATTCTATACCATAAACTAAGCTGATGATGGCAGTCACTGTATTACATTCAAATTATTTAGATGTTCACAATATGATACGGTTTCCCACTAGAAAATTTTAATTAGTCATGTTCTGTTGTGGAGGAATCTTTGAAGTTTAAGCGACTGTTTCTTATCCACTCGGAAGACGTCTGTTTTGACTGGCACTGCTGTCTGATTGCAGCCGTGGATTCTTTTTTAGTCTGATGTGACAAAGCTCTCTGTGCAATACGAATGAAGGTTCGACAAGTGTGTTTTCACATACGTTTACACGCTATCTTGAATATATTTTTTATCTGAACGCGTTTCACCGGCAAATCACCGGTGTATCAGAACATTGTCCATCTTTCTCACCGATTATACATTTTTTCAATGCTGCAGTCGAATCTTTTGTAGTCAAATTGCATGCGCAATGCGAATAAAATTGTGCATCCTTAAAGGCATGCAAGAACCAACGATTATGCTAGAATCTTCAATGAAACATGCATGAATATCCCATGATGGTTACCGCCTATCACTTATTGGACGATCGGCGCATACTCACGGAACTATCTGCGCGAGTGCAAATCGTTTTGTGCTTTCCCGTCCACGAATAAAGAGTTAGATTCGTGACTCACGGTTCTTGCTAGTGTATTGTTCAGCGTCGCTACAACGTGGCTTCTCGTCGAGGTGTTTCGTTGTGACCGGATACAGCCTGCAAACCATGACAACAAGGTAAGTATTGTCAACGGCCACCGAGCTTGGCGCAACCAAGGACTACCGACCGAGTACGGTCGCCAGATCAAGAAAACTAGGAAGATTATGGCCCAGTCAGCAGTCCCAATGACAATCCTTGTGTCGCCAGCAATGATCGCGTTATAACAGCCAATGGAGCCGCCGTTCTTCCAGAGATCGTCGATTAAGACCCGGAAAGCTGGCTGGAAATCTACGCAGGAATCGCCACGTGTAAGAATTGAAAGCTGTGTCAGGACTATTTTTCTATGAAAGACACTGCTAGGACGTGGTTTGAAAAGCGAGGGTGCAGGGTACCAGCGTGGGAGCTGTTTTGCAGGGGCTTCCTATAAGCATTCACGAGGGCCGTGCGCAAGGAGCCGGTCAAAACTGTGCTATAAACCTGTGTGCAGCTACCGAAAGAGCACATTGCAATCTTCACGGAAGATATGACCGGTATGTTATTCACGCCGACCCGAACATGTCCGCGAAGAAAGTGTGCTTCGTCATGCGCGGTTTGAGGCAAGAGCTTTACGCCAGACCGACTCTTAAACTTTGGCCAAGGCCGTCGCGAAATCTCTAACAGAAGCCACATCGATAAGACGCTGGAAATGCGTACTCGGCAACATAGCCACCTAGTTCTTTCGCTGAAGTGAAGAATACAGGCACAGGCTCCGACATGCTCCCAAAACTCATTGGAGCCGTTGTAAGCGAATTAGCACGGAGAATGTTTTGTTCGACGCTGTCTCAAGCAGCCTTAATTCCGGACATCGTCCGAGGGCATACTCAGCATTCATTATGAGTGCATGGGTCTTCGCAGCTCTAGCAGGACGTCATGACCTACGCCGCTGTCGTCCGACGTCGACGTCTCCCTCCATGCCAGCAACAGAGTGCTGGAACTTATTCTGTCGCCAGTTGCAGCCACCTACCTAGCTGGCCACCAGCTCACTCAATTCCCCGAGAAAGACACACGTATGGTTTGAACCCGACCACCACCCGCTCTGCTGACACAACGGAAATGCAGGCCACGTCTAGTGTCGATAACCATACCGTGAGATAGGACTAGCATGTTTTGCGCGCTAAATCTCCACGTCCATAGCGAAGCGCGCGACCATGTTAAATTCCTAACTACTTCACTGCAAATCGGGAGAGGGCCCGACGACTTTCCCGATCGCCCTGGCCCCAGTACTACCTATGCTGCCAGTGCCCACAATGCAATGAAAGGCAACGAGACGCTTAACTGGGCTTTGCGAAGTTTGCTACACTATACTTGGGGATGTGGAAACCACGTTCAATCTAGTAATAACGCAGGAAACATTATTTTTCTTGGATACGGAAATCGTTATGTTGCTATTTAGAGGCGTTGACATGAAAAAGAAACATTTTTCTGGCTATCCTTCACATGATATGTCACGGTTAAAGTAAATTTTTCTCCACAACACGTGCTTACCACGTGCGCCAATTTCTGATCGCCAATCGTAAAGCGAAATGAAAGAAACTATATTTCACGTGCCATGGAGCATAATGCAACATATCCTGGAAGGAGTGTATGCGGACAGACACACTTTCATTTCAGTGATGAACACATATTGTAGTCGTTATTTATTGGAAGATATAAACATCTGCGAAGTCGTATATTGGATGCCAACCTTAGCGAATGCCTATGATTTCTTAAAGCTTGCCCCTGGATGTGAAGGCAGCTTACGCTTCATGACCAAAAAGAATGCGTCCTCAGTGAACTTGGACTCTGTCTTCTTACCATTGGCATATTTATAGAGTTTGCGCAGGCTTTAGATTTTATTATACACCACACATTATTTCAAAAACTTCAACGATACGGTATAAGAGGCCTCGCACAAGAATTTGTCTAGTCCTACCTCACAAACAGTTTGTGTCAATAACTGAACTAAAGTTACATTTAAAGTAAATAGCTTCAAGTGTCCCTCAAGGAGGCGTACTCGGCCCATTGCTCTTCAACCTCTAGGTAAATGAGGTTGCATATATTCATGAAGGAACAAAGCTCATAATGTACGCTGACATTCTTAGCGCGTCTCTATCCTCCACCTGTCCCAGCAATTTAGTTCGACAAGCAAATGAATTTCTTCGAAAGCTGAGTATGTGCTGCATTCAGAACTTCAATTCAAGACAGATTGAGATAGTTAGTACTAATAAGACTCTTGGTGTATAATTTTCCTGCCATCAATTGTGGAATGACCAAGTTCACTTCATCGTCCACAAAGTTAGCCGCATTGTATGCATATTAGTTCGAAATACATATACTTTTCCTGCGGCACAAACGCTCTTAATTTATTATGCATTATTCTCCTCCCGTGTAAACTATTGCCATTTGGTATGGTGTTCAACAAATGAGTAGAACATCAACGAACTGTTGCAACTAAAAAAAAAAAAAATTGCGTATTATTGAAAAATTACCATATACAGGGGCAACGGAACCTGTCTTTGAAAAGCATAACCTTTCTAAAGTTAGCAAGTATATACCCAAACTCTATGAAAGAATGTTTATCTCAGTCATCGCAGACCCTGCGAGACATTCGCCGAAATAACACATTTAGAACAATGTCAATCTGCGCGACTTACTCGTCACACAGAAATGTGGAAAGTTTTGCGGGCCCAAAATAATTATGGCAATGAAGTGCTTCAGTGTTGCTTACTAAACTTTTCAATAGTTTCCACGATAGACGCATAGAAATTCGCAACCAAACTATGTCAGATGTCAAATTGCTCATGAACCGTCAAGCCTAGTCGTTATTTTCCACCACTCCCTAACACATTCGAACACTGCATAAATATGACCACGTTATTTGAAGAAAAAAAACTTATGGGGCTTTACGCGCCAAAACCACTTTCTGATTATGAGGCACGCCGTAGTGCATGACTGCGGGAATTTCGACCACCTGGGGTTCTTTAACATGCACCTAAATATAAGCATACATGTGTTTTCGCATTTCGCCCCCATTGAAATGCGGGCGCCATGGCCAGGCTTCGATCCCATGTCCTCGTTCTCAGCAGCCCAACACCGTAGCCACTAAGCTGCCACGGCGGGTCACGTTATTTGACGTACTCCTGAACTGCTTTCTTTGAAGCTACAATATCATCTAGAAGCTTCCATTATGTACACTTGTTTCCAGTGTATTTCAATCCATATTGATCTGTTGCTCTGTGAAAATGCTTCAGCACTTCTCTATGACTTGAAGCAATCAGATCATTTTGAAGTTTTCGTTAATACATTTCGTCAAGGTGCTTATTGACTGGGGATACGTAAGGAATGAGAGGTCGAACTCGGTGCGGTAGTCAAATTCCTACGAGCAGTCAGAACCGGACCCGTGCGTCAAGCGCTGGTGGTGCGCATGACTGACCGGCACTTTTTCGTAACATTTCATACGCTGGAGATGCGCCGGGCTAACCAGCGCTTCTTCTTCGTTACAATTTTTCTCTCTACTGTCATTCATATTCCGTATTCTATCTGTACGTGTCTCCCTCTGAAGTTGCCCTCTGTTGTTGCTTGTGCGGGGGCTCCAAGACCCCACAAGCTGCTTGCATGAAACTTTTACCTCGACCTCCTCCATCACAGAAAATGGGAAATAAAGAATAAACAAACAAAAACATCGGTACCTTGCACTTTGTGAAGAAGGATGACCAGTGAAGCTGTGTATGTAGGCCCCTTAATGGCGAACTGCACAGGGTCAGCGCGGCTTTGCAATATCTTCGAGATCGTCCCGCGTATGGGGACTGCTTAACGCCTGCTCCACCTCCGCCGCGAGTCTGCCCGGCATTGCACTAGCTTCGGAATCGGCCCACGCGTGGGGAATGCTTAACGCCTGCTTCACCAACGCAGCGTGCCCGGCCGGTATTGCACTATATCCGGGATCGGTCCGCGTATGGAGAGTTTAATGATTACCACGCCAACAACGACACGAAAATTTCATTTCACCGCAGAGGTATACAGCTTCGCTGTAAAAGAGTCACGTGAGTAACACATTGTCTAAACCAAGAAAAGACAAATCGGACAATTGCTGCAAGGTACGTGATGTAAAGCCATCGTTGTTAGGTGTTTGAGCACTTTTTATTGGTTTAGGTGACAGCACTGCAAAAGACAACGAAGTGCTGCCAAAATAACTAGCGTCATTATGCATGACAGAAAGAACACCATAGGTTGGAGAAGGCAACGCAAGTCACGAGCGAAAATAAACGGTTTCTATAAACGTACGCTTCTATATAAAAGCTCGGGCCTACGTCATCGGTATCCAGACACTGAAAATTTTATCGAACTAAAAAAATGCGTCACAGAGTAGGCCGACGCAATGACAGGCTGGTGAGGAAGCTGGGCGAAGGTTCAAATGCGTTGGTTTTATTTGCGAAAATCGCCGGGTTTTCGCGACCGTGCGAGATGCGGGGCTTTCCTGTAGCCAAATAGGCCAACCAATCACAGCGGAGGAGGCGCGCTTCATCAACGCTCGTTGCCATGCATCGCCACCAGGTGGCCGGTACTTCTTGTTGCGAAGGAAGTAGGCATCATTCTACAGGAAAGATTCTATGGTCCAGAGCCCAGCGTGTTAGATTATCTGAATGCGCCGAACTGTCAGTGGTGACTACTTGTTCGCACAGCCAGCAGAAAAAATTAAAAATAAATGCGATGACAACTATACACACTGGCCAAGCAACAAACGCCGAAATGCACGCAACAACATCGTCACCACGCGACAACACTTCCGTCGACTGTAGCGGCTCTAGAAAGACCTGGAACAAGCTACGCCCGCTTTCCGAAGAGGAATTCGGGAACTAAACATGTGTGAATAAACGTTGTCTCGACTTGCATTCATTCTGTGTATTCGCTTATTGCGCAGCACCTTTGAATATCTAAACCGGTAGGCATAGTACTTATCTTGAAACAAAGAATCAATAATAAACACTTATTCATGCCTACTATTCTTGGCCGGGCGAAAGGTTTGCATAAATTTGATTTGATAGCTTGGCGTAAATATAGCACGCTTCATTGGGGCGCCTCTTCTATTGTTGGGATGTTAGCACTTTGACATCGAATAGTGGCGCACTATCGTCTCCATTTTTCAGATGGGCTTTACGGTTTCATTCGAGTTGCCCAAAAGCCCAACGTTTTGTAGGTTGTCTTTCATCTTTGGCACAGACTGCGCATGCGTGATGGTTCAGCATCGTTCTGTCTAGAAAATTCGCTAGTACTCCAGAGCATCAGCATCAGGCATGAGTGAAGAAACAAGCAGTGGACACCCGCCTCCCGCGTATGCCTTCTGCGAAGAATCAAACCCGAGCACAAGCCGTGAAGGCGCCGAGGGTGCTTCAAGCACATTCGATGATTACACTACGTCAGTATTCTCGGTTGTAAAACTTCCATGGAATAGTCTGACCTGTAGAATGAACCGGGAATGCATGCTTTGACAGCCATGCATTTTCTCCCATATCAAAGTAGACGCTTTCGCCGACAACTCCTAGGCAGCGCACCTGCTGCTGCGTGTTATCACAGTAAAGACGAGTGCCACTACTTGAAGCAAATGTTTTCATCCAAGTATGTGTTTTTGCTTGCGTCAGTTCATCGCATCGCTTAGCTGTAGCATTAGGCCAATGGCTAGGATGTTGCGCTGCTGACCTCGACGTCATGGTTAATCTTCCACGCACATTGGTCTATCACCATTGAATGTGAAATGCAAGAAACTTCAGTTACTCGGATTCCTGGGCACCTTATAGAAACCAAGGTGGCGAAATTTATATTTGAGATCCCTGCAAGACGCAGTCATAATGAGACCTTGGTTGGAAGCGTAAACCACCAAGATATAATGATATCCGTGCTTCACGCTTCCTTCGGCGGTCGAGCGAGCATAATCTAGGAGGCTCGCTAAATAGCGCACAAATATCCCGATTTGCCGAAAATGCAAGAAATATGTGGTGAACTGAGTATATTCATTTCGAAATTGTTGCTGTTACTTGTTTTTCGGGAAATCTAATGGGTGTGATTGAAGAGAAACATCACATGGCTCCTAATTGAATGCTGTATTTATTTTTACGGCATGTGAGGCCAGCCGGAAATTGTTATCTTGATGCCTCGACGCCCGCGTCACTTTGGTGCAAATGCGAACAGCCGCTATAGCAGAGCGTGCGGACCTAATCGTGAAAGGGCGAGAACAATTGCCACCGCAAATTTCAGGAAGCCTGGCCGCAAATTTTCAGAGCTGTTTCGGACATGACTGGGTGACCAATATGGCCGACTGGCGCTGCTCCTCTACGAGAGCTAATCTGACGTAGCTAACCGTAACATAAGGTTGCCTTACTTAACGCATAGTCTTAAGCTCTCGGGCACCATTCACGCGCCCTGCTCATGGCGATGTTTACTCGCGGACAATTTTTCTTTGCTATGAAGGGAAAATTACGGCGGCGGGGCTTCGGCACATGACTGTATTCGTACGCAATGTAGTCTGGGCTCGGCACTGGTTTCGGTTTCGCAAACCTCTCATAACTTCTTTTGTGAAGACAGATACAATTCACTCGGCGTGAACCAGTTTTAATTCACATCCGATATGTGCTAAGTTATTAACAGCGAGCCTGTCACAGCCTGCGTCAGAGCTGCGAAGCAGCCATATGGCGTCGGTTAGGACTTGGACACGCAACCGACGCTGGCGCCGGAAGAGCCGGCGCATCAGTCAGCTCTCTCGCTCACTCCTGTGTAGTACATGCGGAAAGTTGCGATGTTCACATGGACACGCTTGGTTTCTGTGTAGACGCTGCCAACACTTTTTTTTTGTGTGTGTGCTTCAACACTCTTTTGTAGCTGAAGTTGGTTAACGGCCTCTCAGGAAGTTGATTGGCTGGACAGCAGGCGACAGAGTCTCGCCGGAACACATGGGCGCCATTTTGCATTTGATTAAAGGGCAAGCAGTGCAATGGTTTGGGGTGTGCGAAAACTCGAAAGAGAAGAACAAAAATAAAAAAAAATATAGTAATAGTTGACTGGCGAATGTTATGTATCGTTTCAAATTAGGTGCTGTAAAAAACAAAAATAATATTGCTTTCTATTTCCCACGTAGCAAAACGTATACAAAACTGGGGCAGTACTTCCAGTAGCGGTGAAATAGCTACCGCTTCATAGCCAAGAAACGTTGTCCGCGAGTATAGAGCGAGCTCTTTCCTATTGGCTATCATGATGTCGTAGTTGTACACACGTATAAATGCTTCATTTGACGGTGTTGTCTAAGCACTAACCATGCATCTTAAACAGAAAACGCACATTTGCACAAGCTGACACTGAACTTGTTCGCACTTACCATTTATCGGATTGCCTGACGAAAGCATTTTATTTGTTCGTGTGTTTTTGAGAAGCTGGTTCTTTTACCAGCGGAACTCAATGTCATAAGCATACATAGTTCTCTATCGTTTTCCAAAAAGTAAACTTAGATGTTTTTCATCGCAGCGATAAAGATGCCGGAAGTTGTACTAATCATTATTTAAACCTTTAGCAAACAAAGAGCACACAAACTTCAGTTTGTATTCAGGAACGTATGTTTCGATTCCGACAGGAATGATCAACTGTCCTAGCTCTGGTCTCTTGAGCTCATATTTTGAGGAACATTATCGATGAGCATAATTTTACCGGCTCGATATTTATCGATCTCTATAAACCATGCGACACAATATACGAGTTCATACTCTTTGAAAACGTTTAATTGGCATTGGTGATCCTGCTGTGCTAGTCTTGGTTTTGCATAGCAGATTTGAAATTGTCAGCCTAGCTGATCCTGTCTCGGATAAGATAACAACTGATTTAGGTGTACTGAGTTTATTCGGGGTCCTCTGCTCGTTCTCATTGTAAAAATAATATACGTAACTATCAAAATCACGCCCAACTAACACTACAGTGGTTTCTTGATGATACTATAAATTCTATTGCGTTTCTGCATTCATGTCGAAACTTCACTCTGATATTGCAAACGTTTAAGAACAGTGCAATTAAAATTAACTGCACGTAAATACTCGAAAATTGTATTTCTTTATTTTCAACTGTGACTAAAGTCTAATAAGTAGCACACCTCCTGTACGAATTGGGCACCATCCATTCTCCAGGAATGCTTATGCCAGGTACCGTTGAGTCAGGTTACACTGCAATTTTATATTCCCTCGTATAGAATGTGAAAACGAAAATAGCTTACGGCATGCAAAAGTCCTCATCAGAGTCAATTCTCATTTCAACCTTAACACACTCATTCACTGACTCATTCATTTACGTATCTATTCTGTGGCCCCTCGAGGGAAAGAGATTTAAATGTGATATTGGCTCGCTTGAAGTCAATCAAAATCAAGTCTCACGGGTACTAATTTAAGCTCTTACAATGCCGTGCCACACAACTGCTCCGAACTAGTGACACCAGCACCGTATCTCTGCTATTTGTTTATAATTTGGACATATTCTTTCAAGAGATGCTAAAGAAGCAGCTTCTAATTGACCTAATTACAGAATCGTCTTCTCTGCATGCAAACATTAGGAGATTTGCGCGTAACAAGAAATTTTATCTTGCCCAAAGTGTGCGCTAATGATGATACAAATTATATTTCATTTTTCTTGAACTTTGTTGTGAAACTCCTTGGCGGAAGGTATGTGTGCAGGACAACATATAGAATTTAAAAAAATAATCCTAAGATGTTCTTGATCATACTCCTCCAATTCATGTAAGTATTCCTTGTTATGTCTTATATTTGTTCTACATTTATATGACCAGTATATTAATAGCATGATTCTGCTTAAGTTTGCTGCCGTACAGTTATTCCGATCTGCACCTCACTCTGAGTAGCGGCCCCAATACAGTATTTGATTATGGCGCGTCCTCTTGTACTCCACATCAGTCAAAGCATGAAACCACTTTGTGAAACAATGAACTCTTGAACAGCGTAGAGAGAGGTATAGACAACGCGAGCACTTCCCGCAATCGTTAATTTGACAAGCATCACATACGTTTATAGGAGACAAACAGCCAGCTTTCTCAAGTGCTAGTACAGTTTCCTAAGACATGATGGGAAGCGTAAAATATATGAAAGCTTATATAAAAATATAAAAGCAGCAAGTAATGCTAAAACTTAAGTTAAGTTAGTTAATCGCGTGATCTTGAAACCTAAGTTTCAAGATCACGCGATTAGACTATACTGCCGTACCCTGCCCGCAGCTCCCTGCGAGTGTTTCCATTTATTCTTTAGAAAGGTCAAAAGATGGTGCACTTTCGCAGCCCTCCCCCCCCCCCCAAACAAGTGACTGTCGTCACTTCTATCATCTGTCGTGTGGTTTGCGTGTCACTTCGTCTTTTCATGCAGCACTCTGCATAGTGGGGCTCACACCAACAGTTTCTACAGGAGGAGGGTAAGGTGGTCCCCGGCGCCGTTTCGCACATAGTTTGCGTGCTGCAGAAACCTGTCATTCGTGCACGGCCCCACTAGCAGCTCCAATTTTCGTCTCATGATAACGGCAGCTGATAAACAGCGTTGTTATCGCATTTAACAAAGCCTTCCTTGTTGTTTGTTTGGCCACCTGGCTTGGTAGCTTTGCGGTAAACGGCCCTGCACAGATATGAAAGCTTGTTTGGCGCAAAGACGACCTTCATTTTGGCGCCGTTCCCAATCTTATTTAGCCTGTGTGAGACATCGTGAACATATGGTACCACCGCGCATCTTTTTTCTTTTATATTTTTGCGTTCACGCAGTTTCTGCGGCATATCAGATTGAGAATACTGGCGGGCGTGATTGAAAAGTTTTAGCAAACCCATTACTACAAAATTAGCGGTTGGCCTACCTTACAAAAACTATTATTGCTCATGATGAATATAAGTATGTCAATACCGAATACTTACCTGTATAATAGTTTCTTGAAATACCTTTCTTTATTTGGGAGTCGCGTTTGCTCAATCAGATGAAAACATCCTGCTTCAGAAACAAGACATTTTTATTGATTCTGCTATCACGGCCACATTAAGGGACCTGTATCTCGCCCGTGTTAATAGAACATTGGAAAGTCAGTCAGATCGTTTAAAAGTTGAAAAAATATTACGGTATTTTGGCGATTATGCTATTCTATACTACTGCAGGTGATTTCAACCCAGATGCTTCAACTTTTCACTTAGTACATGTCTACGTTTGATCATGCATGAAACGCTGGAGTGAAATTGTTTAAGATTCCTAAATAAATGGCTGTGCTTCATAAGCGACCATTTTTAGTAGCTGTTTGAGCCCCGATTCAATTATCTATTGCTGTCGTTTTCGTGGGGTCGCTCTGAGCTCTTGAAACTGTTCACCGACAAGTCAACTTTAATGAATGTACTTCATCGCTCCTGCTTTCACAAGTTTCTCAGCAGTTTCAGTGCAGTCTGACGACTTTGAAGATGCCGGGTTTCCGCAGTCGCTGGTGACCTCAGTGACCGAACCTTTGCTAAAAAGTGCGGAGAGTTGGTTTTGTTAGTTATTTATGAATATAGGCACAGCACACAAAATTACTGTATTCTTCAGTGTGATATACATAATTTCTACACGTACTCTCTACTTTTCAGTGGGCCTATGGTCACTTGCTGGAAACTTTCAAGCATGACCGCCTCACCACATTTGTTAGCCAGAGAGAGAGAGAAAATTATTTGCAAAAAGGCAGACAGGTAAGCCTGAGCCGAACTTGTGGTTGCGAACCTTCCACCGACACTCATAAGTACAAAACATGGCGGCGCATCGGCAGTTCATGAGGCTCAGCGCCATCTTTATGATGAAGAACACAGCAGGCGTAAAAAGAAAATCTGACTCCCTTTTCGTTAAAAACAGGAGTGACGTCATTCTTGCTTTTAAAGGCGCGACATTTCTTTAGGTGGCCTGCAATTGGCGCTATATTTCTAAAGTCCCACAGTTCGACATCGATGGGCTTTTCGAGCTTTTGGCACTGAGATCCATGCCGCAGAACGCGAGGCTACGAGCGCCGAAATGACACCCACGCAGAGAACATAACTTTTTTACAGGCCAAAGTAGCTTTGAGCGTTGAGTGCTGGTAACACTGTCGGACGCACAGCCCGCAGGTCAGGACACCCGCCTCGCAAACCCCGCGCCGCGAGAATTCAGATAAACACTCAAAGGCAAAAAGGAGAGATGGATAGCAAATGATAAATGATAGGCAGGGAGGTTAGCCAGGACTGAGTCAGGTTGGCTACTCTACAATGGGGAAAGGGAAAATGTGAGGAAAAGATTAAAAGAGGGAAAAGCTACACAAAGCGCTAGAGGGGGCGTGTAATAGCAGGCTAATTTTTACATGCGCGCCTTCAAAAGCTCCTTTACATTGCTATTGATAGCTGCGTTGGCACCCCCTTTTTGTAGTGGGCACTATCATGGAGCCATTTCTTGTTAAGGATAAAGTAAGAGAGCTTTCATTCGTTTCGTCGCTGCACTTCTTTCCATTACTCGCCAAAAGCACCCCGTTACATTCCCGTACAAAATTGCTAACGAACCTATACAAGGAGTAACATCTTTCAAATACTTAGGCGTTACTTTGTCCAATGATCTCTCATGGCATGCACATACTACAAACGTCATATCATTGGCAAATAGAACTCTCGGTTTTCTTAAATGTCAACTTCGTAACGCGCCCCAACACGTCAAATTACTAGCCTATAAGTCATTTATCCGTTCAAAACTAGAGTATGCATCAGCCATATAGTCCCCGCATCAAGTATGCCTCGTAGATCACCTTGAAGCGCTACAGAATCGTTCCGCCAGATTTGTTCACTCATCTTATTCTGACTAAGTTAGTGTTACCGCTCTCAAAGCGGAATCTGGGCTGCAAGCTTTATCCCTCCGCCGACGCATAGCAACACTTTGTCTATTCCATGAGCTTTATTATTCATCACTTAACAGTGCGCCTTACCTCACACCACCCGCGTACATATCTCCTCGCACTGGTCGGCAACTGCAAGTTTCCCGTACACGTGTGAGAACTATTAATTTTTCAACAAATTCTTTTTCCTCGTGCAGCCAAAGACTGGAACAGCCTTCTTCGCAATATCGTCGTTCTCACCTGTCTATCATCTTCTTCTGCCAATGTGACTGAGTACCTGTTGTCGCAAATTTGAGTGTTTTATTTATTCGTTGTGTACACCCACCCCTTATGTAATACCCCCTAGTGGGGTCTTTAAGGTAAATAAATCAAATGAAATGAAAAAAAAAATGCTTGAAATATATCAGGAATTTTATTTTTGTTGAATGACATCAAGTAGCGAGACTTTTTCCATAAAACTGGTTTTTATTTCTGAATGTTTGTTTCATCCTTATACAGCCGCGCTTCAATCGCTATTCCCCTAATTGCCCTTGAAAGTGTCGGTGACAATCTGTTCTGGACTGCTTTGGATCTACCTTGCAAACGAAACATGAGGTCATAGACGCAACAAGGATTGGTACTCGGGGGGATGTGTTCGTTAGTGCACCATTTGTTGAGCTTTCTGAAGAACTAGATTATCTTAACCACATCAAAGGGCGGCTCGGGCGGGTTAAGTGTGATGGCAGTACAGAAAAATCTGATTACCTTGCAACATAGCACTTTCCTTACTTGGTTCTAAAATCATTTGCCGCTTCATTTCATTCATGCTTGACCATTCACGCTTCAATCATTTCATGCTTCATATCATGAATAATGAAATTGTGCAAATGCGCCTTCGCAAGGCGCTTGTTTGTGTCTTGCAAATGTGTGAGATGTCTTTGATAGTAAACGATCACTGAAAGTCAGCGTTTCGTCTGTGTCTGTCTAAACTTTCCAGGTGTCTCTTGTGCGCTGCAGGCTAAATCACAATACCAACGTACTCGAACTTATATTCTTTCCAATTATAACACTTTACAGTAGTCTTTACCATTTGCGAAAAGTTGCGCTAGCGCGTCCCTTACAGTTACGTTCTTTGTAAGTCTCTTATCAGCAACTGCGCCTTGTTCCTCCCTCTTTAACGCTAAACTGGGTCTTTCTGAGAGGCAGCTGAGAGTGGCATATGTAAAGCAAACTTAGTGTCGCTTTCAACGATATATTTATGCGCTGTAGGCTTCATTCCATTGGTCGTCGTCAGCCTGTTCACAAGCGTTAAAAATGAGACTTGCCTAGGAGACAACCATTGATTCTGTATACTTCAGTGGAAGCCATCTTGGCTGTTTTTCAATTCGTATTTTATGTAAGATACATTCACTTTATCGTAGTGCCGGAATTTGTCAGTTGTTGAACTTACATTAAAAACGCTCATATCAGCATGCTGTTAGTAAATTCCTGCAGGAACGTATGAAAGAGCATTCCCGTTCTGCAGAGTTCCCGCTATCGATTCTTTGAGGCCTTAACCTATTTTATTAAGGAAATAGTTTAAAATATTCCCAAATATTCCCTGCAGCCTATTCATTGTGCCGCACGATTTATTGACGCACTGACAAACGTAGAGCACAACTTATGTAGGTAAATACAAAGTCCCAATCAAACTCGTTGTAAGCGAACTAAAAATGTTAAGTTGACACAGTTCTTGCATCTCAAGCAGGCATTTCTACTAAGGTTGGTGAACTCCATACTCCAGATTTTGCGTCAAGTGGGTCATTCACTCTATGCTAGCCGGAAAGTGAGAGTTTATGTCAAATAAAACAATAAATGGATCACATTCGCAAACAAAATACCAGTTTCGTTATTCCAAATTTAGTTTTGACCAAAACATTGTTCAGATATATTCTGCCTTACCGGGACGCGAAGAGTGGGAGACCAATACATATGTCTAATTCCAGGATTTGAGACGTCTCCTTCGATGACCCATGGAACGCGTTGAACAGCCGGGCCGATGCCACCGATGTCAAAGGTGAGTACGGTCTGGCTTTCCACCACCGTTACCACTTGCGAAGACATTAAACAACCCACAGAGGAGAGAACATTTACATCGATCACGAAGGCGGTGCACTTATTGCTAATAAGGACACCTTACCAGCGTCTTCGGGTCGGTTTCTGCTTGTGCAACTTAGTGTGAAAGGCATACCGATTGAGTGCTAATAGAGATAACACTACACACAATCTGCGTGCCTCAAGTTTCCGAATGAATTTATTTTGAAGGCAATGAATTCATAAAAGCAATGGAAGATTGGCCATTTGTCTGAAATATGCCCTTGGAATGCGCTCATAGTCGCGAGCCTTGCATTGCATAGCAGGCCAATCACATGTTTTATTCTTCAAGTTGTATGCTTTCTCGAGCAGTTTGTCGTTAAAGCGCCCCTTCCCAGGCGCCATTGCAATCTTTGTTTATACACTGAAAATTATCAGCCGCCGTCAGCGATGCGTATTATTAAGACAATTTTTCAATCTCTTTATCGGAGACGATAGACGTGAAACTGTCCTGCTGGTGTGCCGCGAAGAAGCGAGTGTAACCGTGTACAGGCACTCTACGCTTTTTCCTCGATTAGGACTGGCGTCAGCAAGCGGTGCTCCTTCTTCGCCCTCTCGCAGACAGGAGCCGAGGGCCTACGTCAGGTTAACGTAATGAGCCTCTCCTCCATTTTATTCCGTATCTTTTTTGGCCGCACAACACATCTCCTTGCGTGTACAGGCATTGGATGATCAACTGAACTCGCGTGCTATGGGTTGTGCCGTTGCAAGCAGTTCACATCGCACACAGATATCCATTTGTGGGACCATCAGTGCCTCTCTCAAAGCGCGGCTCCTTCAAGAGGATAAGCACGCGGCCACCTGTGGAATATTGCAGCTGTTTATTACAACTTTCTTTGTGGACGCAAACCACTTTCCTCGCGATCTGCGACAGGTGCAAGGCACGTATACAGGAGATTGCACGCGTCTGGAAGCGTACGTAAGATATAGGCTTAAGAGCTGCGTTCTAAAAGACTTTGAACAGAGCCTCTACAATTCAGCAAGTCCGCTCCGCAAACAAATATTATAATTATGTAAACTGCATGGCTTAGACTACCTATAGCGGTCAACTTCGACTTATGAATTGACAACACACAAAAATTACAAAAATGTTTAGGAGCGTTTTGCAAAAGTACTAACTACAACGTACTGGTATATTTAGATATACCAGTATGTTGTACATTTAGATTAAAACTATATAAGGTTTCCAGAATTGTGATATCTTTTTGTAGCGCTATTACAGAGCAGTAAGCTTGATACTGTTTCTTCAACAAAACTTTTCGCATCCAATATTTTTCATAAAGATGTTCACAGCCTAAAGAAAGATATAGTTTGCTTCACGGGTCAGATTTCATTTTCTTGCGTATTCGATAGGTGCCGTGAAAGTTGATGCAGGGGTGACCGAGAGAAACGACATCTCTGTTCATCCATACTTACACAACAGCCTCCGAGCTGGAACTTCATTTTGTGCACTGCCAAATAAGGCTTTACAATAACGAGAAAGCGTCCTTCTTGGTTACGGCAAGTTTGGTGTATGCGAAAGCCAGCTCACTGAACTTGCCATCTCACCGATTGTCACCTTAGTGAAGCATGGAATCCGCTTTTACTGGAAATTAAAAGCGCATATACAACTTTTGCAGTGCACTAAAAATAGTTACCTGTCGTCTTTCGCTTAGAACACAGTCATGTTGTATTCTCCTGCATTACACACAGCGTATTTATATTTAGACAAGTCAACATTCCACGGATTTGACCGTGATTGATTCTTTCTTGGTTACAAAGTTCCTCCTTGCATAAAATGCAGAACATAAAAAAACAGCACAAACAGCAACACTGCAGCCAAGTTTCCCTTCGAAGAGCGCTTAACCAAAACCATTTGCATGGCACCATATCAGCGCGAAATTTTCATACTCTATGAATTACCTCTAAAGAGCGCTAAGTAAACAGCTCCGCTGCTTTTCCGGGCCATACCGATACCACTGACAGCGGAAGCACCAGTTACCCATCCATGGTGTTCAGCACCAGCGCCGATCCCGCCACGCCTACTGCAAGCCGTGTTGGCGTGGAGAAAAACGATGGCTGATCCTCCGGAAGACATTCAGAGGTGAGCCCACATTTAGAAATGTTCCTTAACAAAAAGCGACCCAAAGACGGCACGAAATGCTGCCCATAGTGCAATCATGACTCCACTCCCCAATATGCTCGGAGGAGGGGAGCGATGATGCCTGAAAAGTGCAATATCTCAGCTATTGCTCATAGCGTGCTGCCCCTCAGGGGCGTATGCTTCAGCATGCGTTTGGCGTGTAGCGACAGAACGAAACCGAGCACATGAGGGTCGGACCCACCCGCGATAAGCCATGCGCGGCTTCACCGGGACCAGGGAAAAGGGGAAACTGAGATTGGAGCCAATGCCTGGTGTTTGCACCTGTATGGCGCTTCCGTGGTGGCAGCCCACCTCTTGGCCTCCGCGTCAAATTGACGGCAGCGCCGGACCGACCCATCTGAGCGAAATCAGTGATCTCCTCTCACTGTCACAACTCAGCAACTCTTTTCTTTCACTCACACTTTACTCCTTTCCTGCTTTCCATACGCTTTTCCTCACTTCCAACTTTTCAGTCGTTAAGGGTTAATAACCTTGTGTACCCACCGTGGTTGCTCAGTGGCTATGGTGTTAGGCTGCTGAGCACAAGGTCGCGGGATCGAATCCCGGCGATGGTGGCCGCATATTGATGGGGGGCAAAATGCGAAAACACCCGTGTACTTAGATTCAGGTACACGGTTAAGAACCCCAGGTGGTCGAAATTTCCGTAGTCCTCGACTGCGGCATGCCTCATAATCAGAAAGTGGTTTTGGCACGTAAAACCCGAGAATGTATTTAATTAATAGCCTTGTGTGTCATAACCACCCTTCGTTACACATACTGAGTTCTATCAGAACTGTAGGACTGGTGCACACAGATCATGGTCTTTTCGTGACCCCTTGTAGGGCTCCGTGGTGCGTAACTCATAACTATGCGGAAAACAGGCATACATCTATGGCAGAACAATTCACTTTCCTCTCGCTCTCCCAAGGCCGGGAGGACTGATGATGTTTATCTGTTCTTTGGCAGCGAAAAAGAAAAGCTTCCCCGGATATCATGTAATGCACAGTACAAGATAGAAAATACAGCCTGAATGATTTCGCATTTCTTCTAGTAAAATGCATAAAGCTCCCTAGAGCCAGAGTATAAAATCACGAAGACGGCTAGTGGTGGCATTCTGTCGGAACCAAGCGACAAGATGCAGTACGGAAAGCCATCCAACGTAGCCTCACTTCTTGAAGATTCCAGCGATCGTAACAAAATACCGCACAATGAAGGCTTTTCGAAGGGTTATTTGAGAAGATGATGTTATTGAACTGACTTAGGCAAAGCTTGTAGAAGGATGGAGAGGCAAAACGAAATTAAGGCTCTACGAATGCAGGCGTCAATATGCTTGTCTCGATTTGGTTGGTGCTAAGACATTCCACGAGTATGCACGTAGCTTCAAGCAATTATCCGTAATACTTAACTCAGAAATTAAAAGACGGGAACGGATAACGCAGTAGGCGGGGTAGGGGGAGGATCTTCATAGCAAGAAAACCTAACTTAGGACACTTAAAGAATATGTAAAGAATACTTCTATAAAGAATATTTGTGGACTACTCGAAGGCGTTTGATCGGATCTACTATGAAATACTACGGGAAAAACTGGAATTATTTGGTATATCGATGCTAGTGCGTTGCGATACGAAACCACGTGTCTACTTGCCAGATTATCCCAACAGGAGTCCCTCAGGGAAGTATCCTTTGCCCATTATTGTTTTTGCTTTATATTAATGGTATACCAACTATCAGCAACAAAGCAAGTTATATTTCGTATGTAGATGACACAAGCCTCCTATTTAAAGGAAGCGACATGCAGTACCAGATCATGGTTATTGAGGGAACTATGAAAAATCTTAGCACATGAAGCACTGCAAATTAATATATTCCGAAAAAAGCTGTGTTCCATGCGATTCAAAGTTCGTTTATTGTAAAACCAGGGATAAAGTGCAACAACTGAAACATTGAAATAGTTTATACTGTAGAAGCGCTAGCAACACCTTCCAATAAAAACATGAGCTGAGATCCTCACGTTAGCTCAGTTATGTCTCGCCTGGATAGGTGTGATAGAGGAGGCAGAGCGTAAGCAGGAAGCAAGAGGTAGAACAGCCGCAGTCGCTAAATGAGTGAATAACAGCATTGCCAATCCATGCTCGCTGTTCCCATACAAGAAGGGTGACAGGGAAAACGTGACGTGAGAACGCAAGAAAATGCTACTCGTAAGCGGTATGAGCTTTACAAAAACGTACGGTATGGTGCGTGTGTGCTACTTCCGAAAAATAAACAAAATTTTAAATTTCTCACATGCACAACATACGTAGGGCGTGCAGAAACAGAGCCGCGTTAAAGTGGAATAAAGCCCCACTTAGGCCGACATAAGGAGTAGGCGGCACTGCGTAAGTGGTCACACATTAAATCAACACTTCTGTGCCCGCCACGACAGCTTTCCGGCTATGAACTTACTGTAGGTCGTGGGTATGATCTCGACCGCAGCAGTCACATTTCGCTGGGGTAAAATTAGGAACGCCAGAAAGCAACACCATCGTGCTACAGTAATCTGGAGTCTGCAACTACGGCGTACGTCATATTCTGATTGTGATTTTAGCATATGTAGGCCCGTAATTCGATTAAAGTTTATTACTTCTCCCACGATGCAGTGCGCGATGTGAGGCAATGAATACGCTGAACCCTCTCAGAGGTTATGAAGTATGCCGCAAAACAAGGCCTTAAGCGAACACCTCCCCCTGTGTGTTCTGTGTAATACGCAGACAGACAGCAGTGGTGCACGCACGATAACTTCACATCGAATCACCACTCTAGTTGAATTAAACGTTGAAGAAATTAAACATTAGACGACAACACCACCGCTAATTATCGTTGACCCAAGCAAACAGCACAGATAGCAACGTTTGCATCGATTCTCACAGAATCCCACAGAAGCTTCCTTTGCCACCTCCTTCGACTTTCGCGCTGCTGCAGCTGCTGCTGTAATGCTTGCCACGTCAGGACGTAGTTGAGACGCACGCAACTAATGGTGGCCGGGTCGGGGCGTGGTCGTCACGTGGCCATGTCTCAAAAAGACAAAAGGCATGCGCTGTCGGTGTTTTCTTTCATGACCTTTCTTTATGAGCTCTCATTTTTCAAAATTCCGAGGAATAACCTTATAATGAATCTAAGACAGTGCCTGCGCCACCTGGAGGGCCTGCGCGGTTGTGGTTCAGAATGACTATTGCGACGCCTCCACACCGGATTTTCTGCGACACGGGGCCCGTAAGAGGAAGGTTTACTTTGACCCCCAACACCGACGCGGCCTATTCAAATACATGTAAAACGTAAAACATTTTTATGAGATAACCCCTTGACAGATTTTAATGAAATTTATTTCATTTGAAAGAAAAAGCTAAATTCTAGTGATCATTGGAAGCGGAAGTTCCATTTTGAGCCTGAATTTTGTTAAAAATATTTTATAGGTTTCGAAATTTTGAAAGAATAGAAACACGAAGTTTACAAATTAATTGATCGGCATCAATAACAGATATCGCGGTTCTGTAAACGGCATCCACTAGGTCATTGAAAGCGGACAAATTCGCTTTGTCATTCCATATATTACGTGAATTTCTTACGTTATGTACAAGGGCTCTGCAAAAGCTGTGTTTCAATATGACTAATTTCTTTCAGATTCATGTGTAACATACCAATTTCTTCCGTTTTAGATGTACTATTATTTGCAGCTGATATAATTATGACGTCATTTTGCACAGTTGTGAACTTAATCGCTTTGTATTTTGAAAATTTTGTTTTTTTGCCACTTTTTAATAAAAAGTAGACGTCCTAAATCAAAAATTTGAAACCGGCAGTCATTACCTTTTATTTTTTTCTTTGAAATGCAACAAACATTACCACATTTGGTGCTGTGGTTGCCGAGAAAAACGAATTCCCCTTTTACATGTACTTAGATAAGAACACCCAAGCTAAAGCTTCCTCTTAACGCTATCGCGTTAGTACACGACAGGAGTGTGGCGCAAAGGAAAGACTATCAGAGAAGCTCGTGTCAAGATTTACGCCGCGCCCCATCGGCAGAATGCCTTCTGAGTGCCGTAACAAGCCGTGATCCCTCACAAATTCTGTGCAGTAGCTGACGCGCTTGTCTCCGTGCTTACCCGCACAAGCAATGACATGACAGGGAGGAGGTGACGAGAACTTTAGTGAGGGAATAGAGGGAGAGAGAGAGAGAGAGTAGACAGTATTGTGAGCTACAGCGCTAGAACACAAAATGGCGGCGAAGCGTGCACTTAGTGCCGACGAGACGAAGGCTCGCGTAAAGCTTCGAGCAGAGCAGGCAAGGCAACATTTCACATCCCGTCACGACTGTCGTATGCCGTCGATATATCGCTGCCAAATAACGTCAAATGACGCAAACAGCAGACAAAGCTTGGCTTAGATTGATTCCTACAGTGCGTGGGATATGCATATTTCTTCTGCCATGTAGTCGCCCGTGTACTTCTGTGATTGAATATTTTTATTTATTTTGATATCGCGACGCTCAAGGCGTTTGTGCCACAATCACTCAGTACGTGGTAGTTTTCATGTTCATTGTCCGCAAAGCTAGCGCGGCGTCATGAACTCCCTAGTGTCCTCGATGATCGGTGCATGGATATTTTGCCCACATCTTGACAATGCCTAAGCACATAGAATGTGTATTGCAAAGGGCGTTGTTTTAAAGACCTATGCTCATAGAGTTTCTATTTAACATATTTGAACACACTCACGACTGCACTGAAAGCCTGTGAAAAATTGTCTGAAAGTTGCACAGTACACCTGAACTTCTTCGGGGGCCGTGTAGCATACAGGTTGCGAACCTTTTGGTGAAATAACTGTCTCCGTTGGCGGTACGAGGTGGCCGTCCCTTTCTACCGTGATTGCGACTTGGTGTTCGTATCGTCTCTTGTTAATATAAACTTTTCTGAACACATGGGTATCATAACCAACACAGCATCAAACAAAAGATACAATCTATTCTTTCTTTTCTCAATAATGATTTCTTCTTCGTAATAACCAAGAAAGTTGCGCCGCTAATCGCGGCCCTAAATAACTGAAAGGTCCACGTCGGTCGTTCCACTCATGACAGTAGCTTGTTTTGCTAGTTGGTGCATGGTTATAATAGGATAATGCCAGCAAGCTTGAAAGTAACTTCATTCATGAAAACGATGTCCCCCAAGTCCGCAGTGAACATGCGCAAGGCATGTTCAGGGTGTTCCTTTGCTCCAAAACAGTGCGAGGGGCTTTTCAAGGAAATGGTAAAACGCTTAGTTTGACAACACTACTTACTACACCCATTCGCTGTGAAAAATATGTTAGCACTTGCCATAGAAACATACCGCAGTACACTGAGTTCATAGTTCAATACCGCTCGGCTAATGGTTAAATAGGGGGAGACCCCTAAGTAATATGTTCGCGAGAACAGCTCTACTAATAAAACGACAACTGAAACCCCTAGCAAAACAATGGGAGCACTTGGCGTAAGTAACACAACCACGCTAGCTCGGCCAATGTGCCTTTCTTTGGATGTGCTGCCACACAAGATTGTTACCTCGTATACCTACTGCCGGGACCCTGCGTTGCTGCTTCATGTACCTAGTGTTCCTGGTGGAGATGTGGAAATAAATAGCTTTTCTGTTTTTGATGTCCTACTGTGCATTTCACTTTTTACCACAGGCTTCGTTTAGGTGGTTTCAGGTCAGTGTTGGTTTATTGATCAGCGGCCAATCGTAGGCGAATCTCACTGTCGTAGCCAATCATTACTCCTTAAGCACGTGTCCTATCGTGTGTAGCATCGGGGTGGCGCATTACGCGCAGTGATTCTTGCTCTTTTTCATGCTCTACCAATTCGAATGAAATAATTCGCAAGTGCTTGCTGCGCAACACTGCACTTACTGTCGAGGTGGCCCTCCTCGTCCGAAAAGCCTAACCACTACTTTGACCTCTTTCTTCTGCTTGCCTGGCATATGTTACTACTAGCTTGGGGTTAGTCTCACCCTCAGGCTAAAATATATAAATTCAAGCACTGAATGCCGAGCGTCAGCCTTTCAAAGCAGGTAGAGGCGCTACAGATCTTTTAAGGTTCTCCTTTATTGCCTGATACCATGCCGGCAGACTGGTGGAGGTGGCATGGCTCATGTCTTATCTGTCGGCAGAAAGCAAGTTTACTAAGCAGTGACCGGCGATTATTTCTTAAACGTTCACGTGGCAATGTTGATGTGCATGCACAGCCTCTGGAAAAGTAAATGGCTGTACCAAATGCACGTGCTGGTGCCCGACCTGCCTGAGAGTATTTTATCGAAAATGCCACGAGTATAGGTGAAATTTTCAGGAACCTAGGCGAACCTCCCGTATTGATTAATATGCTTGATGACTTGGTGCCATTGAAGTGCTTTCCATTCCAACAGGACAGCTAAGAATTGCTGGCGTACCTTTTTAACAGCAGCAATGTTACTAGCCATAATTTTTCATTGAAATGTAATTTTGTATTCCTCTTGATAGCATACTTAAAAATTGATTTATTTTGTTTAGAATTAGGTTTCTTTCCCGGTGCTCAGGTGAAGCAACTCTGGATTGTCAATTCTTTATGTGCATGTGCGTATGCACGTGTACGTTCTACGCTCTCAATTTTCTTAGCAGTGTTAATTAGTTTCGCCATTGAGTGTTTAAAAATTTTATTACTGGCGCTTTCCGTGACCTGCGTCCAGTCATAGAAATGGTAGAATGTATCATTGTCGTGGTACGGTTGTCTTCTTTCCTCATTGTGAATTTATGCTATGATAATCTTTGCTGCTGTTTTATACCGAAATCCGCTGGTGAAAATTATGTTATCGGGCTTTATAGATTTAGAATGGGTAGCTTGTGTAGTGCAATGTGGCGAAATCCTTGTTGTTGGGAACAATTCGAGCCAAATGAATAATTGAATGAGTCATAGTTAAGAAAAATCCGCGCCAATGCAAGGGACAACGAAGGAAATGCACGGCAAGAGCGCTGTCTCACAGCAGAATTTTCATTCGTATCTACCCTGGACATATACACATACAAAAGGAGGTAAAGAGAACAGAGGAATGAGGACAGAAAAAAAAAAGACAGAACGAACCACCATGCAGCAATCAATGAAGATACAAAAACAGCAGACGTGACGCACTCACGATCGGCACAAGCAGTCTTTAACAAATTATCAATCTAGCAATACACTGTGTCGTGTAAGGATAGTGGTTCCTGACTGACGCATGCGCATTTGGGTTTCCCAATGAAAAAAGACGTCTGTTAGTTGACATGTTGTTTGGTCGTTGCTTGCTTGCAGAACAGAGCATTTGCAGAGTTCTGGTGTGCAGCAGCGTTTGTTTTAATGCGAATCCACGGGCCAACAAGACGTGTTTCTTAAAGATCCGAAATGTTCCCTTATGGGGGTTGGCACCGGGACAGACGACTTTAACGCTTTTGACGAATATCTCAAACTGCTACTGGCAACGAACAATTCAAAATTTGCTCTTCTCTACAAATGTGTTTCCGCTCCTACCAAATGAATATTCTACTAGAAGGTTGAGTAGCATGCCATTTATGAAAACATAAAGAAAACAATTTTGTTTCTTTGGCAAAAGAAACGTTTAAAAATGGCAATTCCTTCCACAACAATGAAAGTGCTCTGTAGTCTTCTTTACAACACGGTGTTCTTAAAGAAATAAAAGAAAGAAATTTCTTAATTGCAGTAACGTGAATAGATATCTTGACTGCAATCTGGCAGTGGTATACAAGTTTCCCTTGTCGTGCAAAGGTGTCTACATTGGGCAGACCGTAAGGCAGATCTATGAGTGCTTGCGTGAGCATGGTTACGATGTTACGAACAAAATTTGCTCAAGCGTGTTCCTCGGCACTCTTTGCAAAACTTGTGAATGCAAACTACGGTTTGATCGTTGCGTCATCATATGAAGCGTTACAATGAACTGACACGCGAGATATTTGCGTCTGATGCCATTTCAAAATGCGCTAAGGAGCGCGTGGTCCATCTTTTTGTCAGCCAAGGGACTTGACTTTCTCAGACGGTGAGTGCGTTTTCAGAGAAATGTAGTCTCGTGCTCCTTGTAATACTGTTTCGATTTTTCTGTCACGTGTGCTGTTAGCGGGCTGTTCAATACCCATTAGGATCACGGAATAAGATCAGTGGGTAGTTGGGGCTCATCCTGTCACCTGTCCGCTGTTTTTCCTTCATGTCAAATTAGGTTGCGCTAAAACAGGATCAGAAAACTCTCCTATATATTTACGGAAAACTAAAATGAAGAAACAGTTAGCTCAAACTTAATTCGAAGTGCGTACCCGCAGATTGCAAGGTGGAAGTGTTGTCTCTATACCACTCTGTTCTTTTTCCTTCTATGTGGCCGCTTTTTCGTGGACACTAAACACAGTATGGATGCACATGCTAAGAAATCGTAACATTGCTCTTCTTAAAGAGGCACGCCAGCAATTCTCAGCTGTCCTCTTGAAATGAAAAGCAGTTCAATGGCACCAAGTCATCCAGCATGTTAATCAAAACGGGAGGCTCGTTTTGGCTCCTGTAGATTTCGCCTATGTTCGTGACATTTTCTATGACGTACTCTCAGGCAGGTCGGGTACCAGCAGGTTCATTTGGAACAGTCATTCTTGTTTTGCAGAGGCTTTGCATGCTCATCAGTCTTGCATTGTGAACGTTAAAGCTAATGGAGCTTGCATTCCGCCGACAGATAAGACACGAGGCATGTCACCTCCACCACTCTGCCGACAAAGTATCAGGCAATGAAACAGAACCTTAAAATATCTGTAGCGCCGCTACCTGCTTTGGAAGGCTGACGCTCGCCATTCAGTGCTTGAATTTATATATTTCAGCCTCAAGGTAAGAATAACCCCAAGATAGTAGTAACATATGACAGGCAAGCAGAAGAAAAGAGGTCAGGTAGTGTTTCCGCTTTTAGGACGAGGAGGGCCGCCTCGACAATAAGTGCTATGTTGCTCCGCAAGCAGTTGCGAATTATTGGATTCGAACAAGTAGAGCATGAAAGAGAGCAAGAATTACTGCTCGTAATGCGCCGCTCCGATCCTACACACGATAGCACACGTGCTTTCGGAGTTGTGATTGGCTACGACATCGAGATTCGCTAACCATTGGCCGCTGATCAAGGAAGCAACACTGACCTGAAACAACCTAAACGAAGCCTGTGCTAAAAAGCGAAATGCACAGTAGGACATCAAAAACAGAAAAGCTAGTTATTTCCACTTCTCCACCAGGAACGCTAGGTACATGAAGCAGCAACGCAGGGCCCCGGCAGTAGGTATACGAGGTAACATGCTTGTGTGGGAGCACATCCAAAGAAAGGTACATTGGCCGAGCTAGCGTGGTTGGGGTACTTACGCCAAGTGCTTCCGTTGTTTTGCTAGGGGTTTCAGTTTTCGTTTTATTAGTAGAGCTGTTCTCGAGAACATATTACTTCGGGGGCTCCCCCTATTTTACCATTAGCCGAGTGGTATTGAACTATGTGTGCGAATGCACTCAGTGTACTGCGGTATGTTTCCATGGCAAGCGCTAACATATTTTTCACAGCGAATGAGTATAGTACGCACTCTTGTCAAACCAAGCGTCTTATCATTTCCTTGAAAGGCCCCTCGCACTGTTTTGGAGCAAAGGAACACACTGAACATGCCATGTTCAGTGTGGACTTGGGGAACATCGTTTTCATGAATGAAGTTACTTTCAAGATTGCTGGCATTCTCCTATTATAACCATGCAGCAACTAGCAAAACAGGCCACTCTCATGAGTGGAGCGAACGACGTGGACCTTTCAGATGTTTAGAGCCGCGCTTAGCGCAGCAAGTTTCTTGGTTATTACGAAGAAGAAATCATTATTGAGAAAAGAAAGAATAGATTGTTTTGTTTGGTGCTGTGTTGGTTAGTGATACACATGCGGACTACAAGCGTTCAGAAAAGTTTATTTTAACAAGAGACGATACGAACACAGTCGCAATCACGGTTGAATCGTACGGCCACCTAGTAGCGCTAACGGAGCCAGGTTTTTGACCAAATGGTTCGCAACTTGTATGCTACACGCCCACGGAGGAAGTTCAGGTGTCCTATGCAACTTTTAGAGAATTTTTAACATCCTTTACGTGCATCGTGAGTGGTGATCTTATATGTTAAAGAGAAACTCTATGAGCATATGTCTTTAAAGCAATGCCCGTTTCTTTACATATTCTAGGTGCTCAGGCATTGTCAAGATGTGTGCAAAATATCCATGCACCGATCATCAAGGACGCTGGGGAGTTCATGACGCCGCGCTAGCTTTGGGGCGATGAACACGAAAACTACCACGTGCTGAGTGAGTGTGGCACGAGCACCTGGAGCGTAACGATAAAAAAAAATAAATATACAATCAAAGAAGTACACGGGTGACCACACGCAAGAAGAAATATACAGATCCCACGCACAGTAGGAATCGATGTAAGCCAAGCTTTGTCTGCTTCTGCGTTCATTGGCGTTATTTGGCGGCAATAAATCGACGCCATACGACAGTCATGACGGGATGTGAAATGTTAGCTTGCCTGCTCCACTCGACTCCTAATGCGAGCCTTCGTCTCTTCGGCACTAAGTGCTCGCTTCGGCGCCATTTTGTGTTCTAGCGCTGTAGCTCACAAAACTGTCTACTCTCTCTCTCCCTCTCTCTCTCTCTCTATTCCCTCACTAAAATTATCCCCACCTCCTCCAATTAATGTCGTTGCTGTTGCGGGTGAGCACGGAGACAAGCGCGGCAGCTCCTGCACAGCATTTGTGACGACTCACGGCTTGTTACGGCACCCAGAAGGCATTCTGCAGATGCGACACGGCGTAAATCTTGACACGAGCTTCTCTGATAGTCTTTCCTTTGCGCCACACTCCTGTCGTGTACTAACGCGATAGCGTTAAGAGGAAGCTTTAGCTCGGGTGTTCTTATCTAAGTACATGTAAAAGGGGAATTCGTTTTTCTCGGCAACAGCACCAACTTTGGTGAGGTTTGTTGCACTTAAAAGAACGAATTTAAATTTACTGACTGTCGGTTTCAAAATTTTGATTTAGGAAGTCTATTTTTTATTAAAAAGTAGCAACAATCCAAAATTTTCAGAAAACAAAGCTATTAAGTTCACAACTCTACAATATGATGTCATAATTATATTGTGACACGCTGACGAAAAAAGAGGTTTTAATCATCGTCGGAAGAAGACGATGTTCCGGTCTTCGCGTGCTGTCTAACATCTTGTCAGCTCCTTTGATTATTGTAAATATTCTGTACATACACGTCTGGTTGTTTTAACCCCGTAACATTTTGGTGGAGGTTGCAGGATCATTATCAAGACGGATTTATGCAGCGCGCGCTCCTTGGCTGCATCTATAATGCCAGCTCAAGGCGAGAATGCTTCGGGGCCGTCGGCACCCACGCCCACCATCATTCTAGCACAACCCCGTGACCCAGGAACCTTTTCTGGCACCAACGACACTGATGTTAAAGACTGGCTTCAACTACATGAGCGGGTGAGTGCCAGCAACCACTGGGACCAGACGATCATGCTCGCGAATAGGATGTTTTACCTCGTAGGCACGGCACGCGTGTGGTTTCACACACACGAGGAAGAACTTACCAGCTGAGACATTTGCAAACAGAAACTCACAGATTTGTTTTGCAAGCTTGTTGGACGTCAGCGCGCCGCCAAAAAAGAAGTCGCTTCGCCTGTCCAGGCGTGCGCTGAATCCTATCTCACG
Organism: Dermacentor andersoni; assembly: GCF_023375885.2. Classification (NCBI taxonomy): domain Eukaryota; kingdom Metazoa; phylum Arthropoda; class Arachnida; order Ixodida; family Ixodidae; genus Dermacentor; species Dermacentor andersoni. The sequence continues at coordinate 1,471,145 of NW_027314755.1, forward strand.
TACATCCAGGACCTACTCGCTCTGTGCCGCAAAGTGGATCCAAAGCTGTGCGAACCTGATAAGGTTGCACATGTCATTAAGTGCATAGCAGATGATGCCTTCTATCTCCTTGTCTTCAAGAATTCTTCCACTGTGCAAGCCATCATTACCGAACCCGGCGGTTTGAAGAAGCTAGCGTCCCCGCATTGCCCAGCCATTTCCCCGCCTTCCCAACAATGCTGCTACGTCCACCTGCGAAGAACTCCGCAGTCCGACCACACCCAATCGCTCTGATGACATCCTCCATGTCATCTGACGTGAAATAGAAGACGCATATCCTGTCCTTACCCCAACCCACGGCCCCGACATTTGCCAGGCGACCGTCTCATTTATACAGTCTGTCATGCTCCAAGAATCGGCCAACGTTGCCTTGACCAACGTCTGCTCACTTAATCGGCTTGACTACACTACGTCCAGCACTGTCATACGCACCCGCAGCCTGAATCCACCAAAGCGGTATGGCAGCCCGGCCGAATGGCGTACTCCAGACGACAGGCCTATATGCTTTACTTGTGGCCGTATCAGATATATTTCACGTCACTGACGGTCTTCGTAGAATTCGACCCCATGGTCCTACCACACATCCCACAGCCCTCAAGCTGCTCCTCGGTTCGCCCTGCAAACGCAGCCAGCGAATTCTCGCGACACTTCTCGTCCTTTCCGCTCTAGCCGCTCTCCTTCGCCACGTCACCGTCTCTCCCAATCGCCCCCATATCACCGATCACCGTCCCCTATCTCCTTCCGGCGCACCCTTCCGGAAAACTAACGGGTGATGCTGCCAAACCGACCTGACGCAAAAATCCTTTTTTGACCTTGCCCACACATCTGAACCTCATTAACGTGAACGTGGATGGCGTGCCTGTTAGGGCTCTGATTGACACTAGCGCGCATGTATCTGTGATGAATGCTGAGCTTCGGAATCGTCTCGAGAAAGCCCTCACTCCTGCCCCTTCACCTGTGGTCCAAGTCGCCGATGGTGGAACACCAGCCGTTATTGGCATGTGACAGGCTCGCGTAGATGTCGCCGGACATCATACTTCTGTTTTATTTTATGTACTAGAGCACTGGGGCTCTCACGACCTCATCCTGGGCCTCGACTTTCTGTCTACACATTCCACTCTGATAGACTGTTCTGCTGATGTTGGGCGACTCGCTCTACCTGCTGGTATTCACCCTCCCGATAGTGATCCGATGCGGCTATGTTCCACAGAGCATATTCGCCTCCCTCACCGTGCCGTTATCTACATAGGTGTGTCCCCCGTTTCACCTATACCAGACGGTGACTACATTGTATCTACTAATCCGGATGTCCTGCTCTCGCGTAACGTCGCTTTTCCTCACACAGTCGTTACCATTTTTGACAACGCGTCCTGCCTTCCGCTTGTGAACTTTGGACTCTGTACACAAGTACTCCCGCGCGGAATATCCCGGGCGAAAATAACGTCAGCAAGAGACTACCACATTTCGGCTCTAACTTGTGACAGCTCCTCGTGTTCAACTCTTGCTTCGCCCCCTGTTTCTTCAGACTTGAATGTCCTAACAAAAATTATTGCTCCCGACCATGCTCCGAAGCGTGCTCAAGAACTACGTTGCTTCCTTGCCTCATACTCGGACATATTCTATCTTGGAGAACGCCCTCTAGGACGTTCATCTGTCGTAAAGCATCGAATAAACAACGGTTATGCGAGCCCGATCCATCGGCGACCCTACCGCGTCTCGCCTACTGAGCAGCATATCATCCAACACGAAGTTGACTAGATGCTTTCTCGAGACATCATCGAACCTTCTTGCAGCCCATGGGCATCCGCCGTTGTACTAGTTAAAAAGGACAACAGTTGACGATTTGGCGTCGACAATCGATACCTCAACAAGGTAACAAAAAACGACGTCTATCCACTACCAGGCATTGACGATACCTTGGATTGCTTGCATGGAGTACAATATTTTTCGTCCATCGGTCTTCGCTCCGGCTACTGTAAAATTGCCGTCGACGACATGGACCGCGAGAAGACAGCTTTTATTACTCCCGATGGCCGGTATCAGTTCAAAGTGATGCCTTTCGGTTTATGTAATGCCCCGGCCACATTTGAACGAATGGTGGACGCCCTCCTACACGGTTTCAAGTGGTCCATCTTTCTCTGTTCCATGAACGACGTGATCGTTTTTTTCCAAGTTTTGCGACACACCTCGAGTGCCTGTCGTCGATCTTCTCGGCTTTTCGTCAGGCGGGGCTACAAATAAATTCGTCCAAGTGCCACTTCGATCGTCGTAAGATTTCTGTGCTCGGGCATCTCGTCGATACTTCTGGTGTACGCCCTGATGAAGATAAAATACGGGCAGTCAAAGACTTTCCCGTGCCAACATGTGCCAAGGATATTCGCAGCTTCTTGGGCCTTTGCTCCTACTTCCATCGGTTTGTCCGAAATCTTGCGAACGTTGCGCGCCCCCTCAACCAGCTCCTCAAGAAAGACGCTGCACTCATTCGGGGCCCTGAGCAAGCTGGTGCTTTCACCATGCCGATTGGGCTGCTTACGTCCCCACCCATTCTCGCTCACTTTGATGCCTCAGCTCGAACAGAAGTCAGTACCTATGCCAGTGGCCACGGTATTGGAGCTATCTTGGCACAGAAAAAAACAAGAGCGAGAACGTGTTATTGCCTACGCCAGCCACCTTCTCTCCTCTGCGGAGAGCAATTATTCTATCACCGAACGAGAGTACCTGGCTCTCGTTTGGGCAGTGGGTAAATTCCGCCCCTATTTCTATGGCCGCCAATTCACAGCCATCACTGATCACCACGCTCTGTGTTGGATTTGTCCCTCAAAAATCCTTCAGGGTGCCTTGGCCGCTGGGCTCTGCGCCTCCAAGAATAGAAGTATTCAGTTGTATACAAGACCGGCCGATTACATGAAGATGCGGACTGCTTGTCGCGCCATCCTGTCGATCCTTATGACGTTTCTGCGGCCGGCATACCTGTCACCGTTCTCTCTCTGGCTGCTTTTTGCGACATTGGAGCTGAACAACGTCGGGACGCCTCCTTCAAACACCTTATTCAAGGCTCACTTCGACGAAGCCCGATCCTTCCTTTCGCATGTTTGAACTTCAAATGGTATATTGTACCGCTCTAACATGCGCCCGGACGGCCCTGCCCGGCTCTTCGTTGTGCCTGAGCATCTGCGTGAGACTGTTCTTGCCCGGCTTCATGATGTACCGACTGCAGCTCACCTTGGCGTGTCACGGACGTATGACCGCGCTCGTCGGCGCTTCTTTTGGCCTGGTCTATACCGTGACGTCTGCCGTTATGTCGCTGCGTGTGATCTTAGTCAACGACGCAAAAAGCCGGCCACACTCCCTGCTGGTCGCCTTCAACCACTTGACGTACCATCAGAACCATTCTTCCATCTAGGTGTTGATCTTTTAGGCCCTTTTCCTACGTCTGCTTCGGGAAACAAGTGGCTTGCTTTAGAAACAGACTACGCCACCCGATATGCAATGACACGGGCTCTTCCGACAAGCTGTGCAACCGATGCCGCCGACTTCCTCCTAGAAAACGTCATCCTTCACCACGGCGCACCTCGACAGCTCTTCGCCGACCGAGGCCGCTACTTTATTTCTAAAGTTGTCAATGACATTCTACACTAGTGCGCGACTAAACATAAACTTGCTACTGCTTACCATCTACAAACAAACGGTCTAACCGAGCGCCTTAACCGCACCCGTACTGAAATGCTGTCCATGTATCTCCGATGACCATCGCGACTGGGACCTTGCGCTACCGTTCGTTACTTTCGCTTTAATTCATCTCGCCATGATACCGCAGGCTTCTCTCCATTCTTCCACTTGCTTGGCCGTGACCCCACGTTACTTTTCGACACCGTTCTGCCTGCTAGTCTGAATTCCACATCCGAGTACGCCCGTGAAGCTATCCTCAAAGCACAACAAGCACACCATATTGCTCGACGTCGACTTGTGGAGTCGCAGGACAATCAGCGGCGCTTATATGACGCCCGCCATCGTGACGTCCATTACACACCGGGCGTCCTGGTTCTCCTTTGGTCACCGTCGCGACGCGTTAGCCTCTCGGAGAAGTTACTTTCATGTTACTCCGGCCCTTACCGTGTCTTGCCTCAAGTAACTGACGTCACGTACGAAATTGCCCCTCTTGAACCAACCGTGTCTCAGCATCCCTCCGACGTGGTCCACGTCGCGCGTCTCATGTTGTATCACTCGCCCGCCTCCTAACCTGCACTGAGCCGGTGCTTCAGCCTCCGGGGGTCATGTGACACGCTGACAAAGAAAATGTTTTATTCATCGTCGGAAGCTAGGCTTTGCTCAATTGCACGGATGTCCCTCCGACGGGACATCCGTGCCAAGATCACGGTACAACCTGTGCCCAGAAACGTACACCCCGAAAACAACAAGGGCAGACGACAAGCGAGAGGACAATTCTTCATTAACCAAGCCTCGGCGAACCGCGAACGCTCAGCTTTTGTGAACGCGGCTGCATACGCGGGGAACAAAGTTTTCGCAGTGGCGGTTGAGGACGGCCGCGGATTCACAAGCCATGCAGCCACGGTAATCGCAAGGAAGCCTGAACAGGCGGAACAGGTTGCGATCGCTGTTGCGTTCGCCGACGACAAACTTAGCCATATCTACAGCGACTCCATAGCCGCTATCAGAGCTTTCCAAGAGGGCACGGTCTGCGCACAGGCTCTCAGAATTGTTAGGTTAACAAACACGTCAGAATCTCAGAATCTCAGGTTAACAAACACGTCATAGACTGGTTCTCGGCACACTTAGGACCAAAGATCGGCGATGTACCCTACCTTAACGAGGCGGCACACGAGGCTGCGCGCACGCTTACAGACCGCGCTGCTTCACCCGACCACTCGAAGAACAAGGACGCCCCCACTACATACAATGAAATCACTGAACACTACTACCTACGACGTAGAGAGTATAGCACGCCACACCGCACGCTCACTCGAGCTCAAGGGGTTACACTCAGAATGCTACAAACAGACACATACCCCACGCAAAACAAACTACACCATTACATGCCTGAGCTCTACGACAAGTCTTATTGCACCAATTGCAATAGGCCCCTTAACGTATATCATTTACTGTGGCCGTGCTCGCAAGCTCGCATGAACTACGAACAGGACAAGCGCAAGTTTCGAGAAGCAATCCGGAGCGAAGAACTCGCTCCCCAACTCTGGGGCGTCCAGCAGGTCCACAACGCTGCCAGCAAACTCAACCTCCCGGTTCCGTCGTGGGAGACGCCCACTCCATGAGAGCCCAAAGCTCTCGTGGCCTGCAGGACCTCGAATAAAGTTGATTTCCTTCCTTCCATCGTCGGAAGAAGACGATGTTCTGGTCTTCGCGCACTGTGTACCATCTCGTGAGCTGCTATAATTATTGTAAATAATCTGTATATACACGTCCGACTGTTTTTAACTTCGTAACAATATCAACTGCACATAATAGTACATCTAAAACGGACGAAGTTGATATGTCACACTTGAATCTAAAGAAATTAATCATATGTAAATACAGCTTTTGCAGAACCCTTGTACACAACGTAAGAAATTCACGTAAGATATAGAATGACAAAGTAAATTTGTCTGCCTTCATTGATCTAGTGGATGCCGTTTACAGAAGCGCGATATCTGTTCTTGATGCCGAGCAATTAATTTGTAGGCTTCGTGTTTCTATTCTTTTCAAGTTTCGAAATATAGAAAATATTTATAGAAATCGGCTAGCTATATACAGCTTCGCTGGAAAATATCCTAACGATATTAGTTTACATCTCTTCCGGCACTCAATGGTGGTATAACGGCTATATTGGCCGTGTTACAATAGCTAGGCGGCTGTGACAATCTTGACGCGCTATACTTGTGGTTGGTGTGCCATTTAAATGGATGTCTTACGCGCCTAAGTTTCATGTTACATGCCGTTATCAAGAAGTGTGCAGTGTCGATACGTGTGTACAGTGTGTGTTGTTTCTTGAGATAGGGTTCTATGTGCTATCGTGAGCGTTCCAGCTATAGTTTAATCTTTATGTTAAGGACTTGTGATCCGTTTCAAAGTGGGGGACTTATGATTTGATGCGCGCGAAGTAGCCGTGCAGCGATCATCAAGGGCACTTGCGAGAAGCACTTGATTTTACAGAAGGAGGTACTCCTCTTGTATCTAAAGTTGGCTTATGACACTTAACTGTATGACGAGTAGGAACGTTTAGCATCACTTTCTAAACGTCGCCATTACTTGATGACATAGTGCTATTTGACTGGCACGGAGTGCAATGGCATCTCAAGTGTTCCAGTTTGCTGGCTTGTCTGTCCTAGTTTCTTTAATATGTGTGATGGTCTAGCCGACGAACATTAGAGATTACAACGTCGGAGGAGGTGAGGGAGAAATAAAAGGTCAAATACATTTGTAAAGCAACAAAAACACACGCGCAAGCACACATACGTACACCATCCATTTAAATAGTAGCCTTTAAAGAACCCCTCACCACACCCCATAGCAATCTTTGGTTATACGCTGGAAGTTGCTACGTGTCTTCTAGAAAGCGCTCTGCCGGAAAAAAAAAAGTTTCAAATCGGCTCATTAATAACCGAGATAGAAATATAGATAGTGTAGCGAACACACAATTTGAGGAAGGCAGCTTTACCGCAAACGTAGTCGCTCTCTCCACTTTTCCCGTCCAGCCTCCGCAAGTGAAATTACTTCGCTGCGTTCTCCCACAGCGGACCTCAATGATCACGTGACGCATAAGTCATGGGCCCCTCCTTCATTTTTTTTCCTCCACACTTTTTTGCAACGCCGCGCACTCTTCTGACGGCGTCGCGTGCGAGCTGTTGCGATTGTCTCGTTTCGCGCAGCACATGATTTTGCGCGCTGTGCACGAGCAAACCTGACTTGCGGTATAAGTTTGTGCTACACGAATACTGAGGCTCACACAAGCGGATCATGGAGTATCATAACTCGCTGGAACACGGTATATAATGATATAGTTTCAGTGTCCGCGCGTGACTGCACCACGTGGGAATAAGCAGACGAAGCGGAAGTGCCTCTCGCATGCTGGGTTGTGCAGTAAAGCAAAAACACGTAGACATTAGGTTTCCGTGTTTTATTATTTCTCTAAGCTTTAATTCGTTTGTTGAAGCAAGATATTAAGCACATAGGAGATGTTGGCTCGAATAATTCTCGAAGTCAAGTGTCACTACGAGCGACGTCACAGCGCGAACAATTGTACGTAGGCGCACTAGCACGTGTACGCCATACTCTGGCTTGAAGCGCTGTTGCCGCGACGAGAAGGGAAAACGGCGTTCGGTTTGAAATTTCTGCATGAATTGATGTGAACTTTTTTTTTCTTTATTGTATGAATTGATATAAACGTAAGCTGTCTGCACTGCGTTTCTTACATAGCAGTCAACGCTGTGGAGAATAGAGAGACTTCTTGCGGTGGCTTCGTTTGCGTAAGGATAGAGTTCTGTGTTTATGGAGCACAATTGTGCGCAACTGTTTCTTATGTAATCTAAGTATTGAATAAAACAAGTTTTATTCCTGCGGAACAACCAGACGTGGTATTGGGTTGCTAATTCATTATTTTTAATCTTTCTAATCTTTGCTGTTCTAGCCGGGTTTTTTATGTGCAACCTGTCGCGAGGAGCCTTACTGCATCCTCGCCCGACCGAACGCTGTTGAAGCGCAGCGAAGCGTGGACCGAACGCGCGGAGTGATAAGCTTATTTGAACGAACTTTTTGCGTTGCTTCCACGGCGCTGACTGCAATGTACAGAAACGGAGTACAGGTATAAACGAGCGTTTGTGCTCGGAGTCCACTGTTTGAGTCCTACCATTAAACAATTTCATTTATGTTAGATAAAGTAAACTTCTTTCCTACACATTTTTCCACGACCCTTTTCGTACAGGATATGTTTCAAAACTTTTTCCAGGGCCGATACCGGAGGTAGTTCACAATCGCGGCAACAACGTTACGTCAAATTTAGGAATGACATCCGTTATTGTTTCGCACTTTTAAAATTTTTGTCTTCTTTTTGTACCAAGGAAATGGATCTCGATATTCTGAAAAATTTGCTATCGTTAGGTTCAGAACGTGTGAGCTTTTGTATATCTCTAATATCTAGTAATTTAGTAGTAAGTAGATAAGCTGATGAGGGATGTAATGATAGTGCAGGGTTATTCAGAGTAGTTCTCGCGAGACTGTCAGTCATTTCGTTCACGCATATTCCCCTATGACGAGACACCCAAAGTGATTTATTTAACTTTATCTGGGCAGGCACGGGAAAATGAAGTGTACGTAAAATGTTAGTACCGCAATTTGTTGTGAGCAATGTACATGAATATACAAAATACATTATTGTAACTGCCATCGATATTAATGACTTTATGTAGGGTGAACACCAGAGCCAATAATTTAGCCAAAAATGCGGATAAGTAGTGCGTATTTCATATTGAGAATGTCTAGTCTAGAGCAGGAGCGAAATTGGCAATTCCACATTTTTCTCCCCACTGTGAGGCGTCTGTTGCGATGATGGTATTTGTACCAATACTGAATAAATCATCTTGTAATAATCCATTTAACGTAATAAGAGAGATAAGTTTTGCATTGTTTGGGTAGGCGTCATCAAAGGTGTTTCGTACTCTCCCGCACATAACGAACATGTGGCACCTACCAAATACGTACACTTAAGGGGTTAATCAATGGGTCTACAAAGACAACTTGTAGTATATGAAACTAGGGCCAGTCTACTCCGAAGAATAAAGCAGGCTGGTTAATGAATATGATTTGCAGTCATCTAATAGAGGATTCGTCCATATTTAAGAATGTTTGCACCTCAAAACCGAAATCTGGGGTGCTATGCAGGATGCGCCAAGTTTCTCGTTCACCCCACTTTTGCCCGAGTTTGCTCGACGGCAGTCAGTGAAGGGAGATAGCGCGGAACGTGCAAAAGCTACAGGCAAAAAACTATGTAGACAAAAAGCCGCGCATGACAACATGAGCGCACCCTGCGCGGCACGCTGCGTCCACGTTTCAAGCGCAGCTGCACAACGAAACGCGCCAGCGCCGCGTATTGTTATCAACGGATTATCGCAACTTAGCAATACCATGACTGTCCCGCTGCCTTTCTGCACACTTGCCGTGAGCCGCTTGACACGCCTTTCTCGGGCGCGTCAAGGGCGTGCCTCCTCTTTCGGGCACTATCTTTCTATCCTCCATCGAATGCGAACAGGGACGCTATTCCGGACATTCCGCCATTTTCTGCAATGCGCGACTTTAGCGCGACGCAAACAAAATGGCGCTGGTGGACCCGTTTTGTTTACGTAACGTGACGCTAACTTGACGTTTCGCCTAAGAAACCTAAATGAAGGCACTGAATGTAGCGTTATCGGTAAAGCAAAACAGTTTTCCTCCGCAGTAAAAATAAAGCAGCTATCTCAAAGCGTATGATTATTCCGTAGAAAACGCTTCTTGCTTCCGTCGTCTGCTGCGTACAAGCCGTCGTCTGCTTCAATAGCTAAGATGCGTGCCACCGGAAAATGGAATGGGTCATCGCATGTTGGCGCCAACGCGCATGTTTTCTTGCTTGAGACAACATACACGACCTACCAGTGGTGATGCGCGCACTTTCTAGGCCACGTTATCGCTATCTCGTGCAACGCAACTGACTCAGCTCGATTCGGCTGGCTGATAGCTTCCTCGATCACCCGCACCGGTGCGCGCCGGGGCGCCTCGGTGCGCACTTTCATCCTCGATCAACCGCACCGGTGCGCACCGACCATCCTTGATCACCGGAAGCGCACCCTGTTGGAGCGGTTTTCCGTTGCCCCGTCTCGCACCGAGAAAATCGACGGTGCGCCGGGGTGCAATCCCAGCAAGCACTGCGGGACGTGCGACGCGCGCGCGCACTGCCGACTGCAGAACCGCGGACGCTCTGGCCCGATAGCTGCGCAAGCTGCGGTTGCAACGAATTTGACGGAGTTAGCTAGTGGAGACGTCGGCAATGAGAAAGGAAGCGCTCATAGTTGCTGCAATCGTTGAGCTTTTTTCAAGTTCGTCTGACAGCGAAGACGACATGCTGATCGACCCAGTCCAAAAACAATGTGATGAAAAGTTGCCGAAAGTGGACAGGTTCGTTGAACGGGTCGTCAGGAACGGGTCGTCAGGACTAATTATAAAATCCATTGGTGTTTGCTTGCAACCAGGTATGTCGGAGCACGCAGTTTGACAAGGTTCGAGTGCTTGCCGCAGATACTCAGCACCTGCAAACAATAAAATGTGCGCGCGCGCGTGTTCGCGCACGTTTTTCGCGCCAGGGACAATGTAGCGCTGCAGGCAAGCACCCTGCACGGGGTGCAGTTTTGTCGTCGATGTTGACCCTCCGCAGTGCGCCACCGCGGCGGGGCAAAGCGCACCATTCTGGTTTCGGGGCAACTCCGGGGCAAGGTGATCGAGGACCCTATGAGAAACGGCCGAATATCACCGATAGCATTGCGCGCGCAAGAGATATCCGCTAGCGGGACGCAAGCGCCGGCGCTGCCACCTCTTGTTACTCGCACCGCGGGAGGAAACTTCAAGGCGCCGCCTTCCGTACATTTCTTTTTATAAATTAGAAAGAGCCCATTGTCATAACTTTTGATTGTGCGAAAAGGCATTAATCTTAATTACAATACAAATGCAGCAGTGAAAAGTGGACAATAGTGACAAAAGTTTGCTATGTTCAACCAATATGATGTCGTATAAACGCATTGTTTAAAAAATGATGGCCCCAACACAAATGCCAACACCACCCGAGAGCGATGCAAATACTATGAGCACGCGTTATGAACAAAAGATTTTCCTGGCGCCAAACGACGGGGAAAATGTGGCGACACACATTCCTCTCGGCTGCCATTGAATATGGCTTCTCATTAGCATAGTTCACGCGGCTCGTCGCAGCAAAAATTATGGCGAAAAATTTCAGCAATGGCGGCCCAGCGCAACGACACCCATCGTCAAAATAACGTTTACGAAACAGCTCTTCCTGTGACGCTCCTCACGAGATATTCCTTCAGCCAATCAGCAAGCTGGCATGGCGCATATCTTGGATCGCCGCCACATATTCGCGTGATTGCAGATGCATTGCACTGGCTTCTGCACGCTACGGCTCACATTCTTTTTGATGCGCTAACATCATAACATATCTGCCAAGGACCTAAATAATATATTAGTCCATAAAATTTGCAGCTCCACGTCAGGTTTCGTCATCTTGATGAAAACGCAAAATTGCATTTTGCAATACTTCCGCTTCCCGGCACAAATTTCAAAACACGTGACCTCTCGACAGCCAATCAGTGAGTAAACATGGCGGATAATGGCGGCCGCGCTGCCGCCATGAGTGTCCGGAATAGCGCCCCAGGGGTGCGATTTTGTAGAAATGCCTTTTTTCATGCCATTGCCTTTTCGCGTGACGTCATCGATTTTGGAAATTGTGGTTACGTAGGCACGACGTTTCCTGGATCGTCCAATCAGAAGCTCTGTTCATTGGCCGGATGTTTCTTTCGTGTTCTATTTTCTTTTTCCGGGGCTGTATAGCAAATTCCTTTGTAAAACGGCACTTAATAAAAGCGGACTTCCATGCTGCGTAAAGCAAATTCATTTTGTTACCTTACAACGCAAAAGCTGCCGCAGTCTAAGAAATGCAAACGCAAGTGCTCCATTTTTGAAGCCGTAGCCACATAGTAGTCCGATGTGCATCCACTCCATGCCGTTGAGCGCACGCAAAATGGCAGCCTCTGTTTACCTGAACAGCTGACAGCCCCTATCGTGTCCGTCTGAACAGCGGACAGCCCCTTGCGTGTCCGTAATGCCAAAAGGAGGATATGATTATGAGGCACGCTGTAGTGTGGGACTACGGAATACTATTCCCCAGCACCCCTCACCAAGTCACATAGCAAATTTGATAATACGCTGGAAGTTGTAACCTACCTTGTAAGAATTTTTCAAATTAGTTGATTAATATCAGAGATAGAAATATTTGAAGCGGCGCGAACCTCTGATTTCAGGAGACGGGGGTCCCCGCCAACATATGGACTCGCTCCAATTACTCCCCAAGCCAAATTCCTCCTCAGCGTTCTCTCATACCGAAGCCGGAGGGTGGCGTGACAAATATGTCACGGGCCCTGCCTTCTATATTTTTTTCCTCTCTCTCCGTCGTGTTTTTGGGGAGTGGTGCACTTCCGGTGACAGTCTGGTGCGCTAGCTGCTGCGTTAGCCTCGTTTCGCACAGCGGAAAATTTTGCACACTCTGCACGAGAACACCTGATCAGTGGGATAATCACAAGCAATGATGCAGGCGCGACAGGATGAAAGGGCTCATGAAGGCGGACGGCCACGGAAGACCGTAAAAATTAGGGAGATTTAGTTGGGCGTCCGCAACCACCCACGTGCGCAGGGCCCGAGGCTGTGTGTGCGCAGCGCAGCGCGCGCGCACGACACGGCAACAGTTGGCCGAATGCAAAAGCTTACAAGAGGATTGCTGACTTGCACGCGTAGGAACCAGTAGTGTGCTACTCAGCGCCGCCATATGCCACCTTCTGAAAGTGTGTAGCCACTATCAGCCGCCAGGAACTCGAACCACAAGCCCGAGTCATATATTCGGCAAGAGTGATATAAAAAAATGCGCTCTCGTGGACACGCCAGAACACGCGAGATAATTCCGCAAAGGCCACTGAGCCCGCAGTGGACGCTATGCAGCTTTTGAAAAGCTGCGGGCGTACGCAAGATAGCGTGCATGCTCCTGCGCACTGCGCATGCGCGCTGACGCCTCCGCGGGTTTTCTGCGTACCCAGAGCTGCTGCAGACGCCCAACTAACACTGTCTATTGACATAGTTTCGTTCTTTGCGTGCGCGACTGCACGCCGCGAACACAAGCAGATACGGAAAAACCCGGCTCTTGCCACGATACAAAGTAAAGCCAAAACGCAAGGACATTCGGTTTCGATGTATTAATATTTCTCTAAACTATAATTTGTCTATTGAAGTAACAGTATAAACAAATAACTGACATTGCCTTTAATAATTCTCGAAGCCACTTGTCACTGTGACCGACGTCACAGCTCTGCCCCGCATGCAATGTGCAATATGCGTTGAGTCTCCTGCTAAGATAGCGGCGACCGCGACAAGACCAAACGACGTTCGGTTTGAAATTTAAGCGCTTTGCGAGGCGTGTAGTAACGTAATACTTTGCAGAGAAGATCGTAAGCGCACGTTGTATGCACTGCGCTTGTCAGCTCAAAATGGGCAGCCCTGGTGAGAGGCCTGTGAACGTGCACACAATGCACAGTACACTGGTCTTCTTGTATGTCGCCTCCATCGAAATGTTACCGCCGCGACCGGGATTCGACCCCGCGTCCTCGGGCTTGCACCGCAACGTAGTGGCTTGCTCCTCGGGCTTGCACCGTAGTGGCTTCGGCTTGCACCGAAGCCACTACGCCACTACGGCGGGTATCTCCTCGCATCCACTCTGTTCGCATGAAAAGACGGCGCGTACCCTCACCGTCTTGCTCCCTCGCACGCGCGAGAAGACGCCGGCGAAACAAACTGCCATCGTTCTCTGCTCCGCCTCGCATGTTTTTCTTCGCGCCCACTGTATATGGCTCGTGGCCGCGCTCGTCTTGCACTTTGACTTTATACGGAACACCGTGGCGGCGACGACGGTGATGGTGACGACGACGGTGGAAAGTCGTTTGGAGTGTCCATAGAATTGGTATTGAAATAAAAGGCAATAAAAGTAAATACTGGTGGCACGGTCTTCTTGGGGTTCTCATGCCAGCTTACAGTGACGTCATAGACTGATAATCTCTATTCTGGTCTAATTAACTTTTCATGGGCAAAAATGAGTTCCATTGTATTCGAAAAAAGTTAGAAGGCGACTCAACCTTCAGTTGAAGTGAGATAGTGATTTACGGGTGAAGGCTAAAAAAATTTTGTTTTACGATGGCGATTATGTGAACACTCTAGGCGCATTTCTGCCGTCGTCGAGGTCGTCGCCGTCACCCTGAGGTAAAGTATAAAGTCCAAGGAATATAAGACCGTCTCCGCGCGTTGTGCTGTATGTGCCAGTGAAAGAGTGCGAGTGCCAGCCGACGATCACGGCTGAATCGCGCACGCGCAAGTGAGGAAATTGGGGAGGAAGCTCGCCGTTTTCCCTCGCGCGCAAGCAACCAGGGGAGAAGGGGTAAGATCAGAGGGTTGTATTGCATGTGGCCGCGCCATACGCGGTCACGTGCGATCGCGCGGGCTTTAACTTTAAAACAATATGCTTTGGGGGCAGAGTCTAGGTTGGCCGACTACTCGTAGCTTTGCATGTGCGTTGTTCTCACCGCTCAGTTTACGTTAAAGGGATCAACAGCCCGAAGGTCAATTCGCTCGCTGCTGCTTCCGCGATTTCTCACGCCAGCGTTTTCAGAGCAAGCGTCCGCGGTTATCGAGTGGGATGTATGCATGCTTGCCTGTGCGCGCTGATACCATGATTTGCAATTTAGTTAGTAAGCGAGTTTTTACAAGTTTACACGGCCGATAAACATGCTATCCAGAATTACTACGGCTGTCTACTAATGGGCTATTGCAATCAATGCGTCGCCTATCGGGCGACTTTATCTACTTCACTATCTTCGAGATGTCCGCACATTTGCCGCATAACGTGTTCATTATATTTACTCATCTCCGAGATTTATTATCTCAAATTTACGGTCCAATTATCAGGCACGGTATTAGGGGGGAAAGGTTTCCGTGGCGAAATGGTTACAGTATCTGCCTTCTGTGCTAGATGTTTTCTGTCGCAATCCGACCGTTGGATACTTTGATAATTTATTTCTCTAGATAATCAGAATTTCGACATGTGGGCGAACTAAAGAATGCGATAGCAACATGTTAGGATATTACACGAGGCAAGGTTTGCAACTTTAGCTGTACTATGTGTTGCAGTAAACATATGCTCGGAAAGTAAACACGTATGACGTGAAGTGCGCAGACGCACATGAACAGAAAGAACTGAATATACGCGAGCCATATCCGCTAGAAGTAGAGGGTCTTTTCGGTGTTGTAGCCTTTCGACAGCCTCCTGTTTCTTTAAACGGCATGCTCACACCATACATGAAGCCCTTTTTGCGCTTTTGAACAACAGTGTTTTTTTCCGCAGCGTTGGCCTCACGTTTCCGCAGCGTTAAGTCCTCGGTCTTCCGGCGTTGAGCTCCAGCAAGCACTGCACTTTCCAAGTTATTCAACAAGCGTAATACAGCTGACATAAAGAAGTATAATATGGAAAGAAATGAACATGCTCTCAGGAACGGAGGAAGCCTAAAAGCAGTAAAGAAGGAACTAGGAATAGGCGAGAATCAAATGCATGCGTTAAGAGACAAAGCCGGCAATACCATTACTAATATGGAAGAGATAGTTCAAGTGTCTGAGGGGTTCTATAGAGATCTATACAGTACCAGTGGCACCCACGACGATAATGAAAGAGAATAGTCTAGAGGAAACTGAAATCCCACAAGTAACGCCGGAAGAAGTAAAGAAAGCCTTGGTGGCTATGCAAATGGGGAAGGCAGCAGGGGAGGAACAGGTAACAGCAGATTTGTTGAAGGATGGTGGGCAGAATGTCTAGAAAAACTGGCCACCCTGTATACGCAATGCCTTTATGACTATGAACGTAACGGATTTTTGGAAGAACGCTTACATAATCCTAATCCATAAGGGGCCGCCAAAGACTTGAAAAATTATAGACCCATCAGCTTACCGTCCGTTGCTTACAAAATATTTGCTAAGGTAATCGCAAATAGAATCAGGAACACCTCAGACTTCTGTCAACCAAAGGACCAGGCAGGATTCCGTAAACGCTACTCAACAATACACCATATTCACATTATCAATCAGGTTGAAGTTGAAGTTGATGTTGAAGTTTATTTACATCGCAAAAGAAATCTACGATGCGGGTAAGCCCGGGCAAAAAGAGAACACAATTACTTGAGGTACACCCGAGCCCCCCTGTACAAGGCATACAGCGAAAACGTAAAGTGTAAAAGTCATAGTAACACTCTGGCTATTTAACAAGGGCAAAAATATCTCGTATATGCATGAGTTTGTGAACAAAGCATAAACAGAAAAAACACAGCATAATAGTAAGAAATAGGGAAATATAAGGTGATAGGGAAATAGTGCGGAATATAACACATCCTTATATATAGCTTTCATTGATTACGAGACAGCATTTGATTCAGTCGAAACCTCAGCAGTCATGGAGATATTACGGAATCAGGGTGTAGACGAGCTGTATGTAAAAATACTGAATAATGGACTACAGTGTCTCCACAGCCACCGTAGTCCTCTATAAAAAAGCAACGAAATCCCAATAAATAAAGGCGTTTGGCAGGGAGATACGACCTCTCTAGTGCTATTCACAAAGCGCTTACAGGAGGTATTCAGAGACCTCGATTGGGAAGAATTCGGGATAAGAGTTAATGGAGAATACCTTATTAACTTTCGATTCGCTGATGATATCACCTTGCTTAGTAACTCAGGGGAGAAATTGCAATGCATGCTCACTGACCTGGAGAGTCAAAGCAGAAGGGTGGGTCTAAAAATATTCTGCAGAAAACTAAACTAATGCTTAACAGTTTCGGAAGAGAACAGCAGTTTACGATAGGTAGCCAGGCACTGGAAGTGGTAAGGGAATACATCTACTTAGGACAGGCACTGACAGCGGATCGAGAATATGAGACTGAAATAATCAGAAGAATAAGAATGGGATGGGGTGCGTTTGGCAAGCATTCTCAGATTATGAACAGCATGCTACCGTTATCCCTCAAGATGAAAGTGTACAAGAGCTGTGTCTTACCAGTACTCACGTACGGGGCAGAAACCTGGAGGCTTACGAAAAGGGTTGTACTCGAACTGAGGGTGACGCAACGAGCTATGGAAAGAAGAATGATGGGTGTAACGTTAAGGGATAAGAAAAGAGCAGAATTCATGAGGAGACAAACGCTAGTTAATGACATCCTACTTGAAATCAAGAAAAAGAAATGAGCATGGGCAGGATATGTAATGAGGAGGGAAGATAACCGATGGTCATTAAAGGTTACGGACAGGATTCCGAGGGAAGGAAATCGTAGCAGGGGGCGGCAGAAAGTTAGGTGGGCGGATGAGATTAAGAAGTTTGCAGAGACAACATGGCCACAATTAGTACATGACCGGGTTAGTTGGAGAAGTATGGGAGAGGCCTTTGCCCTGCAGTTGGCGTAACCAGGCTGATGATGATGAGGAGGAGGAGGAGAAGGAGGAGCGCGCCGCGTGATCCCTCATACTACGCCCTCATACTCCGACAGATGGCGACTCCCTAACTCCTGGCCCCCAATATGAACACGAGCGCGCACTCAGGCCTTGCCGTGCGCAAAGCAAATGCTGTGCTTCGGCAATACAATTGCATGTAGCTGCGGTCTCCTACGTAGAGTAGATAACGTGACGGGTCCGCTGGCTAAGCGCACCGAGGCTCGCTGAGGACAACTGCGTTTCGAACGCGGTATGCGCCCAAATCAGTAGCAGTGTCAACGCTGACATCGGAAATCACATTTGCACTGTGGGCGGTAGGCGGAACGTTGTGGGCAGGACCCGCTACGCCGTAGCCTTCGCAATCGAATGAGCGGAAGCGCCGTGGAGGGATGTTTGATTGCTAATAACTCCCGTTGTGCTAAACGCATTGAAGTACGTTTTGCTGTAGAGTGTTCTTGAAACAGTCTTTTTTAACTTAAAATGCATTTCTTGAATCGATAAGATGTGGTTCACCGCCCATTTAATGATAAAAAAATCTGTAATTTTGTGTGTAATCATCGAGGATGGCGAAAGATGGCATGCAGTGTTCACATAATTGATATTGCAGTATAATGCGCCTAGCACCTTAACGCGCTGGCTTACACGTGCGAAATGCTTAACGATAACTGTTGGGTCATGCGCCCGTCATGCAATAGCTTGAGCAGCAGGCTTGTGTGCCTGCGGGTCCCCTGTTCGAATCCTGGAGCTAACGGATACATTCCCCTGCCTATTATATATATATATATATATATATATATATATATATATATATATATATATATATATATATGCAGGGTTTCCCAACTACCATGCCCAAACATTTCAGGATACGCAAATGCCACCTACACGGACAGAATGAGCTACTGTTCTTTGCTGTCGCTTGGAGATGCTCAAATTACTTTTTGCATTCCCCCTTACCACATAAATAATCCAATTAATTAATCAACTTTTCAAATATTATGGCCAGATGAAAAGCTTCAATGAGAAAATTGCCGCGTGACTCGCCCCTCAAGGAACTCTGTGTGCATCCGCGTGCTCCTCTCATGGGTGCAAAAAGATTTTTATGTGTAGCGCATGCTAAGCAACGGAAAGCTGCAAAGGAAGCGTTTTATATCGCGCTGCAATTTTCTCATTCACAGTTTTCATCGAATTACAGAAATGAGAAATCGGCTAAGATTATTAATGTGATTAGGCTCAATGCAAAAAATAATTCGAACATCTCCAAGCGACAGTAAACAATACTACCTTCGTTTTGTGCAGCCACGTGGTATTTGCGTTTCTTTAAATCTTCGTGCACGGTGGTTGAGACACCCTGTATATTCAGAACATCATGGGGGCTACAGTGGTCCCAATAGCACATATGAACTCCTATGTTCAGGCGGTACATTCTCCAGGATAATACCATAATGTGAGGCTGTAACCATACATTATACGGTAAAGTAGTGGTAATTCGTTGAGAAAGACTTCGTCTTTAAATAAATGCGTTTCTGGCGTAACGGAACAGCACCCGCTTGAAAGCCGTGGTACTGTTCTTTTGAAAACAATTATGTTCATGGTCCTTTATTATTTTTCTTTCTGAGGCGCCGAGAGTGATGAAACTAGCGGCCTTATCTTTAGAAATAAGCATTATACTACCAGCATGCCTGGATATCAAGCTCTTGCCTACCAATAGCTCAAATAAAGAACATGAAATTTTGATTCAAAGTTAAGCAGGATGGATACGTTGGAATTGGGAGTGTTCTGCTACAATCCCTGTCATCTTGCCGAATAATGTCGATGATACTAGTCACACTATATGTGAGTATTTTAACGTAGATCAGTCATAGATAGTACAATAAAATATATTACCTCACGGATATTTTTTGTAAACTGTAGCTTTATTAAGTTTGTATAGCTGACTCGTCGAAATGAGAATGACAAGTGGATGAATGGACAACACTACGCAGGAACGCATAGCGAATCAATAGCTTTACTAGCACAATGAGAGATAAGCTAAAAAGTTGAACATATTAGTAACTGGCGTGGAATTATTCCCTAATATGGAACCACCTTCAGCTATTTCGTGGTGGTCACACTATTGAACAGAAGGATGCGCACCGCAACGTGGCCAGCATACCTGGCGAGCCCATGGATTGAGTAAAAGAAATTTCTGCGTACAAATTGCCTCTAGGTAATGGTTGCAGTGGCGGTTACGAGACAAACGTCACGTGGCACTGTGGGCAAACCCGGACACTGAAATGCGGCGCTGAAACCGGGAAGCACGTGCATCATCATGGAGGTCGTGTTCAACACATCGGTGGAAGCCACGCGGCCGCACATGTAGCTCGAGTAAAAGAGGGCGTAAAATATCTGCGCGGGCCGCACTGTCCACGTACTCCAGTGCATGACGACGCCGTCCCACCAATCGAGTTCGGCCACCCGCTGCACTACGCGCACAGAAAGCCATGGGTAACGGATCATCCGACCTTGTGAATGCCCTGGTAGGCGGGATCGACGATGGCACAGCAACCAGTTCTTTACCAGTAGGTTACCTCGGTCATTCTTGCGCCAGACCAAGAAAAACAGCCACTCGAACAAGTGGTCGGCTATGGTCACGCCCGTGGACAACGCGTCAAGTAGCCTCCGCTCCTTCTCGTCTTGGCACTGGCTGTTGAGCAACGAGTAGAAAGTGGGCAAAAACACGACGTTGCTTCCGTAGATTATTACCGGGTCCGCGTACGCGTCCCAGCGGATAGTATTCAGCCCGGAGAACCCGCGTACGTCATCCACCAGTTCGGCCTTCCAATGCAGCTGCCTCATCAGGAATGTATTGCTCCAGTAGTCAATGGTGAGACGGGGTAGCTGCTCCGGATACGCGCTTGTCAAGTCACCTGGCAGCATGAGCTGGAAACTGGAGATGTTGCCCTTGAAGTCGAATGTAGTCAGGTTTCGTGAATATACTTCCTCGAAGATATCGTCCATCTCTGTGAATGCGGAACCCATGACGATCTTGTAGAGGCCCGCTATGAGGGCGTCGTGCTGCGGCTGTCGAAGCTTGTCCACTGCAATACTGGCCCACAAGAATCGGTAGTGGAGAATGTTCCTCTGGCACATGGGAGTGTACTGCGCTGCACTCTTCTTTGCCCCGAGGTTAATCTCCTCCTTAAAGAACTTATAGACGCTCAAAAGCGCCAGGTGATCCAATGCTGCGAAGCGTTGTTGCGGAAGTGCGTAGAGCTGTAGGAGCTTGTCGATCATTGCGGGGCCCTTTAATATGACGCGTAAGTCATCACTGGCACCCTGGATTTTTCCAGCCCACGAAACGAAAATTTCGAGTAGGTAGGCCTTCCATTGGTCAAAACTGACATTGGGTCTGAGTGCATCCAAAACTGACAAGTTTCCCTTCAGGGAGCCCTCGCTGTTGCCATCTGCCACGTTCCTCGCGAGGTAGTCAAACTTACGCAAACTTTCAACAGTGAAGTTCGCTTGTATTTTTGTCTGCACAACCCTGACGAAGCGTTCTACAATTCGTCTGAAGCGTCTTGCAACGAAGAACGCAGGTGTTGATCGTGGTTCGACAGGCGCGAGGCCCACATATGCATAACCGTCTCCTTCATCCACTCCGGCATACACGTAAATAGGCATGTTAAGTCCGAGCTGAATACAAAGCATACCGATATGCCCTATGACGTCACTCTCAGTATTTAGATCGTATTCTGAGTGAAGCAATTTAAACACATTCTGAATGGCTTCCTCGACGTTCGCTTTGCCAGTAGCAGCTTTCTCTACGCAACTCGAGTAGTAAGCACTGAGAAGTTGACTCCTTTCATCCTTATGGCGACCCTGCAAATAAAAGGATGGTGGTAATTTTTAAGCTGCACTTAATGTTCATTAGAACAAGGATCTCAACTAATACATGCTCATAATTCTGTGAGGGGTATAGGTTTGGCATGGAGGTCAATTTTGCAATGCCTTGGATGTGTAAACTGTGTACACAGGTACGAGTTGAAGCTCCGAATCTGTTTTAGATAAAAAAAGAGTGACAAGATTGTCTGTTTTTGAATATTTTGCATTTTGTTTGATATTTCTCCAGAAAACAACTGATTCATTTCTTTACTGCGCAGCTGCGAGAATGCGTAACATTAGAGCCTACACTTGCTCTAAGATAAAAATATCACCAAGCGTCTACGGCCACTTCTGCCTCTGGTGTGCATTGTACAAGAAAAATAAACGAACATATAGTGGAATCGTCCTTTGAATATTTTTCTGAGCGTACCAAATTTAATTCGAGTCTCATCACTGTAGACGAATATACTGCGCGTGCGGGAATCATTTGCCAAAGTTGAGATTCATTAGTAAAAAACTAATTGTATACATCAATTCTATTGTCGTTTCGAAATTTACGGCCCATGTATAAGTTGCAAAGTTCTAAGAAATCTTCATAAAATCTAAGTTCCGTCTTGCTTCATTTGAACATGGCCAGACACAGCAAGAATAGTTCCAATTTTAGCCGAAAACCTAATGATTGATAGCGATAGGAAAGTATTCAACAACTATGTGAAATGACGTCGGCGGTTTTTATCGGTTGTGTATATCGCAGTAAGTACTCGCTTAGTGATTAATCCATCAAGCGTGGTGTTACGTGCGTGCACACAGACATGAAGAAACCTCACTCGATGAGCGTAACCCTAGCTGCCACAACACTGGCACCAGGAAAAGCGCAAATTAAGGGGAGCGATCGCTCCTGCTGCCTGTTGCTTCGAAACGTCTCCAAAACATCAAACAACGTGACATTCAGCAGGAAGTGCGCGAGAAGATAAAACACGTGCAGCCACCAGCACGAGAACCTGTAACCCGCAGTTACGTGATTCTTGTGCCATGAGGTGTGAGAGAGAAATGTGCGGACTCTCGCTTCTCCAAATTTTCCTTTGCCTAGATATTATACGCGGTAGGATACGATTTGCCCGGTTTGTCCCTATATTTGAAATGGTGCCGAGCACAAAATGCGCGGCAATAGAATATGATAGTCATAGCATCGTAGAAAACCTCTTCAGATGATGATGTTTGCAATGCGCGGTGCGCTGCAATGGAAAGTGGTTCTGCGCACTAGGCGACATCGGATAATGGACTTCTGCATACGTGTCTCGTGCCATATCGCAATAGCATTGCCCTCGGTTAAGCTAACGTGTTAAGCGGGCATTGTTTTAGAGCGCCGCTCTTCCGCGCTCGTTACTGCGCCGACAGTCGGCGTTGTCTATCATAACCAAGTGAACGAACACAGCGAACGATGAAAGCGAAGGTGGAGCCCCGTGGGAGATGAAAGAAGAGGGCGCGAGGATAAAAGTGGAGGAGGAGCCTACAGTGAAGGCATAAGACGGAAAGCGGAGGAGGAGAGTATGACAAAAGAGTGAGAAGGAGAGCAGGGTACCGCACGAGACTACGAGATGACGCCATGGTAGTTGTAATCTAATTGTATGTGCGACGCGAGTTGCATAGAACTTTGTGGACGCCACGCAGGCACCACCAATTGCACAAACATTCAATGAGTCATGCATAAAAGCCGACACGCTTGACCTACAGATCAGATTTCTGACGATCGCTGACTCTTATCGCCGCTATCATTGTACTTGATTTAGATTGTTTTGCCATGCTTCGCTCCGTTTGCAACGTGCCGCACGCGACAGGCTGTCCGGGCTAGCCAATATATGGGGAAATGAAAGCACATATAGAGCTCAAATTTCGCCTTAGGGAGTGCACTAATCGTCCGCTAACATTGTTCTTATATATATTCCCACATTCTAATGTTGCCTCTGTTTGCACCTTTTCAGGTCGATGGCGGCGTACTTACGTTTTCGAAAGCGTAGGTGACGACCACCCTGACATTGGTGGTAGGGCTCTGTCTAAATAGTAAAAGAAGCGGAGGTGCACCCCGAAGAGCCAAATCTTATGTTATGTTCGCTCCAGTGAGATTGCCCCCGTTACGACAAATATCCGCTGCTTCGCCATTTAGAAAAATGAAACGGATAAAAGCGCGTCCTCCTCCGTAGTATCTAGGTTTCAGCATATTTTAAGAAGCAAATGTTCCTACATTTCTCTCTCGCAACTCATGCAGAGTCATGCAGCGCCCAAGTGTCAGGCAAACGCGACAAATAGGCTCTCGTGCTTGCAGCCATACCAGCTCGTCCAAACTTTGCAGCTGCCTCAGTTAACATTCAAGATAGGGAGCGGATAGGCATGTGCAGCCCCGGCTGAACCAGCGGAAGTGACGAGCAATCTTCTGCAGCCCGTGGCACTTGCTTGCTCATAGTACTGCACAGTCAGCTGCACGCCCTCCTGTCGCTTGGCAAGTGCTTTATCACGCGACCTACAACGTTGGGCCGGCATCAAGCCACCGTGCTTCTCCGCACACTCTCGCAAGCCTTCTCTCACACCGACAGAATACGACGCGTGGGGTGCATTCGGATATTAGTACCCTTGCACTACATACGACACGACACGGTGACGGGGACGCCGACGGCTACGGCAAGTTCAACTGGAGTTATCAATCTACTTGCAAACTAATTCTACATTAGTATGAATACGGCAGTGGAAACGCGAAGCGTAACGTGTTGTTTAACGCCTGTGTGATGGAGAACGGTGACATAAATGAAGCTGCGTCATGCCGCGCGATTGGGGCCACGCTCCATCCTTTCTGTTTAAGCGACTATTTGTGTCGCCAGTCGTTAGACGTAACTTTTCTAATTGTGAACTTAAGTGATGCAAGTAGCTTATTAATCAATAAACGACTTTGTTTTTTTCTTTCGTCAATATAACGATTCGGCAGGCATTTCATTACGAATGTCGCTGAAGCAAACGTTTCAACAAGAGGTGTTGTCTTCGTGAACGCAGCAAATAATTAGTAGGGTTTTTATGTACGTGTAGCTATCTCTCCCCCAGCCCTAAATGGGTAAGAAGGAAGATATATAAATACACAAATAGGCCGCTGCACCTGTTTAGCGGAAGACGAGTTGTTCAAAAAACGCCAGAGATGAGAAAAGAAAAACAGGAGAAAGAGGGGGGAGGGCTTAGTTGTTGTAGTAAGGAAATATTGAACAAACGAAACTATAAGCTTAAACGGGGTTACATAATAGATTTCCAAGACACGGCTTCTAGAAGATAAGTTGTACGAAAATAATCAACTTACGTAATAAATCGGGAATGGGAATTCGCCAGCTGTGGTCTGATCAAGCGTAAACACGCAAATAATTAGGTGGTCCTGGTTATATACATGCCGTTGGTGCAACAAATAGATTCAAAAGGTCATTTTGGAACATTTTAGCCAGTTGATGGCAGCGTATTGAACTTGTGAACGAGATATGATATTCTGTATTTACTGTTCCCTGGGCGAACGAAAGTGTCACTGTTCATCGAAATTGTGACTTGCCAGGTTAAAATGCTATACGATTGCTTTTGGGAGTTTCTCAGCCGCGTCTGTTCGAGGTCCGGTAAATCTAGCATACATTGTCTATCCTGTTCCAACAATATATTGTTTCTGGCAGAATGAATATTCTTGCAAATAAATGACGCCAGAACGCGTGCATGTAAAGCTGGATGTTCCTAATCACATCTAACTTTACAAGCTCAGCTAACACTATCTAATCTTTTCCTAGACTAACATCCTTCGAGAGTACCTGCAAGATCGGACTGATGATGTCCTTAGAGAACTTCTGGCGGACGGCACTGCGGGCGTCGGGGTAGCCGCTCTTGTTGCAGACATACTCGTGGAAGTCGGTGCACGGGTTGCTGTCGGTGTCGATGTAGTTGGCCAGCTCCCTCAAGGCGCCCATGAGGCAATGCATGCACTTCTGCGCTGGCCCAGGTGTCGGCTGCTCCTTTCGCCGCTGCGCTGTAGCAATTAACCATACAGCAATACCTGCAACGACCAACAGCGCGCAGATTGCGGCCGCCACAAACTGCGGGAAGCAGTGATGCTGCTTCACTCCGCGAGTTTTGTGAGCAGACACCGACATTTCTGCTACGGTCGCCATAACACTTGCTTCTTCTTCATCGTCATTACTGGTCGTGCCGTCTGGAGGCTGGCGCCTCCTGTTTGAGGTGCACCCACTACATTGCCTGGTGAATATTCGCGAAGAAGGAGACAACCCGTTATCGAATAATTAAAAAAAAAAGAATGGGCGTACTCAAATAATTTTTGGGGTGGGAGGGGAGTCCCTCTAGTGTTTTAATAAACGTTGCTCATATTCTTATTCATTTTTGATCTCGGCATTTTCCTCCTTCCTTTCCATATTGATCAGCGTTACTAGATAAGGTCAGTGAGGAAACTTCGCGGTCTCGCCACAGTAGAGAGGTTGCCCCTGGCTCTATCACAAATATTGGCGGCGCTGCGATCGAGATGCGCCCTGTTGTCATGACTGGAATTAACGTGTCGTCTGCTTGTCTGCAGTTGCCAGCATTCTACTCGCGTTAACCGCCGCAGCGGTTACGGAACTCCTACACGTCTCCGAATTTGATTAGCGAGCCATATTGGGAGAGGAATGTGTCACCTTGTCACGCGCACAGTAACTTTCTAGCTCAAGTATGAACGTCTGAGCTGACTTAGGGCAAGAGGAGCTATCGACGTGAGGGCTGTGGCTATTACAAAGTTTTGAGCGATTGTAGTGCTGCTTAGGTATGGTGTTTGTATTTAATAAGTGCTCGTGAACACAGAATTTGTAAATTTTCAATTGAACTTCTTATGTTACTATTAAGATTGCTTGCTCGCATGCCCCACTTTTCCGAATAAAGAATAAATAAATTGTGCGTTTACATGAACCCAATTCGTAAATGTAAGAGCATTACAAGTGATGCAACTAGTTTAGAGCTGACATAATGGCAACATCATAACAGTTTCGCCACCTGTAATTTTGAAACGCCAGGGCCCGCACCGTATCAAATTTTTGTCGCGTATGTTTTAACTGTAAATTCTCGGTTCGCGAAAACAAGCCTTACGGAACTTTGAGAAATATAGCATGAGCGAGCAATACTAACCCAGAAAAATATGGATGGTTCATACGTTTGTGTTCGAATGAAACGCGAATATATTTGCCTTCTAACAAAACTTAATTTTTTTCTATGACGCTGCCCCCCACCTGGCCCGGTGCACCTCAACATTGCAGCTTTTCGCTCAAAGTGATCCACGAGCAGCAATATCCATTCGCATTTGCTCATCGTCTGTGTCTGATCAAAAGAGCAAAACCGCATCAAAAAGTCATCTTCTCAACCTCTGTCGGGTGTGAAAGGGTTAAACGCGTGTGGAAGCATCGCACCACGGGTTTTCTTCAAATTCTTATGCAATGCCGAATTGTTTGCTTATAAAGAGCCGATGCTTTTATTTGCACCCGAAAGAGCTTGTCTGAAGGCGCACGGTAACCCCGCTTCGTCGTCTGCTTCACGGACGATGCCACGTCACCTGGTCGCCTGTCGATGGTAGCGACACCCTCGGATGGGCGACAGGTTCACGGCAGGCGAGTCAACTGATTGTATCTAGTAACACAGATGAAAGAGGCTATATACAGGCTATTTACACTGGAGACAGACTGCCAGGGCGACACTGGCTCGCGCCAAGGGCACAGACCCACTTCGGCATCGTTCTCGCGGCGGCTCCTCCCTTGAGCATCGCTCGATGATATCGTAATACTACCCCCCGGCGGCAAACGCGCCCTCATGGTGCTGTTAAATATCCAAGGCGCGTGGAGAGTTGTAAGGTTTCGGTCGGGAGACGTGGACAATGTCACTAGTTGTCACAGCAGAGCACGTAGTGGGCGTGACTAGAACAATTTCGTAGGTGACATCGGTCACTTGGCGGAGCACGCAACATGGGCCGGTGTAGCAGGAAACCAGTTTTTCACAAAGGCCAACTTTACGCGATGGTGACCAAAGCAACACGAGGGTGGCGGGCGCAAAATGGACATCACGGGGACGGAGGTCGTACCGTTGCTTTTGTTTGCCTTGAGAGACTTCTAGACGAGCGCACGCAAAATGGCGAGCATGGTCAGCATGGGCAATGGCATCACGAGCATAAGCGCTAGTTGAAGCTGTGGTGGATGGAAGCACAGTGTTCAGTGGTAGCGTCGGTTCAGGGTCATACAAGAGGTAAAAAGGAGAAAAGCCAGCAGTGTCGAGACGGGAAGAGTTGTACGCAAACGTACAGCAAGGCATTCAGCAAGGCATTCGCGTTCCGTCATGGAATAGTTGCGCTCCGATAGTGTGAAGAGGCGGCACGCATAAGCAATAACGCGATCCTGGCCACGCTGACGCTGGGCTACGCCATTACTCCAATACCACTGGCATCTGTACGCAATTCTGTAGGGGCATCAGGGTCGAAGTGGGTGAGAATGGGCGGTGAGGAGAAAAGAGTAACGAGAAGAGAGAAGGCGGCGGCTTCTGGAATACCCCACGAGAATTGTACGCCATTCTTCAAAAGATTAGTGAGTGGTCTATCAATTGCCTCAAAATATTGACTAGAACGACGAAAGTAGGAGCATAGCCCTACAAAACTTCGAACGTCTGCGGCAGCCTTCGGAACCTGAAAGTCTCGGACAGCGCGAGTTTTGTCGGGATCAGGCTGTACTCCGGAAGCGTCAACGAGGTGACATAGAACAGTAATTTGGTGGCGGCCAAAACGACATTTGGACGAGTTAAGTTACAGCTTCGGCTTTCGAAATATATCAAGTATAGCTGTTAGACGCTCAAGGATAGTGTTGAACGTGGGCGAGAAGACGATGACGTCGTCGAGGTAGCAGAGACATGTGGACCATTTGAAACCTCGGAGCAAGGAGTCCATCATAAACTCAAACGTGGCAGGGGCGTTGCATAATCTAAACGGCATTACTTTGAATTGGTATAGGCCATCAGGTGTGATGAACGCGGTTTTTTCTCTGTCCATATCGTCAACAGCAATCTGCAAGTATCCAGAACGAAGATCAATAGAAGGGAAATAGCTGGAACCGTGGAGGCAGTCAAGGGCGTCGTCTATACGTGGGAGCAGGTAGACGTCCGTCTTAGTAATGTTGTTCAGATGACAGCAGTCTACACAGAAGCGCCACGTGCCATCCTTCTTCTTAACCAAAACTACAGGTGACGCCCAGGGACTCGACGAAGCCTGAATGATGTTTTTGTCTAGCATTTTGTTCACTTCACTTTGAATTGCTTGGCGTTCCGACGCAGAAACTCGATACGGTCGTCGGTGAATAGGAGTAGCATCGCCAGTAAGAATCCGATGCTTGGCCGCGAGCGTCCGACGTAAACGGCGATCATCGAAGTCGAAAATATCTCTGTAGGACGATAATACTTGGCAAAGGTCTTCAGCCTACGCGGAAGACAGGTCCGTCGCAACCATTTTCTGTATCTTGGTATCGGCTGCCGAGGCTGGCACGATGGGCCTGCTAAGCTCGCAAGAAGCATCGGTCGATAAGGTTGCCAAGTGATGGTCGCCGAGACAGTCAACATTGGCAAGGCAAATATCTTGAGGTAGAATTTGCTTTGCCAATCCAAAGTTAAAGATGGGCATGAAAGTGCAGTTCGCAGTAATAGTAAGTATACTGTGCGGCACTGTAACATCATACTGTAGTGGAATGCCGGGCAGAGGAGTGACGAGGTACTCGCCATCAGGGACTGGTGGGCAAGACAAGAGTTCAATATAGGCTATTGATTTTGGCGGCCGGCGAATAAAGCCGGTGGAGCGTAGGCGGCACTGAGGTGCTTCAGAAGGTTGGGCGAGAATCATCAACTAAAGGCGAAGGGTACTGGCAGAGCAGTCAATAAGAGCAGAATGCGCGGAGACAGAATCGAGGCCGAGAATGAGGTCGTAGGGGCAATGAGTAATCACGGTGAAGAGGACAGGAGTGTTGCGGCCGGCGATGATAACACGTGCCGAACACATGCCAATGATAGGCACGGTACCACCATCCGCAACGCGGACGACGCGTGCCGAGGCTGGGTTTAGGAGCTTGTTCAGTCGTCGTCGGAAGGCAGCACTAATAATAGAAAGATGTGCACCTGCATCGATGAGTGGCGTGACAGGATAGCCATCAACGTCAATGGCAAGAACTTTTTGGTTCGTGTTTAAGGTGAGCAGAGGATTTGACGGCAGGGTGGACAACGCAGCTTCACCTCCAGTAGCTGCAGTGCCTAGTTTTCCGGCTGGATCCGGGAAGCAATAGGCGACGGAGAGAAGCGACGGGGTCGGGGCGAACGAGACTGATGGTGTCGAGGTGAGGGCGAGCGGCTGTAGCGAAGGTTCGGGGCAGGAGCATCAACGGCAATGGGTTCATGGCGGGTAGCATGGTGAACAGAAGGTCCAAAGGGGCGGGAATGAGCGGTGGTGTATGTCCGAAGAGGTGGTGGCCATCGGTTGCGGCAGTGACGAATGACATGGCCGATGCGATAGCAGTGGAAGCAGACCGGCCTGTCATCAGGGGTACGCCATTCGGACGGGTTGCGGTGACATGTGGCAGAGAAGGACTGCCGGGGACGAGGAGGGCTGTTTGAGAACTGGGGAACCGTGGCTGGAGACGATGAACACACAGAGTTGAGACCCATTCCTGTATGACGACGGCCTAAACCATCGCAATCGTGGTTGCTCGTGGATCGGAAGGCGTCGCGGAGAAAGCTGGCAAACAACTGGCAAACAAGCTGGCAAACCTGTGCTCCTGTATAGATGTGTGCCGTGAGAGGATAACCAACGTCATCGTCAAGAAGGTTTTGGTTCGTAGGTAGGTTCGTAGGTTTGGTTCGGGAGCCGTCGCGGAGAAAGCTGGTGAACTGGCGGCCACGAGTTCGAGGCGAACAATTCGGGCTACGTAGTCACAGGGGGTGGCCTAATGCGGTCGGCCCTCACATGTCGCCGTAACAGCAGTGTTGTGTAGCCCCGTGATGTGATGTGTGATACGGCGGCTCTTAGATTATTCAAGGTGACGGCATTCTTTGATGATGGCGTCGATAGTCGAGACGTGGCCGAAAACAAGCAAATTGAAAGCATCGTCGGTGATGCTTTTTAGCACATGCGACACCTTATCTGCTTCAGACATAGTATCGTCAGCTTTGCGGCAGAGAGCCAAGACGTCGAGGATGTATGAAACGTACAGCTTGTAGATGTCTGAACACGAGACGCAAGAGCCTTTCTCGCGGCAGCCTTGCGCCCAATAAGGTCGCCGAACAGTTCCTTGAGCTTTTCTTTGAAACTGTCCCAACTGTTTATCTCGTCGTCACGCGTTTGGTGCCACACGGGTGGAGTGCCGCCGAGATAAAAAATGACATTGGCGAGCATGATCGTTGGGTCCCACCTGTTATTAGCACTGGCGTGTTCAGAGAGCTTGATCCATTGGTCAACGTCCTTTCCCTCCAGTCCAGAGAACACACCAGGCTCGCGATGTTTGGCAACTGTGATGATTGGAGCCGTCGGACAAGCCGAAGGCGTTGCAGAGGCGGTCTCGTCACCGGGAGGCATGGTGACAAGCTCGATGTACCGACCACTACGGAGTTCCGTGGTGAGGATGGGGATCGTTGACCTCCACCAGAATGTTACGTGTGGAAAGACACAGATGGAAAGACACGTGTGGAAAGACACGTATAGAAAGACACAGCCCCTCTTTTCACAAAGAGGGGCTGCGGAATTCTGTGCTCTCTCTTTGCACAACTATTATAAGCACCGAAATTAAATTTGCTGAGTAGAGAAGTAATACTATAGCTTTTGTGCATGCGAATTTCATTGTGCGTGCTCAAGTATGACTTTTTTTGAAAAACAAGTCGCAGTTTCGTAGAGAAGGTGAAGCATTTCATTATCATATGAAAGTATTAAACAAGTTCACGTATATAGTTAATAGCTTTACTGGCCACATAAGTGGGACTAACTATTCACTTACCTTCTAAATTAGCGAGCACAATGTCGCGCCGGCAAACGCAAACGTGAAGAACGCTGGCATGGGCGAAAACTGCAACTTGGCAGAGAACGCCTGCCAGGGCGCCGTTTTCACTGATAAAAAAATATTTTCTAATGTCCACCTACCGCAGCACTTACTCGAAATCCTCGATAATTCTGGCGCATTTTCAATACTCAAAAAGGTCGTACTTTGAGCGTGGTGAATGCAGCTGGTCACCCCGCCACGGATGCCGAGTACAGTGATATTTTCAATGCACAATTTCTTCCCGTGTTTACTAAAGACGCTGCCACTATAAACATTCCGCTTCCTAGTAACATAACATCGCGCATACGACCAATTATGTTTTCGATATATGGTAGTGTCAGTTATTGCAAATAAAACAAATTATTTACTCCTTAAGGTATAGACAAATTTAGCTCAAAAATCCTGATGCATATTACGCATATAACTGCGGTATTTTTCACTCTGTTCTTCTCGCAGTCATATTATTCAGGTGTTTCACCGGATGAACAAAGTCGTTCCTGTATTCAAAGCAAGTAACTCTCCCTTAAACTGCGACCCCATTTCATTAACTAGTGTCCCTTGCACAATCATTGAAAATGTCATGTACTCGCATGTCATGAACTTTTTAGACTCGGTAAACGTCTTTCGAGCTTCTCAACACGGTTTTGATAAGGGGCTTTCATGTGAAACACAACTAGATTCTGTCTTTGATGATAGGCACGTTAATCTTGATATCAATCTTTAAACCGATGCCTTCTATTTAGACTACTGTAAAGCTTCTGACACAGTGCCTCGTAACCTCTTACAAATAAGATTATTGAAAGTGAATTTAGGTCATCACGTACTACAATGGTTAAAGGAATTCCTTACTAATCATTTCCCGTTCGTCGTTCTCAATAACTTCACTTCCAAATCACTCCTTATCACATCACACTTTTTTGGAGGCTCAGTCTTAGGACCGCTTCTTTTCATACCATACATTTGCGACCATACGCAGCATCTACCTTGACCTATTCGCAAGTTCGCCGATAGTTATACGGTTTATCGTGCTGCGACAGACACTGCCGATGAAGAATATTTTCAGAATTATTTTATTAACTTGCAAAAGACATGAAGCCGTTGGCAAATGGCCTGTAACCTTAAAAACCACCGATTTACTTTAATTTCTCGCCATCGTAGTCCTTATTGCTCTACTTAGATAATCGCAAGAGTCCCAGTGGAATCAGTTCTGTCCTATAGGAGATTAGGCATAATCGTCGAGTCTCATACTATAATTACGGGAGGAAACTCAGGCGTTAGTGTCTAAGAGAGCTGCAATGCAATCGGTTTATCAGCATGTGAATCGTAGGAAGCACATGGATTTGTCTAACGTTCTTCCTTTTGGCTTCAGACGGCTTTGCGACTTTGTAAACTCGTAATTTTACACAATGTGTTGCATAAAAAATTATTAAACATTGTGAAAATTGCCCGACGGCAGGATTCGAACACAGGACCTCTAGCACAGAGGCCTGACATCGAAGCATTAAGGTACGAACGCATGCATCGACAAGCGACGTGAAACGCCCATTTGAGTTTATCGCGGACATGCCAGTGTCTTGAGGCGCTTGCTGAGACGCAGCATCCTCTGCACTACTAAGAGTATAGATTACCGTGAAATTTCCGAAAATGAAGGCATATAAAGCCCTAAATATACAAAGCCACAAGGACGTCTGAATCTACAAGCATGAAGACCAGACAAATCTATGGACTTCCCATCATTCCCATGGTGGGTAATGACTGCAGCGCCAGAGTTCCCTCCAGTAAAGTGTAGGAAACTCTATGGGCATAACCCTGTCTCTCGAGTATACCTGGAATGCGCATGCAAATTATCTAATTTTGTTGAAGAACTAGACCCTAGAAGTCATGAAACATCACCTGCGTCATGCTCGACGACACGGGAAACTATTCGGATGCAAATCGTTTGTCAGACCACATCTGGAACATGGCGCCACCATCTGGAACACTCACCAAACATATACCATCAAAGCATTCTAATCAATTCAGAATCGGGTGAATAGATTCGCCCATTCTTCATATTCATATAACATGAGCATTTCACTCCTAAAAGCAGAATATAGCTTGACATGTCTTTCTTTTCGATGTCATCACGCCACGCTCTCTCTATATCACAATTTTTTTACAGCTCGCTAGGCCGCCCACCTTACATCACACCATCATCTTCACGCATGTCACAGCGCACAAGCCATCGACTCCAAGTTTCTGGTCCTCGAACACGAAGTGTCACTTTTCAAGCTTCAATTTTCCTCGGGCTGCCAAAGACTGGAACGACCTACGCTACAATGTCGCTGCCATCACATGTTATTCAGAATTTCGGGAAACTGTTTACACTTGCATTTCACCGCAACACCTGTCTTTTCTTGTGTATGCGTGTTAACCATCACTTATGTAATACCACGAATGTGTTATTAAAGATATATAAATGAAATAATAAAGAGCGTTGATATCAGATAGCGGATGCTTAGGCTGCATCTCGCTTCAGACCCTTTGCGACAAATGAGATTACGCAATCTCCATGACAAGGCACGTGAGACGACGGCGCACGTGAATCAACCCGCCATCTCGGCTCGGCTATAAACTACGTCCCCGCAACGGATTACCTCCCAGATACAGCACGGCCAGCGTAAGCGCTCAGCTGTACGGAGCCGTTTCTACGTGTACGAAGCCGGTGACTGGAACAGCTAGCACAGAATCTTATAATGAAAGGAAATATATAGACCAATTTTTTCAACAAAACATAGCTGTTTCCTTAAAGCAACCATTTTGGAAATCGTCTATAACTTCTGCCGTAGTTTGAGGGCATTGTGTGGTCGATTTGTCACCGCTATGGGAATCGCTAAGCAATCTCGCAGCTGATTTACATTGTCAGCCGAAAGAGACCACAGCACCAACTTCGACCACTGCAAGGTCACAAAATAAACAGGGCACCATAAAAGAGACAGGAAATGTAGCTTTGACACTTTGGGCGAGAACGTGGAGAACTATCGGCAAAACCTGACAAATAATGGCGGGAAAGCCGCTAACAGTGATGCCTACTGCGATGCCACTGGGATCCATTGCTCATCTTCGTTTTCTGTGGTGTATGTAGTTCCGTTGGCCCGAAGATAAAGAAAGAACGTGATCTCCTGTAACGAACATTTGTTAGCAGTTTTCTAATGGAAGATCAAGCTATCTTGAGGCTGCTATTACTTTTCAACGGCTATTTTTGTCTAAACGATTTACATTTAGTGAGAATCTAAAATATTTGGTGAAAATTGAGGTCACGGTATGTGTAATGTGTACGAGAATTTTAACGCTTCTCATACAGATCTGAGCGTTGCGAACGTTTACCAAACTTTTGCTTTGTACGTATTGTTAAGCAATAAACGAGGCGCGCGCGCTTTACCACGTGAATTCAGGTTGAGTATATTTCGTAGAAGTTAGAGCAAATTATCGATAATTGGGGCGGGAAATTTCAAGGTGTCTGAGGTAATTAGTGTGTTTGCAGTGCATTAACTCTGCAAGCGTTCTGCATCATAATAGGCGCCTTCTATGGGCAATGCACAATTTAACCCGTCTATCCTGAGAAAACTAAGAGTCATCGAGGTCGAATGTAATAAAAGTGAGTGCACTGAATTTGACTATATTTGTAGAAACTGAAACATTGAAAGTGATTAGGAAGTGCTTTAAACGTTTTACCGGCTTTACCGTTATTTATTTATTTACTTATTTATTTATTTATTTATATATTTATTTATTTATTTATTTATTTATTTATTTATTTATTACAGAACCCATAGCGCCAGTGGGGCATTACAGTGTGTCTGTGTGGGTTGGGGTGGGTGTTCAAATAATATATACAAGAAACAGTACAAATCATTTCGTAATAAATGCAAAATAATTTACGGCACAACATATACCTCCTGAGAAACACAACTTCAGTCATTAACAGAATATGTTATACTAATGAAGAAAAGGAAAGATACATCGTTAGACAGCATTGATCCTGAGAGCACAACTTCATTCATTAAAAGAACATATTATAACTAGGAAGAAAAGAATGCATCATTAGACGGAATTAGTACTGGGTCCTGCGGTAACCTGTTCCAGTTCGAAATCGTCCTGGGGAAAAAAGACATTGTTAGCATCTCGGTTTTGCATTTTATTTTTCTTACCTTATTCACATGATCTCGACGTACAGATACATAATCGGGCTTAAATATGTACTTATCGCGTTCAATACCAGTTCTCGAATGAAATATGTTGTGAAAGAACTTTGACCTGAGTGATTTTCTTCGTGCCTCTAGTAGTTCCCAGCCAACATTGTCTTTCGCACGTGATACGTGAAAATGCCTAGAGTAATTCCGGAACACAAAACGAGCCGCTAAATTTTGCACTCTTTCTAACTTTTGTATATCAACCTTTAGCCAAGGGTCCCACACAGTGCAAGCATAATCGAGGACAGATCTAACATTCGTAATATACAGGAGTTGCTTAGTTTCCGAAGGAAAATGTTTTGCATTTCGTCGCAAGAAACCTAGTAGCCTACATGCCTTGGCTGAAACGTATACAATATTACGGTGCCATGACAGTTTGGAGGTAAACAAAAAACACCAAGATATTTGAATTCGAATACAGATGACAGCTGTTGAGTGCTTATCTTGTATTTAAATTATTGAGGAGTACGTTTTCTTGTAAAAGAGAGGTGAACAGTATTCTGCAAATTTATACGCATGCCCCAGCTTTCGCTCCTATCCGTAACCTTGTTCAGATCCTCTGGCAAGGCAAGACAATCATTTTCGTTATGAATAACTCTATATAACACACAATCATCTGCGAATAAACGTATAGGAGATGAAATATCAACACATGTCATTCATGTAGATTAAAATAGGAGAGGGCCCAGGACGCATCCCTGTGGTACTCCTGATGTTACCTCAATGTCATCCGAGTGTTGGCTGTTTAAAACTACTTTCTGGTGCCTTGAGCTTAAACATTCATTAATCCAAGCAATAACTTATGTATTTAAATGATACCATGATAACTTCACTATCAATAAATCGTGGGGAACAACATCAAAAGCTTTCTCAAAATCGAGAAAAACCGTATCAATAGAGCAGGCGTTATCTAATGCACTTGCTATATCATGTGTTCGTGTTGCCGAGGGCTTAGCAGTGAGTATCTGTTTAAATGGTTTATAATGCTAGTAAAAAAGATATGTTCAAACACATTGCAAACAATACATGTCAAAGAAATGGGTCGATAATTGAACACACTGTTACAGCGTCCAGACTTGTGCACAGGGACAACATTTGCAGATTTCCAATCATCAGGTAAGGCACTTTCTTATAATGATTTATCAAAAATAACTCGAAGATATCTTGAAACTGAGGGAGCATGCGATGATAGTAATGCAACAGGTAAGCCATCAGACAGCGAGCCTTACCAACGTCCAGCCGCTTTAGTAACAATTCAATTCTCCTCTGATCAATTGTAATGGCTTCCATGGGTTCACCACCCACTTCGCCAAAATTCGTATTCATTTTGTTGCTGTTTCCACGTGTAGAGAACACGGAAGCAAAGAATGAGTTGAAGCATTTTGCTTTGGCCATATTTTCGTGAACAATGGTGCCAGCATCGTGTAAGGGGGGACTAGATAAGTCGTCCTTCCTATTCATGTTGATAAGCTTCCAGAATACTTTAAGCTGGTTTTTAATTTGCGAGGGGAAAGAGCCTAAAAAATTTTCCTTTGCCTGTTTCACTGCAATTCTCTTTTTTTTTTGTCATCAGCATTATCATCATCAGCCTGGTTACGCCCACTGCAGGGCAAAGGTCTCTCCCATACTTCTCCAACTGCCCCGGTCATGTAGTAATTGTGGCCACGTTAACCCTCCAACCTTCCTAATCTCATCTGCCCACCTAATTTTCTGTCGCCCCTGCTACGCTTCCCTTCTCTCGGAATCCAGTCCGTAACCCTTAATGACCATCGGTTATCTTCCCTCCTCATTACATGTCCTGCCCATGCCCATTTCTTTTTCTTTGTTTCAACTAAGATGTCATGAACGCGCGTTTGTTCCCTCACCCAATCTGCTCTTTTCGTATCCCTTAACGTTACACCCATCATTCTTCTTTCCATAGCTCGTTGCGTCGTCCTCAATTTAAGTAGAACCCTTTTCGTAAGCCTCCAGGTTTCTGCCCCGTACGTGAGTACTGGTAACACACAGCTGTTATATACTTTTGTCTCGAGGGATAATGGCAACCTGCTGTTCATGATCTGCGAATGCCTGCCAAACGCACCCCAGCCCATTCTTATTCTTCTGATTATTTCACTCTCATGATCCGGATCAGCAGTCACTACCTGTCCTAAGTAGAAGCATTCCCTTACCACTTCCAGTGCCTCGCTACCTATCGTAAACTTCGCATCGTATCGTATCGTAAGGTATTCTCCATTTACTCTTATCCCCAATTCTTCCCAATCCAGGTCTCTAAATACCTCCTGTAAACATGCTGTGAATAGCATTGGAGAGATCGTATCTCCCTGCCTGACGCCTTTCTTTATAGGGATTTTGTTGCTTTCTTTATGGAGGACTACAGTGGCTGTGGAGCCGCTATAGATATCTTTCAGTATGTTTACGTACGGCTCGTCTACACCCTGATTCCGCAATGCCTCCATGACTGCTGAGGTTTCTGTTAGCTGTGTTGTTAGCTGTGCTGTGTTCTGTTCTGTAAGCTGATACAATTTAACATTTCTTGTGGCCGACCGGTTCATTTTGTAGCTAGCGTAAGCATAGTGCATTCGATTGGCGATTTCGCGTACTTCGTTCGTATACCATTGCTTACTTTTGCCACGCCGCGACGTCATCAACCACGATGGAACGTATCATTCCCGCAATTCAGATTTTGCTTTTGAATATGCGCCACAGTTCATGCACATCATTAGATTCTGATAAGGTTTCAAAAACATCGTAATATGCGTCTAGTGCTCGACATATGTCAAGTGCACGGGCTTTTTTGTAAGCATATATGCGTCGCTGGCCGCAATTAACAATTGTAGCGTATGTGAGCTTCATGTCACAAACGACAGCGTTGCGATCCCCTATTCCAGGTACTATCATTGTAGAGTGCACTACCGTGGGAAGGTTAGTGGACAGCAAATCTAATATATTATTTCCTCGAGTAGGTTCTAGCACCAGTTGAGATAATGCGGAGGAGTGGCATATCCTTAGCATTTCTTTACTTGACGCATTTCCTAAGTTACCTGTAATGCTTGGTCGGGACCAATCAATTTCAGGTAAGTTAAAATCATTACCTACGAATAAGATATCGGCGTCTATTGTCTCCATGGTATCAGACAGGTCAGTCAGCACTTTAACCGGGCTTCCAGGTGGGCGATAAAACGAACACATTGCAAGAGATTTCCCATTCTGTAACCTAAGTTGAACCCATACTGACTCATTTTGGCCAACATCAACATCAAGCTTCCGGGAGTCGACAGTCTCATAAATTAAAATGAAAGCACCTCCTCCACGACGACCGCGATCCTTCCTATAACAGACGTAGCCCTCGGGAAATACTTCACTATCACCTATATCGCCATCCAGCCAGGACTCGGTTCCAATTACTGCAGTTGGATTCGCAATTCCCAGAAGACTCAAAAAGTCGGTCTTGTTGCGAATACTTCTGCAGTTTACTACGAGTTTCCCAGTTTCCACTGTTTCCCAGCGTTACTTAAAGAAGTATGCGTGACGAAAAATTCACATTATGTAGATATAGAAGCATCGTTATGAATAATGTATGGGATAGGTTGTTGTTTGTAGCTGAATGTTATGGTTGCAAATAACTACAGAACTCTCGAATCTCCCGTTCACTTGTGGGTTACACGGAGCGACCACATGATGTCCTCCAAGGCCGAGACACCTTGTTCATATTTTGGGGATACAGACGATAGGAAGGGTGTGGTCTTGTGTCGACTAAGTTAAAAGTGTGTGCGGTAGCAGGGAAACTTGGGCATGTTGGCGCACGTTTACACATGATGAAACAAAACGGAGATTGATTTGATGATTTCTCCGGCTCGCAAATCATTTTTTTATTTATTTATTTTTATTTATTTCAAAATACTGCAGGCCAATGTGATGGCCCAAGCAGGTGTGGGTTACATCCAACATGAATGTGCAAAGCAACAGACAACAAAAAAGCAAGCAAGAAAGAAGAAAAGCAAAAAGAAAAAAAAATAATAAAGCCTAAGAGAGAAGGTAACACTCCAACTCAGCGAGAAAACTATTGGAACTAACAATATCAGACGGCAAAGAATTCCATTCTTCCACAGTTCTTGGAAAATAACTGAATTTGAAAGCTTTTGATCGGGCAAAGATTGGGGTTAGTGCAAATTCATGGCCATGGCGTGTGCGTCGTGTTGTTAAGGGTTTTATACTGTCAGGTAGATCTATTTTTATGTTACCAAACATACAATTATAAAGGAATGAAAGGCGACTAAATTTTCTGCGAGCTTCTAGCGTAGAAATACAGTTTAATTGCATTAGGTTGGATGGGGAATCAAGTCTACGATATTTGCCAAATATAAACCTAACAGCCTTTCTGTTAATACGTTCAAGTTGCATGATATCTTTCTTTAAATATGGATCCCAAATGATAGAAGCATACTCAAGCTTAGAACGAACACACGTATTATAAGCTAAAAGCTTTGTTTGCGAGGGTGCGAATTTCAGTTTTCTTTTAAGGAACCATAACTTACGTAGTGCAGATGTGCAGATATCAGAAATGTGGGTTGACCAAGTTAAGTTGCTTGTGAGGGTGACACCTAAGTACTTATATTTGCCTACAATTGAGATACTATTGTTCCTAAGGGTATAACAGAACTGGCTCGGATTTAGTTTCCTGGTGATACGAAGTAGTACTGTTTTCTGAGTATTTAGTTGCATGCCCCATTTTTGACACCAATCGTCAATAACATTCAGTGCATGTTGCAATTCAATGTGATCTCTGGGGGATACAATTTGTTTAAAAATGATACAATCATCCGCGAACAAACGGACAGACACATTTTCAGGAATAATATCAACCAAGTCATTAACATAAATTAAAAACAAAAGTGGTCCAAATACACTTCCCTGTGGAAGTCCAGACGTGACATGAAGAATAGCAGATGATGAATCATTTATTACCACATACTGTTGTCTGTTGTGAAGGTAAGCCGCAATCCATTGAACTATTTGTCTTGGTAACCCCAAGCACTGTAATTTGTAAAGCAGTTTCCCATGTGGCACTTTGTCAAAGGCTTTACAGAAATCTAGAAAGAGAACATCTATTTGACCTGATGCATCAAGCACTCGTGAAAATTCATGTACAGTTGTAACTAGTTGTGTAACAGTGGATAACCCTTTTCTAAATCCATGTTGAAATTTTGATAGTACATTGTTATCACTAAGGAATTCATGAATGAAGTTTGCAATCACATGCTCGAGAAGTTTACAACAACTGCTTGTAATAGAGATAGGACGATAATTCTCAAACGACAAGTGGTCACCTTTTTTATGAATCGGCTTAACACGTGCTATACCCCAGTCAGTCGGTATTTCCCCTGAAGACAGTGAACAGTTAAAAAGAGCAGTTAGAAACCCGGATAAATACTCAGCGTATCGGTTAAGAAAGGCATTAGGGATGCCGTCAGGCCCAGCAGATTTTTTAGGATCAAGTTTTAACAGCATATGTATTACTCCTTCCCTCGTTACTTCTATGTCGGTATCAGTTTCAACGACTGAATTCTGAAATTCGTAATCATCGGTTTTAGTAAAAACACTCTGGAAATATGCATTAAAATGTTCAGCAATAGCACAGGAGTCAGTTATCACCAAACCATCGACATTCATTTTGCTAATCCCGGTTTTCGTCTCACTTAAGTACCGCCAGAACTTTTGTGGGTTAGTTTGAAGAAAATCTGTCAATGTATTAGTATAAAAATATTTCCTTGCTTTTGCCAAGCTTGTTTGTAGCTTAACTTTTAATTCTGTAAACTGGGAAGTCATTGTTGCACGCTTCTTGCGTAGTCTTTTAATTTTACGCTTCATGTGGATCATTTCTCGGTTAATCCACGGGTTTACACGGTGGTTACACATTTTTCGGCTGGGTACAAAATTATCAAGACAATAATGTATGGTTTTAACAAAGAGTTGCCATGAGGTCTCAACATCGTGTGATAAGGTTTCGATATGCGTATCAAGGTAATCAATTATAGCGACATCATCAGCCTTAGAAAATTCTTTTACAACAGTGGCTGACTGAGTTTTTTTAGTTGGACCTAAAGCCTTATCCCAGATAAAGAAGATTAGCTTATGGTCAGAAATACCAGGCTCAATTACAATGGTGCCGTGAATGAATATTTCACTAAGGAACAGTAAATCCAAGATTGAGCTGCCTCGAGTATAGTCAGTCACCGCTTGCTTAAGGTTGAGCAAAAACAAGATGTCAAGAATAGAATCACCAGTAGAAGAACAGCCATAACGTAGGTTCTCCCAATCAATTGTTGGTAAATTAAAATCACCAGTTATCAATATGTTTTTATTACGCAAACCTAAAAGTCGATCGTATAGCTTATTCAAAAACAAATCATCTGCATTGGGTGTACGGTAAATGGCACAAAGGAAAAAGGTATCCTGCTTAAACGATATTTTCAAAAAAAGGCTTTCATGATCCGCAATTTGATCAACAAGAGTGGCATCAACGC
This sequence comes from Dermacentor andersoni, assembly GCF_023375885.2. Lineage (NCBI taxonomy): Eukaryota > Metazoa > Arthropoda > Arachnida > Ixodida > Ixodidae > Dermacentor > Dermacentor andersoni. The sequence continues at coordinate 1,513,235 of NW_027314755.1, forward strand.
TATCTTTTATAATAACCGCCACGCCGCCACCACGAGCGCCTCTATCACGCCTGAAGACTTGATAACCAGGCGGCACAATTTCGTCGTCGCCTATCTGATCATGTAGCCACGTTTCTGTAATAACGCATATATGCGGGTCATACAAAATAAGGATATTTTCAAGCTTATCAAGTTTGTTACTAATGCTCTGTGCATTAAAAGATATCAGGCGCAGCTGCGCAGTTGGGAACTGCTATATCTTTGTAGGCTTCTTTTTCGCCTTTGTAAGCCATTTTCGAGTGTTTGAGGAGTCATTCCAACTGTAGATGTCATTGTCAACATGAAGGCTATCATGCACAAGGAATACTTTTTTACCAGCTGCTTTCTCTTCCTTCGCTGTCTGCCAGAGCAATTTACGCTTCCGTCGAGTGTCCTCACAGTAGTCGTTATCAATACTTATCGGAGAACCCTTAAGCTTTGAAACATTCTTCCAGACAGCCTGCTTTTCCCTGTAGTCATGAAAATAAAGAATTACTGGCCGATTTTGTTCGCTACGTCCTAGTCTGTGAATGCGGGCGACTGAAGAGCAGTTCACGCCCAACTTATTCCTAAACAATTCATCAATAACCTTTTTCCTCAAGTCCAGTTCAGTTTCATTCGCGTGTTCCGCAATACCGAAAACTATCAAGTTTGATCTACGACTGCGATTTTCAAGGTCAACTAGTTTAGCATGCTGTGTTACGACGGCTTCTTGAAGAGTCTCAACGCTAGCGGTTAGTTTTGCATGGGTTTCATTAACATTTTCTTCAAGGGTATTCAGTCGTACATCAAAACACTCAATACGTTTTTCAGTACATTCAAGACGAGTTTTTAAATCAACTATTTGTGCTTTGATTTCATTCTGTCCTTCCAAGAGTTGCGCGAACATTTCCTCAACTGTAAGAGGACCTGGATTTAACTCTACATCCCCGCAGACAATAAGTTTGCACGAACAAAAGCATTCATATGCAATAGTCAAGCAGGTGCGTGGGCACTGCAAAATAACAAGAAATATGTCATCACTACGTATTGAACATTCATGCCTAACCTGCACGACGAAGAAACGAGAGGCCGTAAGCCACATGCTCCCAGCGCTTTCGCCGCGCCCACTGTCGATGCCGAGGGGTAGTCCACTTCTTATAGCATTGGTGGCCGTTGACGTAACAAATCCGGACCGGAAATGCAGAAGAGCCCCTTCCGGGACCGCGTCGTCGAATCATTTTTGTTGTCTTCGGTTGAGTCGAAAAAGCGGTTCAGCGAAGGGAGTCGAAGATAAGGCCCCAGCAGAAGAAATCAGCAGAGCCTGCACGACGAAGAAACGAGAGGCCGTAAGCCACATGCTCCCAGCGCTTTCGCCGCGCCCACTGTCGATGGCGAGGGGTAGTCCACTTCTTATAGCATTGGTGGCCGTTGACGTAACAAATCCGGACCGGAAATGCAGAAGAGCCCCTTCCGGGACCGCGTCGTCGAATCCTTTTTGTTGTCTTCGGTTGAGTCGAAAAAGCGGTTCAGCGAAGGGAGTCGAAGATAAGGCCCCAGCAGAAGAAATCAGCAGAGCCTGCACGACGAAGAAACGAGAGGCCGTAAGCCACATGCTCCCAGCGCTTTCGCCGCGCCCACTGTCGATGCCGAGGGGTAGTCCACTTCTTATAGCATTGGTGGCCGTTGACGTAACAAATCCGGACCGGAAATGCAGAAGAGCCCCTTCCGGGACCGCGTCGTCGAATCCTTTTTGTTGTCTTCGGTTGAGTCGAAAAAGCGGTTCAGCGAAGGGAGTCGAAGATAAGGCCCCAGCAGAAGAAATCAGCAGAGCCTGCACGACGAAGAAACATGCTCCCAACGCCATTTAATTTTTGTTTGTCTGATATTTCCTGACACAGAAATCTCTCTCACTAGGAGGAACTGTACAAGGGGCCAGCCGTTCCGAAGTGGGTGATTGTTAGGAGGCATGAGGGCGTAGAAAAGTGTGATAACATAAATTATTAATAATTTGAAAAGTTATTCATGATGCTAAGTACATAAACGACAACTATGAATCAAAGTGAAATGAATCAACGAGATTTGACTGTCATTTATGGCATAGCCAACTTTCTTCGTATGACATATAGTGTTATGTGAAATTCGAAATACCAACATGAACCGACTGGCGCTCCCACACTCACAATGTCTAACTTACCCGCCGTGATTCACTTGGAATTTAGAGCATTTTGGAACACTTTCTTCTCAATTCTCTGGCCCAAGGTTTATTATACATTTCATTGTATTTGAGTGCGTCGAGCAATTCAAAATTGAAATATACTCTTCTCCGAAATTTTGCTGCACCTGGTATTTTTTTTCTTGGCTGCTTTTAAATGATGAAGTTGCTGCTAGGCAACTGTTAAAAATTTTGAGAACTTGTATAATGCTGCCATATTTCCTGTTTCTATTTATATTTCTTTTAGGACAGCCTCTAACTACCCGACCAACATCTCGGCAGCGTGGCATTTGGGCCTACCTTCGAGCATAAACTATCGTTACACAATTTTTCAAATTTGAATTTTAAATGAATGTTTAAGCCACCGTTTTCGGGCAGTTGTATTAAAGACTGCTTGCTTTTCGGGATCGATGATCGGCATTGAAGGCAATGTTTGGGGATTAATTGATTCTGAGGATAAAGCTTCTACTAGAAGAGACATCGCGAGCTAGATTTCGAAGTTCCACATAGAGATTTCAGCAGATATGTTCCCCGCCTAAATTTGCAGTATGGCTATACGGGACCCATGATGTTTGCGAATGCGGTACAGTAAAAATTGTCTAATCAGTGGCGCTGCCGAGGTCGTAAACAAGGTGTTTACCCATGCGTTCTCAAAGGTAACACGGGCGATTGTAACTGTAAAGCTGAAATGGTACCTTGTTTTAATGCGCCTTCAATATAAGCGCAAAGTATTCTTGGCATTATATCAGGCGTTTCGTGGTACGTAAGCTTCGCGTCTGTTTTGAAGTGAAAATCCTGCATGTAGATTGTGCATGTTGGATCAACGAGAATTTTTGATGGCACGGTTAAATAAATTTTATGAAACTAAACTGTGTGCTTACAATTCATTTATTTTCATCCTATGGAATGTGCGATTTCATGATATATTTATATTTGAGCTCCGCACAGGTCACAACTATAATGTCGTGTGTTGGTTATGCTTATGAACGATGCCATTCACAAGCTATGGCGAAATTCAAACAGCAGTTCATGTGAAGGCACACTGTAGAGGCAGGAATGGCTGGAATAGTTGCATGCAGACAGATGTATGACAGGAAGGAGATAATTAGGAGGAAGAAATATCTCGGGAGTTTGAATCGTTAAGGAATTGTGAATAAAATATTGTTTTTCTGAGCAACCACTGCGTCTATTCCAATGAGGCTTGTTGACTTAGAAAAAGTTAAAACGTCGTTACTGTAGAAGTCGACATTTTATTTATATGGGGAAGTGTTTGCAGAAATATTATTGAAACCCGCTAAAATTGAAAAAACTCCGACCTAATTCATTTCCCTGCAACGCAAATATAAAAACGAGTGCGTATTTCTTTAAATTGCAAATGATGATAGGTCTAAAGTGAACAAAAGAGATGTATTGTACACACAGTTCAAGTAGAACGCTAATTTGCAAATTTTTATTATTTTTTGCGGCTCTGCAGCACAGCTCCCCAAGAGGCATACGCTGAAAAATCAGCAGCTAGCGTTCAACAACCTATTTTCTTTCTCTCTCTCTCTCTCAGAAGTATCAGTAGAATGTGTGTAGACACTCTTTCTTGAAATGGGCATCGATTTAAGCATGATGTGTTTGGTGGTTCAGTGCTCCATTTCGGTATGGTTAACCTTTCGTCTTCTTTTATGTAGTGTCAGGGGATGTCGCGGTATATGAATCGCAATGTTTCCCTAACTGCGACATAAAACTCCAAGAATTTCTAATCAGTTGTCACTATCACTGTTGAGGGAAATTCTATAAGCTAATATAGCGCAAGTTAGCTACAGAAGCGATTTGTATTTGTCTGGGGTATGGGCAGCTGAGGGATAACTGTATATTAACTTGCAATGTCTGCAATGGCTTTCATCTATTTTATATCTGCCAATCAATGAATGAGGCAAGCTGGAATCTGGAGTTCACCTTCAGATTGTAAGTTAATAAATTTGGAATGATTGAATAGACGTGGGTGGTGGGATTTTATTATTCCCAAAAATTGGGCACCTTGACCGGATTATCATTTAAAATTCACTTTCTCCAGGCGTTTTTGAAAGAAGAACTAATTTATTGGGCATGCGGTTGCTCGTTTAATTCTAATACGGTGGTGACGATTCCGTCATCTTTATAAAGGCCAAATACTAGGCCTCGGCCCCTTGATTGAGATTTGGATGGGAGCCTGGCCCTGTAATGGTTTTTCCAACAACCGGGAGAACCATTAACGGTGCGCTGAGATTCACATGAACGTGCTTTGGCTCTCCGGTATATGCATGTTTCTACATTCGATTTCGCTCATGATGCAACTTTTGCGTTCAAATTCTCTCCATACGTATTGTACCAAGTTGTATTGCAATGTCTTGCCTCTTTTGTGTTGCCTGTCAGAACACCGATATGATTATGAGGCACGCTATAGATGAAGATTCGGAATAAATTTTGGCCACTTGGCGTCTTTATCGTTCACACAATGCATTACACGCGGCCGTTTCTGAATTTAGGCCCCATAGAAATGCTGCCGCCCTGGCTGGATTAGCTCCCGCGCCGTCGGCCTTGCCAGCGCAAAGCTATAGCCACTACGCCACCACGGCGGGTTGCTGTTAACACCACCAAGCGAAGTGGATTCACCATCAACACTGTGGCCACACCTGGAAGGTGAACCAAAGGCAGTGTCTTTATTTCAGGTGGTCGTGCGACCGTTGCGAATTAGCGTACGCCCCATGTCCTCTTCATCGGCTTTACTCATCGCAACCCTCGATTGGCTAAGGGACAACCGCCCCCCCCCCCCCCCCCCCAACGTGTCTACCCATTCTGCCGAACTATTCTCAAACGTATAGAAGGTTCTTCGTCACCTCCGCATGCCGTACTTTGTCGACAGGTTAATTGAATCTGCACAATGGGGCTTTCCATAGCTACATTTATCACGTAGATGGCAACAAATGGGTCCCGGTCATACCGGTTTCTCTGCAATGTGAGGTGCTCGAAGCCTTCCACGATCATGTTACGGAACGACTTACGACAGAATTCGAAGTCGCTGCTCCTGGCCTGGTGTGTCTTAAGCCGTTCTGATGTATGTTGCACCCTGCATTCATTGTCAAAGCCGCATACTAGCGACAACGGCTCCTTCTGCCTCTTTACACGCTCTGCCTTGTCCCGCTTTGCCTTTCGAGGTAGTTGGAAGAGTCTTGCGCGCTTCTCGGCCCACGACATCGCTGGATTGTGACGGTGGTCGATCATCTAAAACGCTACACGGAGACAGCCTCTCTGCCATCGAGGACTTCTGCTAAGTCGCCGATTTCTTTCTACGCAACATTTTCTTACGCCATGGCGTTCCGCCCATTCTCCTCTGCAACCATAACAAAGTCTTCCTCTCTTCTGTCCTGGCCGATGTTCTGCGTGCCTCGAACACAAATCACAAGACGACTTCCAATTACCATACGCAGACCAACGGCTTGACAGAGTGTTTAACTCGTACTCTCTCCGCCATGATTGCGACGTACATCCGCCCCGACTACAAGAACTGGGATGTATTCCTGCCGTTCTTGACTATCGCCTTTAACACGGCTACGCAACGCCCCACCGGCTTTTACCCTTATTTCTCGTCTATGGCCGCTCACCAAGATTTGTTCTTGATGCACAGTTCCTTTTGACTCCTGTACCCCCGGGAGCTCCTTTCTCGGAATAGTTTCTGACTCGTGTCGCGGACTGCCGTCACCTCGTTCGCCTTGACACCGGCATCTCCGAGGACGCTCGCAAGTCTCGTTGCGACTCGACTCACCGCGCTGTGCCTTTTTTCTCCAGGTTACGATGTTCTCTGCAATCCTGTGCGCGTTCCTGGCTATGCGATAAATTTCTCACGCGTTTTATTGGACCTTAAACGGCCATTGCTCAGACATCCCCTGTCAATTACTGCGCCTAGGATTTAGAACACCTTTCCCGTCGGCCAGAGATGGTGCATGTCTTTCGTTTAACGACATATACTCGACGCTTTTCATGATACTTCCGCGTGGCCATGCGGCCACTACCAAAACGAGAGGGCATTAGTGCGAGCGCAACACATACCTAACTTTCAACTTCATCATCTGTACATATCATCTTCCATTGTACGTCATCTTCATCTGTATATATCATCACCAGCTGCTCAGCTGGTGATGGTGGCAGCAGCACGACCTCGGCTGCAATAAAGTTGTTCAATACAATATGTTGCTTCCCGAATAAAAGGAGCGAGAAAAGCAGGCGGCACTATGACTTTTCTTTCTGTTTCCTGAAAAGTGTTCCGCAGCCTTGGTCGAGCTGGGCCGCGGCAGCCTAAGACGGGGGAAAACCGAAACGGTGGGCATTCAGCCATTTGGGCTGAATGCACGCCGCGGCGATAACGAATTTTGCGACCACGCCCGGCGGTGCCGTTGCTCTCTAACGTTTTTTTTTTGCTTTGTTTTGCGTTTTGAGAGGCGTGAGATGACAAGGAATATAACTCACCGGTTCGGAGCACCTATTTTGGGTCGGCGGCTGTCCCCCTGCACCCTTTCTCTGTTCAAGTTTTCCCAACATTTGCGTAGCTGCTGCTCGGCGCTGGGGCGGACTCCGCTTATACATTGCAACTTTCCTTGCGTCTGTTTTGTTACTTTTTTTTCTTCCGTAGGGACACTGCATCAGCACGCTTGTTTTCCAGCACGAGGGAGTGTCTCGCCACGAGGTGTATCAAAAGAGACCGCTCCTCCGCGTTAAAGATTATTGTTATTATCGGCAACGTAATACAAGAAATCAATCAATAAGCAAGCGAATACTTACTTGTACACAAACACACACACACACACGCATATATATATATATATATATATATATATATATGTGTGTGTGTGTGTGTGTGTGTGTGTGTGTGTGTGTGTGTGTGTGTGTGTGTGTGTGATGCATATACATTTATATACGTAATTAGGTTTACAAAGAGATAAATAAGCGGAATTTTTACAAGATACAAATTCACCTGAATCGTGCAACAGGATATGGAAACATATCTCGCCGCATCCCCAAAAATGAAAAACGAAAAAAGAATTGGCTGCGGCACAGCTCAGCTAACGCTGGATATGCAAATCGAAAGCTTGGTTTAGCCTGGGGCCCTATAACGGAAAACAATTCCAGTTTGTTTTATTCCAATCTCCTCACGTCAAATTTGCGTAACTGCCGACGCAAGCATCGGGCGCTAACCGGCAGGGTTGTATGAAGAGACCAATCAAAAGCTGAACTCATTTATAGGAGGTCACTTTTGCTTGCTTTAAAAACCAATAACATTGCCTACACTGAGTGGCTTATCTTATGTAATTGGCTGAAAAGAGGTGAGGAGCACGCTCAAGCTCAAGAGGGATTCCATGGGGCCGTGAAAGTGCATTGAAAATCGATAACAGAATGAAGAGGGTGGTGTTGGCTTTCGCGTTTGGTGCGCTTTCCCTTACTTAGTTTGCGGTGGCTGGTCGAAAATCGTAGCGGCATGCCATGGAAGGTTAAGAATGCTGCTAAAACGGATCCTCAGCAAAGAAGTGTTCGCAGCGCGAGGTCGTAAACACTCCGAAAGTGCTCGAAAACATTACATGACCACGCGAAATGTTTTATTCTACGCGAAGAAACTCATGCTCGCCTGCAGGTGTGAGTAGACAGTGCCTGAGCGGTCGTCGGCAGCCATATTTTATTCCTTTCGGAATGGGCCAGCCTGCGGCTATTCAGAAAAAAAAAATCAGTTCTGTTCGATATAATAATGCATCTGTAGCTCGTACGAGTCACTTGGAGGCGGTGAGTTTGTGCGGTTTTGTGACGTCGCGTGACAGCCAGGTGAAGTGGGTGGAGCCCTAAAACTTTTGACCAGTAGCTGAAGTCTAATGCCGAAAAGGCGTCTAATCAGAAATAGCTATGTCTCTTTTGTTCGGTCCAATCCTGCATAATCAGTAGGTACGCGTCATGTCAGATGGGAAGCTATCGCGGTTTTCGTGACGTTGCGTGACGGACAGGCGAAGTGGGGGTGGTTCAAAAAGCTTTTGACCAATAGCGGAGCGCTGACGGAAGAATTCAAATAGAAATGTTTCGAATAGCTTTACCTTATAGCACCCCTGGTTAAGCCTTGGTTTCACTTAGTTAATCTTTGATTTAGTTTTAGTTACTGTTATTAGTTGTAGTTGTAGTTATTATACCGGACAGGCCGCCATTGGAATCTCAACCTGGCAAAGTTTAACGTTAGAACGTTACCTAGTGAGGCGAGTCTAGCAGTGTTATTGGAGTAATTAGAGGGTAGTAAAAGGGATATAATAGGGCTCAGTGAGGTTAGGAGGATAAACGAAGAATATACAGTGCTAAAAAGCGGACACGCCCTGTGCTACATGCGCTTACCGGAGAGACGAGAACTAGGAGTCGGATTCCTAATTAATAAGGATATAGCTGGTAATATACAGGAATTCTATAGCATTAACAAGAGGATGGCAGGTCTTGTTGTGAATCTTAATAAGAGGTACAAATTGGAGGTCGTACAGGTCTACGCCTCAACATCCACTCATGATGACCCGGAAGTCGAAACCTTCTATGAAGACGTGAAATCGCTGATGGGTAAAGTCAAAACAAAATACACCATACTGATGGGCGACTTCAATGCCAGGGCAAGCAAGAAGCAGGCTGGAGACAAGTCAGTGGGGGAATATGGCAGGGGCTCTAGGAATAGCAGGGGAGAGTTATTAGTAGAGTTTCCAGAACAGAATAATATGCAGGATAATGAATACCTTCTTCCGCAAGCGACATAGCCAAAAGTGGACATGGAGGAGCCCGAATGGCCAGACTAGAAATGAAATACACTTCATATTCTGCGCTAACCCTGGCATCATACAAGATGTGGACGTGCTCAGCAATTGCAGTGACCATAGGATGGTAAGAACTCAAATTAGCTTAGACTTGAGGAGGGAACAGAAGAAACTGGTACATAAGAAGCCGATCCATGAGTTAACCGCAAGAGAGAGAATAGAGGAATTCCAGATCAAGCTACAGAACAGGTATTCTGCTTTAACTCAGGAAGAGGACATTAGTTTTGAAGCAATGAACGACAACCGTATGGGCATCATCAAGGAGTGTGCAATAGAAGTCGGTAGTAACTCGGTCAGACAGGATACCAGTAAGCTATCGCAGGAGACGAAAGATCTGATCAAGAAACGTCAATGTATGAAAGCCACTAACCCTACGGATAGAATAGAACTTGCAGAACCTTGAAAGTTAATCAACAAGCGTAAGACAGCTGACATCAGGAAGTATACTATGGATAGAACTGAATATTCTCTCTGGAATGGAGGAAGCTTTAAAGAAGTGAAGAAGAAACTAGGAATTGGCAAGAATCACATGTATGCGCTAAGAGAAAAAGCCGGCAATATCATTACTAATATGGATGAGATAGTTCAAGTGGCTGAGGAGTTCTATAGAGATTTATACAGCACCAGTGGCACCCATGACGATAATTGAAGAGGGAATAGTCTAGAGCAATTTGAAATCCCACAAGTAACGCCGGAAGAAGTAAAGAACGCCTTGGGAGCTATGCAAAGGGGGAAGGCAACTGGGGAGGATCAGGTAACAACAGATTCCCTGAAGGATAGTGGGCACATTATTCTAGAAAAACTGGCCACCCTGTATACACGATACCCCATTACCTCGAGTGTGCTGGAATCTTGGAAGAACGCTAACATAATCGTAATCCATCAGAACGGGGATGCCAAAGACTTGAAAAATTATAGACCTGTCAGCTTACTGTCCGTTGCCTACAAAGTATTTACTAAGGTAATCGCAAATAGAGTCAGGAACACCTTAGACTTTTGTCAACCAAAGGACCAGGCAGGATTCCGTAAAGGCTACTCAACAATAAACCATATTCACATTAGCAGTCAGGTGATAGAGATATGTGCGAAATATAACCAACCCTTATATATAGATTTCATTGACAACGAAAAAGCGGTCGATTCGGTCGCAACTTAAGCAGTCATGGAGGCACTATGGAATCAGGGTGTAGACGAGCCATATGTAAAAATACTAAAGATATCCATAGCGGTTCCACAGGGAGATACAATCTCTCCAATGCTATTCACAGCGTGTTTACAGGAGGTATTCAGAGACTTGGAATGGGAAGAATTGAGGACAAGAGTTAATAGAGAGTATCTTAGTAACTTGAGATTGGCTGATAATATTGCCTTGCTTAGTAGCTCAGGGGACCAATTGGAAGGCATGCTCACTAACCTGGAGAGGGAAATCTGCAGAAAACTAAAGTAAAGTTTAACAGTCTCGGAAGTGAACAGCAGTTTACGATAGGTAGTGAGGCATTGGAAGTGGTAAGGGAATACATCTACTTAGGACAGGTAGTGACTGCGGATCCGGATCATGAGACTGAAATAATTAGAAGAATAAGAATGGGCTGGGGTGCGTTTGGCAGGCATTCTCAGATCATGAGCAGCAGGTTGCCATTATCCCTCAAGAGAAAACTTTATAACAGCTCTGTCTTACCAGTACTCACGTACGGGGCAGAAACCTGGAGGCTTACGAAAAAGGTTCTACTTAAATTGAGGACGACGCAACGAGCTATGGAAAGAATGATGGGTGTAACGTTTAGAGATAAGAAAAGAGCAGATTGGGTGAGGGAACAAATTCGAGTTAATGACATCTTAGTTGAAATCAAGGAAAAGAAATGGGCATGGGCAGGACACGTAATGAGGAGGGTAGAAAACCGATGGTCACTGAGAGTTACGGAATGGATTCCAATGGAAGGGAAGCGTAGCAGAGTGCGGCAGAATGTTAGGTGGGCACATGAGATAAAGAAGTTTGCAGGGACAACATGGCCACAATTAGTGTATGACCGGGGTAGTTGGAGAAGTATGGGAGAGGCCTTTGCCCTGCATTGGGCGTAACCAGGCTGATGGTGATGAATATACTTAATTGAACAATCATTGTTAAGCCAGCTAACCGCTGTACCTATGCCGGTGGCTAGATATGACTGTGATTAGGCATCGGTAGACACGCTACGTTCGACATTGCGACGCCTCATAAAAAGCCCAATGCTAGACATCCAAAGAGACGCCGTGAACATGCGCAGCGTCTAAGTTCAAACAGAGAGGGCGCGAAAACGCGGTTGTTACATTGATCATGACGGTGTGACGCCTGTTGCATTCTGGACTCTACTCCAGTGAAGTAGATCACCGCGCGATATCCGCGGAGTGGCCAGACTACGATTGGGGACGACGGCTCAAAGCCTGCCGCCCCACCAGCAACGCTCAGAGAAAACAGCCCAGCCTCTTCTTAGGCAGGCCCGGAGCGAGTCACGTGTTTAGGTGGTGACCCCGGTGTGGAGAGCGCATGTGCCAAGCCAGCGCCAGCGAGGGAGCTCGGAGCGACGTGTCACATGACGCGTTGCCAAGGCTACAGCGCAGCGGCGCTCAAATGAAGGTCGATGGCTAAACTCGGATTGACGCGGTAAGTAATGCTATTGGTTTTAAAGAAACCCGCAGACACGTGTTACTACATGACATATGTACGACAGCAACAACTTGAAGTTCTTAGACTGCATTTCTCACGGCGTGTAAAAACGGGAATTTCTTTTTTGTACTTCTTCTTTTGAGAAAGAAAATGTGATGCTTTATTGTAAATCAGCTCTTCAAAACTACGAAAATTTCGAAGCCTCGCTGCCATGCTCATTTCTTGTGATGATAAGACCAACTCTCGTAAGGGTGCCTTTTCACCCAAGAAAGCACGTTTCTTTCTCACACCTTACCTTTTTATCAACGCGATACTTTCCTTACCCTCACAGAAGGGCGTTTTAGCTTTAAGACAAGAACGGTTTGTCAATGCGGGTTTAAAGAAATTCTAGCGGGGGCACAAACATACCTGTGTTTGCGCAAATTTTCCTTTCATCCACTAAATCTCGGAAAAATGCATTGTGCGGTAGGCCTTAGTGCTTTTACTTCATACAGTGCAAACAACAATTAAAGCCGCGTTGGGTGCTAGGAGACACCCATGACACAGATAGTTGACGGCCTTCATACTTGCGACACCTATCTGTAATATACTACTTTGCATTTAAAGCAGCGCATTGTTCCTTATATGCATATACTCCTTGGATCACCTTGGATCACTCGGGACATACTGCAGCTAAAGCGCCGCTTAAAACGCTTGTCACGTCCCAATAGTTGTGTCGATCGTTCTGTGCTACTGTCAATGCGTACCGAACTTAGGAAAAAAATAAAAGACTCAAAGTACCATTTTTTCAATGTTAAACTACACTATTTTTTATCTAACGCCCCAAGACAGTTTTGGATGCACATAACCGAGAAAAAGAACCCGGTCACCAAAATCAGATTGAATGATACCGAGACCAGTGACAACCAGAATATTGCGGAAGCGTTCAACGAGTACTTTGCTTCGGTATTTCTACGCGGTACTGAAGACGATAGCCTAGAATTTTCAGGCGCTGGCTGCGAACTTCCAGACCTTTTTGTTTCCGAAGAAGGTATTCTTTCGTCCCTATTAAACATAGATATAAAGAAATCTGCTGGTCCTGATGACATACCAAATAATTTTCTTTTTAGATATGCGGAGTGGTGCGCAAAGTATCTGTACATAATATTTACCGAAAGTCTAAAGCAAGGTGTCCTTCCTAACGATTGGAAAGCAGCAAAGATAATTCCCATCCATAAGTCCGGAGATAAACTCGGTATTACTAATTACAGACCCGTCTCGCTTCTCTGCACCGCTAGTAAGGTGATGGAACACTATGTTTTTAAGCACCTGAGCAGCTTTCTGGAAAACAATAATTTCTTTTCGGAAAAACAGCATGGATTTCGGCGTGGCCTATCTACAGTTACTCAGCTTCTACATATTACCAATGAAGTCATGGCAGCGCTGGACTGCGGCGGGCAAATAGATGTGCTTTTCCTTGATTTTCAGAAAGCATTTGACCGTGTTTGTCACCAAAGGCTAAAGCTCAAGCTACAATGCGCGCTGGAAAATGAACAAATTCTTCGCTGGCTTGACTCCTATTTAACTAATCGAACACAATATGTCCGTATAGGAAACTCATTTTCTTCACCTGCTCCCGTACTTTCCGGTGTACCGCAAGGTTCAGTACTTGGACCTCTTCTCTTTTTGATTTATCTGAATGACTTGTCCTTTGATTCCCCGGTACGATGCCGGTTCTTCGCTGATGATTGTATTGTGTACCACAACATTCAATCACCCCATGATCAGAATGCTATACAGGATTACCTTAATGCAATCGATAATTGGTGTCAATCCTGGCGTATGAACTTAAATGCCTCAAAATGTACTCAAATGATGATTACAAGAAAGAAAGCACCATCAATTTGTACATATAAAATCAATAATGTAGCAATTAGGACGGTTGACAAATTTAAGTATCTGGGTGTAGTTATTGACTCGAAGTTAACCTGGAACGCTCATGTCCAATACGTCGTTTCGGCGTCGCTAAGGAAGCTATGGCTAATTAAACACCGGCTCAAACATTGCACTAGTAGGACTAAACTCGCTGCCTACACGACACTCATTAGACCACTGCTTGAATATGCCGATGCTGTCTGGGATCCCCACACAAAGACCGGTGTCAACAACATTGAAAGCGTGCAAAAGAAAGCCCTTAGATTTATTTATAATATTTATAATAGACGAGTCTCGATCACTGATCTCAGAACACGGTCTGGCCTCCCATCGCTAGAATTTCGGCGTAGACTGCATCGCCTACAAACTTTGTTTAATATCGTTAATAAACAAACAAAAATGGATCCCGACATATACATGAATTTTAATAAAACAAGAGAAACCAGACGCAAGCACAGCAAAACGATTGTGATGCCACCGACTAAAACTACTGCTTATCGCTTCTCGTTTTTTCCTCGAACTATAGCAGAGTGGAATGCCCTACCGCAAGAAGTCGCTTGCATGCCCTCGGTTGAATCATTTGTGTCTGCCGTACAATCTTTGCAATGAAGCGTGTTCATTTTAGAATCACCATTTTCCTATCTATGCAAATTTTGTACATGCTGTATTTCCCGACGCAATAGTCTGTATATTTAAGCATTTTTTTATGGTTCCTTGTAACCCATGTTTTTGTTATTTTGACTTGCAGTGCCGACTTTGTATACACTCACTCCTGCCTGGACTGCCAAGAGGCAGTTGGCAGTATCTAATAAATAAATAAATAAATAAATACTCGTCTTGACGTGAAGCAACGAGTGTACGACCACCTCCGGGATACCCTATCGCCAATGAAGCCACAGTTCTAATGAAAACTGGATTGTTACTACGTCAAAAAGCCGCTGAGGGTGCACTGGCTTCCCTACAAAGCATTCTTTTATTTTTCAAAGGGTCGTGTGCATCTGTGAGTGGCGACGAAACTATAATTAGGTAACATAACCGCAGCTCATGCCTTTATTTTCAAATTTCGTTTTTTGCCATCGCAAATTCCAGTATCTTTTTTCTTTTGCAAAATATATTTCATTCTCCTATGTGGCTACATAGAGCACCAAGGTATGACGTCCTAATGTGTTTACCGCTAAACTCAGAGCGAGAGGTTTCCCCCAAAAAAACGTCGCCACTACAAACACACCGCCATTTTTTTATGACTTATCTTCGTAATGCCAAAAATAATAAAAAAGACATTATTCTACAGCAATCGTTTACAGGATCACTTAAGTGCGCAAAAACGTGTATACACGGCCGTCTAAACTTCGGAGAGAACGGAGGGTCATTTATAAAATCCTCACGTGAGATTTACAATTTTTTCATTGACATAGATTGATTGAAACGTTTACTAGATAGGATGGCCAGTGGCCTGGCATCTCGGTAAAGGACCAGGTGAAAGGAAGGACGTGCGCCTCTTTAGCTAAAACAGCAAAGCGTGAATTCTTCTGGTGGCATCTCCATGCGGTGCGACCGGATCGTTGTACTACGCCCCCCTTAGAGGTCGCGTGTGCTTGTCCCTGAGCCTGGCTGTGCCAGGACACGGCGAGGTCAGATGTTTCATGTTGATGTTGATTGCGAGATTGTTGGGCTATCCCACTTGTGTTCCTCTCCACTTGCTCAGAAAATCCGATTGAATGGGTGCTTTAGGTCTTGCCTTAAGGAAGAGAAGATGCGCTCCTCTGGCGAGGCGAGTGCGAATGGGTGGAAGCATGCTTTGAGTGGAATGCCGTAGGAGAGCCTTACTGCCGTGGTTCAGTGAAACAATCGGTGGTCTCACGCAGTGATGGATGACGGGGTGAGTTTCAGCAATGGCGGGCTCACTTCAAGGCTGCGATGGCGGGCGTCTGCAATTATATCGCATGCACCCTCATTGGCCCCTCAGTTTCCCGCTTTTCTCATGATGATGCCTGTTCTCCCCTATACGAGAAAACGCACACGTTTATTACGGTGCGCTATTATAGCCGTGTTGTATCGGGAGTTCAGTTGCTTGAGGACCTCTCGACTGTCAGTGTAGATGTGAACTGTGGCTTCCGTATGCGCATCACAGATTTGAATTGGTTCCTCGATGGCGTGTATTTCAAGCATGGTGGCTGTCCAGTAAGCAGCATCGCTGATGGGCACGGCTTGTGCTTGCCCGTTGTTTGTGCAATAACCAGTAGCGGCATAAATAATACCAGAACCTGCATCGTATTGTAAGGCAACGTCAGTGTACAAGTTTATTTACTGGCGATTTCCTCGCGCGTCTATATTTCTCTCTCTTGTCGGTGTGCCCTGCATTCGCCTTCGGTGTTCCTGGGGATTGATCTGGGTTCCGTATCCCTTAGAACAACGCAGCTGTTTATGCTTTCAGTTCCGCCGAGGAGCATTTACCAGGTGAACCGCTGCTCGGTCTTCTCGCGTTGCCTAGCAACCACCTGCGAGAGCACCGAGACATTTAAGCTCCTCCCACACCACGCGCGTAGGGCAGAGTAGTGCCGTCAGAGGCGAGTAAAAGCTCGCAACAGAAGCGGCGACACACGTACGGCCTCCTCTACTCCGTTTGTACGTGCTACTCCTATGAGAAGACCGAAGACAGTCCGGCCGACGAAAAAGGAGCGTCTTGCGGAAACCCGTCACAGCGGAAGACGGCATGAATTTTTCTGAAGCCTTAACTTCCCCTAGTTCCGGTGGTCTCCGGCGTTTGCGACAGCAGAGCCACGCATATTTTACATACGAGGGCCGAACGAGATTGTCCAGCTATGGCAGATGCAGGTTCCTACATGCAAAATAGACAACAGTCGCTGGTCATTCCACGTACTCTTCAGTGTCGATTCGATAAAGGATGTGTTTGCATACGTCTGAACAATTAAGCGCCACCTTACTTAGCGAGGCTCTGTATGGCGTTGGTTTCCCGTCTCCTCTGAATCACATCTCATCGTCTGCGCATGTGCTCCTGCGCAGAGTAGCATCATGGTGACTCCCTTGCAGTTGCGATTCCAATGCATGGGCAATATGCGGGGTTTTTTTCTGGAGTTTATTTTATTAACTCTCTGGCTAAAGATTTCAGACTTGCTAGTGTTATACTCACCAAGTAGTTCTGTGGTTCGGGCGTTACACTGCTCAGCTCGAGACCCCCAATTCAATTGTAGCCACGGCGGCTGAATTTCCATGGGAACGAAATTAAAAAAAAAAACACTTATGCAGTCGAATCTAACTTAGATGCACGTTAAATAGCCCCAAATCCACAATCCACGATTTCATAATATAACGGGCCTCATAAAGCAAACCGGCGTTCCGACACGTAAGCTGCACAATTAAATTCCTAGCGTGATGTGCTAACAATGCTTGAAGAGCGTCAGTTTCATTCATTGCAGAAGTTGAGTGAGAATGTGCCTTAACTCGTTATCCGGCGTTTATCACCCACTTTTCCCACTTCCCCGAGCAATTTCTTGGTTACTTCGAGTTTATATGTCGCGATGATAAGGCACATCGATTGGCAAAGAATACGTGGCCCATGGCGCCACAAATTCTCCCAATTTTCATTCTTTACGCAAGGACTGTAGCATTTTCTATATTCATTTGTGAACTAAAGAACCCACTTTGGTTACATCGTTACAAAGGTAGGGCATATATACGCAAACTCAAAGAGTCTCAGTTAACTGCAGTCTTTGTGATAAATTATGTACTTGAGCGGCGCACGTGTGTTTTAAGCCTGTTTCGCGAACAGGGGGCTGCGGAATTTAGTACCCTCTCCTGGCACAACTATTACTAGCACTGAAGTAAAATTTGCTGGAGAATGAAGGAATACTATAGCCTGTGTGCATGCGAAGCGAACGCTTAGTGCTCGCTCTCGCTTGAACCCTTTGCGACACAAGAGATTACGCGATCTCCATGACTAGACACGCCAGACGACAGCGCACGGCAAGCGAACCGCCATCACGGCTCTACCATGAACAATGCCTGATCGCAGGTTTCCTCCAAGATACAGCGCAGCCAGCCTTTGGCAAAGAGGGATAAGATAACAATCAGCAGGTATGAAAGCCAGTCTCCGCAACCCCTTCCCACCTCCCCCACTTTAGGGTGCCTTGCACCACAAGGCCTCAAACATTGAGAATGCAGGATGACGGCGCGCATTAGGCTCCTGTACTTATCCACTAATCCTGGCAAGCTTTCTTTCACACCCATAGCGCACGGAGTTCGAGCCGTGACGTTTTTACACTTGTTCATTATGTGGAACCTCACTTCGACGTCGACAGCGAAAATTCACCTAGTGTGTCCATGCAAATGGTATCGCTATGGTAAACTTTATTTCAGCAAGATTGCGAGAGTAGTGCACAGCCGATATCCACTGTTTCCTATCTTCTCGAGAGCGCTTTACGCCTTTACGCCACGTTTAACGGAAACTAAAGGAATCACAGTCATAAGTCCCTTTATCAAGAGTTCCATTTTGAGAGATGTTGAGCTCAAAACTTCAAAAGATGCTGCTTTATGGGGAACGGATGCTTCAGTGCCAACAAACACTAATACGTGTAGCTTCCTCTAAAGTATCTAAATACACGAAGCCGTTAGTAGAACAGTTAGCACCGAATCTTAGAATGAAGTGAAACGAGCAATTCTTTCCACAAAAATTAGCTGTTTTCTTAAAGCAACGACTTATTAAATCCTCTATAAGGATAGACGCGTTTTAATGGTATTGTCCACAGCAAAGTCACAAAATTAACACCTCACCACGAAAGAGACCCGAAATGTGTCTTTGAGACGATTGGCGAGATTGTGGAGAACTATCGAGAAAAACCCGGAAATCTTTGTCGGGAAAGCGACAAGCAGTGCAGCGTGTCGTTATGCCACTCAGATTGGCGCCTAAGCGTCGTTGTCGGTTGCACGTGTAGTTCCCCTTACCTGGAGATGGAGCTCAGTCCTTTCCCGTGCGAGAAACTTGTTTTATTAGTTCCCTAAAGGCAAATCAACCAACTCTAACGCTGTTGTTCCTTTTGAGTGGTCATTTTTCTTTACACGATTTCTATTTGCTGAGATTCTAGTGTATTTAGTAAAAATTGAGGATATAATTTGTGTGATATCTACGAGAATTGTAACGCTTCTGAAATATAATTCTCAGTTTTACGAATGTTTGCTGAACCGTTGCTTTCTTACTGTTTTTATGCGTTAGACAAGGCGCCCTTGCTTTACTACTTGAATAAGTCAGGCTGAATATATATCGTGGAAGTAGTAAGCATCTGAACATTATGAGGTTTTACGTGCCAAAGCTACATTCTGATTATGAGCGACGCCATAGTGGGGACTCCGGAAATTTGGACCACCTGGTGTTCTTTAACGTGAAACTAAATGTAAGCACACCGGTGTTTTCGAATTTCGCTTCCATTGAAATGCGTCCGCCGTGGCCGGGATTCGATCCCGTGTCCTCGTGCTTCGCAGCCGAACACCATAGCCACTAAGCAGCCACGGCGGGTTCGGAAGTATCTGATTGGTAATATGCGCGGCAAAGTTCGAAGTGTTTGAGGTAATTAGAGCATTTGCAATATAATACGTCTGCAAGCGTTCTGGATCATTATAGATGGCTTGTACTAACAATGCAGGATTTATCGTCTCCACAATGAGAGAACTACGGGAGTGATTGAGATCGAATATTATGAAAATAGGTGTATCATATTCCCTATAGTGCAACTAAAGTTGTCGGCGTTTCAAGAAGCTGGAGCCTTTAAGGTGATTAACAAGCTTTTTAAAACGTTTTACTGCCATTATCTTAAGTGTCCCCCAGCGTCAATAAGGGAACTATCACTGGCCCGAGGTAGCGGGATGAAATGCCGGCCAGAGCGGCCGCATTTCGTCGGGAGTGAAACGCGCAAACACCCGTGTGCCTATTTAGGGGCACATTAAAGAACCCCAGGTAGTCCGAATTTCCGGAGTCCCCCACTATGGTGTGCTTAATAATCAGAAAGTGGTTTTGGCGCGTAAAACCAAATAATTAAGATGATTAAAAGAACGATGTCATATCATGAAAAGCCAACATAGACAACAAGGAATACATACGGGAAATTACTTGTCCTTAACAAGTCTTTGTTTGTTCGCTTTTCATGATGTGATTAATAAAACCAAACCCCTTGCCTAATCCACTTTGTTCTTGTCCTTACATAATGAAGGTCTCGAATGCGGCAACATTGATGCCTTCAGGTAGCATGTGCGGGCTTTTTGACCAGTTGACTTCACCCAAAAAGATCATGTACTCGTGACGCTGGCGGTAGAAATGATGTCCCACCTACGCCGCCACGGTTTGTGAGTAGTGGCGCTGGCTAACACTCCCCAGGTTAGCTCCAGTAGAAACACGTAAATACCCAAGAAAGTGGATAGGAAAACCGCGCCGCGTTAACTCCATTGGTTAGAGCATCGCACGCGTAATTGGAAGACGTAGGATCATTCCCCACCTGCGGCAACTTGTTCATCCACTTTCATTGCCATTAATTTACTATTTCTTTAATTCACTTGGCAAGTACAAGTAATTTGCCCTGCGATTTGCTTCGTGCCTTTGTTTGTTGGCTTCCACTGATATATAAGAACTATATGCGACACAAATTTCACATTATACAAAAAATAGCAGCATTGTTTTGAGTAATCAATTAGGATAGATATTTGTTTGGGGCTAAATATTACGGTTGCGAATTATCTCAGCACCCTAGAATCTTTTGTACATACGCTTGGCTATACGAGGCGACCACGTGATGTCCTTGGTGAATGAGTCGCCTTGTTTGTACTTTTCTGATATTTGGGAAAGTAAGGGTGAAGGTGATGTGCAGACAAAATTCAAAACATGTTCGGTTAGAGGGCGAACCTGGGATGTTGACATATGTTTACAGATCACAAAAAATATTGATTTCATGGTTTTTTCGGCATTCAACCTTTTATTTGCGACAACACCGTCCTCCCAACGGGATTTCATTTTCCTTTGCTTGCTGTTTATTTGTTATTTACTAATTTATTCATTTATATTTATTTATCTTTTATTTATTTATTTGTTCACTTTACCTTACGGGCCCATTGACGGGCATTGAGTAAAGGGGGCAACCGTAATTACATGACCAAAAATTGCAAAGAGCAACGTCGTTATACAATATTCAGATTATCTCTAAATGTTTTACGATTGGAGATGGATACAATGTGATTCCGGAGATTGTTGCAATCTGCAATAGCTCTCGGTAGTGGTGATGAGTAAAATGCCTGCGTTTGACCACGAATGCGCAAGGAACTAAGTGCGTTGTGAATGCGACGAGATGTGCGCAGCGGAGCAGGAAGCGGCAAACGGTGAAAGTTGTTACTGTAAATATACCAGCGAAACCGACATATAAGAGCAATGACGCGGCGATCTTCTGAGGAGTGAATTGCAAGGTCTTGTTTTATTCGGGGAATGCTCGAATAATAGTCGTAGTTGGCAGAGATAAATCTGGCTGCCATATGCTGATTGGCTTCCAACATACGGATTACATAATCTTGATATGGTGACCATGCGGATGAAGCGCATTCTAGTTGGGGGCGAACATAGGTAAGATATGCTAGATTTCATACATTAAAGGGTGCCTTACGCTATTTTCTAAGCAGGTAGATGGGAGATTGAGAAGCTTTGGCTGAAACAGCTGTTATATGCGTTGTCCAGGATAAGTTTGATGAAAGATAAACGCCGAGATATTTGTACGATGGAGCAGTCGAAACTGCGCTATGATTAATCGAAAAGTGGAACACTCAGTTAGCGCGCTTTCTACTAGACGAGATTAACCTGCATCTGGAGGCGTTAAAGGACATCTGCCAACTTACCCACCATCTAAAGGTTAGTTCAAGGTCATTTTGGAGAGTAAGTTAATCATCAAACATTTAATATTGCGGTAAATGATGCAGTTGTCAGCCAACAAAAGGTTAGCGAGCAAGTCGCTGATTAATATTAAAAAGAGTAATGGTCTTATGGGACACCGGATATGACGTCGCAAATGTTACACGACATATTTATGACCACTCTAAATTGCTAGCGTGAAGACAAGAACTTACTTAGCCTAGAGAATGTTATTGAATCAATACAAAGGGCAGACAATTTGTAAATTAAATGGGAATGATGTACAGTATCGAACAAATTCGCAAAAGCAAGAAAGAGCCAATCTGTTTGATGGTTAGATTTCATGTGAAAGTGAAGGCCAGTCATGAATTCAGATTACTGAGTGTAACATGAGTAGTGTTTTCTGAAGTCATGCTGATTCCAAAAAGAAATTACTTGATTCAAGGTGACCTAGATATGAGAAGCTATAATACGTTCAAGTAATTCGCAGCATATGCATGTTAGTGAAATGGGTCGATAATTACAGCACGAGTGCTTCTCACCGTGTTTAAATACGCGAACGACATTACCAATCTTCCATTCCTTAGGCAGCTCACCTGATGATACCCACTGGTTAAAGAGGAGACACAGAAAGCGACTGGAAATATCAGTATTATTTTTTAGCATTTTAGAGTTGATATGATCGATGCCGAATGAAGTGGAAATTTTAAGCGTCGTGATGGGGTTCCCGATTCGTTCGGCAGTGGCGGTGATTGGAGTCACCAAAGGGAGGAAGGGTGGCTCAGGAACAAATTGCATATTGGAAAAATCTACTTGTTTAAAACCGGCGTGAAATGTGCATTGAAAGCAACTACAGAACCTTCATTAGAAAGTTGAGATTGTTTAGAATTGCGTATTGCAACGCTATTAGTAGACTTATTATATGGAGAAATTATTTGCCATAACTCTTTAGGATTATCCCTAATGAGTGAAGGCAAGTCCTGCGAACAATATTTCTTCTTGGCTGCGACAAATGCTTCACAGTAAACTTGTAAGCAATCATTGTACTTATCCCCGTAGGAGGCAGCATTCTCACGTTTTGCAGTATTATAGAAACGTTTCTTTTTATTTCGTAAAGTTCTAAGTTGTTTAGTAAACCAACGGTTATTTTTATCGTTCGATACAGAGATTAGCGGCACATATTTGCAAACTAATTCTAATATTTTTTCCTTAAAAAGACCCCAATGCTCATTCAGGCTCCGCGATTAAGACGACGGCAGAAAGGGTTTGTTATAAAAAGCTTCTAGTTCGTTGTTTAATCTATCGTAATTACCACGGTTATAACCCCGAATAGTTATAGGGGCTCAACGTGTAAAAAGGTAAAGGTAGAATAATTTGGAAATGAAGGAGTTTGTGGTCACTAAATCCTTCTATGTAAGAAATCGGACTGGTCGTCTCTGGTTGAGTCGTTAAAACTAGACATGAAAGAGAAAGCGACGATCGGCCTGGTAACTGCCACCGGAAGGGGCCCAACGCATGCCTACTCTTCAGAAAGCAGGAGACAGAAATATGGAAATGAAACAGAGGAAGGAGAGGAGGGAAGGGAAAAGAACGAGCCAGACGAACAATCTTGAATGATTAAGCAGCATATTTACAGAGCAGGGCACACACAGTAGCGCCGGTCAGTGCAGGTCAAGCCAATAAATAACGTCCAAACAGAAGCAATAGTGTCTGATGGCCGATAACGGGTATATTGCAACATTGTACGAAGCTGTATTTAATGAATGTAAGAAAGTTGGTGACCTTTCACTTCCTGAACGCAGGTTACTGGCAAACGTATGGACGCCGCAAACATACACAGCGAGCCCTGCGGCGTTTAAGCACAAAAGCAAAAGGCACGAATGCGACGGATCTCTTCTCCACTTCCACGCGCCTGCCTCCTACGTTGCTCCCTTTCCTCGATGAAAAAAAACATAATTTTAATGATTTCACAGACTGCACTTGCGCGTAAAACAATTTGGCGAAGACACTTTAGACTGCCTGCAGGTAAGAAAGCAGAAACATTGAGTCCGTTTGGTGAAATTATTCTTTTCAAGGATTCTTGCTCCAAGTAAACTCTCGCCTTCGTTCTAACTGCGCTTTGGAAAGGCGAAATCAAAACGCGCAAAGCGCCTCAACGCGCTCGTTCGCCCGCGAGCACAACATACCTTGAAGGATCGCGCCGAGACGTTCAGTTGTACATTAATTATTGCTCTTTCATACATTCATTTCATGCACCGATGACGTGGTGCAACCTCCTTCCCATTGGCGGCGCCCGAACATGCCCCACGATGAACGCACTAGCGCCGCGTATGGTCAGCCAGATGCCTTCAACATGACGTATGCAATTACGCACGCACTGGGCAGAACCGTAGAGCCGCCGTTGCGTCGGTGAAGCATGCTCCTCTCACATCACGGAGAACCGGGTTCGATTCACATGCATAACAGTTAACCTCATTTTATTTTCAAAGACATTTGTTTACTTAGTTTATAGATTATCCCATAAAACTTGACGTGAGTCGATGCATTTCTTCTGTGTTTTACTCTTTGCACCCTCCGCCATGTTTTAGGTCACGCCACCAATTACGACAGATTTTTCGCGTAATGAGGCATATAATAACTTTTCCTTCAAACACATTTTCCTTCTAAAGGAACAAACCACTGATCAGGCCGCGTTCGGTGCTCGGAGACAGATACAGCGTAGGTAGTTCAGGTCCTGTTCATTTATGGATAGCTTTGCGGCACACATTCTAATTGAATGATTTGCTTATGTAAGTACCACAAGTCAGAGTATAAGCAGAAGCATCTGGCTTCCCGTAGTGCGGACGTGTTCTCGGATGGTCGCTTACGACGGTATTATCGCCCACGCGTGACGCAGTGCTAAACCAGCCAATCAGGTCATCAGTTTTGCTCGTCTAGCTGATGAGATCGCACTGGATGTTATATTCCCGAAAACGATCGTCTCATAATATGTTCCTTGTTTGGTTAACTTTCATACGTATTTTCCACTGAGTGCAATATGGAATGGAAGGCAAGTATGGAAGGAACCACGCGAGAGCAGTTCTCCATGGAGCTGAATGCCGAACGAAAATTGCACTCTTGATACTCAGCACAACCTCCATCCTTGCCCTGGGCCCTTTAACTTTCTCTTTATTTCACCAAAAGTACTGCGCAAATACAAACGGCGATCCAATAGTATTTACGTAAAATATCCGCACCGTTTGTCTTTACATGGACATTTTCCTTTATGCTATTGAAGAATGCGTGCGTGCGTGCGTGTGTGTGTGTGTGTGTGTGCGTGTGTGTGTGTGTGTGCGTGTGCGTGTGCGTGTGTGCGTGTGTGCGTGTGTGCGCGTGTGTGTGTGTGCGTGTGTGCGTGTGTGCGTGTGTGTGTGTGTGCATTAGCGTTGTCGTGATGTGGTATAGTGTTGTGCTGCGAGGCACGCTCTCAGTGCCACCGTCGCCGATTAAAAGTAGCGGTAACAATACCTGTGGGTAAAATGTCTGTTCCACGTTTTGGTTCTCGCTCTTCTTTTATATTCCATGGCTTGTCCTTCCACCGCTTTCTTTCTTTAAAAATATTTGCGTATTCTATTTCCCATTTTACACGTTTTCGGGACAAATCCAGGGGTGTGGCTAGGGGTATGAATACGCCCAACTGGCGACAGCAAAAGTAGGTCGACCAGACATACAATTGGACGCGTTTTCTTGTAAGAAAGTAATGTCTACGCAGCTTGGACACCTGCGTCGACCACTTCTCCTGTCACCCGTTTACTGTTTCCGCAAGCAAGTACGTGGCACGAGTAGCTTCGCCAAGTGGGCGAACTTCGTAGAACATGGCTCTGTAGAACGTGGAAACAGCTTTCGATTGTTGGCAAGTACCATTAGAGGGATTAAGCATGGAACATCAAGGATAAATACTTTCAAATTTGAGGTATGAGGATATACCCGAGGCATTGATGAAGTGTGTTTGATATAGCACCTCGGCCCGCGCATATTATAGGGGAAATGAACTGTGGCTTTATTTTATATTCATCAGTCAGCTCTCCTTATTCTTCAAGCTTGTATTTAAAGATAATCATCATATTTTATCATAGGTGCACTTCACTTTTATGCCACTCGCAATAGCACAGCAAAACATGAACATGCAATGACATAGGTTATTAAAGTGCTCTCCGTAAAAAAGGGAAAGAAAAACAGCTAGATTTCCAAAGAGGAAAGTATTGCATAGATCAGGCCTTTATATGTGAGTACTCGTAAAGAAATATGAACCTGCTGCAAGGCTTCCTAAATTTGAGCTTTTCGGCATCAACAGAGATAACAGAGAAGATTGTCTGCTTTTTGGACTGCTGCCCAATATGCACGCATGGATCAATAAACTAATCTCCATTATATTCTTATAGTTGCAAAGTGGCGCAACTGGGTATACATATGCGTAGAAGCTTAGGGCTTTGTTAGTGCGCAGAGTATTAAAAAAATATCGCAATGACTTGATTGGTATGGTTATTGGCATGGCGTTGTGGCTGTTGCAAAAATCGTTGTAGCCGAAGTCATGCGCCTTCGCTTGCAAGAACGTGCTCTGAAAGTTTCGGTGTCTGCATGAGACAAACTCCAAGTTATACATATGTCAAGAAAGCCGGCGAAGCTGGCGGCGTGCGGGGAGTCCCTCGAGATGGACAAGGCGAACGATGAGAATGGAGAGGAAATTGAGTCAATCGGCAGAACTTGCGATGGAAATGCTAGGCGATGGAAAATGGAGGATGTCGAGGATGAGCTTGTGAAATAGATCGAAGGGCTCAAAAATGAGCTGAAGATGTCGTGTGATGCATGGAAGGCGGTAGAAGAAAGACTCCAAGCAGCCGAGGAGAAAGTGAACAGGGTCGCCATTACGTATGAAAGTGCTAGTGACGATGGAACACCCGTTCCCGAAATGACAGGAGCTGAAGTGCCTTCAAAGCGCGTGGAATGCGCGGAACATTAGGCCTTGGGCAGCAGGAAGGATGGTCACCTACTTTGAAACTACCACAAAGAGAAAGCAGCAATGCCGAGGGCCAATGTGCAGTATCAAATCCTCATCACGCAGAAAAGGTTGACGAAGATAACTAGGGAGAAGCCGCGTCAGTAGGAAGGAGGGAAAAGTTGACAATCACCGGTAGGTCCATTTCTTCTAGGTGCCCCGAGGAAATGGTGGAGTGGGCCAAACGCCACGAAGGACTAGCGGTAGGGACGTTTCTAGTCCGGACATTGTTCTATGTCACAGAGCGACCTAGATAAATGCTCGCGGAGAATGCGCAGGGACGAAACGGTGTAGCAGCGGGAACTGATAAACATGATTTGGTAAACAGAAAAGCGCCGGAGCTAGTTCAGCGTTTGACGAATGGTGTGGTCAGTTTGCATTATATGTCCCCTCGGGTGCACACTGTGGTGTCCCGGGTGCCGGAGGTAGCTGCACGTGACACTAACGTACAAAGAGAAGTCGCGGCCACTAATGAGGAGATTTGGAAAGGGAGCCGAGCGAGAGGTTTCGAGATTACGGAAGCCAAAAGGGAAGTGAGAAGGTATGGCAGTTTTCAGAGACGGAATGCACTTCAATCACAGGTATAGACGAAAAGTGGGCTGGCGACGTACTGGTCATGCAATTGCTTCTTTTGGGGCCCCACGGGCGCACAAGACGCCATTGTAAGTAGTAATGAAGAAAGCGTCCTCGAAGAACGTTAGACTAGCATGACAGGCCCCAATGGAAAAAGGAGAAAAAATAAAGGAAGAAAAGAGCTTGCCGTACTAAATCATAAACTTGCAAGGTGGCAGACCAAATGAAAAGTGGTCAGATATTGAGAAGCATTAAATTAGAGAACAAATACGCGTGTATGTGATTACACAAACGCACCGTAGAAACTGACGGGATCCACCAATGATCAATAATTGTGTTTGGGAATGGTTTAATAGAACAAAATTGGAAAGAGAGAGAGGGGGAGTTGGAATGCTTATACATCCTGGAGTCAAATAGAAAGAGGAAATTCAAAGTGTGAAGAGCATCTCTGATTATCAGGCGCAGTCAGCGGAAAAATAGTAGACCCAGTGTGACGTATTTATGGTCACATAACAATTGCCAAGAGCCAAGAGTTGAATGCCTAAATGGGGATATTAAGAGTTTTGAGAATGATACCGAAATTATCCTGTTTAGTAACGTTAATGCGCACCGACAGGATCTACACGGTTATTCCGACAACGACGGGAAGGCAATGCTAGATATCTGTACGCAGCGTAACCTCGTTAACGAGAATACGGAGCCTAAATGTGACAGCCAGATCACGTGATACGGCGGAAATAGGCATACAGCCATCGATTACTGTCTCATCGCCAAAGTAATTCATGATGAGAGAAATTGTCGTTGAGAAGGAAAGCTATAGTAGCATAAGGAGGGACCACAAACACATTATGTTGTATATGGCATAGCTAGTAGGGGAAGAGAGAAAGGAACGAAGAATGGCCATTTCAAATTTGAACGTTGAACTAACAATAATAGTAATAAGAAAGGAGGTAGGTAAACTTGCGAAATGACCAAGTAATGAGCAGGAATAGTGACGATATAAGTGTACGGACGAGATAAACTAGGACAGAGACGCAACACGCTCGTTGGACAGGAAAAAAAGAAACCGAGATGCTGGTGGAACAGGGAGATATGGGCAGCGATACACGAACGATAGAAAGCAACGCGAGAGCATAGGGAGGCGAAAAGCACAGTTTGCGCAAGATGAAACACACAGTAAATGAGAAATGTCTTGGAGAAAAAAAACCTCTGGTTTAAACATTGCTTAAAGCAAAAATAAATGTTAATGTGAAACTTGGGTTTGAGAAAAGCGCGAAAAATAGGATGCCACACATGAAATATTTTGTAAACATTTTCACCTATTAACGAGAACGTCGCGTACAGTGCAACCTATGCTACACGAAGATCGCCACACATTGGAAGGGAATGCATCATTCAAGTGCGTTCCAAAAATAACATCCCAATCATTTCAAGGACAATGTGAGCTGGTTTCTGGGAAACGATCATGAACGACTAACAGACGGAAAAGGTGCTGGTGCTGACAAATTTCAACTGGAAGAAAGGTGAAGCAGAAATTGCTAAACGCAAAGCCACACGTTTAGGCGAGGTTTCCGTCAGGCTGAAAGCTCTGTTGAAAGCGGTAGAAAAAAGAAAAAAAGCTTCCTTGATGGGACGTCTACGTCCCATCGTAGGTGGCATAGGCGCAGCTGACGAAACTGCTGGTTCTTAATAAAGTTCCCTCTTTCTCTCTCCCTCTCTTGATAGGCGCATACCACACAGTTTGCGGCAGAGCCGATTGAATTTGGTTTTCAAAGGTAAGGACGAAAAACAATTCGCTCATACAGAACAGTGAGCATTACATCGGTAACATACACATGAACAATGCACGCAAATAATTAAAAACTTCAAGCATGAACAGAACAAAATACCACATTGGGAGAACCACAGGAAAGCTTCAGAATCACAGGAAAGCTTCAGAATCGGCAGGCGTTTGGATTGATAACTTCTTTATTCTCCCTCATTGTATAGAAATATACAGGGTAGAAAAGAGACCATTGCGTGTAGTTTTTTTCATCATTACCGGCGTGAATGACAACGTGGACCGCAACACATATGTTATATTCTGGAGGGAAAAGGTGTAGGTGACGAGTGTATTCAGCTTTTCTGGCAGATTCCCCGAGCAGATACCGTGTGTGTTGAGTATAAAGATAGGAGGAAGGAGGTGGGTGTTGATTTCACCAAGGTACTGACACAGGGGTGCCCACTATCACCGCCGCTTTTCATGTGTACATGGTAAGAATGGAAAGGACGCTAGAAGGAATGACTATAGGGTTTACTTCTGATGCAAACGAGGGGAGATAATAGTTGAGCAGTAGCTTTCATGTTTATTAGATGTGGACGACATTGTGTTGCTTGCTAACAAGCAAAGTGGTATGCAACATCTGGCTGATATCTGTAGAGAAGAAGCTCAGAGTTTCGGTTTAAAATTTAGCTTTAAGAAAATGGGCTTTAAAGTAATAAATGAAAACAGTGAACGGAAAGTTTTAATACCGGGCCAGAAAATACGTCCGGGAAAAGATTACAACTTCCTTGGTGTATCGACAAACGAAGGTGATAGATCTCTTGAGGCAGGAAAAAAACAATAAGTGCAAAGAGGGAGAGAAATTCGGGCATAATAAAACACAGAGCGCTATGGGGATACAATAGGTACGGGATGCTCCTGTATATGTGGAAAGGTGTAATGTTTCCAGTACTTACATATGGAAATGCGGTTGTTTTATAATGTAAGGGGTACGTCTGAACCCCATGGCAACGAAAGGCCAGTGGGATGCCTCGAATCAGGCACAAATGGGAAGACTACTAATGAAGGTGTGCAGTTCGATATGTGCCTGAGAAGGTTTGATATGAATGATGCAGATTTTGGACGAAAGTAAATGGGATGTGAGAGTGTTGAGATATTTGTACAGCAAATACATTGAGCCACAGCGGCGTAAAAGAACTTCAAAGCTTACGTGCAAGTATGCGAGTGGTATCACCCGCGACATGGTAACAAAGAAAGGTACACGCGAAGTGAGCGAGGCTTACACAATCTCACAGGTGGCGGCAATGGAAAAGAAACCCTCTATGAGTAACTACTTGAAAGCAAAATCGAGATCAGAAAAGAAAAACTTGTATGATATTTGAAAGGAAAGCTCCACTCTGTTCGAAGCGAGTTCAGCATGACTCAGAAAACGTAGTTATCGAGAACGATCCACCAAGGATGAAGACACACGTGGTTGCCGTGGTAAAGCTAGGGAAGCGAGGGGAAATATTATAACTGGCCACAACTTCCTAGGGAAGTGCAGCCAAGGCTACGGAGCCGAGTTTTACCTCTTTTGCTACGCCCCTTAATGCGGTTTCCTACGGAAAAAATATCTACGCTATGCAGCGTAAATCAAAATGTTAGAGTAACTTGCACTTTTTTAATGCAATATAATATTTTAATAGTAAAAAAAAAACGTTTCCCTGTGGAAGCGACTTCGTGTCACGCTGTTCCATGCTATGCGGTTTCCTGGCGTCCGTATTTCTTTTCCGCCGCCTTTAAACGAATGTGGCGTCCCCTGGTTACAGCCCGTCAACGTCGCCTGCCGATGCACGTCCACGGCGTTTCGCGACCCCAGCCGCCATGCATCTGTGGCAAGATTTGTCGAAGCAAAGGCTGTCCACGCAGGCTAAGAAAGTCGTGTACAACGTGTACGCACAAGTATGCAAAAGCGACCCGCATGCTGACCATCACAGACGCATGTCGGAAGGTGAGCGAGCTGACTGGGTTTAGCGAACGCAATGTGCGCCGGAATAAGCGCGACATACAGCGCGGCACCTTGAAGTCACCGAAGCGCAAACGGCCGCGTCTCCTAGGTGCACACAGCAATGCAGAAAGCGGAACAACGAAACTGCAACTTCACGACAGCTTCTCCCTCGCCGCTCTACTAGAAAAACTGCGCCAGTATTTCCTGCGAAATGAAATTACCACAGCCGCAAACTTTGTTCCGGAAGTGACCAGTGGTAGAGACATGGATATGCCTAAAATCTCCGTACGTACAATGCAAAGGCTGGTCAATTACTGTGGGTTTTATTTTTGCAAATAGAAGAGCAACTGTGCTCTCCTCTAGAAAAACATGATATTGTGGCGGCGGCAGTACCTGCGTGCCATGCGGCAACTTCGCACCCAAAAGCGGTATGTATATTAATGGAACCCTTTTTCAACTGTTATAGTCCATGGACGAATAAGCATTTTCTTAGCAACCCATAAGCCTGAACCTTTAATTCTTCCGTAAAACAATCTTGTTTTTCAGAGACGTACAACACGCGAACTGCATCTGCCTGTAACTGTTAGCATAAAAAATGGTGGCGCCCAAGCTTTCGCTGTTCATAGAAGCGCTGCGTGCACAAGCGCAAGCGCTGTTGCTTAGCAGT
Organism: Dermacentor andersoni; assembly: GCF_023375885.2. NCBI lineage: Eukaryota > Metazoa > Arthropoda > Arachnida > Ixodida > Ixodidae > Dermacentor > Dermacentor andersoni. The sequence continues at coordinate 1,544,774 of NW_027314755.1, forward strand.
TTGGTGCGCTGTTTATCCTAGCGGAGCAGACATTAAGGGTTAGCGTTGCAAGCGGTGGCATTTTTTTGCGGCCGCATGTCGTGCATCACCACAATTCGATGCCCGCTGTGCAGCTCACGCCAATCACTTGGCCAGCGTTTGTACGCGGTGCAGAATAATGTGCTTGGCTTATTGCGCCTCACGAACATGTGGTGCCTGGATATTGCTCGATAGTAATAGCTGGGTGGTGCAAATTCACTCAGTCCTTCGCCCGTCTTGAGAAATTACGAGCTGCGTATGCTTGGCGACATGATTAAAATCTTTTCATTGTTTGTTTCTTTTTTGCAGGCACATATAGTACCTGGACGAAATTTGAGTCAATAATGTAGATACCAAGAAAAAGGTCTCGGAGGACGTGAACGTCGTTACACCAGTGGATGCTTTTCGGGAAAGTCCGTTAACAGGCCTTCACGCACGCAGCGGCAAGGTGGCAGACTGATGTTATTGCACGCCGGTAACGAGGATGGCTTCGTAAATAGTGTTACCTCGTTTTCCGTGCAGCGAAGTGAGGTTGCGACTACCACAAAGAAATGGATGGACCACTGGTCGAGAACTGTTTCTCTGAGCACCTTCTACCAAACATCAAACCAGGCAGCGTTATAGTAACGGACAAGGTGCCCTACCACAGTGTGCACCCCACGAAAGTACCGACAGCATCAACACGAAAGGTTGACCTTCAGTCTTGGCTAACCGAGAAAGGCTTCGCATTTTCTCAGGGTCAATAGAAGCCAGCTTTGCTGGAGCTGGCCAACGAACACAAAAGATGTTTTCGGCCTATCGCTTGGATGTGGTTGCTAAGGCTGCCGGTCACGACGTCGTGTGGCTTCGTCCATACCACTGCGAGTTGGTTCCGATCTAACTGATTTGGTGTAAGTTTAAAGGTGATGCAGCGGCTAACAATACCACAGTCACCCCTGTTAGGTATGGCCGTACGGGGTGGCAACGTGCCAGATATTTCAGCCCGCTGCACGTGTTCCAATCTAACCAGACGGGGCGCACTTCAGAGAACTGTGGATAACCGGCAGCCATGTGGCGCGGGGTCAGCTCAGGAATGTGGTACCCGGCCGCGCCACCCGGGACGGAGCAGAGTTCTACGAAGCCCCTCTGACGTCGGCTCCGGACCTTTACACCTGTGTGTGTGTGCAACACGAGTATGTGAGCCCGCCTCCTCCAAAAGGGCGGGTCATCTTCGGTGACGTCGAACGGTGACGTCAAACGATGACTGGTCGAACGTTTCCGTTCGCTTGGAATCAAGGGGGGGGGACAAGCGCTTATAAGCAGCGTTTGCCGGCTGCTATGGGGTGGTCGTTGTCGTGCTCGTCGTAGTGAGCTGAGTGCTCGTTGTCATGCTCGAAATGTACTAGTGAGCTGTGTGCTCGTAAGCTGTTTGCTGTATGCGTCGTCTTGTGGGCTCCTTTTGGGAGTGACGCTAGACTGTCGATGTATGTCTTGTCGTAGATGTAAATAATGTAAATAAGTCCTGTTCACCGAGGTCCTCTCTACGACCGTCAACTTCTTCAAATGGTGGCAGCGGCGAGATCGTCCGACGACTCCTACATCTATTTTACAGCGCTGGGATCGTCCGACAAATCTAATACCCCTTGCAGCTGTCGAAAAGTTGCTGCAGGAAAGCATCAATTCTGTAATGGCAGACAAGGGGCTTAGGCCTGTTCTCATATTCAGAGGATCGCTGTGGAATTCTGCCAGCATGATGGCATCATCAGATACGAGCAGGGAGAGTGATGCGAGTGAGAGTGAGATGGCGGAATGGAACAGCCGCTGTGAATGCAGGTATTGTCGCAGAAGCCTTGCAACATTGTGTATTATGCTTGAGCTTCTGCCTCAAGGTTTTACTAATCACGCGGCATATGAAATAAGTGGCTCTGAAGTTTTACTAGCCAAACCCACAGTATGACCCGAAGAAACAGCGTATGCTAAGAGATTTATTAGCAACGGGCGCGAACGGGTAGCTGTCACAAGCGTTCGGCGAAAGACAGCAACCACGAGCTCATGCCGGTGGCGATGGTGCTGTGGCGCAGGCGGCTACTCTTCTTCGTTACAATCGCCCTCCGCAGAAAAAGGCGCCATCCTGGCGGCTTAAGGCGAAGAGACTACGATTGGGTCGTAGTACGGCTTAATGCGAGAGACGTGGACAAGTTCGCGGCCGCGATGGCGTAGGTCCGTCGATGGCGTGAGGGGCTCTACGATGTAATTGACGGAGGACGTTTGCTCGAGAACGCGGTAGGGTCCTAGGTACTTCGCGACAAGTTTTGAGGAGAGGCCGGGTGTAGTAGCGGGTACCCGAAGCCATACGAGAGAGCCAGGCAAAAAAGTTGGTGCAGAACGGCCGGCAGGTTGACGGGATTGCTGCTGCCACTGGTCCTCAGTGGAAAAAGAGCGGGCAAGCTGGCGGCATTCCTCGGCGTGACGAGCAGCTTCAGATAGCGGAGTACTTTCGGAGGCGTCAGGTGTATATGACAGAATGGTATCGAGAGTAGTAGAAGGTTCTCGTCCGTATAGGAGAAAGTAAGGGGAAAAACCAGTAGTTGCTTGGGTCGCAGTATTGTACGCATACGTCACGAAAGGGAGAACTTGGTCCCAGTTTGAATGATCAGAGGCGACGTACATGGAGAGCATATCGCCAAGAGTACGGTTGAAGCGCTCGGTCATGCCGTTAGTTTGCGAATGGTACGCTGTACTGGTGCGGTGAACGATTCGGCATTCGTCGAGTAGTGCCTTCAAAGCCTCGGAAAGAAAGGCACGGCCTCTATCGCTCAGAAGATCGCGAGGGGCACCGTGGCGAAGAACGAAATGTCGTAACAGAAACGATGCAACGTCGCGGGCGGTGGCAGTCGGCAGAGCAGCTGTTTCAGCATAGCGGGTCAAGTGATCCACTGCAACAATAATCCAGCGGTTGCCTGCTGGAGTGGAGGGTAGCGGTCCGTAGATGTCTATACCAACACGATCAAAGGGCCGACGAGGGCAGGGAAGGGGTTGTGACGGGTAGACTTGTCCGGGAGGTAATTTTCGGCGTTGGCACTGAGCACAGGAGCGAATGAACTTTCTGACGTAGTTATACATGCCGCGCCAATAAAATCGGATGCGTAGCCGAGCATAGGTCTTGAAGAGGCCGGCATGTGCGCACTGAGGGTCTGCGTGGAAAGCGTCGCAGATAAGGTCACGGAGATGGCGGGGTATCACGAGAAGCCACTTGCGACCGTCAGAGAGGTAATTACGACGATAAAGAAGGCCGTCGCGAATGCAGAAGTGAGTAGCCTGGCGGCGAAGAGCGCGAGATGGTGAAGAGGTGGATGGATCAGAAAGGACGCTGATGAGAGCACTGATCCAGGGATCCTTGCGCTGCTCCGACGGCATGTTGCGCAGTGCATGAGATGGAACTGTGGGCTCAAGGGTGGATAGGCAAGCGCAGTCAGCGGAGACCGGTGAGCGAGAAAGGGCGTCAGCGTCCGTGTGTTTGCGGCCGGAACGGTAGAGGACGCGGATGTCGTACTCCTGTAGCTTAAGGGCCCAGCGAGCAAGTCGGCCAGATGGGTCTTTAAGGGTAGACAGCCAACAAAGGGCGTGATGGTCAGTGACGACATCGAAAGCGTGGCCATACAAATAAGGACGGAATTTTCCAAGTGCCGAAATAATGGCTAAACGCTCTTTCTCTGTAACAGAGTAATTAGCCTCGGCCTTTGTCAGAGTTCGGCTCGCGTAGGCAACGACATATTCATCAAAGCCCGCTTTTCGTTGTGCGAGTACGGCACCAAGTCCGACGCCGCTGGCATCGGTGTGGACCTCTGTGGGCGCTGCAGGATCAAAGTGGCGGAGGACAGGTGGCGAGGTTAGCAGGTGGCGTAATTTCGTGAAGGCGTCATCACAGGCGGGTGACCAAGCGGAAAGTTCTTTGTCGCCACTTAGAAGGGCTGTCAGGGGTGCACTTATGGAAGCGAAATTTCGAATGAAACGTCGGAAGTATGAGCATAAACCAAGGAAACTTTGAAGCTCCTTTAACTTCTTTGGTTGCGGAAAGTCGGTGACAGCGCGGAGCTTGGCTGGATCCGGAAGAACGCCGTCTCGTGATACAACATGGCCAAGAATAGTGAGCTTTCGGGCGCCGAAACGACATTTTTTTAAGTTAAGTTGAAGTCCCGCGTCAGTGAGGCATTTGAGAACTTGCTCGAGACGGCTGAGATGGGTTCGGAAATCAGCAGAAAAGACAACTACGTCATCCAGGTAGCATAAACATGTGTTCCATTTGAGGCCGCGTAAAATATTATCCATCATTCTCTCAAAAGTGGCTGGGGCGTTGCACAGGCCGAAAGGCATTACGATGAATTCGTACAATCCATCAGGTGTTACAAATGCTGTTTTAGGTCGATCAGATGGTGCCAAGGGGACTTGCCAGTATCCAGAACGTAAATCCAGCGAAGAAAAGAACTCAGCTCCCTACAAACAGTCGAGGGCGTCGTCGATGCGCGGTAACGGGTAAACGTCCTTGCGCGTTATCTTGTTCAGACGTCGGTAGTCGACGCAGAATCGAATAGCGCCATCCTTTTTCTTAACGAGGACGAACGGTGATGCCCAGGGACTGTTGGAAGGCTGCACAACGCCACGCTTGAGCATGTCAGCAACCTGGTGGTCAATGACACGGCGTTCAGAGGTGGAAACTCGGTAAGGGCGCTGCCGCAAAGGTGCATGACTGCCGGTATCTATCTGGTGAAAAACGGTCGATGTGCGGCCCAAACCGGAAGCATGGCTGTCGAAAGAAGCGCTGAACCTGTGCAGGAGAGCAATAAGCTGGCTTCGTTCTGAAGATGACGTGCCATCGTCGATGGAGCAGTGGAAAGCGTCGAGGAGTGACTGATCAATCGCAGAGTCACAAGTAAGTGCGCCAAGGCCCACAGAAGTAGAAACGGCAGGAGTGTCAAAGATGCAAAAGGTGTCGACCGGTTGAACAAGGCCTAGGCATTCACCATGAGATGAAGCTAAAGGGCAGGCTGTGGGATTGTCGACGACCATTTTCGTGACGCCATTGCGAAGAGTAAGGAGAGCAAAGGGCAGCGGAGAACATCGGCGGCGAATGAACAGCTCAGAGGGCGTAAAGAGAACAGTGGCATCAGAAATAGCGGCGCACGACACAGGCAAAAGCAGGGAAGAGCGTGGAGGGACCGAATTGTCTTCGGACACAAACAGTTTAACACTGGAAGGGTCGTTTTCGATAGGCTCGACGTCGGGAAGTGCAGAAAGTTCGAGTTCGGCGTGACAACAGTCAATAACGGCGTTATTATTTGCAAGGAAGTCCCAGCCTAATATGATGTCATGGGAACAAGTGGGCAGCACGACGAATTCGACGGTATACAGTAGACCTTGAATGAAGACGCGAGCACTACAGGCAGCGAGAGGCGTTATATTTTGAGCGTTCGCGGTTCGAAGGGAGAAGTCGGAGAGAGGCGTCAAAACCTTTCGTAGTGTGCGGCAGAGTTCGGCGGAAATTACGGATACGGCGGCTCCTGTATCTACAAGTGCCAGGACGGCGATTCCTTCGACAGAGACTTAAATGACGTTGGCTGGAGAGGGACGAGGACTTGGGCATTGCGACGTGGACGCAGTTCGTGCCTCGGGAACTGCGGCCATCAGTTTTCCTGCTCGGTGGACACGGGGCGACGCCGCATCGGAGAAAGCGAGCGACGACGGGGAGATGGTGAGCGGCGAGTAGAGGCGGTTGGGCGGTCAGGGGAAAAGGAAGAGGTAGGAAGGCTGGAAGGCGAAGAGGAAAACGAAGCGGGGAAAGGTGGCGCTCGCCGGATGTTCTGAAGAGGAAGCATGCCACGACGACAATGGCGCGCCACGTGACCAGCATTACCGCAAGCAAAACATATTGGGCGGTCATCGAAGGTGCGCCACTGGTGGGGGTAAGGTCCGAGTCGCGGTTGAGGATTCGCAAAATTCTGGCGGTCAGGAAGCGGCATAGGAGGAAAATTCCGGCGTTCGTGAAGCGGCATAGATGGCGGCAAAAATGTCGGTGGTCGATGCATAGAGGGCGGCAGGGGCGTTTGTGGACGAGATCGGGAAACTGCTTCAGCGTAAGTGAGAGGAGCCGTGACTGGTGTCTGCTCAACGGCTGGAGGAACGGCTTGAGAGACTTGTTCTTGAATGAAGTCGCGGATCGTAGGATGCAAAGCAGGGGGTGGTTCCTGGACAGAAGATATCAAAGATAGCTGGCGGGCGACCTCTGCGCGAACGAATTCCTGGATTTTTACGAAGAGAGCAGCATGGTTGTCGTCGACTCCAAGGCTTGATAGAGAGTCGGCGGGTGGGGTGGGACGTCGGGTGTGAAGCCGTTGCCTGCGCAACTCGTCGTAACTCTGGCACAATTCTATCACTTCAGCGACAGTGTGAGGACTCTTCGATAATAACATTTGAAATGCGTCGTCCTGAATACCCTTCATTATATGTTTTATCTTCTCCTCCTCTGACATCGACGCATTCACCCGTTTGCAAAGGTCGACAATGTCCTCAATGTAGCTTGTGAAGTTTTCGCCGGCCTCTTGGGCTCGTGTGCGCAAACGTTGTTCTGCACGAAGCTTTCTTACTGCAGGTCGACCGAAAACTTGGGTAAAGTTGGTCTTGAAGACCAACCACGAAGTGAGGTCGGCTTCATGGTTTAGAAACCATAGTTTCGCAATGTCCGTAAGATAAAATGCGACGTTTCTCAACTTGGTAACGTCGTCCCACTGGTTATGGGCACTCACTCGCTCATAGGACGAGATCCAATCTTCAACGTCTTTGTCATCTGTGCCGGAGAAGATAGGGGGATCTCGCTGACGCAAGGCACCGGCACAAACCAAGGTGGCCGGCGCCGTTGGAGGAGCTGGAGGAGTGCGTGCGTCGTCGGGCATGATGGGGGGTAGAGTGCGACTCCGAAGTTCCAGGGGGGTCGAAACCCAGCACCTCCACCACTTGCTAAGGGATTTATTAGCAACGGGTGCGAACGGGTAGCTGTCACAAGCGTTCGGCGAAAGACAGCAACCACGAGCTCATGCCGGTGGCGATGGTGCTGTGGCGCAGGCGGCTACTCTTCTTCGTTACACGTACAGCTTCACCCTGAAACATTGTGTACAACTTTGCTTTTCCATTTAAACTTGAAAGCTCCCCCTTAGGCTTAACCAAGCGGGTGTGACAAATACGCGAACTGCGTTCTTGGACGTGCGCATAAGCTTAATGTACGGGCGCTTTGATGTTTTGCCCACATGGAAATTTGGCCACAGTGGGGGGGGGGGGGGGAGGGGATCGAACCCGCAAATTTGTGCAGCAGCGCATAGCTGCTAAGCAGTCGTAGTGGGTGCAGGACATGGTTCTTGGATGTTATGGTTAAGGGATAATGGTTGTGGGAATAGTAATGAATATTTCTAAAACGCCGGAATCATCTCTACAGAAATTTTGTCTAAATAAACGGGTTGAATTTGCACCTTGCGATGAAACACATGACATAGAATGTCGCAGCACCGCATCCCATGCATTGTATACGTAAAATGCGCGGCAAAGCGCGTACTCGGAGGCATTTTCCAAAAGTTACAGAACTAGCTTATTTTGCATAAGAGTTTAACTGAAATTCACTTCGTACTTAGCTACAACGGCGATTTGTCACTGTTCAAGGCTGCTTGCAAAACAAACAATTTTCGAGTGTTGATATATAAAATTTATATACCAGCTTTCCATACATATGTTGCGATATACGTATTAGAAATCCTTACAGTGCCTTAACACGGCTTATATATATCTACCACCAGCATGCACGAAAGTAGTCATCGGAAACGTCATTTGCGGAAAGCGCCGGCGCAACCAAAAGCCTCAACCAAAAGCCGGAACTTCGAGTGGTGGTTTTAGACCACTTGGCGTAGTAATACATTGCATAGGCTTCGCCTACGTAGCTTTCGCTGCAGTGTCCAGAATGTTGTCGCCAGGTATGGAATGCAACGAAACCTACCCCGCAGTCGGTCTAAGTTCCACTGACCGCCTTTAAGCTCTTAGATTCAGGTATAGCAAGGGGGAAAGTAAACATGTCGGCCATGTATATCAGTAAAAGGCAATTGACGTTTGGTTGAATGAACGCGGTGAGACCACGAACTATGGAGAGAGAAAAAATCCAGGCTCCGAATAACAGTTGAGAAAGCTTTAGCCTTTCGATTATTTGCTTTGTGTGTTTTCTCAAAAATATAGGCACGATTAGTCAAAACAAGTACAAGAACTATATGGCGCAAACAACGAGCCAGCTTCAAAGGGGACGATTACTGTATCCATCCATCAACCGTTGCGCGGCAGTGGCGGCTCCAGCATTGCGGGGTAAAAGAGCAGAGTCGCAGTTGTCCACGGAAGGCGAAGCATCGATTCCGATACTAAATTGCTAGAAATCTATAGGCCTTGAGAATGGCAGCTTTATCAGCCGTATATAGTTGTAAACATTCGCTTACTAACGAAATAACAAGCATGGTATCACGCACCCACAAGCAAACATAAAAAAAAATATTGGCAGTGGCTTAGCTTGGCTATGCAAGGATATACGTAGCGAAAGCTAAGGCACAGCATGGTTAGCCTTGGTTAATCTTGATTGCAAGTCCAGGATAGTCTGGTTGTCTAGCTATGTTGCGGCTTTTAGCCAGTCATTCGGCGCACTGTTCTTCTGTTTCCTAGCTCATTCGTTTCCTCTTCATCTCGTTCCGATATCAATTCTAGGCCTCCTCCGATTATCAGAATTGTCGCCGTCCATACTGCCGCCTCAACTGTGGTTTCCGCGCACGCGAGCTCTCCTTTCCAACCCTCCGACATGTTATCAGGCATGGGACGCAGCTAGCGATGCCCGCGGTGGCGAGCGCAACGACGTGGAACGCGATGACCTCATACCAAACGGCGGCAGCCGACAGGCGCGGCGCTGTGCAGTGACCGAACACCTGTGGCTAGGTGTTACTTGTGGTGCATGTGCAGTAGTGACTAGGGAGCGAGAGATAAATATCCTGGGTGAGGCGCGCGTTGTGACGTCATGTGCCTCCTCTGAGCTCCACCATGGTGAAATTGCCAGTTCGCGGCCGGTAAAGCTTTAAAAATCTCACTCGATGTTCTAACAAAAGCGCTGTCAAGACCTTGGAGTGAGTAAGCGTGGCGGCAGCGGCGAGCGATTAGGGCTTCTTGCTGCCACTAGCTCGAACACTGCCACTCGAAACACAGCGAACCCGCGGACGCGCCGAACGCACCGGCCGCCTTTGTAGAACGCACTCTCTTCCTTGCTTTCCCCCCGCTTGCTGGCACGCAACGGAAATTAAGCGCTTCCACCCCGCTTTCGTGATTTGTACGCACAATATTGAGCCGCCATGGTCTGCTCACCCTCGCACACTTTCATTCGCACATACAGCAGAGGGCGCGTGGAGAAGATGCTATCACCGTACGGAACCACTCCGCAACGCCCATGGCGATGGCAGGAGTGCGGCTGGAGTGTACATATAATAGATATCGCAAGTAGATACGAACAAGAAAGGTCGCCTTTATGCACAGCGTTCACCGCAAGCGTTTTCCGGTAAGGATTACGTTTGCATAAGCTGTAGTTGTCGCGAAGCGGCAACTGTCTATTACGAAGCAGGGAGGCATGTAACTACACTTTCATATTTATAGGAAGAACCCGACCAGCAACTGTTTCATTTCTTTTGTGATGTCACTACGAAAAGGTTACGCATAGTTAGGACTCCCATAGAGTAGCATGAACACGATAAGTTGTGAGTGGAACAGCCACGTCTATATGCACAATGGCGTCCTGCTCAGGCTCGGCAGGACTGTTGCGTCCTGCAGGGTAGTGTACCCCACCGCTGCCGAGTTGTTGCGACGCCTCTTTATTGAAGCTCGACCGACGTTACTATTGGGTTGTTACTAGCGGTTACGTGGCGTTGTCGGCAGGCTGCAGGCATCTGGTAGACCATGGAGACCAGGCAAGGACGAGACGACTTCTAGTGCGAAACTTGCACGGTTTATTCAATGGTTGGTGAAAGATGAGAAGAAGAGAATGAAGTGAAAAAGTACATTGCGGAGCCCCTTTAAATAGGCTCTCTAAAATCGTGGGCGGGAACTTCCTCACGTCAACGTCCCAGTACTGAGTCTGGTTTGTGGATGGGGGTCTCCCACTTTTAGTGAACCGGTACGTGCCCGCCTCAGCAGGTGCCAACCCTCAGGTCCGGGATTGGAGGCACTTATCCTTTTTTCTAGGCGTGGTTGGTTCGGGGAAAGGGCGCCTCGTCCATTCTCCCAGTTGACGTGGTAAGCTCTCGTCGTCGCTTTGCAACTGCTCTCACTTTCAGTGACGCTGTAGGTCCGGGAGGGGCGGCTTGATCCTTTCTACTAGGCGACGTTGGTTCGCGGAAATTTTCCTGTAGAGCTTTACAGTTCGTGGAAAGGGCATCTGGCTGTGGATAGGCGGATGATCCATTGTCCCAGTCGACGTCTTCACGAGCGTGCCTCCGCTGGCAGCAGTCCGGGGACCTCTCTATTTCGCGGAAAGGGTGCACACACACAAAGCGGCCTGTGAACATTGCGGGGCGTCAGCCAGACCTGCCTCCACTCTAGATAACCATAGCGAATTAGGAATTCCCCCTTCGTTTCGATCAGGCATGGTGGTCGAGCATCCCTTTTTTCCGGGGTGCTACACGCCAGCCGTAATAGGACGCAGTTTAAGGCTACGTCACATTCCTCAATCGAATCAGGCGATACGAAAGCTTCGCTGCGCAACTGCCTTCAAAGCGTAGATTGGAGCAGGGTTTTATTGTGATGTTGTTAGCCTCTAGTTGGTCGGGAGTTTTCCAACTGTGCCCAGACATAAACAAACTGCAGGTTCAGCGCTTCGTGTATGGAGTTTTCGCGTAACATAATTATGTGTTCTCTTATATTCGAAGTAGAACCTGCTGCTGTCTTTTCTGCAGTTGGCATGTAAGTCCCACTTTACTAACTTTCCGACGCAGTTTATTTTGAGAAATGCAGTTTAATAACGCACGTCAGCTCTGCAGAAGGCCTGCAGGAATTAGGATGTATGCTGCATTTCCATTTCTGCGCGATGTAGCCGTGAGCTGGTTTGCAGGACCTTCGAGTTAACCACTTTATTCCACCCGGCCGCTGCTCACGTGGACGCATCACGTGACTTTTGATTGCTGCAGGGGCCTTTCTTCTATGGCATAAGTGGTGTGAGGCACTTGAAGGACATCGTCACCACGCTCTGTTTTCAATTCTGGAGAGGCTCTACTTTGAGATACTGATGCTGTCAGACTTGTTCTTCTATGGAAAAAGGAGTTCCTTCGACAGTGGTAATGTCGTTTCCTGCCGGTGACTGATGGACGCGTGTGGCTTAATTTTCGACTCTCCTGGTTCTTGTAGCCAGACCATCAAAAGTATTCATTGAATGTACATAGAACGCAGGTGCCCATGACATCTGTGCCTGCTCCCATATACATGCTAACTTTTGTATATACACATCTCATAGGCTCCACTACAAAATTATGTGTAATTTCTCTGTCATATCATGATCGTAGTCAACCGTTGTGTGCACTCTATATAATGAGCATCATCCATTATAATTTTAGAATTTTTTTTTTTTATTTTACAAGTGTGCGCTTCGTTCGGTCTGTGCTTATAAGTCAGTGAGTAAGGACTCGGACACTTCTTTGAACATGGGTCATGTATACAATGCTCGTACTTTGCATATGTTATCGTCCTGGTGTAATTCTGCCGTGATTGTGACTCAATGTCCGTATCGTCTCTTGGGGAAATAATTTTTTTTATATTGCCCTGAATATGTGGGTGCTCTGCCCATTTAATCGGTCGGATAGTGTGTGCTGCGACCGTAATTGACCTTCTGATAAACTCTGTGAAATATTTACCGACGATTACGATTCTCCCTAATACGAAATTTGAGCGCAGGTCCATCAATGTTTTTATTTATCGATATATTGGCTGGCATGGACAACCTGTTTCTTTCGGCACGTTTGAAACGTAGCGATGTGTGAAGCAAGTGCATTGCTAATTGGGAGATCACGAGAGGCAGCGCGTGGGTGACTCGTGGGCTTGATTTACAGCCGCCGCCGCAAACAGACTGCCGCTCATGCAGTGCTGTGTTACCATACAGACGTCGCGCGCTACTTTCGCGCCATCTCGTAGCCATTGTTGCTGCCAAGGCCACCTTGCTCGGCATTACGCTTTTATTTTCACGCTTTCGCCATACCCTCCTACTCCGCTTTCCTCCTAGCGCTCTCTTCGTTATGGCCCTCTTTCATTTCCCGCGGCAATTCACGTTTGTTTTGATCTTTCGCTGCACTTGTACGCTAGTTTACGAAAGATAATGCCCACGCTCGCTTAAGAGGCGCCACGAGGTTTGCTCTAAAGCATTACCACCATCTAGTCGCTTCATACACTCAGACTTCAAGCGGCAGCTTTCCAGCTGCCGCTTGAAGCTGAAGCGCAAGCAGCTTTGGATTTATGGTTCCGCGTAACATAGTTGTTTTCTCGTATCTTCGAATAGCCATGTAAGGCTTTATGGTGCGAAAGCAACTATGTCTATGATGCGCCATGCCAAGATGAGAATATACATTTTGATCAAAATGCTTCAAGCAACAAAAATTATTACTGTACACTTTGTTTAAGAAAGGTATTTGTTCTAGAAACATAGACATATATGGGCTCAAGATACCATTGCGTTTTCACCTAGGATCAGGGAGAGATGATATGGTGTTATTGTCTTCTAAAATTCATAAAAATAATTTTGTCTTTTTTCTCCAACGCTGGACATGTGATTAACATGTGATTCATAGTTTCTTGGCTCTTTTTCTTCATTTTTCAATATTGTCATGTGAGAAGTATAGGTCCGATACAGTATGTATGTATGTATGTATGTATGTATGTATGTATGTATGTATGTATGTATGTATGTATGTATGTATGTATGTATGTACATGATTATATTACGCTTCGTGTTACAGTTATAACACTTATTACACTTATGTCACACCTGTAAGCGTAATGTAATCATGAACGTTCACCAGCTGAACCCTTACTTGCTTTACTAAGTGTATATATGTATGTATGTATGTATGTATGTATGCACGCATGTGTGCGTATGTATGTATGTTTGTGTGTGTCTATGTGCGCCTCATTTCAGGCCAAATGCCTTGGAAATGTATCAGACCTTTTTTGTGAGATGCCAGCATCGCAACAGAGATAATATTGTCACGTGGTCGCGACGCCAAAGAACACAGTAGCAGTACTGTGAAAGGCAAAACTAGCTTTTATTGGGCGAAACTGGGCCCACAAAACAGGCTACACTTAAAGCGCAACGAGAGCGGCGAACACACTCGCCGATCGTGGAAAATCTGATCTACGGGTCAAGCGCGTCGGCTTTTATACATGAATCGTCGAATGTTCCAGACTAATCACTGGGACCCGCGTGTCTTCCACAAAGTTCTACACTATTCGCGTCGCGCATGCATGCAATCAGATTACACAAGGTGTGGTGACAGACAGCGGATGGAACTATTGATAACATTCAAGAAACTTCCCATACACGCAGGCGCGTACTGCGCTGTGCTATAACATTTGTTAGACGGTGAAACATGTCGCCCGATAAAGGCAAACAAGTACGCGTGTCAATACCCCCCTCTTAAAAAGCGTCGACCCGATGCTGCATACAAACAAAAGTAATAAAGAAAAGCACTCGTAGCAAAGAAAACAACAAAATGAGGAAGTTCGTCAGCGTGCGTAAAAGGGCTTCAGACGCACTACGTGGACCACTTCAGATCGTGCCCGGCGCGGCGCCGCTGTGACTGCGAAATGCCGTCTGGCGCGACCTCATAGTCCAGTTCCCCAACACGTCGGATGATCTTATAGGGTCCGAAATAACGTCGCAATAGATTCTCACTGAGCCCTCGTCGATGTATTGGAGTCGAAACCCAAACACGGTTACCGGGCTGGTACTCGACGAAGCGTCGTCGGAGGTTGTGGTGTCGGCAGTGGGTACGCTGCTGGTTCTTGATCTGTAGGCGGGCGAGCTGTCGGGCTTCTGCGGCGCGCTGGAGATAGGTAGCGACGTCAAGATTGTCCTCCTCAGTGACGTGGGGCAGCATGGCGTGGAGCGTCGTCGTCGGGTTCCTGCCGTAAACCAGCTTAAATGGCGTGATCTGTGTTGTTTCTTGCACCACCGCGTTGTACGCGAAGGTTACGTATGGCAGGACGGCATCCCAGGTCTTGTGTGCGACGTCGACGTACATTGCTAGCATGTCGGCCAAGGTGTTATTCAGGCACTCCGTAAGACCATTCGTATGTGGGTGGTAGGCAGTTGCCCTCCTGTGGCTTGTCTGACTGTACTGAAGGATCGCTTAGGTGAGCTCCGCTGTAAAGGTCGTTCCTCTGTCGGTGATGAGTAATTCTGGGGCGCCATGTCGCAGCAGAATGCTTTCGACGAAAAATTTTGCATCTTCGGCTGCGCGCCTTTCGGCAGAGCTTTAGTTTCAGCGAAGCGGGGTAGGTAGTCCGTCGCCACGATGATCCACTTATTTCCGGACTTTGACGTCGGAAACGGTCCCAACAAGTCTATCCCGATCTGCTGAAAATGTCGGCAAGGAGGCTTGATCGGCTGTAGTAAACCCGCTGGCCTTGTGGGTGGTGTCTTGCGTCGCTAACAGTCTCGGCATGTCTGGACGTAACGGGCAACGTCGGCGGTTAGGCGTGGCCAGTAATACCTTTCTTGTATCCTCGATAGCGTCCGGGAGAAGCCGAGGTGCCTGGTGGTCGGATCGTCATGTAGGGCACGCAGTACTTCTGGGCGGAGCGCCGACGGAACAACAAGAAGGTAGTTGGCGCGGACTGGTGAGAAGTTCTTCTTCACGAGTTGATTGCTTTGAAGCGTGAAGGAAGATAATCCGCGCTTAAACGCCCTGGGGACAACGTCGGTGTGCCCTTCCAAACATTCGGCGAGGCCTTCTAGCTCCGGGTCCCCTCGTTGTTGTTCGGCGAAGTCTTCCGCGCTTATTATTCCAAGGAAGGCGTCGTCATCCTTGTTATCTTGCGGTGGCGGGTCAATGGGGGCGCGTGATCGGCAATCGGCATCTGAGTATTTTCGTCACAACTTGTATGTTACAGTGATGTCGTATTCTTGTAGTCTGAGGCTCCACCGTGCGAGTCGTCCTGAAGGTTTCTTTATATTCGCTAGCCAATACAACGCGTGATGGTCGCTGACGACTTTGAATGGCCTGCCTTAAGATAAGGGCGAAATTTAGCTGTAGCCCAAACAATGGCGAGGCATTCCTTTTCGGTCGTAGAATAGATGCCTTCCGCTTTTGACAGCGACCGGCTAGCGTAAGCTATCACCTGTTCGACTCCGTTTCTCCTCTGGACTAGAACGGCACCGAGGCCTAGTCTACTGGCGTCAGTGTGCATTTCTGTATCGGCGTACTCGTCGAAGTGCGCAAGTACCAGCGGCGACTGCATGCGTCGTTTGAGTTCTTCAAATGCGTCGGCCTGCAGCGTTTCCCACTTAACTTAACATCACATTTAGTTAGACGTGTCAACGGCTCAGCGATGCGTGAAACGTAATTGAGAAAGCGCCTGTAGTAGGCACACATGCCAAGGACTCTACGCACTGCCTTCTTGCCGATGGGTTGCGGGAACTGTGCGATGGCAGCTGTGCTTTGCGTGCCTGGACGGACACCAGATTTGCTGATTTCGTGGCGTAGGAAAAGCAGCTCATCGTAAGCGAAACGGCATTTTTCCGGCTTCAGAGTAAGCTCTGAGGACTTGATGGCCTCTAGTACTGTCGCAAGCCGTCTGAGGTGATCGTCGAAATTTCCGGCGAAGACGACGACGTCATCTAAGTAAACGAGACAGGTGTGCCACTTCAATCCTCATAAAACCGTGTCCATCACGCACTGGAACGTCAGGCGCCGAGCACAGTCCGAATGGCATAACCTTGAATACGTAGACGCCGTCTGGGGTGATGAAGGCCGTCTTTTTGCGATCTCTTTCGTCGACTTCGATTTGCCAATAGCCAGACTTGAGGTCCATCGACGATAAGTATTTAGCGTTGCAGAGCCGATCCAATGCGTCGTCTATTCGTGGGAGGGGGTATACGTCCTTCTTCGTGATCTTGTTCAGACGACGATAATCGACGTAGAAACGTAGGGTTCCGTCCTTTTTCTTCATCAAGACTATAGGAGATGCCTACGGGCTTTCGGACGGCTGGATGATGTCGTCGCGCAGCATTTCATCGACTTCGTGCCTTATAGCCTCACGTTCTCGCGTAGAAACTCGATAAGGGCTCTGGCGGGGTGGTCGAGCACACTCTTCGGTTATTATGCGATGCTTTGCGACTGGCGTTTGTCGAAGTAATCTTCCCAGCTGTTGTTGCTAAATCATGGGGAGACTTGGATTTATGTCAAGTCTGGTTCGGAAACTGCGGTCGGTGCGGTAGATGGGGCAGAATCAGAGAGGACAAACGCATTGCTGGTTTACAGAATTTCCTCGATGTATGCGATCGTCGTGCCCTTGTTGATGTGCTTGAAGTCCTGGCTGAAGTTTGTCTGCAACACTTTCGTAATTCCTCCATACAGTCGAGCGATTCCTCTAGGGACGCAAATTTCACGGTCGAGCAGTAGACGTTGGTCACCTTCGATGACGCCTTCTACGTCAGCGGGTATTTTGGTGCCGACACTGCTCGAGCGAGGCGGGATGCTCACTTGATCTTCGAGAACACTCTAGGCGTGGTGACTACGAGAGCTCTCTGGCGGTATCGCTTGATCTTCCGACAGCGTTATCGATTTTGACTTCAGGTCTATGATTGCGTCGTGTTGGTTCAGGAAGTCCATGCCGAGAATGACGTCTCGTGAACACTGTTGGAGGATAACGAAGGTGGCAGGCTAAGTCCGGTCATGAACGGTTATTCTTGCCGTGCAGATTCCAGTCGGCGTATTGAGGTGTCCTCCACCGGTTCGAACTGGAGGGCCTTCCCATGCAGTTTTCACTTTGTTCAACTGGGCGGCGATGTGTCCACTCATTACGGAGTAAACGGCCCCTGTGTCCAGTAAGGCGGTAACTGCGTGGCCGTCGAGCAGCACGTCGAGGTCGGTGGTTCTTTGTCTGGCGTTGCAGTTAGTTCCTGGCCTCGGATCACGGCTGCGTCGTGTTGAACTGAAGCTGGAACGTCGCGTCGTCAGGTTGTCTTTCGTCGTCGTATTTTTGTTTCCAGACTTCGTCGGGACGGCATCGTATCGTTATGTCGTCGAGGTAGTTTTTTCGGCGTCTTCGTAGGCAGCGGAGGATCTTCATCAGTTCGACGAACAGCAACCGCACCTCCATCGGTTGCTGCTTTTAGTTTTCCGGATACGGGCTCGCTGACCGTTCCCGGCGTGGGCCAGTGTATGGTCGGCGCTGCGGCGACAGGTAGCCACCTGGTGATGGTGAACGGGATGGTCGTCGAGAGTTCCACTGAGTAGCGGCGAGGTAGTCGGCGATATCGCGAGGGCGTTCACCTTGCTGCGGGCGCGGAGCGTTGACGGCGAAACCTCGCAGTCCCATCTCCCGGTATGGGCATCGTCGGTAGACGTGACCCGCTTCTCCGCAGTGGTAGCAGAGCGGGCTTTTGGTCAGGAGCGCGCCAAACGTCTGTCTTCCTCTGGTAGCTGCGCTGGGCGACGGGTGGGCGTGCTGGCGGCGGCGGTGGTGGTCGACGGAATTGCGGCGTTACGGGGCTCTGGCGCGGTCGTGGAGGGGAACCTTGACGGCGGGTGACGGTGGCGTAGGTCATCGCTTGCGGCTCAGGCTGCGGCAATTCAGGGGCTAATCCGAGTTGTTGTTGGAGCTGCTCACGTGCGGTGTCGGCAATCGAAACCACTTGTGGCTGTGATGATGGGAACAGCTTCTGTAACTCCTCCCGCACGACCGCTCGGATAGTCTCGCGTAGGTCGTTGGTTGCCAGTGACTGAACTCCGGCGTAGTTTGTCGAGTTCGTGCGGCGATCGAATTGCCGGTTTCGCATCTCGAGTGTCTTCTCGATGGTAGTAGACTCGCGAAGAAACTCGATGACGGTCTTCGGTGGGCTTCGTACCATTCCGACAAAAAGTACTTTCTTCACACCACGCATGACTAGGTGGACTTTCTTCTCGTCGGAAATTTCAGGGTCGGCGTGGGGGAAGAGACGGCTCATTTCCTTCGTGAAGATCGCGGTTGTCTCATTAGGTAGCTGCACCGGCGTTTCTAATAGCGCTTGGCCTCGTTCTCGGCGTACGACGCTTGCGAATGTCTGCAGGAAGCCGCTTCGGATCAGCTCCAAGGTCGTTGAGGTGGCTTCTCGGTTCTCGAACCGCGTCCTGGCCGCGTCTTCCAATGCGAAGCAGACATGTCGCAGTTTGTCGTCGCTGTTACTGTTGTTAAATGTAGCGACTCTCTCAGCCAGCTTTCCGGGTCATCGAACGTTGAACCGTGGAACGTCGGAGGCCCCCTGGGCTGCTGCAGCACGTCGGGGGCGCTGGGGTTGCCATCGGGGTGGACTTGGTGGCGATCTTCCTGGTCGTCTCAGGCAAAAGTCCGTGCTCCGGGGGCAGTCCTTGCAGCCTGCGGTTACCTCGCTTGTTCTTGGCAATGTTGGTGTTGTCTTCCACGTGTGGGCTTGGGTCACGGCTTCGTGGGGTCGTCTGGTATATGAACGCAAAGCACCTCCACCACATGCCACGTGGTCGTGACGTCAAAGAACACAATAGCAACACTGTGAAGGGCAAAACTAGCATTTATTGGGTGAACCTGTCCCCACAAAACGGGCTACTCTTAAAGCACAACGAAAGCGACGAACACAGTCGGCGATCGACGAAAATCTGATCTATGGGTCAAGCGCGTCAGCTTTTATGCATCAATCGTCGAATGTTCAAGACTAATCGCTAGGACACGCGTGTCTTCCACAATGTTCTGCACTAATCGTGTCGCACATACATGCAATCAGATTACACAAGGTTTGGTGACAGACAGCGGTTGAAACTATCGATAACATTCCAGAAACTTCCAATACATGCAGGTGCGTCCTGCGCTGTGCGATAACATTTGTTAGACGGTGAAACATGTGGCCCGATAAAGACAAACAAGTACACGTGTCAATATTAAGGACTTTTTTCAAAATGTTTTGTTATCTTGTTTCAGTGTTTATTTGGAGAAATGAAAATCGCTGCCTGTGTACTGTACTGCCGAGACGATAAAGGGGGAAGGACCTAGGTCAGGCTTGCGAGGTTTTATTCCTGATTCTTTCTCTGTCTAAAAGAAAATTAGGACTGAATTGAATTGAATTGAATCTATCAACAAAGGAGCGCAAACGCTGGTCACAACTTGATTTTTCTAGAAGAAGGACAGATTGGGCGAGTTGATGGTTTTCTATAATGTTTAAAAAACAGCGCTAAACACGTACACTTAACAATAGAATAAAGTATTGGACACACACGGCGCTATGGTGTTTTTTTCTGCGTCATGAACATCCTTCGCGAAATTTCAACACCAAATGGTACGTGTCAATAGATTTTATTTTTTATTGAATGACACTGCCTTTGTTACGACAGGTATGCCGACGGGCTCTTCTTAACAGCAAACATTTGTACGAATGAAATATTGATCTGCAGAGAAAGACATGCAGACAGGAATTCAACATTCTGTTAGCACATGTGAAGCCCGTGATAGCGAAGTGCAGCATCAATATCAAGGGCTGCACAAGTGCTGTAGATCGGCACTGCGTTGGAACCGCCGAGGCTCCCGCACCTCGCAGCAGCGGGACTTTCGCCGCATAATCCCAGCCACTACACTACTTGGACGCAGGGACCACAATATCAATCTCTCCTGGACTTCATTAGATCCTCAAATCTTTTTTCATTCATTTAATCCTCCTTATTCCCCCACATCCCTTACCCCTTTATGCCCTGATGCAATAAATGTCGCATTAAAGAACGAAAGGTACAGCTTTGCGGCCTTCTCTTCGTCAAAAATGGTAAGTGATAAAGGGTGTATCTTTCTGAATATTGTGGGATAAAGAAGAAAGGGAAGCAGCGAAAGTTTATCTTGACGCTACCATCGATCTTACACTTGAATATAGATTCTAGGTGAAAGTAGCTATGTTTTATATGAGCCCTCTGTTTTAACAGTGGCAATTTGTGAATCGGGAGTTTTCCGTAGTCACATCAAATAGAAAAGCAGGAATGTCTGGCTACTTAAAAGAACAAGTCCTTGGTTGGGTTGTCTGGTTGTCTGCTATCTATCTACTGCCTCATCTACATTTCTTTCACATGCGGCTGCGTCCCCAAGATCGCCTTACGAACTTTTTTCTCGGCAACTCTGGGACCGTGAGTTTACGTTCAGGGTCCGGCAACGTTTAACACAGAAGTGAAATTTGCTCAGCAGCGACGCTGGTTTGCTTAAATTTGCTTCCATAGTTTCGGGGGCCACATTACTGCTTGACTTTAGATTGGTTACGTATCGGCCCTTCGCCTATTTTTTGTAGGTTGCAGAGCACTATGAATGGAAAAAAAAGACTGCGTATGTATCAACTACATGAGCGTTTTGCAGTACAGATTTTTTACTTGCCTGGCACTCATTCACTTATGCTTTAGTTTGGTTTCTGCTAAGCACCTTGTGAATAAAATCTAACACAGGTGTAGTCAACGGTCTTACACAAAGCAACGTAAAAAAAAATTGAAGAAGAAACGGCCACACAATTGAAACAATATACGTTAGGCACCAAAGGTAACGGCTGTTCCTGGCATTCGGAACGAATTATTCGTAGCTTCAGCTTCCATAAAGAGGATAAGATCGGCGGAGTGAGATTCTGAGGTGATCTGTTTCCGTATACCACCCTTCATATCCCATTTCATTTCCTTCCCGTTCATTTCCTCAATACAACTCTAATTTGTTTGAACACCTTCGCTATCTCACATTCTAATGGTTTTCCAATGTCCGTCGTTTGGGCTGTGCTATTTTTTTCACAACAAATGTTCTTGTCTAGTGGAGATATATCAAATCGAATATTCACTACCAGCGTCGTCTACTGCGCTGAAACGGTAGATTAATAGTAGCCCAATCTGTTCAGTAATGTAACAGAGTCAGAGAAGTACAAAGGTCTGTCAGAGTGGATGCACGTATGATCACCTCTTGACAGTAGCACCCAAGCTTGAGTTCTACAACCAAATTCAGCTCAATTCTACGAAAAAATCATAAAGAAGGCATAAGAGAATATCCAAGCTATAGTGTACTTATTATTTACGGTCAGGTACTTTTAGGTTTCGATGATACTCTACATAAGAAACGTGGCAACAAATGTGAATTATGGGCTTTCTTTGGCTTACATTTATTTCTTGTAGAAGCAAGAAAATTCAGTGTTTAGCTCACCACTGCTGACACACGAGAAAATGCGCGAGCTTCTCACGTGCCCAATCACTGTTTGCGAGGGCATGCGACCCCATCTTTATCGATGCGTAAGTACTACTTTTCGTATGCATCTTTAAAGGGGTTAGGACACCAAATTTTGAGGCTATAAAAAGCATGTTGTAGGCTGCTTCCGTATGCAAGGACACCCAGAACGAAGTATTGGACGCTGCAAACGTTTTAAAATAATTTTAATTCAGCTCCAAACAGTCATTAAAAACTCCTTCTCGTAGTAGAGACCCATCGCTAGCGCGGCAGTCACTACGTCACAGAGGAGGAACGAAAATATTGACGTCATAGCACACTAGCACAAAAACGTGACGTATGATGAGTAGCGATGAAATGCCGATTACGGAGCATGCTGAGCCGAGCGACCGAGCATAGCCTCCACTATGACCGAGCTACAGGCATATAGAAATCCTTTCTTAATGCAAAGAAAGAGTACGGCGTGCAGGCACTGACACAAGAGGAGAGAAGTGGAAAACCCGAACGCCGCACGGCGGCCCGCGAACGGCAAACTGCGTGCGGCAAGTTGCCGAGCGGTCGGGCCTACGTTTGAGCCGGCCGACTCCGAAAGGGACCAGGATATGCGGCGTTCGTGTTGTCCGCTTCTCTCTTCGCATAGTCGCATAGTTCGGCAGCTCGGAGCGGTCTCTCGTTCGCTTGGCCTTTCTCAATGTGAGGGCCTGTCCACGTTACCGGCACGGAAACTCGCCGCACGCCGTTTGCCGTTCGCGGGCCCCCGTGCGACGGCGGTTTTGCTCGCGAACGGCGAGATTTCCTTGCCGTAGAGAGGATGGGCCCGGGACCCATTTGTGCGGCAGCCGTACGGCGAAGCGGCCAATCAGCGACCAAGGAGTGGTCACTCTGGCACCGAGGGCAGCTTCACCGCCTCTAATCTTCGGCGCCGCCGATATCGTCGCTAGGCCTTTTCCGGTTCACTTCAAAGCTAAAGCGTACGGCGCTTCGGAATGAATCACCGACTCTCACAAGCCGCAATATTTTCTTACCGTTGTTGTCGCTCTTCGCAATAATTATAATAATCCCGACATGCACTTCGAATCGCCAGTTGTTGACATCTGCTGGCAGAGCACGCGTATGCGCGAGCAGACGACGCAGCATAGTTTTACGTCACTATTTTTTGTGGCCCACGTGACCAAGCCATGTTGCGTTTCCTCCTCTGTGACGTCATAGCATCCCCCTGAGCCCAGAAACCGAAACCGAAATCGCTCGGTATAATAATGCTATTATTAAATTATTTATCGGATATATATGAATCCCGCTGTGTGTATCGTGCTGCCTGAAGCATGACACAACGTTTGAATCAACAAACGCATGAACGAAAATTGTGATGTCTCCACCCCTTTAATCGTGGGCATTGTCTAGAAGTGAACACTTAGGAGCCTAACTGCCATGACGGTGGAGTGACTGGTATACGTCATTAGTAATTCCGGATGTAAACACGTCATCACTAGTGATTTGCGAATCTAGATACTTAGGGCTGCTGATAGTGTGTTTGGAGTAAGCTTTGCATGTAAAACCTGACAAGACTAAAAGCTTAACCTGCAATAAATTCCTGGTAACGCTTGTGAACGAGTCTGAAACCAAGGATGGACAAACGAGCCGGGTAGACACGTGGGTGATGTCAATACAACGTATGTTGAAGGTTTGTAGATATAATCACATGGCTGAGGATTTTGCATATCAGCAAGCTAATCACGATCACACTCTGCTAGCGCTAGGAGGAACGCCACTGAGCACAGCAGGCTAGTCATGACAACGGTCATTCACTGGAAAAAGCAAAGAACAAGGCAGATTCGAGTTTAAGAGCACCATGAACCGACACACCAACGGTACACGGAAGTCATTACGCCTATTGGCTGACAGCTGGCTGCGACATCTGTGCCCGTTTCAACTCAGTCATTATCCATTCGGAAGCAGCGAATTACCGTAATTTGTTTTGTCCATGCGGAAGCTTAACGAATAGGCGAAAAAAATTTCTGGTGCTTCCCCTCGGAAGTCATCATAGGCTTGCTTCTCAAGCTCTTCGTGATGCAAATGTGCTTACGGATAAGTACCACATCACGGGCAATTTTGCTTCCTTTGCCAAATTTCAGCACAAGCGATGATTGTGCTACAAGAACCTCTAGCCCGAGTGACTGTGTAAAAATAAATTCACATTTCCAGGAAAGGACTGCCATCTAATAATCAGATGCTTTCATAGGAGATGCCAGATTCGAGCCTCTTTTTCTGTGGATATTGCGATAATTTTTAAACATTCTCTCTTTGCCTACTTCATGGAGTGATTGATGCCGCCTAAACACATTGAAAACACCAGAAAGTATATGGTTCAGACTGAAATGTTCTGCCGGTTTCTACAGTTTTATTCCTTCAGCTCATTTGTAAATTTGGCGCACACGTTGCCTAATGCGTTTCTAGAACGACCACCGAAAACTTTTATTCACTCATAGGTGTGACACTGAAGAAAAAAAGTAATGAAAACGAAAAAATTGTGGTGTTTCACGTGCCAAAACCACTTCTTCATTATGAGGCACGCCGTAGTGAAGGACTCCTGCAATTTCGACAACCTGGTGTTCTTTAACGTTCACCTAAATCTAAGTACACGGGTGTTTTCGCATTTCGCCCCCATCGAAATGCGGCCGTCATGGCCGAGGTCGATCCCGCGACCTCGTGCTCGAAAGCCCAACACTATAGCCACCGAGCTACCACGTCGGGTAAATAAAAAAGAAAGAAATTGTGTCAAATGTAATGATGGGTTTAGTACCAGGGACCAAGAAGAAACACCTAAACAAAGCAGAGAATTGAAAAAAAATTGCGCATTATGAGTTAACGTTACGTTCTGTAGATTCGGCTGCCACAGTTCCTTCATTTTTTTTTCTTGTGATTTTCGCTCCTCAAACACCATCTGTGAAACAATAGTAATGAACCATCTCGATAATGTTGGTTTCGTCTTTTAGGAAAGCCTGACCTGTGTTGTTCACTCGTCTGTGTAGCGGCACAAATACAAGCAAAAAAGAATTGAAGGCTGGCCACACTTTCAACCGCACGGTAGGACTGTAGCGAAGAGCTTAATAAAGTTTGTCTCGAATCTGGAGCAAAGATGTGGCGACACCCTATAGCAATCGCTAGTGAAACGACTACATGTAGCGTATAGTCCTTAAGGCTAATATCTTACAGCGTACATATACCAGGTTTTCGTGCGAAGGCGTTAAATAATATTTAAAAAAATCACCTGTGGCTCATAGAGCAATTAGAATCCGTGAGCTTGTCTACTCGAAGCGGTGAACATTACTCGCCCAAGAAATCGAAATGCCTAATCGAGAAAATAACGAAATATCACTAATTATATTTATATTTATATCGACGGTATATTTGCAAATTGTGAATTGCATCCAGTGAGCTTGAAAGGCATATGTGCTTGGAGCAATTCCCAAGGATGGCGCCGCTGTCCAGATATGTGCAGTCGAACTTAAGGTGAAAATGCACTCTTGCCATACATTTTTTTATGAAACCGTCATATTATGCAAAGAAACACAAAAGTGATTGGGGCGTCCATAGCTTTTGTCGCTATGGTATATTATGGAACTGCTGTGATTTTGGACCGTCGTTCCTTGTTGAGTTTGTACAGCTTGCAAAATCACCAGCTGCAATAAGTAAATAGCAATATGGGCCATAAAGTAAATATACACAAGTTTCATTAGTGATTTCTTTTTTGCTTATCTATTGATTTAGTACATACTGCATACCCTTCGGTCCAAGTAGAGGAGCAATAGAATGTATACAAAGAACAGCGAACAAATGAAGAACAAGCAGGTATAACCTATATATTTTTGTCATTGTTTGTAAATCATCGTTCCAGTCTGATATTTTTTGGGAAAAGAAAAGAAAATTTAGACGTATCACTTCGATCATAATTGGGAGTTGCGAGTCAGGATGATACTGTCTTGTGTGCCATGTTAGTGCAGGCCTTATGTAAATGAGTGACTTAATTTCAGGCTTCTTGTTGAGAACGAAGGAAAGGAATTTTTTGGAGTAGGTATAGAAAGCTTTAACATAATTTCAGAGGGACAGGCCAGCCTTGCGAATTTATGAAATATAGACCTGACTGCCTTTATATTTCATCAAGATGTGTGAAATTTGACTTAGCATAGGATCCAATTATTTACATGCATACTGTACCTTTGGTGTAATAAATTAAAAATAACAGTAATTTTACACTAAAAGGGGCATTTTTCAGTTTGTGTCTCAGGAAACAGTCTGCGGAAAGCAGAGCAAATACAATTAATGTGCATGTTCCACGAGGAAGTGGAAGTCAAAGTAACATGTAAGTATTTGTAGTTGTTAGTCTACAACTACAACGTCAATTAGTCGAATATGCATGTAGTTTTCTCGTTCAGATAATACTCGCCTGTTTGTGAAATCCTGCTCAAAGACGGGAAATGTGCTATCTCCCACGGGTGATCTATAAAAATAGGCTGAAGCATTCGCTGCAAACCCGGTATAGTCAGGCGCTAATCCTGTAGCCCACACTGTCCCTTGTAGCATATATAAGGAAGAAAGCAGGAAGACGTAAAACAGCAAGTCATGATAAAATATACCTATACGCAAGGATAAAAAGTTGGCGGTACCTAAACCGACCAATAACTACCTTTAGCGCTTAGTATGGCCCGTGGAAATACCTTGAAGCACTAAAAGTGTGCCGAGAACTTTTTGCCTGAAAATATTACATCAAGGTGGGAGAAAGTTGTTCAGAAAAAGAAAGGAAATACGACTACCAGGAGTACGCACAAGAAACACACGGGTGAGACTAATTGGGCCACTGAGGCGAGGATCACTTGGCAATTTGTTTGGAGGAGCCTCACGTACATGCTCACGCGAGCGAATGTGATTGGCGCGCAGCGAAGCACGTACGTGATGCTCCTCGCAAGGGCTTGGTATGGTATGGTAAAGCTTTAATGAAGTCCTGCAGGTTGTGAGTCTTCACAAAGTGGGCCGCCCCCACGTGGGAAACGGAAGGCCGAGCCTCTCGGCCGCATCGTGGGCCTGCTGGACAGCCCAGAGTTGGTCAGCCAGAAGAGGGCTGCGGAGAACCGCCTTCCATCTGGCCGAGCTGTTAGCGATGATAGAGCGTGACCGGGCACACCGGCAGAGCATGTGGTCTAACGTGGCTATTTCTCCACAATCGTGGCACGTAGCATCGGTGTAAGTATCCGGATAGATTTTATGTAAGAGCGACGGATTGGCAGAGGTATGCGTTTGTAATAGACGGAGCGTTAATGCTTGAGCTCTACTGAGCTCTACTCGCAAGGGCTTGCACATAAAAAAACCCGAAAATAACAAGAAAAGTAAAAATGATCAAAAACTTACGCATTAGCCGCCATATAACTCAGTGTGCTTCTTTCTAAGGAATAAAACTTTTTTTATTCAGGACTTAGCCCATATAAAAAGAAAAGTTGCGCATAATTGCGTTCGAAAAATACTGAGCTGCGCTGTGTATAGCGCGGATGGCAAAGGAGCAAGTCCGATTGAACGGTATCGAAGTATTTTGGAGTGTGAACGAAAGCACAGCATTCACGGCTATGTATGGAACGGATGTCATAGAGGCCGGACCCCATCCACAGTCCGTGGAGCCGCAGCCTTACAGCAAGCGCACTCATGCTACGTTACAGAAGCTCCATCGATGCCCTGGGATGCCTACGTAAACTTCTCCTTACATCCCAAAGGTCACTGGGAAAATACAAAAGGTGATCACACGATATTTACGTAAAACACTCGCAGCGTCTGCCTTTGTATGGATGTCTTCGTTTTCCCTATTGAATATTGAGAGTCTTCTCTTTCTTTTATTTGCGAAGTATATTTCGGAACCCACCACAGAGTTTTATCGCACACTAAGATGTGACATCGTAACAATTTTACTGTTAAACACATTATAGTAAACCTGGGCGAAAAAATAGCGGCAACCACAAAGGCCCAGTCAAATTGCTACCTCGGATGTTTTGTCAAGCTAAACAAGACGAAAACAATACGCAAAAACTAACATTTACACAAGCACGTACGAATTGGCAATGTGCCTATACCCATGCCAGCGAGAGGGTTCCGTGGCACTATGAGAAAGCAGGTGGGATTTCTAAAGACCAGAACATTTGCAAACTCCTGATCTACAGCATTGCAATACGTTCAGAGTAATTAAGTTTAATTTTTCATTGCTATTGCGTTAATGGCCCCGTGTCGCAGAAAATCAGACGTCGGCGTTTGACGCTTCGCGGCCCGTGTCCAGTGTCGACGGCCCCTTTAGGAATAATCATTCCGAATCACTCACACCCAACCACGCGATCCCAACAACACAGGCCCTCCGTGTTGCGCAAACAAGCTTATAATCTAACTGAATTTCTTGAGGTAAAATGCGTCAGACAAATCGTAAAGTACCACTTACACTCAGTCTATGGACATGATGGCGTCTGATTCTTTTTTTTAATATTAGAGAAAACACAAATCTGTTACACGTAATCTCAAACACTAACCCCTTTTCACTTGGTAGCGTTTTCCCGCTGACATTTGAGGTTTGTCTTCTACTCACGGACAACTTTCTGTGGCAATGAAGGGTAAGCTACGAGGGCGTGGCTGCTTCACATGCGTGCTCGCACAAAGTAGTCCCGTAGTGTTTGACAGTGTTTTAGTTTGCTCGGAACAGACGCTAAATCGACGCAGCTTCCACATGGGACGGTTTCGCATTTTCCCGGACGCGGAAGGGAAAAGCTGCAATATAAGTAGACCTTCACGCTCAGTGGCCTGTTGCGTACTATTTCACTGTTGCTAATAAGGTCTCTATGTTTTCTCTTCCTTAGCCTAAACTTCCCTTAGCCTAAAAAAGTGGTAAGGGAATACATCTACTTAGGGCAGGTAGTGAAGGCGGGTCCGGATCATGAGACGGAAATAATCAGAAGAATAAGAATGGGCTGGAGTGCGTTTGGCAGGCATTCTCAGACCATTAACAGCAGGATGTCATTATCCCTCAAGAGAAAAGTGTATAATAGCTGTCTTACCAGTACTCACCCACGGGGCCGAAACCTGGAGGCTTAAGAAAAGGGTTCTACTCAAATTGAGGACGACGCAACGAGTTATGGAAAGAAGAATGATGGGTGTAACGTTAAGGGATAAGAAAAGAGCAGATTGGGTGAGGGAACCAACGCGAGTTAATGACATCTTAGTCGAAATCAAGAAAAAGAAATGGACATGGGCAGGTCATGTAATGAGGAGGGAAGATAAGCGATGGTCATTAAGGGTTACGGACTGGATTCCAAGGGAAGGCAAGCGTAGCCGGGGGCGGCAGAAAGTTAGGTGGGCGGATGAGATTAAGAAGTTTGCAGGGACGACATGTCCACAATTAGTACATGACCGGGGTTGTTGGAGAAGTATGGGGGAGGCCTTTGCCCTGCAGTGGGCGTAACCAGGCTGCTGATGATAAGCCTAAACTTACGTGTATTACAACGCGGCACTCTGGTCAGAAGTGCTCTCATTTGCACACGCTTTGTCTCCGTAGCTGTCCGTTCATAGGAACAGAAAGTTGTCCGCGAGTACACTAGGAACGGCGCAGCCCCTTCCGTTCCTCACACCATCAAAAAATATAAAAACAAACACACCCACACTACACTCGCCTTAGCGTATAGCACGCCGCCAGGTTTTCCTGGTAAACATTGCGGTTACATAAGTTGCGGTTGAGAGGAAGCGTAAGAAGCATTCAGCGATGTTTTTATGCTATCCCGTACCACTCTTAAAGGCGAAGTTTAAGTGTCCTCCTAATTTTCATAAATGCAAAGGCGGCCGTTTCTACTACGCGGTGGTAACTGCAGCTTCATTCCATGCCGACAAATAACTACTTTTTATTTTTAATACTTTATTTAAACATACTTTCCCGATTTCTACATCGCTACACATCACACGGCAGCACATCTAACACTAGAGCGAAAGAGACAGCCTTTTTCACAATAAAATATTGAGTATATTTATTCACGCAGTTTACTAATCAGGACGAAGTAAGCGAAAATATGCGCTCCGAATTTCGATAACGCTTACGTATTTACGAAGGAAGCCATCTGCTCACGCTCGGCAGCGCCCGACCATCATTATAATGGAATTTTGGGCACACTGCTTACTGGAGTCACGTACTTCGAGTCACGCTAATTCCTGATAATTTTGAACCCTAAGCTGTCCTCGAACAACGTGGAACTTCAGCTCAGACTACTCATGCGTTGCCAGCACATGCTCCCTCCAGGCCGCTCTCGTCTAGACACCTTGGCAGAAACCACTTCGTATTGCTGGCGCCTGAAACTGCGCACATTAGATGTGACTACTGTCCATCCATCAAGCTGGTGCATGTCACAGCCTGTTCGCATCGTGTAGCACGGCCACACTAGCGTAGCCAGATTTTGCCACATGAGTGCGAGCTCACCCTCCAGCCCTGTGGCGCACATAGCAGACATTGCGCACTACAGTTAGCCACAACTGCTGCATGTAGCTGCGTCTCCCGCGTAGCGTCGCTAACGGATTTCACGCGGGTGCCGGTTCGAACCATCTGTCTGGATTACAGAGTACAACCGTGTGCTCTGAGTGACGTCTATGGGTGACGTGGATATATATGAATCGTGAGCTGGAAACTTGATCGAGGGCCAACATCTGAATGGAACCGGTTGTATGATTCCCGAGTTACACACCTTCGAGGTGCGACGCCGTCATGTTCGAATCTCGTTATGGTAGGACCCCTTTCAAGGTGAGCCCGGAGTGCGGCATCTATTGCTAAGCCGTTGCGCGCGTTGCCAACGCACTCACAAGGGTGAGTATAACGACCACACTACGTTCGACCCTCGGTAGTTGCGCACTTGCCGTAATAATTAGAGAGGAAGGAAATAGGTTACTCATGCCAATTCCTGCGAGAAAACAGGCACGTGTAGCTATCTGGCACACTGAAGCACAGGCAATAGGTTAAAGACCGCGGCCACAACCATAAGTTGAGGGACAGCTTCGGCGTATTGCACGTCACAGGTGCCAAAATCAAAATTAGCGGCATCTGTGTGAACACCGAAAATCAAGTTTACTCTGCATGTCACGGTAAGCTTCACTAGGCGGCGCGTCGCGGGCAGTATCCCGTTCGGCTTTAGCTATGCAAGTCATTGAAGAAGCAGCGGGGGCACTGTGCAAAGGATCGCAAGTGATCTCCGATTGGCAAAAGCCGTCTTCTATATAACTCGTTGCAGTGTTTCTTGTTCCTAGGTCCCTTTCAAACATTATATTTAATCTCAAGTGCATTTCCCGACAACCAGAAAAACGTTTGTAGGACCTATAGGTAGCTTCGGCACCAGCAAGTGGTTACAGCACTTCCTGCTTTTCTGGCGCCAAAATTATCATAAATCGACTATGCAAAGGTAAGTCAAAAAAGACAAGGCTACTGTGCTTTGTTTTATGTATGAGAAGCCGATGCGCCTCGCAGCCATTGGCGTTTCCACTAACCGATAAACTGACAAAGAAAATGAAGTCTCACTGTGAATGAATTTACCATTCCAAAGTCGGCGCCGTGACGAAGAACTTGACTCCAAAATATTAGATCTTTTATTGTGGTATGCAGGCGCTGGGTGGCATGCCGGAAAGAAAGGGAGCGATGATTACGACAAACACCGTTAATATTGTTAAATAGACCATGTTCTAGTTGTTGCAACTTCATCTGGGCGAGTCAGTTCACCTTGATGCTCAATGCCTTAGCCTTCTTTAGGCAAAGTTTAAATGGCTTAGAAGGAAAGAAAGCTGAGCTAGTTGGTAAGGATTCATTATGCAAAAAAGAGGTCAGGTGTGCAGACAGGACACAAGAGTAGAGATGCGGACAACACAAACGCCGACTATCAACTGAAGGGAGCACTCAGGCGAAAAAAGAAAGACCCAAAACAAATATGCGGAAGCTCTGGAATGGTATCACCATGTGTCAGTCGGGTACATGTGCTGGTCTACGTGAGAGATAATTGTTAAGGCACTTAATCTCTTCCTTACGTAATGTAATCGAAGGCTGACCCATGCACGCACTTCCACCATTATAGATATGGCATGCCTCTACCATAAGACGCGTATCTTCATTCTTATGACTGTACAATATCACGCATTCTTCTAAATCTGGCATGCAGTTACAATCTTGGCAATGTAAAGAAAGATTACAAGCAGTTCCACCGGTTAACGACCCCTTATGTTCCATTAGCCCCTGATAGATACACTGCCCCGTTTGCCCTACGTAGAACTGCCCACAGCTAAGGGAAATTTTATAAACCACACCCATGCGACAGTCAGTAAAACTGTTGTTCTTATTGTGCTTCACTGGACAAATATCTGTTCTGTTTTGAGTTTTACCTGCTCCTTTTTCCTCTGCACGGCAGTGCATATTTTACCTAGCTTATTGGGAGCAGTGAAAGCAACATAACCATCATATCTACTTGCAACTTTTTTAAGCCTGTGCGACACTGAATGAATGTACGGAATAGCCACTACTCTTTTTATGCTACTACTGCTTTCTGTAATCACGTCCGTCCCCCTCGAAACCAAGCCGTTCAGCCGAAGTTGCCACTGCTACACTAGCATAACCTGCTTCTAATAGGCGCCCGTTCTGCGCATTAAAACCGGGGATCATTTTGTGCATACAGGATCAGGTGAGAAAAGTCTAAAGGCACGACATAGCAATTCGGCTTTTTACTATTTCGGAATGCTTGGAATGCAAGTTTAACAATGGCTTCGAAGATCTTGGGGAGTACTGCCAACAAACGTGATTTTGTTCGAAGACCAAGGAAATGTCTAGAAACTGAGTTACGCCTCGCTGAGGAAATTTCTGGGTAAACATTATTCTTCCTCCATAAAGTTTAAATTGCTCACTTACTGAGGTAGCAGCGGAATCGAATTCCCTATTCCAGAAAATCAGGTAATCATCAACGTAACGCAATATCTTGATGACGCAATCACCTAAAGGTTTTTCTAAGCAGCTGTAAACCTTACTCAGGTAAATATTGCTAATGCCGTTTTTCACTGGTCGATCTGGACCGGCCGCCGAAATCCTCGAGCGAGCCCTCGGGTTTCCCAAATCCGAATAGGCCAGCGGAGCGCAAGAACGCTCCGCGGAGAATCACACAGGAAGTCTGCGCACGCGTGAGACAAACCGGTTCCGGAAACCATGCCCAACTTCCGCTCTGTACTTTTCCACGGCAATTAAAGTCGCCGTCCCCTGTGCGGAAATTGACCCCGGTAGTCGCAGAGTCCGTCATTTGCATGTCGCGACCGCAAAGATTGTGCATGGACAACGTGCATAGAAGGTTTCGTATAGCACCTGCGTCACCTCGTAATCGCTGGCGTCCGAGCTCTCATCGGTAAACGCGAGCTCTGCCGCAGCACCGAACGCAGCCATCTTGCGAAGCAACACAATGTGTTGTGTACCTACCGGGTACCGATTTCGGTTGAAAACGGAAGTGACGCGAGCTATTTCCGCCCGAATCCGCGCCTCGGCGCCGGAGCAAGTGAGAGCGATCCGGCGCGCAGCGAGTTGATTCGAAACGACCAGTGGAACGCGCGAACTCGCTCCAGATCGACCAGTGAAATTTGGGTTCGTGGCCGCGGAGCAATAAACCCTGCTCCAAATCGACCAGTGAAAAAGGCCATAAGAATAGAGGCAACTTTTTAGCCAGTACAAATGCCCGATTTCTGCAGGAAAACGCCATCTCTCCACCCAATCAGCGTCGACTTCACGTAAATTGAAAGAATTTCTAGAAAAGCTCCCGTGGAATCACCGCATCTGTCAATAAAAGCTGACCCTTGCACTTGTTCTTTAATGCACTCATTTACGGAATTTAGCAACCCGTCATGCTGCAAGGAATAATACAGCATGTCTTCGATATCCATAGTAAAATCTGTACAATCACCAGGATTTTCCTCTCTGAAGTACTGAACCATTGCCTGGTAATTACGCAAACAAAAGGAGTCTGAAAAAACTAGTGAAGCTAAGCAGTTCTGTTGGTAACTAGCGACACAGAGCTGCCACGTCCCTTTCTCTGACACTATGACACGAAAAGAAACTTCTTGCTTATGGGTCATCGCCGAGAAAAACAGTTCTAAGGTGAGGGATTTTGCTTTCTTTACATTAGATACAACCCTATCCACATTGTCTTGACAGGAGGTCAACCGCACGTGGGCTAACTGCCCAAGGTTTCAGTTTTATGGGCTGCGAATTCTTTTGTATGGCTGAAATCGCTTTTTCTGAAGACATGTAATCTGTTATAATTACGAAATAACCTTCCTTGTTAGATATTACCGGTCAAAGTTTGTGCTCCGCTAGGTAATTACCTAATGATCAGACAGGGTCAGACGTCTTAAAATCGTTTAATCGTGATCGTTTAATGCTAGCAATGCAACCTGAAATACAGCGCGAGCGTTCTTCAGGGACGAACCTCGTTATGCAGCGCGGTATGCTTAAAACGTCAACGGGTTTTATGTTAGGCTTAAACCAGTGCTTAGGACCTAAAGCAAGGGTTTTCTATGGGTATGTATCACTTACGATGGTGTCTCCAAGAAAAACTTTGGAGTCATTCAGTGATAGTTCTGCGGTGTGTATTATTTTAGCATGGCCCGTCGCGCTCCTTTCTGCACCTACTAGCTTTCGTTCTTGTTTTTGTGTGTCTATTTCGTTCTTGAGTGCCTATTTCCAAAGTGAAATAGACACTCTAAGGGATCGGTCATGAACAGGGTGCTTAGAAAACTGTAATTTTTTTTTTGCCTAGCAGCCGCCATCTTCTTCTGCCGGCTTTCATATATGGCGTGGGCACGTGTGTCTCCTGCCTCGTGCTGCTTGATTAGAAGAAGATGTAAGCAGAATAAAAGTAAATTTACGGGTACTGTCGTCGCTCAGAACGTTGCTGATGTCTTTCGCTCTTTGACTCTCACCTTGCTTTAGTGTACCTTGTTTTAGAGTAGTAATCACCGTCATCCGATAGATACTCGTCTGGAGCAGAGTAGTACAGCATGGTGTTCGCGCTACCTGTGTCGGTCATGAGGTGATTGCGCTTCCTAGAAGCACGTGACGCTGTGACGTCTGTCTCCTCCGTACGTCTAGAGGACGCCGATTCCATCGCCGGAGGTCTCCGGAACGGCGTCTCGCGAAAGCACGCAAAAATACTCCTCAAATGGGAGCAGTAGAAAACGGGCCGACTGGCCCCTCGCCTCCTTCAGTCAGCTGCACGGTGAGAAAATAAACGAGTGGTACAAGGAACCCATACGTGCCTCGAAATATGAACAATCAAGTTTTATGCGAGGCTTGGGAAAATAGCCATCGTATTATTACACACGTATAATCTCTTGTGAATGTAGACAGGTGTTCAATGGTGTTGGAGTAGTAGAGAAGCATATAGTTGCCAAGTTAACTATCTTCCCTGTTAAAAACAAGAAAATGCCTAAATATTTCCTAAATCATTTTCACATATTTCAATTATGTCCCTCCAATAAGGGCTGACTATTACTTTCAAATTGTGGTTTATTCAACTTCAACAGTTAAATGAAAAACGGAAGTGGCTGAATTAGTTCATAGGAATTTGCTTGTTGGAAGGGGTGAGAGAAATGTCCATTCGTGCTATACTGATTCTAACTACCTTAGGGCGGAGGAAATAGGACGTTGTGAACGGATACTTGGTATCGTCATAAAATGCACAAAACTGTGGTAATGTGTGTGGTGTGGTTCCCTCTGACTCCATTAAACCGGTTGTCAAGTTTTCAAAGCTTGCATATGAACATGCTCTCTATGGCGACGCCCCAGTCCGCACATCTTCCGGTCACCAGTGCCTTTGTGTGTCTGCTCGACATTTCAATTGATTACAATCAATGGGCAACCTATAACACTTTACCTACAGCAGAGAGACGGCAACAGTCAATCGGATAATTGGACTGTGCCCAGGCCTGAGACAACTTGTGTTTTTTGCGTGGTCTGATATATTGAGCGCACTTTACCCCGTTTTGAGCATTTCGGAAACATTGCAGGTGGCACAGCCGACAGCCCATGCCGAAATGAGGAATTTACGTGAAAAAAACGTCATCTCATGCGCACCGTTGCGCATTTCTGACACCAAATTACATTCTTCTCTTCCACGCCCTAGAAAAGTGTTACGCTCTGCGAGTTATGAATAGACTACTATGAAATATCAGCGAATGATGTAACATTCAAGCGCGTCAACATCGGGCTCCGCATGTTTGGTTTTTCGGTTGGACCACCTTCTCAGACCGGCCCGAAACAATTACCATCTCCAAGAAGTGGTCCGGCACCTGTGGAGACTAACTGCAGGTCAGTCGGGCCATATTTCGGTGTTTTACGGCCGATTTTCGACCTTCAAAATGTGGCGGGCTGCTAACCCTAACTTGGAGTAGGAGAGCAGCGCCGGCGCCGGTGGGCGCGCGCGCACTCGTGCATAGCGGCCTTAAGAACTCCGGCTACGGCATCAAATCCCCAACTTATTACAACGCTTCGACTGAAAGAGGAGATGGATTTCACTGCATCGCAGGTGTGTGATGCAACGCCCCACCACGACTGCAATATATGGCACCTAAGACGAACAAAAACATGCAACCCGTTGCCATCGTCGACGAAACGAAAGCAGAAGCCGGACGGGAGCGTGTTCTTTCCCTGAAGGAAAATACAATTTTCTCGCTCAGGAGCGACGATCCTCGAAAGGAAACGCACTGCCATCAGGTCTTATTACCAACTCATCCAATCCTATGGTGCATCGATGGTGCCCATGACGCAAGGGTCTTCGGCCGCTACCGAAGAGTGACCTGAAGATGGTCATCAGACCACAACAAGGAATACCACAAAAGAATGTTACCAGCGGGGCCCTGGCAAGAGCGGTCATGGATGCATGCCTGGAGAGAACCACCTACAACAATTTTATTCGAAGAATTAAGTCAGGTTCCAACATCGCAGTGATATCCACCCCAAATTGGGATATGGCCAAGATCACGCAAGGCATTTAATCCTTGAACATCAACTGACGACCACACCCGGTCAATGCGTACGTTACGGCAGGAGAAGACACGACACGGGAAGTAAACTACGGGATA
Source organism: Dermacentor andersoni (assembly GCF_023375885.2). Classification (NCBI taxonomy): domain Eukaryota; kingdom Metazoa; phylum Arthropoda; class Arachnida; order Ixodida; family Ixodidae; genus Dermacentor; species Dermacentor andersoni. The sequence goes on from NW_027314755.1 coordinate 1,581,419, forward strand.
GAAGCACACACCCCTTCTGACGTGCTGCGATCGAACCTACTAATCCGAACGCAGGGACTGGAGTTGATCAACACAAGAATGCTGGGTGACTGACAAAGTGATTTGCTAACCTTCTACGGCAGCCAAGTGCTAAGGTGTGTTTATTACTTCGAGGGGGAATAAAATCTGCACACCCTACCGAAATGCGGTGCGATTCTGTCGTATCTGTGGCTTCGTGGGACACTGCACCGACGTATGTCCACAGCCCGACGTACAGGTGTGCCACTCGTAAGGTGTGTCGGAGCCTGCCAATTGAAACACGTGCACCCCCAAATACGCCGTTTGTGGCGGTGATCATCCAATGGGTGACTGCACATGTCCCAGAAGACTAAAGCCAGCCAGGCAGATATTAAGACCACGGGCCAAGAAACCAATAAAGACACAGCAGCGCTGGTTCGCTACCGAAGACGAGGACTCGGAGCTGCAGTTCCTACACGACAGGTTCCTAGTGGCATAGGGACGCTAATTGATCATGTCCTATCTAACTTAATAACTTCACCAGAGGCAAAAGTTCTTGATATGGACATAACAGATCATTACCCATTGCTTCTACGTTTTAAACATAACTCGAGTCCTTGCCCTCTTCCACACTTCAAATATGTTCTGGACAAAGAGAGCTTCATAACTGCCATTGCTAATATAGACTGGTCTGAAATAAAAACTTTTAATGATCCTCAGAAAGCATTTTCTAAATTTCTTACTGTAATTATATCACTTATTCATAAATTCACTTGTAGAAGGAAATGTAAAAAAACCATTGCATTTTCTGACAATCCATAGATGTCTAAAAAGTTATTAGCAGCTTTGCGTAAACGCGATAACCTGTACAAAAAAACTAAAAACCAGCCTTTTAATACCAAATTAATTGCCCGATATAAATGTTACGTAACTCTATAAACAACCAGTTAAAAGTGGCAAAACGAATATATCTTTAACAAAAAATCTTACAAGCCGGCAATAACAGCAAATTGAAATGGAACATCGTCAACTCTTTTCTAAACAGGAATTCTAAACCAGAACAGCTATAAAAAATTATATACAATAACTCAGAGTATAACTCCCCTAACCAAATAGCCAACGCCTTCAGCTCCTATTTTTTTGATAATGACACACCCTCTCCTTCACAAGTAACTCAACCTAATCGTCTCCCTCACACATTTTTTTTTTATTATTTTCCCCACAACGCCAGAAGAAATATATACCGTTATATGTCACCTAAAACTCACCAGTGCTGGAATAGATGAAGTTCTACGTGCTACCATTAAAATGATTGCCCACCTAATTTCTCATATCATGTCTCATATCACTAATTTGATATTCAAGACTGGTGTGTTTCCTAACGAGCTTAAGCGCGGTAAAGTCATTCCAGTTCTAAAAAAAGGTGACAGTACATTAATACATAACTACCGCCCTATTTGTATTTTACTTTTTTTCGGCAAAGTTCTAGAGAAATTAATCGCATTGCGTCTAACCAAATATCTCACTAGATTTAATATTCTCTCTTCATGCCAATTTGGCTTTCGTATTGGATACTCCAGAGATTTGGCACTCATACATCTAACTGACCAATTAAAAAAAATAATTGACGATGGTCTATTCGCAGGTTCAGTTTTCATTGATCTAACAAAAGCATTCGACTGCTTAAACCATATTATCCTTTTTGCTAAGCTTGAGGCTCTCGGCGTTCGTGGTCCTGCGCTCTCATTATTCAAAAGTTACTTATCAAACAGGGTTCAAATAGTGTCTGTGTCTAACGTCTACTCCAGAGAACAAACCACTAACATTGGAATATCAATGACCTACCTAACTATTTGTCCTCTACTAAGTGCATTCTGTGCGCTGGCGATACTACCATATTTTCCTCTGATAAACACATGTCACTTCTTATTAACAAGCTAAATACTGATCTACAAAATGTTTTAAGTTGGTGCAATGCCAACCTGTTATCTATTAATGCCACCAAGACTAAATTTGTTGTATTTTCCTAACATCAACAACATTAGGCATTCTCCCCTTTAACTTTCGGCTCACACTCCATCTCTCCCAGTCCCTGCTCATCTTTTCTTGGTATTTCTCTTGACTGTAGCTTGAAATATAAAGATCACATTTCTCACATCAAAAAGAAAATAGCATACGGTATTCGCGTTCTAATTAAAATTCGTCCCTTCTTCACACATTACACATTAATCTCGCTATACCACTCATTCATTCACTCTTATATTAACTACGGCATACTATGCTGGGGTAACACTTATAACACCCATTTGGCATCTCTCCAGGTAATCCAGAACCATTCCATAAGAATAATTACAAGGAGTTCACGATTTGCTAATGGAAAATCCCTATTACATGAAAACAACATCCTAACCATTTCAGAACTCACCAAATATAATCTAGGAATTTTATTCCACAAATATATGACTAAGGAACTACCATCAATCTGCTTCTCACCTTGTGACCTAATAGCTGATAGTCACACTAGATTTGCACTCAATAATAATTTTCTTCTATCCTAAAGTGCGAACTAACTATGGTAAACAGACTGCAGAATTTTCCGTAATATCGCTTTGGAATACTCTACCACCTACCATCAAAAATGCAAAAAATTTATACCAATTTAAAAGTGAACTAAAATCATTCATAATAAATACTTACTGAAACTGTCGTATTTTTTTTCGTTTTGTTTTTTTAGTTTTTTAATTTCTTAAATTTTATTCCGTTTTTTTATACTGTCTTGCTGTTAACAAGTGTTCTTATTACTCATATTCTATAAACATGTTTTGATATTACTCTTCGCTCTCATCTGTACTACTGTTGCTTTAAACATTGTATAACATCATAAGTGTCTTTAGCAGGAGGTCCTGATACAGTCTTTGACTATGGGACCTCCTTATGTATACTACGCACATGTAATTATCTGTATTTTTACTAATAAATAAATAAATTATTCACAGCGTGTTTACAGGAGGTATTCAGAGACCTGGATTGGGAAGAATATGGGATAAGAGTTATTGGAGAATAAATACATTAGTAACTTGCGATTCACTGGTGATATTGCCTTGCTTAGTAACTCAGGGGACCAATTGCAATGCATGTTCACTGACCTGGACAGGCAATCCAGAAGGGTGGGTCTAGAAATTAATCTGCAGAAGACTAATGTTTAACAGTCTCAGAAGAGAACAGGAGTTTGCGACAGGTAGCGAGGCACTGGAAGTGCTAAGGCAATACATTTTATTTATTTATTTTTTTATTTTCAATACTGCTGCTCTCCTTCGAGAGCGTGGCAGTTGGGCAGTACAATAATTCAACTGTACAATGCAAGGAAAAAGTATAGATTACAGAAAAGGTAAAAAAACGACATAAGCAGTGCAAGTTATACAGAGTACTATACAAGTAAACCATGTTAAGATTAAACGGAATAGTAAATAATAAAAAAAAGAAATGTAAAAGAGTAAGATGCTTTATAACAATACCACAGATATTACTAAGGGCAAGTAATAAAACAGAAATAACTAAAATAAAGTACGAGTGTTAGAGAATCATTATGGCAAACGAATAAGCTGTCGAAAATTAGAGTGTTTATTACAATTTCCTAACGAATAAAGCAATGTGTGCCGGTGTCTCTGCATGCATAATAGGTACTGTTATTCACGCACAGTTTTTTCTATTTGTAAGATAAATTTGGATAATGATTCAATATTGGTGATAGTAGGATCAAGTTGGTTCCATTCTGCTATCGCGAGCGGCAAAAAAGAATACCTAAATGTGTCATTTTTGCATGTGTATTCTGTCAATGTGTGCGCATGCTTGTTACGTGTAGGTCGAGCCTTGGAGAATTAAATGTGTCGAGAGGTATCTATTCTGCAGTTATTTTTAGTAGTTGAAACAAAAATTTTAAGCGAGCGTGTTTTGCTCTTGTGGATGGCTTTCGCAAACCGAACTGGGTTAAAAGATGTGTCGGCGAGTCTGTACGTCTATATTTGTTATGGATGAACCTCACAGCTTTCCTTTGTATTGATTCTATCTTACTTATGTTAGTCTGTGTATGCGGAAACCAGGCTGTGTTAGCGTATTCGAGAACAGGCCTTACAAATGATGTGTAGGCTAGCAGCTTCGTTGACTTGGTTGCGAGTGCCAGGCTTCTCTTTAAGAAAAATCGTTTGCGCAGCGCCTTTGAGATTATATTACTGATATGTTTGTCCTATTTGAGCTCCGAGGTTAATGTAACGCCTAGATATTTGTGTTCTTCAACGTTGTTAAGTGGAGTGCCGTTAATTTTGTAAACAAAAATTGATGATACCGTTTTTCTGGTTACAGTCATGATCGCGGATTTTTGCATGTTTATTGCATCTGCCATTTGGAGCACCAATCAGCTATGTCAGCTAGAGAATCATTTATTTTAATATGATCATTGTAGTTGTTAATTTCTCTGTATATGACGCAGTCGTCTGCGAATAGTTTTATATTGCAATTGATGTTAGCTGTGATATCGTTAATATAGAGTAAGAAAAGCAATGGTCCAAGCACAGACCCTTGGGGGACTCCGGATGTTACAGCGACTGTGTTAGAAAGAGTTTTTTCATAAACCACAAATTGCGAGCGATTACTTAAGAAACCTTTTATCTAAGCAGAAAGTTCTCCTATACCAAATCCTTTTCGACTTTAGCGATTAATTTGCTGTGATATACACAGTCGAAAGCCGTGGACAAATCGAGTAGAATCAAGTCAGTTTGACCGCGGTTATTAACTGTAACAGCAAGATCGTGGACTAGTTCCGTTAGTTGGGTTACTGTCGATAGACCACTGCGAAAACCGTGTTGGTTGGGTGAGAAAAAATTAATGCGCTCTAAGAATACGGTCATGTGCATTAAGATTATGTGCTCTAGAACTTTACATGACGTGCTAGTTAGTGAAATGGGTCTGAAATTTGAAGGTAATGTTGTGTCACCTCCCTTGTGGATCGGGATTACCTTTGCAATTTTCCAATCATGAGGTAGTTGTGAAGTCTTAAGTGATTTGCGGAAAACTAGGCCAAGATATTTACTACACCACTCTGCATAGCTTTTGAGGAAAGTATTAGGTGCGTTGTCGGGGTCACTACCATTCTTGGGGTCAAGTTTAAGCAGTAGATTGAAAATACCGGCATCCGTAATGTCTAGTTTAGCGATTTTCGCGCGATGTTGTGTTGCAAATGGGGGAATAATGTTATCATCTACAGTAAACACTGACCGAAAAAAATCGTTATATGCGTTAGCCTTAGCAGTTTTTTTCTTCGGGAAGAGAATGTGATTGTAGCATTTTTATTAGTACGAAAGTAATTCCAGAACCTCTGAGGGTTATTAACAAGAAAATTAGGTAGTGTTACATCAAAGTAGTGCTGTTTAGCAAGTTTAGATTTAAGCTTGAATTCCGCGATGGCATCCGGTAATTTCTGAATTCTGGATTCTCCACCACCTTTTGTTTTTATTGCCCTACGTAACCTTTTCAACCGTCGCTTTGCTTGAATAACTTCTCGCGTGATCCATGGATTATTTCTTGAAGGACGCTTTGTTTTTGTAGGTACGTAGTGAGTGATGCAGTAAAGTACAACCGATTTGAAGTGACACCAAAGGGAATTTACATCTACTGAAGCATCTGAGCCAATTTCTGAAAAATGCTGGAATTCATGAGCGAGGTGCATTAGTATGCTGTTATCGTCAGCGTTTTCGAATTCTGTTACGACAGATACAGAAGGATGAGTGGTTATGCTGCCACCAAGAGGCACGATGCACACTGGTACGCCGTGGTCTGATATACCATGAATTACATCAGTTTTTATGCGATTTATGTCGAAGTGGTTACTGAAAAAGATTAGATCTAGTATGTTCTTAGTATATCCCTGTGAGCGGGTGGGGCATGAAACGATCTAATGAAGATTGAAGGTTAGCATGAGGTCAAACAATGCATCCGAACCTGACGATGAGTAGCACATACTATTCCAGTTAATGTCTGGCAGATTAAAGTCACCCAAGAGGACAACGCGGGAATCAAACACGTGGCGTTCTATGTAATCATGAATGACACTGATAGAGGCGTCGTCAGAGTTTGGGCTCCGATAAACACAACCTATGAATATGCTTGTGCCGTCACAAAGTAGTAGACATCTATTTAGGGCAGGTAGTGGATCTTCTGGGCCCGTTTCCACTGTCATCTTCTGGCAACAGGTGGATAATCGTCGCCGCAGACGATTTAACGCGATATGCTGACACAAAGGCGTTGTCTCGAGGCACAGCTTCAGAGGTTGCCCAGTATTTCATACAGAACATCGTCCTACGGCATGGCGCCCCATCGCACGTTATCACAGACCGAGGCAAAGCCTTTACAGCGCAGCTCATTGAAGACGTTTTTAAACTCAGCTGCACAACCCATCGACGGACAACTGCCTATCAACCGCAGACAAACGGCTTGACCGAACGACTGAACAAAAGGATGACTGACATGCTGTCTATGTACGTAGACGTACAGCACAAGACGTGGGACGAGATACTCCCATACGTAACGTTTGCGTATGATACTGCTACGCAAGAAACAACACGCTTCACGCCGTTTTACCTCGTTTGCGGCCGTGAAGTGCAGACTATGTTAGAAGCAATGCTGCCATGCGACAACATCGGTCACCTCGATCTCGCCCAAGATGCCGAACTCTTCGTGCAACGAGCGGAAGAAGCCCGTCAGCTTGCCCGAGTGCACATAAAGAAAGAACAGAGCATCGATGCACAACGTTACAATCTCCGCCATCGCCAAGTCGAGTTCCAACCTGGCGATCAAGTTTTGGTCTGGACTCCCGTGCGCCGAAAAGGACTATCCGAGAAGCTTTTGAGTCACTACTTCGGACCTTACAAAGTGTTGCAGCGGATTTGCGACGTGAATTACGAAGTCATTCCTGACGGAAGCCAGCCTCCACGACGTCGACAACCGCAATCTGAGATTGTGCATGTTGTGCGGTTGAAACCGTATCATAGCCGCTAAAATCCGACTTCTTCAGCCGCTTAGGTTAGTTTTTATTGTTGCTCGTCCCTCAGTGCCTTGTGACTATATCGCACACCACAGTGATTGTGACTATAGCCTATGTGTTCGTCCTAGGCCATCTCGGCGCTCTCACGTCAAGCCTATGTATGTTTTCATTCTTTTATTATTATTTTTTGAAGAGGGTGTAGTGCCACACGCAGTGGCACAGCAAGGGGACTAAAGAAGAAGAGAACGAGGTTCGTCTCGGCATCGCGCATCAACGGTTTCGTTTCGTGAAGGACAAACGCCTGGATCCCCATTCAGTGTGTATACTTCAGCAGAGTATACGCGATAATATTAGTACTATTTACTATTTCTGTCGAGGTATACATTTCCACAAGGGAATAAAGATGTGCATTTCTGCAGTTCTGCGGCTGCCGCAACAGTATGCCTAGTCTATACGTATGAAAAGCGCTGTTATGAACTTTGGTTTCTCTAAACGTTTACGGTCGAGAAGCCGCAGCTGCTCAGAAGCACCGAAGTATGGGTCAATGATCCTGTCTAAACAATTTCATGGTGATATTCATTTGCTGATATTCATCTGCTGAACATGAATAAATTTCATCATACAATACCATACCGTGAGCGCTGTCATCCTGTCGTCTGCTTCACATACCTGTGCTCCGACTTCTGCTGTTCGCCAACCCGTCGCTGGCGCGTTTAGACGGCCGCCCGGTACCTATAAACGCCCCTGAAAGTCATACCGGCGAAAGCGATCATACGAGAGTACATTTCCTATTCGGTAAGCTTTAATACATGCAGTCACATTAGACAAATCTTTTTTTGAAAGAAGTGCACTACTGTAGCAATGCCGATGGCGAGAGACAGAGAAACAGGCTCCGTCGGTGTCGATGGAGCCCGCCCTTCATGATATTCGCACTTGTGCTACGTTACACAAATTCCATTCATGGCCTGGCATCTTTACCTAAATGTATCTCTTTTTCTCAGAAAGAGAGGTACGTGGGCAAACGGCAATTAAATAATATTTATGTAAAATATTTGCAGCGTATATCTTTATATGGAGAGCGTTTTTTGACATTAAAAAATGCTAGTATCCTCTTTTTCATTTGGAAAGCATTCTTCGCTATTCACTACGTAGCTTGATCGCGCAAGAAGGTGCGACTTCGTCATGATCTTATCGCTAAACCTATTATAATAAACCTGGACGAATAAAAACCTTCAACCGCAAAGGGACCGCCAAGTTCCTAGCTCCCATATTTGTTATCCTCAAATTTTGCGAAAATGTCATGCGAGAGCTAGCATTTGCACGAGCAGGTACGATTGGAGAAGGTGCCTATACCGAAGCCAAGGGGAGGGTTCCGCGGCACTTTGAGAAGGCAGGACGAGATTCCAAATACGAGAAATCTTGCGTACCCTTATTTATAGCATTACGATATGCTCGAAGCAATGAAGTTTTTGTATATTCCGATAGGGGGGATGTTCCTACTAGGCAGTGGCAGCTGCGCCTTAATTCCGAGTCTAACAATAACTGCTTTTCATTTTTGACACTTCATTTAAACCTAATTCCCCGAATTCCACATCACTGCGCATCACACCACAGCGCATCTAGCAGCAGAGCGAGACAACCCTTCGAACATTCAAATATGCTTATTAAGTTCGCTTGGTGTGGTAGCTAGGAAAAAAGGAAGCATGGTACTGTAGAGGGCTGTATATATAGGTGCCCGTGAAAACGACTAAGCCTTGCTCACGCTTGCAAGACTAACAGGATAGCTGAACCAGCCGCCGGCATTGGTAAAAAGAAACACGCCAGGGATACCATAAGTTGTGCTGAACATCTTAGCCGGAGTTTGTGCCCGTGCGCTACTCGCGGGGTTCACTAACGGAGCGTTAAGTTACCCTTTTCTCGAAGAAGTGAGCGACGTGTCGAGCAGGGAACCGTCAGACTCGGGGCCAGTGGTGGAAACCTCTACAGCCAGTTCTACCAGGAAAATTGTGAATAGTGAATCAACATCAAATGAGATCATGATGCCATCATGAATAGGAACAACGCGTCGTACATGTTCAATAATAGACAGTTTTAGTTACACGTACGTAAAGGCTTTGCGTACGTAGAGCTTCTACGTGTCAGCAGTGCGCATGCGTACAACGTAGCGGGCGCGCGCGCGCCTCACGGACGTAGGTGAGATTCAATTCTTTGCGTGCGTTTCTTGCGCACGTAGACAGTTTCGCGCGGGAGTTCCGCAAGATCACGAACAAGCGATAGCGGGCCGCGCGCGCGCTGACGGCTCGCATCAAAACACGGCGCCAGGATTGAATTGGCTACCGCCGTGTTCAAATTTCCTCGATAGATGGAGCTACGGGGTCCCTCTTGGCGTGCGTCGCGTACGTGTAGCTAAAAGCGTTCCAGATGGCGTGCACGTAAGGTACGTAGGCTTTTCACGTTTGCGTACGTGAAGCCTGTACGTACGTGTAACTAAAACTGTGTAATATCACCAGGGTTGAGCACGTGGACGCTGCTTTTCATAACGACTGCCGAAATAATCTGGTGTACGAAACCGGAAATCTTTTACAGAAGTGAGCGAGCGCAGTCGACAATGGGTCGGAGAGTAACACCTGGCTTCTCTATCTTTGGTAGGTCATGAAGTGCAAGAGCTCATTCATTTTGGCAAAGCCATCAGTAATAAAGTGTTTGGTTTGGGCGGTTCCTAACGGTAGGCGTCAGCTTACTTAGATTTAAGTGCACGCTAAAGACCCCCAGGTGGTCGAAATTTCCGGAGTCCTCCACTACGGCGTGCCTCATAATCAGAAAGTGGTTTTGGCACGTTAAACCCCATAATTTAATTTTTAAAGTTGCAGTTTTCCTGTGGCATCAAGCGTCAGGCCAGTATAGGTGGCGGCCTCACTAACCAGTTTCAGCGTCTTCTTGGTGCAATTGCCGTAATCGAGCAAAGCAGTTGCGTTTCCTTTATCAGCCGGAAGAATGACGATCTCTGGATTGCTTCGAAGCTGTTCGATAGCCTCAGGTTTCTTTAGTGACTGCGCGAAGCTTGCAGAAGCCTTTCGAAGCCTAGAAAGTACATTATAACACGCGTGCCAATTGAAAAAAACGTTCTAGATAAATCATCGGCCTTCGCTTGTTGGTAGGCTGTTCGAAACTGTTGGTGTTTGCACCAGAAAAAGCCAAATTCAATATATGGCAAGTATGGCGCTCATGCGTCAGAATTGCGGGGAGTCACTCAAGGTATACGTGAGGAACAATGAGAATGGCGAGCAAATTGGCGAGCACTTGAGCAGACACTGTGATCTCCATGCTAGGCTAAAGAAAATGGAGGATGTCCAGGATGAGCTTGTGAAGCGGATCGAAGAGCTGAAAAATGAGCTCGATATGTGGTGTGATGTACGGAAGACGGTAGAAGGTTGACTCCAAGCAGCCGACGAAAAAGTGAACTGGGCCGTTAACACAACCGAAAATGGACGTGATGGTGGTACACCGGTTGTGCCGACAAAGTGTGTGGAATGTGAGGAACATGCGCCGTGGGCAACTGGAAGGAGGGTTACCTATTTTGAAGGTAGCAGAAAAGGAAAGCGGGAACGCAAGGGTCAATGCCCGATGTCAAATCCGAATCACGCGGAAATGGTTGACAAAGGGAAACAAGAAGAGGTCACGCCAATAGGAAAGATTAAAAAGGTAATTATCGCCGGTGGCTAATTCTGTTTACGTGATTGGTGGTAGTTGTGAAGTGTGTAAAAAGCGACAAAGGACTTGCAGTAGTGACCTTTCTAGGGCGTACATTGGGTTATGTGATAAAGCTAGCTAGAGAAAATGTTGTGGGAATACACAGGGACAAACCTTTGTAGTAGTAGCGGGCGGCCTGACTGACGTGTGAAACAGGAAACCGGCGGGGCTAAAACAGGGTTTGGCGAAAGGATTAGACGACCTGAGCATCATGTACCTTCTGCGGCAGATTGTGATGGGCAAAGTGTCGGAGGTCCGTGTACTTTACACTAACGTACAAAGAGCAGTTGGGCCACTAATCAGGACATTTGCAAAGTAAGGTGAGTGAAAGGTTTCTAGGTTGTATAAGTCAACAGGAAGTGAAAAGGTATCACGGCTTTCAAAGAGGTGGAATGCACTTCACTCACCGATTTGACGAGAAGTTGCAGGCGATTTGCAGGTCGTGAATTTCTTTTCTTTCTTTTTTTTTGGGGGGGGGGGGGCGCACAGGACGCCAGTGTAAGTAGTAATAAAGAAGGCGCCCTAAGGCCACTTCAGCCCAGCATCACTCGCAGCCGAAAAACTAGAAAAAAAGAAAGAAAAAAGCTCGACTTGCGATAGGTTACTCAACCATGTAATGCGGCTGAACAAAAGTGGTTAGGAATTGAGGAGCCCTTAGAGAATAAAAAGCTGGGTATGTGATTACGGAAGCGCACGTTAGAGACCTGCAAGAGCAACTGATGATTCATAATTGTTTGGGCACGTTATAAGACAACAAATTGGGAAAGAAAGGGAGGGGGAGCCCGTATCTTTATACGTGCTGTTTCCAAGTGAAAAAGACAAATTCAAACTAGCAAGATCATTTTTGGCGCGTCAAAATTGTCAAGAATAGAATCGACCGTTAGTGCAATGCCCAAGCGGCGATATTAAGAGTTTAGGGAATGATACTGGAGTAATCCTGTTCATAATAATGCTCACTTACTGGATCTAGACGGTTATGCCGACAACAACGTAAAATTTATATTAGGTTTATGTGAGCAACGGAACCTCGTTATCATAAATGCGTGGCCTGGATGTGATGTCCAGATCACACAGGAAGGAATGATCATTGTCGAGGAAGGGTGTAGCAGCATAGGGAGTAAACAAAAACGCATAATTTTGCAAATGCTATATGTTGTTGGGGAAAAGAGCAAGGAATGAAGAATTTCCAGTCCAAGTGTGAACTCTGAACTAACAAATATAGTTGCAATAGTCGAGGAAAACTTGCCAGATGACCAATGAGTAGGAATGTAGTTAGCTTGGAAGTGTAATGACCAAGGAAATGAGCAAAGAGACGCTACATGTTTGCTGGAAAACGAAAAAAAACCGCAAAGTTGGCGGAATAGAGTCACACGGAAGGCGATCGACGAATGGCAGAAAGGATCACGAGAGTATAGGGAGGCAAAAAACGCACAGTTGCTGCAGAATGAACCAGACAGTGAATGGGAAATATACCAGGTTAAAACAAAGCAGATGGTTTAAACAGTATTTTAAGCAAAATGTGAAAGTGGAAGTTGGTTGTGAGAAATGCGCGAGAAATAGAATGCCGCACCTTGGCTATTTCGGAATCACACTAACTTACTAGCGAGAAAGTCGGGTGCAGTAGAACATTACCTAGACGAGCATGGCAACGAACTGGAAGGGGACGCCGATTTAAATTTAATTTGAAAAAAAAAAAGAACAGCCGAATCATTTGAAGGCCATGGCGAGCTCATTTGTGAGGAAAGTAAGAGAAGGAGCGAGAACCAGAATTGAAAGGAGCTGGTGGTGAAAAACTGGAAGGAAGGTGAGGAGGAAATTCCTAAACCCACTGCTACAGGTTTAGACTAGCTTCCCTTTAGGCTAATTAATGAGCTAGGACCAAAAAGTAAGGAAGCTTCCTTGAAAGCGGTAGAAAAGAAAGCTTACATAACAGGCAAATAACTGGATGTTTGCGACGAAGTAGAATGAATTTAATATATAGAGCAAAGGGCAAAACAAAAATAAATTACATCGGTAGTATGCAGGTTGGCAATGCAGGCCAACAGATAAAAACGGCAAGCACGGGCAAAACAAAATAGTGTATTGGGAGAACTACAGGATCGCTTGAAAATCGGTTGGCGTGTGCAAGATAATTTATTTGTTCTCCATCCGTGTATTGAAATATCGAGAGTACTACGAAGACCATAACATGTGGATTTTTTTCTACATTGCCGAAGCGTATCACAATGTAGGCCGCCACATTCTTTGTTATATTCTGGAAGGAGAAGATGAAGGCCTCAACTGTCTAGAGCTTTTCAGAGAGATTTAGGAACGAAATGCCGTTACCTCTGAATTAGAGGAGATGAGGAGCAAGCAGGAAGTTGATATCAGCAAGGGACATAGACAGGGCGCCCTCCATCAGCACTGTTCTTCATGGTGTACATGGTACGGATCCAAAGTACGCTAGTAGGAATGACTATTGGTATTAGCTACTGACGCAATCTTGAAGGAAGAATAGTGGAGCAGCAGGTTCCAGATTTATTCTATGCGGACGACATTGTGTTGCTTGCTACAAGTAAAATTATATGCCACGTTGGGCCGATATCTGTCAACGAGAAGGTGAGAAATTATGATTAAAGATTAGCGTTCAAAGTAAAGTTTTATGGCATTAAATGAAAACAGTCAACGTACAGTGTTAATACAGTGCCGGCAATACGTCGGGCAAGAGAATACAAGTACCTTGGCGCATCGACAAACAAATGTTATAGACCTCTGGAGACAAAATCATCCTAAACGACAGCGTCCGCGTCTTCGACCTGAGGCGCAGCGTTTCATCGACAGCATCTCGTGCCTCTAGCTGTGAATGAAGAATGTGGGAATATTTGCTTAGCACTCCTTATTATTATTATTATTATTATTATTATTATTATTATTATTATTATTATTATTATTATTATTATTATTATTATTATTGCTTCTATGAGGCGACAACACAACCGGCAGCTACGACGGCAGTTGCTGCGGGATTTGGACGACGTCCTCTCCGTGTCGCCCAGTAAGCGTTCGCACCGCTTTATTTCGCCAAGACTACCGCAGCAGTCAGCTACCCCCGGTAAACGCTAGTGCGCGTGTGTGGCTACTTGCTGCGGGCTGCCGCTCAACACAAAAGTGTCGGCCTCGCCCCCTGCTGGTCATAGTAGTCGCTTTGGGCATGCTCACTGCGAGGCGACAACACATGATGACTGTTCTAGTGACAGTTGCGGCGCGCCATGAGCGATTTCTGCGCTTCGCCTGGTGAGCGATACTTTGTGTGGGTTTCGACAAGAATTCCTTCAATTAACTGTTTTCCTCCTTCTGACGCCTGTTTTGTAGACTAGTTTCCCGGCTGTTGCATATATGCATATATTTATATTATCTAACTAGTTTGCTAAGTACAATGGGATAAGATGACAGCTGTATTTCCTGTCATAAGGCGCCGCCTAGTAATGAAAAAATAATGATGTGTGCTCAATGAAAATATTCGTATCATCTAGCACAGTCACGTTCCGGAGAAGCAGCTAACACTTTCACGACTATGGGGAATATCAAGAGAAAGATAGGGAACACTCAGTAGATACTTAGAAGTGAACGACTTGCTACCTAACACTCAATTAGGCTTTCGCCCTGACCTATCGACGCAGGATGTCCTATTTTCCTTTACAAATACTTCCTTGAGACACCTCCCAAGTCACAGCCAAGGGCCGTCCCGGCACTTTATTTAAAAGGAGCGTTTGATAACCTTCTGCATAAAAATGTTCTGCAAAACCTCACCGACACCAACTGTGGCGCCAGAACCTACAACTATATCTAAAGCTTCTTATCAGCAAAGCAAGCCTTTATATACTTGGGTGGAATAAAATGAGGTCACATCGCTCTAGGCCCGAGAGGAACTACGCAAGGGGCGGTACTGTCACCCCTTTTGTTCAATTTGGCAATGAAAGATCTCCCAGGCCTTCTGTCCGAAATCCCGGATATCAAACACACATTGTATGCGGATGATATCACTCTCTGGTGCAACCCGTGGAGTGACGACGAGATCGAGGAGCGTCTTCAAGCATCAGCTGAAACCGTGGGCTTGTACGCCAGGGAGTGAGGCCTCCAATGTGCGCCGGAAAAGTCCGAGTTGCTCATCCTGAAGAACCCGAGGACACACCTGGCGCATTACAGTACGGTGTATATAGACAAGGCGTGTATAGACAACATGTGCGGAATATAACGAACCCTTATATATAGCTTTCGTTGATTACAAGAAAGCGTTTGATTCTGTCGAAATCACAGCAGTCATGGAGGCATTACGGAAGCAGGGTGCTGACGAGCCGTATGTGAAAATACTGAAAGGTATTTATAGCGGCTCCACAGCCACCGTTGTCCTCCCTAAAGAAAGCAACAGAATTCCAATAAAGAAAAGGTCCAGGCAGGGAGATACGATCTCTCCAATGCTATTCACAGCGTGTTTACAGGAGGTATTCAGAGTCCAGGATTGGGAAGAATTGGGAATAAGAGTTATTGGAGAATAAATACATTAGTAACTTGCGATTCACTGGTGATATTGCCTTGTTTAGTAACTCAGGGGACCAATTGCAATTCATGTTCAGTGACCTGGACAGGCAAAGCAGAAGAGTGGGTCTACAAATTATTCTGCAGAAAACTAATGTTTAACAGTCTCAGAAGAGAACAGCAGTTTGCGATATGTAGCGAGGCACTGGAAGTGGTAAGGCAATACATCTATTTAGGGCAGGTAGTGACCGCGTATCCGGATCATGAGACTGAAATAATCAGAATAACAATGGGCTGGGGTGCGTTTGCCAGGCATTCTCAGATCAAAAGAAAAGGGCATAACAGCTATGTTTTAGCAGTACTCACCTACGGGGAAGAAACCTGGAGGCTTACGAAAAGGGTTCTACTTAAATTGAGGACGACGCAACGAGCTATGGAAAGAAGAATGATGGCTGTAACGTTAAGGGATAAGAAAAGAGAAGGTTGGGTGAGGGAACAAACGCGAGGTAATGACCGCTTAGTTGAAATCAAGAAAAAAAAAGCGGGCATGGGCAGGATATGAATTGTGGAGGAACGATAACCGATGGTCTTTAAGGGTGACGGACTGGATTCCAAGGGAAGGGAAGCGTAGCAGGGGGCGGCAGAAAGTTAGGTGGGCGGATGAGATTAGGAAGCTTGCAGGGACGACAGGGCCACAATTAGTACATGACCGGGGTAGTTGGAGAAGTATCGTAGAGGCCTTTGCCCTGCAGCGGGCGTGACCAGGCTGATGATGATGATGTACAGACAACCACTCAGTATCGAAACCCACGGAGATCAAGATCCTAGGGCTGTATATCCCTCAGGGGTGACAGAACACCACCACTATGAAGAAGAATATAACATCCACCGAGAAAATCCTCCGGATGATACATCGTATCAGAATAAGCACCATGGCAAGAAGGAAAGGGCGCCATCGGCTTAGTGCAAGCTTTCGTGATCTCTGGGATAATGTACGGGACGGAATTCCTTGGCATCTCCATGTCCGATGTTGAAAAGTTGGAGACACTGATCAGGAAAGCCTACAAGATGACACTGGGGATATAAAACTCCACACCAACGGCCAAGATCATGGCTCTAGGAGTACATAAGACCCTCAAAGAGATGTGTTTACCGATCGCATGCTGAGACGACGTACACCGAAACAATATATGGAAACAATATATGCAAACAATGCGCTGCATGAGCGCAGGTATGTATGCCGCGGCTGCTGTGAATCGCGCCTAAGCGTCATCCCCGTCCTGCCTCTCGCACTGTCCCGATTAGCGAGGCAGTCCCGCTACACTTTGCTCCGTTTGTAATTTCTCGCACGAGACAGATTGTCCGCGCCAGCGATTATACCGCGATGTGAAAACACTCATATAATTCGCTTTAGGGAGTACCGTAATCGTCGGTGAATATGTTGCCCCAGAAAAATGGTACAACCTGGACCGAAGCACAAGGCGGTTCAATGTCTCGCAGCGGCTTCGTAGCATTATGCTACGAGGAAATGACTGGGCAGTGAGCGCTGACTGCAGCTGCAACCCAAAAGCTGACGTTGCAGTTTAACACAGCGTCCTAAAGGCTTAGCTGCCACGAGATGAGGATTGGACAAACTTATAGCTCCCACTCGTCGGTCAAGGCAGAAAATAATTATTTCTAGTAGCTGAATGGAAGTTACAGGACGCAGAACTGCTCCAGCTCCAGCTATGTGAGAGGTCACGTATTCGGGCCAGTCGTGTCAGAGAACTGTAATGCAGTTGAACTCCTTTAAATGGGAGTGCTTGGGTCCTCCGGAATCCTTAGTTATACCGGTCACTACATTGTCAAGTTCTCGCAGCGCACAACGCACACAAGAACAGGCACACAGTTATTCCTTCGTTTTACAAGTCATCCTGTTCTAGAGACGTTCGTTATAGAGGTGCTAGAGTAAAGTTAGCACAGGTATGAGAGATGCATGCCTACGGCATCAGCGGTTCGGTCCAACCATCTTTGCTTAGGTACAAGATATGAATTCTACTGATATTGGAGCCAAGTAATAGACGCACAATCCTACGTGTTATCGTTCATACCCATGCATCCACTCTGGTAACCTTTGTAGTGTTCTGACAAATACTTTGTTATGATGTGATTAGCGAGAAAATCGGAACAGTCTTATTGAAAAGCTTCGGTAGCAGCGAAATGTTCTCTAGATCTGCTACACAATGCCTGTAAATATCACAAATGCGATGTGGAAAGCCATCTTTAGGAAGAGAGAGAGAGAGAAATTGGGTGACTTACTCGCAGGGTGGAGGGCTGAGTTCAGGGCCCCATGGGCTCGCGCCACTGCACGTGCCCGCCGGATCAGTCGTCGCTGCTCTTGCGGGTCTGAGCTGGTCAGCGCAGTCTCCCAGGAGGAAGGTGAAGGTGCAGGAATAGGTCAGTAGCCTGGAGGGAGTGGGCACTCCCAGCTGCAATGATATACTGTGGGCTTTTCTCCACAAAGGAAAGTATGAGGGATATTGTGTGGGGCTGAAGAGGGCAAGCTCTCGGGCTACCGCATTAGCGCGTTCATTAACATGGAGAGAGGCGTGTCCATGTTTCCAGACGATACGCACCCTGTGCAACACTTTGCGGTGTGATGGTGTAAGGATGCGGTGTGTGTGGGTTGTCACCCTCCCTTGTGCCAAAGTTCTGCAAGCGGTCTAAGAATCAGTGACCATTGTGTTAGGTCCATCCGGCGCCGGCATGATTGAAGCATGTACGATGGCTAGGGCGATAGCAGCCTCTTCCGCCATGCCACTGTCCACAGTGTTGAGCGTGGCCGAAGCCCTTAGAATGTCTGCACTATCTTGCACGACTAGACATAGGGAACGTTTCTTTGGGTAGCGGGCAACGTAGGTGTATAGGACTGGTGTGCTTGATGTGTCATTGCCAAAGAGTCGAGCCAGGGCTTGTGCTCTTGCCTTTCTTCGACCTTTATGACGGTCAGGTTGCATATTCCGGGGAATTGGGGCCACGTGAATTTTGTTGCGAATGCTAAGCGGAAGAAGTGTGCGGTTTTCCTGTTGTGGTTTTCTTGGTGTTTGGTATCCTAGCCGGAATAGAATGTGGCACCCTTGCATTGTTCGTTGCAGACATTGCAATTGGCTCTTAAGATGACCTTCGACTAGTTCGCGGATGGAGTTGTGCAACCCCAGTCAAGTAGGAGCTGCGTAGACTCATGTTGGGGAGGACGCATGTCCGTACGGAGGAGGGTGTCCATCTGGTGCATCTCAGTCTGAGTCAGATTATGATAGGAGAGGCGGTAGGTCAATCGGCCAATTATGAGGGCTTGCACAATTCGGAGTACGTCATTTTTTTGGAGTCCTTGTCGGCGGTTTGTAATGCACTTTATCATGTGCATTACTTGGGTAAGTTGTTGGCGGAGCCCGTGTAGGGTATGTGCGGCCTTCCCGTTGTGTTGTATCTGAACGCCTAGTACACGTAGTCTGTCTACCCTTGGAATAACGTTGCCATTGAGATGCAATGTGAGAGCTGGTGGAATACCGGCCTTGTTCCGTTTTCTGAATACAAGCAGGAGCTCCGACTTCTCAGCTGCGCATGTGAGTCCTCCGCCTGTTGCATACTCTTGAACTATATTTACAGCTTCCTGTCGTGCGTCTTGAATGGCGCCGTCTGATCCTGTGGTCACCCAGATTGTAACATCATCGGCGTACAGGGCGTGCTGCACGTTCGGAAGTTTTTCGAAGAGCGGTCGTAGCTTTGCCATCGCCACGTTGAACAGGGTTGGTGAGAGAACCGAACCCTGGGGAGTCCCTCTGCTGGAAAGTTTTATGATATCCGACCGAATATCACCTAGGCCGATGGTGGCTGTGCGGTCAGATGAAAAGGCTCGGACATAATCATAGATGCGTTTTCCGCATCGGGAGAATGCTTAATTGTTTAGAATGAGGTCATGTGAGACGTTATCGAAGGTTCCTTTGAGGTCCAACGCCAGAATAGTTCTTGTTTGAGATTAACTTGCACTATCCACATCATCCTCCTTAAGTTGTAGGAGTATGTCCTGCGCAGACAGACCTGGTCGATAGCCGAATAAGGTATTGGGGAAGAATTGGTTCGCTTCGAGGTGAGGCTGGAGGCGATCTAGAACTACGTGCTCGAAGAGTATGCCAATACACGAAGTCAGGGAAATGGGTCTGAGATTTTGGAGGGGCAGCGGTTCCTCGGGCTTTGGAACTAAGGTGATATCGGCGTGCCGCCATGCCTGTGCAAGCCGTTGTCGTTGTAGTATGCAGTGAGTTGCCGTATGGCCTGGTCTTCGAGGTTGCGTAGCAGTGCATAGTGAATGCCGTCTGCTCCAGGCACCGTGTTTCGTCTTATACAGTGTAGTCCTGCCCTCACTTCTGTGTCTGTAACATCGCCGTCCAATTGGGTTTGTTCCTCGTGTGGATTGTCTTTGTACTCCGGTCGGTGGCCTGTAGAAATGTATCACTGTCGCAGTGTTTGGGTGAGCACGTCATCATTCATTTGTTGTCTGCGGATGATAGTGCACACTGGGTGCGTTGTGTGCGTTTTTGTGTAGGTTGGGTTGAGTAGTGCTCCGACGAGGGACCATGTTTTAGAATTACTTAATGTGTCATTAGGCGGTCGAAAAGGTTGTGCCAATTGCTATTAGTGAGGCAGGTGGCGTTTTCTTCAACTTCTGCTATGATCCGGGTGATTCTTTGTTTCAGCCTACGGTATTTGTTTCAGCCTACGGCGCAACAGAACCAAATCTGAACAACACGACCCGCCATCTCTACACGAGTGGACACAACAGCTAGACGAATATTTTAAAGCAGCCACTAAGGAACTTACATCAACAACGGAGACACCGAATGTGGACAGACATCTGTTCCATCTCTGGGAAGCTCGAAGAGGCCTGAGCAAATGATGGAAGAGGCAGCGGCACATATTTAGGAAAATCGTGCTTTTTCAGAGCCGAAACAGATCACGGTAGACGCCGACCTTCATTTGCGAGAAAAATCGCTTTACGTGAATGTCACCATGTAGGTGTGACGTGATACTTGCAGTGACCCACGTTGAACAAGGCTGTGAACAAGCCTCCCGTGTGGGAGCCGAAACGTCTTCCTTTCTTTTAAATCTTTATTTGGTCGGCGAAGTGCCCCAGGTTTTTGTTTACCTTTTAACCATGACCCACGTTGATGTCAACAAAGGTTTCCTGAAGGGCGGTAGATTCTCTGTTTGTTCCTGGGGCACATAACCATTGGCCTCATGGCTTCATAGCCAGTGAAATGTGTTATACATTTTTGATACTTCGTGGGCGAATTCTCTTGTGCCCTTTTCCCATTTGCGTGATTAGGTACGTGACAATGTTACTGTGCACAACAAAATAACACGTGGAATATAAATTTTGGTGCTCCATGCCGGAGCTTGCCGCGTTGAGCTCTGTCGACGGGATGCATTTGCTTCGCTATTTGCATAAATCTGTTATATATTAGGTGATACCATGAATCTGGCCTGCTTCATATAAGTGGGCACTTTTCGCACAAGCGGACACATGAAAGTGCGTTTTCTGTAACGTCAGGCCTTAAAACCCGCAGTGCGAAATCACTGAAAGCACCGTGAGCGCAAGAGACTGCTAACGGCCAGTCCTTCGCAGAGGAGTTCTTTTAAATCATCTACAGGCCCTCCAGAAGGCCCACGATATGGCGATAACGTTAAACCTTACTGTCCCGACATAGCAGCCGCCTGTGTCAACCTTTGGGTTGATCTTGAGGTCGTGAATAAATTTCATCATTCCATACCATACTGTGAGCGCTGTCATCGCGTCGTCTGCTTCACATACCTGTGCTCCGACTTCTGCTGTTCGCCAACAAGTCGCTGGCGCGTTTCGACGGCCGCCCGGTACCTATCAGGGCCCCTGAAAGTCATACGGCAGAAAGCGATCATCCGAAGGTACATTTCCTATTCGGTAAGCTTTAATACATGCTGTCACATGCGAGAAACCTCGTTTTCAGAGAAGTGTACTACCGAGACACTGTAGCAATGCCGATGGCGAGAGACAGGAAAACGGGCTAGGCTGCAGGACTGTCGGTAAGCTTGAATACATGCTGTCACATGCGACAAACCTCGTTTTCAAAGAAGTGCACTATAGAGACACTGAGCAATCCCGATGGCGAGAGACAGGAAAACGTGCTAGGCTGCAGGACTGTAGGTAAGCTTTATTACATGCTGTCACATGCGACAAAACCTCGTTTTCAAAGAAGTGCGCTACATAGACACTGTAGCAATACTGATGGCGAGAGACAGGAAAACTAGTCGGTACGCAGGACTGTCGATGGAGCCACCCTTCATGATATTCACACTCTTGCTAAGTTACACAAACTCCATTGATGGTCTGGGATCTTTACAGAAATGTATATTTATTATTTAGAAAGTTACTTACGTGGGCAAACATCATTAAATAGCATTTATGTAACATACCCGCAGCGTATATCTTTATATGGACAATGCTTTTGTCATTGAAAAATGCTAGTGTTCTTTTTTTATTTGGAATGTATTCGCTACCCACTACTTAGCTTGGTCGCGCTACAAGCTGCGACATCGTCATGATCTTATCGCTAAACTATTTTAATAAACCTGGGCGTATAAAAACCGTCAACTGGAAAGGGGCCGCCAAGTTTCTACGTCCAATATTTGTGATGCTCAAATTTTGCGAAAATTATATGCGAGAGCTATCATTTACACGAGCAGGTACGACTGGACAAGGTTCCTATACCAAAGCCAAGGGGAGGGATCTGCGGCACCTTGAAAAGGCACGTGGAGTTTCCATATACCAGAAAGCTTGCGTACCCTGATGAATAGAATTACGATACGCTCTAAGCAATGAAGTTTCAGTATAATTAGATTTCGGCCGGCTTGGGCGCGCCACTGCTCCGTCGCCGGTGTGAATGAGCCCTTGCCTAGGCAGGGTTGTGTTCTCCCGTTTGTGTTCCTGGCGTGTGGTTGCAAGCGTGGTTACGTGAAACTCGAGTGTGGTGTCAGGAGAGCTACAGCATTGTGTATGCTCTAGTAAGCCAAGAACGCCAGCCGCCGTAAGGTACGACGTACTCATCGCAACACTTGATGAACATTCCTACCGCATGCCATCAAAGTTTTATAGCACAACGATAGTCCATAAATGTGAACAGCCGCCGGATAAATCTGTAAGCGACTACATAACAGCGCTATGTAAGCTAGCTACGCTCTGCAACTTCGGTATTCGACCACGGATGATAGTAACGATGGCCGTTTCGATAAGACAACGCCGAATGTAGGCCGTGCTGCTGAGTCAGCGTTGATATCAACAGCTACACCAGCGCCTTCGGTGGGGACTTTGACAATTTCACAATTGAAAGGAATTCCTCCGCGATGGGTTTGTGTGTGCCTACGTGGCGCAAATCTCTAGCGATGGTTACTTGCGGAAGAAGATGTCACCTGCACGATGCACTAGTGAGGAGTCGAACAATCTACCAGCTCCCTTTAATTTCCCCCTCACTATCGCAGCTGGAACGACTTGAAGTTTTGCACAGAAAGGGCCTAAGGAGGGCTCTTGGCGTTCCGCAGACTGCTCCTAACAAAGCAGTAATTTATGAGTCTCTATCGAGACCTCTTAGCCTAGTCGCTTCACAAAGGTTGGTGATGCAAATTGGGCGCCTCAAACAGACGATAGCCGGTCGAACCCTTCTACAGAGCCTTCGAAAGAGATCCGAGTCCCGAACGTACTTGGCCCTTAATACTCTTGGTTACCTGGGTCTTGACGCTAGAGGTCGAACCAAGAGGTTGAAACCACCTTGGTCTTTCGCGAGCCTCGATTGTTCGTCGACAATTCCTTACGCTCGTGCTAAGCGGAGTTGTCCTTTGGCGGCAACGCGTTCGCTTGTACTGGAACATCTTGAAACTGAATATGCACGCCATCTTAAAATTTTTACTGATGGCTCTGTGGACAAGGTCAGAGGATCTAGTGCAGCTGCTTTTCACATTCCCTCTTTGAAGTATGATTGGTCGGTTCGCTTCACAGCAGTCGTGCCCTCCACAACGGCCGAAAGCGTCGCCATCGAGGCAGCTCTAAAGAATCTACGGTTTTGTGCGCCTCAACCCGTTGTCATACTTACAGATTCGAAATCCGCCCTTCAAAGGTTAGAGCATGCGTTCCCTACTGATGCTTTATGTGTAACCTCCCTACGCTCGATGCACAATCTCCATATCAAAGGCTTCTCCATACGATTCCAATGGGTGCCCTCGCACATAGGTATCATGGGTAACGATATGGCGGACAGCCTTGCCCATAGAGCGCTATCTGGGAATCCTTTGAGAAAAGTGCCTCAAGAGGACAAGAGACTCTTCAGAGAAGCGGTGTCGTGCCACTTGAGCTCTTTGTGGAGCTCACCTCACCAGCCATGTGTGACTAAGGGTCTCAAAAGAAACCAAGCCACTTTACTTCTCCGCATTCGCACGGGCTCTGCTCGTACCCCTGCGTCGATGTGTAAGACTGGCCTAGCGTTGTATCCATTATGTTCAACGTGTGGTGTGTGCGGTGACATAGAACATTACCTTATGTGCTGTACTCTGTATAACGCGGAAAGCAGCGTGTTATTCGGGTCTCTCAAAAAGACAGGAATTCCCCGCAGTTCTCTTCAGGACATTGTTTTCCCGCACGGGAACCAGATAGATAGAAAGGAGGTTTCTCGCCTTCTATTAAATTACCTGCAGGACACGGATTTGTCATTCACATGGTGACCTTACGAGTGACTATGTGTAGTTGTGAGGTCTGTGTCTGATTTATATGATTTATGTATTTTAAGTGTCGCTACGGTGGAGCAATTGCCGGGAGTTACTGCAAGGCCAATCCCACCAGTAGCCTACAACCACTGAACTCAACTCAACAAGGTCTTTGATGCCGCTGTCAGCGCAGAGCGCGCTGTTCAGCGACAAGAGAGGACAGTACTACCGGAATAAGCAAGGTTGCGAGGAGCGGAACACACGGAAATGCTGCAAAAGTTCCTCAACCAAGCCAGTTGAAGTTGCGTCAGCGCTGTTCGCGCTGTAATGATTGTCACATTCCGAATATGTGCCGCGTGGGAAAGCCGCGTGTGGCCACAGTCAAAGAAAAGCACACATCGAGAAGGCATACAATAAAAAGGAAAAAAAACTGCGAAGGTAAACTCCCAGCGCAATATTTCTATGGGGCCACTCGAAGAACGCCCGATCGAGCAACAGCTGTCTACGCTTCACGACGGAATGCTATAAAATGCGAGTGGACTGCCCAGAAGATTGCGGTCAGGCTTTGTGAATAGTGAATCGGTGATTTTTAGGTTGGTTCACGCGCGGCTTGCTGTGTGGTCAGCCATAACACATATTGCGTAACCTGGCCCACGAACTCACCCAAGCTTGAAAGGGAGGGCGTTCATCTTCGCAAATGGTCAGCAAAATCTTTCAGAGTACCCGGATCTATGTTGATGACTGAATGCCTCAAGCATTAGTCAAGCAAGTTGTGATTGCTCGTAAACCAAGGAAGTGGTTGCACCCTAGTGGGAGGCAACTTTGTTTGAAACGCTGGGAATCGAAGCGAGGGGCACACAACTGACAAGCCTTAGTGTCGACCGGACACAGATGCTTCAGAAATATCAGTCTGTGTGCTCTGAAGAAATCACAGGATACATAGGGAGCAGCAGTGTAACCTGTAACTGCCTGAAAAATCAGAAGCCCAAGCTCTTGGAGGCACACTTTGTTCCATTTACCATATTCTGAACAGTTGAAGGCGCCTGCTCCTACAAGTAATCATACAATCCAGTCATTTATGGGGATGCTCACCTTCTATGATCATTCTTTAGAAGGTTGCTCTTGAAGAGAAGATATTTTTGACGTTCATGAAACATGCGCCTAAATACTCTTTCTCAATTTTTTTGGTAGTGCAAATGCTTTTTCTTATAAGACCATACGCAGTGGCGGGGCGCCCTCACTGACAAATCAGCTTAGATATGTATCGGCGTCAAGAAATTGCTCCTGAAAGCCAAGATTTGCAACGGGGAAACAGCCATTTCGTGCAAGTAGTGTCCTCTCTTGCAAAAGGTAGATTGGAAGAGAAGGTGAGCTTTTCAGCGCAGTCAGAAGATCCGTGCACTAACCTACGTGAACTACGTAGATCAAGAAATGATATAGCTTGACAATTTTCTTGCACCAAGATTATCCTTTAAATGTCCGCGATGTATTTGCTACGTGAGTAAATTTCGTTACTATTTGACTTCACGCCATAGTGTGCCAACGAATGCCCACAAAACTAGCGCTGGGCAATTTTAGCGACGGTGATGTTCATCATGAATCTCTGCGGCTAAGTCGTTTCGATGACGCCTGCACGAACAGAAGTTACTCACTATTGAAAATAATGATAGCAATTTACATGCACCTGTTGAAGGTGAGTGCCCCTGAAGTGAACATACAGAGATGGTGCCAAAATAGAGCGTAGCTTCCCAATTGTTTGGCTAGCTGGTGTCATTAATTTCATGAGATCATCATATCCAGATGTGACATACGAAAGGAAACCGAAGTGTTCAATGACGATGTCCGACATTAATAACGGCAGCGTGTCTCTTATGGCTGCAATAAACCTCATTTCAGGGAAGAACCCCTCTAAATAAATAGCTATGCCAGTCGGGTTAATTTCCATACACTACACATAATAAAATATGTGCGCAGAAACATTTAGCGTGCCTTAGATTAAAAGGGTTCATTACTTTGCAAACTCTGTGCACTTCGTCTTTACTTGAACACTAGAGTTTAAAAAACGAAATAGCACACAAAACATACAGCAAGAAATAGTTTGCGCACGATTGCGATGTTATGGTTCGTTAGTTTGGCGGAAATATTGCCACATGCAGTGGCACAGCAAGGGGACTAAAGAAGAAGAGAACGAGGTTCGTCTCGGCATCGCGCATCAACGGTTTCGTTTCGTGAAGGACAAACGCCTGGATCCCCATTCAGTGTGAATACTTCACCAGAGTATACGCGACAATATGGTGGAGCTTGCTGGGCACACCCAACTTATGCAGGAGACCCCACTGGACAGCAAGAACCTCGCACAATTGGAGTTGACTCCAGTTCACCGCACAAGCCGGCGAATCCGAGGCCTCGCCCCAGAATTCGGAAACCTCCCAAAAAAGTGATGACTACGGCCACTGTGACGTCTACGGAAAGGGTGACACCGACTTACCTAACGCTGCTGAACCCCCAAGTGCCGACGGCTTTTCATGGCGACATATTTGAAGACGTTGAAGACTGGCTGGTGGAGTTCGAGCGCGTGGCTGCGTTTAACGAGTGGGACAACAACGCTAAGCTCAGGAACGTCTACTTCAACCTCCAAGATGGTGCTCCCACGTGGTTTGTGAACCGCGAAAGTGCCCTGTCATCCTGGCCTGGATTCCAGCGCAAGCTACTGGCGACTTACTCCAGCCCCGATCGCCGGGAAACAGCGGAGCGAGCCCTCCAGTCACGCGTCCAAAAGCCCAACGAGAGCGTCACGATGTACGTGGAGGACATGACGCGTCTCTTTCAGCGTGCCGATCCGAGCATGTTGGAAGAGAAGGTGCGTCATCTGATGAGAGGCGTAAATGAACAACTCTTTGGCGGTCTTGTTCGCAATACGCCCAAGGCTGTCGCGGAGTTCCTCACCGAAGCCACCGCAATGGAGAAGACGCTTCAGCAACGGTCGAACATGTACAACCGACAAGTAAATTCCGCCTGCATTCCGGATACGCCCGTAGGCTTCGGGTGCGACGTCGCCTTGCTTTGCGAGCTGATTCGCTCAGTGGTTCGCGACGAGCTGCAGAAGCACCACGGTACGTCGCCGTCGCCAGTCAGCTCCCTTGCCAGCGTCGTACACAACGAAGTACAGCAGGCACTGCAGTCATCTATTTCCAGCAGTGAAGCGCCACCTCTGCCAAGTGAATCCCGGCGCAAGACTTATGCAGAACTGTTACTGAGCCACGCCCAAGCTTTCGCACCTACTTATGTTGTGTCGCCAGTTGCGTTGCAATCGGCGCAAGCCGTTCCGACAACTCCGCTACCGTACTTCGACGACCGCCGAACACCCGCGAGGAAATAAGAGGTTTGGCGAGCACCCGACCGACGACCGCTGTGCTACCACTGCGGCGAAGCTGGTCATGTGTATCGGGAGTGCCCCTATCGACGACTCGGCCTGCGGGGTTTGTCCATCGATTCGCCTCGACCTAGGATTGGCCAGAGGCCTCCCGACATCGCAGAATTCATCGAACAGCAGCGCAGGCCGGGTGCATCGCAGCGGCAGTCACGCTCACCCTCACCGCGGCGATATTTCCCTGCTCGTGATAACACCTCGAGGACGACGCAAGGGCGATCACCAAGTCCACGCCGGGAAAACTGACGTCAGCGACCTTCCTAGGCGGGGCCGCTGATACTCGACGCGCTGAAGACCTCGTATCCTGCCGACCGCAGAACAACGAGAACACGACGACGCCAGAACCAGTTCCCGCCAACAGAATTTCACTGGAAATGCCTGTGTTGATCGACGCCAGAAAAATGAGTGCACTTGTAGATACCAGCGCCGATTACTCCATTCTTAGTGGCAAACTGGCGAGCGTTCTGAAAAAAGTTACGCTGCCCTGGAATGGGGCACCAGTTCGTACGGCAGGTGGCCATGTCGTCACACCGCTTGGCTTATGCACGGCGAGAGTAGAAATTCACGGTGCTGCGTTTCTCGCCACTTGTCTGGTTCTACGTGAGTGTTCCCGCGATTTAATTCTTGGGATGGACTTTCTCCGGGAATATGGCGCCATTATTGACCTCCGCGAGCGCTGCATCACTTTCTGGACACAAAGGGCAACAACACAGACCGACGCCGTTGGACCCAGATCCGCACTTCGCGTTTCGGACGACAGCATCACGATACCTCCGCGTGCGAGTGTTATGGTCCCGGTCAAGTCCGACGAGCTACGAGACGGTGAAGCCATTGTAGAAGGCAACATTTCTATGTTGCTGGCCCAAGGCATTTGTGTCGCACGAAGCCTTGTGGAACTTCGTGATAGCCAGACAGCGGTTCTCGTTACCAACTTTAGCTTTGAGCATCGGCACATTTTTCGTGGCACTGCCGTCGCCTACGCCGAACCATCAACGGATATCGTCGAGTGCTCTGCTTCTGAAGTGGACACAAACGACGGTTCGCTCAGAGACGTCGATGTAGACTCCGAGCTTACGGACGACATAAAAAGTGCACTGCAGGAACCCTTGAACGAATTCCGCGCGTGCTTCGCTCGGTCTACTAAGCTGGGCCAAACGCCAATCACGAAGCACCGAATCACGACATCCGCCGACGCACGCCCCATCAAACAACAGCCTTATCGTGTCTCGCCGAAAGAACGTGAGGCAATTCAAGCCAAAGTCAAGGAGATGCTAGATGATGGTGTCATTCAGCCTTCGCACAGTCCGTAGTCGTCTCCGGTCGTTCTGGTCAAGAAAAAACACGGAACGCTTCGTTTCTGTGTTGATTATCGACGGCTCAACGATGTCACCAAGAAGGACGTGTACCCACTACCACGTATCGATGACTCCTTAGACAGGTTGCGGCGAGCTAAGTATTTTTCGTCGCTCGATCTAAAGAGCGGTTACTGGCAAATTGAGGTACATGAATGAGACCGCGAAAAAACTGCTTTTGTCACTCCAGATGGCCTGTACGAATTCAGGGTACTTCCTTTCGGGCTCTGTTGGGCACCAGCAACTTTCCAGCGAATGATGGACACCGTTCTCGCTGGTCTGAAGTGGCAAACCTGCCTCGTCTACCTCGACGACGTGGTTGTTTTTTCGGCGACAGTTGACGACCACCTGAAACGACTGCGGCAAGTTCTCGAAGCCATCAGATCGGCTAACCTCACCCTTAAGCCTCAGAAGTGTCACAATGGCTACAGGGAGCTTATGTTTCTGGGACACGCGGTCAGCGCCGAAGGCGTTAGCCCCGATCCCGCGAAAACTGCCGCTGTAGCCGCATTTCCAACACCGACCGACAAGAAAGGTGTCCGACGCTTCCTGGGCCTTTGCGCATACTACCGGCGTTTCATCGAAAATTTTTCGAAGATGGCGGAGCCGCTGACTCGACTCACGAGGGACGGTGTATCGTTCGTCTGGGCCTCAGAGCAAGAGACTGCTTTCACTGAACTTCGACAGCGTCTGGTGTCAGTACCAGTTTTGGCCTACTTTGACGAGGAGGCGGACACGGAAGTTTATACAGACGCCGGTAACGTTGGTCTTGGCGCGGTACTTGTACAACGACAGGAAGGTATTGAAAGAATGATCGCCTACGCAAGTCGCACACTATCGCGTGCAGAGACCAACTACACCACTACGGAGAAAGAGTGTCTTGCCGTCGTATGGGCGCTGGTCAAATTTCGACCTTACCACTACGGCCGCCCATTCGAAGTTGTAATCGATCATTGCTGGTTATGTTGGCTTGCAAATCTGTGGGACCCTTCTGGGCGACTGGCACGGTGGAGTCTACGTTTGCAGGAGTACGACGTGACCATCGTGTGCGAGTTAGGCCGCATACACGAAGACGCTGACGCACTCTCGCGCGCCCCTATCGACACTACCGACCAAGACATTGAGGACGACGGCGTTTTCCTTGGGGCCGTAAGCGTTACTGATTTGTCCACACGGCAGCGCGCAGACAACTCACTACGACCTATATTCGAACATCTGGAAGGACGAAACTCATCAATACCCCGGCACATCGCTCGAGGATCGTCGTCGTCTTGTTTACGACATGGTGTCTTGTATAAGAACTCCGCTGCCACCAACAAGACATACCTTTTGGTCGTTCCAGCAGACCTCCGTGCCGAAGTTTTTTTCGCCTGTCATGACAAGCCTCCGTCTGGCCATTTGGGTTTTACGCGAACGCTTGATAGAGAGCGCAAATCCTACTACTGGCCGAAACTTGCCGAGTGTGTTAAGCGATACGTCCAAGCCAGCCGTGAATGCCAGCGCCGAAAGTCGCCAGCTGTGAAGCCTGCGGGATTTCTGAATCCGACTGACCCACCTGGCAAACCTTTCGACCAGGTCGGCATGGATCTTCTGGGCCCGTTTCCACTGTCATCTTCTGGCAACAGGTGGATAATCGTCGCCGCAGACGATTTACCGCGATATGCTTAGGCAAAGGCGTTGTCTCGAGGCACAGCTTCCGAGGTTGCCCAGTATTTCATACAGAACTTCGTCCTACGGCATGGCGCCCCATCGCACGTTATCACAGACCGAGGCAAAGTCTTTACAGCGCAGCTCATTGAAGACGTTTTTAAACTCAGCTGCACAACCCATCGACGGACAACTGCCTATCATCCGCAGACAAACGGCTTGACCGAAAGACTGAACAAAACGATGACTGACATGATGTCTATGTACGTAGACGTACAGCACAAGACGTGGGACGAGATACTCCCATACGTAACTTTTTCGTATAATACTGCTACGCAAGAAACAACACGCTTCACGGCGTTTCACCTCGTTTACGGCGGTGAAGTGCAGACTATTTTAGAAGCAATGCTGCCATGCGACAACATCGATCACCTCGAGCTCGGCCAAGATGCCGAACTCTCCGTGCAACGAGCGGAAGAAGCCCGTCAGCTTGCCCGAGTGCACATAAAGAAACAACAGAGCATCGATGCACAACGTTACAATCTCCGCCATCGACAAGTCGAGTTCCAACCTGGCGATCAAGTTTTGGTCTGGACTCCAGTGCGCCGAAAAGGACTATCCGAGAAGCGTTTGAGTCGCTACTTCGGACCTTACAAAGCGTTGCAGCGGATTAGCGACGTGAATTACGAAGTCATTCCTGACGGAAGCCAGCCTCCTCGATGTCGGCAACCGCAATCTGAGATTGTGCATGCTGTGCGGTTGAAACCGTATCATAGCCGCTAAAATCCGACTTCTTCAGCCGCTTAGGTTAGTTTTTGTTGTTGCTCGTCCCTCAGTGCCTTGTGACTATATCGCACACCACAGTGATTGTGACTATAGCCTATGTGTTCGTCCTAGGCCATCTCGGCGCTCTCACGTCAAGCCTATGTATGTTTTCATTTTTTATTATTATTTTTTGAAGAGGGTGTAGTACCACACGCAGTGGCACAGCAAGGGGACTAAAGAAGAAGAGAACGAGGTTCGTCTCGGCATCGCGCATCAACGGTTTCGTTTCGTGAAGGACAAACGCCTGGATCCCCATTCAGTGTGTATACTTCAGCAGAGTATACGCGACAATATTAGTACTATTTACTATTTCTGTAGAGGTATACATTTCCACAAGGGAATAAAGATGTGCATTTCTGCAGTTCTGCGGCTGCCGCAACAGTATGCCTAGTCTATACGTATGAAAAGCGCTTTTATGAACTTTGGTTTCTCTAAACGTTTACGGTCGAGAAGCCGCAGCTGCTCAGAAGCACCGAAGTATGGGTCAATGATCCTGTCTAAACAATTTCATGGTGATATTCATTTGCTGATATTCATCTGCTGAACATGAATAAATTTCATCATACAATACCATACCGTGAGCGCTGTCATCCTGTCGTCTGCTTCACATACCTGTGCTCCGACTTCTGCTGTTCGCCAACCCGTCGCTGGCGCGTTTAGACGGCCGCCCGGTGCCTATAAACGCCCCTGAAAGTCATACCGGCGAAAGCGATCATACGAGAGTACATTTCCTATTCGGTAAGCTTTAATACATGCAGTCACATTAGACAAATCTTTTTTTGAAAGAAGTGCACTACTGTAGCAATGCCGATGGCGAGAGACAGAGAAACAGGCTCCGTCGGTGTCGATGGAGCCCGCCCTTCATGATATTCGCACTTGTGCTACGTTACACAAATTCCATTCATGGCCTGGCATCGTTACCTAAATATATCTCTTTTTCTCAGAAAGAGAGGTACATGGGCAAATGGCCATTAAATAATATTTATGTAAAATATTTGCAGCGTATATCTTTATATGGAGAGCGTTTTTTGACATTAAAAAATGCTAGTATCCTCTTTTTCATTTGGAAAGCATTCTTCGCTATTCACTACGTAGCTTGATCGCGCAAGAAGGTGCGACTTCGTCATGATCTTATCGCTAAACCTATTATAATAAACCTGGACGAATAAAAACCTTCAACCGCAAAGGGACCGCCAAGCTCCTAGCTCCCATATTTGTTATCCTCAAATTTTGCGAAAATGTCATGCGAGAGCTAGCATTTGCACGAGCAGGTACGATTGGAGAAGGTGCCTATACCGAAGCCAAGGGGAGGGTTCCGCGGCACTTTGAGAAGGCAGGACGAGATTCCAAATACGAGAAATCTTGCGCACCCTTATTTATAGCATTACGATATGCTCGAAGCAATGAAGTTTCTGTATATTCCGATAGGGGGGATGTTCCTACTAGGCAGCGGCAGCTGCGCCTTAATTCCGAGTCTAACAATAACTGCTTTTCATTTTTGACACTTCATTTAAACCTAATTACCCGAATTCCACATCACTGCGCATCACACCACAGCGCATCTAGCAGCAGAGCGAGACAACCCTTCGAACATTCAAATATGCTTATTAAGTTCGCTTGGTGTGGTAGCTAGGAAAAAAGGAAGCATGGTACTGTAGAGGGCTGTATATATAGGTGCCCGTGAAAACGACTAAGCCTTGCTCACGCTTGCAAGAATAACAGGATAGCTGAACCAGCCGCCGGCATTGGTAAAAAGAAACACGCCAGGGATACCATAAGTTGTGCTGAACATCTTAGCCGGAGTTTGTGCCCGTGCGCTACTCGCGGGGTTCACTAACGGAGCGTTAAGTTACCCTTTTCTCGAAGAAGTGAGCGACGTGTCGAGCAGGGAACCGTCAGACTCGGGGCCAGTGGTGGAAACCTCTACAGCCAGTTCTACCAGGAAAATTGTGAATAGTGAATCAACATCAAATGAGATCATGATGCCATCATGAATAGGAACAACGCGTCGTACATGTTCAATAATAGACAGCTTTAGTTACACGTACGTAAAGGCTTTGCGTACGTAGAGCTTCTACGTGTCAGCAGTGCGCATGCGTACAACGTAGCGGGCGCGCGCGCGCCTCACGGACGTAGGTGAGATTCAATTCTTTGCGTGCGTTTCTTGCGCACGTAGACAGCTTCGCGCGGGAGTTCCGCAAGATCACGAACAAGCGATAGCGGGCCGCGCGCGCGCTGACGGCTCGCATCAAAACACGGCGCCAGGATTGAATTGGCTACCGCCGTGTTCAGATTTCCTCGATAGATGGAGCTACGGGGTCCCTCTTGGCGTGCGTCGCGTACGTGTAGCTAAAAGCGTTCCAGATGGCGTGCACGTAAGGTACGTAGGCTTTTCACGTTTGCGTACGTGAAGCCTGTACGTACGTGTAACTAAAACTGTGTAATATCACCAGGGTTGAGCACGTGGACGCTGCTTTTCATAACGACTGCCGAAATAATCTGGTGTACGAAACCGGAAATCTTTTACAGAAGTGAGCGAGCGCAGTCGACAATGGGTCGGAGAGTAACACCTGGCTTCTCTATCTTTGGTAGGTCATGAAGTGCAAGAGCTCATTCATTTTGGCAAAGCCATCAGTAATAAAGTGTTTGGTTTGGGCGGTTCCTAACGGTAGGCGTCAGCTTACTTAGATTTAAGTGCACGCTAAAGACCCCCCGGTGGTCGAAATTTCCGGAGTCCTCCACTACGGCGTGCCTCATAATCAGAAAGTGGTTTTGGCACGTTAAACCCCATAATTTAATTTTTAAAGTTGCAGTTTTCCTGTGGCATCAAGCGTCAGGCCAGTATAGGTGGCGGCCTCACTAACCAGTTTCAGCGTCTTCTTGGTGCAATTGCCGTAATCGAGCAAAGCAGTTGCGTTTCCTTTATCAGCTGGAAGAATGACGATCTCTGGATTGCTTCGAAGCTGATCGATAGCCTCAGGTTTCTTTAGTGACTGCGCGAAGCTTGAAGAAGCCTTTCGAAGCCTAGAAAGTACATTATAACACGCGTGCCAATTGAAAAAAACGTTCTAGATAAATCATCGGCCTTCGCTTGTTGGTAGGCTGTTCGAAACTGTTGGTGTTTGCACCAGAAAAAGCCAAATTCAATATATGGCAAGTATGGCGCTCATGCGTCAGAATTGCGGGGAGTCACTCAAGGTATACGTGAGGAACAATGAGAATGGCGAGCAAATTGGCGAGCACTTGAGCAGACACTGTGATCTCCATGCTAGGCTAAAGAAAATGGAGGATGTCCAGGATGAGCTTGTGAAGCGGATCGAAGAGCTGAAAAATGAGCTCGATATGTGGTGTGATGTACGGAAGACGGTAGAAGGTTGACTCCAAGCAGCCGACGAAAAAGTGAACTGGGCCGTTAACACGAACGAAAATGGACGTGATGGTGGTACACCGGTTGTGCCGACAAAGTGTATGGAATGTGAGGAACATGCGCCGTGGGCAACTGGAAGGAGGGTTACCTATTTTGAAGGTAGCAGAAAAGGAAAGCGGGAACGCAAGGGTCAATGCCCGATGTCAAATCCGAATCACGCGGAAATGGTTGACAAAGGGAAACAAGAAGAGGTCACGCCAATATTAAAGATTAAAAAGGTAATTATCGCCGGTGGCTAATTCT
This sequence comes from Dermacentor andersoni, assembly GCF_023375885.2. NCBI lineage: Eukaryota > Metazoa > Arthropoda > Arachnida > Ixodida > Ixodidae > Dermacentor > Dermacentor andersoni. Next base: position 1,616,404 of record NW_027314755.1, read on the forward strand.
GTTTACGTGATTGGTGGTAGTTGTGAAGTGTGTAAAAAGCGACAAAGGACTTGCAGTAGTGACCTTTCTAGGGCGTACATTGGGTTATGTGATAAAGCTAGCTAGAGAAAATGTTGTGGGAATACACAGGGACAAACCTTTGTAGTAGTAGCGGGCGGCCTGACTGACGTGTGAAACAGGAAACCGGCGGGGCTAAAACAGGGTTTGGCGAAAGGATTAGACGACCTGAGCATCATGTACCTTCTGCGGCAGATTGTGATGGGCAAAGTGTCGGAGCTCCGTGTACTTTACACTAACGTACAAAGAGCAGTTGGGCCACTAATCAGGACATTTGCAAAGTAAGGTGAGTGAAAGGTTTCTAGGTTGTATAAGTCAACAGGAAGTGAAAAGGTATCACGGCTTTCAAAGAGGTGGAATGCACTTCACTCACCGATTTGACGAGAAGTTGCAGGCGATTTGCAGGTCGTGAATTTCCTTTCTTTCTTTTTTTTTGGGGGGGGGGGGCGCACAGGACGCCAGTGTAAGTAGTAATAAAGAAGGCGCCCTAAGGCCACTTCAGCCCAGCATCACTCGCAGCCGAAAAACTAGGAAAAAAGAAAGAAAAAAGCTCGACTTGCGATAGGTTACTCAACCATGTAATGCGGCTGAACAAAAGTGGTTAGGAATTGAGGAGCCCTTAGAGAATAAATAGCTGGGTATGTGATTACGGAAGCGCACATTAGAGACCTGCAAGAGCAACTGATGATTCATAATTGTGTTTGGGCACGTTATAAGACAACAAATTGGGAAAGAAAGGGAGGGGGAGCCCGTATCTTTATACGTGCTGTTTCCAAGTGAAAAAGACAAATTCAAACTAGCAAGATCATTTTTGGCGCGTCAAAATTGCCAAGAATAGAATCGACCGTTAGTGCAATGCCCAAGCGGCGATATTAAGAGTTTAGGGAATGATACTGGAGTAATCCTGTTCATAATAATGCTCACTTACTGGATCTAGACGGTTATACCGACAACAACGTAAAATTTATGTTAGGTTTATGTGAGCAACGGAACCTCGTTATCATAAATGCGTGGCCTGGATGTGATGTCCAGATCACACGGGAAGGCGGATTTAGGCACTTGGCCTTAGGTTACTCTCTGATGAGGGAAGGAGATTGTGATACTTGGAGAGGAATGATCATTGTCGAGGAAGGGTGTAACAGCATAGGGAATAAACAAAAACGCATAATTTTGCAAATGCTATATATTGTAGGGGAAAAGAGCAAGGAATGAAGAATTTCCAGTCCAAGTGTGAACTCTGAACTAACAAATATAGTTGCAATAGTCGAGGAAAACTTGCCAGATGACCAATGAGTAGGAATGTAGTTAGCTTGGAAGTGTAATGACCAAGGAAATGAGAAAAGAGACGCTACATGTTTGCTGGAAAACGAAAAAAACCGCAATGTTGGCGGAATAGAGTCACACGGAAGGCGATCGACGAATGACAGAAAGGATCACGAGAGTATAGGGAGGCAAAAAACGCACAGTTGCTGCAGAATGAACCAGACAGTGAATGGGAAATATACCAGGATAAAACAAAGAAGATGGTTTAAACAGTATTTTAAGCAAAATGTGAAAGTGGAAGTTGGTTGTGAGAAATGCGCGAGAAATAGATTGCCGTACCTTGGCTATTAGCGAGAAAGCCGGGTGCAGTATAACATTAATTAGACGAGCATGGCAACGAATCGGAAGGGGATGCCGATTTAAATTTAATTTTAAAGAAAAGAACAGCCGAATCATTTGAAGGCCTTGGCGAGCTCATTTGTGAGGAAAGTAAGAGAAGAAGCGAGAACCAGAATTGAAAGGAGCTGGTGGTGAAAAACTGGAAGGAAGGTGAGGAGAAAATTCCTAAACCCACAGCCACAGGTTTAGACTAGCTTGCCTTTAGGTAAATTAATGAGCTAGGACCAAAAAGTAAGGAAGCTTTCTTGAAAGCGGTAGAAAAGAAAGCTTACATAATGGGCAAATAACTGGATGCTTGCGACGAAGTAGAATGAATTTAATATATAGTGCTCAGGGCAAAACAAAAATCGATTACATCGGTAGTATGCAGGTTGGCAATGCAGGCCAACAGATAAAAACTCCAAGCACGGGCGAAACAAAATGGTGTATTGGGAGAACTACAGGATGGCTTAAAAATCGGTTGGCGTGGGCAAGATAACTTATTTGTTCTCCATCCGTGTATTGAAATATCCAGAGTACTACGAAGACCATAACATGTGGCTTTTTTTCTACATTGCCGGAGCATATCACAATGTAGGCCGCCACATTCTTTGTTATATTCTGGAAGGAGAAGGTGTAGGCCTCAACTGTCTTGAGCTTTTGAGGGAGATTTAGCAAGAAAATGCCGTTTCCTCTTAATTAGAGGAGATGAGGAGCAAGCAGGAAGTTGATATCAGCAAGGGACATAGACAGGGGCGCCCTGTATCTGCACTGTTCTTCATGGTGTACATGGTAAGGATGCATTGTACGCTAGAAGGAATGACTATTGGTAGTAGCCACTGACGCAACCATGAAGGAAGAAAAGTGGAGCAGCAGGTTCCAGATTTGTTCTATGCGGACGACATTGTGTTGGTTGCTAACAACTAAAATGATATGCAACGTCGGGCTGATATCTGTCGACGAGAAGGTGAGAATTTAGGATTAAAGTTTAGCGTCCAAAGTAAAGTTTTATGGCATTAAATGAAAGCAGTCAACGTACACTGTTAATACAGTGCCGGCAATTACGTCGGGCAAGAGAATACAAGTACCTTGGTGCATCGACAAACAAATGTTATAGATCTCTGGAGACACAATCATCCTAAACGACAGCATCCGCGTCGTCGACCTGAGGCGCAGCGTTTCATCGACAGCATCTCGTGCCTCTAGCTGTCAATGAAGAATGCGGGAATATTTGCTTAGCACTCCATATTATTATTATTATTATTATTATTATTATTATTATTATTATTATTATTATTATTATTATTATTATTATTATTGCTTCTATGAGGCGACAACACAACGGGCAGCTACGACGTCAGTTGCTGCGGGACATGGACGACGTCCTCTCCGTGTCGCCCAGTAAGCGTTCGCACCGCTTTATTTCACCAAGACTACCGCAGCAGTCAGCTACCCCCGCTCAACGCTAGTGCGCGTGTGTGGCTACTTGCTGCGGGCTGCCGCTCAAGGCAAAAGTGTCGGCCTCGCCCCCCTGCTCGTCATAGCAGTCGCTTTGGGCATGCTCGCTGCGAGGCGACAACACATGCTGACTGTTCTAGTGACAGTTGCGGCGCGCCATGAGCGATTTCTGCGCTTCGCCTGGTGAGCGATACTTTGTGTGGGTTTCGACAAGAATTCCTTCAATTAACTGTTTTCCTCCTTCTGACGCCTGTTTTGTAGACTAGTTTCCCGGCTGTTGCATATATGCATATATTTATATTATCTAACTAGTTTGCTAAGTACAATGGGATGAGATGACAGCTGCATTTCCTGTCATAAGGCGCCGCCTACTAATGAAAAAATAATGATGTGTGCTCAATGAAAATATTCGTGTCATCTAGCACAATCACGTTCCGGAGTAGCAGCTAACACTTTCAGGACTATGGGGAATATCAAGAGAAAGAAAGGGAACACTCAGTAGATACTTGGAAGTGAACAACTTGCTACCTAACACTCAATTAGGCTTTCGCCCTGACCTATAGACGCAGGATGTCCTATTGTACCTGTACAAATACTTCCTTGAGACCCCTCCCAAGTCACAGCCAAGGGCCGTCCCGGCACTTTATTTGAAAGGAGCGTTTGATAACCTTCTGCATAAAAATATTCTGCAGAACCTCGCCGACACCAACTGTGGCGCCAGAACTTACAACTATATCTAAAACTTCTTATCAGCAAAGCAAGCCTTTATAAACTTGGGTGGAATAAAATGAGGTCACATCACTCTAGGCCCGAGTGGAACTCCGCAAGGGGCGGTATTGTCACCCCTTTTGTCCACTTTGGCTATGAATGGTCTCCCAGGCCTTCTCTCCAAAATCCGGGGTATCAAACACACATTGTATGCGGATGATATCACTGTCTGGTGCAACCCGTGCAGTGACGACGAGATCGAGGAGAGTCTTCAAGCATCAGCTGAAACAGTGGGCTTGTACGCCAGGGAGAGAGGCCTACAATGTGCGCCGGAAAAGTCCGAGTTGCTCATCCTGAAGAACCCGAGGACACACCTGGTGCAGAACAGTACGGTGTATATAGACAAGGCGTGTATAGACAACATGTGCGGAATATAACTAACCCTTATATATAGCTTTCGGTGATTACCAGAAAGCGTTTGATTCTGTCCAAATCACAGCAGTCATAGAGGCATTACGGAAGCAGGGTGCAGACGAGCCGTATGTAACAATACTGAAAGATATCTATAGCGGCTCCACAGCCACCGTTGTCCTCCCTAAAGAAAGCAACAGAATTCCAATAAAGAAAAGGTCCAGGCAGGGAGATACGATCTCTCCAATGCTATTCACAGCGTGTTTACAGGAGGTATTCAGAGACCTGGATTGGGAAGAATTGGGGATAAGAGTTATTGGAGAATAAATACATTATTAACTTGCGATTCACTGGTGATATTGCCTTGCTTAGTAACTCAGGGGACCAATTGCAATTCATGTGCAGTGACCTGGACAGGCAAAGCAGAAGGGTGGGTCTACAAATTATTCTGCAGAAAACTAATGTTTAACAGTCTCAGAAGAGAACATTTGCGATATGTAGCGAGGCACTGGAAGTGGTAAGGCAATACATCTATTTAGGGCAGGTAGTGACCGCGTATCCGGATCATGAGACTGAAATAATCAGAATAACAATGGGCTGGGGTACGTTTGGGAGGCATTCTCAGATCAAAAGAAAACGGTATAACAGCTATGTTTTAGCAGTACTCACCTACGGGGAAGAAACCTGGAGGCTTACGAAAAGGGTTCTACTTAAATTGAGGACGACGCAACGAGCTATGGAAAGAAGAATGATGGCTGTAACGTTAAGGGATAAGAAAAGAGAAGGTTGGGTGAGGGAACAAACGCGATTTAATGACCTCTTAGTCGAAGTCAAGAAAAAGAAAGCGGGCATGGGCAGCATATGAATTGAGGAGGAAAGATAACCGATGGTCTTTAAGGGTGACGGACTGGATTCCAAGGGAAGGGAAGCGTAGCAGGGGGCGGCAGATAGTTAGGTGGCGGATGAGATTAGCAAGCTTGCAGGGACGACATGGCCACAATTAGTACATGACCGGGGTTGTTGGAGAAGTATGGTAGAGGCCTTTGCCCTGCAGTGGGCATAACCAGGCCGAAGATGATGATGATGATTACCCATGCATTTTTGCCATTGTCGATATGGCCGAAGTGATTGGGTAATACTTGTATACATCGATATCACATAACGATTGTTTAACCAAGTGGTTAAACTATGTCTGTCTCATACAAGATTAGAACTAAAGCATAAATTATGTATAGTCTCCCTAACAGTAACACCTCATTTGAACTTCACAGTAAGTAGACGTCTGTCGATGCCAGCATCCCCGAACGCTAAACCCTGTTGCATGCTTTACAGAGAAATTACAGTGGGCGTGACCAGGCTGATGATGATGATGTACAGACAACCACTCAGTATCGAAACCCATGGAGATCAAGATCCTAGGGCTGTATATCCCTCAGGGGTGACAGAACACCACCACTATGAAGAAGATTATAACATCCACCAAGAAAATCCTCCGGATGATACATCGTATCAGAATAAGCACCATGGCAAGAAGGAAAGGGCGCCATCGGCTTAGTGCAAGCTTTCGTGATCTCTGGGATAATGTACGGGACGTAATTCCTTGACATCTCCATGTCGGATATTGAAAAGCTGGAGACACTGATCAGGAAAGCCTACAAGACGAGACTGGGGATATAAAACTCCACACCAACGGCCAAGATCATGGCTCTAGGAGTACATATGACCCTCAAAGAGATGTGATTACCGATCGCATCATGAGACGACGTACACCGATACAATATATGGAAACAATATATGCAAACAATGCGCTGCATGAGCGCAGGTCTGTATGCCGCGGCTGCTGTGAATCGCGCCTAAGCGTCACCCCCGTCCTGCCTCTCGCACTGTCCCGATTAGCGAGGCAGTCCCGCTACACTTTGCTCTGTTTGTAATTTCTCGCACGAGACAGGCTGTCCGCGCCAGCGAATATACCGCGATGTGAAAACACCCATATAATTCGCTTTAGGGAGTACCGTAATCGTCGGTGAATATTTTGCCCCAGAAAAATGGTACAACCTGGACCGAAGCACAAGGCGGTTCAATGTCTCGCAACGGCTTCGTAGCATTATGCTACGAGGAAATGACTGGGCATTGAGCGCTGACTGCAGCTGCAACCCAAAAGCTGACGTTGCAGTTGAACACAGCGTCCTAAAGGCTTAGCTGCCACGAGATGAGGATTGGACAAACTTATAGCTCCCACTCGTCGGTCAAGGCAGAAAATAATTATTTCTAGTAGCTGAATGGAAGCTACAGGACGCACAACTGCTCCAGCTCGTGCAATGTGAGAGGTCACGTATACGGGCCAGTCGTGTCAGAGAACTGTAATGCAGTTGAACTCCTTTAAATGGGAGTGCTTGGGTCCTCCGGAATCCTTAGTTATACCGGTCACTACATTGTCAAGTTCTAGCAGCGCACAACGCACACAAGAACAGGGACACAGTTATTAATTCGTTTTACAAGTCATCCTGTTCTAGAGACGTTCGTTATAGAGGTGCTAGAGTAAAATTAGCACAGGTATGAGAGATGCATGCCTACGGCATCAGCGGTTCGGTCCAACCATCTTTGCTAAGGTACAAGTTATGAATTCTACTGATATTGGAGCCGAGTAATAGACGCACAATCCTACGTGTTATCGTTCATACCCATGCATCCACTTTGGTAACCTTTGTAGTGTTCTGACAAATACTTTGTTATGATGCGATTAGCGAGAAAATCGGAACAGTCTTATTGAAAAGCTTTGGTAGCAGCGAAATGTTCTCTATATCTGCTACGCAAAGCTTGTAAATATCACAAATGCGATGTGGAAAGCCATCTTTAGGAAGAGAGAGAGAGAGAGAAATTACTTATTTGTCATGAGATTGGGTGACTTGCTCGCAGGGTGGAGGGCTGAGTTCAGGGCCCCATTGCCTCGCGCCACTGCGCGTGCCCGCCGAATCAGTCGTCGCTGGTCTTGCGGGTCTGAGCTGGTCAGCGCAGTCTCCCAGGAGGAAGGTGAAGGTGCAGGAATAGGTCAGTAGCCTGGAGGAAGTGGGCACTCCCAGCTGCAATGATATACTGTGGGCTTTTCTCCACAATAAGGAAAGTATGAGGGATATTGTGTGGGGTTGAAGAGGTGAAGATAGAGGCAGGGAAACGAATTTGTTGGAAGCCGTCGCCACGCGACGGCACCTTCTCAATTAAAAGAATAAGGGGGTGCAGTGAATTGTCTCTGGTATCTCCGTAATATTGTAGAGTTTCAGTGTAGTTCAGTGGTTCTGTCGGTGCGTCGCCTGGGTTGGACAGCTCTTCCAATGGCGCCCGCTTTGCAAGCTCTCGGGCTACCGCATTAGCGCGTTCATTAACATGGAGAGAGGCGGGTCCATGTTTCCAGACAATACGCACCCTGTGCAACACTTTGCGGTGTAATGGTGTAAGGATGCGGTGTGTGTAGGTTGTCCCTCTCCCTTGTGCCAAAGTCCTGCAAGCAGTCTAAGAATTATTGACCATTGTGATAGGTCCATCCGGCGCCGGCATGATTGAAGCATGTACGATGGCTAGGGCGATAGCAGCCTCTTCCGCCATGCCACTGTCCACAGTGTTGAGCGTGGCAGAAGCCCTTAGAATGTCTGCACTATCTTGCACGACTAGACATAGGGAACGTTTCTTTGGGTAGCGGGCAACGTAGGTGTATAGGACTGGTGTGCTTGATGTGTCATTGCCAAAGAGTCGAGCCAGGGCTTGTGCTCTTGCCTTTCTTCGACCTTTATGACGGTCAGGTTGCATATTCCGGGGAATTGGGGCCACGTGAATTTTGTTGCGAATGCTAAGCGGAAGAAGTGTGCGGTTTTCCTGTTGTGGTTTTCTTGGTGTTTGGTATCCTAGCCGGAATAGAATGTGGCACCCTTGCATTGTTCGTTGCAGACATTGCAATTGGCTCTTAAGATGACCTTCGACTAGTTCGCGGATGGAGTTGTGCAACCCCAGTCAAGTAGGAGCTGCGTAGACTCATGTTGGGGAGGACGCATGTCCGTACGGAGGAGGGTGTCCATCTGGTGCATCTCAGTCTGAGTCAGATTATGATAGGAGAGGCGGTAGGTCAATCGGCCAATTATGAGGGCTTGCACAATTCGGAGTACGTCATTTTTTTGGAGTCCTTGTCGGCGGTTTGTAATGCACTTTATCATGTGCATTACTTGGGTAAGTTGTTGGCGGAGCCCGTGTAGGGTATGTGCGGCCTTCCCGTTGTGTTGTATCTGAACGCCTAGTACACGTAGTCTGTCTACCCTTGGAATAACGTTGCCATTGAGATGCAATGTGAGAGCTGGTGGAATACCGGCCTTGTTCCGTTTTCTGAATACAAGCAGGAGCTCCGACTTCTCAGCTGCGCATGTGAGTCCTCCGCCTGTTGCATACTCTTGAACTATATTTACAGCTTCCTGTCGTGCGTCTTGAATGGCGCCGTCTGATCCTGTGGTCACCCAGATTGTAACATCATCGGCGTACAGGGCGTGCTGCACGTTCGGAAGTTTTTCGAAGAGCGGTCGTAGCTTTGCCATCGCCACGTTGAACAGGGTTGGTGAGAGAACCGAACCCTGGGGAGACCCTCTGCTGGAAAGTTTTATGATATCCGACCGAATATCACCTAGGCCGATGGTGGCTGTGCGGTCAGATGAAAAGGCTCGGACATAATCATAGATGCGTTTTCCGCATCGGGAGAATGCTTAATTGTTTAGAATGAGGTCATGTGAGACGTTATCGAAGGTTCCTTTGAGGTCCAACGCCAGAATAGTTCTTGTTTGAGATTAACTTGCACTATCCACATCATCCTCCTTAAGTTGTAGGAGTATGTCCTGCGCAGACAGACCTGATCGATAGCCGAATAAGGTATTGGGGAAGAATTGGTTCGCTTCGAGGTGAGGCTGGAGGCGATCTAGAACACGACTAGACATAGGGAACGTTTCTTTGGGTAGCGGGCAACGTCGGTGTATAGGACTGGTGTGTTTGATGTGTCATCGCGAAGAGTCGAGCCAGCGCTTGTGCTCTTGCCTTTCTTCGACCTTTATGACGGTCAGGTTGCATATTCCGGGGAATTGGGGCCACGTGAATTTTGTTGCGAATGCTAAGCGGAAGAAGTGTGCGGTTTTCCTGGTGTGGTTTTCTTGGTGTTTGGTATCCTAGCCGGAATAAAATGTGGCACCCTTGCATTGTTCGTTGCAGACGTTGCAATTGGCTGTTAAGATGACCTTCGACTAGTTCGCGGATGGAGTTGTGCACCCCCAGTCGTAGTAGGAGCTGCGTAGACGCATGTTGGGGAGGACGCATGTCCGTACGGAGGAGGGTGTCCATCTGGTGCATCTCAGTCTGAGTCAGATTATGATAGGAGAGGTGGTAGGTCAATCGGCCAATTATGAGGGCTTGCACAATTCGGAGTACGTCCTTTTCTTGGAGTCCATGTCGGCGGTTTGTAATGCACCGTGTAATGCACCGTGTTGTAATGCACCGGGCACCGTGTTTCGTCTTATACCGTGTAGTCCTGCCCTCACTTCTGTGTCTGTAATATCGCCGTCCAATTGGGTTTCTTCCTCGTGTGGATTGTCTTTGTACTCCGGTCGGTGGCCTGTAGAAATGTATCCCTGTTGCAGTGTTTGGAAGAGCGTGTCATCATTCATCTGTTGTTTGCGGATGATAGTGCAAACTGGGTTCGTTGTGTGCGTTTTTGTGTACGCTGGGTTGAGTAGTGCTCCGACGAGGGACCACGTTTTGGAATTACTTAATGTGCCATTAAGGCGGTCGAAAAGGTTGTGCCTATCGCTATTAGTGAGGCTGGTGGCGTTTTCTTCAACGTCTGCTATGATCCGGGTGATTCTTTCTTTCAGCCTACGGCATTTGTTTCAGCCTACGGCGCAACAGAACCAAATCTGAACAACACGACCCGCCATCTCTACACGAGTGGACACAACAGCTAGAGGAATATTTTAAAGCAGCCACTAAGGAACTTACATCAACAACGGAGACACCGAATGTGGACAGACACCTGTTCCATCTCTGGGATGCTCGAAGAGGCCTGAGCAAATGATGGAAGAGGCAGCGGCACATATTTAGGAAAATCGTGCTTTTTCAGAGCCGAAACAGATCACCGTAGACGCCGACCTTCATTGGCGAGAAAAATCGCTTTACGTGAATGTAGGTGTGATGTGATACTTGCAGTGACCCACGTTCAACAAGGCTGTGAACAAGGCTCCCGTGTGGGAGCCGAAACGTCTTCCTTTCTTTTAAATCTTTATTTGGTCAGCGAAGTGCCCCGGGTTTTTGTTTACCTCTTAACCATGACCCACGTTGATGTCAACAAAGGTTTCCTGAAGAGCGGCAGATTCCCTGTTTGTTCCTGGGGCACATAACAATTGGCCTCATGGCTTCATAGCCAGTGAAATGTGTTATACATTTTTGATACTTAGTGGGCGAATTCTCTTGTGCCCTTTTCCCATTTGCGTGATTAGGTACGTGACAATGTTACTGTGCACAACAAAATAACACGTGGAATATAAATTTTGGTGCTCCATGCCGGAGCTTGCCGCGTTGAGCTGTGTCGACGGGATGCATTTGCTTCTCTATTTGCATAAATCTGTTATATATTAGGTGATACCATGAATCTGGCCTGCTTCATATAAGGGGGCACTTTTGAAAGTGCGTTTTCTGTAATGTCAGGCCTTAAAACCCGTAGTGCGATATCACTGAAAGCACCGTGAGCGCAAGAGACTGCTGACGACCAGTCCTTCACAGGGGAGTTCTTTTAAATCATCTACAGGCCCTCCAGAAGGCCCACGATATGGCGATAACGTTAAACCTTACATTCCCGACATAGCAGCTGCCTGTGTCAACCTTTGGGTTGATCTTCAGGTCGTGAAAAAATTTCATCATTCCATACCATACCGTGAGCGCTGTCATCCCGTCGTCTGCTTCACATACCTGTGCTCCGACTTCTGCTGTTCGCCAACGCGTCGCTGCCGCGTTTCGACGGCCGCCCGGTACCTATAAGCGCCCCTGAAAGTCATACGGCGGAAAGCGGTCATCCGAAGGTGAATTTCCTATTCGGTAAGCTTTAATACATGCTGTCACATGCGAGAAACCTCGTTTTGAAAGAAGTGCACTACCGAGACACTGTAGCAATGCCGATGGCGAGAGACAGGAAAACGGGCTAGGCTGCAGGACTGTCGGTAAGCTTGAATACATGCTGTCACATGCGACAAACCTCGTTTTCAAAGAAGTGCGCTATAGAGACACTGAGCAATGCCGATGGCGAGAGACAGGAACACGGGCTAGGCTGCAGGACTGTCGGTAAGCTTTAATACATGCTGTCACATGCGACAAAACCTCGTTTTCAAAGAAGTGGGCTACAGAGACACTGTAGCAATGCTGATGGCTGACAAGGAAATTTATTCACCCGTAGGCACGCTTACAACTGGGGTATGAACGAAAAGTACAATGTAAAGTACATCACATGTAATACATCATACTTGATGTAAACAAAACAGATTAACAAATGAAATAATAAATGGTGTCTATTTGACACTGGCTTTGCCACACACAACAACAATAAGAAAACTCATTACCGCATCCACGCAAAAGCATTATAGTCAGCCTAGAACTTATGAAAGGTACCCGGGGCACATACAGATACAGTCTGAACTCAGGCAACCGAATTGAGCATTATTCTGGCTGTAGAAAGACTGTGCCTCGGGAGACGGTTATGTCGAGAGACAGGAAAGCTAGTTGGCCATAGCGACTGTCGATGGAGCCAACTCTTCATGATATTCACACTCTTGCTACGTTACACAAACTCCATTGATGGTCTGGGATCTTTACAGAAATGTATATTTATTATTCGGAAAGTTAGGTACATGGGCAAAACGTCATTAAATAGCATTTAAGTAACATACCCGCAGCGTATATCTTTATAGGGACAATGTTTTTTGCCATTGAAAAATGCTAGTGTTCTTTTTTTATTTGGAAAGTATTCGCTACCCACTAATTAGCTTGGTCGCGCTACAAGCTGCAACATCGTCATGACCTTATCGCTAAACTATTTTAATAAACCTGGGCGTATAAAAACCGTCAACTGCAAAGGGGCCGCCATGTTGCTACGTCCAATATTTGTGATGCTCAAATTTTGCGAAAATTATATGCGAGAGCTATCATTTACACGAGCAGGTACGACTGGACAAGGTTCCTATACCAAAGCCAAGGGGAGGGATCTGCGGCACCTTGAAAAGGCACGTCGAGTTTCCATATACCAGAAAGCTTGCGTACCCTGATGAATAGGATTACAATACGCTCTAAGCAATGAAGTTTCAGTATAATTAGATTTCGGCCGGCTTGGGCGCGCAACTGCTCCGTCGCCGGTGTGAATGAATGAATGAATGTGTGGTTTTTAGTGGCGCAAGGGCCAGGTATGGCCAAAGAGCGCCATGCAAGTGTTAGTGATTTCGCAGTGGAGTTATGAATTCTGTGAAGTTGAGGTGACGTGGCTGTAAAGGGGCCTAAAATATAGTCACTGTAAAGTGCGTAAAATGTACGTGTAATAAAATTATGGCGATGACAAATGACGTGTACTATGTGCATTAAGGTGCATTGCAAAATAATGATATGATATAAAGAAATGCATAGGTTTCTAAAATTAACTAGAGCATCATGGCCTCGTTAGAGCCCTTGAGACACAAGGGCCTGGAGGCATGTGCTATATAAAACAACTATCACAGCGGCATCCTCTGGAGAGAGGATGCGCTACGAATTTATTGGGCTCATAACATGTAGGACAACCTCATTTAAAAAATTGAGGACTACTTTGGTGTTGAAAAATGGTTCTTTGCCAAGAAACATAGCTGGGTGAAGAGGTATGCAATAACGATATGCTAGAGGAAAATGCTTCTTTCTTTCAGGTTCGGCTTCGCGACACTCCAAGAGGACGTGGAGGACGGTCAGCCTCTCACCACATCGACCACAGGTTGGCGGTTCATTTCCAGTAAGGAGAAAATTGTGTGTACCAAATGTGTGTCCTATTCTGAGGCGGCAGAATAGGACATCTGTTCGCCGTGATTTTGATGGCGAGGGCCAAAAACCTAGCTGTGGCTTTATAATGTGCAGTTTATTGTTTATTTCTGCGTTCCACATGCGTTGCCAGTGTTGTCGCAGTTTCTTACGCAAGAAAGGCCTCAGATCTGTGACCGGGACAGCAGCTGCAGAAGAAGTGTTTAGTGATGTGAGTGATGTGGCCATTCTATCAGCCAGTACATTACCCTCGATACCTCTATGGCCAGGTACCCAGCATATTACTATATGTATATGTGATATATAAATACTGCATAAGAGGGAGTAAAGTTCAATGAATACAGGATTTTTAGGCTTTTGTAATGAAATTAACGCCTTTACGAGACTTAGCGAGTCTGTGTATACAATTGCTCTGTCGAGTTTTAATTTCTGTATATGTCTTACTGCAGACAGTACTGCATAAGCTTCTGCAGTGGAGATACTTGTTTGCGGGTTCAGTAAGTCAGATATAGAAAGAGAGGGACCAACAGCAGCATAAGATACACCAGCATGTGATTTAGACGCGTCTGTATAGAATTCAGAGCAGTTGTACTTCGATTGAAGTTCGCGGAAATGCATAGCGATTTCGATATCAGGTGCGTGTTTTGGGACCTCTGCAAAGGATACGTCACAGTCTATCACCTGCCACTCCCAGGGCGGTAATAGCTTAGTTGGAGGCATTAGGCGATGTTCAAGAACAGGGACATCCATTTCCGTGCTAAGTTCTCTTGCACGCAGTGAGAAAGGAAGTCTCATGGAGGGTTTATTATTAAAAAGTGTTTGACAGGTTAAGTCATTAACAGTTTTGAAACACGGATGTTCTTTATTGGAGCGCACATTGAGAAAATAGGTAAAGCTTATGTACGTTCTCTGAAAATGTAGTGACCATTCGTCTGACTCTGCATATAGACTTTCAACAGGGCTTGTTCTAAATGCGCCAGTGGCGAGGCGGATACCCAGATGATGAACGGGGTCTAAAATTTTTAGCGCACTAGGTGCAGCAGAGTGATATACTACGGCACCGTAATCTAACCGTGATCTAACTAGGCTCTTGTAAAGATTCAACAGGCACCTCCTGTCACTACCCCATGAAGTGTGGGATAGGATTTTAAGTAGGTTCATTGTTTTTAGACATTTTGTTTTTAGACATTTTATGTGTGAAATGAATGTAAGCTTGGAGTCAAGTATAACACCTAGAAATTTGTGCTCTTTGTTAAAAGGAATTTGTTGTCCGCCCAGTTCTACACAAGGGTCTGGGACCAGGCCTCTCTTTCTTGTGAAGAGAACACAGGAACTTTTGTGGGGGTTGATTTTAAATCCATTTTGATCTGCCCACATGGACACCTTGTTTAGGGCCTGCTGTACCTGTCTCTCGCAGACTGTGAGATTGCAGGATTTGAAACCTATTTGTATATCGTCTACGTAGACGGAATAAAAAATAGCTGGTGGTAATGATGCCCGAAGCGTGTTCATCTTTACGAGAAAGAGCGTGCAGCTTAGTACTCCACCCTGGGGTACCCCAGTTTCCTGTATAAATGTACGCGACAGTGCAGGACCTATTTTAACCCGAAATGTACGGTTCGCTAGGTAGCTCTCTATGATAGTTAACATATTACCGCGGATGCCCAGCACCGAAAGGTCGCGCAGGATACCGTACCGCCAGGTTGTGTCGTACGCTTTTTCCATATCCAGAAATACAGATAAGAAAAATTGTTTGTGTACGAAGGCATCGCGAATGCTCGCTTCGATGCGCACGAGATGGTCGGTTGTAGATCGCCCTTCCCTAAAACCGCATTGAAATGGGTCAAGCATTTTACTAGACTCTAGGAGATGTATCAGACGGCGATTGATCATTTTTTCGAAAAGCTTACAGAGGCAGCTTGTAAGCGCTATGGGACGGTAGCTAGTGAGCAATGAAGTGTCTTTACCATGCTTCAATATAGGGATCACAATAGCCTCCTTCCACTTCGATGGGAGATAACCAGCAGCCCAGATAGCATTGAAAAGTGTAAGTAGCGTGATTTGTGCGTCGGATTGCAGGTGTTTAAGCATATCATACATGATTCTATCGGGGCCCGGTGCAGAGCTCCGACATACTGACAAGGAGGTTTTAAGTTCGGCAATCGTAAAAGGACGATTATAAGGATCGTTTGGGACGGATTTCCGATTCAGTGGCTTAAGTTCTTCTATTGCTTTACGTTTAAGAAAGTTCGCCGAATACTGAGTGGAGCTAGACACGCGCTCGAAGTGTTCACCGAGAGCATCAGCCTGGTCTTGCAGTGTATCGCCTTGTGTGTTTACCAAAGGGAGGGAGTATGTTTGTCGCCCTCTTATGCTATTTACCCTGTTCCAGACTTTGGCCTCATCTGTATACGTGTTTATACCCGTTAAAAACTTCTGCCAACTGTCTCTTCTGGCCTGTCGGCGGGTTCGCCTGCCTTGTGATTTTACTTTCTTAAAATTGATGAGATTCTCCGCAGTGGGGGAGGCGCGTAGCAACCCCCACGCTTTGTTTTGTTTTTTACGTGCGATCCTACAATCGTCGGTCCACCACGGGACGCGCCGTTTGCACGAGAGGCCATTTACTTGTGATATGCATTTAGATGCGGCATCTATTATGAAGGCTGTGAAAAACTCCACTGCAGCATCAATTTCTAACGAAGACATGTCAGCCCATGAGATACTAGTAAGAGATCGAAATTTCTCCCAATCAGCCGTCTCAATCTTCCACCTAGGAGCGTGTGGTGGATATTCGTTTTCTTTAGGTGATCTTAGAAGTATAGGGAAGTGGTCGCTGCCGTAAGGATTGTTGGCAACTTCCCATTCGAGTTCAAGCAGTAGAGACGGGGAGACTATACTAAGATCTATTGACGAAAAGGATCGGTTTGCTAGAGAGTAATATGTGGGTTCCTTCTTATTCAAAAGGCACGCACCACAAGAAAAAAGGAACTGTTCAACAAGACGACCTCGCGCATCTATACGAGAGTCGCCCCACAGGGAGCTGTGCGCATTGAAGTCGCCAAGAACAACATAGGGTTCTGGCAGTTCATCTATAAAGGACTGAAATTCATGTTTAGTTAATTTGTAATGTGGGGGTATATAAAGCGAGCAAATAGTGATGAGTTTGTTTAGCAGAACAACTCGCACCGCCACTGCTTCAAGGGGAGTTCGAAGCTGTAAAGGTTGACATGCTATACTTTTATGAGTGAGAATCGCAACACCACCCGATGATGCGACGGCATCATCGCGATCTTTGCGAAACGTAACATACGTACGGAGAAAGTTTGCGTGTCTGGATTTTAAATGTGTTTCCTGTAAACACAGCACTTTTGGATTATGTTTGTGGATAAGTTCTTGCAAATCATCAAGGTTTGTAAGGAGACCTCTAATGTTCCATTGAATGATTTGTGTATCCATATTTAAAATAAATTGGTGCTGTGTTTACGGAAACGGACGGGATGCCTTAGATTACAGAACCCTTTCGAGGCCCTGTAATAGGGGTTTTGTTCTTTTTGGAGCGTTCGAGGGAGCCTCGCCGCTCCTTAGGCGCTTGGTGCGCCTTGAGGATGGGTGTAGTGTCCATTGCCTCTTGTGAGGCGCCGGACACGTGCTCTTGCGAGCGAGAAATTACAAGAGAGAGTCCTGCCTTGGAGGGCAAGACCCCTGCGCCCACCAGCCCAGAGGTCGATGGGGCACCCTGCGGGATTTGGCTGCGCCGGCTGTTGCCAGCGCTGGAAGGGGCCGGGGAGGCTGGGACAGCCTCGGCGGCGGCCACCTTCGGGGTCGATGGTCCCTCATTCTGGGTCGACGGAGCAGCGCTAGCTGCAACCGCCGCGGGGGCAGATGGCGTAACTGCCGACTCACTGCCTGTGGGTCGGACAGTTGCCGGAGGCCGTTGTGGCGCTGCCCCCTGACGGGCCACTTCGGCAAAGGTTTTCTTGGGCAGGTACGATACCCGCCTGCGTGCCTCCTTGAAACTTATATTTTCCTTTACTTTAACTGCTACAATTTCCTTTTCTTTTTTCCAGGATGGGCACGCACGCGAGTACGCGGCGTGCTCCCCTTCACAATTTACACAATAGAGAGTGTTCTTGCAAGCTTCAGAAGTATGTTCATGGGCGCTGCACTTTGCACAGGTTTGACGGCCTCGGCAGCTCTGCGAACTGTGGCCGAAACGTTGGCATTTGAAACATCTGAGCGGATTTGGCACATATGGCCTAACACGGAGCTTGATATACCCTGCCTCGATTGATTCGGGCAGGACACTTGATCCGAAGGTGATTATCAAGTGCTTGGTTTGGATTTCTTTGCCATCTCGCCTCATCTTAATTCTTTTGACATTGATTACATTCTGTTCACTGAAGCCCTCCAAGAGTTCAGCCTCAGTGAGCTCGAGCAAGTCATCGTCCGACACAACGCCGCGGGTGGTGTTCATAGTACGGTGCGGGGTTACTATTAGTTGGTGATCCCCAAATGACACTAGCTTAGGCAGTTTCTCGTATTGCTTCTTATCGCGGAGCTCCAGGAGGAGATCACCGCTTGCCATCCTGGTCGCCTTATAACCGGCTCCAAAAACATCAGTCAGGGTCTTTGATACAATGAAAGGTGAAATGGTGCGTACTGGTTTGCCTGGTGTTTCCGAGTGAACTACATGGAAACGTGGGAAGTTGTGGACTTGGCGTCCGAAAAACTGAAAGACTTCATCGGTGCGCCCTCTTTTCTGAGGGCGATCAGGGAGTTGAGGAAAGGAGCTATCCATAAATATATGTGATCTTTCGGCAGTAACGCCAGCCACCCACCATGGAGTCCTACAAGGGGACGCTGCAGGACCTGTGAAACACTGCCTGCAAACGCCAGCTGTACATTACCACTATAACCAAATATGAAATAACCAAGGTTGGCTATTCACACAAGGTTAACCCTTGCTGCCTGGAAAAATCGGAATGAAAAGAAGCCAGAAGAAGACAGGAAAGGTGGAAAGTAAGGGAAAGACGAAGGTTGTAGGGAGAGAGAGACAGGAAAAGGCAACTACCGATTTCCCCCGGGTGGGTCAGTCCGGGGGTGCCGTCTACGTGAAGCAGAGGTCAAAGAGGTGTGTTGCCTCCGCCGGGGGGCCTTAAAGGTCCAAACACCCGGAATCGGCTCAACCCCCAGGATCCCCCTTTCCCCGGACACGGCTAAGCCGCGCACGGCTACACGCGGGAGGGTCCAACCCTCGTGTGCTCGGGTACGTGGTGTCGCAACACACCAAACGCCTGCTGACGCAGACGCCCCTGCGGGGCCGGTGTGAATGAGCCCTTGCCTAGGCAGGGTTGTGTTCTCCCGTTTGTGTTCCTGGCGTGTGGTTGCAAGCGTGGTTACGTGAAACTCGAGTGTGGTGTCAGGAGAGCTACAGCATTGTGTATGCTCTAGTAAGCCAAGAACGCCAGCCGCCGTAAGGTACGACGTACTCATCGCAACACTTGATGAACATTCCTAGCGCATGCCTTCAAAGTTTTATAGCACAACGATATTCCACAAATGTGAACAGCCGCCGGATAAATCTGTAAGCGACTACATAACAGCGCTATGTAAGCTAGCTACGCTCTGCAACTTCGGTATTCGACCACAGATGATAGTAACAATGGCGGTTTCAATAAGACAACGCCTACTGTAGGCCGTACTGCTGAGTCAGCGTTGATATCAACAGCTACACCAGCGCCTTCGGTGGGGACTTCGACAATTTTACAATTTAAAGGAATTCCTCCGCGATGGGTTTGTGTGTGGCCTACGTGGCGCAAATCTCCAGCGATGGTTACTTGCGGAAGAAGATGTCACCTGCACGATGCACTAGTGACGAGTCGAATAATGTACCAGCTCCCTTTAATTTTCCCCTCACTATCGCAGCTGGAACGACTTGAGGTTTTGCACAGAAAGGGCCTAAGGAGGGCTCTTGGCGTTCCGCAGACTCCTCCTAACAATGCAGTACTTTATGATTCTCTTTCGAGACCTCCTAGCCTAGTCGCTTCTCAAAGGTTATTGATGCAAATTGGGCGCCTCAAACAGACGATAGCCGGTCGAGCCCTTCTACAGAGCCTTCGAAAGAGATCCGAGTCCCGAGCGTACTTGGCCCTTAACACTCTTGGTTACCTGGGTCTTGACGCTAGAGGTCGAGCGAAGAGGTTGAAACGACCTTGGTCTTTCGCGAGCCTCGATTGTTCGTCGACAATTCCTCGCGTTCGTGCTAAGCGGAGTTCTCCTTTGGCGGCAACGCGTTCGCTCATACTGGAACTTCTTGAAACTGAATATGCACGCCATCTTAAAATTTTTACTGATGGCTCTGTGGACAAGGTCAGAGGATCTAGTGCAGCTGCTTTTCACATTCCCTATTTGAAGTATGATTGGTCGGTTCGCTTCACAGCAGTCGTGTTGTCCACAACGGCCGAAAGCGTCGCCATTGAGGCAGCTCTAAAGAAGCTACGGTTTTGTACGCCTCAACCCGTTGTCATTCTTACAGATTCGAAGTCCGCCCTTCAAAGGTTAGAGCATGGGTTCCCTACTGATGCTTTATGTGTAAGCTCCCTACGCTCGGTGCACAATCTCCATATCAAAGGCTTCTCCATACGATTCCAATGGGTGCCTTCGCACATAGGTATCATGGGTAACGATATGGCGGACAGCCTTGCCCATAGAGCGCTATCTGGGAATCCTTTGAGAAAAGTGCCTCAAGAGGACAAGAGACTCTTCAGAGAAGTGGTGTCGTGCCACTTCAGCTCTTTGTGGAGCTCACCTCACCAGCCATGTGTGACTAAGGGTCTCAAAAGAAACCAAGCCACTTTACTTCTCCGCATTCGCACGGGCTCTGCTCGTACCCCTGCGTGGATGTGTAAGACTGGCCTAGCGTTGTATCCATTATGTTCAACGTGTGGTGTGTGCGGTGACATAGAAAATTACCTTATGTGCTGTACTCTGTATAACGCGGAAAACAGCGTGTTATTCGGGTCTCTCAAAAAGACAGGAATTCCCCACTGTTCTCTTCAGTACATTGTTTTCCCGCACGGGAACCAGATAGATAGAAAGGAGGTTTCTCGCCTTCTTTTAAATTACCTGCAGGACACGGATTTCGCATCCACATGGTGACCTTAGGAGTGACTATGTGTAGTTGTGAGGTCTGTGTCTGATTTATATGATTTATGTATTTTAAGTGTCGCTACGGTGGAGCAATTGCCGGGAGTTACTGCAAGGCTAATCCCACCAGTAGCCTACAACCACTGAACTCAACTCAACAAGGTCTTTGATGCCGCTGTCAGCGCAGAGCGCGCTGTTCAGCGACAAGAGAGGACAGTACTACCGGAATAAGCAAGGTTGCGAGGAGCGGAACTCACGGAAATGCTGCAAAAGTTCCGCAAGCAAGCCAGTTGAAGTTGCGTGAGCGCTGTTGGCGCTGTTGTGATTCGCACAGTCCGAATATGTGCCGCGTGTGAAAGCCGCGTGTGCCCACAGTCAAAGAAAAGCAGAGATCGAGAAGGCATACAATAAAAAGGAAAAAAAAACTACGAAGATAAACTCGCAGCGCAATATTTCTGTGGAGCCACTGGAAGAACGCCCAATCGAGCAACAGCTGTCTGCGCTTTATGACCGAATGCTATAAAATGCGAGTGGACTGCCCAGAAGATTGCGGTCCGGCTGTGTGAATAGTGAATCGGTGATTTTTAGGTTGGTTCACGCGCGGCTTGCTGTGTGGTCAGCCATAACACATATTGCGCTACCTGGCCCATGAACTCACCCCAGCTTGAAAGGGAGGGCGTTCATCTTCGCAAATGGTCAGCAAAATCTTTCAGAGTACCCGGATCTATGTTGATGACTGAATACCTCAAGCATTAGTCAAGCAAGTTGTGATTGCTCGTAAACCAAGGAAGTGGTTGCGACCTAGTGGGAGGAAACTTTGTTTTAAACGTTGGGAATCGCAGTGAGGGGCACACAACTGACAATCCTTAGTGTCGGCCTGACACAGATGCTTCAGAAATATCAGTCTGTGTTCTCTGAAGAAATCACAGGAAACATAGGGAGCAGAGCAGAGCACCTGTAACTGACTGAAAAATCAGAAGCCCAAGCTCTTCGAGGCACACTTTGTTCCATTTACCATATGCTCGACAGTTGAAGGCGCCTGCTCCTACAAGTAATAATACAAACCAGTCATTTATGAGGTGCTCGCCTTCTATGATTGTTCTTTAGAAGGAAAAGCAGTGGTGGAATTCCCGCAATGCGAGTTGCTACAGAAGGACGTACCATGGCTCCCGAGCCAAGACACCAAGAGGCTTTCAGTGAATTGAAGTAACTCTTATTGAAACGAACTGTTCTCCCTGAGTATCATTAGTACAAGCCGCTATTCATTTCTTCTCATGCCTCGCCCTACAATGTTGGAACAGTGTCACCTCACGTGAACGGTCTGGGTAGGAAGGCAAGGATTCTTTTCGCCTTCGCCTTGCGAGCCTTGGGTGCTGCAGAACCGAATTACGCTCAAATAAATCGTGGACTGGCAATCGTGAACTCATTTTCACGCGTTCATTACAAGGCGGAAACTCAGATTCTTCACGGACCAACAGCCCTTTCTAGGAATAGTTGGCCCTTGGAAACCAGTGTTGTTGTCTTAGTGCATGACTCTGTGGTGTCTCAAACTTGCAACGTACGATTATGAGCATAAATATTGATCAAGTAAACGTCATCAGAATTTGGATGGCCTCAGTAGCCTACCATTTCCAGCGTGCTTTGAAGAACTGCATGCCCATGGCGACATTCAAGGTCCTTCCAGCACTACGTCTTACTTCGGAGCAATTAGCCACCTTGACTGAGAATGAAGAAGTTCTCTCGAGAGCCTACACTGCTCTTGAACAAGACACGCTAAACCACACACAGATGAAAGCGGACGACTTTGCCCCGTATCGAGGAAGAGCCACACAGTTCGCCGTTTACGACGGTTGCATTGCCTGGGACACTAGGGTTCTTGTACCAGCAGCCGCACGAGAGCAAGCAATGGATCTTATTCATGCAGGTTATCGCGGAGAAACTGCGATGAAAGCCTGTGCACTTAGTTACTTGTGGTGGCCGAGCCTTAAAGCAGACGTTCGATCTTGCGCTGTGCCAGCGCAGAGAAGATCCAGCCAAAATTCCGATTCCTCACTGGACACAGCCACCAACGTCGTTGCACACTGTGCACATACATTTTGAAGGACCTATAGAAGGACACACCTTTTTCGTAGTTGTGTACGTGTTTACCAAGTGGGTGGAAGTGAGAAAATTAACCACCCGACTTCAGTAGCGCTCATTTGGGAGCTGCGATCACTTTTTGCAACGTTGGAACTACCTCGAAAGGTAGTAAGCAACACGAGAACAACGTGAGAGCAGGAGCCAACGTTTCGAGAAGTTAACTTGTCGAAACGTTTGCTACTGCTCCCCCCTTGTTCTCAGGTTTCCGATCTTCTTGAATTTCTATCTCCCGCGTTGTCGCGTATTATCTGGCCTCGCAAGGTAGTGAGAGATAACGAGCCATTGCTCATTTAGTTCTGTGATAAATCTAAGATTTCTACAGAAAAAAGGAATGCAAGCCGTCACCTCTGCGATTCATCAGCCCGCAACCAACCCTCAAGGTGAAACATATGCTGGTGAGCTGAAGAAAGCACTGGGCCGAGAGAAAGATCCCGATTCCTTAACCTTCGAGTTTCCGGATTCTTATTTCGGCTGCATACTATGGTTCATCAATCAACTGGAGCTACACCAGTTGGAGCTATGTTTGGCCGCGAACTACCGACACTCATTAATCTCCTCGTGCAGGAAGTTAGAACTGCCGACGAAAATGAATAGCTGCCCAAGAACAAGTTTTCAGGCAGATGAACTTGTATTCGTAAAGCAATTCGGAAAGAGTGCTTACTGGCGCCCGGATCTCCTCTTGAACCCTATAAGTCGCCGATCATGGCACGTGAAGTGTGGCACAACCACCTGTAGACGACCTCTGGATCGACTAAAGATGTACCGAGGTGATTTAACAGGCAGAAGTCGAGCCAACGCCGGAACTTTCGTCGGATATAGACTTCGACTCGAAGCTAAACCGAGCACAGATGCCCCCGGAGCAACATTAGGTCGTGGTTTCGAGGTGATCAACACGCGTTAAGCGGATGTCTAACTTTTGCAGGTGGCTTTCCTCTAAGGGGGAAGCGTTTTTTGTTTGTCTGTGTTTGTGGCGTCTGGTTGAATGCGCATTTACATGACACTCGAGTGCTGTGCTAGACGGCGTGTGCGTGATGGGGCCTGCCATGGTGCTGTGGAACTGATGGCGCTTCTGATATCCGCCTGCAGATGACCACTGATACGGGAACGGAATTCAGCCGCGGTGTTATGTTTCTGGTGTGACAAAATTTAAAAAGTAGTGCTGTATGATTGGGCTAGAACGGCGCAGGCTTTATACTGGCGTGGCAGAAAGAAACGAGTTCTATTAACTTGAGACCCAGCTGCGCTCTACTTGACGCCTCAGTTACAGTGATTGTCATACACTTGCGAAGGCTCTTATTGCCACAGCAACTATATAGACAATTCCGGCACATTTCCATCGTCGCCGTCACCTTGAGCCTCTGTATAAAATTTAAGTGCGATAACGCCGCGTTCGTGCGCCATATGCTGTGGGTGAGAGTGAAAGCTTGCGAGAGTGAACTGAGAAGGATGGTGGCTCGACTTCGCGCACGCATGGGACAAAAGCGCGGAGGAAGCGCAGCGTCTTCCACCACGTACATCTGCTCCGGCTGCGGCTGCATACGCGCGGCAAGCGAAAGCGATCTGCGGTGAGTGCAGTCTAGGCGTGCCGAGGGCTGATGGCTTGTGTGCACAGTGTTCTCGCCGCTTTGTTCGCGTTAAAACAAGTTGCCGCACCAAGGGCAATTCGCTGCTGCGCTCTTCCTGACGTCAGTGCTTAGACGGCTAGCGGCCGTGGTCGTCGAGTGAGATGCGTTCGTGTTTGCCTGTGTACACGTGACACCATGCTTCTTAGTTAAGTTAGTAAGCGAACTTAAGACGCTTGGACGGCCTATAAAACTATCCTTTCTTCGTATAGTTGTCTGATGATTTGCTATCGCAATCGATGCTTCGCCTTTAGGCAGAAAATGCATCATTTTTTTTATTGCCACCACATCTCCCAGGCAAACAACTGCGCGCTCTCCTGCACGCCAAAATGTCTTCAATAAAACTACTACATCCACACTACCGTGGTTTCTGCTTGTTGCCGCAGCGGCGCCTCACTGAAGGGCGCCTGACGTATTGTCGCACTTAATCGGTTGACGCCGGTCTATCAGGAAAATCACACGGCTCTGCAACTCTGGTATGGAACCATCACGAGTACCACAACCTCTGCTACCACTTCACTTCACTACCAGCTTCACTACCAGCTCGTCAGGAGCCACGCTGCACATGCACAGTCCCACGTGACGCTTCTCGTCGGCTGCTTTGCTTTCTTTGTAGGCACAAGCAGTCCTTTGGAAAGGAAGTCTTTGGTAGCGGCAGCGTCATGAATTCGTCCTGTGCTCCGGCATGCGCGCTCTCATGGCCGTTTCGGCCTCCGTGCTCCCGAGTGCCTTTGGCAAATGCGCCAAGATGCCGCTCTCCGTTAGAAACGGCGTCTTTAGTGCCCGCACATCTCCGTATACAAAACCATAGGAACTTAGCGCATTGCTCACGTTGACATTCTCAGAACACTTCCGCATGTGTACTGCACGGATGTTTGGAGAGGATTCTGATACCTGCACTTGCAAGCAAGTCCTGCGTTCAGTCCTCTACATGCACTGTTTCACATCGCGATGATGTTCGATGTTAGCATTGAGGTCTTAATTGATGGGCTTGTCATACTGTCTGCCTGAACTGCGATTTTCGTCTTCCTTCTTCCTTTGAGTTGATGAAGATACAGCACTTCATGATTGAACACATCTGTTTCACTGCTTAAAGGCTACTTGCAACCCGGGAAGCTGTTCGTTTTCTCTGCGACGAGCCGCTATGCGCGTGGATTAAATTTGTTAAGCTAGCCAGCCGGCTATTTATTGCATTATTGGCTTTTGTGACGACACTCATATTTATCTTTGAACACAGTTTGACGATACGCACACAAAAAATTCCCAACAAGGAATCCCTCACTTAATACCTACGCACCGTGGGATGATCGATAATGAGCCGGTAGACGCATAAGCAAGCATAATTTTGATGATTCCTCTGAATGGTGGATGGCTTTTCTCGACTGTATACAAGTTCCCTTGAGTGCCATGTGATGTACCTCATTTGAATCGTTAAATCAAACTCCGGCCGCCTCCCGAGTGCAAGCACGAGCGAACAAGTGTGGCGCATTGCATTTGCTCTGCGTCGCGTTCACCAGGCGCTGTCGACATCCTATCCGTTGTAGCAACGGCATTCGAAATCGAAACATTGTGTTCCCAGCTGGAGCATCTGTTTCGCGTAGTCTCCCGAATACGGAAAAAGGGCCACTGGCGGTTCCTGCGATTACGGCCCCTGTAACTTCATCTTGAGTCCTTGGCATGATCAACAACCTCCAAAGCTGTGGTCTTTTCAAGACCTAGAACGTTACCCTCCATTGTAAACGCGGCAGTACAAAAACTTCAATATGTTGGACATTTGGCGTGCACCTCGACCAGTGCCTTCCCTTCCCGTCTCCTTTTCGCAGTGCCGTTTACGAGGCCAGGGCAAACTGTAACTCGGATTGATTTCTCTAGCTTTCTTCGAAGACCTGTCTCCTGCTTTAATGGGCCATATTTGTCCGAACATAGCTGTAAATGATTAATTTGTTTCAACATAGTTCTTTAGAATTGAACGTTCCACTAACATTTACTGATACCTGCTGGACGGCTTCGCTATCACATTGTTGACCATGCGAATTTGTTCTTCAAGCAGCCTCATTGTTAACTGTAACACCTGTAGCTGAATTGAATTCAAAATTCTGGTGTTTTACGATTTGATTAATAACCACGCCGCAGTGGACGACTCCGGAATAATTATGACCACCAGGGGATCTTTGGCGGAAGGTTATTGCATTTCGCCCAAATGCGAATGCGACCGCCGCGTCCGGCATTTCATCCCGCGTTGTGTTATTCGAGTTCGTTATCTTTCAAAGGGCACTGTTTCCGAATAGAGTCCCAGTTTTCTTTACTTCGAAATGTGGCTCGTTTGCAGTACGGGACACGCCACATCATGGACGCACTGGCCGGCACCGGTCACTCAGTGTCCAGCCTCCTCATGTGCGGGGGCCTGGCCAAGAATCCACTTTATGTTGAGCTGCACGCAGACGCCACGGGTGAGTGGTAGACATAGATGCACTTGCATCATCATCATCATCATCATCATCATCATCATCATCATATTTTATGTGAATGAGTGCTGTTGCAAGTTGCGCAACGCGCAACTTTCAACAGCACTCGTTCATACGCTAGTGGGAGGTGTTTGGCAAGAAAGGTGATGCTAAATGTGACGCTAAGCGTTTAGTACATTCAACATGTTTCCTGTAGCTGTTCCGAGGAGCCAGAAATTTCCGATTTCTGTCGAATGAAGAATTACGATCCTGGACAGTCCCGGTACTCTCCGAGGCGTCCCAGCAACTACGACCGCCTCCTGCTTAGCACGCGGTAGCCGTTTCGTTACCTGCCCATAGCTACCGCCTCCCACTGTGGAAGGAAGGGAGGTGAGTAAGGAAAAACGTCTTTGCACTGCGTTTTCAGTGCACGTTAAATAAACCAAACAATTCCAATGAATCGGAAGAACCCCATTACTGCGTCTATATTATTTCAGTGTGGCGCTTTGGGAAGTTCGTCCGAAAAATTTAGGATCTGTTTGAATGTCCACAGAATACTGTTTCTATACTGAGTTTTTCGAACGATGCAAGCTTTGTATGTAGAAAGGTAGTCAAAGGTGCGAAATATGTAACTGTTTTATTTCCTTTGTTATGTGCCGCGCTTCTCCGCCGTCATTTAATTGAGGACTGCCTGTAGATTTGGAAAATATGAGGCGTCAACTATTTCGTGGTTGGCTTACGAGCAACTATCTTCATGCCATGCTTTTTCAGTGGCTAGCAAAGTCGCCTAATCCTGCCTTTTTGCATTAGGCAGGAACATAAACAGACTCTCAAAGGAGGCGAATGTCGCATTTTGCTTACTTTGTTTATTTCCGACATTGAACATTGCAAAGAGAAAGCCGGGGCAGTTGATAGGAAAATACATGAGAAGACACCTGCTAACTCCAACACAGCAGATTGTCACAGTTACGAAACATCATGCCTTCGCATGAAAAACGAGGAGTGAAAGAAACAAAATTGGCCATCATTTACGTCATGTGCAAGAATAGTAAAAGGGCGTTCTGGTCTGGAAAACCACCTGTTTGCACGCGCAACGTATTTTTGAATCTATATGTTAGTTTTCAAACCATAGTATTTGATTTGTATTAGCAATAACAAGTGTAATCATATATTAGTCACATATTTGCAGAGTGTTGTCGCCCTAAGTCAGCACGTTCATTCCGCTGGCGGGCTGACGACCTGGTGATACCACTTCATATCTAGCTGATGTGGCATGAATTGAATCTTGAGTCATATGTAGCAGGAGTTCCCAGGCCGAACCACCGGCGACGAGCTCCTACACATTGCTGTGTAGCGGATGCCGTGCTCTACGGCGATGTTTCTATTTCTCTGTGATACCTTTAGGGACATGGAGACCCTCATAAAATGAATCCACCACTCACACAAGGAGCACACTGGCACTGCATTATTTGTGAGCTCGCCTCAAGAACTTTGTCCTCGAAACTTCTGCGGCATTTACTGCTGCACATTTTCGCCATGGTAGTCAAACGAGCCAACGTTTAAGATATTTTTGCAAAATGCCTCGTTTGCAAAACTTGTTTGCAATGGTCGTATCGACACAAATAACTTTACAAATTTTATTTTTTCCCGCATAATTTGCGGCTGTACTTTTGTATAGTTGCCGTAGATACTTCAGCTTGTCCAAACCTGAACCGGGCCTATGGGTCCAGGACTTCAACCAATGCGCATTACTGGTGTCTGAGGATTCCCTTGTTTATCCTGTGTTAATAACATCGCCTCTATCTTCCTGTGAGCCAACTGCTTTCTTTGCAAATGTAAAAGAGACTGATCATAGCTTTCGTGTGTGTGTTTCGTGAATTGGGTGTGCTGTTTACATTTCTACGTCCTTTGTGTACATTATAACTTTTGCCCAACCTCTCGGTAAGCATGCTAGGTGGATGGGCCGACAGACATTTCCAGCTCACCATTAAAATAATCGTCTCTTTTGTGTGCCATTCTAGACTGCCTTGATGTATATTTTCTTATATGTCATTGCTTGTACTTTACCGTGCCATGATAGGAGGAGGCAATCTACGGGGCCTAAATCGGCACCCACAGAGAATGAGTCATGAAAGTCTGCTATTTGAATGTTAGGGTATGTAAAGATTAGCGAACGTATAGGATGGTATGCAGGTTGCTGTCTGTGAAGAACTTTCACATTACCCGGAAGAAAAGTACAGATGGGCAGTACTTCGCTCTATAGACCTTGCATCACAAGGGCTACAAGCTCCATAGGTTCTGCACTACGTTAGGGTTGCCTTATTGAATCCGTGCGAAGCGCAACTACTCTATCGGCAACAGCTATTGCTTTCAGCTACCCGAATAATAATGATTCCAACGTTAAAAATTATACGCAAATTCGGAGGTTTGTCCGCTAATGCCTAAGCACTCTTTTGCTCGGTTGTTACTTATCATTGGCTTTTGTTTCCGAAATTTCAGTTGCCCCACCCCAAAACTTTAATTTAGTCCACCTTAACATTTAAGTTCGTTCTCTCCCAAATTTAAAGCTGACCCGCCCCCAAATTTTAGTTCGCCCGCCCATACTAAAGGCTTCCCCGTGCATTTTGGAGGCAGCCGTACACATCGCTAGTGGTAAAGTGTCATGCTTTGCGCGTTGCGGATACGATTTAGCTTACAAAATTGCCAGGGTACATGCCTAAGAATGCTTACGAATTAATAAATATGCTTATTTACTCCCTTTATTCTGCATGAAAAATTCATAGCCAGCACTGGTAGAGCGTAATACTTGCCCTGATGAATAACATATGTTGCAGAAATCTTCAGTGGATTCAATGGGCAATCAAAAGAGCAGCGGTTGATTTGCCCATGCTTCGTGTACGCTTAACTATAGTATCACGTGTTGTGGTGGCACTACGGCAGCTTCTAGGCCCACATCGAATGCTAGAGGCAACTGCCAGAATGGCGGCTAAACTTCTATACTGACAATGGCCGTAGCCATCACCACAAGTTTACTTGTGCACGCTGTTTAGACGTCCAAAGTAATAGAGACTCATAGCGTGTCCACTATTCCTGCAAACGGGGGTAGTTTGGGCGGATTGCCTGATGGTCGGGGGTGTAAACGTGAGCGGCCGAGCGGTGCAGCCGCCTGATAACGTAGAGCTCAGTTAAAGTTGCAATAACCTACTATATTCTGTTTCACAGCTGGTGCAAATTTTCAGCTAGACGATTGCATCATTTTCGAAAATTTACACCAGCAGCTAAGCAGAGTATAGTAGTTGGCTCTGTGTTTATGTGGCTGACCTTTGCACCACCAGCTGGAGCCACCAATCTGGCCACTCACGTTTACGCCCCCGCTCATCCGGCAAACCGCCCCCGCTTGCCGGAATACCGAACGCACAAAAATTCTCTAATAACATGGCTGCCCTTTCTACGCAGGGTTGCCGGTGTTAGTACCCTCAGAGACAGAGTCGGTGTTGCTCGGTGGCGCCATCCTGGCGGCCAGCGCAAGTGGTCGCTACTCCAGCGTCACGGAGGCTATGCTCCGCATGGGCGGCTCGGGCAAAGTGCTGGCGCCGCGTTCGAGCGAGTGGCGGTTCCACGATGCCAAGTACGCCGCTTTCCGCGCGCTCCTCGACTGCCAGCTACGTCTCAGGGAGATCATGTCGCCCGGTGGGAGACCACCGTCCTCGTGTTCTTGACCTTAATTCTATCTCCTATTCTTACGACCTCGATGCAGCCCCCCTACCACCTCACTCGGCATCCAAAGGAAGGATACGAAGGCGTGGCGCTGATGGAGGCCTCCTCGATCGCTCAGTCGCGAAGTCAACCAAGAAGTTGTTTTTTTCTTACTCTCTCGGACGGCAGATATCTTCGTGATGAGCTTATTCCATCGTTATTCCATCGGAGTGGGCATGGTGATACGACAAGGCAAACAACGATGGCTTACGCACGCTTTTCTTCATTGTGCAGTTATTCAGTTCTTGGATACCTGCACGGCAGTGCGGCTCGACTACGGCTTTCCAGCACCAGGGTCCGTCCATCGGCAACGCATCGACTCTTCTGGAAAGCGAGAACGACTTCGCCTACCTTTCGCCCGTCATTCTACGACAGCCAGACAGCACATGCGCACATTCGTGCACGTGCACAATGTTCACGACTGCGCAGCTGCAACATCGTGTACCGCATTGGTGGCGAAGGATATAAAACCAGGCCCGGCTGCATCGCTTTTCAGTGGGCATGGTGGTACGACAAGGCGAACAACGATGGGCTTACGCACGCTTTTCTTCATTGTGCAGTTCTTCAGTTCTTGGGTACCTGCACGGCAGTGCGGCTCGACTACGGCTTTCCAGCACCAGGGTCCGTCCATCGGCAACGCATCGACTCTTCTGGAAAGCGAGAACGACTTCGCCTACCTTTCGCCCGTCATTCTACCGACAGCCAGACAGCACATGCGCACATTCGTGCACGTGCACAATGTTCACGACTGCGCAGCTGCAACATCGTGTACCGCATTGGTGGCGAAGGATATAAAACCAGGCCCGGCTGCATCGCTTTTCAGTGGGCATGGTGGTACGACAAGGCGAACAACGATGGGCTTACGCACGCTTTTCTTCATTGTGCAGTTCTTCAGTTCTTGGGTACCTGCACGGCAGTGCGGCTCGACTACGGCTTTCCAGCACCAGGGTCCGTCCATCGGCAACGCATCGACTCTTCTGGAAAGCGAGAACGACTTCGCCTACCTTTCGCCCGTCATTCTACGACAGCCAGACAGCACATGCGCACATTCGTGCACGTGCACAATGTTCACGACTGCGCAGCTGCAACATCGTGTACCGCATTGGTGGCGAAGGATATAAAACCAGGCCCGGCTGCATCGCTTTTCAGTGGGCATGGTGGTACGACAAGGCGAACAACGATGGGCTTACGCACGCTTTTCTTCATTGTGCAGTTCTTCAGTTCTTGGGTACCTGCACGGCAGTGCGGCTCGACTACGGCTTTCCAGCACCAGGGTCCGTCCATCGGCAACGCATCGACTCTTCTGGAAAGCGAGAACGACTTCGCCTACCTTTCGCCCGTCATTCTACCGACAGCCAGACAGCACATGCGCACATTCGTGCACGTGCACAATGTTCACGACTGCGCAGCTGCAACTTCGTGTACCGCATTGGTGGCGAAGGATATAAAACCAGGCCCGGCTGCATCGCTTTTCAGTGGGCATGGTGGTACGACAAGGCGAACAACGATGGGCTTACGCACGCTTTTCTTCATTGTGCAGTTCTTCAGTTCTTGGGTACCTGCACGGCAGTGCGGCTCGACTACGGCTTTCCAGCACCAGGGTCCGTCCATCGGCAACGCATCGACTCTTCTGGAAAGCGAGAACGACTTCGCCTACCTTTCGCCCGTCATTCTACGACAGCCAGACAGCACATGCACACATTCGTGCACGTGCACAATGTTCACGACTGCGCAGCTGCAACATCGTGTACCGCATTGGTGGCGAAGGATATAAAACCAGGCCCGGCTGCATCGCTTTTCGGTGGGCATGGTGGTACGACAAGGCAAACAACGATGGGCTTACGCACGCTTTTCTTCACTGTGCAGGTTAGTAGGTTCCCAGAACTACCTCACGCTTCTTTTAAATCTGATGACCTGTTCCTTCTCGTGCTTCCATGCCCAAAAGCCTTGGTTGATCTTTTTTATGCTTTGCTTTTGTTGTTATGTGGTGACGTTGAGAGCAATCCCGGTCCCAGTACAGGTTCGCAAAAAGCGCAATCTTCGAATGCTGTGGAAGAAGTTTTGAAAACGCTTAAGGATCTAGACGAGCGATCTATAAGAATGGAAACCCTACAGAAATCTATGGCTACGTCAATATCAGACCTAAAGGAAAAGCAGGAATCAGTTTGTCAGGTGGTATCAGATATAAAAGCCAGATTAGAAAGAGTTGAACAGCAAACGTTTGCAATTGAGCGAAAGCAGACAGATCTCGACGACGTGCGGGATTCCGTAGTCCGCGTCGAAAAGCACACGCGCACACTCCACTCAAGACTAAACGACGCCGAAGACCGCGCTCGCCGGAATAACTTGTTCTTCTACGATGTGCCTGACTCCGCTGATGAAACCTATTCCATGTCGGAAGAAAAAATGCAGAAAATTTTCGCCAATACGTTAAAAGTGGATATTTCAAGTACCAACATAGCCAGAGCGCACAGAATCGGGCGATTTGCCGCAGGGAAAGCACGGCCACTAATAGTAAAATTTGAAGCATACAAATGTAAGGACTTAGTCCTTTCCAAGCGCCAAGTTTTAAAGGATGAAAAAAAAATATCCGTAAGCGAAGATTACTGCCCAGCAACAAGACACTGCCGCAAGAAGCTGATCGAATTTGGAAAAAAAACACAAAAAAGTCATTCAAGTTGCATTACAATAAATTGATTATCGGTGGAAAAACGTATGTTTACAATGAAGCTCATAATACTGTAACTGAAATAGCAGCTTTCGATAGCACACAGAACGACCTCAGCCCTCGTACTCTTCGCTCTGGACGCGAATTCCCATTAAAAGAAACATAGGGGAACGAACGGGGAGGTGGTTCTCAGCTGTGTTCTTGCTCAGTGCTTTTTTCGAACATGCGTAGTCTTCTGCCCAACAGGGACGAACTATGTGCCATTATTGATGACTGTGACGCTGACATCATTGCGTTAACTGAAACCTGGCTGTCATCTAGGGTAGCCAACTCTGAGTTGTGTTTTTGCAGAAATAAATACACAGTTTTTCGGAGCGATCGCACCGGTAAAGTAGGCGGTGGTGTGCTTTTTGCAATCAGTGACCGATTTGAGGGCTTTTGTGTGCCGGTTGTTTCAGATTTAGAAATCATCTGGTGCTGCCTTACAATAAAATTTAAAAAACTACTGATAGGGGTTTGTTACCGATCACCCTCAAGTCCTTTGTCCTTTTGCAATGACCTGTATGACAACTTGATCCAGAAAACAATACGCTATCCTGGAGTGCCAATATATCTAATGGGCGATTTCAATTTTCCAAACATCGTATGGTCCCACATCAGTCCGTTTTCTGAGCCCTCATCTACTGAATGTAATGAATTCATTACACTTTGCTCTGACTTCGGTTTTTCACAAATGGTCACCTCACCAATGCGAATAACTCGGCACTCAACCTCAGTACTTGATCTGGTGCTCACATCTTCACCCGACAACGTCTCATCGATAACTCACTTACCTGGTCTCAGTGATCACGACATTTTGCACTTCACGCTTACATTCCCCCAGCAGTATCAATGAAAAGAACTAAAGACAATTAGAAACTTCAGAAGAGCCAATTTTTCTGCCATAAACTCAAGCCTATGTTCGTTTCTTGACGACTTCTTACCGCAGTTTTTTGAATGATCAGTTGAAAGAAATTGGTGTATGTTCAAGAATAAAATTTTAGAATTAGTCCGTCAGCATGTTCCACTCCAGCGCGTTTATTCTCGTAATCAAGCCCCCTGGTATAACAGGTTTCTTAATATGCTCTCGAATAGGAAGAGACGCCTTTTTCGCACCGCTAAACGGACGAAAAAGCTTGCACATTGGCTTGCATATAAAAACGCTGCCTCTAACTACTGAATTACAGCTAAAAATACTAAGCACACATTTTTTAGCAAAACCCTGCCATTATTACTAAAACCAATCCAAAGCGCTTTTTGAGCATAGTAAAATGCAAACGTGGAAATAAGATTGCATTAACACAGTCTGGTAGTCAGGTGTCCAGCTATCTTTGCGCAGACGTCTCGAACAGCGCGTTTGTGCAATCATTTTCCTCTCCCGCACCTAACAACGAATGTCCCGTCCTACAGGACTGTAACTTTCCTCCTATGGACCCTATTATATTTGATGCAACAGGAATTAACAAAATAATCGAAAATTTGAAAATTACTTCCTCCTGCGGTGTCGATGAAATCACCACCAAATTTTTAATTAGCACAGTTGAATATTCGTCTATCATATTGCAATATCTATTCTCGCAATCATATAACTCTGGCACGCTTCCGCTAGATTGGAAAACAGGAAAAATCATTCCCCTACACAAATCAGGTGACGCTCATAATCCATTTAATTATAGACCAATTTCTCTTACCTCAGTACCTTGTAAAATTATGGAACATGTAATCTACACGCATCTCATTAACTTCCTTGACGACAATAATTTCTTTACTCCTCACCAACATGGGTTTAGAAAAAACTTCTCTTGCGAAACACAGCTTCTCACATTTACAAACAATTTACACTCTAACCTTGACGCAGGCTTCACGACGGACTGTATTTTTTTGGACTTCGCTAAGGCATTTGACAAGATGTGTCACGCTCTACTCTTACACAAACTAAAGATTTTAAACATGGACCCTACACTACATAAGTGGATCTGTAGCTTTCTTACATCGCGCGTTCAGTTTGTTTCTGCTAATGAATGTACTTCCTCTCTAGTCCCTGTCGGCTCAGGCGTCCCTCAAGGATCTGTCCTGGGCCCACTTTTGTTTCTTATGTACAACATTGACTTGCCTATTAATATTTCATCAAAGATATGTTTATTTGCACACGATTGTGTGATATACCGCTAAATTTCCAATAACTGCGATGTAACAGCTCTACAAACCGACTTAAATAAAATAACTGATTGGTGCAGCCCGTGGAAAATGCAACTTAACATTAAGAAGTGCAAAACTATGAGGGTTTCTCGTACTATGAGGGTTTCTCGTATCGTTATTTAGGAGTGACCATAACTAACAATTTGTCTTGGAAAACGCATATTGATATCATAGTGTCCAAAGCTAACCGTACTTTAGGGTACCTGCGCCGAAATTTTTCTCGTGCACCATCATCATTAAAACAATTAATATATACCACTTACGTTCGCTAGCAACTTGAGCATGCTTCATCAATATGGGATCCCTGGCATTCAACACTAATACATACGCTGGAAGCTATACAAAACCGTTCAGCCAGTTTCATTTTAAATAACTTCAATCGGACAGCAAGCGTAACACACATAAAATGTTTATTAAGCTTGCCTCTCTTATCCGACCGCCGAAAACACTCACGCATTTCTCTTTTTCACAAAATCTATTATCATAACACCTTTTTACACACTCTTTGGATCAGGCCAGCACCCTTCATTTCCTCTCGCCGTGATCATAATCAGAAAGTTAGCATACCTCATTTCAATACTATCATTGGCGCAAATTAATTCTTACCAAAGACAAGCAAAGACTGGAACAGCTTATCCCCTTCATTAACAGGTATAATTAATCCACTTATGTTTAGAAACGCACTTGAAAACGAACTTTTGTATTATACTTACCATTTGTCTTGCCTATGTGTATGTACCTTTCTTTATTGCAGCGTTTTCATCAGTTTTCATCAGCATCATGATCAAAAAGTTAACAATGCCTTTTGTATATCTACTGTACATATTATGTTTTGTTTTTTTTAAATCTCTTTACCATTGTGTACATCACATTTGTATTTGTATCTTTTGTACCTCTGTTTAATATCATCGGATGTCAACTCAAAATTTGGAATTCTTACTGCTGTTATTTATTTTTTGAGTTACTTTTACCGATGTTCACTTTGTATTTTCTTAGCCCCTCCCCTCTATAATGTACTATGTGCCTTGAGGGTAAAAAATAAATGAAATGAAATTCTACATTCCCAGTTGTAAGTTGTGGACAAAAGAAACTTGAGTGCAAGCAGTGTGAAAGAGAATGCCTTATCATCACGCAGGCGCGCTCCCAGCTGCTTCTCATCTAATATGGTTTGCATTCCAAGGAGCTATACCTCAGTCTGAAAAGCGGCGTCATTTAAACGTTTCGCTCCTGAACGTACTCATGCTAAATCTGTCACGGACGTTTGTGCTGAAGCAACCGATGAGTGGGTCGGTGCTTAAGTCATTGTGATCAGCTTGTACTGTCATGTTAATCAGCGCAGATTGTGACACCACTATGAGAAGCTGAAGTTGTTACAGAGAAACACATATGCGTACGTGCGTTGCAGCCGCTACCGAGTACAGTACACATGCCTAGCCTTCCTTCTGTCTCAAGCACAGAAGGATTTTGATTGTCGTTTTTTCAATTGGTCGTTTCTATTCAGTTTTTATGATATTCCTCCGTCTCATCACATTGCGCAGCTATCTGCAACATGATGCTACTATACGTTCACGTTTGCGAAACCGAATGAAAATAGTTTCCGGGATGTCATACTAATTGGATTGTCATCGGTGCTTGCTTGCAGCTGATTCTTGACTTGGCAAGCTCTTTGCTGCTCAGCTGGACACTCATGAGGGGCAACCACCAATGGCATAGTGACGCTTTCTCATAACTTTCAGGGAAACACGGCTCTATTACTTCTTGAGTGCTGGCGTTGCTTGACACTCATTGGTATAACGTGGTGCTCCTTGAAGAGAAGATATTTTTGACATTCATGAAACATGCGCCTAAATAATACTTTTTCTGAAATTTCTTGACAGTACATGTGCTTTTGCTTGTAAGAGCATACGGAGTGGCGGGGACGCTGTCAGTGACAGCTCAGCTTAGATATATATCGCGTTAAGAAATTGCTCCTGAAAGGCAAAATTCGCAAAGGCGAAACAGCTATTACGTGCAAGTAGTGTTGTCTCTTGCAAAAGGAGGATTGGAAGATGAGGTGAGCTTTTCAGCGCAGTCAGAAGATCCGTGCACTAACCTACGTGAACTATGTAGATCAACAAATGATATAGATTGAAAATTTTCTGGCACCAAGATTATGCTTAAAATGTCCGCGGTGTAATTGCTGCATGAGTAAATTTCGTCACTATTTGACTTC
This sequence comes from Dermacentor andersoni, assembly GCF_023375885.2. NCBI lineage: Eukaryota > Metazoa > Arthropoda > Arachnida > Ixodida > Ixodidae > Dermacentor > Dermacentor andersoni. The sequence goes on from NW_027314755.1 coordinate 1,653,967, forward strand.
ACGCCATAGTGTGCCAACCAATGCCCACAAAACGAGCGCTGGGTAATTTTAGCGACCGTGATGTTCATCATCAATCTCTACAGCTAAGTCGTTTCGATGACGCCTGCACGAACGGAAGTTACTCTTAATTGCAAATAATGAGAGCCATTTACATGCACCTGTTCAAGGAGAGTGCCCCTGAAGTGAACATACAGATATGGCGCAAAAATAGAGCGTAGCTTCCCAATTCTTCGGCTAGCTGGTGTCATTGATTCCATGAGATCATCATATCCAGATGCGACATAAGAAAAGAAACCGAAATGATATAATATCTCACAGAACTACTAATTCTAAAAATTCTTACCTAGTCTTTTCACGCATCTTATGATGCACCTCACCCATTTTCTCAAACCTGAGAAGAAAGCTGAGGTCTCCATTTGATTTGTTGGGCTCCTCAGAGTCCTTGTCCTCCTCAGAGACAAGGACTTTCGCTGAGGATACCCAATTTTTGAAATAAATTATACCATGTGTTTGGCGCATGATAGCCTGAGTTGCTTATGCGCCACAAAACCCAACCCAATACAATACAATGTTCAATGACGATATCCGACATGCCTGACGGCAGCGTGTCGCTTATGGCTGTAATAAACCTCATTTCAGGGAAGAACCCTTCTAAATAATTAGCTATGCCAGTCGAGTTAATTTTCATACACTAAACATAATAAAAATGTTCTGTGCATACCTGTTCTCTGCAAGCTACTTCTTGTATGCGCAGAAACATTTAGCGTGCCTTAGATTAAAAGGGTTCATTACTTTGCAAACTCTGTGCACTTGGTCTTTACTTGAACACTAGAGTTAAAAAACGAAAGAAAACACAAAACATACGCCAAGGAATAGCTTGCGCGCGATTGCGATGTCGTGGTTCGTTAGTTTGGCGAAAATATTACTACTATTTACTTTTTCTGTAGAGGTATACGTTTCCACAAGGGAATAAAGATGTGCATTTCTGCAGTTTTGCGGCTGCCGCCGCAGTAGGCCTGGTCTATACGTATGGAAAGGCGCCTTCATGAACTTTGGTTTCTCTAAACGTTTACCGTCGAGGAGTCGCAGCTGCTCAGAAGCACCGAAGTGTGGGTCAATGATCCTGTTTAAACAATTTCATGGTGATATTCATAGCTTTCTACGATAATCAACGGACCAACAGTCTGATAAAAATAAACTGAACTATATTGTCCCCGTGTTGTTTCTGCCCTTTTTTTTAATTATACGTACACCACTTGATCAACTTATGGATATTTATGTATCTAGCCGTTTATTTGTTAATTTATTTTGTAGTTATGCAATCCTGGTCAACCGGCAGTCCAGAGAGAGTATAGTATAGGGAGTGTGAAGAATGCGGCACAAAATTGTGCCTGCGAATTGAATGCAAGTAAATGTCAATGTGGATGATGAAAAAAAAATTCTCAAAGAAAATTAGTACTAGTTACCAGTGCATCCAGTCGCAAATTTATTGGTGTCTTGAATTGTGACAATAATTTATATAGCAATTTCAATTTTATACGATCCACAAATTTTTGTACAAAGCAAACACGTAAAAAAATCATGCCAGTCTAATTGACAATTTTTGATCCCTCGTTTACACGGCAGAGAGTGAGAGTTGAACTTTACAAAATATATTACATGAGATCCCGTACACCAGAAAACGCATGCGCTAATAACAAAATAATGTTGATTTCTGTAGTATTAAAGAAGCCATAGCTTACCGCAAAAGAAGGAGATCACATGCACTGTAGGAAAACATCAACGCGAAGCTTTCATTGGGCGCTTGAAAAGAATGCTGCTCTTGTATAGCTACTTTTTCCAAGCATAGGTGGAATGACCAAGTTGGACAAATTTTCACAAAAGAAAAACGCCTGTGTCAAAGATCTGGTGCTCAAACTTGAGAATCCCGCGTATTTCGACGTACGTGTGACGACAACAGCGTGCCGACAGTTACGCGATAACGATGGGATGAAGACAACGGCGTAAAAATACCGAAATCACTACGACAAAGTGGCAACTATTAATGACTCCGACGGCATCACGAGAATGAAATGACCAAGCAGGAAAGACAGCGACGGAGCGCCGGCTGCAGCATAACAGCAATGGGATGATTACCCTGCAAAGATATGGCAGCGGCATGACGACAATCGGGTGGTGACTCACGTTGAAATGGAGCCACACTCCTATCCAGCGCTTCCACTGCACACGCTGCGCCATCTAGCAGTGCCGCCGTATAGTTCACGCTGGGAGCAGGATTGATTCCGCCAAGCATCGGAGAAACAAAATGGTCTTTTTATCATTGCAAAGTGACATATTCCCAGTATCCCATTTCCACTTCCCAGTGGCCTGCGACGCTATAACGTAAAGCTATTCCAAACTTATCCAATTGTGCAGTCAGCCCTGCACGATTGGTCAAACAATTTTTTCAGAGTCGCCACCCACTGCGCCGGTCACACGACGTCACGAAAACTGCGAAAACGTCCCACATGATAAGATATGTGTACACTGATTAAGCATGATGAGGCCGAATGAAAGAGAAGTAATTTCTGATTCGACTCCTTTTTGCGCCATTACCAAAAAAAGCACCGTTTGAGCAATTGCTATTGGTCAAACGTTTTCGGGCTACGCGCACTGTACCTGCCTGTCACGCGACATCACAAAACCATGAAAACTCATCACGTAAAGCTGACGTGTACGCCTGGCAGACACATTAATATGACGAACAAAACTGACAGTTTCTCTGAATAGCCGGACACTGCCCCGTTCCAAAAGGAATATAAGTTGGCTGCCTGCCGATCGCTGTGGCACTGGCTGCTGAGATCTGGCGGGGAGCATGAAGTTATTTCCGTATAAAATTTTGTGTGTTAGTATGGCGTTATCTAGACCTTTTGGCACGTATACGACATAGCTCTTTCGACTTTACCTTGTTGAGGATCCGTTTCAATGGTACTTTTAACCTCCCGTTACACACCGCCGCAAATTTCGACCAGCCACTGCAAGCTAAGCAAGGAGAAGCGGACCAATCGCAGACGCCGGCAGCACCCTCTTTCACTGCGCTTGCTCGGCCCCATCGAAATGCTTAGTTTGAGCGTGCTCCTCGCCTCTTCTCAGCCAATTAGGTGCGAAAAACTGCTCAATGTAGGCTGCACTATTCGATTTGAAAGCAAACGAAAGCGACATTCTATAAACGAGAAGGGGTTTTGATTGGGCTTTCCAAACAACGCTGCGGGTTACCACCCGATGCTTGCGTTGGTGCTTACACACATTTGATGTCAGGAGATTGGAATAAAAACAGATTGGAATAGTTCTACGTTATAGGGCTCCTAGTTACCCAAGTTGGCGTCAAGGACGTTTATGGAGAAATGCACGCACCCGCGGCTACAACCTTAGTGAACCAAGTTGGTATCAAAGAGGTCCATTGATGAGCAGCACAGGCCGAATCACACAAACAGATTGTTAGAAGTCAGCGTCAAAGAGGTAATTTCAAGAGCCACATATAGGCAGTCCCCCACCTCCAGTGCACTATGTGGGCTCAAACAGGTTAGTTGAAACAGCGTGCATAGGTGCATGGTGCCATACACGAAGTGAACCAAATTGATCCAACGGTTGGTTTCGAATCCTGTTCCCTCAGCAAAGCGGCCCAACGCACGGCCCATTCTACCATGGACTACCTAAGACTGAGGGTTCCGGCAAAACGGTTGGCGATATAGATAAGTAGACGTCTATGAAAACCCGAAAGTATACCCGAAAATAGCGTTGTCACGAGAAAGCTAATGAAAATTAAAAAAAATTACAAGAGCCAATGTCACGATGAATGTCGACATTGTGAGATTAACATTGAATGCGTGCATCGACAAACCATATTTCCACTGACGAAATGCGTCTTGTATTGAAAGCTTGGCTCCTTTCTCGCGCTTCCGAGGGCATTCCCTGCAAAATAGGGCAGGGGGCTAATAGTCCCAAAGCCTGCTTGATTTAATCACGTTTTACTACAACTGTCAAAAACGAAAGGCTAGAGTATTTCATTGTCTGATCTCTATCTTACCTTTCTTATTTAAAACCTTCAACTCCCTACTGTACCATTACCTACACTTGTAATGACTCCAGTTGTTTCAAACTCTTTCCTTCTTTTCTTCCACCAATACAATAGTCCTTTCTTACTTGACTGCCCACCAGTTATTCATTCCACAGTCTTTGAATCTCAACGATTGTTCAAGGTGGATGCTCTCTACGGGTGTCGCCGGGTCGCATTCCTTTACTATGTGCCGAGTCGTTGCCTCATCCTCTAGTGCACATTACCTCCAGTACGTTATGTCCCCAGGCAGCCAGCGCGGGTCCCAAGTAGTGAGGCAATGCCTTTTGCGTTATTATTCATGACGACAATCGGCATGACCACAATTGGGTGGTGACGCACCCTGAAATGCACCACTCTCCTATCCAGCGCTTCCACAGCACACGCTGCGCCATCTAGCCGTGCCACCATAAAGTTCACGCTGGGAGCAGGATTGATTCCGCCAAGCATCGGAGAAACAAACTGGCCTTTTTTATTATTGCAAAGCAACATATTCCCAGTCTCCCATTTCCACTTCCCAGTGGCCTGGGGCATAATCTGTAGTGCATATTTCCTCCAGTACGTTATGTCCTCAGACAGCCAGCTTGGGTCTGAAGTAGTGAGGCAATGCCTTTTGCGTTATTATTCAGAGTTTCCCTTCTGATTTCTTTTTGCTACTTTTAGTAAATCACTATCATTTTGTTTGTTTCCGTTCTTTGCATCCAGTTTAGCGCCATTCTATCTGGTATGTATTTAATGACTTCTGGTTTTCTATACACACGTCTAGTTACCATGTACTTGGTTGCCAATTTTCTTGAGCTCTTACATCATTCCATTTTACCCTTTTACGGTCCAGATATTCGTTCAATTTAGCCGGCTATATATTTTTCATCCATATTCATTAGTCTTTCTTCAAAACTAATCTTGCTCTGCGCTTCTCTAACGTCGAAAGAAGGACAGCCCATGTTACCTTTCCAATGCCTCATTCCCGATCTTATCGTGGGTCCCAAGCAAAGCCTGTCGGCCCACCGCCCTCTGTTAAATTTCTAACCCCGACAAGATTTCCGATATATAGCACAGAATAGCATTTATGAATTATAGCACTGGCAGATTTACACTTTTCCAAATTCTTCACACCACCTCGTATTTAAAGTAGCCGCAAAGTGCAACTTATGGGTACGCTCTATTATCTAGCAGCACCACCCACGAAGTCCGCGCATGCTTACGCGGACTTCGTATACAAAGACGCACCATAGTTCGTCTTTGTATCCATATTAAGACAAATTCGTCTGAATATTTGTTTCACTGGTTGGATTCCGCCCAACACTGGAGACATATTGTTACACACGAGGTGTTTAATGCAGAACCAGATGAATCTGGTTGACAGGCGCGGTTGTTGAAGAGCGGTCTCGCGGCAGCTTGGCTAACGTCGTTCTTCTCTTTCTTTGATCTGGTTATCTGCGCGGCAGGCGTGGTTCATGACAGCTTGTGACATTTCCCCTCTGGCAGACGAAGCCCGCCGGGCGACTCAGTCATCTCGTGGGTTGTAACGCCTCAGACGCGCGACGTGTGTCACTTCAGCCTTGGCCGAGCGTCGTCCACTGCTCGTGAGACGCGCAATGCGGTAGTTTACTTCGCTGAGGCGCTCCAGAATAACGTAAGGGCCGATATAGTGGGCGAGAAACTTCTGGCACAAGCCACGCTTCCGCAACGGCGTCCCGAGAAACACAAGGTCACCAGGATCGAAGTAAACGTGGCGGTGACGCCCGTCATAGCGTATCTTGGACCGGTCCTGTGATGCTAGGGTGCGTAGCCTAGCGACGCGTCGCGCATCTTCTCCTCGACATAGGATCTCATCAATTGATTCGTTGTCATGAGCGAAGTAGGGAAATATGGTGTCGAGGGTGTAGCGTGGCGGACGAGCATACAGAAGGAAAAATGGTGAGTAACCAGTGGTCTCGTGTCTCGCGGTATTGAAGGCGTAGGTAATGAAAGGCAAGATGCTGTCCCGATTCTTGTGTGCTGAATTGACGTACATGGACAGCATGTTGGCAAGCGTTATGTTTGTGAGCTCGACCACACCATTAGTTTGTGGATGGTACGGCGTAGAATGGCGGAAGCTACATGAGCACAGATGAAGGGTTTCTTCAACCACGTGCGCGGTAAACTGTCGCCCACGATCGCTGATTACTATGCGAGGAGGTCCATGTCGGAGTATACCGTTAGCCAGCAAGAAGATAGAAACTTCTGTAGCTGTGGCCGATGGCAATGCGGCGGTCTCACAATAGCGGGTAAGGTGATCTACGCAAACAATAACCGAACGATTACCCTTGGAGGATCGCGGGAAAGGGCCCAGAAGATCTATACGAACTTGCTCAAAGGGGACGCTAGAAAGGGGAACTGGTTGAAGCAGGCCATGTGGCGCTTGTGGCGGACGCTTGTAGCGCTGGCATTGAGAGCAGCTGGCGGCGTACCGTTCGATATCTTTCCGCATCATAGGCCAGTAAAAACGTTCTTGAGCCCGGTAGAGTGTACGTGTGGAACCACGATGACCGGAAGTTGGGTCATCGTGCATGGCGCGTAATACTTGGTGGCGAAGATTCTTGGGGACAACTAAAAGGTAGCGTGCACCGGTGGTCGAGTAGCTCTTCTTGTACAGCGCGCCTCCATCACGTAGGCGAAAGCGAGTGCCTGCAGGTGACTCCTGTGCTGCCGCAAAGAGCGGTTGTAAGCTCTGGTCCTTGTGCTGCTCGGATATGACGGTACCCATATCCGGAAATTCCGGGGACAAAAAAGCGATGTATTCATCGAAATTGTCCGCATCACATTCAGTTGTTTGAAGTGGCATCCGAGAGAGACAATCAGCGTCAGCATGCCGCCGGCCACTTTTGTAGCAAATAACGAAATCGTATTGCTGTAGACGGAGGGCCCAGCGCGCTAGTCATCCTCCGAATCCTAGCGAAGGATGATCTGTTATTACAGTGAAGGGGTGCTCATAGACATACGAACGAAACCGTTGCACGGCGAAGATGACCGCCAGACACTCTTGTTCAGTGACTGTTTAGTTGCGCTCGGAGCGGCTCAAGGACCGGCTAGCGTTAGAGATCACGTGCTCACTGTCGCCAACACGCTGAACTAGCACAGCACCGACGCCTACGCCACTGGCATCGGTGTGAATCTCAGTTGGCGATGAAGGATCAAAGTGGCGAAGAATTGGTTGGGATGTCAACAGGAACTTGAGCTGGCGAAACGATGAGTCCCAATCTGCAGTCCACTCAAAGGGAACGCCTTTTTGGGGATGAGCCATGTCAGCAAACCGGGAAATGAATCGGCGAAAATAGGAGCACAAGCCCAAGAAACTTCTCAACTGCTTGACAGAGTTGGGTACTCTAAATGCTTCTACGGCCGCATCTCTAGTGGATCTGGTCGGATGTCTTCTTTAGCGACCAGATGGCCAAGCAAAAGAGTTTGTCGTTCCCCAAAACGTCATTTTTTTTTAAATTGAGCACCAGACCCGCTTTCTCCAAGCAGTTCAAGACCAAATCCAAACGTTTGTTGTGCTCACTATACGTTCGCCCGAAGATCACAACGTCGTCTAAGTAGCACATGCAAACTTCACATTTTAAGCCGCGTAATATCGTGTCCATGAACCTTTAGAACGCTGCGGGCGCGTTACACAACCCGAAAGGCATCACGTTAAACTCGAATAGTCCGTCGGGTGTTACAAATGCTGTCTTATCTCTGTCGCCCTTATGTGTAGGAATTTGCCAGTAACCTGACCGTAAACCGATTGAGGAAAAGTAAGATGCTGCAAAGAGACAGTCGATGGCGTCGTCAATTCGTGGGAGCGGATATACATCTTTCTTAGCAACGGCGTGTAGGCGACGGTAATAAACACAGAACTGCCACGTACAGTCTTTCTTCTTCACCAATATCACGGGGGCTGCCCAAGGACTAGACGATTCTCGAATGACGCCTTTGCATAGCATTTCTTGGACCTGATCGCTGATTATCTTGCGTTCTGACGGGGATACACGATAGGGTTTTTGTCGGATTGGCTGGGCGGCTCCTGTGTTGATGCGGTGACGAGTTCTGGACGCAGGAATTGATGGCGGGCCATTGTGCTGCGCAAAGTCGAATACCGAGGTATGTCTCGTAAGCAGGGCCATCAAAACTCGACGCTCGTGACCGCTGAGTGACTTATAAATCATGGAAAGTATCTTCGAGCTCCCGGGGCTCGAGACACTGGTTGCTCCTCCATCGGGGAGCTCTATAAGTACTGCCACCGATACGGGCGAGTCTTCCTGAAACGTGGCAATCGTTAGGCCTTGAGGTAGCACTGCCGCTTCAGTGGAACAGCTTAGCCCCCACAGCCCCGCGCATCCATTGGTCACTGAGACCACGCAGTGCGGAACTAACACGTTTTTCTTGAGGCAGTTCCGATGTACAGGTTCCACTGCAGCATCGAACGAGATAGGAGTCGGAGATGAACAGGCGACGGCAACACGCGTCGTGGATACGGCGGGCACAACTGTATCCTCAGACACGCACAACACACTCTCCGGGCAAGCTTCACCTTCAAAGAGCACAGGTGAAACACTGGTGTCGACGCTGAGTTCTCCTGTCCGGCAGTCAACATTCGCACCACACAATTGCAAGAAGTCAATCCCCAGAATCACGTCATGCGAGGAGCGAGGAAGAACAGTAAACTCTGCATTAAAAACTTTCCCACCCAAAGGCACATCCACGTTACACACACCAATCGGGTATAATGCTTCACCACTGACTCCACGGAAACTTGTGCACTGGTCCCAACGAAACATAATCTTGCTTACCAGAAGGCCTTTAAACCCCACACTCATGACCGAGACAGTCGCTCCCGTGTCGACTAAAGCCATTGTAGAGACCCCATCAATCAGTACATGAACCTTATTCTTTAGCATGAAAATAGTTGGAGGCAGTTGAGTCGGCAGCACACATTTTCCAGCGACCTCACCTCCATCGGCCGCGCTGGCTAGTTTCCCGGCGGGGGCGACACGAAACGGCGCCGAGGTGATGGTGACGTGAATCGCGGCCGAGGGGATGGTGATCGGGAGGCTCGGAAGGCTGGTGGTGGCGTCAGAGTACGGTCGGAGGCTGGGGAGCGGTAGCGGTTCCGGGTTCTTTCTTCTCCAAAGTAGGTCTCCTGGGTGGTGCATCAGTCCTCTCGAAAGTGGCTTCCTGAAGTGGAGTCTCCTGGTCACTGAGTGCGCATTGTACGACCGCTAGACCGCATAGTCGGCGCTGACGATCCGTAGTTCGATGTTCGGCGTCGCCTACAGTACCTAGCTATATGGCCAGGCATGCCGCAGCAGTAACACACTGGCGAAGGGCGAACTTGAGAATGCGGATTGAAGTATTCTGCCGAAGACATCGGTTGAGGGTAACGAGGCTCTTCCCCTTGAAAGTCGTTGGTAGCGGCGAGTCTTCGTAGATGAAAGTTCTGTGGGCGTGGATCAAAACGTTGAGGGAGCGAATCATTGCGTGGTGGTTCGGTCGTAATGTAATGCGGTTCGTCTCTCGAGCCGTTAAGATCCGCGACGTTCACCGAGTGGTTCAAAGTAGCCGAAGGGGGTTCCCAAAGAGTGTCTCGGAAAACGGAGGAGCTGCAACGTGGCGCCGCATAACGTGCCTGTTCGTCATGTCGCTGGAGCTCCTCGCGGACTATCTGGCGGATGGCGGACGAATGGTCTGGGAGCGGAGGACTCGTGTCAACACTTGCTACAGTCGTTACATTGGCCAGCCGTCCAAACTTTGGTGTAATTCGGCGAGTCTTCAGCGCCTCGCACGTGCGGCAGTGCCGTATCAGTTCTGATACAGTGTGCAAGTTCTCTTTACCAATGAGGAAGTTGTACGCGTCTTCCGCTATTCCTTTTACCACGTGCCCCACTTTATCTTCCTCTGTCATTTGAGGGTTGACGGTTCGGCACAGCTTCAAAATTTCTTCGATATAGGTAGTGCAAGTCTCGCCGGGTACCTGAGCTCTCTGGGCTAATGAGAGTTCCGCACGTTTCCTCTTTGCGTCCGAGTCACCGAAACACTTTTTGATCTCCTCAACGAAGCGTGTCCATGTAGTTAGCATGTCCGCGTGGTTGTCATACTATACCAACGCCGTACCGGCCAAGAAGAAAACAACGTTCCTAAGCTGACTGGCAGCGTTCCAGTTATTGTATTGGCATACCCTTTCGTAATGGGTTAGCCACTCATCCACATCTTCCTCGGCCTTCACCGAGAACGTGCGTGGCTCTCGGTAGTGCTGGATAGCGACTGGGCTCGCCGAGGCACTGCTGGTGAGGGTATTTTGCTCTGTGGCTATGATTGAGCGCGACGGCGAAAGTCCGGCGAGGCGACGGCTTCGGCGTAGCTCTTGTGCTGGTGGCTCCGTTGTTGGTCGTGGGAGTTACGCCGCACAGCTCCACCAAATGTTACACACGATGTGTTTAATGCAGAACCAGATGAATCTGGTTGACACGCGCGGTGGTTGAAGAGCGGTCTCGCGGCAGCTTGGCTAACGTCGTTCTTCTCCTTCTTTGATCTGGTTGTCTGCGCGGCAGGCGTGGTTCATGACAGCTTGTGACAATATTAAACAAATGTTTCTTGTCATTAAAACATGACTCGTACTAAACAGTACACACAAAGCGAAGCAAAGAAGTTCATTGAAGTGTGAAACAAATTCTACGTACCTAGTGAGGCGTTGTCATGAAAGAGGTCTATTGAAGTGCGACACATTGCCCAGTGACCAAAGTTAAGAGAAAAGATGTTCATTGAACAGCGGTACATACTAAGTGTCACATTACCAGGGACACAAGTAGTACACTGTAATGAGTGTGTGGAAAGCGTGTGCTGCACACTGTTTAAAAGTGCGGTCACAAATCACTGCGGAACAGCGGTAGCTCCAAATAACCTCGAGTGGCTCGCAAAGAAGGCGATGTTGGCGGGTGATGCACGAGATGTTGGACGAGGGAGAAGGAACATCACCCAATCAGGCGGCGGCACGAAAGTAGCGGGATGAGGAAACAGGAGAAGCAAGGAGGACAGACTGGAACGCTGGGAGAAGTGAACGCTCGAGAACGGGGCTCGAAGATTGCTGGTGTCGTTGTCGCTGTTGTAGGGGTCCAGAGCCGAACCCGAGAGCCTCAACAGAACCAGGATTACCCTGCCTGTTCCTGGAGAGTTCCGCCGAGCGTAGGGCTCAGCTGTTCCGGCTGCACCTGCTGCTGATCCTGATCCTGGTCGTGGTCCTGATCGTTAGCCGCCGAGCGGAGAGTGGAGCTTGCCTGAGGCAATGCTGGCGAGAGGTGCTCGGGAAGATCCGCGAGCCAAGGAACCGGTACAGGTACCACTTGAGACTGTAGCGGTCACACTTCGATGGCCTTTGGCTCCGACAGCCTTGGCCTTGGACTTTGGCCTTGGAGTCGGAAATACGGGGTTGGCGTTGCAGTGTGTTCGCGTCCCTCGTTCGCCATTGCCCGCCACGGCGCTACCACCGTCAACGTAAGTGCAATCGCTGTCAACGCATCGCCACCCAAGTAAATAAGACTACCGATGCCGAGTTCCTTTTTCTAGTTTCGGACCGTGAGTAATTTGAACTCATAGCATGGACTAACGCGGCCAACTGTACTTTTGTTATTTTGTACTTATTGTGTGCTCTTTGTTATTGCCTTGTTTTCTTTTTTATCGTAGTGAATATTAGGTTTTGCTTTTGAGAAAAAAATTGTTTCGTCTTTCCTGGACTGATGCTCTGCCTCAGTTGAATACATCGTACTCGAGGATCCTGTCATCACATACACATGACCAATATAACGTACGAAGAGGCCCAATTTCGTCTGACGGTTGGTTTCGAACTGGGAGCGTCGGGTGCAGCAGCCAGACGCTCTACCCATTAGGCCATGGGATCGAACTTACCCAGCGGCCCAAGTAACCAAGAAGAAGGTCAGGCACCGAGGCTGACACTGTAAACCCGAAAAATGTGTAACATACCCTAAAATGCTAATCTTATTATGAAATGGTGTGGCTCGCCTTAGACGTCCGTAGAGATGGAAAGTGAGGATCTTTAACTTAGCACTGTGTTGTTATTTTCACATATTCATGGCCTCGTTGATTTATTAGAGCGTCGTCCGTTGGAATAAGTTTTATTTTTGACATTCGCAAGTCTTGAGTGACTCTGACCATCCTCCTTGATTTTGCGATAGGTGTATCTTGTATATCAAAGTAAACGATAATTCAGTTGATGTATTGATAATGCGTCTACTGATACACACATTTGCAAATGCGGCGTGATACTGACACAAAACACACGAATAGCATCTTTAGACATTGTTAAGATACATTTATCTTCAATACTGCCTAGCCCCTACACTGAGGTGCACAGTTGGGCACTTAAAGGTCAAGAAATCGCTATTAGCCTAATAATAAAAGCCATGCCGTTGGTTGACATCGTGAGGAACCGCTTGTGAAGAGAGCAGCTACATTGGTTTCAAAACTTCTAAAGGTTGTCCCAAGAGTCGCTACTCTAGAACGCCATTGCACGGAGGCGGTCATCGTAGCAGTCCTGCCTCAGTACATCAGATGGTCATTCTTCAACGTAGTTGAGTTGCAGTATTTTGTAAAGGTCTTATACCGCACCACTCAGCATATGGCCTGGCGGTCACGTGATGACGCTTGCCACTGTAAGAAGGACAATACAACGGGGCACGACATACACAAGCCAATGCGTGCGCTCGGAACCCGTTTTCATGAATACCTGGGCCACGGCAGCAGGCCGCTAACATGGGACCAACACAATGAATGGAATGCTTAATAAGTTCGCTAACACGAAATAAGTCTATCTTGATGCCATTAGCTTTTGGTACACTGATGCTACGGCACAGAACAACGAGAATTATAGCAAATCATTAAGGGCGCTGTTCTTTTTTCTTAAATAGAAATAGAAGTGCTCATGGAGACAGGTGTGCATTTCTTCCCTGCACCACATGCAAGGGAGAAGTACAAGTGCATGCGTCTTCGGATGGTGTCAACTTCGCAGACATCCCCGTTTACCAATAAGACAATAGGAGGACGCCCTACTTGCACCACCGATAAATGTCGGCCGGCAGGCAGCAGGACACACTTCGTAAAAAGCCATGTGCTAGCGCTAATAGCGCTAGCGCAATAAGCGAACGCAAGAGTACAGTGATGTCATAGGGTAAGGAACCGTCATACTGCTGTCACGCGGTATGGACGAGTCAAGATGGTTTTATTCTGTCGGGATGATGATGAAGATGATTTATTGGCATCCCTTTTGAAACGGGGCGGTGACAAATAGTCACCTAGCCTGAATGATTTGTGTGCTATAAGTACGCTATAAGTATGCTAAAAGTATGCTATACATGTTTCTCAACGCACCATATTTGTATACATCTCCTTAATCTCCATTTTCGTGCTCAAAGCTTCTCTATCCACCTTATACCGCTACCTACGAAGGTACACGATCCGGTCCTTTCAATATCTTCCCCGATTTTTAGTGTGCAGCTCTTTGGCGGTATTTTCTGGGTTAATGCATTCTTGCTATTGAGGGAGGAAGCGCTTAACAACGTAACACCTGGAAAAGAAAACGTAAAACTAGCGCTGGATTTAAAAGGCGCATTTGACAGTCTCTCGCGAGGCCATTCTGCGGACGTTGGGGAATATAAATTGTGGTGAACGCGTCTTCACGCACATCCACAACTTCCTCACGGGAAGAACTGCAGCGATAGGCCTAGAAACCATTAGGTCAGAAAATGTCGAGATGCCACACATAGGAATCCAATCAGGGAGCCATCTTATCCGCTTTGCTTTTCGATTACGCAAAGTTCGATATCTGTATACGACTAGATCAACTACCAGGCCTAGGCAACACCATATAAGGAAATGATATCTTATGAGCTTCTAAAGGCTCGCTTGGAGACAAATAATGGACACTACATCAGGCGGCTGGCGCAGTGTCTACCTTTGCGCGTCAGAGTGGTCTGCAATTCGCACCCCAATACTTCGAATTCATCCGCATACGGGCCCCGCGTAGCAGTAATAAAAATACTAAGGAAATTGTGGAGATTTTCGTTGAAGGCCACCTGAGGCACCCAAACTCGGAATACTGTGCTTCTGGTTGCAGCAGAATGGGCAAGCCACATATGCGATCGGGGCCATACGAACAGCGACCAATAACGTAGCGAAAATGATACCTCGAGTTACCTATCACAAACAACGAATGAAGGAGGCAGACACCACCAAGCTGGTGCAGGCCTTAATAATCAACAGGTGATCTATAGCCTTCCCTATCACGCATCTAAGACGAAGAATCCCACGGGGACACCATAATTAGACCACCTTAAGAAAGGCACTGAGCCTTCCCCAAAACACATCAAGACAAAAGTTGCTTGCGCTGGGCAATTACAATATTTACAGTCAACTCGCTGCGGCAACTCTGATCACACAGCGCTAGAAACTCAGCTGGACCACAGCGGCTCGAGACATGTTAAAGGAGATTGGAATAACGCCCAACCCACAGCACGTGGGAAAGGGGCTCGGGTAGCTTGGTCCCTCGACAGGGACCACTTATACTTGGCCCCTTCACCGAGGAACACGCACCCAGAGCGTCACAAAGGGATATTTAGGGCTCGCACAGTGTAGCTACAAGCAATACTGTGCCGTCTGACTAGGGAGCACGTCTACTAGATCGACATGGCCCCCAAAAGACAAGCTAATCGACAGAGGACACGCCACGACTACCAACACTTAGTCGCTGTGGTGGTCAGCGAACACGGTGAATCGGTAAATGCACCCTCCTTCAGAGTCCTCAGTGGTGGAAGCGGAGACAAGAGATATGGCTGGCCATACACACGGGTGAAAGTAGAGGACCTGACAGTACCATCGTCATGGACTCTCAGGCCATATGTTACCTCCTACTACGAGGCACAATTCCCAAAGGCTGTAGCCCTGTTGTGAAACATCGCTTCCGCAACAACCACTCGATCTTCTGGTACCCGGGAAACCAGGGGTTGGAAGGAAATTAGAAGGCAGACGCCGCGGCACACGTCTAAAATTTCCGAGCAGCAACATTGGCCCCCTCAGAATACTTCTAAACCACCTCCCCTAACCAAGATTATAACAGTAGAATGGAGGAGATTTGATCGGCTATCAGAGTTTCACCCGACAAGTACACACCCCTCCCCATAAATATCTAACAGGAGAGGACGCCATCAATTGGAGGAAAAAAATAAAACTTTGATTTATACGCACTTAAAAAGAGTATACGCCATGATCCCCACTTGCAATTGAGGTTCCTCTCCCTGGTGCGAAGGCAGTCCTACACTTCATCAAATTACCTGGGGCTGCTCGAAACAGCCCTCCCCCCTGAAAGACACAGATTTGGCAGCACAACGCACGTTGGACCTGTGGGAGGCGCGACTGTCCAGCTCTGACCTTATCGAGCAGCAATAGCTGATAAACCGGGATGTACGGGTGGCTGAGGCCAGTGGGGCTTTGGACTACGGATACACCATGAGAATAATCTATTGTATGACTGAATAAAGTTTTTTCTTCTCTGTCTCTGTCTCTGATCAGCGACTCGCAGGTAGGAATCCGCGGCTTCGCGCGCGGTTGTGTCTCGCAGGGAGCGGTCCGCATACTCCAAATTTGTGATGACAGCGACTCGTCATCGCCCTCGCAACCCCAAAATTCTACGGTCTTCCTCCTCTGGACCACGGCACACACCGATGTCTCGCTCGCGGGCAACGAGGCGGCCCACGCCACGGCTCGAGGTCTCACACGCCGAGCCGCCACAGATTACGTGGCCGCCGCCCCCACCCCCGAGAGCAGGGCATCGGATCCGCCGGATCGGGACACTACAACAGAAATGCCGCAACAAGAATCACAATGGACGTGGGGCGATAGCCTGACCACGTTCAGAGACCTCAACCAACACTAAAGACTAAAAGACGCAGATTCCCGCCACCACACGATAAGTTAAACAGGAATGAGGCCGTAACTTTACGCTTGCTCCCCCAGAATCAGACCTACCCTAGTCCTGCAGTCCTACATCACTGCTACCCGTGTTTATATCCAACAGATGCCTTTGAAGATTGCGCACAGAGAGCAACGCTCCGACACATGCTCTGGGAATGTGCCGGCAACCACGGTAATCAGACCACCTCCGTTCGCGACGCGCCCGTAATCGCGGCCGTTACAACAGTACGGAAAGCCTCGAGCTCGCTTCTTCCCGACGCTGCCGACCTTCCCGGCGACGCCGACCTTCTCCATCGGCGTCGCCGCCGCTGGAAGGCGGCTCTCAAAAGTTCAGAGTTGGCAGGCCAGCTCTGGGCCGTCTGGCAAGCCGAAGATGCCACCCGAATGCAAGGACTTCGCGCCACCAGCTGAGCCCACCACAATGAAACTGCCGGACCACTCATTTATAAACTTTCTTCTCTCTCTCTCTTCATCTGTTGCAGCGTCCGCATAACCACGCAAACGCGAGCGTGTTACTAGTGGCGCATTCGTCATCGTCTTCTGCCACAGCGAAGACGCTGTAGTGATTGACGGCAGTGGCCCACTACAACTTGGTGCGGTGATTTCAGTCTGAAAATATTTGCTTCAATATATTATACGAGTCCCGTGCAACTAAAAACTTTCTACCCCGGTATATACGAGATCGATACGTGCAAGCTATGCAAGTCTGTTAGAGCCACCTTTCAACACATGTTGTGGGGATGTGAGATATACCAAAATAAAATGGCAGTCTCCCCAGAAAACTTACGGGCGCCGTGGTCGGCCATGCTGCTCAGCTCAGAACTCCAAGAACAACTTTGGGCCGTCCAGCGAGCCAAGGAAGCCGCAAGGGAGCAGCAGCTCCCAGTGGCCATCTAGGCGGCCCCAGGCCCGGGCCTCCCAATCGCCGGATTCCAAATAAAGGTATCACACCATCATCAATATATCACTCGCGCCTTCGTTATCATCGTCTGCCCCAGATGGGTCCGATGCCGCTTGTCGTGCCAGCATTCCACAGTGCCTCTCGCACACGTGCCACTGCTGGCACCTTCGTCGTCGTCTTCTTCCACACATGGCTCCGATGCCACCCACCGCATCTAGCGCTGGCGTTGGCGCATTGGAGTTGCCCAACCAGTGTTAGGCGACGCCAGAGAAAGAGAGAGAGACAGAATAAACTGTTATTTAGCCGGATACTTATGTAGGGCCGTGGTACATTGCCCTACTAGATGGCGAGCAGGTCAAGCCCACTGGCGACCTCATACGCGCGCTTGAGGATCCGGTGTTGGATGCCCGGGTCCTAGCTGTGCAGCATGGTCATCCAGTCATCTGGAAGCAGGATTTCCCCTAATTGGGGAGATGGGGGATCTTGCTTGCATCCCGAGAGTATACGGTTGAGGGCGGCTTTCTCGTCGCACAGTATGCAATTAGAAGAAAAATGTGATGCAAAACATATGGGAGAGAACTACCCGGATAGGGAAGGAGTTTGTTTGTAGTCTCCTCCAGGTGATTTCCTGCTCCTAATTGAGCTTATTATGTGGGGCGGAAACCTCCTTCGTTCAAGCGGGAAATGGTGGGTTAGATCGTGAAATGAAATTAGACTGTCCTTGGCAGGGCCAGCCAGATAAAAGATGACGTATGTTAACTTAGCTGGGTCCATTCAACTTGTTGTGCGCACTCACCCGTTCGGAGGACGTATATCAGTTTTCAACGTCTTCGTCGTCTGCATCGCTGAAGATCATGGGGTTCCGTTGTGGAACGCTGGAGCGGGTGACGGAATGTCGCGTCGGCGCCGTTTGGGAGGAGCTGTTGGTCCTGGCGGGCGGTATCGTTCTTCATCGCAGCTCCAGGGTTTCAAGTGACGGTGTTTGAAGCCCAGCACCTCGACTAATTGAGAAGAAATTTATTGACGGCTCCATATGCAAAGGGCACAGCGACCGGGAGCGGAGAGGCAGCCCGAAGCACCATGCAAAATGACACCAGAACCCGCACCGTGACCAAAGCCGAGCCGCGCGTTCGCGATGCGGCTGTACAGCGAGTCGCTCCTTCTTCTTGACAATACAATCAAGTTACCCGACGCTGTATGGCACGACACACGACAAGTACAAGGACATTGAAAATAAGAATCGAATATGCAAGAAAATAGCGCAAGATCTGGCGTTAATGGTACTTCCAAAGGGCACCTCGTCCCTATACATGTTTCTGTTTGTCGCGTTGTCTCATAGATATGTTTTATCCGTGTGGTTAAGAGGTCGCTCATTGCATGCGTAGCCATCAGCACAACCATCGACATTTGGGCTAAACCAGCACACGCAGGCTTCTGTCTTTGTGTGACGCAACACGGCGAAGGTGTATATGCATGTCACCGTGCGCCTCTAGACCACGTCAAAATCGGATGTCGTAACCTAATTGGCATGAGCGGCGGCGGCAGGCAGCTAGTCCCGGCAGGCGGTCTGAACAACTCCGCCTGCACACCCCGTCATGGCGCGTTGAAAAGCAACTTGGTTTGTGCCACTCCCTGGTTTCCTGCTTGGCCGGTCCTGCATGCGCGCGTTTCTGTGTTGAGCGTCGGCGTGCCTCGGTGGCGTAACTGGGCGAACGAGCACAGCGAAAGATAAAAGATCGTACGTGGAGGCAAGCGATGAAGGAGTTTGCAGCGGAAGCATGAGGAGAAAAGCGGAGGAGGCCTCTTTGAAGCCCCACTAGATACTGCTCCCCACCGCGCATCGAATATTCGCAATTAGATGAGGCATGTATATACCGAAAAAAAATCCGGAGACCTTTGAGCACATCCTAGTGGCATGCGACGGGATTCACCCAGCGAAACCAATACGCAACGTAGTTCCCAGAACCACTTCAACTTAAAGTGGATGTGAGGATCAACCGGTTAGCAGCTGAGATAGGCATGAGACATTCAGAGAATTGGCGAAAAAAAATGCAGGGAAGAGATGATATGACAGGAAGATGTGCCGACATAAGTAGCGGCACATGGTCGATAGAGAAGTTTCGAGGAAGAAAGACATGAAGGAGATGTATTCAAAAATGCTATGATTAAAAGAAATGTATAGTTCACCTGACTAATTAAAGTAGGCTAGGTGATTATTTGTCACTGCCCCATTTCAAAGGGGATTCCAATAAATCATCATCATCGTCATCATTATGACCGCGCCACCTGCAGTTCAGAAAATAAAAGAAGCAGAATGTTCACCTTCGGGCAGATAACGGCTACTGTGTGGCCGGTCTATATATTGGGCCGCGCGTAGTGGGCCCACTATTAGGTGCGGTAATCGGTGCGTTGCTTCAGTAGACTATATCGCGAAATGAAAACTCGTATAGAGCTGCGCTCGAATTTCGCATTAGCTGCATCGTAATTCTCGGGTTTTTGAGAGCGCAGCTCTCGGGCGCCCGTTCTTGCGGCGAGCGTCGGTGTCCTACCTCGTAACCGAGCGAGCGAACGAGCACTGCGGAAGATGAGAACGAATCCGACGCGGGGGATAAAAAAAGCGCCCAGAGCGAATAGAACGCGACGAGGAAAGCGGAAGGGGAGGGTATGGCGAAAGTGTCAGAAAAAAATCGTACTGCCGCGCACGAGGCGCTTTGCGGCTACCATGGCTACGAGATGGCGCGAGAGTAGCGCGGGTCGTTTCAATGGAAACAAAAGCGCTTCAAGAGCGGACGTTGTCTGCGGCGGCTGCTGTGATCGTGCCTACGCGTTGCTCACATGCTTCCTCTCGCGATCTCCCGATTAGCGAGGTAGTCGCGCCACACTTCGCTCCATTTGCAGCGTGCCCCACGTGACATATTGTCTGCGCCAGCCATTATATATCGCGAAATGGAAACAATTATACAGCTGCAGGAATCATTGGTGAAGCTATTTGTCATGTTTCGTCGGCTTTCGTTTTTCCTGTGCAAACTTGTTTTGAACACATATATACAATTAAGAAGAAAGGGGAAGCGAGGAGCAGGCTGGCAACTGGCACAGGAAGGAGCACAACACTTGCCCACTCTTCAGAAGGTAGGTGACAGCAACAAAGAAATGGAAGATAGGAAAGAGGGGAGGAAACAGAAAAGGAAGAGGAACAGGAAAAATCTAAAGAATAAAGTAGAACACAGTACAGATCACACAGTAGCGGCGGTCACTGAAGGTCACGCAACTACAGAAAGTTCAATAGAATAGTTTCGACGCTACAAACGTCAACATAAGTTAGTTAACTCTAGAAAAAGTAAGTAGAGTGCGATGAGCCTGATCACGTTTAGACGCACAACCACTGGGGTACAAACATTCGTCGAGTGTCGTACACCGCAGGCCAAAGAGATGATAGTCTCTCACTAGAAACATGCGCTGCGCACCGAAAGCGGGACACTCAAATATAAGGTGCGCAAGTGTCTCGCAGTAGCCACAAGACGTATACAATTTACTCGCCCCACGTCCTTGTCTGTATAAACGTCCATGCATGATTACACAGCCAACCTTCAGCTTGAGCAGTTGTGCTCTAGCGCGACGAGACGAGCCTCGACCGCGAACACGCGGCCGGAACGTTACATTTGCGATGCGCTGGTGTGGATGCTGCTTGAATAGGTGGCGGCGAATCAGCAGACGAGCGTCATTAAGCTTGCAAAAAATTGCTGGGCAGTCACAGTTGTTATGAGCGCAAGTTAAAGCGAGTCGATCAGCCTCTTTATTTGTGGCGGTTCTTGCGTGTGAAGGTATCCATTGAGCAACGAGAGATGCCCCACGTGATGAAATTTCGCTTGCAGAGTCAGTAATGCTGCGCACAACAGGACAATCAATCTCACTGCGTTGTAACATGCTAAGGGCAGCGTGCGAGTCTGTAAAGATGGCAATCTGCGATTTAGTTAACACATCCTGCACGTATTTCAGGAAAACATTAATCGCTGCTAGCTCCGCAGTTGTTGACGAAATCGGATGAGGTATTTGAACGATTCGCCGTACTTGAGTCGAAGGGCAGAAAGAAAGCTGCAGAGGCGCATTGACCGTCGCTGTGTACAGATGCATCTGTGAATACTTGACGATAATCTGGAAACCTTTCGAACATGTCACACTGAGCCAATTGATGTATTGCCGAAACAGGCATATTAGACTTATCTCTGAAGGCCTATCTCTGCAAAAAGAACCAGACAAACCTAAGCACACAAAATAAATTTGAATCAGAGGCTATTTGAGGCTCTTTGCAACTTTATATTTGACGTGCTTGAGATTCAAGCAATAATTGAAAAGTTGACCGAATACAAATAATTATTTAATATTCAGTAATGATAAAATGCTACTTTCATGTGCACACAACTACCGGTAATACGTAGTCGGTACAATTTCTATAGAGCTCTTGGTTCGTTTCTCTTTTATTCTTTTTGAATCTTGCTCCAAGTTAGCTGCGACACCGGTATAGAAGAAATGTTGGGGGTAATAGTTGTAGTATACAGGAAAATTTCGTGTGTTACTTCATTATTGACTAAATAATGATCATTGAACTTTTGCTGTTTTGTTGCGGTTTACTTGAGGGTGTGTAGAGGTGTTCTTCAAGCGCTCACAAAGTTTCCTGGGTGCCCTAAAACACTCAAAGGCGTTGGAAATTCTACATTTGCACAGAATGGGTGCCATGGTACGGGGGTTTAGCTTTACACGCGTACTTTACGAACCACACAGAAAGTATGCCCAATACACTTAAAGAACTCAACGTGCGGCAAAGTTAACATTTTGAGAAAAAAGGGGAAGTTTATGTGTAATGCATCGAGAAATTTTAATTGCATAAGCATCTCTATGCTTGCCCAACGAGAAAAGCGCCCCTGCATCCGTCCTGTAAGACGACCGATTTAGAGATAGCGCTGAAGAAGCGAGCGGATTCACCTTCGTCCAGCCGTTCGCTTCAACGTCAACGAAGCGGCGAGGACACACACTAAACATTTTTACACCCTTGTGGGTGTTAAGAGGTGTGCTTTCTGCATTTACACCCACGTCCGCACCCTTTTAGCACCCTTTTCGGTCGAAACACCCTATCACAAGGGTGTATACTACACATAAGGTGCGACTTTTTTAGAAGAAGGGTGGTAAATCGACGACTGAAGGGTGTTGAACGCATTGATGCATAAATCTAAGTAACGTGTACACGTCCACGCATTGAGCAATGTGTGTAGGTATTGCATTTTTAATAATAAAACATTTTATGGCCTTTCAGGTAGGAAAGATGGCGTTCTCCGCAACAACAAGCCATACGGGACCCTGCTCATGCCAATCTTGTCATGTCCCTTGAAAACGATCAGAAAGCATTCAGAACCGCGCCGCCCTTTTATTCTTTCATATTATTCACGTCATTTTAGCGTCACGTCCATGAAAAGAAGACTAGGTCAACCTGACCTTTGGTTACGTCGTAGGTACCTTCGCCTGTGTATTTTTCATAAAATATGGGTACTTTAACCCTTCTCTTATAGAAAATATTTCACCACACCAAGTTATATATCGTCTCGCATCGACCAGCAAAACAATAATGATGTGCCATTCTTCCTTTTTGCCAAGAACAGCCACTGAATGGAACCGCCTTCCCGCATCCACAGTCTGAATTTGTGAGACCACTAATTCAACATCGCTGTTCAAAGTGTCTTACAGTTAAATTTTCTATTCTTGCACTGCACTGCAAATATTGTATACTTTCACCCCTTCTTTCTGTTGTGTCTACTAGGCTTTAAAAGTATGTATAATAAAGCAATAAAATGTGACGTCATCAGCGTCTTGTATGACGTCAGTAGTGATACAGAAGATAGTAAATAGAACAACGGTAATTATGAGCAATATATGGGTAAATAATGCGAATTAGGGTGGAATAAATTCGGTAAAGGTTCGTACAAAATGTAGCAAGGTGGATTACGACAGATGAAGATAGAATTGTGAAGGACACGTGAGAATGTATGACGTATCACGGTCACGTGGTAATTGCAAGTATACATCCATGAAGTCATTAAGATTTCGCATTCCTAAGTGACTGTCGATCTTTTTCTAGGATTCTGATGTTACTGGCATGACGGCCACTCCAAAATGTATCATCGAGAAAATGTACGCACTTTCACTTACAATGTAATTATCACTATATTTTGTGCTCACAATTATATTATCATGCAATTAAACACTTCTAAGACAAACTGCAGTAGCAGAATGAAAAGGCGCGAGCAACTTGCACAATTCTGCACGAATATTTCGGTGTCTTTAAAAGCCCAACAAAAAGTGGCGAAATTAAAGAAGCTGTCTGGATACATTGCTGAACAAACAGGGACGTGCTATTAGACGAGCCTCTGCTGTACAATGGCATCAACGTACAATTTTCTTGGTGAAGCCATAACGAAGACATTTATAGCGGCGAGATCACGCTGGAAGTTCTCAAATCCGAATCTCCACGTCCCTTGCCTAAGTTATCCAGAGTTTTACTAAGCTACTCGTCTGCCTTCTAAGCGCATCCTCGGACACAGTTTGTAAGGCTCAGCCTATATATTAGGGACTGGTGTCGTCAAAGCTATAATTGCTTATCCACAGCATACGCTCTTACAAACGCACTCTTCAGTCGCCTCATGAATGCTTAAGCGTCGCTGTCGCACGACCAAGATGTGAGGGTCTTTATCGAGCCAGGATATCGCTGTAACTACGCTGTGACCTCGCAAGGTTGCTCCGTTCGGAAGCAGCGAATAATCTAACTGCAGCAGCAGAAGAGCGCCGATCGTCTCGCTTACCGTCCTGATTTGTGTACTGTACCCATGCAGCACAGACTGCGCCCCCACCCCCCAAAAAGAAGAAGAAAATGCTCGGCACGAAACCTAGTAGCAACTACCCGCATCACCGCTCTAGTTGGAGACCACAACGAAGCAGCAGCAAACAGGCGGCCATGCGAGCAAGCAAACCTGCCAGAATAAAGGTTCAATTTGCGCGCCCGCCCCCTGCCCAATGAAAAGCGACCGGAAGTGACGGAAACACGCTGTACAGTCACTTCAGCGTGCGGCACGATGGGAAGGCGGAAGCTACGCCATAATTGCATCCCTTAGCTACATGAAATGCGTTCGCGTCTCGCGCTATGCGAAATAATTTTAAACGTGTGATTAGTTTTGTGCGCGGTGTAGAAAAAGGTATGGCCCGTGCTTTGTGTATTACTCGTGCTCCACTTCAAAGCAAAGCGTTCGTACGCACTGGAAGATGGATCCACGGACGCTGAGACGAGCAGTTGCAACGTGCCCTGTGTCGGCGGTTGGTAGTACTGCCATAATGGAAATTTTCAGGCAAGTGCCCATTCATTTGGTATTCCTTTGGTGGGTTACGTGTTTTTGTTCGCTCTAGAAGTATCTTACTGTGATCTCGTAGCATAATTCACTAATGTAAGAGCAAGAGCAGCTGCACTCCTAGTAGGGCAAGTTAACTACCTCGATCGCGCCCCGTCTTACATCGGGCGTGATGCGCCTGCATAGTTACGCCTTTCTCAGCGCTTGAACGTTCATAGATGTGATTCGTGCGTTCAGCGCGGCTTCTCGTAATACGGTCGCTCGCACTTAAGTTAAATGTGGTCGACCAGTTTTGCGTCACGTAGAAAGAGCACGACTGACTTTGCCACCTTTCGAAAGAACTGGCGCGGTATTGGTTCTCCCTGATGCGGTCGCGTGCTGCTGTTGCTGCTTGCCGGGCGCCTTTAGCACGTTTTCGGCTCGCTTTGTCTGTGCGTATGTGCGCGCTCGCGCTCGGCTCGATTTGTGTGTGTGTGTGCGCGTGTGAGTGTGCGTGCGTGTGTGTGTGTGTGTGTGTGTGTGTGTGTGTGTGTGTGTGTGTGTGTGTGTATGTGCATGCGTGCGTGCGTCTTGCGCGCGCATACATGCCGGTTTGTATGGGCTGGCGTGCTTGCGTGTGTCTAGTGCGTACGTGTTTTGTGAGCGTGTTTCTGTGTGGGTCACTGTGTGTGCGTGCACGTGTTAGCGTGTCTGCCTGCATGTATGTGTGCTTGTTTGTGTTTATCAATGTGCGCGTGCGTGCTTTTGTGTTTGCGCTTTGAGAGTGCGTATATTTGTGTGCGCGCGAGTGCGTTTTGTGTGCGTGCGTATGTATTGCATAAGGCCGGTAGAGTTTAACTCGCAATAAAACTATTCCAATTTGGTGCAGCGAGTGTTGCCGCCTGAAAGCCGAGTTTGGTTTCAAGCCAACCTGGACAACTGCTTTATGAGGCGCTGTTTCTCAGGAGGATCAGTGGGAAGGCGTCAGGTATACGCTTCCTCCTTTTTCCCGCCTCTGCCCTGATGAATCGATATCCTTGATTGTTATTCTAAAAGGAACGTTACATCCAGAGCATAAATAAATGATTAAGAAATCTGGTAGTGTGTTTCGCCATTACACTAATTCTTATCTTAAAGACGTGAATTTCCCATTAGCCCACATTTCCGTTGATGCATACAACCGCTGAAATTGTGAACAGCAGGTTATTCGAGACCCCCCGTCTTACGTATATAGCAATTGTCTTCAGGAGCTTTAATGAATTTTGAAAATTTGAAGTGTTCTTGCGCTTTAGAGGTATCATATGCAAGCTTTAGGTCTCTCCGGGTAGTTTGCATGCTCTTCGAGAGCTGTCGCCTATAGCCCTATTGAAATTCGTAACTACAGTTTGGAGCACTGGGGAAGCTAGAAGGCTTCTCCTGGATCTCGAGAAAGTGTTTAAGCTTGAAGTGTAGGTTGAGGAGTTTAGGGTTGGTCACACGAAGGCTTTTTACGCCTTAGCAGTAGGAGTGTTAAAGGATAAAAAATGCAGTGTGTCAAGCGTGGAAAGCTGCTTATGTGGTAGAGGCTTGTGCGTGTGTGTGTGTGTGCGCGCGTGCATGCATGCGTGCGTGTGTGAATTCGCTCCTTACAAGGGAGTGTGTGTGTAAGTGAGCTACTTCTTTGCTGGTGCTATTTGCCCAAAATTGGCAAGAAAACACAATAATCAATATAACTTGAAATAATAAGCTATGCAAAGCATGCTGGCACAGTAGCGACAGCAGCGTATGAGCATACAAACATGCAGCTGTGTGACAATCTTAATGCATGACTGCAACATCTGGAAGGAAGCTTGCTTCTTTTTCAGTAAGCTGTGCAAAGTCCATATTTTTTTGCTTTTCTCGTGCAAACCAAAACGAGGCTCATTGCCAGTGACGTTGTCTTTCATTCTAATAGCATTTGTTTATCTTAGAGTGTTGTTTCTCGCAGGTAGCATCAATTTCACAATGCCCAGCCTTGGTGCCCTCCATCAAGAGCAAGCCACTTGCTTTCGCCTTCAGGCAGATGGTTGAGGTCTTCTAGGAAGCAGTTGGGAAGACAACATTGTAAGTAGATATAGGCGTGTAGTTTAATATAGTAAGTCAAGTTATAATTGAAAGCTCTTAGGCTCCTTGGCAGCCTAAGCATGATATCATATGCAGTTGTGTGTGTTCTTAAATATTGCCGATTGTAGTGCATACTGCATGTATCACTGCTGATACAAAGCATACACTTGCATTTTCTTGATGGCCTTTTATAATGAGGATTTTCTTTGTGCAAGAATATTCACAGACGGGGGCATTCCAGCATGATATCCTTTATTGTGCATTCAGTGCTAATTTCGTATGACCTTCCTGCTACCAATGTTTTTGCAGGAAAGGAATATTTCTTTACTCTATGCAATGAGCTTGTTATTTGCTCGTTGCATTACTCTTCTACCTTTAATTTAATCCCGTATAATTATCAAAACCTTAATATTTGAGCTGTGTTTTTTCAAATACAGTATTAAGATGCGCCGGATTGCAATCTAGACTGCAAGGGATTTGAAGAAATTACAAGAAACTAGCACCTCTCATGGGTGTTAAAAAACATTTCCGCAGGCATTGCGCCTATTTCTTGTGCTGAGCTAGCTGCTCATGAAAATTGCAATCATATGTCATTTCACACAGTTTTGCAGGATATAGCAGGCCTATCATTGTCACTAAGCACAACCTTTTCTCATTTGCATCATGAAAATCTGCCTCATGCTTAATTTGGAACAAGTCTTGAAAAATGAATGTTTCATAATTTCGAAACTACACAAAGTATTGGTTGGGGCTTGGCAGTTTTCACACAACTTGACCATGTTGAACCTAGCCATACAAGACGAGAAAAAAAACATGCACAGGAGGACTCATTCAATCAAATTCAATGCTCTGGTCATTTTCCATGTGGCAAAATGTACTTTTAGGCGGGAGAGGGCGGGTAGCCAATTTACAACCATTGCGACTCATGCGGGTAGTGGCAACACAGGATGAGAAATGGTTGTGGCTCTGAGGTTCATTGAATATGTGAACACTTATATACAATCCCTCCCCACCCCCCAAGTGAGGGGTAACCGTGCAATATATTTTGGGCTGTAAAGAAGATTTTTTTTGGAGACAAGAAATTTCAGGCTCTAGTTGAGAGGCTACACAAAGAAGGACCATGTATGTATTCGCAGAATAACATAAACTGCCTAGGAGGGGTATCACAGTTTAGAGCATGAAATAGAAAGTGGGAGCATGACGAAGGATCATTAGTTTATTTAAACTTATGATCTTTGAGAATACTACTTGTCACCGTTTGCCAAGCTAACCCATTGAAAGAAAGGGGCGCGCTCTAAAAAAATAGTTAACACATGCTAAATTTTCAAGGAAAGTATGCCAAAATGTCAATTCTTACTAAATTAGTAAATAAGAAATACAGAAAGGGTCTAATAAGCTGCATTGGGGAGTTGGAGATTGTTGGGCTGGATGCATGTATTGCAGGGCAAATGAGAATGCCAGTGGGGGTTCCCTCATTTTCATTTTGTGTGCACTCTCTGTAAAACTACTCTTTGTCTCCTAGTGTAATAATGTTGTGTAAAAACAGCCATTTTTTAATGTCTTGTGCATGTCAGTCTTAATGTGCCATATCCCGTAAGGTTCTCAGCTGCATTACTTTTAAAGTGTAATGCAGAGATATATTGCAGATTTCATGTCAATTTTATATTAAGGTCACATACACACTCTTGGACAAATTTCTGTTGTTAAGAGATGTCATTTGTAGTGTCCTTAAATTTTATTCACTCTTATTTTCTGTGGTGAAAAGGCTACTGTAAATTTATTTGCTTTTGCTGCTGTATGTGCCTTGTTGTATTCACAGTGACATAGTGGTTTAGTGTTCACAGTAAATGCAATTCCTAAATTTGCGAAATACAAATTTCTCCTACCTTTCACCTGTCTTGCCCAGGTGCCTGAGCTGTTCATTGTTCCCAGTCACGTTAATTAAGTTTGTTACTTTCAGGAGCTTGTTGCCTTATCAAAATTTCCTCATTGCACATGTGTAATTGTACAGACTGAACTCTCATGATTCTCTTGTTATTTTGCTAATGCAGGATACAAGATTCCAGTAATGTCATGCGCTGCATTTATTGGTCAAGATGCTCAGAGAATGGAGTCCCTGGTTAAACGTGAACATTTTTTTTTCTTTTGGAAAACTAAACGTCATTTGCTGTATAAATTGCATTCTTGCTGCTCATTTGTGTACTATATCTTTTCTAATTTTGAATCAATTAATATTCACTGTTCAGTATAAAAATGACACAGTGTGAAGGACAAGGACTGCGAGAGATGACATACACTGCGTTGACTTCCAACAATATTTTATTGCGTTGCCACATTGTGTGTTTATACACAAGAAGGGTCATTGCGCAGAAAATGAAAGGCAGTCACAAGGGGTGTTCTAACAGCAAGTCATTGTACTAAGAACATGGTCACTTAAAAAAAAAATCACAATTTCTATCTGGGAAGATACAAGGCTTCACTAGGGGTCAGCGTGATAGAGGGGGCACTAATGCACACACTACCCATTTTTCTGGTAAAATAAGCTTCAATAATGTACCGGGGAGCTATGTCTCGCTAGAACTTGCGTATCTTCAAAGAGGGGCATGCAGTGGCAGTCCCGGCAATGAATGCCCAAGTGGCCTTGAACAGTGTTATGGACGTTGTAGTGCACTCTTAAACGATAATTTAGGCACCTTCCTGTCCGTCCAACGTATTTACTGCCTCAAAACGGGAATATGGTAAACCACATTCGTGACACATATCTCAAAACGTTTTCTGTGCCCGACAGAGCAAGAACTCTGACACAATTTAGGCGCATTTACACGCTTACAGAGCTTTGCCAGCTTTTCCGGGGCTGAGAAAAGGACTGGGATTCCTGGAGGTTGCCAAATCTTTTTTTAGCCTATCGGAAACATCATGCACATACGGTAGCACTGCGAACGTGTCTTTCAACCGGCTGGTTCCTTGACTGAGTGCGCTCATCACGTTTGTGCCCTTCAGAAGCTGTTTCGCTATGGCTGAAGTTAAGGCCAAAGGGTAGCCAACCCAAGAAAGGCGATCAACCTGTGCAGCAAGACTACCTTGCATTTCATGTGAGCAAGATTTATTGAGGCTGTTAACGAGGAAAATCTTTACAATACCTCGTTTAACAAGCTTTGAATGTGCAGAGTTAAAGGGCAAGAGTGACTTCGTATTTCTCGGTTCAAGGCACTAGCCCACCTGTTTATTTGCAAGGCACTGCCTGAGATCTAGAAAGCGCAAAGAATCATCAATGGGGACCTCATTTGTCAGTTCTAGAGGCTGCAGCTCTTAAAGATCTCCAAGTCTCCCAAGCAGCAGGCTCAAAAGCATGATCAGTGCAATCAATAAATACCAGGTAGTCGTCCACAAACCAGCACACTTTGACAGCGGGAGACGCATCTAGGTGACCTTGAATATTTCAATCATGATTAGCTAGATAAATATCACTCAGTGGCGGCGCTAGGCATGATCCTACACAATATACAAATAAATGGTGTTTGTATAGGATCATGCCTGGTGCCGCCATTATGTTATATTTATCTAGCTCATCATGATTGCAATATTGAAAGTCACCTAGATGCGTCTCCTGTTAAAGTGTGCAGGTTTGTGAATGACTACGTGGTATTCATTGATTGCACTGATCACGCTTTCGATCCTGCTGCTTCGGGAGTCTTGCAGATGTTTAAGAAAGCCTCTTCAACTAACGCATGAGGTCCCAATTGATGATTCCTCGCGCTTTGTAGATCTCAGGCTGGTGCTTCGAACTGAGAAGTAAGAAGTCACTCTTGCCCTTTAACTCTGCACACTCAAAGCTCGTTAAATGAGGTAATAAAAGCTTTGCCTCGTTAACAGTCTGAATAAATCTTGTTCACACGAGATGCAACATAGTCTTGCTGCACAGGTTGATCACCTTTCTAGGGTTGACTACCCTTTGGCCTTAATTTCAGCCAGAGTGGAACAGCTTCTGAGGCGCACAAACCGTGATGAGCCCGCTCAGTCAAGGAACCAGCCGGTTGAAAGACATAGGTTCGCAGTGCCACCGTATGTGCATGATGTCTGCGATAGGCGAAAAAATATTTGGCAACCTCCAGTGATCACATGCCTTTTCTCAACCCCGGAAAAGCTGGCAAAGCTCTGTAAGTGTGTAAACGCGCCCAAATCACGTCAGAGTTCTTGCTCTAACGGGCACAGAAAACGTTTTGCGATATGTGCGATGAATTTGGTTTACCATATTCCTCTATTTTGAGGCAGTAAATATCTTGGACGGACAGGCAGGTGCCTAAATGATCGTTTAAGAGAGCACTATAACGTCCATAACACCGTTCAAGGCCACTTGGGCATCCATTGCTCCGGGACTGTGACTGCGATCCCCTCTTTGAATATACGGAAGTTCTAGTGAGACACAGCTAACAGGTCATCCGGGAAATTATAGAAGCAAATTTCACCAGAAAACTGGGTAGTGTGTGCGTTAGTGCCCCCTCTATCACGCTGACCCTAGTGAAGTCTTGTATCTCAAGAGATAGAAATTGTAATGTTTTTTTTTTTTTTTTCAGGTGACCACGTCCTTAGTACAATGACTTGCTGTTAAACGCCCCTTGTGACTCATTTTCTGCGCATTCCCGCTCTTGTATACATGCACACAATGTGGCAACGCAATAAAAATATTATTGGAAGTCAGCGCAGTCTATGTCGTCTCTCGCAGTCCTTGTAATTCACGCTGTACGTAATTTTTTCGCATTAATTGCCAACTATCAAAAGAAAGCACCTTCTTCAGTATATTTATAATGTTTCATACGACCATTTGCTGGCAAATGTTAACAGTGTGATATTTAACTTGAACTTTTACATGACTGCCTGTGCCTGTGTTCTTTTAGTAACCAGAGTATGGCTAATTTATTAAACCATATTTGCTAATTTGCATACTCACATGCTACAGCAAGCCCTAATCTTGTATTACTGCATCTAAGTGCAAATAATTTAGAAATTTACTATGTATTTTAAAACACTGTCCACCTTTCGTGTTCAGCAAAATTATTTAATCAACAGTGGTTTGCTTTTTTCAGGCCTTTTACTGCACCTTGCACCCACACAATAGTAAATGTGGAATACTCAGTCTTGATTTATAGTAAAAAAACCTATTTTTGAACTGCATATTGTATATGTACCAGTGCCTTCGGGTTACAAGACAGAAATTTATAGAAACTGGAATTGTAGTTAGAAAATCTGCTACATAGCACTTTTAGCACAGAGAACTCTCGTTTCACAAAAGAGGACAAACTATGTAGGCACTAAAAAATTCTACATATTTTACGTGCTCAAGTAAGCTTGTTGGAAAGAGAAAATTAGCCATAATGCTGCTGGCTTAAACCTCACTTAAAGCACGTCTATGCTTGGAAAGTATTGTTCAGTCCGAAAAATGTTGGCCAGTTATGCTTACATCGACTTTCCAAACTTTTCATAATGCTTTGCGATTACATTAGTGTACAAAGTAACAGGTGTCTTGTGCATTTGCTCTGCATTTCAATTACTCCCCTAATTCACCTTTGCAATGTCCCTTTTTTTTTCAAGGCATCAAAACTTGAATTTTCGTTCATTGAGCCTTATACTGAAAATTTATTCCTTTATGTGGCCCAAAACACTGCGAGGTCAACTCAGGCTCTTTCAGTGCTGCTATACATAGTTTCTTCTCTAATAACAGATTTGATCAATACATATATTTTAGATACCTTTGTGGGAAATGTACATGTTCTTGTATTTACCGATGTGTTTGGTGATTGTGCATGTTTACATTTCATGGGATTTATGTATATATTGTACTCTGTATTGCAGCATGCAATAAATATATTTACATTTTTCTTGAAAATGCCATATATCGTACCAGTCTGTGTTGCATGTTATGTGGATCTGGAAATCGTGATAACCGTTGGTGTTGATATACATGCTCAAAAGTGACATTTGCTAGGTTGCATATGTGCAGCGAAGACAGGTTTTGCAAGATACACCGTGAATTACTAATACGTGATCCACACGTATCCGTGCGTGTGTGCCCATCGAAGCTTCAAGGCCGGCTGTTCGATGGTGCGTTTGGTAGCCGAACTTGAACCTTCTGGCACACGCGAGAGTTACGCGTGGATCGGTGTACATAGTAGTAATTGAAGCGTGTACTGCCGAACCTGCCTTCCATACACACTAGCAATAAAGGGTGTACACCCTTCCAACACCCACATAGATGGGTGTTAATATGGACTTGCACCCCTACACCCTAAATTTCTTTTGCTGGACACCCTTCCTCTAGGGTGGTATAACTGCACCCCAACTGTAGGGTGTAGACAACAGCACCCTTAGGGTGTTCGTCTGGCGACAAACTGATTTACACCCTTAAGGGTGTTAAAATGTTTAGTGTGTATGCGTGAAGAGCGCGCGATCCGTCTCGTGCAGGCGTACGCGATAAGCCGCATAACGCATGTTGCCCCCTACCTGAAGTGGATCGGGTCCGAAAAAAAAAACAAAGTCAAATACATGATCCGAAGGCTTTCAAGAGGGCCGTCGGCGTTCCCCTCAACGCGAGCACCGACAAGTTTCTAGAGCTTGGAGTTCACAACTCTCTTAACAAGTTAATCGAGGCGTACGACGTTGCGCAATACGAACGATTATCGAAGTCAAAGGCAGGTCGATGCATCCTCGAGTCGCTCAGCATCGCGTACCACACTCAGCATGGAGAGAAGACTGCGGTTCCCGCCTCTGTTCGCGACTGCCTGATCATCCCGCCGCTTCCCAAGAACATACACCCGACGCACCAGGCCGGTAGACGCAACAAATGAGCAAGCGACCTTCAGACTCGTCATCGCCCTCGCCACCCCAAAATTCTACGGTCTTCCTCGTCTGGACCCCGGCACACACCGACGTTCCGCTCGCGGGCAACGTGGCGGCCCACACCACGGCTCGAGGTCTCACACGCCGAGCCGCCGCTCAGGCACGTGCGCAGGATTTTTTTTCGGGGGGGCCCAACCCAAGGTAACTTTTCTATGCAAATGAGGGGGGATTACCTTTAGTAGTACAAATGTGAATAACGCCCACCATTCGCCATAAAAACGCATAAACCCACAAAAGAACGGAAATAAGGTGTACTTTACACGTACGCATGTGCAATTCACATCTCCTTTACTTGACAAACAAAGAACTATGTTAAATGGACTCGGGCAGGAAAGAAGCAGCAAGAACAAATAAATAAGCAAAAGTAAAATAAAGAATACGTTAGTAAAATAGAACTGAGAAAGCAGCAGTTGGCAACAAAGGCAAACGGACCGCGCGGAGTTAGGTTACTCCGCCAGCCAATCACAGAAGCCAACAAAATTGTCGTCATGCGGTCTTTTCAAAATGGCGTCGTACTTGATACCTCCGGAGCGTCTGCTGCTCGTAAAGAGTCTTTTCATCGGCAGAAGCAATGAGGTGTGCAACAGACATGGACGAAATGTATGGAGTCTTCAAAAGTCTGCGCTGCTGTT
The DNA here is from genome assembly GCF_023375885.2 of Dermacentor andersoni. Taxonomy (NCBI): domain Eukaryota; kingdom Metazoa; phylum Arthropoda; class Arachnida; order Ixodida; family Ixodidae; genus Dermacentor; species Dermacentor andersoni. The sequence continues at coordinate 1,687,936 of NW_027314755.1, forward strand.
CATTTCACTGCTGCGCCCGTTTTAGTCATGAAACTTCATTGCCAACTAAAGTGAAACTTCACAACAAATAGTTGTAGCGAAGCAAGCATGTTGTTTCAGTTCAATAAAGAATTAGGAATTTGCCATTCCACTATAATAGGCGAGGGAAAAGGTATTAAATTACGCGCTAATAATTTTATTTTTGTAGTTACCGCCTTATTTGGGTAACAGAAAAAGTTTCAAGTACGAATTATTTGCAGCCTCGCGGAGGAACAATGGCTGGCAGTTATGAGGGTGTGGGCGGGGCTTCATTGCAGACTTCAGTTGTATGCCACTATAGCAGCGTTTTTTGAATTAGCTCTGGAAGAATTATACAGAAATATACATTTGCGGAACACTCACAGTTCTTTTGGATCCCTCGTTTACTGCTCTAACAAGTGCCACAACAAACTCGTATTGTTATTTGGGAAGTTACGTAACGATGCGTGGCCGCCAGTCGCGTACAACCGCGTAGAGCGCAGGAAGCTGCGATTCGAGACGTAATGCGCCCACCGCGAAAGGTTAGAAAAACACCTACATAAGCACAGCAGAGAAGTGGCTACGTTGAGCGGGTCTAAGATAACTGTAGAAGCGTCATTCGGAACACACGGAATTGTCCTCCATTGTCGGCGGCGTTTTCTCTGTTTCCTTTTTAAATAAACAGGTGTTGATCCATAAATATTTTCGTAAACAATGACTAAATTTGTTAATTTTCGCTTTTCCTGCCTCTTTGGCTGTTGTCTCGGCCCTCTCCCTAAGTAGATCGCTTAATTTCTCAGCTCCTTGAGACTCTTATTTCCATTTGCCAATTGTACAGCACGAAAAGTGCTGTACAGTTAGGGAAACACCAGATGAATTAACGGGCGACAGTCATATTACCTATGAGTTTAAGGGTTATTGCAAGGTTTGATGATGGATTCTGTCTCGCATTATTTTATTTTCCACCTTATCTAACCCATATCACGGGTCTATGGTTCCGAGGATCTGTCAGCGTCACGGCGTGCCGTCATTCGAGCAAATAATGAAACAAAACGAAACGTTAAACGCAATTGGCATTTTCTCTGACCGCAACTCATTCCACGCTCATACAGACCAGCTGACCACGAACTGAATCCTATTCCTGGTCCCTGGATCAGACTAGGCGAAGAAGGTTGAACTAACGAAGCAACAACGATGCGCGTGACCGTTGAATAGATGGTGACAACTGAATTCATCTCGAGTCATTCGCGCGGGCACCGAATTGATGAGGAAACTCGCCTTCACATCCCAGGAGACGCCGATAACTACCGCCATCCAAAAGCACTGAAAAAGGCAACAAAATGTTGACCACCGTATAGCTGTCAAGTCTCAACATTGATTTGGCGGCACTTTAGGAATGTATGTGAGAAGTGGTGGCGTGGGCGGCGAGGGGGGGAGGGGGGGCGGGGTATGCGTCTTAATTTCAGGGGGGGGGGGGGGCCGGGCCCCCCCGGGCCCCCCCTTGGGTACGTGCCTGCCGCCGCTGATTATGTGGCCGCTCCGTGCCCGAGAGCAGGACTTCGGATCTGGCGGATCGGGACACTACAACAGAAACACAGCAACAACACACTGGGCGTGGGGCGATCGCCTAACCTCGTTCGGAGACCTCACCCAACACTACAGAATCGAAAGACGCACATTCCCGCCACCACACAATAAATTGAACAGGAACAAGGTCGTAATTTTACGCTTCCTCCAGACACACACCTACCCTAGCCCTGCTATCTTACACCACTGCTATCCGCGTTTATATCCAACAGATGCGTGTAAAACATGCGGACAGAGAGCAACGCTGCGACACATGCTCTGGGAGTGTGCCGGCAACAACGGCAAGCAAACCAGCTCCGTTCGCGACGCGTCAATAATCGCGGCCGTTGCCAGAGTAGGAGAAGGCTCGAGCTCCCTTCTTGCCGACGCCGCCCCGGATGCGGGAGCCGCCGGGGACCTTCTCCGTAGGCGTCGCCGCCACTGGGAGGCGGCTATCAGAAGTTCAGAGCTGGCAGACCAGCTCTGGGCCGTCCGGCAAGCCAAGGGCCGTCCGGCTCGAGTCCAAGGACTTCGAGCCGTCACCTGAGGCCACCACAGCAAGAACTGCAGGACTATTCTTTAATAAAGTTTCTTCTTCTTCTTCTTCTTAATTAATTTGTGTGAGTACCTGGTTGGAAGCATTCTATACCCTTAAGAAATTCAAGTTGCTCACGAAGCAGTGTTTCGTTTCGTTTGTCTGCCATAACGCAACGTGCTACTTCTTTCGATGGCTTTCATTTTTACTGATTGCTTAAACTCCTTCCACTCTACACCAGTACTTAAAGATTGCACTGTGAGTAGCTTCTTTAGCTTTTCATCTACATCCTTAACGAAACCCTTATCCTCCATTGATTTCGCATTAATTTTACAACGTAGGAAGCGTAATAACAGACGGTGTCAGGATGGCGTATGCTAACTGCTCAACTCGGATCATTGTAAACGGGGACCTGACAGACAGCGTGCAAGTGCTGTCTTCTGTGAAGCAGGGATGTCCGCTGTCGCCCCTGCTATTCGCGGCTTACCTTGAGTCTGTGCAAGGCCATCCAAAAGAATGAACGGATAACTGGCTTCAGGTTACAGTCAGCACAGGTGAAAATATTGGCGTATGCCGATGACATCGCCATATTCTGTTCAAATAGAAATAGTATTTGTGAGGCCGTGGCGGTAGTTGAATCCGTCTGCAAGTGCACCGGCGCGCACATAAACTGGGAGAAGAGTTATGGGTTTTGGCACGGTGAATGGGAAGAAACGCCGGACTACTTCGCTCGACTTCGGTTGTCAACCACTGCAACAACCTGCCTAGGTGTGCCTCTCGACTCTTATCGCGACCCTGAGCCGTACTGGAATGAACAAGTGGCGAGAGCAAAGGAAAAAGGCTAACGCGTGGCAGGGGCGACAGCTGTCAATGTCCTCGCGCGCCACAGTGTAACCTATTTCTTACGTCCAAGATATGGTATGTTATGAATGTGCTGTGTGCTTCTCAGATGAACATCCCAAAAATCCACAGTATCTTCAGCGTTTTCATATGGGCATCGACTTGGGAAAGGACCAGCCGCACAAACTTGTACTTGCCAGTAAAGAAAGGGGGCATTGGGTTGGCACATTTATTTGTGCGACAAGTTGTGTCGCGCTTTATGTACCTTCGCGATCAGAATGATGTGTTCCTTCGCACAGTCATGCAAGTAAATTTATGTCGTCACTTTCCAGGATTTGTTGTATGCTCGTGTGAAGCAATGCACGGTTCTGTTAAAGGTTAGCTGCGAGAAGTCGTGCTTGCGTACAGAATGTTGCGTGTGCGGTTTTCAGTGCAGGATCTCGCCAATATTACTAGAAAAAAGAAATTGTATAAGGACCTCATTGACACTATGCTTCCTGTACCAATTTACTGCATGTCAAACCGTGGAGGCACAGGAGATGTCCTCAAAAGGCTTAAAAGAATGCCAGTAAACCCTTCGGTAAAAACTTTTTTCTTTAAACTACACACTAACCCATTATCAGTTAAAACATGGATGCATAACAGCGGTATTTTGGTCCCGTGGTCCAAAACTGCTTTTTATGCAAGAAACCTGAAACGATAGAGCATGCGTTTCTAGATTGCTGGGATGTCACCTTATTCTGGGACGTGCTACAAAGGACTCGAAAGAAACAGTTACCTTTAGATTCACATAGAATAAGATTCTTACCGGTGGAAACGGAGGTTTTTCCGTATGACGCTATAATGCTTCTGGGCCTCCACAGTTTGTGGAAAGCTAGAACGCAGTTCAACAATGCTGATGTCAATTCGCGACCTACATGTGATCACTTCATTGAATATGTAGTGCGGTTCCGGGATGTCCATCGGGCACTCCCTGAATAGCCAACATGGATTGACATGCTAGATAAACTTGCAGCATTGAAAAAAATTTAAGATGTGCCAGCAAAATCCTTGTTGACATGTTTTCTGTTTTGTGTATTGTTTGCCTATGTCAAAGCCGGCAATAAAGAAAAAAAAAAACTCATGGCTGAGTGGTAACGTCTTCGTCTCACACTCCGGAGACTTTCGTTCGATTCCCACCCAGCTCATCTTGCAAGTTGTTTTTATTTATGAATTGCCTTCCGCCATGTTTTGCTCACGGCCAACGTCGCCGACGCCAACGACGCCGGCATTTCTGCGACACGAGCTCCTAAAAGCTGTCACGTGAATAACTACATTGGTTCATTGTAATAATATTGTAGTCTTGGGGACCCTTGAATAGCTAGTTCGAGGCTGTGCACTTGAAATGTAGCCCCTTTTTCAAAACCCGAAAATCCCGTCACACTTCTAATTCTTACGAGTGACTTTAACGTTACTCTGAGCAACCTTCTATTAGAGCCTGGAAGGAGCGCAAGTTGGCACTCTTTCCGCGTCTTTGGTAAGAAAACGCTGGTAGGCAGCTAACAATCTGCCATGCGGTGGAATCGCGTGGCTCCAATTCCGTAAAGGAGTGTAGTGGCCCTGCTTCCCATTTCTACGCAATAATAGCTATGCAGACCAAGAGAATTTTCAGCGATTCCTTCATTGTCCTCTTGCAATGCGTGGGGTAGATAGCACAGTATGTTAAGAGCAAAGCTGTATATGGCTAGCCAATTCGTCTCTCCGTCCGTCTGTAGCCTGTACGCTGAAAACTCGTCTGGCGCAATCCTACGATCATGCGCAAAAAAAAAGGGGTGCGCGATTGGCTGCGCCTGTTGTGACGCCGTTGTTCTTACACGCAGCCGAGGAAGCGCGGAGTGGTTTTTCTCCGATTCCGAAATCGATAGACTACACGTCATACGTTCTCCTAAGGAGCAGGCAACGCTGCGAGCAGAACCGGGAACGAGCTCGTCTATACGCTGTTCCGATGGTGTATTACCCGTACAAGAGCAGGCTTATGCAGCCGAGCGCAAGCAGGAACTGCGTGCCTAGGTCTCGGCAGCCTACCATCTTGTTGTTTAATGAACCGGCGCGATGAACCCATTGATAAACACCTGGGCCGCATGCTTTAGCTTCCCTGGTTAACCATCTGTATGAAGTATTTGGGCGGTGATCTTTCTTGTACACATTACAGAAGACTAGCATGGTTGACTACTCAGTGCTGCAGTGCTGGACGTATTTGACCAAGCCTGGTGTGAGTTCTCATGAGTACCCATGTTCAAGCTGCCGCTAGATACTTAGTTGATAAAGTCACTGAAAATGAAATTTGGTCATCGAGTCATGAAAACGATGCACACAAGGCTTGTAGCGTGCTTACTTGGTATGACCTCAGTCAAGACACCCTGTGTAGAGATGCTGGCAAAAGTGCAGCAGAAGTGTGGATTGAGGAGACAAAAATATAAGCTGTTCAAGTTCCACATATAACAAACTGATAATAAATCGCCGTTCAGCAAGAACTCCGGCAAAAGGGGCAAGCCGCACTCCCCACAACGAATGCTATAAAAACAGTACTGTTATTGCAGCAAAATTGCCTATAGCTCTTTTGATAGCTTGATAGCTGGTAGCTGGTTGCTACTTGATGGTAGCACTTGATAGCTGGTATCACACAATGTTTTCTATGCCACGAAAATATTCCAGCACATGGGGACCACAATTCTCCTAGAGGCCAATGCAGACACAGGTTGCCAGCAAGCATGGACTAAAGATTTTTCCGTTTGCATTGATGTAGTCTACCACATTTTGTTTTCTTGGGTGCACAGTCACACTGAGGTAACAATTTTCTGCCTGAATATTCATTGCAGGGAGCACTGCAGCCAGCTAAAGCGAGTTTTTTGTTCACACCTTGCCACAGATGCGGCAAGATGTAGACTTGACCCATTTTTCTAGGCACATTTGTTGGTTTCAAGAAAGAATACAGAGTAACTGAAGAACTTTATTCCTTCTAGATTTAAGGCGTGGGGCCAGGTATTAACCATTGTTTTAAGAATTTTACCAAACCGGGAAAGATTCTTTCTTGAAAGTCTTCTCATATCAGCTTGATACAGTCCCTGGCTTAGTATGGGTGCATGTGCTGTGGCTTTGCTTTAGTCTGTTTAAAAGGTCGTTTTCCTTTTGAGTGTTCCAATCGCAAAGAAATCACAAATATATTTTGATTTCAGGAACCCTTGTGACATTACAGAATTCCTTTACATGTTGCAACAAAGCTTATTTTTTAAACACATGCCTTTCTTTCAGCATGAAAAAAACATCTTGGATGAAACAAGGCAAAAATGGCTGCTTATGCATTTGTACGATAATCCAACTGAGAGGGGTGAAAAGTAATAAAATGTTCTACTTTCATACTTTTTCTACCATGTGTACAACATTTCTTAATAGGCGTGAAGCAAATTCACTTTTATCACTACCCTATTACAGAAACAAAAAATGACAAACTGAGCTTTTAAGGGGGCCCTCAGAAGGGCCCAGTCCGTGCGTCTTCTTTTCTAGCGCCATGGCTGTGAGCGCAGCTGAGCACATCTGCAGCCTGCACACCCTGTTCTAGAGGTGATCTGCTGCGTGTGGAAAGACTAGACGTGCTGATATGGCGTGGTATTATGTGCACACTCTTCCCACGTGTTTAGTACACGGGGTTGCATAATCTGTAGTTTCAGAGATGCATTGAAGTTTGAGACAGACAAAGCATTCGCCTCCACTGCCAGCACTTTTCATGATAGTGTCATTCCACTGTGTGTGGCAGTATCAAAGAGGACAGGGTGGATGCGAAAGCAAGGCTGGGTTTGCTTCATGCTACCTATGTGAAGGTATCGTTAACACACCGTGAAACCGTATCTTTGGTCACTGACTCTCAAATTCAAAATTTTTTTCTCATTCAGATTTGTGTTTTCTGACTGCGGCCCTTTCCGTGGGAAAACAATCCATTTGCAAATGTACTTATGTGACTAAACGGTCGAATCTGAGTACAACAAACCAAATTGCTGATTTTAGTGCATTCGTTATGTTGGGGTTCCTTTGTATATGACTCCAGAAAAAGCCGACCATTGTCTGCTCACACTCCGCCGTGCCCGCCCATATAGGAATAAACTTAATTTTGGTTGGCCACGATGCTTATCGGTGTAGTAGCTGTCATGTGTCCACCCATACACATTTTGTTGGCTTCCCGAAAACCTCAAAGAACAGCTGTATTTTGCTTATGTGCATTCACTAATCAAATAAGTACATGTTTGCTAGAATCCCCATAATATTGAGTCAGCTGGTCTGCTTGAAAATGTTCAAAATATGGCAGTTAGATTTGTAATAGGAAGTCATACTAAAAGGCTTTGTATTACAAGCTGCAATGGCAGGATTTAAAAGACTGGGAAATCTCTTCAGTTAAAATTATCTCAAGCATATTGTCACGTGGTAGTGACGGTGAAGAAAGAAGCAGTACGGTGGAATACAAAACTAGCTTTTATTGGGCGAACCTGTGCCCACAAAACAGGCTACACTTATAGCACAACGAAAGCGGCGAACACAGTCGGCGATCGTCGAAAATCTGATCAGCGGGTCAAGCGCGTCGGCTTTTATACAGCAATCATCGAATGTTCCAGATTTAACGTTGGGACCCGCATGCCTTCTAAAATGTTCTACACCATTCGTGTCAAGCGATGAAATCAGATAACACAACGTTCGGCGACAACAGACAGCGGGTAGAAGCATCGATAACTTTCCAGAAACTTCGGATACATACAGGCGCGTCCCGCGCTGTGCGATAACATTTGTTCGGCGGCAAAACTTGTCGCCCGATAGAGACAAGTACACGTGTCAATACCCCCCTCTTAAAAAGCATCGACCCGATGCTGCAAACAAATCAAAGTAATAAGTAAGCACTCATAGCAAAGAATAAAGCAAAATAAGGAAAGTTCGTTAGCGTCCGTAAAATGGTTTCAGACGCACCACGTGGACCACTTCAGGTCGTGCGCGACGTCGCTGTGAATGCGAAATGCCGTCTGGCACGACCTCATAGTCCAGTGCGCCAATACGTCGGATGACCTTGTAGGGTCCGAAATAGCGTCGCAATAGTTTCTCACTCAGTCCCCGTCGGCGTATCGGGGTCCATACCCAAACACGGTCGCCGGGCTGGTACTCGACGAAGCGTCGTCGGAGATTGTAGTGTCGGCTGTCGGTCCTCTGCTGGTTCTTGATTCGCAGGCGGGCGAGCTGTCGGGCTTCTTCGGCGCGCTGGAGATAGGCAGCGACGTCAAGATTCTCTTCGTCCGTTACGTGCGGCAGCATGGCGTCGAGCGTCGTCGTCGGGTCCCTGCCGTAAACCAACTTGAACGGCGTGATCTGTGTTGTTTCTTGCACCGCCGTGTTATAAGCGAATGTTACGTACGGCAGGACGGCATCCCAGGTCTTGTGTTCGACGTCGACGTACATCGCTAGCATGTCGGCGAGGGTCTTATTCAGCCGCTCCGTAAGACCATTCGTCTGCGGGTGGTAAGCCGTTGTCCTCCTGTGCCTTGTCTGACTGTATTTCAGAATGGCTTGGGTGAGCTCCGCTGTAAAGGCCGTTCCTCGGTCGGTGATGAGGACTTCTGGGGCGCCATGTCGCAGCAGGATGTTTTCGACAAAGAATTTCGCCACTTCGGCTGCGCTACCTTTCGGCAGTGCTTTTGTTTCAGCGAAGCGGGTGAGGTAGTCCGTCGCCACGACGATCCACTTATTTCCGGTTATTGACGTCGGAAAGGGTCCCAGCAAGTCCATCCCGATCTGCTGGAATGGTCGGCAAGGAGGCTCGATTGGCTGTAGTAATCCGGCTGGCCTTGTCGGCGGTGTCTTGCGTCGCTGACAGTCTCGGCATGTTCTGACATAACGGGTGACGTCGGCGGTCAGGCGCGGCCAATAATACTTTTCTTGTATCCTCGATAGTGTGCGGGAAAATCCGAGGTGTCCAGCGGTCGGATCGTCATGTAGGGCATGCAATACTTCTGGACGAAGTCCTGACGGGACAACAAGAAGGTAATTGGCGCGGACTGGCGAGAAGTTCTTCTTCACGAGTAGACTGTCTTGAAGCGTGAAGGAAGATAATCCGCGCTTAAATGCCCTGGGGACAACGTCGGTGTGCCTTTCCAAATAATCGACGAGGCCTTTAAGTTCCGGGTCCGCTCGTTGTTGTTCAGCGAAGTCTTCCGCGCTTATTATTCCAAGGAAGGCGTCGTCATCCTCGTCATCTTGCGGCGGCGGGTCAATGGGGGCGCGTGATAGGCAATCGGCGTCTGAGTGTTTTCGGCCGGACTTGTATGTTACAGTGATGTCGTATTCTTGTAGTCTGAGGCTCCACCGGGCCAGCCGTCCTGAGGGATCCTTTAAATTCGCTAGCCAACACAAGGCGTGATGGTCGCTGACGACTTTGAATGGCCTGCCATATAGGTAAGGGCGAAATTTCGCTGTAGCCCAAACGATGGCGAGGCATTCCTTTTCGGTTGTAGAATAATTGCCTTCCGCTTTTGACAACGACCGGCTAGCGTAAGCTATCACGTGTTCATGTCCATCTTTTCTCTGGACCAGGACGGCGCCGAGGCCTAGGCTACTGGCGTCAGTGTGGATTTCGGTATCGGCGTGCTCGTCGAAGTGCGCAAGTACGGGCGGCGACTGCATGCGTCGTTTGAGTTCTTGAAATGCCTCGGCCTGCGGCGTTTCCCACTTGAACTCAACATCACATTTAGTTAGACGTGTCAACGGCTCGGCGATGCGTGAAAAGTCCTTGACAAAGCGCCTGTAGTAGGCACACATGCCAAGGAATCTACGCACTGCCTTCTTGTCGGTGGGCTGCGGGAACTTTGCGATGGCAGCTGTTTTCTGGGGGTCGGGGCGTACTCCGGATTTACTGATGACGTGGCCTAGGAACAAAAGCTCGACGTAAGCGAAGCGGCATTTTTCTGGCTTCAGAGTGAGCCCTGATGACTTGATGGCCTCTAGTACTGTGGCAAGCCGCCTAAGGTGACCGTCGAAATTTCCGGCGAATACAACGACGTCATCCAAGTATACGAGACAGGTCTGCCACTTCAATCCTGCTAAAACCGTGTCCATCACGCGCTGGAACGTTGCAGGCGCCGAGCACAGTCCGAATGGCATAACCTTGAACTCGTAGAGGCCGTCTGGGGTGATGAAGGCGGTCTTTTCGCGATCTCTTTCGTCGACTTCTATTTGCCAATAGCCAGACTTTAGGTCCATGGACGAGAAGTATTTAGCGTTGCAGAGCCGATCCAATGCGTCGTCTATCCGTGGGAGGGGGTATACGTCCTTCTTCGTGATCTTGTTCAGGCGACGATAATCGACGCAGAAACGTAGGGTTCCGTCCTTTTTCTTTACCAGAACAACAGGGGATGCCCACGGGCTTTTCGACGGCTGGATGATGTCGTCGCGCAGCATTTCGTCGACTTGTTCTCTTATAGCTTCACGTTCTCGCGCCGAAACTCGGTAAGGGCTCTGACGGAGTGGGCGAGCGCATTCCTCGGTGATTATGCGATGCTTGGCGACTGGTGTTTGTCGAAGCCTCGATGACGTCGAAAAGCAGCTTTTGTATCGTCGGAGCAGACTTCTGAGCTGCTGTTGCTTAATCATAGGGAGATTTGGATTAATGTCGTAGTCTGGTTCGGGAACCATGGTCGTCGGGGTAGATGCGGCGGAATCCGAGAGGACAAACGCATTACTTGTTTCCAGAATTTCCTCGATGTACGCGATCGTCGTGCCCTTGTTGATGTGCTTGAACTCCTGGCTGAAGTTTGTCAGCAACACTTCAGTTTTCCCTCCATGCAGTCGAGCGATCCCTCTTGCGACGCAAATTTCATGGTCTAGCAGTAGACGTTGGTCGCCTTCGATGACGCCTTCTACGTCAGCGGGTGTTTCGGTGCTGACCGAAATAACGATGCTGCAGCGAGGCGGGACGCTCACTTGATCTTCGAGCACACTCAAGGCGTGGTGACTACGAGGGTTCTCCGGCGGCATTCCTTTATCTTCCGACAGCGTTACTGACTTCGACTTCAGGTTGATGATTGCGCCGTGTTGGTCCAGGAAGTCCATACCGAGAATGACGTCTCGTGAACACTGTTGGAGGATAACGAAGGTGGCAGGGTAAGTCCGGTCATGAATGGTTATTCTTGCCGTGCAGATCCCAGTCGGCGTGATGAGGTGTCCTCCAGCGGTGCGAATCTGAGGGCCTTCCCATGCGGTCTTAACTTTCTTCAACTGGGCGGCGATGTGTCCACTCATTACGGAGTAATCGGCCCCAGTGTCGACTAAGGCAGTGACTGCGTGGCCGTCGAGAAGCACGTCGAGGTCGGTGGTTCTTTGTCTGGCGTTGCAGTTGGGTCTTGGCGTCGGATCACGGCTGCGTCGTGTTGAACTGAAGCGGGAACGTCGCGTCGTCAAGTCGTCTTTCGTCGGTGTAGTCTTGGCTTCCCGACTTCTTCGGGACGGCGGCGTGTCGTCTTTAGGTCGTCGAGATGGTTTCTTCGTCGTCTTCGTCGGCGGCGGAGGATCTTCGTCAGTTCGACGAACAGCAACCGCACCTCCATGGGTTGCTGCTTTTAGTTTTCCGGGTATGGGCTCGCAGAGCGGCCCCGGGCTGGGCCAGTGTATGGGCGGCGCTGTGGCGACAGGTAACGGCCTGGTGACGGCGAACGGGACGGTCGTCGAGAGTTCCACTGAGTGGCGGCTATGTAATCGGCAATGTCACGTGGGCGCTCCCCAAGCTGTGGACGCGGCGCGTTGACGGCGAACCCTCTCAGTCCCATGTCGCGGTATGGGCATCGGCGGTACACATGGCCGGCTTCTCCGCAGTGATAGCAGAGCGGGCGGTGGTCGGGGGCTCGCCAAATGTCCGTCTTCCTCGCATAGGTGCGCTGGGCGACGGGTGGACGCGCTGGCGGCGGCGGCGGTGGACGACGGAATTGCGGTGTTGCAGGACCTTGGCGCGGTCGCGCAGGGGGGCCTTGACGGCGGGCGACGGCGGCGGCGTAGGTCATTGCTTCCGGCTGCGGTGGTTCTGGTTGCACCTCAGGAACTCCAAGGGATCGGTGCACCTCTTCCTTCACGATGTCGGCGATAGAGGCCACTTGAGGCTGCGACGAAGGCAAGACCTTGCGCAGTTCTTCGCGCACAATGGCCCTGATGGTCTCGCGCAGATCGTCCGTGGCCAGTGATTGAATTCCTGCGTAGTGGGTAGAGCCTGTGCGGCGGTTGAATTGCCGGTTCCTCATTTCGAGTGTCTTCTCAATGCCGGTGGCCTCGCGAAGGAACTCTGCTACGGTCGTCGGTGGGCTTCGTACCATTGCGCCGAAAAGTTCTTCCTTCACACCACGCATGAGTAGGCGTACTTTCTTTTCCTCGGCCATATCCGGGTCGGCGTGGCGGAACAGGCGGTTCATTTCTTCCGTGAATATGGCGACGTTCTCGTTAGGTAGCTGCACTCGGGCGTCCAGCATAGCTTCGGCCCTTTCCTTGCGCACGACGCTTGTAAAGGTGCGCAGGAAGCCGGTACGGAACAGGTCCCATGTTGTCAATGTCGACTCCCTGTTCTCGAACCACGTTCTCGCGGCGTCTTCTAGGGCGAAGTATACATGCCGCAATTTGTCGTCGGAGTCCCAGTTGTTGAAAGTCGCGATTCGCTCGTACGTCTCCAGCCAGGATTCCGGGTCTTCAGTTGCTGCTCCATGGAAGGTCGGTGGGTCCCGAGGTTGTTGCAGGACAACGGGGGTCGCTGGGGCAGCCATTGGGGTTGTCTTGGCCACGATCTTCTTGGTCTTCTCAGGTAGAAGTCCGTGTTCCGGGGGCAGCTGTTGTAGACGACGGCTTACTCGATGGTCCGTGACTACGTTGGTGCTCTCTTTACGGTCCGGGCTTGGATCACGGCTTGTCGGGGGCGTCCGGTACATGGACCAAAAGCACCTCCACCAGATGTCACGTGGTAGTGACGGTGAAGAAAGAAGCAGTACGGTGGAATACAAAACTAGCTTTTATTGGGCGAACCTGTGCCCACAAAACAGGCTACACTTATAGCACAACGAAAGCGGCGAACACAGTCGGCGATCGTCGAAAATCTGATCAGCGGGTCAAGCGCGTCGGCTTTTATACAGCAATCATCGAATGTTCCAGATTTAACGTTGGGACCCGCATGCCTTCTAAAATGTTCTACACCATTCGTGTCAAGCGATGAAATCAGATAACACAACGTTCGGCGACAACAGACAGCGGGTAGAAGCATCGATAACTTTCCAGAAACTTCGGATACATACAGGCGCGTCCCGCGCTGTGCGATAACATTTGTTCGGCGGCAAAACTTGTCGCCCGATAGAGACAAGTACACGTGTCAATATACTGTTCCAAACATGTAGAGATAGAGAAATTCATATCAGGCTATCATCATACCTCACAAGAAAGAGATTACACTAAAAAGGTTTATTAATTTCCTTTTACTTATAGGTGATGCCTCACATTGTTTTTTCCTTGGACCAAAGGGACTGCAAGGTTTTTCAGCCTGCAATTGTTTGCATAGTTTTCAAAGATAATTCCCTCCCTGCTGTGTGTGCTTGATTTGAATGTAAGTTACATTACACAGAATGTATACCCCCCCTGCAATGCCAGTACAGGCGAAGCAGGTACTAAATGAATAACCACGAAAGGATTTTGGAGCGAGCAAAAATGGCATGTGCAATAGATATGCGTAGATGTCCCGTTGGTGTTGCTGTCAAACAAGAAATTGGGATATCAAGGAACTGAGCAAAGTAACTACACGTGTGCTTGCCAAACTATAGCTGTCATTTACACCTTGATTGTGTGAGTTTTTTTGTCTTGTTCTTTTTCTGTTAAAATGTACTTTTTTTCTTTGTCTACTTTCGTTTGGGTTTTTGTAGCTACATCGTGCACATGTGACCAATAATGCCGTGTGGAAGTTAGTGGTTGTTGGTATTTCTCACTGCCTGTCGTTTGTTCAATGTGTGTACTAAAGTCAATAGAGCACCAACCAGTATAAACCAGTGTGTTGAATTTGTTTTCTTGTTTTAGTACAAATGATCTGACTGGTTATGTGCCCGAATAAACAATTAGATTATGAAAACAAAGTTCATCAGAACATGTCATGCATTTTACTTATAATTACCCTATTTCAACTGCAGAACCCACATATTAAGGCATGTAGATTTAAGTAGAACATGTCTTTTTGCAATCCTTAGTTCTGAATAGGTGAGAGCAGTGCTAAGGACACAAAGTGAGTCCACACAGATAAATGGCATGGTGCACTGTGCACTGACTAAGAATTGATGTGTTTTTGCAACAGACAAGCAAATAAATATCCAGTAATGCCTTGTCAAAGGTACGAAAGCACATAAAGAGGCAGGGGGTGGTCAGATACAAATGTGCCGTGGTTTCAGGTTTGTTAACAAGCATACCACTTTTCTGTAACTTCAGAGAACAGGTGCTGCGCTGACGCATAATTCTTTCTTTTTTCTTGTTGTTATTTTGTGGGATTTGATTAGTTTCTGGGTTAATGGTTGCTGCTTTCACTAACATGTTGCACTTATGAAATTTGGGCTGTCATCTGCACTGTTTACAGTGTATGTACTCTTATGGTCACATTATAGTGGTGCTTAATCGTGAAGGCTCTCATTCAAATATAAGCTTGTCTGGTCTACACATGCTTTCCTTCATGCCAAAGGAATAAGATATACTATGTTTGTGTCAGAAGGAAAGAAACTGAGACTGGTGTCTATTATTGCACATAAATCTATGCTTAGTTGCGTTAACATTTTCGCATAATTTCAACAACTTATTTAGTGCATTTCTGTAACATTCACACTCTTTCTTATCCACTTAGGTGTAAGGAATAAAGGCAAAAAAGTAAAGCATTGCAGTGGATTTAACTTAATGCTCTTGATTCTTGTTACCTTCTTGGTAGCTTTTCTATTTGGAAGAGCATATGTAAAAACGCATGTTTTGACCAAATAGGCTGCTGTTTGGGAGGCTTTGCAAGCACCACTATAACGTGACAAAAGCAGTGTGTGGCCATTTAGTTATATAAATTCTGGTGTAATGACACCGCAAAAAGTAAACAAAGATATGTACGCACATGACACAAGCACCGGATCTCACTTCAAGCTTTAAAATAAGAAAACAGGCAATATTTAATAACAGGTGGAGACATGATGTGATGATATCTGTTAAAAGAAATTCTTTATGCAGTGCAACTAATGGATCACTGATACATTCGTTATTCTTTTTAAATGTTGCAAGCCACAATTACCTTGCATGTTGTCAGGTCGTAATACCTGGCTACAACGCAAGTTTTGTGGATCACAGGACCGCAGTCACATTCTTTGCAGCATTTAACATTGTGTGATGGAGGATTGTTTCACACGGATGACTCATACTCCCTCGATTTCCCTGATTTCACATTAATAGAGCATCCCATCTGTCCAATGTAGGCACGGCCTTATGATGGCAGCAGACTACACAACGCTTGCGGCCTGGCTCACTAGATGCATATTGTGCTTCAACCACAACCAACCTTTTCCTTTTTTTGGCTTCTGCCTTTTATTACAGCACAAAACTCTCCTAACAAGGGCCTGTGAAAACAATGATTTGCGCAACAAAATTAGGCATGAATATGGAATATAATGAATGAGATGAAGTAAAAAAGTGGTTGCAGTTGTTTAGTATGCATTTGTAATTTTCATCGGTAATTGTGTAGCTGGTCTCTACGGGCACAAACTTTTTTTCTGTATGAAACATGTGATGAGAGATTTGCTCTGATGAGAAAAAAAGACAAGCCAGGAAAACAAATTAATTTGTTGCGTGCAGCACAATTTGCAGGCGGTGCACTGTGCAACGGAGGTTATGTACAGTCAGCCATTCCCATCCAGTCATGCTTGCATTGCATACACACATTGTATTAATTTGAGATTGCGGCTAATGAAGTTTGTGTGGAATAACTCTCATTCGCACATAGTGATGCACTGCAAAATAGATTGGTTCGTTCCTGTGTTCACCAAAACTCGTAGCCAGAAATTATGAGCAGAAGTACATAAGATAATTAAGCTTTGGCAGATTAGCACGAAAAGGACAAATGCATTGCACAAAGAATTTGTTTTTGAATTAATGACATCACTTGCTGTCACTATGTGTTGTATATGATGTCTGTTTTCTTATTAAAGCGAGAGTTGAGGTTAGGCACTTGTGTCCTGCATGTCTTTGTCTTCGTTTGCTTCTGTGGTGCCATTACACCAGAATAAGTCCGTGAAAGGAGCTGCCAGTCTATGCAGTTATACTACATTGGGCTCAGTACGCCTGGCGGCCTGAATGTGACGAGTGCGAAGTAGCAGTAAGAACTTCAGAAGGGTAGAATTTTGTGTCGGTGGTGCATATTACAATATGATGAAGCGCTATAGATGGAACAGTGTGAGGCGAGACAGATGGGAAAGTGCTACAGACAACTGTGAATGTTTACTGGAAAGTTTCGCTGCAGCGGGACAATGCATGCGTTATCCTGGTGCAGCAAAATTTGCCAATGTTCATAGTTGTCAGTAGCACTTGCCCATCTACATTACACTTCACCGTACACTAGTAGCAGTAACAACAGCAACCAACTGACCCAAGCAATAATGAAAGCCCACAGAATTGCCAAATTGTAGGAGAAATGTTTCAGTGTAACACATGTTTTGTTAACTGACAAGCAAATGGCATACATGTCTGCGAACCGATGATCAGATGCATTTTTCATGCACATACATTATTTTGTACAACTGCTTCCTGCTTTGGTTTTTTATGGCTTTTAGGAAGCATTCCAAAGTACTTAACTGTTTGTCTGTTCTAAAATTGAATCTGTTCTCAGCCAGCACTATGTTGCATTACGGCATAAGCCCTTACTTTGTCAGTGTCCTTCGCACTGTTCCCAACTAAATATGAATAACCAAATAACCATGTTTTTAAATTTTGAGATTATGAAGAAAATACTCTTAATATGTATTTCATTAGAAAAATTTTCTCAATTTTAGGAAGAAGTCTGGCTGGCCCCAAGCCAGGTGCAAAATGAAGAAATGGCACTCCACATCAATTCATGTTTACTTGTCGTCATAACCAGTCTGTTAGCTTAATTTTTGGTTCTTCCTATTGAATTCTCAAGAAAGGTACCAACTCTGTCATTCATTGAAAACAAATTCTTGCACTTGGGGATGCAGCCATGCACAAAGCCTTTGAGCTCATTAATATCTTTATTTTTTAAAGAAAGTGCAGCACCTGCGTGGAGCAATAGGTTGAATAAGACGAGGGTAAATGAAAAGATGGCGAAATTAGTCGTCAACAGTTGTCCAACAAAGGAAGTCTCAAGCTGGAGGCAACATCTTTGCAAGAGAACCAAATGGCTCCAGCCTGAGACAATCGTTGTTCAACCTGGCAAGTCTCCTTCTCGAAATATTTCCTCTAGCCTGAGACCTATATCCATTCCACCACCCTTGACCAACAATACACCTATACATTTGGCAACCCATGGAAAGGTAGCAAATTCACATTCAAGGAAAGGGAATGTAGTGTGCACCCTGGAAGGTAGCATGAACAGTATTTTATTTACTTAATGAAATGCAGATTTGCTATCCAATTACTTTATTTTGATCCCCGTTTTATAATTGGACAGCATGGTTCCTCAGAGAGAATAATAATTCGAAGCTCACACAATTTTGCTTCTTTATGTCCGTTAAATCTGTCCTGGTTGCTACACTATCAGCCTTGTCTGCAATTGCATAGCAGTGTTTTGAGCATGCATCCAAATTCAAAAGAATAGTTAGGCTTCTACCTCAGAATGTTTGCTACTGTGTTGCAGCTCGAATTCTATGTTTAGGTGGTCATTGTGATGCCATGTGCTTTTTAAATAAGACCAATATGCTATTTGAAGGGCAATTAAATGCAATCTCAAATGACCTCAGCTCGGGGAATGACACAATTGGAGGTCAATGTGATAAGGAGGATTTGATTTCTGAAAACAAGGCACTTAAATAGGAGAAAGCATGACTAATTTAGTCTAAAGATGCTGCTATTGGATATGATCAGGGAAGGTACTTGTTCGTGGCTGCAATTGCAACATGTTACATTGCTGGCTTTATATATTGCACTGGGTACAGTGAAATGTTGCTGCTTGCACAATATTCAACTAAACATGGTAGCCATGCTAATGTGTCCATGCAGAACACAACTCATTCACTATTATGGACTACAGTGGAATCTCGATAAACGGAAATCGCTTCGAAACTGCCGCTTAAATAGGACACCATCCTGATAATTGGTTGGCTCTCTGCAATGTCTCTCAGTAAATATATTGCCTGGTAAATGGAACCAATTTCCCTGGCACCTTGAGGCTCCATTTAAAGAGCACCCACTGTAAAAATATAGGGGGTATCGTGTTTGGAACTTTCGTAAATGTAGTCGTAAACAAAACCGCATTTCAGTGGGAGCGAAATGCAAAAGCACCCGTGTACTTAGGTGCATGTTAAAGAACCCCAGGTTGTCCAAATTAATTCGGGGTTACTCGCTATGGCATGTGTCATAATCAGAAGGTGGGTTCTGGTTCGTAAAATACAATAATTTTTAATAGCTTGCTCAGAACTCCAGCACTAAATTATGTAGCTTGTTTGTGTGATGAGTCCCAATTTCTTAATTTAGTACTTTGACATTTATCATATTTGTTTGCTAGTCCATGCAAAATACCACTGATCGGCCTCATTATACCAGCCACTGTTAATTAGGAATGGCTTAGTCAAGCAACTTAAACTTCCAGCACAAACACCTAAGACGAACCACAAAAGGAAGATACGACACACACTGGTGCTAACAACTTTATTTCTTCGTCGTCGATGCAATATAAACCCTAGGCCACACTACCGCGCAGGCACTCAGATTACATTACAGAGATCTGCCAAATTATCACATACGCAAGCGTAGGAAGTCAAATTCAGATGGATGCAGGGACAAAGATATCTTACTAATGCAATTATCGCCCTGCCTTTCTTGTGGTAGGCCTCTAAGGCAAGCCGCACATGCTCATTCTTGCTTTTGCCAACAATCGACGTCCCATCAAGTTGTGCCTCACAATTGTTGCAAGAGTTTATATGCGCACCAAGGTGCGCTCCTCTATCTACATTTTTGTTTACTTGTTGCGCATGTTCCCTGAGTCGCTCATTGATGCAATGCCCTATCTAGCCAAGCTATGTCTTACCACATGAGAGTGAATGGTATAAACCACGCCGACCGCGCACCACACGTATGAAGCATCATGCCGAATTTGGCATCCTCCTCTGCCCTCTCCGCAGGTGCGGGAGCATAGCTTTAAAAGCTTGTTCGGTGCAGAAAACGCCAAAGGAACACTATGCCTGCAAGCAATTTTCTTGAGTTGATAGATGACCTTATGTGTTTAAGGGACCGCGCAGGGAACATGCACAAAAAGTAAACAAAAATGTAGATAGAAGAGTGCACATTGTTGCGCATATAAACTCTTGCAAAAATTGTGAGGCACGACTTGATGGGACGTCGATTCTTGGCAAAAGCATGAATGAGCTTGCTTGGCTTGACTTAGAGGCCTACCACATAAAAAAGGCAAAATGATAATTGCATCAGTGACATAGCTTTGTCCCTGCACCCATCTGAATTTGAGTTCCTACGTTTGCATATGTGATAATTTGGGAGATCTCGTTAATGTAATGTGTGCACCTGTGCAGTTATGTGGCCTAGGGCATATATATGCATCGACGACGAAGAAATAAAGAAGTTGTCAGTTAGCGCCAGCGTGTGTCGTATCTGCCTTTTGCGGTTCGTCTTAGGTGTTTGCGCTGTAAGTTTTAAGTTCAGAATTATGTACCAACTAGGCCAAATGAAGTTTTACTCTTAGTCAAGTGAGCTCAATATATAGTCTGTGCAAAAGTGTGGAGTGTCAGTACAAAGTAACATTTCAAACACATGGCTCCGTAGTTACAGTTCAGTATGAAAGGAGATAAGATTTCTTAGCATTTCTTTCATTTACTAATTTCATTGTGTTAGGACATGTAGAATACTAGCAACTGGCAGGCTTACAATGTACAGTGCTCTTTTTTAAAATCCAGACAATTGTTTTACTGGGGCAGAAATGTGCTTTCTTTTGGGCCCGGAAGTGAACATATATTTCTTACATTTTATGTAAAATAAATTTTCTTCACTGTCAGTGTGTGTCTCGTGCATTTTTCCTTTCAGCAAGTCGCAACTGCTCTCGAAGGCGTTTGCTGGCCTCGGAGGCACTGCCAAGCTAGGACGACTGTATAAAAGCTTTGCAAAGAGGGGCTCTGTGATCAGCGAAAGGGAAAAAAAATGAAGACGTGCAGTGACGGGTCCATTTGCCATTGGACCACGTGTGCGCGTGACTTGGTCGATTCAGCGGTGGCCCTGTGCCGTCGATTGGACCACGTGTGGCGAGCCCGCGGCGAAATGCTTCGTGGCGGTACGCCGCGCCTATGCAGCAGCAGACGGAACACCGCAGGCCAAGGTGTCGGACGCCGGCGTTCGCCCCGAGCAGGTGCGACGCCTGCTCGGGTGGCAGCTCACGGACGGCCGAGTTCCCTTGAGCCTTGATCGCCGGCGTTCGACATTTCGGCCTGCGGTGTTCCGTCTGGTACTGCGTAAGCGCGTGACCCGCGCCACCATGCATTTCGCTACGAGCTTGCCGCACCTAAACTAAAATGTCTTTAATTCCTTCACAGTACTCCCATTGTACCTCCCATTCAAATAGGAGGGGGTGGGGGTGAAGTGGGCGTATTACGGTACCCCCGTTGTGTGCCCAATTAATGCCCACGTCAATGGGAGTTTTATCTTACGCCCTTTGAATGGGAGCAAAAAGATGTACAAAAGGGAATGCGCTAGAGGACAAGCAAAAAACGCCCATCTGGGTGTTTTTTTGTTTACAGTGTAGCACTTCCCGAGACAGGGTTAGGGTTGGTACGTGGCATGAGGGAGCAAAGCTAGCCAGTAGGCGACTGCCTCTCGAATAAAATCCTTCAGCCGAAGTGCGAGAGCTAAAGAATTGGCATGGCCAGCAGCAACTGCAATGGCCGAGACGGAGTCAGCCTTTGATACGTGTTGGTGAGAGAAGTTACGTTGTAGGCGCAATTAGGTAAAACTGACACAGCTTGAACAGTACCAAGACACTGTTTCGACTCTTGGCAAGCAGCATTTGAAACGCCTTGTCCTCAATGTTCGTCTGACATTGCTGGATTAACAGAGATGGAGAAGTCCCATACATCGTGATATAGCTGGGCCGAAGTCTCAGCAGGCTGATGTGCTCGTTGGCATAGAGGCTATTCAGCGGGTTCTTGCAGACAACGGGACGGCAATACACTTCGGGGGAAGAGTGTGCTGAATGCGCACCAACTCGGTATGTCAGATCCGCGGTTTTCAAACATAGGTTTGCGATGTCAGCAAGATTAATGTGGCGTTTAGATTCGTCTCATCATCCCACTTATTGTGAGTGCTTACACGTTCCTAGGAGGCCAGCCTGCCTTCGATGTCTAATTACCGGTTCCGCTCATGATCGCCGGGTGGGGCTGACAGAGAATGCCGGCGCAAGGGCAAGCCTTGGGTTAAGTCGGCGCGATTGCCACGGCGGTCATCGCGGTGGAGGGCGACGTACGAGTGTGGAGCGCCACGTTAACTTGAGCGATTCCAGAAACCCCCACCAAACGTAAGGAGATTTAATTAAAAAGGTGATAAGCGTTCGAGCTCAGTCTAGCATCAGCGAACAGCGCGAACTCTTTCGCAACCACGGCACAAGTCGTCGTCACCGAGCTGCCACTGCAAACACAAGGTGCATGTGCTTTAATATATATATATATATATATATATATATATATATATATATATATATATATATATATATATATGTATATATATATGTATATATATATATATATATATATATATATATATATATATATATATATATATATACGAGTGTGTACCAACGTCGTCGGATTACTTCTGGGCTTCTTGTCTGGAGGTCATTTTTCCTTCAGGAAAATAAAAACAGTCTCTTATTCTGATATATATATATAAGAAGCCAACAAACACTGATACCAAGGAGAACATAGGGGAAATTACTTTTGCTTATTAAATGAAATAAAGACACGATCAATTATTGAAAATTAATGTGGGTGAAAAAACAACTTGCCGCAGGTGGCAAGCGAACCCACATCCTTCGCATGTCGCGTGCGATGCTCTACCAATTGAGCTACCGCGGCGCTGTTTCCCTATCCATTTTCTTGGGTATTTATTTGTCCTAGTAGAACACTGGGAGTGTTAGGCAGCGCCACCAGTCACAGACTTTGGCGGTGGACGTGGAACGTCCTTACTATCACAGGCGTCACGAGAACGTGATTTTTTGGGTGAGGACAACTGGCCAATAAACCCACATATGCTACCTGAAGTCATCAATGTAGCCGGATTCGAGACCCTCATTATACAATAAACGAGAAGAAAGGCGGTTAGCAGGGGGGCCCGATTTCATTAGTCATATCATAAGAAGCCAACAAACACTCACACCAAGGACTACATAGGGGGAATTAAATGAAAGTGGATGGGGAAACAGCGCCGGGGTAGCTCAATTGGTAGATCATCGCACGCGAAATGCGAAGGTTGTGGGTTCGGCTCCCACGTACGGCAAGTTGTTTTTTCATCCACTTTTATTTCCATTAATTTATCGTTTCCTTATTTCCTTCATCAAGCACAAGTAATTTCTCCTATGTTGTCCTTAGAGTCAGTGTTTGTTGGCATCTTAGGATATGACTAGTAAAAATCGGGCCCCTCTGCTAACCCCCTTTCTTCATGTTTATTACATAACGAGGGTCTCGAATCTGGCTACATTGATGCCTTCAGGTAGCATATGTAGGTTTATTGACCAGTTGCCTTCACCCAAAAAGATGACATTCTCGTGACGTCTGCAGCAATAAGGGCGCTTCACGTCCACCGCCAAGGTCTGTGAGTGGTGGGACTGGCTAACACTCCTAGCGTTCTACTAGTACACATAAATACCCTAGAAACTGGATGGGGAAACAGCGCTGCGGTAATTCAATTGGTAGAGCATTGCACGCGAAATGCGACGGTTCTGGGTTTGGTTCCCACCTGCGGCAAGTTGTTTTTTCTTCCACTTTAATTTTCATTATTGTATCGTTTATTTATTTCATTTATTAGGCGCAAGTAATTTCCCCTATGTTGTGCTTGGTGTCAGTGTTTGTTGGCTGCTTATGATATGACTAATTAAATTCGGGCCCCTCTGCTAACCCCCTTTTCTCTCACATATATATATATATATATATATATTTATCATTAGAATCAATTAAACATGAACTCCAAGGCCAACATAGGGGAATTTACTTGTACAGACTGACTGTATGAAAGAAATTATAAATTAATGACAATGAACCTGGGTACAAAAACAACTTTCCGCAGGTAGGGAACGATTCTACGTCTTTGTTTTACACGTCACATGCTCTAACCAATTGAACTACATCGGCGTCATTATCGCTTTAACTTTCTTGGGTATTTAAGTTTTACTACTAGAAGTAACCTTGGGAGTTTTTAGCCAGCGCCGCTACTCAGAAGCCTTGGCGGCGGGTGTGAAACGTCCTTTCTGTCACAGGTGTCAGGACTACGTGATTTTTTTTTGGGTGAAGGTAACTTTCAGTAAACCCACACATGCTACCTGAGTGCAGCAATTAAGCTGGATTCGAGACCCTGGTGTCACGAATCCGGCAACATTGCGCACTTGAAAAGCGGAACAGGAAATTACAGTCTGCCGTATTTTGAGACTTTGTTTCTGTCGTTCTGTTGTTGTGTTGTCGGATGTTCTGTTGTCTGTAGTGTGGCTTCCTGTAGTAGAAAGTTCTGTAGTCGTTGATCAATATTTAATTAAAAATATACAGAAGCCTCTTTAAGGCTATGTAAATTTTTAGTACAAAACAGAAAATATCGAAGAAAAAAAATAACTTGCCCGCTGCGGATTCGAACTTGGAACGTGAAGACTGCACCACGGCGAACATGTCTCTAAGTGTACATTTGGATATGTCAACAGTAAGAATCTCTTGTCTGCGTTGATGTTTGGATTTTAAGAGCCAAGGTGCGCTATCACCCTACCGCGTCAACTGCCCCATCTCTCGAAGAGCAAAAGTGTTGTTACCATCGACAGGTACATCGTGGAGTGCTAGAACTTCGACTTCGCTGTACGATATCCATATTAAATTAGAAATTCAGAAATAGACAAGGGTTAACAGGGGCACTGTTAGGCTAGTTATTGCTTATTTCGACAGTTATCTCTCGCTCTTTACACATTTGAGTGGGCACATAATTCGTGTGTTCAGTGCAATATAGCAACATAAACATTCTTGGGTGCGTCTTCATTCTGACAGCATACTGGCTTCTCACGGCAGCGCTGTGCTAGAATAATGAGACCCGAGCAAGACAGCTTTTCCCACAACTTTGTGAAACAACGCAAAACTTCTTTTTCGCTTCGCAAAGCCTATGCAATATTTCTGGGAAACTAACTAATGTGTCAGTGTAACGGCACAGGTGTGTCCACAGGTCTGTGTGCCACATCTTACCAAAAAAAAAAGCGGATACGTAGCCATTCGCGCAGACGGTATGATTTCGATCAGCGGCCGATTTTGAGGAGGCCGGTAGGGCATTGCGGGTGCCTCCTCGTCACGGCACGATTATAACAATTGACCATGTCCACTTTAATATCGGTGTCGGTGCTATTAGCATTGCCGGCTTCAGAAAAGCACGATTCAATATCGCGCAAGAGAAAAGTACAGTGTACACCACCGATGCGAAACTGACATACAATTTTAAAGCATCGCGACAGAAAGCGCTTCTGTCGCGGCGCAAGAACTGACCGCGACAGAAAGTGGCACATTTCTAACGCCATGACAGAAAATGTGTAGTCCCGACAGAGAGTTCTTATTGAGGCGTCAGAATCGCTTTGCGATAGAAAGTTGCTGTTGAGACTTCATAAACTGTTGTTGTCGCGACAGAACGTTTCTGTTGCGATTTGAAAACTCTTGGTAGTTGCGACCGAACTTTTCTATTGCGACGACAGAATTTCTGTCGTAACGTCAGAATCGCTGTTACGATAGAAAGCTGTTGTCATGACTTCAGAACACTTGTTTTCGCGACAGATTATTTCTGTTGCGACATCAGAATTGCTGTCGTAACGTCAGAGTCTCTGTCAGGATAGAAAGCTCTTGTTGTGACTACAGAACTCTTGTTGTCGCGACAGAACGTTTCTGTTGCGACTTCAGAACTCTTCATCGTTACGACAGAATCTTTCTGCTGCGATGACAGAATTTCTGTCATAATGTCAGAATCGCTGTCAAGATAGAAAACTGTTCTAATGACTTCATAACTATTGTTTCCGTTGCGACTTCCGAACTCTTTGTCTTTGCGTCAGAATATTTCTGTTGCGACTTGAGAATTTTTGTCGTAACGTCAGAAATGTCTGTCGCAACTACAGACACGCCAGGAACTTCTGTCGTGCAACAGAAATTTTTGTAGTTGCAACAGCAATTCGCCTAGTTTTTTTCAACTGGGTGATGCTGAACTTTAGCAACGTTGATGCCTCAACATTGAATATCATGTAGTCTGAGACTCCAGCGTACGAGGTGACCTTATGGGTCCTTTTGGCTTGCTGCCAACATAGCGCGTGGGGGTGGCTAAACACTTTTAACGGTCTGCCTTATAGTAACGCCGCAACTTTGGTGCAGTACAAATGATTTCAAGATGCTTTTCTGCCACCATAGTATGAACGACTCCAGCTTTCAAGAGCAAGTGAAGAGCCTAGGCTGTCACCCTTTCAAACCTGGCTTTATTGGAAAGGCCTCCGCGGCGAGTTCTACACCACTTACGTCGAACTGCATTTCCGTATTGGCCTCTTTATCGTAGTTTGTTGCCGTGGCAAGTTCTGGCATCATTCCAGGTTTTGACATATTCATAACTCTTTTGATTTCCACTTGAACTCGACGGCTGGTTCACTCAGGTGTGTAAGCGCCGTGGTTATGCTAGAGAAGTCATTTACTACACGCCTATAGTAATCGCAAAGTACAGGACATCGGTGTACTGGCTTCTTCTCGGCGGGTTGCGTAAGCTATGCGATGGCAGCGGTCTACAATAGGCCAGAATATACTGCAGACTTGCTAATGACGGTTGCTCAGGAAGAGGGAGTTTTCAGACACTAGCGGCACTTTTGTACTTTCATGGTGAGCCCTGATGACTTGATTGCATCATGTACTCTTCGAAGTCACCATTGAGGGTTGTGGAAGTCACAGCAAGGACGATGACAACATTCAAATACACGAGAGGTCGGCTAATAAAAGACGCACAACGCCGTGTGCTTCACACACTTTAAGTTGTGGATATTGAACAAAGCATCTTTGACATGACCTTGAAAATAGACAAGGCCATTTGGCGTGAGAGGCGAGGCGCAGTTTTTGCTTCAAGTATTCCTCCTAGGGCGCGGTGTCGTTGCTACGTTGTAGATATGATTATTGTGTTGCCTTTGTCAACGCCGTGGGTCCTCGGCATTTTGACGAAAACCAACTGAACCTCAATTGGTACCTGTTTTCACATTTGAAGACGAGCGCTACCGTACCGTCCAGGGTTTGGCCAGGGTATGCTCGGGGCTGCGGTGAGATGTACTGACCTGACGGCGGCGAAAGGAAAACTGTAAAACGCTCAACTTTCTTGGCGACAGGTATCTGGTAAAGCCTGCACGACGTTCTTCCTGGCGTACAAGGGTGTTTTGCGCCGAAGCCTCGCAGTCCCATTTCTCTGGCCTGGATGGCCCCTGTTGGTAGACGTGACTCGTTCCTTCGCAATGATAGCATAGTGACTAATGGCCAGGTTCATCAAAGACCCGTCTTACTTGGGAAGTCGCGCAAGGCGACGCACGGTAGCAGCGGCGGTGGCAGTATGAAACTCTGTGACTCGGTCCGTATCATTCAGGCAAAAATATGTCACTTTGCTCTAAGCGTCTGAGAGCAGGTTTTCGTTTCCTCTGTAATGTCGGCGTGCCGAGAGAGACCCATCATTTTTCCGTTCATATCGCGACGTTCTCATTGTTTAGTTGTACTCGGGCGATAGGATGAGTTAGGGCCCGGTCTCCTTGTATCTCTTATCTGAATGCCTTGAAGAACAAGCTGCGCAATCGCTTCTCGGTCTTTAACGCAGACTCTCAATCTTCGATCCATTTGCTGATAGCATTCGTATGAAATAAAGTTGGAGCGCATCTCGTCCTCAGAGCTTCAGCTATTGAATGTTCAGACGCTCTCCAATGACTCAAGCCAGGTTTGGGTGATCCCATGAACTTCAATTTAATGTAGTTGGTTCCATCGGCTGTAGACGCCCGACCGTTGATGCTGACAATGAAACTGCCATCATCATTGTTCGTTTGAGCATTAGGTTCCTTGTCATTCTAGGTAAGCACCCGTAGTGCGGCAGCTGCCCTTAGAACATGAAGCTAGATCATTAATTCATGGCGATTCATAGCTTTGTGGTGCACAGGGTGCCAAGTACGAAAGTAAGGAGCACTTCCACCAGATGTCTTTTTGTATTCACGGTAAAAAAATAAATTGTTACATTTGTTACATAGATGTTTCTCCTGCGAATTGGGCGAAGTACATCATAGAATACTAAACATCACTGAAAGCAAAACAATATTAGAGAGCACAGTCTTCCGCTGTTCAAATTTGAATTATGGGTCAAGCGCCGCCTATTTATAAGGGATCGCATAAAGCCTACAAAGGTGTGCTGTATTCAGTCAGCGTTGCTTTACGGCCGCTATTCTGAGGCGTAGAGAGGGGCAGGCTCTCATAGGCGTTTACTTGTCCTGTGCGTGTTGTATTATTTGTTATCCTTCTCCAGTGTTCATTCACTGAAATTTGACATGACAACGTACAGGTACTGTTGCTGTATTAGAACTGCGCCCAGGAAGCAGTTCCGGATGTAGGGTTAACATACAGCGGGAACTTCAATACGGAGCTCAATACACTGTAATTCAACGGTGAACTAAGCCACTTCGGAGCCGTTTCAGCCATTGGTCCGTATTTCATGCTCATTGTAACAGTTATATGCAGGGTCTTTGAATCATATATCAATTAGTGTATTCAAGTGGTCTGTGGATTTCACATAGGGCTAGTTATCCATGTTACATACTCATTAGTTATATCACCATCGAAATGTGCAATGTCACTCGCCTAAATCCACGGAAGCGATAGCATTCCCGTTTTTTGACTCAATGATAATAGGCCGGGTAACAGAGTGGTTGCGAGTACGAAAGTGACTCGATTATTTGGTCTTGCAGTAGCCAGGCCGATTCGACCGTACTAGATGACCGAGAGGAATCGCAACACCAATACACAATATGTATCTGCCAAGTTTTTTGTGCTCATTGAATTATCAGAATAGAATTAGATAGCACCCGAAAAAAAAAAAGCCCATGCGCTCGTGCAGTTGATCCCCTGTCGTTGCATTCCCTTTTTATTATAGCCATGCTCGTGGTGCTCGTGTGGGAGCTTTCAAAGATATTCCGCGTATCCACTTTCAGGCAGTCATGCTTGCGCTCTCAGGGCCACGTCTTATGGCCAACATGTTTTCCGTACGTCAGAACCTCACAGCAAGATCAGATACATGTGGCAGAGCGCGTGCGGCCCACAACGCTTTTTCAAGGGTGTACTCCGCTCGATCCCATGCCCATCCTTCCCAATGGTGACTGTAATCTAAGGGCTACTGGTACCTTCGACTATCTCCACTGTGTTGCTGCCAGGTACCTGGTAAATCGCTGGGTACGTTAGCCTTGCTGTGGACGCGGCGCCACCATTCATCTGGATTGCGCATTCTGATTGGAGAAACCAATCTCACTAAAGAGCGGCAACATCATCCGGGCGCAATTTGCACCTATCTACATATTTGTAACACTGGTCAACGGGGGGAAAACGGTCATAGAAAAAAAAACAATGAAATATGTGCGTCAATATTTCCACCTTATGTTCATGTTATTAAATGTAACCATTTGCGTGAGGCATACAAACGGCTCCCTAGTAAGCTTGGGTTACACAATATATGGATTATTACAATCATGAGATGCATCTATTTCTTCGTTTTCATTTTCAGTTATTCGAGCTGACACTGACGGCTGTGACCTTCATAGTTGGGCTTTCTATTGAGGTGAGTAACCACGAGTACTCTGACAGAAGCCTACGTAAGCTGCTTGATTTCATAGGAGGCACTTCCCTATAAGGTTTCGAACATCACTGTTGAATTCCCTTATTTTAAAATAATGAAAACTACAATAATGCAGCTAGAAAACACAGTTGCACTAGCTGCAATCGTAAGCAACATAATATTTTAGCAATGAAAACATGTGATAGCTTCCATAAGTAAGTGAAGTGAATCATTCTTACTATGTCCACTGTAATGATGTAATAGGCATACCATAAGCTGCTTTTTTGCAAAATTCGTAAGCCATCAATAGAAGCAATGGAAACTTAAAGAAAGAAGTAGGGGGGCCGAAGCCTTAACTTCCAAATAGGTTTTCTTTCTCTGACGCAATCCAGCTATATTCGTGCGTGCCTTTCCACATCTGTGTGTATGTGTGTGTGCGTGCGTGCGTGTGTATGTGAGCTAAAAAAAAGGAGCGATATAAACACAACATCACCGACAATTACGACACGCCCTAAGGCAAAAATTTGCGCAAATCTATAGGTGTTTTAATTTCGCAATATAGGGGCTGGC
Source organism: Dermacentor andersoni (assembly GCF_023375885.2). Taxonomy (NCBI): domain Eukaryota; kingdom Metazoa; phylum Arthropoda; class Arachnida; order Ixodida; family Ixodidae; genus Dermacentor; species Dermacentor andersoni. The sequence goes on from NW_027314755.1 coordinate 1,717,751, forward strand.
GCGGACAATCTTTCTCGTGCGGCACGCTGCAAAAGGGGCGAAGTGCGGCGCTCCTGCCTCGCTAATCTGGAGATTGCGAGAGCCAGCGGGTTTGTGACGCGTCTGCGTGATTCCCAGCAGCCGGCGTCCACAGAACTCCCACACGACGCCCGCCACTCTGGCGCCATCTCGCAGCCGTCTTCGCCGCTCTAGGCTTTCCTTTTCATGCTTTTGCCATACCCTCCTCCATTTTCCATGTAACGGTTCCGCCGCACCCTCCTTTCCGCTTTCCTCGTCGCGTCTTTTAAATCCTCATTCGCTTTCATACTAGGGTGGCTGCTTGAGGTAGTTGGTAATTCATGATCAAAAATAACGTACAGCGCGAAGAACAATGACTGCGAAGACGACATACACACCGACGCAGGAACGCCGACGCAGGAACGGGAGTCTAAGAGCTGCGCTCTAAAACATGACCCTTTTACGCACTGTCGGCAGTATCGTAGCTGTCAGCAAATCTAATGGCTTGGGTGTCCCAAGTGTGAATGGTTGCTTATGGGAAACGCCGTAGGGCGGGACTGCTGGATCATTTTGAGCATCCGGCGATAGGTAATGTCTATGTCGCAATGAAGGGTACGGATGATTCTTTCGCATTGCGCCCCCATAGAAATGTGACTGTCATTGATAGGCTCTTGTGAAAATTGTACGATGAACAATTCATTTCTAGAGAGATTTTCATAGGAGAGAATTGAAATCGTCGCTTCGTGCTCAGCAGCACAAGGCTATCGCAAGTAAGGCACTGCGGCATGTACATCAGCAGATTCATCATCAGCAGCAGCAGTTGCCTATTTTTTTTCGTTCTCTGCAGCACAAAGGCCTCTTCCAGCAATCTCCAATTACAAATGATTGGCGCTAGCTGATTCCAACTTGCGCCTGCGTATTTCTTTATTTCTTCACCCCTCCTAATTCCATCGCCTTTCACAACTTCAGTTTGTTTCTTTTGGTACCTATTTTGTAACTCTAATGGGCCGTCATATATCCGTCCAGCGCTATAAATGGCCTGCCCATCTCCATTCTGTTTTCTCTTGGTGTCAATGGAAATGTCGGCACCTTGCTCTTTTGTCCAACTCTAAAGAAGGTTAAATCTGCGCGAACAAAAGGAAACGAAGCCAAGCGAAAGCAACCCATTACACACCACGATGGCTCACGGTATGTTGTACATGTCTTCCGCTTGTAGCCGTTTATTTTTCTTCGCGCAGTTTTAACCTTTTTTCAAGTATGAAACAACAAGCCATCATGGACATCCCACTAAAATCCTTGATCCCACGCACTTCTTTTTCTGTCTCAACGCTACGCAATAACATCTTTAGTTTCATCGTTCTTTGCAAGATCATTACCTTGTTCTCTACTTGTTTTATAACCTCCGAAATGGTACCCCTTATGTTCGCACCATAGATTGCAATGGTTGTACACTTTTACAGCGTAAGCTGTTCTGGACTCATTAAAATGGCCGTTTCGGTTGGCGACGGGGTCCGCTGCCACCGGTGTCCGTAGTAGCTCTCCCGGGGACGGAGAAAAAAGTGCCCAGTTCGCGGCGGGATCGAACAGTGGCCCGCTCTGTGGGAAGCAACTACTCAACTGCTGAGCCACGCCAGTGCTTGCTAGCATGCAGCGAAAATATTCCCTGTAAACGCGTCCTAGCATCCGATTATATACGTGATGTGACGTGCGGGCCGCGTTGCGTCGATACATACAAATATTGCGCAGCAGTTACATATTACAACGCCAGACAGAAGGCCGTATATCAGATGCACAGGTAGCGGTATAAGGAAATTAAAGATACGAGGTAAAAATAGATGTTTAAGTAGATGTATTCATGAATGCTAGAAAATTATGCATTGTGTGCCTGAATAAACTAGCTGGCTAGGCGACTATGTCACAGCCTCGTTTGAAAAGCGATGGCAATAAATCAACATCATCAACATCATTAGCATCGTTTCCTACCACTTCTCATATCAGAGGACAACATTCTAGGGGACCATGTCGCCGCCGAGTTCCCAATAGGACAGCCAATAAATCATCATCACTAGCATCCTACTGTGTCACTTGCCTTGCGATGTGAGATGCGCAGCGAGTAGCATCAATACGTGCGCCGTGTGCATTACAGATGCATATTATAACAGCAGCTGGTACGTCATGTAGCAGTTGCATAGGTGGTGGTACAACGTAGATAGAAAAGTATTGAGGAGGGAAAAGCAAATCATGGAGATGTGCAAATGTTGAGGCAATGCAAAACATGTATGGCATACCTGATGAATATGAGCAGGCTACATGACTGTTTGTCACCGCTTCGCTTGAAAGGCGATGTCAATAAATTATCTTCTTGATTGGCGTGGTAGCGTACCATTTCACACGCCATGTGACATCGCGCCACATTGCGTAGATGTGTACAAACATAAAATTGCAGTTCTCCGTTATATTCCACTAGGTGTCCTGGCATGTAGCAGTTGCGTAGAGCATTTGTATGCTGCATGTCCTGGATCTGGTTAACTCAAGCAGGCTAGGTGACCATGTATCACCAGCCTGCTTGGAAGGGGATGCCAATAAAACATGTTCTCTACCAACAGCCAGTCGATGCATGGCTTTCGTGGCCTGTAATTTCCTTGTCGCTAAGCTAGGCAAGAAATGTGACTCCCAAAGTTTTACTTTCTTCACAGGCAAGGCTTTTCCGTTGACGAGGGAATAAAAACAATTTAACCATTGTCTGGGAATTCATTTCACATGCTTTCTTTTTTTGTGTGGACACTCATGTCAGCTAACGCAAGATGCGAACCCTAGTTCTTGACGTGTTTCCTGTTGCCACTTTTGGTCAAGTGCCCTCTCTTGTTCAATGTATTTCTTGTGGCCGTATTTGAAAAGTACACTGAGCGTAATGGAAGAAGGTAAACTTTCTTTGCTACCCTTCCGGAGGTCTGGCTCGTCTACTGCATTGGTTTCTCAACAAGTAATGAGGCCCGATCCGGGAGAGTTTCTGGCTGCTTTGTGGCCAGTTTAAGAGTATACCGGGCCGAACACGCAACAGTTGTACAAGTTAGCAGCGCTAATCACGGAGGCAGTGTAATAGTAATCTCGATGGCAATAGGGGCAGCTGTTATTGCAAGCAGGGCCGATCACTGAGACAGAGCAACAGAAAGCTGCCCTGAATGCAGAGACAGCTGTTAAAGCAAACAGGGCTGATCATTAAGCTGGATCATCGAGCTGTTATGGTAAAGAGGGCCGGTAATGATACAGCATAATGAAAAACCAGCACGATCACGAAGACAGTGTAACGGTAAACTGAGCGTATCGCGGAAGCAGTGTAATAGTAAACGTTGCCGATCCCGAAAACAGTGTAAGAGCAAACTCATCCAATCATTACGATACGATAGCCAACTCATCCGATCAAGGAGGCAGTAAAAAAGTAAAGTTTACCGATATTGCGGACAGTGTAGCAATAAACTCGAATGATAACGGATTCCATGTAATAGCAAACAGGGCCTAAATTGAAGACAGCCTGAAGCTAACAGGGCGGACCACGGAAACAGTGTAGTAGTAAAGTGGGCTGATCCCAAACACAGTTCCTCAGCAAAAAAGCCCGATCACGGAAACAGTGTAATAGTAAGCTGACCAGGTCACTGCAACTGTATTAGTGAACTGTACTGACGACGGAGAGAGTGCGCGAGTAGACGAGGCCGACTACTACACGGTGTAATATAAAGCTTGTCAGATCGTGCGGCCAGTGCATTCGTTAATTGCGCCGATCACAGAGACAGCTCCTATACTAAAAATGCCGATCACGAAGGCAGTGTAATGTGAAGCTGGGAAGATCATCCAGATACTGTAATAGTAAACTGAGCTGATCACGTAGACCGCTCTTATACTAATATTCCGATCTCTGACACAGTGTATTATTGGGCTTTGCAGATCACGCAGAGTAATATTAATTTGGGTATACGAGGGAAAAAGTAATAAAAGATCTCCTCCCAATCACTCCATACCGGTGGTAACTAGTGAAGCTGAAACGTGCCGCCCCGGTGTTTATCAGCGGCTTAATCCCAACGGCTCATTAAACGCCGACTTGGTAGGATGCGGGATCCTCGGTACGCAGTTGCTGCTTGCGCTCGTCTGCACGGGCCTACTCTTATGACCGGGCTGCAGCATCAGCACGGCATAGACGAGCTCTTTCCCGGTTCTGCTCGTAACATTGCTGATCGAAAGCTGCCTGCTCCTAACGAATACGTATGACGATTGGCCTACCCATTTCAGAGCCGGGGCGAATCTGCTCCGCGCGCTCGGCTGCGACGGACAGCAACGACGTCTATACTGCCCAGCTAATCCAACAACACATAGATAACACAACGCTTTTCACTCCGATCCACGACGTCAGGTTACCTGGCTCGACTGCCATGGAATGTAGTGTGGATCTAGATTGCCAGTTCTGGCGATAATTCACACGTCCCGATTTACCTTCTATTGCGTTCTATGCTCAATTAGATCATATGACATAGCAACGGCAGAAAATCCTATTGCTTGCTCAAAAAGCTTCCCACGAGCACTACCACGCCGCAGTAGTCTGCCACGCCTTTCAAAGGAAGTACCCTTTTCTCATAACGCGTCACCGAGTTTGCCAAGCCCTGTACCGCAATACACACGCTGCGCAATTTCACACATGCAGGACGAAACGTTGCCCAAACATCGAGTGCGCATTCTGGTAGCAAACAAGACTTACAGATTATAGTTCTCGCTTTCAGTCGCAAGAGTTAGCCTTGGATACATACATTGACTAGTAATATTTAAGGCCACAAAATAGAGCTATGCATCACTGCAGCTGGAAAGTGCAAACAAATGCGCAACTACTCATTCACCACAGCAGATAAAATTTCTCATAATATACCAGGCGAAGTCGATAGATAGAAAAAGAAAATAAACATTAGTTTAATTACTCTACCAATGTCGCTGCTCAAGTGCGCTAGAGATTCGATTGTGTGGTATCTCCGCAGCCCTTTGTAGACAGCCTGCTTGTCTAATAATAGGGCAAAAATCATACCGTGTCGCTGGACGACACCGCTGTTATTGCGTAGGCAAGTAACACGTGAGGCTTTCGAAATTCCACATATTAGCGTCTCATTTAAGCAGAGGGTTTCCGTAGCAGGAAAATATTTCCGTTCCCAATACACTCGTCTTCGCGAATAACGTATTTGATATCGAAATACGTTTAACGGGATTAACAATTCTCGGTACTTTCATTGTGCGCAGATAAGGTACCGCTGGGCTGAGTACCTAACTTTTCCCGCTAACTTGGGCCGCGTGGTAATGTGGGTCCCATGGTCTGATGGGTAAAGCGTTGGGCTGCTGTCCTCAGGGAACCCGTTTCGGGACCAATTGCCGGACCCACTTTGCTCACTCGGTGCGTGACGTTCGGTGTGTGCTGTCTTTTTTTTTTTTAATGAGCGTCTTTATACTACCTTGGGCCAATGGGTGTATGTCGCTGAGTAAGTTCCGTTCTGAATTAAGAAAAATATCCTTTAAAATCATCCGGTACAGAGCGGAATCAAGCCTTCGTCACATACATCCAGAAAACCTTCTCCAATTATACATTTACACAAGCCCCACTGGCGAGCTTAGTGGTGGTGCCGCTATATGGGACAGCCTGTACGCGGGGGCAGAGCGAAAGAGGAGCCGGGCTACATACACGCGTCCGCATGATGCGTTTCGGTGGTCGCATTCATTACGGTGTGTCCGTGCATAGCTTCCGTGGTGATTGCGTTCGATGCTGTTTATGCGTCAGTCACTGAACCTTCCGGCGCAATCGCTAGTGCTTCGCGTAAGTTCTAAAATGCACAGCGCTATTGTCGTCACGCACGCCTTTCTTTTTCTATTTTTTTATTACGCTGTGCTCAGTGGAAACACAAACAGACAAAATCAGCGTTAACGTTCCAGGAATGTACCGGAAATACATCACGCATACTAAAAGGTGGTCCAGCATATGACGCATAGAGTTTCTCTCTTTGTGTGCATATTTAATGATGCTCTCACATTCCCATACTAAAGAACAGCGGCAAAACATGCGTACTAGGTTATTATAGTGTTTTCAGTCGCAGAATAAGTAATTTATTGCAAGCACTGCTATTAAACGAGACAGTTTTAAACACATTGTCCGCATGTGTCCTACAACATGACCTTATTTAGGAGTGATTTATGCTTGCTGGTACATTGGTCATCCCAGTTCACCGAGAAATCATGAGTATAACGTATTCAAGGGATGATGCGAAGCTTTACAGTGTACAACAAATCACCGCAGCGGTGCGGGACTGCTTTCAAGAACATTGATATCGTGAGCCTGAACGACGCGTTTCCTTTGCATGTATCAAGACAAAAACTGTTCTTGCCAGCCTGCGCGAAACGATTGATTTCTTTCCATAAAAATAAATGTAGTGATTAGAACCTTACTGATACCATTGTGATGGAATTTACAATCGTCTTCTTCTGTTGTCACTGATAGAGTTTTTAGCAAACGATACACACGATACAGCTTCGGCCATATTTTATTTTGCACAAACAAATTTTCCGTAGTAGAAAATACTGGCCGTCATTCACCATAGTTATACCCCCCCCCTCTTTTTACCCACCCCCAACCTCACAACTTCGGCTTTGTTTCTTCGGTGCCGTGAAGTATGTTGCAGCGGACATCAGAGACAGAATACGGCGGGAAAACAATCGGGGTAATAGAGAGAAGTTCCATGATAAACGTCTTGCCAAATGCTCTTAAGTGCCTGATCGCAATAAATGGACTTCACCTGTCTGTACATGCTACATCAGCATTGAGATTACGATTATTGCTTTTCCGTCGCCTTTTTAGGGCGGCCAGTCTATATATCAGTGCGAAACAAGTTCAAACACGCAACTAACACTGCGCATTTCTGCTCGCACATCCATGCACGCACACAAACATACACGTAGTTATTGACACGCACACTCATGGGCACACACACGAACATACGTAATCACAAACACAGGCTCACGCACGTACGCACACACAGGCATAAACACACACATACACAGAAACGCACGAACACACACAGACAATTTCACTTAAAAACATGAACACCCATATACCTGCACGCACGCATCTTCACGCAAACACACAATCGCACAGACACAACCACAGATCGACGTACACGGACGCAAGAACGCGTATACACAGATGCACATACAAAGAAACACTGACTGCACGTGCTTGTTTGACCCCGCCCATACATACGCATACACACAGATGCTCGCACTTACAATAGAACACGCACGAAAGCCGTAGACGCCTCCGTGCAAACCCTCAAAACACGCACACGCCTCGAAGCTGCCAGAAAAATTTGGAGGACGCTTAAGCTTCGCCTTTATGAGGAAGCTTTAGCTCGGGTGCTCCTATCTAAATCCTTGTAGAAGGAGAATTCGTTGTTCTCGGCAACCGCTGCGCCAAACATGAGAAGTTTTGTTGAATATAAAGAAAAACATAAATGCTAGTGACCGATGTTTATCATTTTTTGTTTAGGTCGTGAATGTTAAATGAAAATTGGCAAAAAGCGAAAATTTTCAGAAAGCGATACTATTAACTGTGAAAACTCTGTAACTCAGCAAAGAAAAATGACACCACAGTTCTGTGAATAGCATCTTATATACATGAAAAGCGGGCAAAGTCGATATGTGGCATATGAATCTGAAAAGAAGTAATGATATGGAAATACCGCTTTTGCAGGACCCTTGTACACAGATTAACAGATTCACATGACATCGTCACAGTCGGTAATGTGGGTAGAGGACGCTGATGGTGGCCTTGGAGATGACGAAGAAGAGTTCGCTGCTCTACGCTTGTTAGCTCAGCCATGAAAACCATCTGTGAATAGACGCAAGCTTCTTACTTCCCGTAACATCATTGGTGGAGGTGCTGGGTAATCACTTGTGCAAGACGGAGCTCCGCAGCGGACGTAACCTGGCCGCCATTTCATCCGAAGGAGAGAGTTCAACCACGGCCCCGTCCTCACCACCGACGATCATCTCGGCCGAGCCTCGCAACCCTGGCATGTTTTCTAGGATTGACAACGTTGACGTCGATGACTGGTTACAGAATTACGAATGGGTCAGCGCACACAACAGGTGGGAGAACATGCTTCTGCGGGCTAATATAATATTCTACCTCAAGAAAACCGCACGGGTCTGGTTCGAAACACACGAAGAAGAAATTATGAGTCGAGTTGGGAGGAGTGTAAACAGAAGCTTAGCAATTTGTTCGCCACTCCCAGCGGCCGCCAACGTGCTCCGAAGAAGATACTTTGGGGCTCGTGCACAGACGTCCACTGAATCTTACGTGGCGTATATGCAGGATGTCCTCGCTCTTTGTCGCAAAGTGGATAACAATATGGTAGAGGCAGACAAGGTCCGCCACGTTTTAAATTGCATCGCGGATGAGCCGTTTAACCTGCTTTTTTACAAGAGCATAACAACGGTCAATGAGATCAATAACGAATGTCGCCGCTTCGAAGAAGCGAAGAGTCGCCGCATTGTTCAACACTTTACACGTCTACCCAATACCGCTGCTTCATCGACGTGCGAAGACATTTGCCCACCGCGTGAGCCCATCTCCTGTGAGAATGTCGTACGTATCGTTCGGCGAGAAATTGAGGCAGCCTCTCCTGCCACGCCAGTGACGCAATGCCTTGACGATTCCCGGCCGCTTGTGTCTCTCATCCAGTCGGTCAATCGCTAAGAACTTGCCAATGTGGATCTTCCGTCCATCTGCTCCGCCAGCCGTCCTGACTTTGCTTCGTCTACGGCCTCTGCCCCTGTTCACCGGAGCCAATACGGTCCATATTCGAAACCGGCCAAATGGCGCACACATGACGATGTACCCATCTGCTTTTACTGTGGACGTGTGAGCCACATCTCTCGCCACTGTCGAAGTTCCTGGCCAGCCCACTCTGGACTAAGCTTTCCCGCCTACCGCTTTCCCCACTGAATCCTCGCCCGCCATCACTCTCCACTGAGGTTAAAGACGCGCCAGACAATGCTCGAGCCACCGCGACTATTCGCTCGCCGTCACAACACATTCACCGCTCCCGTTGGCCCCAGATGCGTCGCTCTGCCTCCCCAGCTTACCGTCGCCGCTCTCCGACGGGAAATTAACTGGGGCAGCTCCTGGAGGTGACGCTGCTTTAGAACCCCGGCCTCAAATTCCTCAGCTGACCCTGCCTATGGATCGGAACCTTCTGGACGTGGACGTGGATGGTTTGCCCGTTACAACACTCATCAATACTCGAGCCCAAATTTCCATCATAAGTGCGGAGCTTCGAACGCGCTTGAAGAAAGTACTTACTCCTGCACTGACTAGACTGCTCCAGGTCGCCGATGGCGGAAATCCGGCTGCGCTTGAAATGTGTACTGCTCGTGTCATTCTCGCCGGTCGCCACACGTCCGTTCTGTTTAGTGGGCTCGAACGTCGCCCTCACAATGTGATCCTCGGACTCAACGTTTTGGGCGCCCATTGTGCTCGGATTGACTGTTCAGCTGGTGTTTTACAACTTCACCTACCCCTACCTGTTCCTGTTGACCTTCCTGCTCAAGCTCCAACTTAGCTTTGTTCTGCGGATTTTATTCGCCTGCCATCTCTAAGCAACCTAAATCCCTGTTTTAACCTGCCTACCTGTACCTGACGGAGACTATGTCCTTACTCCCGCGCCTTCAGTTCTGCTTTTTCACAATGTCTCCTTCCCACACCCCATCGTTTCTGTTTTGGACAATCAGAAATGTCTTCCCATCCGAAGTTTCGGACAGTGCCTACAAGTACTTCCTCGAGGCATGTCTCTTACCACATTGTCACCATCGCACGAGTGCCACATGTCCGTTCTATCTGTTGCGCCTTCTTCGACCAATGCTTCTTCTGCTACTTTTGCATCTGCTCCGACCGACGACCTTACGATGATTCCACCGGACCTCCCAACCCAACAAGCCGCAGAGCTCCGTGGCCTCCTCGAGTCGTACTCCGAAAATTTCGACCTGAACGATCGCCCTTTGTGTCAAACTACAGTTGTGAAGCAACATATAAATACCCGCGATGCAGTACCTGTTCGCCGACGCCCATATCGGATGTCGCCCTCTGAGCGACAAGTTATCCACGGCGAGGTAAACAAGATGCTCACCAAAGGAATTATTGAACACTGTTCCAGCCCGTGGGCTTCCCCTGCTGTTCTCGTCAAAAAGAAGGATAACATCTGGCGATTCTGCGTTGACTATCTTCACCTAAACACGATCACCAAGAAAATTGTATAGCCACTTCCCCGCATTGACGATGCTCTGGATTGTCTCCACGGTGCCACTTATTTTTCAGCGATAGACATTCGGTCTGGATATTGGCAAATTGCCGTGGATGAAACTGACCGTGAAAAGACCGCATTCCTCACACGAGACGGCCTATGTCAGCTCCGGGTAATGCCTTGTGGCTTGTGCAATGCTCCGGCGACTTTTGAACGGATAATGGACATGCTCTTGCGTGGTTTGAAATGGTCCATCTCTTTGTGCTACTTGGAAGACGTCATCGTATTCGCTTCCATTTTTGCGACTCATCTTGAGAGACTTTCATCTGTTCTTTCTGTTTTTTCACGCCGCTGGCTTGCAGCTCAACTCGTCCAAGTGCCTCTTCGATCACCACGAGATAACCATGCTCGTACATCTCGACGATTCGCCAGGCATTCGCCCCAACCCCGCTAAAGTTCATGCTGTACAGAATTTTCCCATACCAACTTGTGCCAAAGATGCTCGCAGCTTTGCTGGCTTTTGCTCTTACTTTCGCATGTTTGTGGAAAATTCCGCCCCTGTTGCCCGTCTCCTGACTGACCTCCTGAAGAAAGACGTTCTTTTCTGTCGGGGCTCTGAACAAGCGTCTACTTTCTCCCAGATCATCACATTGCTCACCATACCTCCTGTCCTCGCCGATTTTGACGCCTCTGCTCCGACAGAAATCCGCACTGATGCCAGTGGCTACGGCATCGGCGCAGTTTTCGCTCAACGCCAATCTGGGCGCAACCACGTTATCGCCTACGCCAGCCGCCTCCTCCCTCCCGCTCGATTACTGAGCGCGAGTGTCACCCTCATTTGGGCGGTGGGCAAGTCCCGACCCTACATTCACAGTTACCACCGGTCACCACGGCCTTTGTTGGCTTTCCCCCCTCAAGGATCCCACTGGGTGCCTCGGTCGCTGGGTCCTACGGCTGCAGGAATACACATACACTGTGGTCTACAAGTCGGGTCGTCTTCATCATGACGCCGACTGCCTCTCTCGCCATCCCGTCTATATACTGGACGGTTTAACGGATGTCGCGCCGACCTGCGTTTTTTCGCTCTCTGCCTTGCAAGACATTGGCACTGAACAACAACGCGATGAATCGCTACGGCACATTATCGAACGCCTGCTCTCTGATCCGCCTGATCCATCTCTCCACATGTTCTTGCTAGAAAATGGCATCCTGTATCGCCGCAACATGCACCCCGACGGGCCCGAGCTCCTAACCGTCATTCCCTCTCATCTTTGACAGATTGTACTGCAGCAACTGCACGAAGTTCCCACCGCTGGACACCTTGGCGTCACGCAGACCTATGCCCTAATACGGCGACGGTTTTTCTGGCCCCGGCTACACCACTCCGTCCGGCGCTATGTTGCCGCGTGTGAGTCGTGTCAACATCGGAAAGGCCAGCTTTGCCTCCTGCCGGTCTGCTGCAGCATTTGGATATACCGACCGTTCCTTTTTTTTTTCGCGTTGGCGTTGATCTTATCGGACCATTTCCTATATCGAATGACGGAGATAGATGGATTGCCTTCCGCTACGGACTATAGAACTCACTATGCCGTTACTAGAGCCCTACCGACCAGTTGCGCTACAGACGTCGCTGATTTTTTGCTTCATGACGTTATCTTACACCGCGGCGCACCTCGTCAACTTCTCACCGATCGCGGAAGATATTAGCTTGCCAAATTCATAGATGACCTACTTTGATCATGTGCTACTAAACACACACTTACTACCGCTTACCATCCTGAAACTAACGGTCTTACGGAACGCCTGCACTGCACATTAACTGACATGCTAGCAATATATGTTTTCTGCGATCACCGCGACAGAGACATTGCTCTACCATTTGTCACGTTCGCCTACAATTCCTCGCGCCACGACACAACTGGCTATGCTCCCTTTTATATCCTCTTCGGCCATGCGCCGACTTTGCCTTTCGAGACTCTCCTTCCGACCACACTCGGGATGTCATAGCCACAGCGACGCAAGGACACCAGATTGCCTCGCATTCGTTTTTCTGCTTCAGAGACACGCCAGAAGTGCTGTTACGACCAGCGCCATCAGGACGTAGACTACAAACCAGGTGCTCTTTTACTACTTTGGTATCCAACTCGGCGTGTTGGTCTTTCTGAGAAATTGCTATCGCGATACTATGGCCCTTACCGCATCCTTCACCAGGTGACCCCTGTCCCATATGAAGTGTCTCCGCTGGATGCCACGGTACTTTCACCTCTCTCTGACATCATCCACGTCAGCCGTCTCAAACCTTACCTTTCTCGGGCCGATGAGCCGCACCAATAAGGTGCTTTTTCCGACGGGGTGACGTCACAGTCGGTAATATGGGAAGAAGAGGACGCTGATGGTGGCCTTGGAGACGAAGAAGAAGAGTTCGCTGTTCTACGCTTGTTGGCTCAGCCATTAAAAGCCATCTGTTAATAGGCTCACGCTTCTTCCTTCCCGTAACGATATAGAGACATCGAATTCGTCCGGTTGAATGATCTAATGGATCCCGTTTACAGAATCCCGATATATATTGTTGATGGACAGCTATATATTTGTAAACTGTTTGCTTCTATTTTTCTTACTTCCGAAATTTTGAACGTTTGAAATTTTGAAACAAAAAGCAGACCGTAAATCGAAATTACGTTTCCAGCATTCACTAAAATTTAACTTTCCCTCTCAAATGCAACAAAGTTCTTTAGAATCGGTGAAGAGGTTTTCTCAGAAAAGCGTTCTTGCTTTTTACTTGTATTTGAGTTGAGTCCGAGCTTCGGAGTTGCATCGGAGCTAAAGGTTCCTCTTAAGAGGAAGCTACAGCTTGGGCACTATTCCAACGTGGCCTATGTGGCAGAGGCCACATAGGCTTCACATGTGGCTAAGGCTATCGCCATCTGGAGGTGTTGCAAGGAACCCGAAGCGCCGTTTCGTGGCCTCCAAGATATTCGTGAGCCAGCAGGCACACGGTGGATGCCGTGGCCTGTCAGTGTAATGTAGTATCGTTGGAGAAGGGATTTGTTTGAGTGTTCGCGTAACATAATTCTGTTTCCTTGTGCATTTAAATTGCAATTCTGCGCTATCATCTCTGTAGGTTGCGTGTGTGTCCTACCTCATGATTTTTCTATGCATTTTAACTAGAGAAATTCTACTTCTTCAATAACTTTCTTGCACCACATAGAAGGTCTGTGTATGAGTGGTTCGAAAATCTGGGTGCTTCGCGCATGTCTGTCAGTGGGACTCCTAGCATTGGGCGCTCACGTAAAGACAAAAAATGACGCTGTGCAGGGTGATATGGGCTGAACAAGATTTGAAGTGTGGAAAGCTAGCACGAAAATTGATTATGAAGAGCAACTGCGCAATATGGAAGAAAGTAAATGGGCAGAGAGAGTCTTGAGGTATTTGTACACAACAAAACATCGATTCACAGGGGAGGAAAAGAACTAGGAAGCTAGTTCTTTTCGTCAAGCGGAAAGTCAGAGAGGTTAAATATTTCTCATGGGTGGCGGCAATGGAATAAAAAACCGGCCATGAGTAACTGTTTAAGAGGACAAATACGAAATAAGGAAAGAAACAATTTATGATAATTATAAGGGAAGCTGATTACTTTTCGAAGCGAGATCAGGATGCCTTAGAACGCACACCTAAAAAGCGAGATATAAGAAGGAAAAATTAGCGTATGCTTGCTGCGGTAAAGCTAGGGAAACGATGGCGCATATTTTATTAGAATGAAATGATGTCTGCCCAGTGGTCGAATCAGGCACCACTGGACTCCTTGAGTCCCTTGGGTTCAGCGAGATTAGGGGGCATGCAAACATGCCCGCAATAGAGATTAGTAGGAGGCGATTGGAAAATTGGTGTAATTAAAGTAGGGAAACTACAAAAAACGCAGAAATTCAAAAACAAAGTTCACAAAGGGGGTCAGAAAATTTGGTTATGGGAATTCATCCTGAGTTTTTTTTTACTTCTTTAGCCTAAGTAGGACATTAGGCACTATAATAGCAAGGGTTTGGTGTCGCAACCCACCATCTCCTTCCAAAGGTGACACTCATAACATCCATCCATGCATCAATCCACAACCTGCTCAGTAAAGACGAGGTAAGCTCTTTTTGCCAATATAATGGAATGGAATTGTGCTACGCACGTTTGCGCATCCTGCCTCTGAAGCCATGATGCGTTCAAGGTGTCCATCGTAGACACTCGTAAACATCAACTCCGCTTAATTGAGGGACTCGTGTAAATTGTGTGTCTCTCCATGTGCTCGTGTTTCGACTCTTGGTGCACTCACACAGAGCTTCGCCGCCTACATATTTCAACTAGTTGGATCTGCTCCCTCATTTTTCCTTTTTTTTTTTCTCATTAACGTATCATAACATGAGAAAAACATTTCGCTGTATAAAGAATGCAATGTAAAAAAGCACTTGAAATTCACGGAGCCGTCACATGATAGTTGCAGTGGCTGTCGAAAAACTACATAAACGTGGTCTCCCTTAGAAAAGAATGATTTATTTTTTGATGATAAAAAAATTTTGGATAGTGTGTTAAGCCGGGAAATATACGAAAATACAGAAAGATCCACCACTAAGGTCTGTGAGTGGTGGCCCTTGCTAACAGTCCCAGGGTTTTACTAGGAAACATAAATGCCCAATAAAGTGGATGGGGAAACGGCGCCGCGGTAGCTCAAATGGTGTAACATCGCACGCAAAATGTGAAGGTTGTGGGATTATTCCCCACCTGCGGCAACTTGTTTTCTCGTTCACTTTCATTTCCATTATTTCAGTCTCACGATCCGGATCTGCGGTCACCCTACCTGCCCTACGCAGACGTATTCCCTTACCTTTTCCAGTGCCTCGCTACCAATCGTAAACGGTTGTTCTTTTCCGAGACTGTTGAAGATTACTTTAGTTTTCTGCAGATTAAATTGAAGACGCACCCTTCTGCTCTGGCTCTCCAGGCCAGTGAGCATGCATTGCAATTGGTCCACTGAGTTTCTGAACAATGCAATATCATCAGCAAATCGCGAATTACTAAGGTATTCTCCATAAACTCTTATCCTCAATTCTTCCCCATCCAGGTCTCTGAATACCTCCTGTAAGCACGCTGTGAATAGCAATTGAGAGATCGTATCTCTCTGCCAGACGCCTTTCTTCATTGGAGTTTTCGTGCTTTCTTTATGGAGTACTACAGTGGCTGTGGAGCCGCTATAGATATCTGTCCGTATTTATACAGACTGCTCGTCTACAGCCTGATTCCGTAATGCCTCCATGACTGCTGTGGTTTCGACAGAACCAAACGCTTTCTCGTAATCAATGAAAGCAATATATAAGGGTTCGTTATATTCAGCACAGTTCTCTATAACCTGATTGATAGTGTGAATAGGGTCTATTGTTGAGTAGCCTTTACGGAATCCTGCCTGGTCCTTTGGATTCTATTTGCGATTGCCTTAGTAAATACATTGTAGGTAACGCACAGTAAGCTGATCAGTCTATATTTTTCAAGTCTTTGGTGTCCCCTTTCTTATGGATTAGGATTAGGTTAGCGTTCTTCCAAGATTCCAGTGCGCTCGAGGTCATGAGGCATTGTGTATACAGGGTGGCCAGTTTTTCTAGAACCATCTGCCCACCATTCTTCAACAAATCTGCTGTTACCTGATCCTCCCCAGCTGCCTTCCCCAATTGCATAGCTCCCAAGGCTTTCTTTACTTCTTCCGGCTTTGCTTGTGAGATTTCAAATTCCACTAGACTATTCTCGCTCCGTTATCGTCGTGGCTGCCGCTGGTACTGCATAAATCTCTATAGAAATCCTCAGGCACTTCAACTATCTCATTCATATTAGTAATGATATTGCCGGCTTTGTCTTACATACGCATACATCTGATTCTTGCCTATTCGGATTTTCTTCTTCACTGCTTTTAGGCTTCCTCCATTCCTGAGAGCATGTTCACTTCCATCCATACTATCATTCCTTATGTCAGGTGTCTTACGTTTCTTGATCGACTTGGAAAGTTCTGCCAGTTCTATTCTAGCTGTAGGGTTAGAGGCTTTCATACATTGGCATTTCTTGATCAGATCTTTCTTCACCTGCGATAGCTTACTAGTATCCTGTCTAACGGACTTACCTCCGACTTCTATTGCACACTCATAATATGCCCATAAGACTGTCGTTCATTGCTTCAACACTAAGGTCCTCTTCCTGAGTTAAAGCCGAAGACATATTCGGTAGCTTGATCCGGAATTCCTCCATTTTCCCTTTTACCGCTAAGTCATTGATCGGTTTCTTATGTACGAGTGTCTTATGTTCCCTCTTCAAGTCTAGGCTAATTCGAGTTCTTAGCATCCTATGGTCACTGCAGCGCTCCTTGCCGAGCACGTCAACATCTGGTATGATGCCGGGCTCCTCCAGGTCCAGTTTCGGCTAACCCTCTTGTGGAAGAAGGTATTCATTCTTCGCATTATATTCTGTTCTGCAAACTCTACTAATAAATATCCACTGCTATTCTTAGAGCCTACGTCACATTCCGCTCCTGACTTGTCTCCAGCCTGCTTCTGGCCTACCCTGGCTTTGAAGTCGCCCATCAGTGTGGTGTATTTTGTTTTGACTTTACGCATCGCCGATTCCACGTCTTTAGAGAAGCTTTCCTCTTCCTGGTCATCATGACTGCATGTAGAGGCGTAGACCTGTACGACCTTCAATTTGTACGTCTTATTAAGTTTCACAACAAGACCTGCCACCCTCTTGTTAATGCTATAGAATTTCTGTATGTTACCAGCTATATCCTTATTAATCTTTTTATGATATGAATTCTTATGATACGACTAATACAAGAATGGGGCCGCTTGTTAAATCCTCTTTCTTCTCGATTATTGCCTCATTCTTGTTGTGGCACCCCGGTAAACTGCCGGAGTTCCTGCATGAAACATCATCCGACCGTATCAGCTGAAGAAAAGTAAATTGCAGGCACGTGCCTTTTTGGTACTTGAATCTTATAGTTAAACTACATGTAGAGGCAAAACGTGCGAAAGTAATAAGTTTCCGACATCACGAACAAAGGTAATTCGCTTTTACAAATATGGCATTGAAAAAAAGTTACCTGGCAAAAAATTTATATAATTTCCAAGCACTGCCCCATTCCCAGGCCTTATTTCCTGTTTTTTTTTTAAAGATTTCCCGTTGAAGCGTAATTTGACCTCCATTCACGCGCTGAGACGTCTCGTGTGCAGATATGGCTGCAACACAGGCTCCATGCCAGACATTCGCAGAATGCCTTCTAGAAATGTGAGACTATAAAGCGTGTTTCAATCAATCAGAATACGTAATTTTTCAACGTTCAAGTTCTTTTTATTGAGCTCATCCGCGTTATCTTTTGGCCGGCTCTCTGCCCGCGCAAGTATCAATCTCCCGTGTTATCTCTCCTAAGGAACACTCGTCCCTTTTTCGTCAGGTGTGAGTGCCCAAAGAAGCTCGGTGCATTTGCGGGGCTACAAAAACGTTGCAAACGTCATCCCGTAAGATTCAGTAAACTTGAAAATAACCGCACGACAACGATAGACTTACCTTTCTTTAACTGACGCAAAGTGGAATCAGCTAGCGCAAGGCAGGAGCAGTTGGAGATCGCGGGCACAAGCCTTCGTCCTGCAGCTGCCATCAAAAATAGGCTGCTGCTGCTGATGATGATGACATACGTCACATCTGCCGGTGCGGCCAGCGTGCCCTAAACGTCCCGAAATAAGCTACATACTGCTGGCTCCCACAAAAAATGTCACAACGTTTTGCCCTGTGAGATTCAGTACACTCCAAACTAACTGCGCTACAGCGGCCGACCTGTTTTCCGGTAACTTCGTCACAGCGAGTTTTGGGGCCAACGTCTCCTATACATACACTGCTTCAAATGTAGCGCACTATGCCAAACAAAACCTTGCCCTTGTTAAATAAAAAAAAAACATGCCCAGCAAACTGTTGGCGCAAGCTACACAGAAAATGGATACACAGCACGCCGGACCGCCAAACGCCCGGATGTGCAGCCGCCCTGTGGTCTGGCCTCGGTGGCGCGTCGTTTTGTTGTCCCTGAGTAAGGCAATAAAGAAAGGTCGCGTACCATAACTTCCTTTATACGCAAAACGTTTCCGATTACGCGGGAATAAAAAAAAAATAAACGTTTATATGTTACCTACATTTCACATTCTTTTCCTAATGCTCGCGTCACTTAACGGATGGTACGAATATTAGGTCGTGACGTGTTGCCTCCTGGTAGTTTTCGCCGAGTAAACTCTTGTGCTAAATTTGTTTCCACATGTCTTTACTTTAGTAGGAACACAAAGCGTAATGGATTAGGGCGAGTGTTTAACTTTCTTCCGGGGATCTGGATCGTCTGCTGCATCGGTCTCACACCGGCTATTAAGGGCCGATCGAGGCGCCTGTGTAATAGTAAACAGGTTAATCACTTAGACAGTGTAACAGTAAACGGGCTGAAGACGGAGACATTTGCATAAGTAATGAGGCCCGATCATGGAGACAATGTAATAGTAACCTCGATGATGTCGAAGACAACTGTTATTGTAAACAAGGCCGATCGCGGAAACAATGCAGCAGTAAACTGCGCCGATTTCGGAGGCAACCCTTTTAGCAAACCGGGCTGATCAGGCAGGCAGCAGTCACAGTACAAAGGGCCAATAACGTAGGCAGTGTAATAACAATTTTTGTCGATCATGACGGCAGGGTAAGAGAAAACTGAGTCGAGCATGGAGACGATGTTATAGTAAACTCGGCTGAGTTGACTATAACATCGTCTCCATGATAGACTCAGTTTTCTCTTACCCTGCTGTCATGATCGACAAAAATCGACACGTGTACGGCTGTACACGGAGACAGCGTAAAAGTAAACTTTACCGATGATGGAGCACAGCAGCGAACTGAGCCGATCACGGTGATAGTGAAACAGTGAAGTTTTCCGACCATAGAAAGAATGTAACAGAAAACACCGTCGATCATGCAACATGTGTAATTGTAAACATGGCTGATCACAGAACAATGTCAAAGTAAATTTTGCCGATAAAGGAGAGAATGTGATGCAAACTGGGTCCATCACGGTGGCAGTGTAAAATAAGCCGGGCCGATCGCGGAGATAGTACAATTGAAAACAGAGGCGACCAAGTAGTTAGGGTAACATGAATCTAGGTTAATCATGAAGACAGTGCAACACTTAACTGGGCCGATCACGAGACAGTGCAATAACAAACTAGGCAAATCGCGGAGACAGTATCATTGTAAACTGCGCCCATCACAGAGAAAGCTCCCTTAGTAAAACGGTGGATCATGCAGACAATTTAATATGAAGCTGAGCAGATCAGGCTGAAAATGTAAATTCCTCTGATCACGTAGACAACTCTTGAAGTAAAAGGCCGATCACGAAGGTTGTGTAATAGCACGCTGGGCTGATAACCTAAACAATGCGCCTCTTTGATTATCCTGTCCCTGACTGTTCGCAAACTGTCTACGGCTTCCGGTCTGACTAGACCTGAATAAAAGGTACGTCACAGCCACGTGATCCAGCTGTCAGGGACTGTCGCAGGTTTCGCTCGAAAGCTTTATGACCGGAAGTCTCCCTCCTGGCTGCCCTCGACTGCTATTAGCTAACCGCACTACCCAGCGAATTCATTAGCGTGGCCTCCAAGATGGTCACGCTAATGACCATCTCCGCACTCTCGCTATTCGTGCCGCTTAACAACAGTAATTACGGTAGCTCAGTGTCTGTAAAAGTTATAGCGGAATTCCCGCGAACGCAGAAAGCACCC
Source organism: Dermacentor andersoni (assembly GCF_023375885.2). NCBI lineage: Eukaryota > Metazoa > Arthropoda > Arachnida > Ixodida > Ixodidae > Dermacentor > Dermacentor andersoni. Next base: position 1,737,885 of record NW_027314755.1, read on the forward strand.
GCCGTTATGCTCCAAGCTCGTCAGACCGTCTACGATACGGGATATGGGTATCTACGACAGAGCATGTCTGCACCATCTACAAATCCTACACGCCTAAATGCACACATTTTAAATTGAAAGCAGAAGGACTAATCGGCGAAGGTACGATTGTGTACCAATCCCGCTACTACAAGCGAGAAAAATCCGATATGCGATACATGCTTCTTCGTAAACAAACTTCACTCGCTTTAAAAGAGAAATCCACAATACACATGCAGCAATGAGCATGGCAGATTTTGCGAAACTCATGAAGGAAAGCATGACTGTGGGGCTCAGTGTTGTGCTTACCTTCTAAAGTACGAAGACTAACAGTGCAGCATTTTCACGGTTCATGAAAAGCACGAATGAAGGCACTCAAAGCACCGACGTAACAGACGCGATAGCTGCTGAGTGCACAATACATGCCACCTGGAACTCGCAAAATCCGCAGAAGTACACGGCAACTTTGAAAACATGGCAGGAAACGCCACGAGCATCTTTTTCACACAGCCTCTCACTCTTAGCTTCTTGGGATGGCCCAAGCAAAAATCTGACCACTACGCGGACAACAAACGCAATTCTGGCAGCTCTTAGAGTGGAGGTTAAACCTTCCGAAGCTGTACGAACAAAATCTTATGCCCCATAACAGTCTCAAGCAGTCCAGCGCTGTCAGAGGCTCGTAATCGCAGAAGCTCAGTCAGGCAGTAAACTTCGCCGATCACGGAGATATATATTATAGTAAAAAGGCCGATTACGGAAACAGTGTAATACCAAGCTCGGCAGAAGGCGGAGACAGTGCAATTGTAAATTGCGCCAATTACAAAGAAGTTCTAAATGTAAAAACTTATGAGCCAATCCACTCTGCGAAGGTCTTTTACCAGCGAAGCTGTTCAGCACAGGACACGCAGGTGACGCATAATTTTGAAGAAAGCTACGAACTCATTGATTCTCTTCATCGGTGGTCATTATTTCAATCATAACTGCAATCACATTGTCTCATAATGACCAATCGATGCACGTGGGCCGATGGTTTGTTGGGTGAGCCGGATTGGTGGCGCTTCGCAAGGGATGTCTGCAGCACGGAACGCGTAAATCGCTCCCTATTCGGTAACAACTCATCCACATTGAAATAACCGACAACGACAACAGGGGTAGTGTCATCGCAGCTAATTATCGCAAAGTGAGCATCCATGAACATTACAGGACTATGAGTCATTTGCTTGTTTTTTACCTGCTTACATGGGTATGAGTGATTCCTCACGGCGGTCATTGATGAATCTGTTTTCAATCAGTCATTATTACCCATTGATGATGACAGTCTTGGACATGCTGTTCTCTATGTAGTATGCGGGATTAGAAAGAATTTAAGCCCTGTTCGCTTCACATTGTTGAGTGTTTGTAGCCTCTGCCTTACGGGGCTATGGGCCATTGCACAGGTGCTTACCTACGGAAGTATGAATGCTTACGCGTGTATGAGTCGTTGATGATGATATTTTTTGTTTACGTAGAAAAGAATTGTACGGAAGTCCAGCCATATACAGCTTCGCTATAAAAGGCAATCGCGAAGACAATGTAATAGCAAACTGGGCAGATCATGCACAGAGTGTATTGGTAAACTGAACCGATGACGGGTACAGCTCTCATACTACACAGCTTATCACGGAATCAGTGTTATATCAATCTGGGGACATCACGCAGAGAATGTTTATGTAAAGTGGGCCGAGCACTGAAACAGTAATAAAGACTGGAGTGATTCCAGTGATGATGTCATCATAATTAGATAGATTCTGCAACGAGTGACCTTCGTGGTTGCGTGTTTAAATTGCCGGGAATTCTCTTCGTCTTTCCTTGTAGGAAAGCGTTCAATACTCTGCTAAATGCCGCGCAGAATACGAACACTTAAGTACTTATTACTAAGAAGCCAAGTGTCAGAAAACATCTGGTGTTGTAGAACCTGAGCTGTTGCTCGGGTGTACTTGCACATCAATCGAAATCGCATGCGGGGTATGGTTGTAGGAATAATATTTCTTTTTACTTGTTGCAAACAAAATTAAGGCTCCGCCTAACATTCCAGCAAGTGTGTTGACACGGCCATAATATTTGTTCTTACGTTTCCTACAGGTGGGCTTCGTTTACACTTTGGACCAATTCGTCAAACGCTTACCCGAGTAACTGCAGAACGGCTTTCTGAGGGCGCGCCTCGCACACAGCGCGGAACGATCTCCTACTCGCCAGCAAAAGCCAGGATTTTGCATCTAAATAACAAATTCAAGGGCGCACAACGTCCTTACGATTCCTTTTGTGTGTGTGTCCTCGTTCTTGTGGGAGGGGGGGATAGTGGGCTAGTTTGAGAGTGCTATGACGGGAGTATCTTGTGTCCCTTTTTTCTTATAAACGGAGTGGATATATACAGGACTCACGACCCTGCGGTGCTTTATTTTCAGTAGAATTCGGATACTTAAGGTTAACCCAGCAAAGCCGAAAGAAAATGCACACCAACTGGAAAAATTGCCCACTCTTCTGAAAACATCTGATCTATACTTCCCACAAGTGTCCCCTCACGACCTCAATGCTAATATTCCTAACCAGCCCTGCAAAACCTGCAGCTAATGCGCCACTAGAAGTGCGCCATTTTATTCCTTACGCGTAACTATAGAGGTTTGCACTGTATAGCGCTTACATTCCAGGCATTTATGCCCCGGCACTACAGACCTGTACCTAGCGGGCTCCTAAATTGCTTGCCGATTCCACTCCTGTGTGCAGGATTTTCCTGCTTTCTATCACATAAGCGCTTTATTATAAATACTTTGCTCTTTAACAGAAGTGTGCAGACAATCGAAACTTTCAATAAAGAATCAAATGAGCTCATATTCAATTGGTTCTAGGTATCGCACAGTCACTATTCTGAAATATGAATATTTTAATTGTGATAGGAATTATAAGGACACTCCAGGTGCATTTTTTCCATCGTCCTGGCCGTGATGTTCCGTATAATGCCCAAGTGCGGTAACACCGTGGTCACGTGGGGTATGCAACCTGACTTCATCTCGCGCACGCAAGGGAGCAAGGCGGGAAGGAAACACGCAGTCTTCCACTCCGTATGATGTGGCCGCACGAGCATTATCTTGAAAGCGATCTGGAGCAAGTAGTGAGCCGAGTGGTAGTGCGGGCCCTACCTCGAAAGCGATCTTTATTGAGTGCAGAGTCTAGGCCTCCGAAGGCCCATAGCTTCGTGTACGCCGTGTTGTCGCCGCATAGTTCCCGTTGAAGCGACAGGCAGCACGCAGGTCAATTCGCTCGCTGTTGCTGTCGCTCTTCCCCACGTCCTCGTTTTGACAGCGAGGGCTTGCACTCATCGAGTAAGATTTATTTCTGTCTGCCAGCATTGCGCGAAAAATTGCCCTTCTATTACGGCAAAACTTGCTGTTATTTTTGACTGAACACTCTTCTGTAAATAAAAAGCAGTCATTTCTAAAGCACAGACAGCCATAAGACAGAGACCGTACTACAATATGAGAGTGCTTTCGTCTTTAGAAAACGGATGGTTCTCTATTCTGAATCTGTACGATGCGGTTCAACCGTTACAATACAGGTGCTTCCCGTATTTGGAAAACGGAAGAATGCGTTCTGAATCAGTGCTATGCGGTCGAACAGTTAAAACACCGGTGTTGCTTGCAATACGTTTAAGATCATATTCATTGTTTGGAGAAGTTACTTACGGGAACGAATGTGCCGGAGACGCGTGAGTGTGAGCCGAATTTTATCGCTGCGCTCTCTGCCGAGATCAGCCACGCTGACCTCTGCATTCGGAAAATGCATGCGTGATCCACGCTTTCCGGTGGTCTTGAACGCAAATGATAGCGTGGCGGAACCCTGCTGATAGCGCAGAGATACAATTTGGCCCACGCTCTCACGTGCTGTGAACTTTTGAATTCGATAGTACATATCTTATAATGCAAATGTCATGAAGACAGTTAATACCAGTAGCAAGAGGTCGCTAGTGAGAAAATTGTCTGGCCTACACCTTTACATAGCTGAAAAGGTACAATACTTTTCATTTTGTGCTATGCGTGAATTGCACATATGTAAAAATAGGTGCAAAATTTAGTCAAGTTATTTAGATCGAGAAGCAATTTTATGTTGTTCAACCACTCGCCTTACACTCTTTGCTGGTGAAAGTTGGTATTGACTCCACGTGCCTTACATGTATAAAATTGCTCCTAATAAAAGAAACAAATTGTACTGGTAAATTTTCATGCAAACGAGAGCGGCGAGAAAGATAATCACAGAACACAACAATGCGATAAGTCCTGCATTAGAAAACATGAGCCTGGATCAAGAGTGTTGGAACAGGGGATCTTGATGCAGCCGACATTTCAAAAAGGCCACTTGTCTTCAGAGCAGCAACTAATTTTCTTGGCAGCGTTTTTATGTGTGCATAGCTCATTTACCCCTACGCTCATTCGCGGAGAAGAAGCTGGTGCATATAGTAGGTGAAATAAAGGCAGGAAGGGTGTGATTAGCAGTTATTCTGTTGGAGTGACTAGGGGCCCTGCATTCAGTTCTTACCAAAGTAGGAATAGCCAAATCAGACAAGGATCTACATACGTAAGCAAGTATTAATCCAGTTGAGCTAGTCTTCTCAGAAATCTAAATAAGAATTAACCTAGTTTGGACATGTGGAAGACAAGTAATGAAGAATTAAGGAATACAAACCTTGCATCAAGATGCTTTTCATTTAAAGAGCCCTGAACGACCTTTGTCGAAGTAAAGAGGTGCAGTTGAAGTTAAAATGGGCTTTTTCAGAAGTACTCTGCCGCAAAAAGTATTTCGATGCGTTCAGCAGAAGCGGAGCTACTCGCCGTCAACCACCCTCTTCGCTGCGCTCCCGTTCCTTGTTCAATGCCTTGAACTGCGAAGGACATATACGGCTGAAGGGGACGCGCGCACAACCCGCCTTGTATATCTCACCGTGGTGCGCAGTTCAAATTAACTTTTGGACGTCAAGGTAGACGGCACTCCTCGCAATTTACGCGCCTACTACGCGCCAGACTTAAGCCAAGCACCGTTGTCCTCAGCGAGCTGCATTGCGCTTAGCCAGAGGACTCGTGGCGGCACACCGTGGGACCGCGGTATCTGCGCTACGTAAAAGACCGCATCTACATGCTACTGTAGCGCGCATGCGCAGCGTTTGATTTCTGTACGACAGGGCTTGAGTGCGTATTCGTGCTCATATGCTACAGTTAGAGTGATCCTAGTTCACTCTACTACAAGATGACCATGCTAGGTGGTGCAGACCGCCATTCTCCTTCACCTGCTTCACTGACGGATAGTAGCGGCATCCAGCTTGCGCATTTTTGACGCGCTGTCAATTAGGATCAGCAACGAGTGATCGCCCGCTGGTTAGCGTGCCTGTCGTCTAACCTTATGTTTCACGTGGTTCGAGGCCAGTTGAGCGTTAAAAACTAGTCGAAATTAGCGAGGCCCGCCGGCAGAGTGCCCATAGTTTAATTCCTACGCGGGCGGCCTTGGCAGAGCGTACTTAGGCAGGCGATAGTCGACTTCGTCCGGAAACACGTATGTATCCTCTAAGCTCGATAGCACATTTTCGTTTACTGCAGCCAGCTTTGGGAATTAAGCAATAAATGTACCCAGTAACAGTAGTATAAAGTGCGCTCGTATAACTGGTCTTCTTGATCGACGTGAGCTATTGGCCAATAGCAACCGCGCATGGGGCTCGCTTTCTTATGAAATAAAGCGCCCACAAGAGAGTGTGAGGATTAGCCATTACGATTTACTATTATTTACTGCAATACATTAGTAGTAATTAGGATTAGGCCCCTTTATTATCAGAGGAAATGGCAAATGAAGGCAGATTATGATTACACATATTGTTGTAAGCCGATGAAAAAAAAATACATATTGACCAAGTAATTATAGATGAGGACACAAAAATTAATCTGAGTATGAATGCGAAATAGCGAAGGACAGCCCCTGAAAAAAGTGGGGCGGCCAATATAATAACCAGGTACAGGATTGCGAATAGTCGAACGCTGTTCATATTGATGCCACTGCTGAGGACTTCACCTTTGTTTTTTTGGTTTTTTTTGTTGAGCTTTTGTTGAGGAAATGGGTCTATTTCCAAACATGTCTCAGTTCAAATGCTCTTAAAAACTTCGATTTTAATTGAATGGAAGAGAAGGTTATGGGCAGTTATGCTGGGTGAGTGTTTCTTCAGCGGCACCATTCCCAGGTGCAAGCTTAAATTTAATGATCTCGATGGACCTTTGTTCCTGGGACATCATTATTTGCTTTATATAGACACCGATGCCTTCACATTATGTAGTTTGGCAGGGGTGCCAGCAAGCTACAATATATTTCTTGGAACAATCAAAAGTGAAGTTTGGTAACAATGAGTGAAAGAAACGAACAACATTCTACAATACCAATTCAAGTCCTCCAAAAATCTGATAAATGAATACACGCCCCCGCCAATGCAGAAAAAAAGTACACAACCACATTCTCGCTTATGGTGTCAATCATGCTATTATAACACTAGGCATTAGGTGAGTAGAAAAAGATCAGAGGGCTCGGTTCATTTTGTGAGAATATCAAGTGTTCTTTGCAATTATGTTGGATTGCAATTCTAATAGGCGCAGTTCCTGAGATGGTTACCAATGCATAAGAAAACAGGTGACATTCTCTGCAGCAGAACATTGCCGATGAAGTGTCATGCACACAAATGCCCTTTTTCATTTAAAATGACATACTGCTGTAAAATCTTGCGCAGAAGCGCCAACCTTGGAATTAGAAAAAAAAAAAACGCCACAGTTGAAAGCAACAGGGGTTAACTTCATGGGAAAATGCTGAAGATTATTTGGTTATTCAGTTTATTTACCATACAATAAAGATTCAGATTTTCAGAAACAGGCACACTTCTTTTACCGTCGTAGAAAATAATGATCTGTGCCTAAGAAGAGGAGAATTATCCGGACGTTTATGAAGAAGTATACCCCACATTGGGACGTCTCACTTCAAATTCCAATCTCGTGGAGGATACAAACTGATTGCTAGTGCTAAGGCCTCTGCACTAGCAGCTGCACATAACATGGCGGTTGTAATCAGGTTTCCACTAGCTGTGATTACTATAATCTGTCTTCAATGCACAAAAACGTAGGTAGAATTTATTTAGGCAAGTTAAACTGTCTAATTATTTTTTCTCATATGACGGCATTGTATTTGAATATCCTGCAAATAAGTGAAGTCCTATGTGCCGTTCGATAGACTGAAACACTTTGACAAACCTTAATCTGCACCTAGGTCATGACGAGAGGTAAATAGCTCATTCTCTGTGAACTAGAGAACCTGTCAAGTGTAAAGCTTCGGAAAGCGCAGTTTAGTATCAGTTGCGAAAGTTTTCATTTTAAACTGCAGACAGGTAATTCCTGGGCAGATTTTAAAAATCGCAAAAGCCTTTCTTTCGTTGAAAGGTGCCGAAACCTATGGCCATAACAAGTGCGGTATGACCTTCATTCCCAAATAAAGCAAGCACCACCACCCTAGGGGTATGTGCCTTCTCTCTTAACTTCGCTGCGAAAGAACGTTAGTGTGGGATGGTTCGGTCGGCAGAGAAAATGATATCTAGAGCAATACAGAATCGTAAACACTCTGATCTCGGTGCTTCCTCTGCTGTTTAACGATCATCACGTTTTATAGTAAGAAGATGCGGAATAAATGCAACGTGCATAATCCACGGCACCACCCCTTTGGAGACATTTAGTAGCCCGAGTTATCGAAGATTCCAGATTTAGATGACACGACCGATTTTATTCCACTGCGAGAATGGCACCATCCCAATCATTCTGGCGTTTGGTACTATATTGTTATGGGTCGTCGACTATTGGGTACTATATCGTCTTCGGCTTTGCGACAAATCGCGAGTACGCCCTGGATGTACGTCACATAGGACCCGGTGGAAGTCTGAACTGCTTAACGCATGCTTCACCTCCACCGCGGGTCGTCCCGATCATGCACATCTATTTTGGGGATGGGCCCACGTATCGGGAGTGCCTAACACCTTCTTCACCTCTCCCGCTGGTCGGCTCGGCATTGTACTATTTTCTGGATCGGACCACGTATGCAGAATGCTTAAAGGCTGCATCACCTACGCCGCGAGTTGGCCCGATATTGCACATCTTTAAGCTCCTTCTTGAGGATGAAGAGAAAACAATCAACTGAAAACAAACTCTTTTATGCATGAGAATTTGACAAAGAGAAACAAGGAGTTGCTTAAAGACGCAAAGAAGTGGGCGAAGAACAACTTTAACTATGTGGGGCACAGAAATAGGAGAATTATTTTCTGAAAGCGAGAGGGAACAAACGCGGTTCGCTTTGCTTGCATAGCTGATTTGAATAAGATGGTATAGTTTGTTCTCTCATCCTTGTTTGTCAGTTTTCCAAGTTACCATGCAAAGTGCACTTTGGTGATTGCACAGGGCGAGAAATGCTTCTTGTTGTGTAATGCCACGTGATCTTTTCGATGTTTGTGGGTTTCAGAATTTACAATCTTTCAGTGTGTTTTATTTAAATACTCGGTCTGCGGTATCTAAGAAAACCAATCTGGAGTTGCTTTTTACGCAACTAGGTTTTTCTTTTGATGTGGTCATGGTGACTGAAACCTGATATAGTGAGCGTAGCAGTTTAGTCAAGCTTCTGTTATATGAGACGTTTGTTCTGAACAGCACGAATAGTCTTGGTGGTGGCATACTATTCGTCGTAAAAAACCGCTTTCACTGTGATGTCTTGTCTGAATTTTCTGTAATCAACCCTGATTATGAAATTCTCTCCCCTCCTATCAAAAACAAGGTTGTGGCCATCATTTATCGCCCGACAAACTGAAATTTGAAATCCTTCTTCGCTATTCTTGACCTTCTCTTGTCCTTCATAAGTGAAAACAAATACGACGTGATTGGCGACTTCAATATTAATTTCCTTGGAGATTACCCCACAAAAGAAGAATTCGAAAATCTATCCAGACATTTTGCCCTCTTAAACGTGATATGCAATCCTACACGTGTTACAGTGCAGAGTGAATGACTTATTGATATACTGATAACCAATATGCACATGCCTATTCTGAAAGGAGGCGTAATAAATACTGATATAAGTGACCACCGCGGCGTTTTTATGTGTGTTCAGAAAAGTAGATATCCTGATACAATAAAGATATCAAAGGTATTTCAATGTACCTAAAAAAAAAAAAACCTCAACAATTTCAGAGAGCATGCTGGTAATCATGACTGCAGCGATGTTCTTAAAGAAACAAGTGCCAAAGGGATTATGCTTGGTTTTTAATGGCTTTTTATTGCGTATACAACGAGTTCCCTTATAAAGATGCATAGGAACAAAGGAACATTAGGAAGCAATCGATCGCGCCTGAATTACCGAAGAAAATTTACAAAAGGATAGGCTTTATAAGAAGTTTGAAAAAACTCTAGACCCTGAGATGCTTAAAGCTTTGAAGTGTTTAGATATAAACTGACGGCAGAAATACAAAGTACACGTCATCGATATTTCTGTAACCAATTTTTCTGCTTGTTGAATAAGTCGGATGCATTACGGAGGAAGCTGAGGGGACTTCTAAACAGACCAACAGGCCCAAGCCCAGTAACAAAAATGCAGACTCAAGATAAGGAACTCACAGGCACTGATTTACCTAACGCATTCAACCGTTACTTTACACAGATAATTAGCAATTTCGTTGATTCTAATACTTTTCTTATAAGAAACGAGAAGTGAGTGTTCTTAACGCCAATATCAGAATCCGAGGTCACGTTGTGTTTTCATGGGGCTAAATAATAACAAATGTGGTGGCACAGACGCCATTGTAATGAAACCATCGTATTTTGTGACAGGAGACAAAGAAGAGTGTGTAGCTCAAATATATAATCTTTGCGTATCTTAAGGAACATTTCCGGGCAACTGCGACTCGCCAAAGTGAGCGTAATGCACCAAAAAGGAAGTAATATTTATTTTATAAATTTTACACCCGTGTCCATACTACCCGTTTTCTCAAAAGGATATGAAAAATGGTTCTTACCAAAATAACAAATTTTAGCAAACAATGCATGGTCATTCACCGTGGACAGTATGGCTTCCGGGATTATCGATCAACAGAAATGGCACTGCTAGAACAAAAAAAATTATTCCGCAACCGCTCGAAAATAAAGAAGTAGCCGCTGGAATATACGAGCATTTTGCAAAAGCTTTCGAATATTTCAATCACTCCATCCTGATTAAAAAAGGTGAAATGTACGGACTTCGCAGAACGGTTCTACCACTTCTGACGTTCTACCCTAGTGAGCACAAGCAGTACGTGTCGTTTAATAGCTACTCTTCTAATATACTGCCCATTTCTGCTGGCGTACCACAAGGGAGTATTCTGGGCCCATTCCTGTTTAACTTACACTTGATTGACATTGTTAACGGCGATCCGATGGTAAAATTTGTCGTTTACGCTAATGATGTGACACTGTTATTCTCTGCAGGAATACGGATGAGCTCATTATGAGAGCGAACAGAAAGCTTGTGGAACTAGATACATGAGCGCAACCTAACTAATTGAAAATAAAGCTTATTAAAACGAAGGCTGTCATATACCGTGCGAAAAACAAGAAGATTAACATTATCTTGCACATTATTCTGCTCAGCGCAAAGATAAAAACACTAAGCTTAATTAAAATGCTTCGAGGCTTTTTAAGTGAAAATATGACCTGGGACATTCGTATCGACCACGTTGTGCCAGAATTGTCTCACATCGTTGGACTGACGTTCGCCAACACATATATTCTACCGCCCAAGGTTAAGCTTCTACTGTAAAATGCGCTATTCTACTCATTAATGAAATATTTCTAATTAGTTTGGGGGAACACAAGAAAAGGTAATTTCCAAAGAATCATGATAGTGCAGCAAAAGATGTTAAGAAATCTTTAAAACGTTCCCAAGAGTCCCCCTTCCGTTCTTGAAGTACTGTATAATAAAAATAGACGAGCTATATATCTATTCCTTGCGCTCGCGTTATAAGCTTGAAGTAAAAAAAAATTAGCAGCTATTGCCAACTACGGTTGGCATCGCTTTCTGAAAGGACCACGCATTATGAGAGTCGAAGCACACAGCCATGGCTAATCAAAGCGTCCAGAACCGGATATGGGCTACAAACGACAAACAAAATGCTACCGCATTTGCTAAATTTCTTCCCTAACAACGGATTCAGTCCCGAAACAGCGTCGAAGCAGGAACTCAAATTGTTGTTCTGTTGGAAAACTCCTTTCTCATGAGAGAATTTCATGTGGTTTTTGATGAATGCGCATCTACGCTATACGCACTGCAAAGTAACGATATGCTGTTCATACTACACAGCGCGTTCTTTTTCTCGTCAATTCCTTCATTATGTAGCAGTTTCTGCTTGCACTTTCTTCATGTTTGTAAGTTTCCTTTCACATTGGTTTGGACGCAGTTCAAAAGCTTTTTATTTTTATAGTCCGTTATTCACGCTGTTGTGGGTTAGTTATTGATTCATTACTATTTGTTTGTGGTTTTTATGTTGCTATGCCAAAAATGTTCTGTTTCTTGTATTTTGTACTCTGGGGAGCTGGGAACTAGTCAAGCTTACTTGTCAGCCTTTTCCCGCACTCCCTCAATTCATGATTGAAATAAAGGATATTACTATTATTATAACTATAGACGCTGTTGTTTTCGCCAACGTGACGTAACGTGTGGGTGCGTTAACGCTACGGCTGACTATATCTGAGCCACAAGAAGCACATTGACGCCGGTTTGGAGCCATGGGTATGCGCCACTTGGTCTGAGGTACACTCTTAAAAAAAAGTTTCAACTGACTCTTTTCGCGGTGTATCTGCTCGTCGCACGTATGATGACCTTTTGGGTGGTAACACGGACTCTCTTGGACATACAGTACCGGCGACTTCCTCACAGTACCGGTGACTCTCTGCCACAAGACCTACTGAGGTGTATGTATTACTCCCAAAGCAGGAGTTGATGCGACTACCTCAGTGGTCCATGCAAGCACCCCTTGGTAGTCAGAGAACCCCTTTGGAATGGCTACAATGACCCTTCCTAGGGCAGTCATCTGCAGACTGACAATAGTGGTGTACATGACTACCATCGCAAGAGTTGGTGAAACTACCCCTTGGTATTTATCGGAACCCCTTTGGAATGGCAACAATGACCCTTCCTAGGGTAGTCATCTGAAGGCTGACAATAGTAATGTACATGACTACCATCGCAAGAGTTGGTTAAACTACCCCTTGGTAGTTAGCGGAACCCCTTTGGGATGGCAACAATGACCTTCCTAGGGTAGTCATCTGAAGACTGACAATAGTGGTGTACATGACTACCATCGCAAGGGTTGGTGAAACTACCCCTTGGTACTCAGCCGAACCCCTTTTTAATGGCAACAATGACCTTCCTAGGGTAGTCATCTGAAGACTGACAATGGTGGTGTATATGACTACCATCGCAAAGGTTGGTGAAACTACCTCCTGCTACTTAACCAGACCCTTTGCCCCAACTGCTGTGACCTCTGCCTAGGTAGTCAATAGACTGTCGCTACGCTAAGATGGAAGCTCACAACATAATATATTTTAGTTTGCACGTGCAACAACTGCCTATTTATTCAGCCGCACTTTGATGGTATGATAAACTGCAACACTATCAACAACTAAAAAAAACTTAGCACATAGCACTAGAGTGAGTGAAATAACAAGATCAAATATTTCACTACTATCACTGTATTAACCTCAAATGCATCAATGTACTATACATGGCGAAAACAGAAGACAACAGTCTGATTTGCTAAATTGGAATAAATGGCCAACCTTGAGGAACACTGTTTCAGTTTACAAGGCATAATAAACAGCTGCAATATGTCCAAGCTTATCAGGTAATGTAGCATTGCAGGCATTTAAACAAAGATTTAATCCTTTGCCACAACAAAGGCTCAGTTATTTCAACATGCCATTCAGGCATACGTGGAGAGAGTAATTAAAATTAAATATTGACATTAACCGACAAATTTACAATCTCACCAAATCAAAGCAATCATACAGCATCGATGCTAATGGAAGAAAACAAATATGCATAAAGACCACATAAATGCAAAACCGCTCATTATAACTAGCGTCAGTTCAATATCCCCGTGGTGCCTGCATAGTAAGTACATCCCATAATGTTGCAAAAGTGCAACTTCGTGGCCATCCGTTCATCCAATTTGTCAAAAAAGACTGTTGTCTCACCTCCTAAATGTTTCCGTTAGCACTGCCTTCATGTTTGCGTCAGATGCTGCCTGCTCCGGTTAATGATCGGAAAGAACAGCACAAATGTTACAACTTGGTCAAAATTTTATTCATTAAGAATATCCACACATCATAGCAAACTTTAGCAAGAGCACATATAGCGATCAGAAGCAACACTTAATTCTTATAAGCAGAGCATCCAGCTTACAGCAGGATGAGAAGAGCCTGAGAATAGCTATGATGCATCCGTTGATGTTCTCTTAGAACGAACCACAAATGGCCTTGCCATCAGTGTATATATTGAGCCCACACATGTGTATACACAATAGGCAGAACATATTCAAATAAGTATAAGGATATAAGCATAAGTTTACTTTCTTGATTCAATTCGAGGGTAGGGTTTTGGCAAAATACTGCCTGCCCAGCTTGACTGTGTCCAGAAAACCCCTACAAGCAGTAGCACACGAGTGGTAGAGGAAATATTCAACAGACACACATAGAATAGTCACATTCAATAAAGAGAATCATTCACCATTTATTCATACAGTCTACTAATCTTTACACAAAATTTGAACAATAAAATCGAAACGCTTAAATGGTCATACATATGTTCAGAAATAATAAAAGTAATTATCAAGCAAACATGTGGCATCTGATAGCAAAGACATAAAGTCCCATTTCAAGAAAATACTTCCGCAGCTCAGCTTTGGTATATCCTTTTGTATTTTATACGTGTTTAGAACATGTGGCAGGTTACAAGACAAAATTTGTAATTTATAATTACCACGAAAACATGGTATATTCAAAGTATTAATAGGTCTTGTGTGAATGTTACCATGACGCATGTCCAAAGATGCCAGAGTAGAATGAAAATCGGCGGTGGATGCCGTTGAAAAATAATTTTTCGTAACAAGCTAAAGTTATGCAAGTGATTGACGCGGACAATATTATGTGCTTCAAAAGCATACTTAGAGGTAGTTGTATTATCAACTTCGGCGATTATTCAAACAATTTTCTTTTGCAATACGAGAAATTTATGTTTGTTTTGTTCATTGTGGCCCATACTAAACTGCAGTAGTTAAGGTGAGGATATACATGGCTTCACTTTGCTGTGTGTAATTTGAGACAACAGCTGTCTTCCAATAATGAGGCCCACTGCTGTGAACTTATAGCATAATGCCCTCCAATATCACATTTTCACATGAAATCTACAGAATATTTCTATTATACATGAATGAAATGCAAGCTGTGATTCTATGGGGGAATGGCGCTGAGCTAATGCCTTCTAAGCAATCTGCGTGTGAATGACAGCATCATTAACAGGACTACCCTGCTGCTTTGCAAGGATTCACTCCATCTCAGTGACATCAAAAGCGGGTTGTGCGCATCACAAAGATGAGACAATGTTCCAAATAAGGGCCAGAATTATGTAGTATCATTTATTGACCAAATAATGCTCACTGTGTTCTGTGAAGTTAACAACGCCACACCAAACAGCGAATTATATTGGCCGCCGGCAACTCAGTGCAGTGACATACAACGTCTAGCAACTGCCTCATAACACATGATCCTGAAGTAATACTGTACTGGCACTTTCCTTTTGCAGCAAGCAGTTAAACTATTCCAGTACCGCAATGCCCTTGCAAACCAGAGTTATTTCTCCGTAGTGGGATCAAGACCACATAATATAAAGCACACCACAGGTACGGCGTGGACGAAGTGTATTCTGCAGTACTGTATAAGTGCTGAAGCTTTCTTCTTGGAACTACTGAGTGATTTTCATGCTGCCTTGTTCCTGTATCGTGGTCTCAACAAAACTTGTGGAATGATCTAAACATTCGGACAAGAGTCACTACAGTTATGTGATCACATTCATTAGAACCACTCCCTTTATTTGTTTAACCCTTTAACGACCGCGCATATAAATACAAAACAAATAATTTTATACCTAAATGTTCAAAAAACATCGAGAATAAGCATAATCGACGAAAAGAATGTTTTGTAGAAACTCTTTTAGTAATATGGGGGAAGAAGTGGGCTTCTCCCCAAGTGACATATGGATGCGTTTAGAATTTGTACAGAGAGCTCTTTGCATATGTGTACTATAGGTGTACATTTCTTCGCATTGTGTGTCTGAGGTCACTAGAGCAGGAGATCTCACATCGGACTGTCTCTGACCGTGCGTTCAAAAGAAAGCGACTCCCATGTCTAACTATTTTTCCCATCCTGTGTTCCTGCTCTAAACCGACAAATGACACTTGCTGCCAGTCATTCAGCGTTGGCTCAAGACATTTAACAAGAAAGTTCTTACTCAATGCCAAAAATCAGCAAGAAAAATGAATATTTTTTGGTATGCTGTATGCAGAACTCATCAATAAATGGTTAAAACAACGCAAATGTCAGAGTAGCATAGCCACCCGCCTTTGACTACATCTTAGCATGTACATAAATATACATTACAGTAGGAATGCTGTATTACTAGTCTATAAATGCATCTACTACTACACGTTGAACTAATGTTTCACTCTAGGTTCAAGGTGGCGGTGCGATATGATATTTTGCTCCTTTGATCACCTACTAAATTTCTGATCATAGCGTTGCAGATATAGTTGCTATAGCCGGATTGCATATTTGCATTTGTTAAAGAAAATATGAAAATAAACGAACAAGTGTATCAAGAGAAGCAATGAAATGTTTCAACTAAGCCACATAACAAAGAAAGGAGAGTCAGGTTATCTAATGAAATGTGCATGCAAGCTTGCAGCTGATCACCTGTCTCCGAAATCCAGATTTTGAGCACGTGTCACAACTTTCGCTTGCCTTTCTTGCTTTTACTTCTGCTTTTTCAGCACCCACTCTAGGACATCCTGGTGGCATTCACTTTCGCATGTTTTTGTATTTGTTTCTTAGGCACATATAACATAAGAACTGGAATGAAATGAAAGCAATTGACTTTACATACCTAATCAACAGTTCAATGAATTCCAGTTTTCAGGTTTTGAAAGAAACTGCCAACACAGTATACAGTTAAGCATGGAGCTACTCTAACCTTAGCTCGCTTTTTGCACTGTTTCCTTCATGTTCCAAAATGTACCAACTGAGTTATTTTAGCACACATTTCAACACAATAGCTGAGAACTTCTTTCAGTATTGGTGTTGGTTAAAACTTTAATGCATGAAAGCGGCTACAGGTACAAAAATATATTATTTAACCAAATATATATTTAGCTGAGCATGCAAATAATTTTAGAAGTGGCCGTATTGCATACCATATGCAGAGTGTGTTGTTGACATCTTCATATTTAGTTAAGCTGCAAAGCTTTAAAACCACCACATCTCTACTGAATCACAACCACACAGACCTGAACATAGGCAAGCAAGGATGGTCATAAAAATTACTAGTACTAAGAAAGGTTTTGGTGTTATGCTTAACGTAGAAAACAATTATGGGGTTTTATGCGCCAAAGCCGTGATCTGATTAAGAGGCATGGCGTAGTGGGGTACTCCAGAAATTCGGATCACATGGGGTTCTTTAACGTACACCTAAATCTAAGTACACCGGTGTTTTTGCATTATGCCCCCATCGAAATGCGCCCGCCTTGGCCAGGATATGCTTAACATGTAAAAGTGCAAAAGAAATCAAAAGAAAAGAAGGTGTGAGAAAACGCTCCTACATGGCCAGGGTCCGATATGTCCCTCAGTGCTGGGTACTGGTTTCCGAGGCTCCTTGCAGCAACATTGCACAATTTATTTGGGTACCTCATGTTTAGAAAAGCATACATCGACCTTCCGCGTAAAACAATACTCAAAAAACAATATGCAACAGGACTGTAGTGCAACCATTTCCATGAAATAATATCAAACAGTGGAACTGTGATTCATCAGATGGGAGAACTTAGGTAAACTGCACCATGAAAGCATTAGGTGCGTGACGAGACCGAGGTTAGAAAATTGATCGGATCGATTTGACACAGGACTCGGGTAACATTTATTCCTTTGTTCCTGCAATAGCCAAGATAAACTGATGATCATTACCCGAGTTCAAAAACTCTTAAAATACTTTACCCAGACAAGATGTTATAACAGATTTTATTTATTATTTCAAATTAGCTTATTACTAAAACATGCACAAAAGAGAAAATTATCCATCAATACAAACTTGAAGGAGATGTGCTATAAGAATTTAGCAGGGCAGCTTATTAAGCTAGTTGTCGATTGATTATCGTGAGTGTACAGCGCAAAGGTTAAACGAGGACGTATTCACAAGCACTGACTACAAATTGAGGTTTTATAGCCCAATTCTCACAATAGTGATATAGCTATCTGAAAAATACCTCCTAAAATGGTGAACAAAGCAGACCATCAAGAGGCACACGAAGAAACGTAGAGTTGCGTAAAATGTGCTGGCCGTAGGTTTGACTTCCCTGAAACTGGAGCTCTCTTTTTAATGAGGCAATAGATGGCTTGCTGATGCATGCACTCTGTTCTCATGCCAATTGTGCTGCTTCAAGTATGATATGGGTATGACCATCCGTGTGCTTGTGAATAACTGACATTCTTTCAAACTAAGGAGTGAAGCCACGCATGCTAGTATGATCTGCTAAAAAACTTTCTCTGCCATTGCGCACATTATATGCATGTTCACACAACCTCTCATGAAGGCATCTGGCTGTCTGCCCCATGTGACAAGCGCCGCATGAAAGAGAAATTTCGTACACAACCTTTTATGTGAAGTAAACATGCCAATTCTTACGCTTGACCTTGCAGATGCCTTTCTGACTGCCCTATCAGAAAAAAGAGTTATAGTTTTTTTGGAAGTCACGTGAACGGCCTGCATTTGTGACGCAATTTAGCATTTTTTTGTGTATCTCGATTTCCTGCGTAGTTCATTTCTTGCCCACTCATCTGCTTTTCTTGTTTCATTTCTTTAGAAGTTTATGTTTTCAGATAGCTCTTTCACTTGCTTGTGTAAATTTGGCACATTGAATTAGTGGATGAATGATGAATGATGTTTTTATTTCTTTTCACATTGAAAAAGAGGAGACAGGACTAAAAGCTGGGGTATAGCTTGACGAGGGTCCCGCCCCCTTATACATTAGACAGCAGAGGACTGCAGAAACATCACAAAAGATGCAACACTTACAACAAAGTAATATTAGAAACAAGATGCACTTTTAACAAAGGAAAAACCTAGTATAAAATTACACAAAATACATACATACTCATATACACATGCAATTTCGCATTTGTGCATATATACACACATTCAGATACATATTATATGCACAAGCAATGCACACAGATCTATATACACATATGGACAGGTGTGCTAACATGCACTCATGACTGTTATATGTGAACAAAATATTATGACATTCTAGTCTATTTGGCATACCTGACAAAATAGTGTTATTTCTTTATTGGAGTCGCATAGAGGATCAAAGTCTTCTTGTTCGAGTTGATTAAGTAGAATGGGTACTGTAAGTGTTAATGATTGTTTATCGTAATTGGTCCGAGGTGTGCGTACGTGCCATTCCTCTTTATGCCTAGTATCACGGATGCTACGGTTAGGTTTTAAATCAGCCATGGTAAACACAATAGAGTTATTAGACTTCAAGTATGACCTGTAGTTCAAAATTAAACAATAATTGTATAAAGAGAATACAGGCAAGATTTCAAACTTTGAGAACAGATTTGCCCTAGAAAATAAACGAGGGACATTGGCAATGTATCGCACGACTCTTTTCTGGAGCAAATGCAATTTTGTAAGGTTTACCTTGCTAGTAGTGCCCCAAACGAGGTTACAATCTTGCAGAACTGACAATACTAAAGTATTATAAAGTAAAATTTTATATTGACAGGAATAAAGGATTTCAATCGACCTATTATACCCACAAGAGAAGATAGCTTTTTACATACATTTTCCACGTGATCATTCCAACTATAGTCTTTAGCGAATGTTACGCCTAAGACAGATACCGTGTTACCAATTTCTAATTGATCCGTATCTATTTTCATGTTTATTGTGCTTCGTAACTTCTTGCCTCTTTGCATATAGACAACTACTTTTGTCTTGCTGGCTTTTATTCGCAAACAGTTTCCATCGGCCCAATCTTTAAATTGCTCTGGTCCCGTGAAGCTGTAGTTCAGTTTCTGAGGTAGCAGTGATAAACATTGGTGTATCATCAGCATAAGAAATAAATTTTGCCCGTTTTGAACTTTGTGGCATATCGTCTACAAACATTATGTACAGGAGTGGTCCAAGGATGCTTCGCTGAGGCACTCCAGCTCTTACAGCCTGAAGACTGCACTTTTCTCTTTCCGACTCTACATATTGTACTCGATGCGGTGAATAAGATTCAAAGCGCTCCAAAGCGATACCACGGATACCATGGGCTAGCAGCTGAGAAAGTAAGATTTTATGATTTACAAGATCGAATGCTTTGGAAAAATCTATATATATATATTCCCATAAGTAATATTTTATTGTTTAACGCTTGTAGAATGGTTTCTTTATGAATTAAAAGAGCTGTTTCTGTGGAGCGATGCTTCGTAGAGCCATGTTGGAAATCGCCTATCAAATTATTTTTGTCAAGATATGATAATATTTTAGCGTGGATTATTTTTTCAATGCCTTTCGAGAATACTGGTATGACCGAAATTGGACGATAATTGGCTAGCGAATTTTTGTCAGCTCTTTTAAACACAGGTTGCACTCGAGCAATTTGCTTGTCTTTCGGAAATTGGCCAGACAACAGAATCAAGTTGTAAATGTGAGTAAGAACAGGACAAATGATGTCAAGGACATGCTTTATAGGTCCAATTGGAATACCATCTGTGTCCTGCGATTTACTGTTTTTAACAGAGCATCTAAAAGAAAAAAACCTCAGCACAATTCGTAGGAGTGAAGAAAAATGATTTTGCACTCATGTTTTAATGGGCAGGGCATCATAATGACTACTCTGTAGATCACCACAGGGGGTTAACTTGTTGGATAAAGAAATCGTTAAACGAATCTGCTAGTGCTGCGCCAGATAGCTGTTTGCCTTGATGTATAAAGTTATCGGGAATAATGTGACGTTTACAAGGGCCTAGCAGAAAGTTTAAATTTCCTCATGTCACATCGGATCGCGTAGGTGCCGGTTTTGACAATAACTTTTGTAGATATAAGTTTTTAGCTGTTCTCAATTTATTTGTAAGTTTATTTCAGTAGGACCTATATTCTTCCAAACTGGCTGAATTTTTATGTTTAACAAAATGGGGTACAGCGCATTCTTATGCCTAATCATGTTTAATAATTCATGAGTAACCCAAGGTTTACGAGATTTCGAAGCTTTTTCTAACGCTTCTAGCCGAAAATGTTCATGGTATATTTTTTAAAATGTAATGATGAAAGCGGAATATGCACTTTCACTATTTTTTGAATTCAAAACATTGTCCCACTGCTACGAATTGATGGAGCTGCGAAAATCTTCCAGAGAACGTGCCGTTATGTCTTGAACATAGCGAATTGGTGTGCTCGTTTTTACTAAACGGAATGTATAGTTGATTAACTTAACAATACCTAAATGGTCGCTGATATCTGTATAAATATAATCCGCTATTACATCATCAAAGTAAGTGTTTGTGATAAAAATATCAAACAGTGTGGCAGTTCCCTGAGTAACACGTGTTGGCGCTGCAATTACATTGCTCTAACTGTTCGCGCTCATAAGGTCCTGAAATTGTTGTTCATGGTGTGTGTGCGCAAGCATGTCTACATTACAGTCACCCCCTACAAAAAGGTTAAAATTTTTATCCGCAACAAGACTGAAAAGCTTTCTGGTGAAACTCAAAAAGCGATTAAAATCGCCGGAGGGTGGCCGGTAGATGACGCAAAAAAGATTGTCGCGGTTTCGGAGTGTAAGTATTTCGATATCAGAACTGATAGCGCAGAACTCGTCCACAATTTCACATGTGATGCCCTCGTTAACAAATTTGGTAACACCGCCTCCGCATTTTCCTTCCCGATTTCGACAAAAAACTTTGGTAGCCGGGGGGACAAAACACTTGTGACGTGTTAGCGTACCACGTTTCCGTCAACATTATAGCCGTGAACGGCACATTTATGCTTTCCAGGAGCATTTCTATTTCATCAGGTTTACTTACTAATGAACGAACATTTTGGTTAAAAAATGACAGTGATGGTCTTTTTGCATTCATCAGTATGTTAACATCATCTACTAAAAAACGCATGAGGAAAACAAAAACAATTGAGCTTTCCTACACGATGTTGCTTAAGTCATCCAGGCCACTTATGAGTACAGCAGGCGTCCCAGCCGATTTGCGAACGAATATCTTGCCGTTTCTGGTCCACGCATACTGCCATTTACAAATAGCCGCTTCATGGCAGGGTACAAATGCTCGTTTACATAAACGGGCACTCTTGGTGAAACTCCCAAGGCATCGGAAGGTAGCTTTTGTTTCCTAGCCCTGTCTAGGAAGGAGTCTCGTGATGATCTTCGGGCAAATTGAATAACAATGTTAGGAGCAGTGGTATTGCCTGATGTTTTAACACGGTGGCAGATTTCAATGTCAATGTCCTCAAGGGGCATGCCTACTGCTTGTCCTAGTTTTTTGGTGATTTCTTTTGTTTTCGTTCGAAGCACGTGGCACGCCCTTGACTTCGACATTATTTCATCTTGAGTGCTGTTCACTGTGCATAAGTCTTGTCTCATGTTGCTTCAGCTCCGCACACAGGGCATCATGCTTACCCTCCAACACCCTAACACTTTCCTTTAAAGCTAGATTTTCTGCTTCGACTCAATCTACGGCCACTTTCATTGACTCGAAGCCTTCGTTTATGAAGTTCAGGCTAGCCTTTATTTCCCTGATATCCTTTCTTAAATCCCTCTCAAGACTCTCAAATTCCTGCATCAATGTTCGCTTGAGATCGTCAAACAACTTATTCATTTCCTTTGTCATCCTATGCAAGTAGTTCGAAATTCAAAGCAGCTAGATTAGGTACAACACTAAAAGTAGATACAGAGAGGCAGTAATGCACAGCTTAAGAAAACGTAGGCACCATAACAGCAACAGTAGGAGCAGCAGCTACGGCAGGAGAAGGTGTGATAGATACAAGAAAACTTGGTAGAAACATAATTACCTGTACGGTAAAAATTTCAAGTGTCAGACAGGTATACACGCTGCCGCAAGCCACTGCTGCCAAATCGAATGTTCCTGGGTCTTCGACGAGCTTTTAACGGCCACGCTGGAAACCACGCAGGCGCAGTACGATGCAAGTAGGTGCACGCGTTCCCACGAAGGAAACAGCAGGACGATTTGGCTGGCGCCGCAGTGGTCTTTCGGCAGGATCGGTAACCGGGCGTCTGTTCCTAAAATGTTTCAAGCTGCTCAGTTAATAACATCTCAGTTGAGAGTGGGCACTTCTGTCTATGTACTCGTTTACCTTTGGGGTGTACACTGCCTGTAAGAACTGTAACCTGCAGCTAAAGAAGCTTTATTCAACGCATCATTCTAGCGCCTTTATCCACTCAACAACCCAAAACTCATGGCAAGGAAACCACGGAAGATATTGCTCCATTGAAGCATGTCATTAATTATGACTGAGTGTTAACTTTTCTTAAGCTTTCGTGGCTGTTTCTTTCGAAGAAAGAGGAATGGAAGTAGAAGAACTGCTGCTAGTGGTAACCGAACCCACAAGTTTTAGATGACGCATGCAGCGCTGTACCAATTTATCTAGCCATGACTGTCTTTCCCTCCTGGTAGCCAAACCCCCATATTTCACATGATACATGCAGCACTGCACGAATTCAGCTAGCCACAACTGTCTTTCCATCGAATTCACTTGGTATTTATATACCCGCACAAAATGTAGTGCTGGGAGTGTTAGGGTTCGCGTTAATAGCCAGAATAAAAAAGTGGACTCAGAGCTGCAATGTCGACATTGCCACTGTATATATAAATTTCGGGGTCATGACTGAACTGTAATTCAGGACTGGTCAACGATGTATCAGTTATAAAAATATTTTGAACCAAGAATGCCATATACCCTGCTAAACGCTTAAAAGGCACTAGAATATTTGGACATTGCTCACTGCCCCAATTCAAAGCTTTAGCAGAACAACTTTCCCCCTCAGCTATCGACAGTTTTGAAGGGGAACTACGCAGCAGCTAAGTTATAATCATGAACTAGACAACAAAAACTTGTTTTGATTATAGACACCTTCCACTTGCCTTAGTGACGTAACCGCATGAGAATGGAAGGCAATACCCTTTCTAATTAACATTGTTCTTAACACTCATATTGCAATACAAGGTTGGTAAAAGTGCGTGAGCAAGCATAATTGAGATATTTACTGTGGAATAAATTCTCATTAAGTATATTCTATCCCAATTTTATTTACATCAGGCATAGGTCGGCCAAATGATGCATGAGTCGACTCACTCAGACTGATCTCGAAAGTGAGTCTCAGCGAGTCCGACTGAGTCGAATTTCGGTGAGTCTTAGCCCGAATAAACCCGGCTGAGTAGAATTTCGGTGAGTGTGAGTGAGTTCCCATGATTTTGCTGACCATTTGCATCCAGGCAACTGTTGTGACATACATTGTCTGAGATGACAAATTGTAGGCAATCTATTCAATTTTGTTTCAAAGATTGTCAGCACATCTCCTGCTGTGATATTTCAGAGGTGTGCAGCAGTGTCAATGGGCATCAGAGGCAATGTGTACGTTCACAATTCTTTGTACTGTCCTTTGACTGCATTCTCCACATGTTCAACTGCACTACCAGACAGCCTTAAAAATATAAGTATTCATTGAAATCAACAAAACAATCCAGAGCTAGAAAAGCGAAAGATATGGTGACTTGACCTTCGAGCACATTCAATGCTGGTGACCACAACAGCTCTCCAGCGGTATCGTTTGATCTTCGGACAGCGTTATCGACTTCGACATTAGATCGATGATTGCGCCGTGTTGTTTAAGGAAGTGCATGCCGAGAATGACGTCGTGTGAACTATGTTGAAGGATCATCAAGGCGGCAGGGTAGGTCCGGTATTGAACTGTAATTCTTGCGGTGCAGATTTACGTCGGCGGTTTAGGTGTCCTCCAGCGGTCGGAATTTGAGGGCATTTCCATGCACTCTTAACCCTCTTCAACTGGGCGGCGATGGCTGCGCTTATGACGGAGTAGCCTGCTCCTGTGTCCACTAAGGCAGTAACTGCGTTGCCATGGAGAGGCACGTCGAGATTGGTGGTTCTTTGTCTTGCGTCGCAGTTATGTCTTGGCGCCGGACCACGGCTGCATCACGTTGAACTGAAGCTGGAACATCGCGTCATCAAGTCATGTTTCGTCAGTGTATTCTTGAATTTATGGCTTCGTCGTAATGGCGGCGTATTGTTGATATATCGTCGAGATCATCTTTTCGGCGTCTTTGTCGGCGGCGGAGGATCTTCGTCTGTTACATGAACAGCAACCGCACCTCTATCGATTGCTGCTTTTAGTTTTGCGGATATGGGCTCACGGACCGCCTTCGGACGGGGCCAGTGAATAGTCGTTGTTAAGGCGACAGGGAGCGGCCTGGTGATGGGGAATGGCATGGTAGTCAAGGGCTCCACTGAGAAGCGGCGGGGTAGTCATCGATATCGTGCGTTCGTTCGCCAACTGAGGTCGCGGCGCGTTAATGGCGAACCCTCATAGTCTCATCTCCCGCTTTGGGCATCGTCGGTAAAAGTGACCGGCTTCTCCGCAGTGGTAGCAGAGCGGACGGTGGTGAGGAGCGCGCCAGACGTCTGCCTTCCTCGGTAGTTTCGCTGCAGGACAGGTGGGGGAGCTGGCAGTGGCGGCGACAGCACAAGGCGAACTGCGTCGTTACAGCGCTCTGGCGCGGGCGTGGATGGTTACTTTCACGGTGGGCGGCGTTGTCGTATGTCATCGCATAAGGCTGGGACTGTGGCGGTTCTGGCTTGCCTTTGAGAAGTTCCAGGGACCACTGGATTTCTTTTCTCACGACATCAGCGATCGAGGCTGATTCCCTCTGATGGTCTCGCGTAGGTCGTCGTTGCCCAATGAATGAACGTCGGCGTAATTCGCTGGGATCGCACTGCAGTTGAATAGCCGGTTCCACATTTCTAGAGTTTTCCCGATACTTGTGGTCTCCTGAAGAAACTCATTGACGGCCTTCGGTGGATTTTGTGTCATTCCGACGAAACGTTCTTGCTCAAAGCCGCACATGAGTAGGTGAAGCTTTTCCTCCTCGGACAATTCGGGCTTGGCTCGGTAAAGAAGTTTTTCTTGGGTAGTTGTACTCGGGCTTCTAGCGTAGCTTCGGCCCTTTCCTTGCTCACGATACTCGTAAAGGTCCGCAGGAAGCCGCTACGGAAAAGGTCCCACGTTGTCAGGGTCGACTCTGGCGGCGTCTTCTAAGGCGAAGTCAACATGCCACATGTCGTCGGAGCCCCAGTTGTTGAAAGTTGTTATTAGTTCATACATCTCCAGCCAGGTTTCTGGCTCTTCAGACACTGACCCATGGAAAGTCGGCAGGTGTCGAAGTGGTTGCAGAAGGACGCTAGGGCCGCTATTGGGGTTGCTGACTTGTGCTTGATCCCTCTGGTCTTCTCGGGAATAGGTCCATTTTTAGGTAGCAGTCCTTGCTGCCTACGTCTAGCTCGCCGGTCCTTGGAGAGTTGATGTCGTAGGGTTTCGAGCTTAGATCGCGGTATAGCGGTAGGGCTCGGTAAATGAATTCTCTAGCACCTCCACCATATGTGACATGGTAGTGACTGTGACGAGCATAGTAGCAAAGCTGTAAATGGTGAAACTAAATCTTTATTCGGCGAACCCTTGCCCTAGATAACATCATCATCATCATCATTATAATCAGCCTGGTTGCACCCACTGCAGGGAAAAGGCCTCTCCCATACTTCTCCATCTACCCAGGTCATGTACTAATTGTGGCCATGTTGTCCCTTCAAACTTCCTAATCGCATCTGGCCACCTAACTTTCTGCCGCCCCCTGCTACGCTTCACTTCCCTTGGAATCCAGTCCGTAACCCTTAATGATCATCGGTTATCTTCCCTCCTCATTACATGTCCTGCCCATGGCCATTTCTTTTTCTTGATTTCAACTAAGCTGTCTATATCTCGCGTTTGTTCCCTCACCCAATCTGCTCTTTTCTTATCCTTTAACGTTACACCCATACTTCTTCTTTCCATAGCTCGTTTCGTCATCCTCAGTGTAAGTAGAACCCTTTTCGTAAGCTTCCAGGTTTCTGCCCCGTAGGTGAGTCCTGGTAAGACGCAGCTGTTGTACACTTTTCTCCTGAAGGATAATGACAACTTGCTGTTCATGATCTGAGAATGGCTACAAACGCACCAGAACCCATTCTCATTATTCTGATTATTTCAGTTTCATGATCAGGATCCGCGGTCAATACCTGCCCTAAGTAGATGTTTTCCCTTACCACTTGCAGTGCCTCGATACCTATAGTAAACTGCTGTTCTCTTCCAAGATAATCATTACTTTACATTCCTGCAGATTAATGTTTAGACCCAGCCTTCTGCTTTGACTCACCGTGACATTGAGCATGCATTGCAATTGGTCCCTTAAGGTACTAAGCAAGGCAATATCATTAGCGAATCGCAAGTTACTAAGGTATTCTCCAGTAACACTCATCCCCAATTCTTCCCAAACGAGGTCTCACAATACGTCCTGTAAACACGCTGTGAATAGCATTGGAGAGATCGTATCTCCCTGCCTGATGCCTTTCTTTATTGGGATTATTGGGATTGGCTATAGAAATTTTGTATGTTACCAGCTATATCCTTATTATTCAGGAATCAGACTCCTTGTTCTCGTCACTCCGCTAAATATCGTTAGCACAGGGCGTGCCCTTTTTTAAGCACTGTATATGCTTCTGTAGCGCCAGCAGCATCGGCGTTGCATGAGCATGACGTAGACGCTCGCGTCTGATGAGGCACGAGTGACTGGCACGCTCCGGCATGGGCTAGCATTCATAAAGAGATTATTAAAAAAAATTCTACGCTAAGAGATCGGGTGTCGGTTCTTCCTCTCATGTGATAGCCCGAAACATTTCCAGTCTACGTGGTCGCTTATCGCCATAGTTTGGTGACTCCGGACGTGATACTGCCATACGCTCCTCTGGTAGAGACGACCATGGACCAGACCAACGCTACGAGAGCTCAAGGACAGAACCCTTTCTAGGAACGCGGTGAGCCCTCCTGTTCCACAATCGCTGTCCGCCTTCCTTAGTACTGCGACCAGCATCATTCGGTCTGGTTTCTTCAGGCCGAATCGCAATTTGAAGTAGCTGGTATCCGCTCTCAAGCCTCAAAGTTTCATTACGCCGTCGCACCACTCTGCCGCGCCGCCATTGACGAGGTAGCAGATTTGTTAAACTCCCCAATGTCTGCCGCCGCCTATGACGATGTCAAGACAGCCCTGCCACAGCGCGCTGTAGCTTCATAGCGTTCCCGCATCCAGCAGCTTCTTTCCACTGAAGAACTCGGCGACCGACGCCCTAGGTAACTTCTTCGCCGAATGAGGCAGCTGCTCGAAAACAACGCGACATCCATCGACGCGACACGCTATTTGAGCGAATTGTTCTTGCAACGACTCCCGGCTAACGTGCACATGGCCCTGGCGACAGCCTTTACCATGGACCTTACCGGACTTGCCGCTTTGGCGGACAAAGCAATGGAAGTAGCCATCCCAACCATCGCCGTCACGGCATCATCTCCGGGTGACAATACAGCCGCCCTGCGAACCGTCCCCTGGTCTTCAGCAGTGCAATCTCCGCTCGATTACTTCTGTGAGCGCCTGGAACGCATCATCTGTGGAGCGGAACACCACCGCACATCTCGTCGCTCACGCAGCCGCAGTTCCTGCAAATCAAGACGCATGGGCACCCGCAATGACACATCAACTACAACATCTGGCGTTTGCTACTATCACCGCCATATTGGAAACGACGCTCGTCACTGTCGGCGTCCCTGCGTTTGGCAGGGAAACAGGCCGGCCGACCTCTAACGGCGACGAGTGGTCCGGCCCAACACCCAAGTTGCATTTTTTATGCGATGGACTGAGTAACGGGGCAGCGATTCTTAGTTGACACAGGAGCTGACTTCAGCATTCTCCCCGCCCAGCACTCTGACCGAAAAGCGACCCCTGTGTCGTGTTTGCAAGCCCTCAACCGCACCAGGGTTCCAGCTTTCTCGTCGCGCTCCGTCATGCTAAACATTGGCCTTCGACGAGCACCTCGCTGGATTTTCCTGGTTGCAGACGTCCGTCGTCACTGGAGCATACTCCAATGACTGTATTGAGCATTGGAGCACATTGGAGTGGAGATTGGAGCATAACTACGGACTCCTTGTGGACATCCATCGACGCCGTCTAATCGACTCCGTGACCCAGCTATCCTTTCCCGGCGTCCCATCATCAGGCACATCGCCGATAGCGCCTATTTCTGCCATGTTGGACGAACCATTCGCCGCGCTCCTACGCGAGTTTTCCACTTTCACGCGCCTGCTGGACTTGACGCCACCGGTGCAACATGACGTGTGCCATCACATCGTCACCACCTGTCCACCAGTCTACTTCGGACTCCGGCGTTTGTCCTCGGTGAAACTCAAGATCGTTCGCGTGGAGTTCGAACACCTGCTGCAACTTGGTATCATCCGCCCTTCCTCCAGTAACTGGGCATCACCACTTCAGATGGTGCCTAAGAAGACGGGAGACTGGCGCCCATGCGGCGATTACCGGGCACTAAACAATATTACAGTTCCTCATCGACACCCTCTACCAAACATTCAGGACATCACGGTAGCGTTCCACGGTGAGACGGTCTTTTCTAAGATCGATCTCGTTCGCGCCTACCGGTCGCTGAAGAAGATATTCCCAAGACCGCCATCTCCACAACCTTCGGTCATTTAGAATTTCTCCGCATGCCTTTCGGTTTACGGAACGCGGGCCAATCTTTTCAGCGTTTCATCAATTCCGTCACCCGAGGCTTCCTTTCCTTTTTGCATACATTGACGACCTTCACGTTGAGAGCTCTTTGGCAGAAGAACACCTTCACCACTCGCGGTTGTTGTTTTCACGCCTTGCCACTAAAGGAATTGTCATCAACACCGCGAAGAGTGAATTCGGTCAGCCCGAACATGAGTTCCTCGGTCATATCGTCGACGCTTGCGGCATTCGACCACTGCCGTCCAAGATTCGCGTCATCGAAAACCTTCCCCGACCGACCACACTCACCAAGCTTGGTCAAGTTCTCGGATTTGTCAATTTCTACCGCCGATTCATTCCCTATTGCGCACGACTTATGGCTCCGCTAGACTCGCTGTTGGTAAGCAAACGCAAACAAATGCTTCAATGGACTGAAGAGGCCACCGACGCTTTCACAAGGGTCAAGTCTGCCCTCGCCGATGTCACGCTGCATAGACACCCAAAGCCAGACGCGCCCACTGCCATCATGAACGACGCTTCAAACACCACTGTTGGTGCCGTTCTGCAGCAATTCGACGACAATGCGTGGAATCCACTCGCTTTTTTCTCCAGCAAACTGAAGCTGGCGCAGTTGCACTACAGCGTGTTCGGCCGTGAATTACTCGTTGTTTACGTGGCTATCAAGCATTTTCCCCATTTCCTAGAAGGCCGTGCATTCACTGTCTTGACTGAGCACACGCTCCTTGTGCACGCAACGAATCATACGGGGTCCTGTTACTCGCCCCGCGAGATTCGACACCTTTCTTACATCTCCGTGTTTCGCCACATCAAGCGCACGGACAACGTCCCAGCCGACGTTCTATCGAGCGGGCGTTGGAACCGTTCTTATTCGCCTTGTTTGCCTTCGTCGCGGCGGTGGCGGCCGCCGCGCTCTTTGCTGGATGCCGTCGTGATTGGGTGCTTAAGGCGGTGGTCCACTCAGCTCCGTCGTAATCTTCCACATTTATGTCCATGCATTCAAAGGTCATAAATGTGCATCTCAGGCACCTTTGCCGTCTATTCTGGGGCGATAGGGGCCTTACGAGGCCCGCCGCTGCCGCCGAAGTGCTGCTCTCGAAGCCAACCATAGCTTCGTACTCGTAGCTAAGCCTAGGCGTAGCGAAGCCGCCGTTTCACGCACTCAATGTTCAACTCGCCGAAAAGTTCATTCGCAGCAACGAAAATTGTATCGTCGGAAAGCTCGCACAAAACTGGTTTAGAAAAGTCCAAAATACCGGTGGGGAACACAAGAAAGATGTCCAAAATTTGCGTACATGATATACCGTCGAAAAAGGAATGCCGACTTCTTTCTCTTCCACCTCTCCCTTCTTAAGAAGGGTAATACGATCAGAAATCACGAAGGTGTGGTATAAGTAGCGGAATAATTCTATACTGACCTGCACAGTACCCAGAGCCGTCAGGCAAGCTCTATTAGTAACAGTAATGGACAGGATACAGAAACTCCTATAACTAGCGATGAGGTCTGAAGGGGTTTACAAGGACATGAAACGAGGAATAGCGGTAAGACGGAATAACAGACGATTTATTTAAAAATAGATCACACATAATGCTGGGAAAACTGGCAGCTCTCTATACGAAGAGTCCATCGACAGCAAGGTTTCCAGAAAACAGGAAGACTGCCAACGTTATTCTAATCCATAAAAGGGACACGTTAAAGAATTCAAAAATTATAGGCCTATTAGCTTACTCTTAGTAATATATAAAATATTCAATAAAATAATATCCAATAGAATAAGCGAAACATTAAACTTTAGTCCACAAAAGAACAGGCTGGCTTCAGGGAGGGTTACTCTACAACGGATCGGATGCATCAATGTCACTAATAGGTTAATCGACAAATCCAGAGTACAATAAGCCTCTCTATATAGCTTTTATAGATTACAAAATAGCACTTGATTCACTGCAGATACCAGCTGTCATAGAGGCATTACGTTTTCAATGAGAACAGACCGCTTACGTAAATACCTTGGAAAATATCTACAGAGGTTCCAAAGCTAGTTTAGTTCTACACAAGAGAAGTGGGAATATGCCTATAAAGAAAGGAGTAAAAGAAGAAGGCACAATATCTCCAATGCTATTCGCTGCGTACTTGGAAGAAATATTCAAGCTATTAAACTGGGAAGGTTTGGGAGTAAGGATCGGCGGCGATACCTGAGCAACCTTCCGTTTCCCGATAACGTTCTTCTATTCAGCAACACTGCAGGCGAGCTGCAACAAATGATTGAGGACCGTAACAGAGAGAGTGTAAGAGTGCGGTTCAAGATTAAAATGTAGAAGACAAAGATAAGGATGAATTAACGGTCAAGAGAACAAGAGTCCAGGATCGCCAATCAGCCTTTAGAGTCTGTGAAGGAGTACGTTTACATAGGTCAACTAATCACAGGAAAACCTGACCATGAGCAGGAAATTCATAGAAAAATAAAAATGGGTTGGGTCGCATAAGGCAGGCATTGCCAGCTCCTGCCTGGAAGCTTACCAGTGTAATTGAAAACGAAGGTGTGCACTCAGTGCATTTCACCAGTGCTGACATATGGGGCAGAGGCTTGGAGATTGCAAAGAAGCTTCAGACCAACTTAAGGATCTTGCAAGGAGCGATGGAACGAAGATTGCTAGGTATAACGTTGAGACAGAAAGATAGCGGTTTGGACCAGCGAGCAAACGGGTATAGCCGATATTCTAATGGACATTAAGAGAAAAGAATGGAGCTGGGCAGAACATGTAATGCGCAGGTTTATAACCGTTCGACCATTAGGCTTACAGAATGGGCACCAAGAGAAGGGAAACGCAGTCGAGGACGGCTGAAGACTAGGTAGAGCGACGAACTTAAAGAATTCGCGAGTGCTGGTTGGGATCGATTGCCGCAGGACAGTGGTAATTGGAGATCGCAGGGAGATGCGTTCGTCCTGCAGTGGACATAAAATAAGCTGATGATGATGATGATTAGAGAGCATGAAAGAAATCTAGCTTGCGCTTTCAGCAATCTGAACTTTCCCAGTCCTGCGTGTCGACAAGAGCGTTCAGCTAGATCAGCCGTATTGTTTGCTTAAATCTGACCTAAACACAAGACCCGATTTGGTGAGGATGCTAACAAACGAATTATTATGGGCATTCATATGGCGCGACCGTATCTTTCGGAAAGAAACAGCACCACTGCACTGATATTGAGGAGGATAATGCATAGGTCGACTGCGCATGCTTGCTTTTGCTGGATGCCGCTACCGCTATCAATGCGCCATATTTTATGCCACGAAATATTCTAAAAGCTGGGAAAGCTTTGCAAGTAAACCACTTGTCAATGAAGCCCCTTCACAATAAAGTATTGCTCAGCAACCCTAGTAGGACAATCTAATTTTCCGCAGTGGCACAACCTCCCTCACGATGTACAAGAATAGCACACACCTTTCTCCATTATTTTTTAGATTTACTATTGATTTCATTCTTTCAGGTGAGACTGCTCATTTCGCCACTACTTTTCAGCCTACAATGTAATTATTAACTTCCTGGTGTACTTTCGTGTTGCCCTTTTTGTGCATGCAGGAATTTGGGACGCCTTAAAGTTTACCTAAAGGAAATAAAAATATGTTTATTAATAAGTATTCCGATAAAAACTGCATGTAACCTAAGCCAACATGCAGCGGTACGGCAGCAATAAATGTGATTGTTGAGAGCTTGGCGATTTTCATAATGAAAGTATTCGCTTCTGTAACTGATAAGTCATTGCCATGGAGAAGCTAAATTACGGTATTACTTGCAAGTGCGTGTCATTGTCAGCGCACTTGTTTCGAAAGATCGATGTGGCGATTCGGGGTTATTGAGATTTAGAAATGACCGGCAATGCGTTATCTATTAAATATATATAAGTGACAGTGTCGCAGCTATCATGCGTTCTGTTTTTTAAGACATCAAGAGGGTGTCCAACAGAAGAGCAGGGATGAAGGAAGAGAGCCTGACTAGGCTCGTTCAATCCTTCGCAGTTAGCCACATAACGTACGTGGCCGCCTTCCACAACTGGAGATCGAGCGAACGTAACAAGATAGACGCCACCATACGCAAGGCGTATAAGGCGGCACTCGGTCTCCTCGGGAGCGCGAGCACCGAAAAATTCATGGCGCTGGGAGTCCACAACACGCTGGACGAAATAGCTGAAACACGGAGAACGGCGCAACCCGAGCGTCTCTCTACAACGGGAACAAGAAGACAGATACTGCGGGACCTTGGCCTCGAGCCGAGGGACGGCAAGCAGCAGAAAGACGTACCTATACCGGATAGCATCAACAGAAAGCTAAGGGTCTGCCCGATCCCGAGGAATGTGAACCCGGAGCACAAAAGGAGCGGAGGTTGGCGAGGGCCAGGGCTCTCGTGGACCTACACGCCAGAGAAGAACGCGCCGTCTACATGGACGCGGCGCAGTATCGAGGGAGCAGCGACGCATACGCGGTGGTGGCTGTCCGGGCATCGACGGGTGCAACGAAGACCGCGGCGAGCGTCCGGACTCGAGAGGCGCATCGGGCGCAGGAGGTGGCCATCGCCTTGGCCGCCTCCGACCCTGGATGCACTACAGTGTTTTGTGACTCTAGAACGGCAGTGAAGAACTACGCCAAGGGTAGGGTATGTAGTGAGGCCGCGCGCATACTGCGCAAGGCCGAAGACATCGCTCGCAAAAGTGCTGTGGTGATCAAGTAGTTTCCGGCCCACATGGGCAGTGACTTATCGGAACGCAGGAACGTGAACCACAAAGAGACGGCCAACTGGGCCGCGCGAGGACTAACCAACCGCGCAGCTGCAAGCACGGCCGACTCGGAGTATTGGTCGCGGTGCAGTGCCAAGGACAAGATGACCACCTTCGATGAAATAGTGAAGTGGTACAGACTTAACAGACAGACTATGCCGCCACCTCACCCGGGGCTTACCCGGAAGGAGGCAGTGTTATACAGGCAATTACAGACGGGGTCCCTGCTCACCCCGGTGCTAGCTAAGCACGTGTGTCGGAGCGTGTACGCGAGTGACGTGTGTAGACTGTGCGCGAAGGAGAGAGCCACCGCGGCTCACATCCTTTGGGACTGCAGTATAAGTCCGCGAGAAGCCAGTGAGAAGACAACGATCCCGCCGCAGCTTGAGGCTGCAACGAGGAGCTATGACAAAGAGACACAACCCAAGGCCATCCAGCAGGTCTCGGCAGCTCTAGAGAGGCAACGACTGCGCGAAACCGAGGAGAAGGGGGGCAGCACCCCCAGGAAGGGTGCGGCGGCCCTTTCGGACCCGCGGAAGTAGCGAGGAACCAAGACCTCGTGGAGCACAATGCACGAGACTGACGTATTGGCCGTGTCGCGGTAAAAGCTTGTCCTCCCCGCGTGGAGTGAGCCTAACCGACTCTGCAGGCACTTTCACTAAAGTTGTTCTCTCTCACATCCTTTCAACGCAAAGGTAGCCAAGTGCATATTGTTCGCAGTCGAGTCGAATAGGTGACACTAATTTTTGCTGATGCCATTCAATCTATTACTTAGCTGCAATTAGCATTTTTAATTAGTGTTCCGAATTCCGGGCTGTCGACAATTGTGTAGGAAATTGTAAGAAAGACAAAGCTGCTAAGTAGGTTTTGGCCGTTAATTTTTGCGGTTGATAAAGAAAGCCAGCGAAAATTTCCCTTTGGTTAGACGCGAAGCGTGCTACTAGCCGACCGCCCGCATCAAAACGTAGCGCCATCAAAAAGAAGCTTCAAAGTTACAGGCAGAGCTGGCGTCTTATCTGGCGTTCTCCACGCGCGACAGCGCGGTGCCTTGGTGTTGATAAGAGCGCCGAGAACTGGTGGTTGATCCCTCATGGAAAGAGTGCGCTCAGTAGCTAGTGTGAAGCTCGTTTCAGGGCGCTGTATTTAAATGCGTAAGCACCTCTATTTTTACCCGTCGAGGATGCCCGTCCACCCGTCACGTAAGACTATCGCTTTCAAGAAAGACGCGCGTAGCAGCTGCGAGCGAAGTGACCCTGCTGCCTGTCGATTAGACGCCAAGTAAGCTGCGAGAAAGCTGAAGTAAGCTGGAGAAACGCGTTAGGCAGGGAGATGCGATCTCTCCAATGCTATTTACAGCGTGTTTACAGGAGGTGTTCGGAGACCTGGATTGGGAAGAATTGGGGATAAGAGTTAATGGAGAATGCCTTAGTAACTTGCGATTCGCTGATGATATTGCCTTGCGTACTAACTGAGGGGACCAACTACAATGCATGCTCATTGACCTGGAGAGGCAAAGCCGAAGGGTGGGTCTAAAGATTAATCTGCAGAAAGCTAAAGTAATGTTTAACAGTCTCGGAAGAGAACAGCAGTTTACGAGAGGTAGTGAGGCACTGAAAGTGGTAAGGGAATACATCTACTTAGGACAGATAGTGACTGCGGATCCGGATGATGAGACTGAAATGATCAGAAGAATAAGAATGGGCTGGGGGGGGGGGGGGTTTCGGCAGGCATTCTCAGATCACGAACAGCAGGTTGCCATTATCCCTCAAAAGAAAAGTGTATCACAGCTGTACCTTAACAGTACTCACGTACGGGGCAGAAACCTGGAGGCTTACGAAAAGGGTTCTACTTAAATTGAGGATGACGCAACGAGCTACGGAAAGAAGAATGATAGGGGTAACGTTAAGGGATAAGAAAAGAGAAGATGGGTGAGGGAACAAACGCGAGTTAGTGATATCTTACTTGAAATCAAGAAAAAGAAATGGGCATGGGCAGGACACGTAATGAGGAGGGAAGACATCCGATGGTCATGAAGAGTTACGGAATGGATTCCAAGGGAAGGGAAGCGTAGCAGAGGGCGGCAGAAAGTTAGGTGGGCGGATGAGATTAAGGAGTTTTCAGGGACAACATGGCCAGAATTAGTACATGACCAGGGTAGTTGGAGAAGTATGGGAGAGGCCTTTGCCCTGCAGTGGGCGTAACCAGGCTGATGATGATGATGAAGCTCCGAAAAGGCAGCGCGCACGAAGCTGTCATTATTACGCGCACTCTGCCACCATCGCAGATCGCTATCAAGATAGGGCCCGCATGGGCGCGCCATATACCACCGGAATATGGTTGACCGCAGTTCATAATAGTTCGATGCGGATGGAGAAGGCGATATAGACAGACTTGTATTGATCGAAACTTCAGCAGCGCACCAGCTACTGGAACCTGCAGTAATCTTGCGTCATCAGTTCACCTCGTGCCGCCATCCCCAACAGTTCGTGACGAAGCAGCGCTATCGTTTATATTGGTGGGATCAAGCTTCACAGCATTGGTAATGACGATGGGCTGCATGCAGATGAGCAAGTGGCGGAGTGCTTACAAATACTTAGAGAACTCCCAGAAGAGTTTCTTGCAAGAATTTTCTTTTGGCTTGTGAGGACAGTTAGTCACGTTATATTTCTAATTTATTGCGGGCTTTCTTGATCTGTTAGAAATAAACGGGGAAAATGTACCTGGCTGGAAACACGACAACTTTCTTTACCATTTTTCCTACAAATTCATTATCGACGTGCGCTGCAGAGCAGAACTAAAATATTTGTTAATTGCGAACGATTCATAGAATGGCACCAACTAACGATTACTGGCAGAGGCTCTTCTCTACAGTGATCATTCACTGGGTATACTCCTGTACATTGACTTTTGTCATATGACTGATGCATGATAGCAGGGACACTGTATACTATAGAAATACCACATGCAGTTCAACCACAACTTTTATTTGGCTTTCAGCAAAGATAGGCTGTGGAGCGATGTTCATTCGTAACCCGTTTAACAGCTCAGCTGATGTATTTAGGAAATATATAAGGCGTCTATAATTAGTTGATCCGACCTTACTGAATATTTTCCCACACTATAGGAACATTGTCGCCCGTGATGTATCCTTTACGTTCAAGGTCATCTAATGAAAATGATTTGTCGCTCAAGTATGCCCTTTCGTTACTTGATCCTTCGGGCTTTCCATAGTAGAGGAGGTTGTCTTCAGGTTTAGTTACAAACTGGCGATGTTTGCCATTCGATGGATGTTTGACTGTCAGCTTAATGTTCTTTTTGGACGGCCATTGAAGAAAATCATCTATCACTCCTTTCAGCAGCTGAATACCAACATGCAGCAGCACATTACCTCCATGTTTGCTTAGGTAGACTCCCGGCAACAAGCGATATCTTGAGATATATAGGTTTACACTTGGGGAGTCACAGTAGCCGTGTGAATATGCACGTTCATTCTTTGCCTTCAATCCTTTTACAGAAAACTCGTATCGCTTCAGGCTGATTGTGTTTAGGGCCAGTTCTTTCTCTATACTTAAGGCTGTCGAACTGTTTCGCTCCGGACGATTCAGTGCTTCACCAATGCCTGCAACACTTTTTTTTTCTAACTTGCTACAGATTGTACTAGTGATGTCCTGCAACTGTTTCTCTAAGGTCCTCTTCATCGTATTTACCTTTTCACATACTTTATTGAACGCCTCACTGTCAGCCGCTAAGTGTTCCCCTAGTGCTTCTTGCAACGCATTCGCTGCATTTTTTTTTAGTTTGCTGTACAGCTCGCCTTCCTGTCCTCTGAAGCTTCCATTAGGGTTTTGGTTGAATTGCCTATCGTTCCTGCGAGCTCCTGCAGCTTTTTGTCATGACCAATCAGTGTTTCCCTTATTGCTTCAGAGCACGATAGCCAGTCGGCAGCTCGTGACGCAAGGTTTTCAAACGTTTTGCTTCCCCTTGATATATGTAGCAGCGTTTTTGATCGAGTTCATGCAATGTGAAATTTCATTCAGACATTCACTTTGGGCGTTAATATCATTTGCAACTTGTGCAAGCCTATCTTTTATTTCACACACTTGCCCATTGATGCTTGAAATCAAAGCCATCATTATTGCTGTTTGGTCACAGTTAGTCGTTGGAGGGGCCCCTTTGTAAGAAGCACCGCGTAATTCCTGCATTCGCTTTGTATATGCGCGCAGACATCATTCAAAAGCACGAGTATTGAACACTTGGGGCAAGACGTAAAGTGAGGGTCACACTCTTTACAAAAGGGCTCGTTCAGCTCTGATGCAGTCAGCACCCTGTGGCAGCCACTTTCTTCGTTAAAGCATTTTACCTGAACGAAAGCACGAAAAAAGAAAACATGAGTACAATGTTATTTTAGGAAAGTTTGTATTTTGGTCCATGTAGACGCCACAATGCTTTATATTGTACTTAGGACGTTCTTCAAGTATTTAGTATTTTTTCAGGATAACGTAAATAAACAGGCATATCTCATGGCATAATGTATCTTGACAAGCAAGAGCTATAAGCTTACGACAGAAGAAACGAGTTGTAGCATAAATAGTGTCTTAGGTATACACACACCATGTTGAAAGAAGACCAACAGCGGATTTAAAGGAAAATGAAAATAAACAGCAGACCATGGTGACGAGGCTAAAATTGAAAGGAGGAGGCGTGCAATTAAGAAAAGCGTTATAGATAAATGATTTGCGACTAAATTTCACTGTGCTGGAAGGATCGTTTAACTTTGAAGGCATCTCTCAGCTATGCGTTTTCTAGGAATAATATCTTAGAGTGTGCTCTTTTGAATATGCAGGCCGTGTGCTTCCGCCTCAACTCGTCTCCGCAGTGGTGAGACTATGCCTCGTCTAGGTTATTCATTGCATCGTCCGGAGATATGAGTGCTGTCGACTTTTTGCGATGGGAAATTAGGTTTTCCCTGTGTCTCCTGTGAGACCGCATACATTTAACGGGTCCCATTTTGTTATTCTTTCTTAAGTGAGCCGAAACGACGCATGATATATAACGCGGTCTTATAGCCTCTTAATTTCTGATTATTGTTTACACGTGGTTATGTGGGAAAGAACGAATTAATAGCGTCGTCGAAGATGAGACGCAGCTATAGATATTATAAAGGAGGTTTATTGGGCATCGCCACGACCACCGGTTCCAGGATGCACCGAGCAGAGTCTCCGAGCTCGAGCCTCTACTGCGCGCTTGACGCGGCCGATGCTGCTGACTGCGCGCACGTTCGTCATCGGCCCCGCGGAAATAAAGGAGCCATCCTGGTGACATAGTTTTCTGAAAGGACGGTAGAATTGTGATACGAGGTATCACAATTGTGAGTCGCGGTGTTGTAGGCGTAGGTGACAAACGGTAGAACGAGGTACGAATTAGAGTGATCAGGTGAGACATACATGGCAAGCATGTCACCAAGAGTTCGATTAAAGCGCTCCGTGGTACCGTTAGTCTGTGGCTGATAAGCCGTGCATTTACGATGAACAATAGCGCATTCAGCCAGCAGTTGTTGGATCACTTCAGATAAGAAGGCGGGGCCTCTGTCACTTAAAAGTTCACGTGGACCTCCATGACGAAGGAGAAAACGTGGAAGTAGGAAATTGGCGACCTCCTGCGCTGTAGCATTTGGTAGAGCAGCAGTCTCTGAATAACGGGTTAAGTGGTCTACCGCAACGATTATCCACCTGTTGCCGGTAGGAGTCAACGGAAGTGGCCCGTAGAGATCTATGCCGATGCGATCAAAGGGTCGGGATGGGCATTGTAAAGGCTGGAGTTCACCGCCGGAGTTGTGCGGTGGCGCTTTCCGGCGTTGGCACTCATGACAAAAGCGGACGAACTTTAGAACGAAATTATACATTCCTCGCCAGTAATAGCGGTGTCGAAGTCTTTCGTAGGTCTTAAAGACTCCCGCATGGCCACACTGAGGGTCAACGTGGAACGAGGAGCCGAGCTCTGATCGCAAGATTCTGGGAATGGCGAGTAACCAGGTAACCGAGGTGCGTTCCTCTGGGGTATAGTTGCGTCGATATAGTAGCTAGTCTCGAATCGCAAAATGAGGCACTTGGCGCCGAAGCGTACGTGACGCTGGAACTTTCGACGTATCCGAGAGAAGGTCGAGCAAATATGCAGTCCAGGGATCATTACGCTGTGCAGTAGCGATAGTATCAACGTCCAGAGAGGATAATGTGCGCTCGCAGGGGAAGTCATGAATGGCCTTTGGGGGAGGCGGTGATCGGTATAGCGCGTCAGCGTCGGAGTGCTTTCGACCGGAACGGTACACCACGCGCATGTCGTATTCTTGGATTCGCAATGCCCAGCGGGCAAGGCGGCCCGATGGGTCTTTGAGCGTTGACAGCCAACATAGTGCGTGGTGGTCGGTCACTACGTCAAAAGATCGGCCGTATAAATATGAGCGAAACTTGCCAAGCGCCAACACAATGGCCAAGCACTCCTTTTCTGTAACGCTGTAATTGCTTTTCGCCTTGGTTAACATGCGATTCGCGTATGCGACGACGTATTCTGGGTGGCCAGGTTGACGCTGTGCCAACACAGCGCCAAGGCCTACAACCTTTGCATCGGTATGGATTTGGGTTGGCGCTAGTGGGCCAAAATGGCGTAGAATGGGTGCCGTCGTGAGAAGACGGCGCAAGGTTGTGAAGACGTCGTCACACTCTAGAGACCATGATGAGAGATCTCTAGCGCCACCAAGGAGCTGCGTGAGAGACGATTTAATTGCCGCAAAGTTTCGAACGAATCGCCGGAAGTAAGAGCAGAGGCCAATGAAACTGCATAGCTCTTTCATATCAGTAGGTTCAGGGACGCAGTAACTGCACGTAGCTTCTCGGGATCCGGGCGAATGCCCTCCTTTGATACGACATGGCCTAATATTGTTAGCTGACGAACACCAAATTGACACTTCTTCAAGTTAAGTTGCAACCAGGCGTTGGTCAAGCAAGTGAGTACGTGCTGGAGGCGGAGCAGGTGTGTTGTGAAATGAGGGGCGAACACCACAATGTCGTCAATATAGCAAAGACATATTTTCCATTTGAGGTCACGCAGAACATTATCCATCATTCTTCAGAACGTATCAGGTGCGTTGCGAAATCCGAAAGGCATGACGGTGAATTCATGCAAGCCGTCTGGTGTAACAAAGGCAGTTTTCGGGCGAGCGGCCTCGGCCATCGGACACTGCCAGTAGCCTGACCGCAAATCCAGCGAAGAAAAGAACTCGGCTCCCTGCAACACGCGCACATTAACACATTAACACGCACACGCGCACACGCGCACATTAACATGCGCACATGCGCATGCGCACAAGATACACACGCACAGAGCAACTACAGCGAACGACTCACGTGTGCTGCCAAAGTGCTTCATTGTTTCGAGGAACTTTCCACATGCAATTGCTCTTGTAGTTTACGCTTTCGGAAGAAAAAAAACTAACACAAAGGCATATACGACTCATTGTCTTCATTTCATCGTTATCGTAAATTCGGAATGATACCGCCTACTGAAGCCGTCGTGGTCGTACCGTCGTAGTCACTCCAACTTCATCGTGCAATTGTTTTAACATCCTTGCTGGTACGTTGTAGTTCATCTATTACCTTCATCCAATTGTCGCGCCATCTTCGTCATTCCATAGCCGTCATGCCATCAATCTTATATCGTCGTTGCCGTCTGCATCATTATTCGAAAGACGTAATCTCATTATCGTCCCGCCATCATTGGCACTTCAGATCTGCCGTCGTTCCTCCCTTGTCGGGTGATGGATTCGCACGTTGAAGCGCCACATGTTGATGTTGAGCGGGTAGTCTTCCCATGAAAATGTCTACAAATTGTGGCGTGCCCCATACCGCCAAGTTATTTCTGAAGAAATCTTCCCCTTCTCGCAAGCACTAGTGAAAATATCGCCTCAACCTATTCACAGAAAACCTGGTATCCGCATAATATTTGTCTCGACTATGACACCACTGCGTTGCCTTAGGAAGTGTCAGCAACTGCTCAAAGAGCAACGTCATTTGTCAGCACCGCAGTGACAATGAGTTTGGTCTAGGGATATCCTTCCCGAAGTGATGCACAGAAAATTGTGGACACGTTCGTACATTTTGCGCCACTAGTGTCAGCGTGGGTGCAGCGGGGCCCTTTTTATGTTTCACGTTCGGAATTTTAAACATTAACCACGGCATTTATTAACAAACAAAGCCTTTTTAGTGGCGCCATTTAGTGATAATTTACTACAGTTTTCATTCAATCTATAGGGCGTGGCAAGCTGCCGTCCCGTATGCGGAAACGGAGGTATTCCATAATACTACGAGGGAAAAAATAATGCGGCAAATAAGACGGATGGTAAAAAAAATGGCTCCCAGTGGCACATACGCACACTTGATCATGGGGCCTCAGTTTTGAAGATGCATTCGATAAAAAGACGTGACAGAAGTTTTGGGTTATTCCGCCATGCAAAGAGTGAGACATTTACTAACTGATATCGTACAATCTAGACGATCTAAACTTTATTATTTTAGGCAGCACCGCAACAAAACAGAATGTATTTCACTGGCATCTTAATAAGAAGTCTGATCCTCATTTTGATGAGGAGCTCACTCTATCTGCCCTACCTCCGCAAAAATTTGGAGATACAAAGCAGATTTTCGAATCTATGTGAAGGGTTTAGTGAAACACCGCAAAGTGTATGAGTTTGTTCCTTGCACTCCATGGAACACGAAATGTCGTGGACCGTTTCTTTATCGACAACAATTTCGAAAGACTTAAGTTGGAAATCACACATAGACAGAATTTGTGGAGCTGCAGAAAAAAAATATATGGTTTCTTCGGCGAAATTTAATGCTAGCAACCACACCCGTCAAACTACCTGCATATTTAACCTACATTAGACCGACGTTAGAGTATGCCATTGTCGTTTGGGATCCGTTTCAATCAGGATTAATAAACCGCATTGAGAAGATACAGAGAAAATCCGCAAGGTTCATTCTTTCCCGGTATTAGCGTACTGACTGTTTCCGAAATGCTTCGGTTGCTTGATTTGCTTCTACTGGCTCAACGGCGGAAGTTGGCTAGACTTAAATTTCTTTTTTTGTTATCAAAAGGCCACTTCAATATTCAAACCAAACCCTACCTTGCTCCCAGGCAGGCCACAAACATCAGGTCAAGCAATCATTGCATGTTCTTAATTCCAAAAGCATATCTGGACATGTACGCTTATTCATTTTTTCCGCGATCGATTAAGGAATGCAACAGCTTGCCGGGGTCTGTTTTGCAGTCGAGGAGCATTAAAATGTTTGAGGAGCGCGGTAAAAACCTTTTATGAAATTGAATTTTAGTAGTGTCGTGCAAACGTTGTCACACTATTCTAGAAATACATACAGTAGTCTTTCTTTTAGGCTGTTTCCGATTTCACTGTCACAATGTTACAAACATGTATTTCTTAGCCAGAAGATTGTATGTGTATTTGCTTATATGTTTTCCATTGTATTTCCAACATTCATTGCTTCATGTCCTATTCACGTTTGTAATTTGTTTACATTTTTCACGCTATGTGCAAATTTGCTGTACCCACCCTGTTACGGCCAAGACGGCGAACAGTATTTGAAAATAAATAAATAAAACTTAAGTCACAACATTACACTGATGCAATATTTAAGTTTATGCACTACACTACCCACAATTTATGCCGGGTTAAAGCACCAAGTTAGGAAAGTTCATGTTGCGAGATGTCTAAAAACCGATATCATGAGGACGATAGACGTGTACGTCGCCTTTGGATGAAATAGTCGCAATGACTTCTATGAACTATAAGCGGCAAGAAGTACTTTAGGCAGGCTAGTAGGTTCTCACTGAATACGCTTGCTAACTTTTACTAGCTAACTACTCAAAATTCACGGAGCGATTGCCTTTGCCGGCGGCCACGTTTGATATTTCTTGGACCACCTTGAAGGGTTTACATAATGCTACGCCAAATCCCTCGATGTCTTTATTTGCTTGTCTTGGTTTATCATTGTGAATTGTAGCAGACCGCATATGTGTCATTGGTTTTAATGCTATATTTGTTCTTTTGTGATTGGTTCCGGAAAAACGTTATGTGCCACGGTTTTCATTTCATTTGTCATTTGTATAATTGACACAAGTGTCTTATAATCGGCGTTCATTGCTATTGGTCTGATCGCGCACTGCAAGTTTGCTTCAACGCCAGTTAGGCCGATTCACGTGCGGTTTCTTTTTTTTGTGGATAGCAAATATATTCA
Organism: Dermacentor andersoni; assembly: GCF_023375885.2. Lineage (NCBI taxonomy): Eukaryota > Metazoa > Arthropoda > Arachnida > Ixodida > Ixodidae > Dermacentor > Dermacentor andersoni. Next base: position 1,782,275 of record NW_027314755.1, read on the forward strand.
ATAGGTGGATTTCAACAGTTGGCGCCGCCGTGACATTCCGTACAAAATCCAAGGCTTATAAAATCATCGCCCCACGTCGTATGCTGCATGTGCGAGTGAAAGCCTGCGAGGGTCAACTGGTGATCGTGGTTCAATCTCGCGCACGCAAGTGCAGAAAGCGGCGAGGAAGCGCGTCATCTGTCGCGCGCAAGGCTCTGCGGGGAGGGTGGGGGGGAGATAAGGCTCTGGGGAGGGGGCGCGTTCTACTTCGTGCGGCCGCGCGCGCGCTGTCACCGAACCGCTGTGTCTTGAAAGTCATCTGTGACGGGTGCAGAGTCCGTAATCCGCTGTGTTTTCGCAGCTTAGTTCGGTTTGATGCGAGAGGAAACACGAAGGTCCATTCGCTCGCTGCTGCTGCCGCACTTCATCGCTGTGACATTTTGTCAGCGAGTTTCCGCGGTCATCCTGTGAGATGTGTTCATGCTTGCTTGCGCGTGCGCGACACCAGTCTTGTTTTTTTTTTATTCACTAGGATTATGTCTGCAACATTATACGGCCGATAAAACTACTATTCATAAGTTGTGTAGTTGTCCCCTAATGTGCTATTGCAATCAATGCTATGCTTACCGGTGAAACTGCAACGTTTTTTGTTTTTTCTTGGGCGGGGGGGAGGGGGGCTACCTGACTACTCGAGCGAATAAAGATGGGAAAAAATCTGAAATCCTGATTAAAGATATCTGTAGGGTAGAAGGTGATGAAAACTGTTATGCATAATGCCTACAAAATGAAGAATACGTTTTTCTAGTTTAGCTGAAGACTGTAGCCATGCTGTTTCGCGGTTGCGACGGCGTCTACGGAATTATGCCAAAGAAAATAGAGAAAGTAAGGACAACCGAGTGCACTTTAACTACAATAAGCTTATCGTCAGCGGGCACACATTGCTGTGGGACAGCGAATTGCACCTGCCTCCTCGGCTTCATGCGCATGTGCAATCAGAAAGTGAAGGCTGACATAGAATTTTTCACTCAAAGACCGAAACAAATCGAGGATCTAAACGCGTGCGGATAAATTTTTGCGCTTCTCTTGAACTGCATCCCTATTGAAAATCCCAGCATTGCCCATCATGAATTTTATGCTGGGTATGATGGAAAATGTGATGTACATGACGGAAAACATGGGGGGTATGGTGGAATTCATCGGGGGTATGCTGGGTGGATGGTGGGTGTAGTGGAAGATGGTGGGATGTATTGGTGGGATACATACTGGGCGACTTGTCTCAATGGTGGGTGTGCTGAGTGAATGATGGGTGTGCTGGGTGGATGTTGGGATACATACTGGGCGACCAGTGTAAATGGTGGGTGAATGATGGATATGCTGGGTGAACGGTGGGTGCGTGAGGTGGATGGTGGGACCCATACTGGGTGACCTGTGTAAATGGTGGGTGAATGTGGATGTGCTGGGTGAACAGTGGGTGTGCTAGGTGGATGGTGGGACACATATCGGGTGACCTGTGTAAATGGTGGGTAAATGTGGAGTGTGCTGGGTGGATAGTAGGATACATTCTGGGTGACTTGCGTGAATAGTGGGTGAATGGTGGCGTGCTGGGAGTACTGGGTGGATAGTGGGTTGCATAGTGGGAGTACAATGGGTGAATGTATGCGACATCAATAATCTAACACGTGGCTTATGGCAATAGTAGTGACACAGTCATTAGGGTGGGTTCATGATGTGTACATAGGGTTATGTTTGATTTGCCAAATGACATCACAGTAGTCCCAGTTTTTGCTTATATAATTCTATGTGCACACGTACTTTTCTAACATTTATTCAAGTATTTCTGCATACTATTTTGTGACGCTTAATTATTAACTATTGTACCCTGCTAAATTTGAGCCTATTAATAGTAATGTTTATGATTGTAATGATTTGAGTTTTTCATGTTGGTTTTTGTTGAGAATAAGATCTCACTGCTTTGCCATCCTTTGTAGGTAGTGGGATCTGGTCAAGCTGCTTCAGTGCAACTTTTATTCCCAGTTTTTCATGTACAGCACATAAAATAAATAACTAGTTCACCTCAAATTGGGAATACTGATGATGATGGTAAAGCATTCCAGACATCTACCTATACTTCACTGATTTGGCTATGGTAAAATGCAAGCCCATCATTATTGTGAGAAGCACCATAGTTTTCTCAGTGGGTGTCAAGAGATCAATAGCAGGCAGGGAATCCTCATATCAAACAAATTTTATTCTGACAATTTGGTGTCAGTAATAGGTAGAAATGACAATGATGCATGTAGCACATTAAGAGAGCACATAATACTGACAAAGTTTCTAACAAAAATGCCCAACTCGATGCTAATATAACTGAAGGATAATGTTCTTCCAGGCACAGACACTATTGTAACAGTGCACTGTTGCAAAATAGTTCTGCAGACTATAACAATCAGCAAATATTGCGTAAATTAGGTTGTTAACAATGTTTCTTTTTTTATGCGCTGTCCCAGCCTCTAAATCTGTGGAGTTTCAGGAAACTTAGCATGCAGATGTCAACAACAATGCATCAGTAAGGATGTTTACCATTGGACATAACTGTCGAACAATTTCTTATTGCTTTGTTTATTTTATACAGTAACGATAGGAATTAATGTATGCAGCATTTTAAATCAAATAGTTTTGCTCTTTTTGGTTGCAATGATGTATGGCCTGGATGTTGCAGCAGCTTTTCTTGTGTATATGAATGTAACTGTTGATCAACAAGCTATAGAATGTACATTATAGAAGACAAAAGCAACTTAGGCTTTATTTCTAATGAAGGCATTGTTTGAGATTAGCTATATATAGTGTTTCCACTGAACACTATACATTGCAATGTAGTTGTAGCGAATTGTTGTAATCACGAGAAATGCGACTCACCAGAGAAAAGAAAATTTTAACGAAGGTGAAAAAGCAAATCCACCCCATTGTTTTGTGCACTACGCTAAATATGGAACCAGACTTTATGACAGAACATGTAATGCTAAATAAGCCTTTTAGAGTGAGCTTAATTGTGTACATCCTGTAATATTTCGTGAAAAGTATACCATTTAATTGTAAGACGAACGGAGATGTCTTTAAATTACAATGCGCAGTTTTTGCAGTACAAAGTTTAATAACTGGTGCCTGTGAGGGACACTTTTAAGGTATATGAATTACTTTTAATTTTTTCCGTGCTGTAGGATGAATTTATTTTTTTCCTATTACTTTTTGCTTCTTGTTATTAAAAATGCTAGACATACCTTATCGCAAGCAGGCCACTGCTAGTGTGTTGTGGAGATGAGATGCTTTACTTAGGATTGTACAAGCAACACACAGCAGCACATATGTTAATGGGGTAGGTCACTTGATAGAGCATTGCCACTGGTGTTTATGCACACCCAAGTATTAGCACAAAACAATCTTGTGCAGGTTCAATATGCAGACTACACAAAAATATATTATTCTTTTGATTCATACAGACATATATGTAACCAAATGACCCAACCATTACACCATAAAGACGAGTAATGTGCAAGCAATGTAAAATATGAATTTTAATACGGAGCACTTTTGGCTTTGCTTTCTATTTTCACTGAAATCACAATGTATTTTCAAACAAAGCACCAATAAGTCAATGCATCTTTGTTGACATGTTTCCACCACTCTTGATTTGACTGAGTCAACTACAGTACAAAGCGGTCTCTCCTCTCCCACATCTAACTACTTTCATGTGCGAAACAAACCTACCCAATGGCCACTAATTTTCTCGTTATCAAAATCTCATATCATCCTGTGCGATGCCATCACCTTTGACTGCATTCCCGTCTGTTTGTGCGCCAAACTCCGTAACTGTATCAGACTGCAAGTTGTCTGCCCTACACACTGCATGACATTACCATTCCCAATACAGCAATATACGTAGGTCATCAATTATTTGTCCTATGCATCGAATGAAGTAATCTGCTGTCAACCTCATTCCAAAGGGCACCAATTTTGCAAAACTGCTCTTATGGGAGGTGAACTGCCTACTCAAAGGGCAACTTGAAAACTTGATAGCCAAGGCTCTAGAACTACACACCCTTAGTGATGAGAAGAAAGGGGGTTAATGGAGACGCCCGATTTTTGTTAATCATGCCATGAGAAGCCAACAAACAAAGACACCAAGGACAACGTAGGGGAAATTACTTCTATTTACTAAGTGTATTAAAGAAATGATAAATTAATGGCAATGAAAGTGGATGAAAAAGCTTGCTGCAGGTGGGGAACGATCCCATGTCTTTGCATTACGCGTGCAATGCTCCAAGCAATTGAGCTACCACGGCACCGTTTCCCCGTCCACTTTCTTGGGTATTTATATGGGTTACTACTAGAACTAACCTTGGGAGTGTTAGCCAGTGCTACCACTCACAAACCTTGGTGGCGGATTTTATTTATTTATTTGGTACATACTGCCGGCCTGAGTGTCAGGCCTGGATGTGGAGCATCGCACACATATTGCGAATACGTGACGTGTTCCTCACCAGTGGCAAGTTATTTTTTTCATCCATTTTTATTGCCATTAACTTATCATTTCTTTAATTCAGTTAGTAAGTACAAGTAATTTCCTCCATGTTGTCTTTGGTGTCTTGTTGGTTTCTCGTGACACCCCTAGTGAGTGACAATCAAAGGGAAATTTTGTCACCACTGAATGGTGCAAGAGTTATAAAGATTACATGTTGGTGCATTTGTTCCAAGGCTACTTTTGAATGTTAAATGCCACCTGAAGGTTGAGCAATTGTAGAGATGTACCTATGCTAGGTTACAGGTTCTGTAGAAGAAATTGTGATATTCATCTTGTAACTTACATTTCATTACAATTAGGCAAGATGTTTCACAAAGAATGAGTAGTCTTATCACCATAAAGCTATCATGATGAAAACACCAATGAAGCAAAATTAAACGCCTGTTCCACTACTTCAGTAAGTGGTGGCCGGTAAACTGTTTTTATTACTTTCCAGAATTCAAAATGGGATACATAACACTGATAACAGTGCAGCTACTCAAATACAGACAAGGGACAACACAACTGGTGTACCAAAAATTTTCTTACGCGGCCAATACAAATTATGTACAAAAGCAGACCTATGGACTACAAAGCCCAACATAGTCTTGAAACATCCTGCAATGACATACACAGTGATGTCAATGGCCAAAGCACCTTAGGGAAAATTTTGCAGCAGGTAAAATTGCAATTTGTAGCATCGCCTTTTATAGAAGGTTCTGAAAAAAAACAATATATCCGAAATATACTGTGTAAACAAAATATTGCTGCACACAAACTGTTGGGATGGGAGGCAACAAAAATTATGGGGTTTTACTTGCCAAAACCACTTTCTGAGTATGAGGTATGCCATAGTAGGGGACTCTGTATATTGGACTGCCGGGGCTATTTAACGTGCACCTACATCTAAGTACATGAGTGTTTTTGCATTTTTTCCCCCACGGAAATGGAGAATACCTCCCATGTCCCGGGTCATTAGCAAAGGCATGTTATACACTACAATATTACATCTCCAATGCTTTGAGACATTGTTTGTGCATCCACTTTGACTCCTTGGCAGCACCCGGTAGACACTGTCTACTTTATAGTTTAGAAGAACTTGTTGTTGGGCGAGTTGGTACATATTAGCGAACATTGTTAAACTGCACGAACAAACGGACCACAGAGACAGCATGGGACAAGGACGGGCGCAATCTTGTGCACTGTTTACTTATCAGAATTTGACAGAGCGGTAAACGAAGGGATCGATCGTAACCAGGTTCTTACCGTGTTTCGTTATGTTGACGATTTTCTTGTACTTTTAAAAAAGCAAGCCAGTTCCACGTATGACAACGCCATCGCAGGTGTACTACACATCTTTCAGCGCCTTGGCATGGGTTTGACTTTCACCCATGAACTAACAAAGGATAATAATATTCAGTTTTTAGACAGCGCTATAAGCTTCTGTGACGACCATGTGTGCTGGAAATATAACCCAAGATCCCAAAAGAAATTGTTGCCCTACGATACGGCTCATTTGAAAACGGTAAAGCGGGCAATAGGCACCCAGTGTATCATATCAGCCTCAGGAAAGTCCTGCACACACAAAATGCAGGAAAGCTTTGACAGGCAGATTGTAAGGTTGGAAGAAGCAGGTTTTCCGCAATCAGTCATTTCAGCAGTATTGGAGGCAATATTACTGTTATTATTATTGTACGGAAGGCAATATTGCTGAAGACACAAGGGAGCGCAAAAATAAGAAACGTAATGTTGTGCCTTATGTTCACAAGACTTCCCGCAACTTAAAAAAGGTTGTGAAACGGTATGGAGTTGAGATAGCGTTCTCGGCTCCCGGCAAGCTCGCTGGGCTATGCTCGCACATAGGAAGAAGATAGCTTCCAAGGGTGCGGAACAAAGCACCCCATTTTCCACGTAGATTGCAGTGTTGGAGTAGTTTATCAGATACCTCTATCATGTGGTATAGTTTACATAGGCCAAATAGGAAGGTGCGTGAATGTGCGCTTGCGTGAGCATGAATTGTCAATTAGAAATAAAACGAATGGGCACCTGCCAGTCCACTGCTTGGCGTGCACGTGCAAGCCGAATATGAAGGAAGTAAAGATTTTGTGCCGCTGCCGAGATAGCCGAGGCAGAGAGCTACTCGAGGCGTACCATATTAGAAAGAAGGGACAAGACTGTGTCAGTGAGACCTCAGTTTATTTACACAACAGTGAGATTGACGAGCGAAGGTAGGTCGCGTTTTGCATATACAAGGTTTTTCTTCTCTTTTATCTTTCCTTTTTTCGCGTATGCGCAGTGGTGTATGTCAGGGGTGTACTTATATGTGGTCTTTGTGGAATAAACATTAGTTGCAAGTCTGCGCACGTCCTTGTCCCATGCTGTCTCTGTGGTCCGTTTGTTCGCGCAGTTTAACAATGTTCACTGTCTACTTTAGAAGCTACAGAGACAGTCTGCATTATGATCTAGCCCAACAATCCTACAATGACCTTTTTGATCGACGTTTTGATCAGTACCCACGCAACCTTCATTCACAGAGGCCAGTTACTACTTATGACTTCTATAGAGAAGTTTCCTTACTCTCAACTGATGGATGTGGCTCAACAGTTTCATCAGCATTTCGAAGTTTGCCCTCTGCTTCTGCTAAGGTGGCACACCAGATCACACAGCTAGATACTGTAACTGACATCAACCATCGAGCTATGGGTAATTGGTTATATCTATGTGGCCAAGAGGGTGCATCCTGGACACTCAGTGCCCAAAGACTCCAGTGTAGGACGCCACTGTAACAATTCACCTGCTTCAGATGATGCTGACATTATCACCAGTTTTCTGGGCACACCGAATGCCCTCTCCCCAGTGGTGCATCACCCCAATTGAAAAGTAGCTAGTGTGGCTTATGAAAATAAGGGCACTGGAAAACACTTCAGAACTTGCACTTCGGGAAGTTGATGCTTAGGTTCACTAAACATATTTTTCTTGGTGCAAAGTAGAACATGAAGCAACCTCCAACCTCCACACAAACAGCATGGTCAGCTTCACCCAGTTCCCCTCTAGCACGTCCTCTGGGAAACCTATATTTTTTAACTCCTAAAGAAAGGGCCGGTGTAGTAAAGAAGTGTAGAAAAAAAACAGAAATGGCTGGAACTATTCTGATTTGAATTCTAACATTAAAATATTTTCACACTGCTATTTCAATAGCAATTCCCTAGTGTAAAAAGATATTACAAAAAAGAAACTAGTTAGTCTACCAATACTCTGCTGTCATGTTATAGCAGGTGGTCATGATATACCACAAGAATGTGCAATGTTATTAAGTATAGAAAGCAAGATACAAAATGGCTAAAATGTACAAATACTACTTTCCAAATTGGGGTCTTACTGAACAAAGGTATGTTCCTTTTGTGATAGCATAGGAGCCAAAGGACAGAGATAAAATACTACCAAACAGATGCTGCAGTAGGACAAGGGTATACACACACCTAACTTGATGCTCAGAAATACAGGAAGCATAACGTCAGAAAATAAACTCATTTACAGGCAAATTTGATAGCAATTAGGAGGTTGGCCCTAAATGGGCAATCAGCCATCAGTAAACACAATCTCGGGCTTGACTACCATTCATGGCCGCTAAAGTAAAAATAGCAGCAACCTTCCAGTGGCGCCTTGTCACCTGCCACCATGCCATCCAGTCATTCAAGCCATATTGGTAGGCCTAACATGCATTATATTGCACAGAAACTGTGGTTGAAAATTAGTTTGACAGTGAGTGAACACGTCTTGAAGCAATGAATTGCATGCGGAAGTCAAAAATCACTTGCCAATGGCCAGGGCGAGGATGATAACCGTAAAATGAACCCAGGCAGCACACCAGCATTGGTCCAACCATGGCCCAATGCTGGCAGAAATTGGTACCAATGTTGGACCAATGTTGGCATATTGGCAAAGTGCAACCCAATCCAATGCTGGCCCAGCGTTAAAGCCAAGATTGGACCAATGTTATGCCAATGCAGCAGCCATTGTGCTGCCAGCGTAGGACCAGCGCTAAAGCCAAGATTGGACCAATGTTATGCCAATGCAGCAGCCATCGTAGGACCAGCGTTAAAGCCAAGATTGGACCAATGTTATGCCAATGCAGCAGCCATCGTGCTGCCAGCGTAGGACCAGTGTTGAGCCATATCGTTGCCATTATTAATGCCAGCTTTGAGCCAATGCCCTTTGCATGACGAATATTCTAGATATGCTGGCTTTAGAGCACGCACACATTCTTACCGCAAACCTTTTGCTAGCGGCATTTTTTGTAGCAATTCTCCCCTTACCGTCTTCCTCAATAGTAGCTAGGAAAGCTCGACAAAAAGATGTCAAGAAGCAGAAGTCATATATGCTTGCAAATAATAATAAAAGAATACTGAAATTGACGTTTATGACAATTTATTTGCGAATAAATTTTCACAAACAGGCATTTTCCGTGGACCTAGATGGGTGACGCTCGGTTATCTTCAAACAGTTTATTTACAGGCACTGCCCTCAGGATAGGAATTGGGCAAGGTGCCGAGGACGGTGGGCTGGCCAGGGGTTTCAGGGCAGGGAGCTGACGTCGGTAGGCAGGTTGGTCAGTGCTTGGATGACGGCGGGCTGATCAGGCCCCACGAGGACCACGATAACGCGGTGGTTTCGTTGATATTGCTACCATATCCCATAGCGACTTCACCATTACTTGGAGGAAATGCTTGCACTGTAAAATAAAAAGAAACATTATCAGAGATGTTGGTATGACAAATGTATGTGGCAGCGTTTTCATTTGAAAAATCGCCATAGTGCAACAATATTATAAGTCTGATCAGAGAGTTCGAAGGGGTGAATCAAGAAACTTTCTTGCAAGAGATTTTTCAGGTAACACTTCTTAATATTTCGACATATATGGCATATCTTGTACAAGGTGCAACGTAATATTTAGAACAGACAAAATGCACAGGATCCGTCCGCCTTGTTTACAGCCCACACCTAGTCAGCGTAGCACTTTATAATTGAAAAATTGCAGCAAAACCTGCTACAGCACAAAAAGCTTACTTTCAGACTGTGTAGACACAATGCGATCTTCGTGCGTAATTTTTAATGTGGAAACCGAGAAGTTCCGTCAGAAAACACTAGTAAAAGAGGCATTTATTATACGAAAAGAAAGAAATACTGTCGGCTGGAAATGATGCTTGACCTATAACAGTGAGAAGAAGCGTGGTTCCTCGTTATCACTAGCAGGATCAGGCCGCGCGCGTGGCTTGATAAAATCATAGTCCTGGAATTTGGGTGAAATTCACAGATTTACACGTGGTTCTACTCCGGGCACTATTCAAAGGCTGCAAATAAAAAGAGCTATGTAATTACAGGCACTCTACATTAGCCAGGCCTGTTTCAGTAATATATATACCGCGTGATATTGCTTGGGTGATATTGCTCCTTATAAAACTTATAACATGCGCAAAACAAATGCACTCACCATTGTAAGATCCATGCTCCATGCGATGTGTATCCGAGTTCATCCCACATCGAAGACGGTGGCCACGAGCGCCAACTTTTTTTCTAATTGTTGTTTCGCCTATATTAATTCTAACACTCACAAAACTTCGTGGCCACATTGCTGCGTATTTCAAGATGTAGGCTTCTCAGTAGGAATGACGACCGCAAGCGAGCATTTTTCACGAGAAGAGTGCGCTGGCAAGAATGGACAAGATGGCAAGCACTCATGCGGTGTTGCACCCAGTCGGCGCGCTAGCGACGCATAGAAGGAAAGAGTGAAAGGAAAGGGTGAACGAAGAATATGGCGTAAACGCCACTTTCCCCCGCTGGACCTAGCCCGACCGCGTTTTGGGGTGGAAGCGACGGAGGGCGACAAGGAGGACAATAGTGACCCCGCCGCTTTCCCCCATGCTTCCGAGAGCACCCAATTCGACACAGCAGCTTATGGCTGTCTGAACGCTTGACTGATAGCATTGACCAGGCTCATGTGGGTGCGTGGGGGAGAGGCAAGTGCGGGCTAAAGGACGGAAAGCTAGGCCGAAAAAAAAAATCCGGAATGCGCCGTGCCTACTAAAGGCAAAGACAAGAGGTTGTTGACACGCAAATGCCAAAAAGTGCAATTAACTTTTTTTTCTGTCAGGGGCATTCATACAAGGAGCTTACTACACATGCACGAACAAACAAATATCTTAGAATAGGAGCATGATGATTATGTCGCCGCAACATGCCATGCATGCTAAACAAACAAACAAAAGTTTCACTAATACATACGCGCTCCATCTCGATGCAATATAAAACGGTTCCATCAGCTCTGAGGCACTGTAATTCTCGATTCTCCTCAGAAGCCTGACCCACCAAAGCCACGGAGCGTACATGCAAAATATACACTGCGCAGGCAAATTCGCAATACTGTTGCTTCTTATGGAAAGCTCATGTTCTTATTCACGATCAATAAAGCAGCGGCTAAATTTATGCGACTTCCCATGCTTGCTACGTGGTACACTGGCTTTTCTCTTTAGGGGACGCATTTCGGTAAAGGAGAAGTGCAAAAATGGCGGTGTACCATGCATGGAGTTGACATGGGAGAACATATTTCTGGTTCCTGCGCAGTGTGCCTGTGATCAGTGCGTTAGTTTTCAAAACACGTTGTTCAATCTCAGCAAGTCGTAGAGCACTAAAACCGACAAGGCGAAAATTGGCTTATTACGGACCAATGTCCTCCAAAGAAAGCCAACTAGTAACCCATACTGGCAAATCCATACGAAAGTCGGTCCAATAGTTCCCGTCTTGTTGAACGGCAGTGCCAATATTGTTTACTGACTGTGTAATGTGGGCCAACATTGGATCTCTATCAGAATGGCACCGCCAATATTGTTTACTGACTTTGTAATGTGGGCCAACGTTGGATATCTATCAGAATGGCACAGCCAACATATTCGCCACGCTGTTAACCTTGGGCCATCATTGGCCCAGGAATCAGAATGGCACAGCCAATATTGGAACTACGCTGTTAATCTTAGGCCGTCATTGGGCCAAGAAGTGCCAATATGTTTCCAAAGTTGGCCCAACCTGACGTGCCGCCTGGGAAGACTTCAATTAGTTTGCAACTACAAGTTTTACGACGTGATGTGTGGAGATGTCATAAATGTCTAGCAAAATAGTTATATCGCTTTCGAAATTTTTCACACCATGCATATATGGCTTTATGGATAGGCATAAGGAGTGGCTGGGGTGTGGCTCCACGAAGCACTGCTTAGATTACCAAATTATCAAGCAAGTCTAACAAAACTGGCATTCAAAAGATCAATCGATGACTGCAGTGGTAAAGCATAAATTCTACAGCAGCTGTAGCCAACAATATCCATTATCACCAAAATGACAGAACATCAATCAGTGTATGTAAGTGTAGTTATATACATATGCCAGTTGTAGCACTACCATCTGAGTGGAGAAAGGCATACAAGTACAGCATCCTTTGCATATGCTCATTTCACATGCATTGTTCACCGCTCTTTGGCATAGCTTTGTCATAAGTCATCTCATTTGTATACGAATGTAGCAACTTTCATGAAACGTGGACTGGTGCAATTGACACAGCACTGCATACAGCACAGAGAACATGATTTTACAACACTAACAAAATACAGGTGATAGCACCCTTTGCTCAAAAAGAAAAGTACCAGACATGCATGGTAGATCAAGCAGGAATGTGAAAATATTCCAATCCTTTGATGAGGAAATAGGCTGTCCCTCTACTTGGCTTTATCCACACACACACGTACTCTCTCCTATTAGAAGCATACTTACACCCCACAACAGAAAATGAAAATGTAGGTTTTTAAAGATGCCATAAAATGGCCAAACAAAACACACGGTTCTAACAGAACTATCTCCATTTCGAAAAAATGTGGGCAAGAAGTTGAAAGCTAAATATGACAAACATTAAATGCCGAGTACCAATAAGAAAAATGTGGGTGTTCTACATGAGTTGCATTGCAAGTGCAGAGCCTACCTTGCAACATCAAAGAGACACTAAAGAGATGTAATGAATCAGCTTACAATAAAAAGTATCTTTAAGAATTAGTTTCATTTATTTTGCGGCAACAGCTGGGGTGATTAATACAAGATAAAATCATGATCAATTTTTTTTTCACACCGAAACCAGTCAGTGTGACATCATAGATCGTAAAGCATTTTTTTCGCATTTAAGCCATTGTAATTAGGCAGGAGTTAAAATTTCCTGAATTCAGTCATTGGCTCTTTTGGAACACAATGCGTTCATTTTTACTCGTAAAGATTTCATTAAGCGTGAGCAAATGGCATCAAAATCTATAACATCATGCCAAGCTAGTGCAACAATTTCAAGACAGCATCGCCACTTCACATCTTTTCAGGAATACACAGCATCTTCTCATAGTATGAGTGGCTTTGTTCGTAAGATGAGACTAAATGTACGTCCTTCACCCCCCAACTAATTTCATTACAAGTACGTTAGTCAGATAAGGCACTGTTATTATGGAAGCACGTCTTGACATTTATCATTTACTTTGTGTTGTTTACCTTTAAGATACATCAAGCCTAATCATGCTGAACAGCTGAATCAGTTTTTCTCTTGCCTCAGCACTTATCCCGTGGCTTACAGTGTAGCATGCTTGTTTTGGCACAGCCTACAGAGACTGACATGCTTATCATTCCAGTAACTTCAACATCTTCCGTAGTGTTGATGGGCATTTTTAAAGCCAAATACCTGCATTCCACTTGGTGGCCCTCAACACGATACTATGACATGCTTATCGCAAATAGTGCAATTATGCAATTACACTGCATTAGTGGTCCACTTAAGTGATTTGTAAAAATATGTTCATTAGCGTAATTTCACAACTACAACGTTTAAACTGCAACCCTCAAATTAACAGAATCATTAGTAATGAAAGCAGAGAAGCGCACCTGTTCTCCTAACAGTTAGCTCTGCTGACCGCTTTTCAAGTCGCCTTAAGTTTTCATTCACAAACAAGCACGAGTGACCCTTGCCACTGTCACAATGATCTTATTCATGAAGGCTACCGAAGTGGGGTTGTGATGCTTTTAATTTTTTAATTCAAGCTCTAATGTGAAAATGCACTGAAAGGAACATGGGGCAGATTCATTTTGACAGCTCGCAGAACTCCAATGTGCCATTCAAGGAACCTCTCGGTCCTGTGGAATAAATTTGGGAACCCTTGCAACGTAAACGGACCCCAAAATATGAAGAGAAAAAAGGATCAACTACAAAAATTAGGTGTGGCAGTAAAATCGAATGCTAAACTACAGTGCGGAATTTATAGATACTACTGAAGTTTCATAAGCTGTATCCTCAGTTGAGATATTAACCATTACCTGGAAACTGTTCAGGCCTCTGCTGCATTATTTTTGTTGATTTCAGTATTTCGAAGGCACATTCTTGTGCGCTTTACACACATTCTCTTCTAACTTATTTGTATTGTATTCAACACCCAGATCACTTGTAAATGGCTCTTTCGTTACAACAGCAAGCCTTCTGCTGTGCTAGCACCGATTGGCATTGAAGTGCGCTGCAGCACATACTCATCCCTCTTGTTTGTGCAGGATACCACTTCACTTGTGTGATGACGGGTTGGTATACATGTGTGATAAGCAGCTCGCTACGTGTTTGAACCCTAGTATTCTGAAAGCAGCAAGGAGATTCGTGGAATGCAGTTGCTGTAGAGTGTTTTCCTTATGGATCTTCCATTCCACAGTAGCTTTAGACACTTTGTTTTTGGTAATGACGAACGGTTAATTACCAATACAGCTAAGCTCATTTTTCTCTTTACTGTCCCTTCAATCCCTTTCAATCTTGCTCGGCAGGTCACAAATGAACATCTTATCTTCTTGCACAAAATCTATACACAAACAACTGTCAACAATTTCATCAGGCAAGATCACGTCGCGCGTTCCATCACACGAAAGAAAACACCCCTTTGTGTGAGGAGGAATGGCACGAACATCTGCTATAATTACTGGTCTGCAGATAACATAGCAGCAGCCTGTCTCCTGAAGCACAAGTATTTTCTCAATTCGTGCATAGAACCCAGCATATGTCCGCACAAAGGTCGTATCAGATTTTGAAGGTCTTTTGAATCCATTGCTGTGGAAAACTTGCTTCTTTTGCACAAATCGCTCATATTCCACAGCATCGGACACAGCCACTCCACACCGACTATACAGTGCATCCTGCTCTTCAGCACTGAGCACTGTCTTCTTACCTGTGCCCAACAGTGATAAGCCATCTACACACAAAAAGTTTTTCACAGGTGAATATTCAAGAAAGCCATTGCACAACCTTTTTTCTTCAGAAGCTAGAAGTGGACTTGCAAGTAGACGCTGCAGCTGCTGAGACATGACGACTCGTTCTACAATTTGGTCCGGAAGGCCCTTTGCTGCAGAAATCTGCCGCACAATGGTGCCATTTCCCCCTTCAAACACGAAGGCAGAATGTGCCCAAAGGGGCCCAAGGGAACGGGCACAGTTTCCAATGTGGAGGAGTGTGTGGACAATATATGTCATGAATACCACACCATATAATGCTTCACACCTTGACACAAAGTTCTTGAGAAGAGACTCTGAAAAGAAAAATCGTTTTAAACAGGGCATGGCTCAATTTGTTTTAAATATTTGCACGTAAACAATGCCTAAAGGCATACACATGTACTCTCACACTGCTCGACATGAAAACATCCCTGCAGGGTTTGTGCACTAAAACCAGTCTGATATTTAGAAGGAATACACTGCTTTTCGAAAGTTTAACATGTAGCCTCAGCAGTCTCGCCATAAGCAACCCTAGCTTTTGTCATCTAAAGTGCAGTCGTAACCTGACCAGCAAAGAAGAAATTTCAACATTTCACGGAAATTTGCTCTGCATTGCAGGGCCAGCAGGTGCATGGCTTATAAGAGAAAACAAATAAGTGAAACAACAAATATGAGCGCAACAGACAAGACAACTGCTCTACACAAAGTTAGCTGTGTTAACATATACAAGCACATCAAAAAAAGGTGCAGAAGACTCATAATAAATTTCTATGACATAAAGACATAACAACTACTGCGCATTTTGTTTCGGAAGTAGTGACCCAAGATTCCATAAGCCAAGATGGACAGTTCTGTAATATTTTGGTGCCTACAATAATAGCCTTTCCCCTAGAGTGTCATCACAGAAACGTTCACTCCAGTTAGGACAAGTGCTACAAATCAACTTTCGTTGATAGGTGAGCTAGTTCCACAATAACTTTAGCAATTATTGGACAGCAACTTGAAGCTATCCTGAGAACATGTTTGCTTTTGTCACCAAACAAAGGCTCAGAAAGGTCTGCCAGCATATAATGGATGGACACTCCAACACAACTCTGCATATGAACACGCACGGATCGGCTTCTCGCCTTAGGAATCTACATTACCATTGAAGAGCTGAGGATCGCGGCCCTCATGTCTCAACAAGAAAGTTTGTAGGAAGGTGCTACATGGCTTAGGGTATCCCATGTGGCCACAGTACAGCAATAAGGAACTACCAATATCCGTCCCCAAATCCACACCGCGCCTGTGCCAGAACATGAATGCATTGACACCTTATTTGGGACACATTGCAGCTACAGGAAAAGATAGTGGACAGTGCTGCTACAGCTATTGCTTACCGAGCTACTGTCCCCCATACAGGCACGTTCCTCCCACCACTGGTGCCCCTCACTCCCCAGGATGCCCTAGAACACCAGTGTAGAGAAAGTGTACCTCCCACCACACGTTCACCTAAGTATGGGCGTCTTGCGCTGGAGTTTGAGGTATAGTAGCGGCGCCTGGTGGCGGCGCGGGAAACGACATTTGGGTCGTACCCGCTTGGGTCGTATTAAGCCCTGGCTGTGACAAAGCACGTTTCTAGGCCGAGTTTTGCGTCGATTCGCACTTCTTTCTGCCCTGTTGCGAGTGCGAAAAGGCTCGTCACTTCTCACAGACCATGCCGACCGCGCTGCGAGCTCGCCGCAGCCTATAGTTTAACGAAAACGGACTCTCCGTGTGCCGTAATGCTGGGAGCAGAAGGAATCGGTGACGCCAATCCGGAGAGACCTAGCCCAGCCTCGAAAAGCAGTCACCGTCATTACTTCTGCGTCGTGGGCTGCCATGAACAAGAAGGCCTGAATCCCAACATCAGATTCTACCGTTTTCCTTCAAGGCCTCACGAAGTGGAGCGACGGGCGCGCTGCATAGCTGCAGTTCGTCGCGCTGAGTAAGCGAAACTTCGCGCCATGCTGACTGCTTCGCCTGTCTTGAAGCTTGCTTGATTATCTGCGTTCTAAATTTCGGTTTTTTGCACCTACAGTCCCGACAGCAGACCGACATAGCAGCAGGCATGGCTGGCAATTCACGATTCGAGACCCGGCCACAGCGATTAATTAACAATTCGACCGATGCGAAGTGGTGAAGTGACCAGGTGTGTGCAAATGACCACAAATGGTCGGGCTGATTCGGTGACAATTCACTACTCCACTACGAGCAGCACAAGTTAGAGAGTTAAATGTGCTCATACTTGACCTCAAGCCAGCATGTTGAGGCAGCGCAGCAAGGTAGTATTGATTACAGCAGATCGATGTTCGAGCGCTGTCATTAAAAGCTGCATCAAGCGAGCTGCGCACGAGCTCGAGCTGCAGCGCGATTCGCACGTACGTGCGAGCTCATATGCATTGCATCAGTTATTACCATTTACTAAAAGGAACAGATGGCCGCTACTACAACGCAGGCATAACTACTTGTTTAGCGGCATGCAGTCAACAAAGATTGCAGGAAGCCCGCCGTTTCGCGGCGCGTACGATCGTGCGCTCGAGCAGTTCGTACATCGCGACGCGTACCGTCGTGTTCTCGAGCAGTTCCGTACACATGATGTCTGCTTATCGCTGCTGTGAATTCATTTATAGCAAGCATTTCCTCGCGTTTGTGCGCCTGAATCTAGCAGCGTGCAAACCTTACCTGAAGTTCCACTTCGTACGCGACTCGCTTCACTTGCGATTGACACTGCGCTAAAACTTCGCCGCTTGATTCTTGAACGGCGTACATGTATTCGGCACTGCATAATTTCTTGCCTTTACGCAGCGTGCCACCCCTGAAAAAATCTTCGGCGTCCGATATTTGCTGCAGGCCGTGATACAACACAACCGAAAGTGGCGGGTCCATATTGTAAACGTGCTTTCCGAAGCAGACGACCGAGCTTGGTACGACCCATTTTTGAACAGAGGGCGCTTTTTATCACCTTTTTCGCAGCGCCCCCTGGGCAATGCAAGAGCCCCATAAGGGAAGCATATGAGTGGTACTGCCCGCAAACGAGTACATGCCTGCACCTACGGTTGAAACTTGCCATCCACCTACCTCATGGCATGCGTGGGCTCTGGTCCGAGATGTGGAGGCCAACCAACTTTCAGCCACATTCCCTGGGAATGTGAGCTCGGATCACGAAAACTTTTTACGCCTCACATTCTAGTGCAAAGCTGTGCAAGAAGATTGTCATAATGGTGTTCAGCTGATAACAGCATCATTCTTAATTTTTCTTTTGTACGTCTGTGTGCAACTGCATGCACTTGGTATTGTTGACTGTAGTTAAATGTCACTGTTGACACTGTGCTGCTGTTTCGGTTTTAGACACCCTGGACGGACTCAACGCAAAACTTTAAAAAAATGAGGGAATCATTTCCTCGTTTGATAAAAGTTCAGGGAGAGCTGCCGGCGTCACGCAAGCACAGAGTGAGTATTTCTAAGCGCTATAATAATATGACAGTCTAGTCATTACTCGGCCATTTTATCTCGGTACCACCACTTGCATGCTGTTTATGTGGTGTTCAGAGTTAAGCAATATACCAATGAAATACTTGTGTACTAAAAAAAATTGTGCAGATACCATTTGCTGTGAAAATCCATGTTATGCAAAGCATTTGGCAAGGTGCCTGGCTATCCAGCATTGTTTGGAGTTCCACAAAGGGAAGCCTGGTGGACGAACATGTTTTTTGTAAATTGAGTAGTGTGTGGGGGCAGTGGGCATGTATCTGTGTATGTGTGATAGAAGCATGGCGATAACCGTGTTAAAAGGATCATGAACCAGCAATGGCATGATCGGCCATTGCCGGCTATTTGCCATGACCTTACGACATGGCGATCATTGTTTTCTACATAGAGGTAGTGGGTGAACTAATTGAGAGAAGCACTGATTTTGCCATGATCAGGGACCGTGTTATATAATCCTACATACTTAAGGGTATGTAATGCAGGGTCTGGAAAATTATGGCATTTGTATTCCGGCAAAAAAATGGTAAAATATGATTAGCCGAGGCAGTCATGAAGTTAGTGCAATGCTGCATAGTTTCTACATAGTGTAAGCTGCTGCAAAAAAGTACTAAGAAAAGTAGGCCAGTCCCAGAGAAAGTACAGTACAACAAGGCATCTATAAGTTTGAGCGGTCGCAGTGAAAGAAGATGAGGCAAAACATGGGGTGCAGGCGCCGAGTGTTTCAAGAGCAGGCTGGCTTTGAAACTTAAGAGAAGCATGCGTGTGATTGTGGCCTAACGGTTAGAACACCAGTCTGCGGTGCT
Organism: Dermacentor andersoni; assembly: GCF_023375885.2. Classification (NCBI taxonomy): domain Eukaryota; kingdom Metazoa; phylum Arthropoda; class Arachnida; order Ixodida; family Ixodidae; genus Dermacentor; species Dermacentor andersoni. Next base: position 1,801,442 of record NW_027314755.1, read on the forward strand.
CAATGGTAGAGGTATGATTCTACCACTGGTCAACCATCTTCTTTTTATTAAAGCAAGGCGAGTCACAAGCATGCATACCTAGCTACTTTAAAGTGTGCTGAATGAGGCAAATAGTGCTTCAAATTCAAGTATGCTTATAGGATTTCATCTATAGGTATTTACCTTGAGGGAGCATTTAATTTTTGCTCTGTTGCTTATCCCACCTCTGTAGAAGGAGCCAACGCCACGAGAAATTAAAAAAAAAAACAGCGTGTTGCAGCCACAGAGGCTCTCCATGAACGCATTGGGTATGAACAGAACATAAAGGACTTTTCTGGAGCCACGTTGTGTGCCAAAATGGACAGGAGTACACTGCTCAGTAGAATATAATGATGCATCTTATTTTTTTGCACTGCTTCAATTTTCAGGCCAGTGAGCCACCAGAAGACGTGGTGGCTGAACTCAGAGCAACTATTGAAAAACGAGCAACAGAGCTGCGGAAGCTCAAGCAAAAACTTAAAAAAGGAGATGAGTTAAATAAAAAATTAACTGCAGCTCTGCTGGATAAATTTGGTGAGTACATAATGTATTTCTCAGTAGCCTTATCACCTTACAACAAGAAATAGTGGCCACATTAACAAATTAGTTGCCTGGCTTGCTTCTACAATTTGGTGCTTAATGGCTTATATTGAGTTTTCCCATGAGCACTGTACAGCATTAGCACACTTTCCAATGATGTCGCGCTGCTGGTACTTCTTTTCAATTAATAAGGATATGCTCCTGCTGGATTGTAAAGAAAATCATTGTGGGCAATTTATTAATTCCCCAAGTACATGGGGATAATGAGCTATTGTTTTATAATGCCAACAAGGCGCAGCACTGCCATCCATATTGTCCATGCATTCATAAGGGATGAAATTACAATGGTTTCACAGATTTACCAAACATCATGTTGTTCCACTTGATCAAGAAAAGAAACCGAGGCGCTTGATCTTTCTTAATGACAACCAGAACAAGCTAACAGGCAAACAAGCCAATGAAGGCATACAGGATATTTTTGCACGCTAAATGTACATGTAATGCAATGGCTGTTAGTTCGGTCCCCACCAGGGGCGCATTGTTTATTGGTCTGCTGAAATTTCCTGAAAATGTCAATGTACATTTTCCTCTAACCTGCTTGTTTACTTTTTGCAAACATTGATAGCTGCTTACAGGTTTTGCAAAGCCACTATATGCGGGGACCTCATGGGGTGACTTAATTTTAGTTGTGAAATGCATGTGTGACCTCGTCTCTTGCATGCATCTGCAATAGAATTGGCTAGCAATGGAACTAATACACCTAACCCTCAATATAATAAAGCCACACTTGCAGCGAAAAATGTAGTTACATTGTGAATTTTGGTAATTTGAGATTTTGAAGGTCTTTACAGTTGTAAAAATAACTTCCCAAATTGCTAAAACAGTCCAGGTGGATAGTACCGCATCAGCAAGTACCGCATTTAGTTGATTCTAACGCGCCCTCAATTGTAACGCACACCTGTTTGCCGTTACCTAAAGAAAGAAAACTCCTTTACAGAACTGCATACCTCATGCTTTCATGCATAAATACAACTTTCTCTCATTTGGAAAAAATGATGTACAATGAACCAAGTTATTATGATACCGGTTTTAAAAATATATTGGTTTAACCCTGAGAAGCTGCTGCACTGTCAACTTTTGTATGTTTTCCATGGTGAAATAACCCGCTTACTACAATGTCTCGGTGCCGCACTATCGTCATCGAGACATTGAGATCCCACAACCTTCGCATCCGAAGGTTGTGGGATCGTTTTCCGTTTGCAGCCAGTTGTTTTTTCATCCGCTTTCATTTCCATTAATTTATTCTTTCTTTATTTCATTTATTAAGCACAAGTAATTTCCCCTATGTTGTCTTTGGTGTCAGTGTTTGTTGGCTTTTTATGAGAAAGCCACTCAGTGACACTAACACTGTCTGCCGACTAGTTGGCCAATCACTGGTGTCATGTCTCGTCGTTTTCTTGTCATTGTCGGTATAAAGTTGGTAGCATGAACAAGCCTTGAGACTAACATTAAAGCAGCATCCAGTATATTTACAGTACAGTTTGCTGCATGATAGCGATATCTCATATACCGCCTTTACCGAACACGAGACGAACTGCCATGTGCTTCATCTGATGCAGTTGTCGACACCTTCCCAGTTTTGTTGACCAGATTACACGTCCCACTTACCTGATCTCTTGCAGAAAAGAAACTTGCACCTGATGTTTGTTACCAATTTTCTTTAGTCCATGGTCCATCCTACGTGTGTAAGAAATAACAGCAATTTCTTCTTTTTTTGTTTTTTTGCTGCTATGGGGAAGTGTCTATATTTATCTTGTTTACAAGGCCTTCACAAAAATAGTAGTGGATTTAGGAAAACCACCTTTCTTTAGCCGGCTTAGCTGTCGCTGAAAAATTAAGTTGGCAACATGGTGATAAGACTTCCAAGAGCCAAACCGAAACACGTTGCAGCTAGCTACAGTTGTAAACCGTTTATTTGGACCTCACGGGAACTGTGGAAATGTCCGAATAAACAGGCGTCCGAAAAAGCAGATTAAGAAAAAAAAAATCCTTGATTTCCACGCACTTGTTCTGGCACGGCAGTAGGCTTGAAGAAATCATGAATGCGCTGTTGCACGCTGTTCTGTTTACACACAATCAGATAAGCCTGAATCTTGGAGAGGGTCGTACGGTCACTATAGGTGGCTGAAAGCAGTCACTGCTTGTACACGCTCTGCATGCGAGTGGCAGCATAGCACATGGTACGTCATCTTCCGACTCATCTCCGGCGGTGCAGCAGAAACCTGTCGAATGATCTCGCCCCTCGTCGAGTTCTGCGCATGTCAGTACAGCAGTGTCAGCAGCTGTAAAACTCAAATGAGACGGTGTCCGGAATCGCAATGCAACCACTGCGCAGGTCTCGGCAGAATATATTCGGCGTCAGTAGGGAGCACATCGGTAGGCGTCAAATCCCAGGCCTCCCGGAACCCGCTTGCCGGCATTGCCCATCGCTGTCTGCGCCATTAAACACTTGACGCGATGTTTACGTATGCCACGTTGGATCACCGCAACCTCGACACAGCACACAAAGCAAACATCACCATGCCGTCACGCCGACACCAGTTGCACAAACGAAAAAGGTGGCCTACTCGCAGCATCGTACGTGAAGAAACAAATCAGCTGCTGGATTGTCTTGACATGGCTTACTAAGCTGAAACCGGAACTGCTGTAGAGCCACTCTATCCGGGCAGAAACGATGATGAGCGGCGATTTGCAGTAGCGCCACTTCGTGGGGCAGCAAGAAGGCTCCGTTCAATACAAAAATCATCATCATCATCATCATCATCATCATCAGCCTGATTACACCCACTGCAGGGCAAAGGCCTCTCCCATACTTCTCCAACTACCCCGGTCATGTACTAATTGTGGCCATGTTGACCCTCCAAACTTCCTACAAAATGTCGTTCAGCAAGTCGAACCAGGCAGCGGTGAGTCCGTGCATGGTGCTCTCGATCGAATTCGCCCAAGGAGTGTCCGAAAAATCAGACTAGAGGTTCCAAGGTGTCCGAACTTTCGGCAGTTGTTATACATTATGGTCTATGGGGAGAGTGGTGGTGCCGCTAAGCAGACCGAATAATCGAGCATGTCCGAATTTTTGGAGTCCGAAAAATTGGTCGGCGACTGTATGCCTCTTTATACTAATTTGTAGTGTGCAGACGAGTAAGTCAATATTGGTTTGTACTGCTCACATTTGGGACATGTAATGAATCTCAACTTCAAATCTTAAGGCTGGTTAGCGCACTCAAAATTTTAAAAAGCAGCATACATGCAGCATGTTTAGTTTTGGCTCTTGGGAAGTCTTGTCACCTTGTTGCCGATTTAAGTTTTTCACGACAGCTAAGCCAGCTATAGAAGGACAGTTTTCCTAAATCTACTATTATCTCTATGAAGGGCTTGTCAAGAAGAGAAAGACAATCGCCCAAAACAGCACAAACAAAAAATAATTGGCCGTTACTCCTTACAAACACCAGATGTTGGACATGGAGTGAAAAAAAAATGGTAACAAATATCGGGTCTGAGTTGTCTTTTCTGTGAGATCAGCTAAGTGGGACGAGAAATCTGGTCAACAAAACGTGGCAGGCATCCACAACTTTGTGTGAGATGAAACGCACATGGCAGTTCGTCTTGTGTTAAGTAGTGGTGGTATACACGGTACCGCTATCATGCCGCAAAATGTACTATATACAGACTAGATGCTGCTGTTACAAATTCTACAGGCTCAAATCTGGCGGCACATTGTAGGCACTGCCAATGCGGCCCCGATTTGCCAAACCGCAATGCCGTTCAAAAATGGCAAGCTAACATGCCTAGAGAGAGCTGAGGCATCGCATGTACATAGATTCTGCCTCGTGTGTGAGCCAATTTCTGTTATACTGCATCGCAAAGAAAAAGACATTTTGAATGTCCTGATTTATTGGTACGCACCACATGACCAAGCATTTATAATGATTTGTCGATCAATAAACTCGGTTGTTAGTTCGCATTCGTCATCCATTCCTTGTCCCATGGCTGCACATATATATGTAAAAATGTTTACAAGGGTAATAAACACTGGCCACCATAGAATCCAGCCAACATCAAACAAGGCGAATAACCATCTGATCACCAAGCAACTGCGGCTTGTGGATATGTCTAAATCCAAGAGTGGACATCATTTTCTAGTAGCAGATAGCAATATGAAAGAATGCATGCAAATAACCTCTGCATCTGTCGACATTTCAGGATTTACCTTTCAGTTCCAAGCACATACATCAGATGGCTAAAAACTTGATTAAAACTGTGTCGCAAAAATACTTTTGTACATTGCCTAAGAAATACATGGCTTTCAGTGGAACTAAAATCAGTAAATGAAAATAGCTTGTTATGTTGAGGTTTCACTGTGTATAAAGCTCTTGTCAAAGCAAAATGTTTTTCACAGTTTGTTATGATTGTGCAGGAGTGCTCGAGTCCACCACTATGGACGAAGGCGGCAGTGGTTCATCAACCACAGCAAGGATGGGACTTTCATGTGAGTGAGCTTTATTCTTTATTTAGTGGAGAAAACACATCAGGTACTTTAACTGGTCAAGATACAAAGCAAAAGGCCACTTACAAGATATTTTTTCTGTGCACGTGTCTGCCGATAGTTTTGAGTGGCCAACCTCTAGAGACAGAGGAGTGAAGCTGGTGGTGAGGGAGCATCTTTGTGGCAATTAATTTAGAGAACATATTATTTGTCAACTATGGTTACATTGAGGCAGGGTATAACTTTCTGTTACATATACTAGTGCAATAAATGCTTTGCAGAACACTGCTAAGTATGCACCGTTATAGCGAGTATGCACACTATGCAAGTTCGTCCTCATTCTCTTAGTATAGTAATTGCAACATTACAAGGTATACCTGCTGCTTAGGCGCACAAGTGTCTACACTCTAAAAATTTTAACACCCTTAAGGGTGTAAATGCCTTGTCCCATGGGTGACACCCTATTTGGGTGTATTGCTACACCCCAAGCAAAGGGGTGTAAATTAACACCCCTACAAAGGGAAGGGTGTTAATATGACGTCACCTTGCCTATGGGTGTAAAACAAACATCCTTTCTATATGGGCGTAACACAGACACCACCCTTTCAATATGGGTGTAGCATGGACAACACGCTTCCAAAAGGGTGTTATCCCTGCAAGTATTTTAGCATTCACTACGGCCATATAGTTAATGGACAGACTAGCTGTTGTGAATGCTGCCTAGTCTTAGCTATGGTACTACCTTGTTCAGTATGAGCCAGAATCTGTGAGACGTCGTCATATTGCGCTTCTGGACCGTCATGTGGTAGCATATATAACGTGCGATCCTTTCAGGCAAAAAAATTTAAGTTTCACGATCGCAGCAATGCACACACCCTATGCTTTTCGTAATCTTCCTCTGCAGTGATAGTACACTGCCGGCAGGATGCAGAACGCAATAACAACGCGCGCTGCACTAAGGACACAGGATATCCCGCACCTTGGTGCACCAGTACTTATCATTCCATGGAAACTGCACATAGCCAAAAGCATGATATTACATGCATTTCAGAAATAATTAAAAACCTCCACTTTTCTTGGTCAAAAATTTTCGCAGCAACACCAGCTCGACCAGGAGGGAAAGACACCACAGCTCGTTGTTGTAGCTCATATTGAATGCAATAGAGCGCAAGCAATGCATGGATTGGCAACGGTAACAAGTGCAGTACTACAGAAGCATACGTTTGCCTGTCAATCAGTTTTTTTGCCGTTTTAAGCACATATTTTATACCTCTATTCATCAAAGTTGCCATTTGTCTCCACAGGATGCTTCTACTAGTACCTTCGAATATACGACCTAAAGGTAGCACTGAAAGCCAAACAAAGTGGAACAAAGCTCTTCCACTTAGAATATTGTTTTAGCATTTCCAAACAAAACTACATGTGTAGTTGTGCATACTGTTTAATATATAAGCATGCACTATTTCCTGAAATGTATGTATGCTTCATTTACTGCCAGTGACCTGCTTATACCCAATATTTTAGTTTATTTTTCACCATGTGCTTGCAATGGACATCTCACAGGCATTGTAAGTTAAGCTACCAGAACAACAATCAGCTAGTCTAAGGTTATTTAATTGAACAAAATCATTGTAAAATTTGTGACGAAATGTCAGAAGTATTTATTATTTCATTAAGGAGAAATGGTTACATATAATGTTTGCACATTTTAAAAGTAAAAAGGAAGATAAGGAGTAAAACCATACATACCAGTACACAGACATAAGCAACGAATAATGACACAGGCTTGTTCAATTAAATTTTAAGTAGAAAAGTTTTTTAAATAACCTCACTACGAACGATCACATTTTCATTCGAAAAGCACTGCATCTTATTACAAAGTACAAAAATAACCCGCCACATAAGAAAGAACAAGTCTGAGTGTGTCTATGTGAACACAAGGATAGGAAGTTGGGCGAGTTGGTACGGTAACATCATCTTGGATTGTAGCGCGAAGTGACACGGACACAGAGTGGAAGCAGACAGCATGAGCGCTAACTCTCAGCTAAATTTTTATTGAAACAAAGAACACATAAATATGGGTGATTGCAAAAGAACCGCAGCATAAGAACATGACAAGGTATGAAGACATCAGTTAAACATATCAGGAAGTAGGGAAGTCAAAAAAGGAAACAACAAAAACACTACTTTAGATTAACACACGTGTTGTGAAAATACTGAAATTCGCATTCTAACAGAGACGAAGATGCCTGGCTAACGCAAGTCTCTCCTAATCATTTAATGTGGAATGCCTCGATTATTTCCCGTGTGGCTTGGCATTTGTGTTTTGAAAGAATTTTCGTGTCTTCAAACAAAGGTTTACAACCGCAATTGAAACGATGTGACGCTAGATGTGAAGCATTAAGATTGTTAAGTAAATGTCTGTGTTCTTGTGGTCGAATATTAATGCACCTGCCGCTCCGTCCAATGTAAGTCTTCCCGCACTCGAGAGGAATCTGGTAAACTATACCAGTGTTACAAGGCACAAAAAAGGACGCATGTCTAATGCCGCAATCACCTTTTCTTTTTTGCCACCCTGTTCAAGTTTCGTATTTATCATAGGGCACATGATAGACAACTTGCGGGGCCGAGAAAACTTTATCCACGTCATATCTATTGTCCACATTCCCTAAACCATGGGATAATCTATGTACATAGGGCACCGCAGCAAACCTTTTTTCTTTTTTTCTTGTTTCTTAGCGGGGCTTTTTATCCATTTTAAAAGCTTTTCGCAGGTTAGTAATAATAAATGCACAGGATAACTAGCCTTCTCGAGCCTATTTGTTGTGAAAACTTTGTTTCATATTGTGTGGACATGACTAGCTTACTCAGCTCTTAAGTTTGCCATTACTAACTCATGTCCACACAATATGAAACAAAGTTTTTCACAACAAATAGATAGGCTCGAGAAGCCTAGTTATCCTGTGCATTTATGATCACAAACCTGCGAAAAGCTTTTAAAATGGGTAAAAGGCCCCGCTAAGAAACAAGAAAAACAGAAAAATAAGGTTTGCTGTGGCGCCCTATGTACATAGATTATCCCATGGTTTAGGGAATGTGGCCAATAGATATGACGTGGATAACGTTTTCTCGGCCCCGCAAGTTGTATATCATGTGCGCTATATAAACACGAAACTTGAACAGGGTGGCAAAAAAAGAAAAGATGATCGCGGTGTTAGACATGTGCCCCTTTTTGTGCCTTGTAACGCTGGTATAGTTTATCATATTCCTCTGAAATGCGCGAAGACTTAAATTGAACAGAGTGGGAGGTGCATTAATATTAGACTAAAAGAACACAAACATTCACTTTACGACCCTAATGCTTCACATATAGCGTCACATTGTTTCAATTGCGGTTGTAAACCTTTGTTTGAAGACACAAAATTCTTTCGAGACACAAATGCCAAACCACACGGGAAGTAATCGAGGCATTTCACATTAAAAGATTAGGAGACTTGCGTTACACAGGCATCTTTGCTCTGTTAGAATGCGAATTTCAGCATCTTCACAACACGTGTCTTAATCTGAAGTACTGTCTTTTCGTTGTGTCCTTTTTTGGCTTCCCTACTTCCTGATATGTTTAACTGATTTCTTCATAACTTGTCAGGTCCTTATGCTGTGGTTTTTTGCAATCACCTATATATATATATATATATATATATATATATATATATATATATATATATATATATATATATATATATATATATATATGTATATTTATATATGTTCTTCGTTTCAATAAAAATTTTGTTGAGAGTTAGCGCTCATGCTGTCTGCTTCCAGTCTGTGTCCGTGTCACTTCGCGCAACAATCCAAGAGCATATGTGAACAAAACATGGCTAGTAATAAATAGTGAGAACTACAAAAGTTGAACATGAAAACTAGTAATAGTAAAGTTATATACTTCGCTCAGCTGAACTGTAAAATATTGCAAATATCACAGAGACAGCATTAAAACTGAGCAGGACAGAGCACTGACTGTTATAGTTGCAATATGCACACCAAATCTAGACAAAAAAGTCAAAACTACACTGCCGGAAATGGTGATCTCTCCAAGAGACCACTGAGGGACAAAAGGTATACTTTTTATAATTCCATCTCATAGATTACTGACCTAAATAAATTTGATACATGACCCCTTGTGTGTCACAAATGCCCTGTTCTCATTACCTATGCATGATTACCAGCCTTGGTGAAAGAATGACTTGCACTAATGCTTTGAACACCGGTAAAAATGCTGCTTGTTCTAAACTTTCTGTTGTGACAGCACACTTGTGGGCAGTTGTGGATGCAGTTGCCTATAGGGCTCAAACACCATGTTTTGGCTGCACAGGTACTGTTTACCGAACACCAGGTTCAAGATAGCTTGCATCTCAGAGTGTGTAGCCACACTGGTGACACAGCATTCTTTTTTTCACCTTGCCAGTTGATAAAGCCTCAGCAGCTGCAATCACTTGCGACTGCTCCTAAAGGTGCCATAAGGTCAGGCAGCAAACACAGATACCACGTAGCAAAACTTTCATAGTGCATTGTGTGAGTGGAGGTGTGTAATTTGTGCTTTAATTGGGCAGCACTGCCACTATTCATAACTATGCATTGCAGCTCCTACATTTCAACCACATCAACAAAATAAATTAGGACAGTTCCTTCAGTACGGTGGCAGATGCTCAGCTGCAGGCTTTCTAGAACTATGCATTATCTTCATACAGTACCAGTACAGCCTGTAGCACATCTTTCAAGCACTCCAGACAAGTACACCGATTGCACTGTACACAGAGCATCTGGTGTCCATTTACCTATAGAGGCAAGGTAGCCCCTATAACACATTTTGTGACAGGCATGCTGTGCACTTTGTCTCCTGAAATGCAAGTGCCATTTGATACTTCAGTGCCTGTAGTGTCATTTACATCTGACTGAATAATGAATACATAGTAGTAACATAAAGACGACAAAAAAAAGCCATCAGCCATCAACTGTGGGGCAAATCTGGGTGCAAGGTATTCTCTTATCAAATATACCTGTAGGCATTGCGACCAATGTGCTCCCAAGATGTATGAGGCATTAGTCATTGCGGAGCTGTGGGGACATGACAATCCTAGGATGATTATGTTCTTGAGGCTTTCTTCCCCACTTTCCATCTTTTGAAACGTGTATATTGTCATGAAAACAAAAATGCTACAACTGGCGTGTGATAAGTTTTGCGTCTTATTTCCTAGCAGCTCATTGAAACGAGCCACGATGACAAATTCAAATGCTGTTACCTCATCAGACATTCAAATTTCTTAAACACTAACAAAACCAGATAGGCATTAGAGTGAGCATCACCTAAATATATTACACTGATTTCAAGTTATTGCACCGCATTGTGCCAGGTAAAAATGTTAGAAAAATAAAAAATGGTAGGATTCTACGGCCAACTGTGAAAACTAAGTGAAGAAATCACTAAGCTTTCTTAAACGGGTTCAGAAGCTTTACAACTGGCAGTCTTGGTGATAGACACGCTGGTCGATGAGCAGCCATTCCACTGAGACTGGAATGTTGAGGGCTTCGCATGGAAGTCTGCGAGACACTGAAGAGTAGTTCTTGGTCAACATGAAGGAGGTTGCTTGCATACACGTCTGGGCCACCATACTGAATGCATGGTGTTACCAGAACTTTTTCTCCCTGCATTGTGGTAAAAAAAGCATGGTTGAGTTTAGACAATATTTAATATGTCAAAAAAGAGAGGTGAGGCGCGCAGACAGGACACAAGAGCAGAGAAGTCAACACGAATGCAAAAAACATGAAACATTTCATGAAATTGTTTTATCACATAAAATTTTGTAATATGTCATTAATTATGAGGGTTCATTACCGCAACATATTTGATATATAAGCAGGTAGAATTATCAGCTTGGTCAGTTTGTACAAGCTCGTTTGAGGCAAGAAATCGAGTTTCACAAAGACAACCTCAACATTCTTGATTGAAAAAGGAACACCTCAGATGACATGCCGTCCTGTGAATGGGAATTGCACAGTTCAAGAAAAACAAATTAAAGCTGGCACACCGATCCTGAAAAAAAGAATAAGCACCTGCTACTGCAAGAAGCTAATTAATTGATAGGTTTTAGTAGCACAAGGGCATCTTTGGCCGAAGAGCGTTAAGTCTATACTCCAAAAAATAACCTTAGCGCATCTTAACAAAGCAAATATATAAAGATGACTAATGCCTCTCTGTACTACAGTTGCTTTGCTCTAGCATGAAGTCATTTTTATGCATGCACATGTATATACACATGCTACACCCAAGTGTAACAGCTGCAGAATTAAAATTTGGCAGCAACGAAGCCGCAAAGAAGAATGATAGGTGTAACGTTAAGGGATAAGAAAAGAGCAGATTGGGTGAGGGAACAAACGCGAGTTAATGACATCTTAGTTGAAATCAAGAAAAAGAAATGGGCATGGGCAGGACATGTAATGAGGAGGGAAGATAACCGATGGTCATTAAGGGTTACGGACTGGATCCCAAGGGAAGGGAAGCGTAGCAGGGGGCGGCAGAAAGTTAGGTGGGCGGATGAGATTAAGAAGTTTGCAGGGACGGCATGGCCGCAATTAGTACATGACCGGGGTTGTTGGAGAAGTATGGGAGAGGCCTTTGCCCTGCATGATGATGATGATGAAGCCGCAAATTTTAACCCTTGATCCCGAGCTGTACTAGTGGCTGGAGGTAGTACCAATATCGCCAATGACGAGTCGCATTTTCTCTGCCCAATGTTATGCAGCTCTGACTGTCAAAGATGAGTTACAGTCGGCATTGAGGGAAAGCTGCCCTCAAGAGCAGCTTTTATTTTTGTGTTATTTCTAACCAGAGACCAATGAAGCAATATATTTTAGAATGAGAATGACACCGAAAAAATGAGTACATAAAAATTTGGTACATTTTTGCGGAATTAACTTGGGGGTTTACGGGTAAAGCGGCAATCCAGAAACTATAACAAGTTTTCACATGTTTGCTACCAGTGAATGCTAGAAAATATGTTGGAATTCTGTAGTTTTGTCTAACAATGCAAAAGGGATTCTTAATACCTGAAGAAATAAATGGAAAGGTATCATGAAGTATATTTCGTGAATGTAATGCAGAATCACTCAACTTCGGTTACTATATAATCTCCACTCAATTAACCTGCACTTTCTCAACTAGTTCAGTAGGTGTTAGAAGTGCTTCTTAAGATCCTCCTATTTATTAGACTAATCATATCTCTGTACACAAAGGCTACTAATTATGTCCCATGCTATATCATCAACTTAACAAAAAGTTCACTTAGTAATACACATGCTGTGATAAGATTTGAGACCACATTGAGATGCTGTACAAGGTGAATTCATTACTTTTAAAATGAAGCTCCTGTTCTTGCAAACGGGAAGAAAGGATACTGAGGGTCAAAATTTTTCTTAATCACAGCTGGGAGATGCCAGGGAAGGCCCGTGGAAACTTATTTGTAATTTTCTGTTTAAATGTAGAAATGATAAAGGGAAATTAAAATTGTCAAAAAAAGAAAAACAACCAGCCACGGGAGGAGAACGAACCTACAGCCTTTGCATTAGGCATGCGATGCACTAACCACTGTGCTACCAAGGCAGCATTCAACCATCCACAATGGCCCCTCAGATTGTCGACGCTCGAACGCGGCCGTAGTACCACAGTGGTTAGTATATCACATGCGTAATGTGAATGGTATGGGTCCGTTCCCTACCCACAGGTGGATGTCTTTTCATCCACTTTCAATTCCCTTGAATTTATCATTTCTATACTTCATATAAAATATTTAAAACATGTTCCTGTATGCTTTCCTTGACCTCATTATCTGCTGGCTTCTTCCAGTTGTTACTTCCAACACTTATACATATTCTCATCTGGTAAGTAAACAGCGTTTGCATGATGCTGGAATGCAAAATAAAACATTATTACAGGGCCGTGTTATGTAGAATGCCTTACATTGCCCAGGCAAGGTGTATTAATGTCAATCTGAAAAAAAAATCCCACTTTACACAGAAATGCTGTGTACTGCTGTGTGCAACAGGGTTTAAAGAAAGCAACTTGCTCAGAAATATAGCCGTCAAACAACGAGGAAATATGAAAACTAGATGAAAATTTGTGCAGTTGCATGTTAAAAATTTAGCACAGCAACAGATGAAGACATAATGAAGGAAGCGCGAGGATGGTATATTTTGGACACACGAGGCAATATACTTGAAAGATGCATATGAGCTTACACGTGGAGAAATATTGTTTATGTAGCAGCTAAACTACGAACAGGCCTAGAACACACTGATACAAGGTGTCGAGCATGTAAATCTTATCATGCCCTTAAGTGAAAGAAACATGTCTCTTTCTCATGATTCGCTACACATGGCTGGCTCACACAAACTTAGCCGCTTCTATATATTATGCCTTGTAAGTATCAGGTGGTCTGTGTGACTTGTGGAAGCTTTGAATATGTACAAGTGCCACGTAGCTGGACAGAACCAAGGTAATGTCGTTTGCTATCGTTTTGAGCAAGTGAAACCAATTTTCGCGTTTTTTCTAATTAGGTAGTTATTAACGATTATTTAACTGCTCAAATATTATATTCAAAGCAAAAGTGTCAGTGCGAAAATTTTAGAGCATCCTGAAAAATTCCCAATCCAGATTTCTACTGCTCAATAGGTGCAATACAAATTTTTTTTCAAGCTTGAAAGAAGCCTGTGAATGCATGCAAGAAGTGCCGTGCAACTAACCACTCGTGCACCTGAACACCAATTGGCTCCTCCTTTCATGCTTGAAAAAAACTTTTTGAAAAAAATATTTTAGAAATTTTTTATTATTATTCACTATGATTTAGGCAAAATTCGTGAAATAGTGTGAGTGCCATCTCCATTTCTGGCGACAAGAATGGACTCCCTTTTCATGTCCAAATTCAGCTACACATGATGCGTGTTTTGAGCTGGTTCTGTAATTTAGGCTGGTTTTGACTACTTGAAGCTTCGCACTCTAATAATGGAGTCTACACTCTAAAAAGAAATCTGTACATAAGCGGTCGCTGTCAGAACTCCATACTCCTTTAACTTAGTGCAAAGTGCTTGTGAGCCAAGAAGTTGGTAGTTCTAAGTAGTATTTCCCATCCTGACCTTGTGTTATAGTCCAGTTACTATGATGCCATGCTGCTCAGTCATGCTGGTCACAGCTTCAATCTAGGCCATGGTAGCTACCCTCAAATGGGGGTAACATGCAATAACGCTTATGGGCACTTAGATTCAGGTGTACATTAAAGAAGGCCAGGTTCCCAAAACTTCAGGCTGTGACTTTGGAATGTAAAAGCCCTTAATTTAACTTTAAAATCTAAAGGTGCTTTATTAGGAGCAGGACATCATCTTGAGCTTTTACTGCACTGCCATGACACCAAGAAGCTCCGAGTGAATAAAAACAATTTCTTAGACAATGTCTATATCTTGCAAACAAACTTTTTTTACCGCTTTAAAGTTGTTGGTTATTTTGCATCTGTGTGTGTGTCGAACGCACATTTCAGTGCATCAATTTCACCCGCCGTGGTTGCTCAGTGGCTATGGTGTTGATCTGCTGAGCACGAGGTCGCGGGATCGAATCCCGGCCACGGCGGCCGCATTTCGATGGGGGCGAAGTGCGAAAACACCCGTGTACTTATATTTAGGTGCACGTTAAAGAACCCCAGGTGGTCGAAATTTCCGGAGTCCCCCACTACGGCGTGCCTCATAATCAGAAAGTGGTTTTGGCACGTTAAACCCTATAATTTAATTTTAATTTTTAGTGCATCAATTTCTTCGGAAAGTGCACTCCTCTTTATTTATTTGTGCATGCAAAAAGGGTTCAGAAGAACTGCTTTCTGAAGATCTGTATAACAAGCAAAAAACAATTCTGTGTAGGTTGCACAAAGAGAAAGGATTGGCTTGTAAATACGTTATTTAGTTCTTAAATAAAGAGGCAGCTGTCAGTATTCTGTTCCAAAGTAAAAAATTGCCCCTACCTGGCTCTGCTTCATTTTCCGATGTTGATGATCCATTCGGGGGCACTCAACTGATAGGCTGCACTTTGGCCATGTCGGGTGTGCTGTCACCAGGCCCAAGGTCGATCGACATCCTCACCAAACGTCGAGTCCAAACTCTATAAAAGAAACATCTCATCATTTTGCTAACAGTTTTGTCATCTTGCGTGTTTCACACACGGCCGTCCCTGAAATATTTCGTCACTTGGATACTGAAAAAAAATTCAAGCATTTTCTGGCAGCAGTGATTAAATCACATTAAAGAGCAAATACAGTTGTCAGATTGGATTGATCAAGTACAGCAGAAACGGAAATAAATCAGTGATACTGTGTCTGTTGGCTTTGAATGCAAGAAACGTAAAAACAGGAACTTGCAGCCACGCCACATTGAATTTCCCGCGTTTGCTACACCTCACGACAAATTTGGCATCGTCCGGTACTCGGGATCGTAATCGCTTAAACTTAAGATGAACGAGCGTTGGCATAAATTAACAGGATACTTAACCGGGCAATATTTGCCCATAAAGCAACTCACGAAGCGAAGCTATTGTCAAATACCCGATGACGCATCCGCGGGTGGTGTGGTTTCGGCGAAAAATTCAAAAAGGAAGGCGAGTTTCGCTTGTTTCACGCCTACTAAGCTAAGATAGAATTTAAGTTTCCTACTAAACTATACTGGATATTTACGCTCCGAATAAAACGCTGGAAATTTTGTTACGTCACATTGCATACGTATGAAAGTGAAGAAATTGCTTTTATTGTATTCGGCCCAGGCGGCATGTAGCAGCCACCACTCTCATGCAACAAAAGCATGAAAGTGGTACTCGCGGCACGGAAAACGAACACAGCGCCAACGTTACGCCTCTTGGAGTTAAAACCAAGCACGATCAGGCCAGTTTTCTAGCCTTCATAACGCCATGAACACGACCAAACATCGAGCGAAACAACTGTCTGCTCTCGAAAATTATTACCGCTTGCATTTACATACCTATCGCTGCCACAAGTAAATGTCAACGGGCTAGCTGTCCACAAGCCGCAGATTAGACTGACAGCAACATATTACGGTAACATAAAAGAATTTCCACGCTGACTTAGCAGCCGCGGTGTGCGCTAAGTGCCACAGTTCTCGTTTGCCGCTCTAAATTCACACCATGATGAGGGGCACTGCATCTTTCACATGAAATATTGCACGCTTTGCTCCGGAGCTTAATAGAAGGGCGAAACGCATTTGCACGTACCTGAAATCCGCATGCCGGAAACCCGTCGACGCTTCCGAGAACGGGGCACACAGCCATACACCCGTACGGCGGCTTGACTTAGACGTGAGGCACTTCTATCAAATATTTCACATCCGACATGTCGCACACCGATTGCGCTAACATAAGAAAATGACGCAGGTCGCAATGCGACGCCGTGCACCCGTGCAACTACCGATGAGCTGCGTGCACGGACTTGCAGAAAACAAAACTATGACAAAACGGCAGGCGCGAAGGGATGGCCGCTTTCGTTGCGTAGACGAAGCGGACAAAGCACGAAGCAATGAAGCACGAATGAATGTTGCCAACTGTTGGTTCCGCGTTATGCCGGCGGTGGTGGCTTTAGTGGCGTGTGTTGCGGCTGTCTAATTTTTTATTTCTTTTCCCCAAACAGTATAGCTCAGATCAGTTCTTTGTTTGCATTTTTTACTGTGTCGTTTGGTATTATCTTCTTGTCTTTTTATGCTATTAAGCAGCCAATTATGCCCCCCCCCCCCCAGGTTCGCGCGCAAATCTCGGAGGCTATAAGACAACGCGTTAGTAAATGCCGTTCTTGTTGTGGTTAACGTTTCATCATCCTTTTTTCAACTGAGATAGAGGCGTAGTGTCCCTTTTCCCGGGGTGGGGAGGGGGCGATTAAGACGGAGTTGGTTGTTGTCGCGACATCCGCGAACCCTGCGATTTTTTTTATAACGTAAGCATTTCTATACTTACCCACAAATAATCCATCCGTCCGTCAGTCCGTACCGCACGATACCTTTCAAAATAGAACCCGCAGCAGCGAGTGAATTCACCTTCGTGCTAGCTCTCGCTTGAACGCGACCGAAGCGGCGAGAACACAGCGCTCACGAAGCTCTCAGCTCATGCCGCACTATGCTCTTCTCGCCGATCACTTTCAAGATAGGTGTACGCGCGTCTGTTTTCAAAGCGAAGTAAACGGTGAGAACACAGCGCGTGAAGTTTTCAGCAGTGGGCACACTCTGTCCACATTGCAGTTCGCTTTCGAGATACGGTTCGCGCGGCCGTGCCACAAGCAGCCGCCGCCGCCGGAGAACGGTTGGTAATGGTTCGACGCGGATGAGAAGTGCTAAAAAGCGATAACGGCTCAAAACGAACGGAACGTCACCAGCGCACCTGGCCCCGCCACCTGCAGTACTTTGCTTGCGCCATTCACTTGGCGCCGCCGACCACAGCAGTTCGTGTCGCCGCAGCACTGTCGCTTATACTCGTCCGATCAAGTCTCATAACATTGATAACGACATGGACTGCGTGTAGATGAGGAAGAGTCACAATGCTTACGCATACTCAGACAAATCCCAGAGGAGTTCCTGTGTGATTTTTTTATCGGAAATGTGCAGTCAGCGGTGATCCAGAATTGACAATGCATGTAAGACGGGGGCCAAGCTTTTCTTTTTATGAGAGTCTTGCCCAGCTTCCAAAGGTCTGCTCAAGCTAAGACTTGCTGATGGCTGTATGTGGTTTTCTTTTTTATTGTCGCATGACCTCGAACCGCCATAAATCCTACTGTGTAATGACATAGAGCAGCATTCACGTCCAAAAGGAAATGCAGCCGGTATATGCTGCCTAAGGTATGCGGCCCGGCGGCAGCTGCCCTCCCCTCCGCCGTTTCCGTTGACAAGTTAGGGGGAGGGGTCTAGAGCAATCTTACACACCCCCTCCCCACAGTGGCGTCGCCAGAAAATTTTTCGTGTGATGGGGGGGGGGGGGGGTCCCAATTGACCATGGAGGGGAAAGAAGCGGGGCCATTGCCATTGCAGCAAAAAATTTACTGTTAGTGAGCGTGACAAGTGCCCGGCGTGCCCCACTTGGCTACGCCGCTACTCGCCCCCCCCCCCCCGCAATCGACGCAAATCGAGCTATCAGAATGGGCATGACACGCATGCATGACATAACATGAATGACAAGCCGCGAAGCTGGCATGGATGTCGTCACATCATCATCAGCTTATTTTGATGTCCATCGCAGGACGAAAGTTTCTCCAGCGATCACCAATACCTCTGTCTTGTGCTAACTAGTTTCACGTGTCTTCAAGTTTCCTAATTCCATCATGTCCACATTATTCTCTGCCGTCCTCGACTGTGCTTCCCTTCCCTTAGCACCCATTCTGCAACTCAAATAGACCAGCAGTTCTCTCTCTTACGCATTGCAATGTCTGCCCAGTATGACTTCTTCGTCTTTATGTCAACCAGAATATCAGCTATCCCCGCTCGCTCTCTAATTCACATCCCTGTCTTACAGTCTATTATCGTCATGCCTAATATTTTTCATTCCATCGCTCGTTGCGCGGTCCTCAACGAATTTCCAAGCTTCATTGGTAACTTCCAAGTTTCGGCCCCATACGTTAGTAACGGTAGAAAGCAATGATTAGCAGTAAGCTCCATTGTCATGATTTAGTAATGCCTGCCGTAAGCTCTCCGGCTAATTTTTATTTTTGTTAATTTCCTTGACCAGAGGCCCCTGCGAGTATTTAACCTCAATAAACGTATTTCTGCGCAGGTTCTAGAGGCTGACTGCCGACCATGACATTTGTTCTCTCGCCAGGCTGCGGAACATTACTTTTCTCTTCTGCATACTAACTTTCACTCAGACTCTTACACTTTCTTCGCCAAGGTCCTCAAGCGTTTGTTGCAAATAGTCTGCATCGTTGCTGAGTATGCCAATGTCATGTACGAACCGTACGTTGGTGAGCTATTTACCGTTAGCCCTCACTCCAAACCATTCCCAGTCTAATTGGTTGCACACCTTTAAGTATTCAGTGATATCATTGTAAATATTTTGCCATCGAGCATATGAAGCCTTTTGCAGATATCTGGCTATGCAAAGTCTGCGCGTTTGTGTCATGCATTCGATATCAACATTCGTGGGAAACTTCATTTTTGACCGCTGTTCGGAGTCTGTACGCTGCTGCCTAGATGCCCTGATCGAATCATTCCAGCTACCTGATTCAAGCGCAGGTAGCGCGCGTTTCATGTATAGCCAATATCAACGCTTTAACTGGCTATGTTCACTTATCATATATTGTAAGCTTGTTCCCTTACTCCCTTATAATTAGGGTGTAAATTAGAAAGACTGGGGTGTTTCACGGGTGTTTTCTTGTTGAACACCCTTTTCCGTTAAAAAAGGGTGTTTCAAGGGTGTTTAAAAGGGTGAAAAGATAGATACACCCGCATTACACCCATAAGGGTGTGAACATTTTTAGAGTGTGTGTGAGGAAGAACTGTATAGGTAAGATTCCAAGCCAAGTTGCCAACAAAAATAAACGCTGTTTCTGGATACCTACGCGGCGCCCACTTAATCTTGTAGTACTGTCTGCGATCGTGGAAGTGCATGTTTCTGGGCTAATCAACGCACTCAACATAACTAGAGCAATAATAAATGCTTGGCCATGGGGCCTCACTAGCTTGGTTATTAGAAAGCACCATAAAAAGATTATTTAAAGGAGAAATTCGTAAACAAATGGAATCCTAAACTGAAAGGAAGCATGTGCCCACTGGCATGCGCTTTCCAGTTGTGCGCAATAAGATACATAGACTAGCAGCTGACTGTCACCTAGTGCTCAAGAACTAAAACTGTGGCGATTCCGCATGTGTACGAAATACATGAAAGTCTAAAAAGGATGAGCCAGATGTGCAGTTTCGTTCGTCGGCGAATCATATACAGCGACTGCAAGTAGGAGCGAGCGTTGGCTGAGGACGTCTTGCAAAGCTGGAATTGTGAAGAGTAGTGCCAACGGCCACACAGTCGTCGCATCTAGATGCTATTCGACAACCAGAAAAAGTACGTCATTTATTTAACGTCACGTTTTATTGTCATTTCCACTGTTTGCACGATGGTGCCGTTTCCACACAGTTGACGCCGCAAGTGCTGACGTGCCAGCAGGTGTTTGGTGTGCCATGACACCAAAGAATCCAGGGCATGGGGAGTGCACACTTCGGTGCCTCATTATGCGCAACTTAGTCGTGTGCAGGGGAAAGTCACTGATGGCAGTGGAGTCTGTGCTGAGTGCCAAGGCTGTTTAAGACCCCTCGACGGAGGCATCCCGCGCCTCACGTACGTTCTTTATCATGCTGATGACAACAGTGAGACGTATTAGACTCAAATACTTTGGACCTAAACTTTACATGTTCTTCCACTACGAACATTTTGATTACTGTTGTACTGAGGTGGAACCTCTGTAAGTTTCAAAATACAGAGTCTAGCTCACATGGAAGTAGTCTCTTTTGACTTGCGCTCCACTCTAGTTACAGCTGTGTAATTTTTCAGCCTGATGTGACAAGCGTATCCGCGCGAGCAATGAAATGACGATTGAGATACTTTTTAGTCTATTATTGACCCGAGTACTTCTATATCTTTTTCGACTGAACGCGTTTCACCGAATAACAAATGTTAAGTTTCAGCTCAGGGCATCAGGCACCATGTATCAGAACATTTTGCAATAAGCCAGCCTTTTGGAATCAAATTGCATGCGCTACGCGATTACAGTTGTGTATTATTGAAGACACGCGAGTGCTAACGAGAACGCTGGAACATTCTACGGAAAAAAAAATGAGAATAGCCGATGTTCGTTAATCGCAAATAATTTGTTCAACGATCGACTCATGTGCCCGGCATTATCTTTCTGCCCGAATGTACATTGTTTTGCTGGTTCCGGTTCGCCCAATGAAGAGTCCTTCATGACTCGCGGTTCTTCTGACCGTGTTGTTCACCGTCACTACAACATCGCATCTCGTATAGGTGATTCCGGAAAACCGAATAAACCCTACCAGCCATGAAAACAACGCGAACGTCGTCATGGACGAGGGATCTAGCCGCAGGCTACGACTACTTTCCGAGTACTTGACCGCTGCCCCAGAAGACTACGAAGATCGTGGCCCAGACAACTGACGCAATGAGTGCCCGTGTCGCGTGCATCGACGTGCGCTGGAAAAGCCAAGGAAGCCACCGATCATTCGCGGATGACTGCTCGGACATCTGAAAAGCTGGCTGAAAACCCTACTGAAGAACCGCTATGTTGACGAATTTAAACTTTGACGAGCTGCGGTTTCGCACTTTACAGCATTTTTTGCACGATTTCACCAATTACAACGTTACCACATTTCCACAACCATTCACGAGCGTCATGCTGAAGAGCCCGGCTGAAGTTCAATGAGAACACCGTGATCTCCAGGCCAGAAATCAACCGTTAACTCAGCCGCGTTGACCCGCACATGTCAGAGATGAGAGCGTTTTTCCTCATCTGCGCTTGTGAAGAGAGTGGTTTGCGCCGTATTGATACGTTAACTGGCCAAGGTCATTACGAAATTCTTCACGGAAGCAACGGGCATAGAAAAAGACGTTGGAAAAGCGCACTCGCAACATTGTCGCCCAGCGGAGACCCCTGCCACTTTCTCAATCGCAGTCCCCAAGGCAGTGCCTCTCAGTTCGGCGCCGAGGGTACACTGGGGCAATACGTGGCCGATATGTGGGTCCGTATCCGTCAAAATAAACGCTGCAACCTACGGATGTGCGGTTTCTATTATTTAAAAAGCCGAAGGTCCTCCGCCGCTAACGCGAAATTGGTCTTCACGACGAAGAAATGACGCGCTGCAGTTTCGACGAAGTTTCAGAGAAAGAAACCACGCCTCCTAAAGGATACCTGATGGCGCCACGAAACAGTGCACATGGGACAGTGCCATGGAGCCATGATGAGACATCTAGAAATAAATAAGACTATGAACCACCTTTATCGACGCTATCGCTGCGCAGTGGCCGCGTTAGTGGTCACAGGACCCGACTACACCGTCATGAATGAATCCTTAAACGCACAGTCGATGACAGTTATGACTTCGCGGCAAGAACCTCGAATCCGAGCAGCTGGAGGCCACCTGAGAAGGGCGACTGCAATGAGCACGTACGTCGAACACAAGAGGTGCTAGACATCCTTGCGTCGCAGAGTCACCCTTGTGTCGCAGGATCACAACTCGCCCGCCTACGCATCAAGCACCAGCCAAGGACGGTCAAACAACGCTACAATCTTCCACGACGCTTCGTCGCATACCAGGGCGGCGGCCATGACTGGGTTTGCGCCGTTATAAGCTGACATGGACTGAGTGAAAAGCTAGGTTATTTCGGACTCGACACAAAAATACAGGGAATGTGCGCACGGCCCGTAAGCCCGTAACATGCCTGTAAGCACTCCAACTTATGTGCCAGTAAGTGGTTTTACCGTAGCTAACCAACCATGATTTCAGTTTCTTATTTTCTTTTACTATGTGGTATGTTGGTCTTTGCTCTCGTTTGGTGCTCGTAGCTCTGGAGCGATAGTTTTTCAGGTGGGTGCATTGACACCGTGTGCTTTTTATCTTTTTCCGGTGAACGCGTTTCACCGTCTAAAGTTTTAAGTTATCGATCCGCACATGACGCGCTTGCATGTGTCAGAACCTTCTGGGTTATCCTCACCGATTTTGTCTGCTGTCTATGTTGCAATAGAAGCTTGTCTAATCAGACTGCATACGTGACGAGTATAATGTTCCACATACACTCAGGCACTTGGCCGCATACGACTAGGCTGCAATTTTCGACTAAACATTTATAAGTGACGGACTGGTTTGAGCTGCAGGTGACTTTTCCGACGGTTTAGGCAGTGCTCGCTGCTATCATTCAGCCCGAGTGCAACTTGTTTTGTAGGTATTGTTTCGCTCAATAAAGAGTTGTTTTCCTGACTCGCGGTTTTTGCTACTGCGTTTTTCACCGTCACTGCAACGTGAAAATGTCGAATAAGCCGCGTCTTAGTGAAACTTTCGTCGACAGTAAAAGAAAATTGTGCGCGGCTCTGCTATGAGCAAACATCACAGACCAGCGAAACTCTGGGAAGTTAAGGCTACAGAAAACTTGATGCCGTCTTCCTCTGTGTGAGGTATTGTTTGCGACTGCCCGCCAGTTAAGGTGCCCGCCGCAAGAGAAGCGATCTTTAGAGACGACATATGGTGCGCGTCGTCTTCCAGACGCTGCGCCACCGCCCCTTAGCTCTGATGCATGCTAGCTCCGACGCCGTGTACCTGGTAGCTTTTAGAAATCCGCCAAAGCGCTGATAATAGTGATCTAAAGAAAGGAAAGACGCTTCATTCTGCAACCCGTGAGGGACCACAACGAAGCGTCGCACCAAACGAAGGCTTTGTCTTTTTTTTTCCTTTCTTTACATCTGAGACCCATGACGTCATGCCACCTCTGTCCCCGATCGCGCTGCTCCTTCTCCCTCGCTAGACTCTACGCACCCTCGCCACATCGCTTTGCTGTGCGAAGATAATGTTTATACTCTGCATTCACTCTCTCACCGCAATTTCTTCCCCAGCTCGGCGAAGCCCCGAACGTCAAGAGAAAACCAGCCGCCTCGGTAACAGCTAAAAACCTCTTATCCACGTGGACTGTATCTGTGTTGACGGGCATTACTTTACTTGCCGATGTACTATCTGTATCAAACTAAACACGGTCGGCGGATCCCGTGACCGAAGTATAGCTGAAGGTAATGTGGGTACCGTTGGACATTTATCACCATTGCCAGGCTCGCGCATCCGGCTTTACTGGACTATGCGACGGTGATCGCCCCATACGGCGATGTTTTGGCATCTGTTTTCTTTGATTTTTCTTTTCTCCCTTTGAAATAAAAGAGGAACAAAACAAAAGAGAAAATAGCGCAATATAAGGCGAGCATCATCGCCTCGTGAGGTCAAACCAGATGTAGCCGTCAATACTGAAGACTGGCAGTTTATGCACACTAAACTTCGAGTTAATTACGCTTCGGAAATGCCCTCCGCTGTTCACGTCTCATTTGGCACCGATAGCAGAATACTTTAGCGCGTTGAGAGAAGAAACAATATGAGGGGGGGGGTGCGGAGACAAGAAAAAAAAGGAGGCGGTTACGTATGTAGGCTTTGTACAGTTTTCTGCACTACGCACGGAGATGTGGCATGTATGTTCAATCTAGCAATAACGCACGAAACGTAGTTTTGCTTGGGTATGTGAGTCGTAGCGTTGCTATTTAGTGGCGTTGACATCCAGAACAACTTTTTTCCAATCAACGCATTAAGAAAGAAACCAAAATGACCATTGCTTGTCAACTGGGCCTCACTGAATAGCAGGCGTTCCTAGACATGTGCATCCCAGTTGTGCGATAGAAGACAAAGAGGCGAGTAGCAAACCGTCAGTTCACAAAAACTAAAACAACGGCGATTGCGCATGTTCACGAGATACATATAAGTGCAAAAAGAACAGCCTGAAAATATGCATGCTCGTTCGTCGGCGAATCACATAAAGCAACCGAGAGGTGCATCATTGCCTGAGATCTTGGAAAGCTGGAATTATGAACAGTGAAAAGTCACGCAGCTGTCATACCCGGATAGTATTCAAGAACTAGAAAAAGAATTTTAATGCATTATATTTGAATCTCCATTCCGCTGTGTTTACACGACGCCGCAGTTTTCATGCAGTTCGGCGTCGCAGATGGGGGTCGGATCCTTCGTTCCCTCATCATGGGTGGCGTAGCCGTGTCCGAAGGAAAGATGATTAGGACAGTTAGGACGTTTAGGACGGTGTCAGGGCCTTTTAAGGTTCTTCGTAGTACGCCCTGCACGTTAGTGCGTTGGATTCTGCGTACACCCCGATTTATCCAACCGAGAAAATTTGGCATTCGCATTTTCCTCTCCCCTTCTCCGTTTGCGTTTTTTTTTCTGATGTGCTTCTTTTTACTCATAACAACTCCTACCTTCCTATTTGTTTGTACGGCTCACGTATGCATTCTTATATGTTAAGTGCTGCTACGTCTCATAGTCTTTGCAATCTAAACAATATAGATGGCTATGAGAACCCCGTATCTTCTCCGCTATCGTAACTCTCCAAATAACTTGACGCACCGATGGAGGCTTGCCAACTCTTTCACTCGACCGAAAGACTTTCCGCCGTTTCTATGCAGCAAACTGCGATAAAATTAAAAACCAAGTTAGAATACTTTCTTCTTTTGTTGCTGGCAATTCTTTGACTTACAACCTAAGCTGGGACAATAAGCTGCTAAAAATGGTCACTGGAAATCTCCTCCTCTTGTTTCGTGACAAATAAGAGTACGAGATGCTAACCATTATTGTGAAACTTGGAGGTATTCCGATCACCAACATACCACACTGATGCATAAAAAGCGCGCGCGGATAAATATTGCTGCAGTTGCCTGCTCCCCTGAGCAAAACGTGGTGTCCAAAGCCACCCCTCGGACCAGTGTGCTGACACACCCATTGCAAGAACTGATCAGCGATGGTGACCACGCGGCATAATCGTGATCACGTGCGAAATAAAAAAGAAGGGAAAAGGTCGTCACCCTCAATGTCAAAGAGAATACCTCGCTTGAATAAGCCCATGAAAGGTGCTCAATTTTTCACTACACAGCCTTTTCTGATAGGAATCGTAAGCAGAAGGGGGCGGGGGGGGGGGGGGGGGGGGCAGGTCAACTTCACCTGCCCGGCCTCTGCGCAGCTAACCGTCTGCGGCAGAACTGGGCGATTCCGGGACCGTCGGGATACATCGCCTCCCATCACCAGGCGACGCCAGAAACACGCACGAACAGCCTGCATGCGCGGGCACTCAGCGCCTCCCAGAAGACAAGGGACACAACTTTCGAGCCGTTGGCGCGGAATAACCTCCACAGTTCACTTGATCGCCCAAAAATAAAAAAAAACAAAGAATTATCGGTCATGACAAAGGGTAGGGAGCACAAACTTGTATTTTACCCTGGCACGTAGAAGACTCTTTTTATTAGTACTATTAAAGCATTGTGGATAATGTATTGCAATGCGAGAGGGCTAATTAAAACTTTGACGACCTTACTAAACTATTACTCGAACATAATCCTAAGGTATTTTTGAGTCCAGGAGAGGCATTTAAACTCTCTGAACAATCAAACTTCCGCTGATCAGCCAGCTGATCTGCGACAACGGCATTGCCTCATTTGCTGGTAAAGGCAATAGCTGTGCGGACGAGATTGTCACTTATAATCCACAACTTAAAACGCCCCTCGAGTCAGTGCCTGTACAAGTCATTCTAACGTATACATTGTTACATTTCATTCTCTTAACCTTCAATGCAATGGCGTATTAATAAAATGAGATTTTATGGCTGGTGAGTGAATGCTGATGGTGAATCCTCAACAATTTTTAGCGAGACTCTGACTTCGATGCCGAAGTTAGCCCATGGAACAAGTTCAGGTAACCTCCGGTGTGTGGTTGATAAAGGGGAGGCCACCTGTTGTAATGTATCGCATAATTAAGTGTTCTGTTGATTCAGCGCTTGGCCCGTCTGGTTATCTTGCGTACTTGGAAAGGAATGTTACACAATTTTTTTTAGGCAATGACTACTTCATAATAGCGTGTACTTTCATACAGCAGCACGCCTGTCCTAGGCATATTCCTATGTTGAAGCTATGTTTGGCCAATGGGTCATATTTTAAAAACTCTATATGTCTAATTCGTTATTAGATCAGCAAACAGCATAGACGACGCATTAACATACAAAAGGATAGACAGTTGGGCGAGTTGGTACAGTAACATGATTTTGGCTTTTAGCGCGAAGTGAAACACGGACACAGAAAGGAGCAGACAGGATAGACAGTTGGGCGAGTTGGTACGGTAACATGATTTTGGCTTCTAGCGCGAAGTGAAACACGGACTTTCTGTGTCCGTGTTTCACTTCGCGCAAGAAGGCAAAATCATGCAATAACATACTTTAGCACTTTTATTACTGACGCCATAGAATACATGCAAGACTAACGAAATGAGGACTGAGAAGAGGCACGAGAAAAGCAAATTAAAGCATGTGGACACTTTGTCTATACCCATACACGTAAAATTTTATTGGATTGAGGAAGGTAAATCAAAGGGTAGGCCGACGCAAGCGCGAGGTGGAGAACAAACTGGGACAGTTTCTCTCTTGAATAAGGTCCTGCACACAAGAGATGCAAGTCTTGCATGGGCTAACAAGCTCACAAGGGCAGTAAACTCATTCGTAGACCCTGGTGAATGACTGAGGCAGGAGCCTAGAAGATCACGCATATACTCTTGGTGAACTCTTCGAGCATGTGTGTACCTCTATGCCGAAAATTCAACCATCTAACTTCTCCTTAAGAGCTATTGCTGCTTCTCGAATCATCGAAGACCATTTCTGTTGCCTACGGCACGTTCATTTGGCCGCGTTTTCAGCTGGCTTACTTGTGCATTATTCAACCTGTAAGCTTGGAATCTATCGTTCGTGCGCGCTGCAACTAAATCACGGTGATAGAGAGAGATAACGCGTTTCTTAAAGTCCTGGCTTAAGTCAAGGGAGACGGGATGTCAGAGCTTTTTACGTATTTCATTATTTTATGTATAAGCTCACTTCCCTGGTGCTGAGTGTGAGACATAATTTACGACTATGGCGTCATCACTCGCAAGGATAGCAACCTCGCTTCAGTGTCCACGCCTTGGCACGCGTTCTTCATTCGTAGCGTAGGACATGGATAAACACAGAAACATGACAAACGCGTCTCACGTTTCCAGAAGTCGTACAACTCCAAGCACAGGCCAAGTAGGCATTCACGAAGCCTAAACCACATCAAAAGACAGTTCAGGATGAGCCAATGCAATTCTGGTCTATTTGTTTTTAAACTGAAGCATTTTCGGCGAACCATCCCGGACTCTGTTGTTGATTGTGGCTGCTGCGGTGTTAAAGAACAGGTGCGTGCTTCACGTCGCTTCGCACGCATGCGCTGTGCTGTTTCCATTACGCCACAAGCACAAGGATGAACCGAGAAAAAAAGAAGTCAGCCTTACACCAGTTGTTGGTGTCTTATACTTCACCCTCTGCACACCTGACCTAACACAATGCCAAAATCCAACATGTGTATTGAACGGACATAATTTTCTTTTCCTTTACGTATTTTCAACCACGAGTAGGCACAACATTGTAGACTGCTTCGGATCAAGATTTGCTACCACCCGAAAAACAAATCTTTAGCGAAGATAACTTTTGTGGGCATCGCCACGCACGCGCGGGCGCGGCGCCAAATACTTTCAACTACTAAGTTACAGCTGTGCGGAACGATTAGGCTTAAATTTTCAATATAGTAAATATAGTGGCAGAACATGAATCTAAACAAAGGCCCCTATTTGATGCACACAAGAATTAGAGAAAAAGGAAAACTTAACCTGCGTGTAAATACTTCATAGAAAGAATGCTTTGACTGAAAGGACAGCTCTTCCTGGGTAGGCTCATCATTGGACACAGTGTTGAGAGGCGTTATTGAGCCAGTAACAATGAAGTTTAGTGAAAGGACAACGTTTACTAGAGGTGTATTTTGTACTCGTGCTCTGGGCGAACTCCGAAAGCTGGCTCACCAAAGAGGGCATTCACTGAGGCAATCCTATGGTTCTTACCACAAAACGGCCTCATTGAACAATGCTCCCTAAATGTACCTGTAGATTCACTTCTTGAGGCTGACGTACAGAATTCCCCGCGTGTAGTCAACATCGACGCTCTATCAGCTCTAGTTGCCGCAATAAATTCGTTCTCTTGTCCGCGATAGGCATGCACGTATTTTCATATTTTCTTTCCTACGACAGCTGCGTCTGTCAAGCAATAAACTTGTACCGCAAGATACCGTTGAGAAATGTGGTCCTCTCTGCACGGTTCAGACATCAAGACTTTGCCATTCCGTTCAGGATTGTCCCTTTGATCATATAGAGAGATTATGATTGTCTAGTAGAATAATGTGGTGACGCAAACAGATGGGAAACGACTATTGCTTGCGTATGAGTTTTGCAATTCACGCAGCAATGCCTCAGGGATGATGCAAACTGACGGCAGGGCCTGCCGTACTAGAAGAAGTTCTGGCAGTGACAGCCCATATTACTTTCTGGACCGAAAACGGTGACCGCTCTAACGTGGTGGTAGCTGGTCACATGCGCAGCTGGAAATACACGGTGGTTGTTGTAGGTGAAATATTTCAATTTACCGAAGTAACATCGCTTGCTTGTTAAGGCCACCTATCGTTTACACTCGATAACTAAGTTTCGTTCCAGGGCGGCTAGATGGGTCTGAAGTGTCTGAGCCGCATGATGACTGCAAGCGGCCTTGGAATGCTTACGTTTATGTTCCTCGAACTCGGTTGGGTGGAAAAGCTTTTTGGTGTAAGGCGTTTTGCCAAGAAACAGCACTGTAGCATTGCGTTAAGTCTCTATGCGCAACTAAAAACGCACGGAAGCGAGCAGGAGCGAGCCTGTTCTGATGGAGAGAACTGACGTTACTTAAACGTGCCTTGGATGTCTAACGTCTATCGTTGCTTGGATAGCTACACACCCAGGCCTAACGCCATTGTCCACCATCTGCCCGTGCGAACGACAACGTTCAGTTGAGAGCGGATGTGTAGAGGGTATCTTTCAAGCGTTAAGTGATTCCGCGATGTTTCACCGGCACCTCGGGCACTATCTGGGCGTTTGTCGAAAACGGTCCTGCAACTGACAGGAAAACCGTGCTACACTGAAGAAGAAGAGAAATGGCACAGAAAGAAACATTGGCTAGCTTTACCTGTTTATTTTCGCAACCCTGTTGCTGCTTTATACCGCACTGACATAAGCGTAACTGGAGCACAAAAACGCGCAGTGCATTAAAACCAGGAGGAAGCCACCAAGCTATGACACTTGGGCAACTCGGGCAACGAAAACGAGTTTCTCGCGTCGCCTTTACTGTCTTCCACGCTCCTGCCATTGAAATGCACGCTCTCAACCACCTCCCGGCACAGCGTGCAAAACAGCGACATTAGCACAGTGAAAAAGTCTAACAAAAAAACGAAATTCGCTTTGAAATCTAAGGATCGCACATCACGGATGTCCTAATTGCGCAATAGCTGCGCCAATAGCTGCACCAACGTCAACTAACTTGTTCAAGAATAACTTTTACCTTTACACAATGTAATCCGTCGTGGGGCAAGCGGCGCCTAGAAAGCACACCCATGGATTTCTATAAAGCTCCACTTCCAGGCGCAGACATGCAATTAGCCCAGAATCAGGGCAGGGGACATCTTTACCCGTTAGAAAAATCGGCTGGTTTCCGGCCGTATCGGCATTCCAACCCCCTAACTCTGACAAACGAGTTGGATGCAGTACGCCCCAATTATTTGGTGTAGCTAAAGAGCTGTACAGCAGAGAAATTAACAGCCCTCTCCTTTGTGATTGCCTTCTACCACACTGAACTCGCACCACCACCTCACACTTCTCAAAGCGAGACACCTACCCACATATCAGCGCTGCATTTCCCTGTGGATTTCGATGGACGTTCACCCTCTCCTCCATAAAAAACGAATCACACTTTGTTCGTCGTACTACGTGGACGTGAGAAGCATATCAATCTATCTTCACCAACCGACAGCAGCGCCGTGCCCCGGAGCTACCGGAAGATGATTCTGGGCCGGTACAAAAAAGGTCCGCCGCTGGGAATGGACATGTTGATTTCGCATTTACAGGCGTAATTCGGCCTAAATATATAGGGAAAAGGACTTTATGATTCGCCCTCGTATAAATGTTGGGTCGCCTTTTGTTCATTCTGTGTATTCAGTAAATGCGTCACGACTGCCAATAGCCCCCGAGTAGCCTGAGCACTACTCCTGAAAAAAAAAAAACAATAATAAACACATGTTGGTGTCTACGGTTTTTGGCTAGGCGAGGACTTTACTTAAATTTCCTTTGACGATTTGGTGTCAGTACAGCACGGGTCACTGCGGCACCTCTTCTAGTGTTCGAATATTAGCACCTTAGCGTCAACATAGTGGCGCCCTCTATCGTCTATTTTTACCACATGGGCTTTGCGCCTTCATTCGAGCTGGCAAAATGCCCGACCGTTTATTGGTTCTATTTCATCCTTGGCACAAACTGCGCATGCGGGATCGTTCAACAACGTTCTGTCTCAGAAAACGCTAGTACTCCAGAGCGTCAACATCAGGCATGACTGAACAAAGGAACGGTGGACACACGCCTTCCGCATTAACCTTTATCGACGAAGCAACCCCGCGTGCAAGCCGTGAAGGCGGTGAGGGTGCCTTAGGTGCTTCCGACGATCACCTTACGTGAGTATTCCCGTTGTAAAATTCTCGTTGCATATTCTCAGCCGCCGAAACAACCTGGAATACAGACTTTAACAGCTATACTTTTGTTTCCACATTGAAGTGGGTGTTTTCGAGGACAACTTACAGGCAGCGTGGCTGCAATCAGAAACCCAGGTGGTGAAATTTAATAACACGATCCGTCCAAGAGGCCATCATCGCGAGATCGATATTTTGATACGTGAAACACAAGGACATAAATAAATAGAACAGTACGTCGCACTTCCTTTGGCGGTCGAGTTAGAATAGTGCAGGAGCCTCACCAAATATCGCACAAGTAGTACAATTGGCTCAAACCGCAAGAGATGTGTGACCAAGTGGGCTCACTTCTTGTGAAATTTTTGCTGCTACTTGTTTTTCACGAAAGACAAAAGGTACGCTTGAAGAGAAACGCCCTTTCTCTTTGAAGTGAAGACTATTCATTTATACGGCATGTTCGGGTAAATGGGAAAGTACTACCGGGATGCCGCGACGGCCGCGTCAGTTTGGCGCACTGCGAATGGCCGCGTTGACAGAGCGTGCGAACGTAATCGTTAAATGGCGAAGATAGTTACGGACCACAAATCTTAAGATGCATAGTCGCAGCCTAGCAGAGCCATTCTGGACGTGGCTGGGTGACCGATTAGGCCGACTGGCAAGGCCCCTGTACGAGAGCTACTATAACATAGCCAAACCTAACATACCGTTGCGTTACTTAAAGCATACTTTTAAGCTCTCGCGCGCTGTGAACGCACGCCGCTCATGGCGCGGCCGTTGTGTCGCAATGTGTTGACTAGCATGACGTCGTAGAGCCATACGCGTGTAGTCTAAAATGAACACCTCGGAGGGATGGCAGTCCGTAATAATTTCGGAACCTTGCAGCTTACCACCTTCTTAACTTTGTTCTAGCATCATCCGTTGCTTTCTTATATTTCAGGGTTAATGTCAACATTTAAGAAATTGCGTAATTTAAGATCATGCCATTCGCCCTGGGCCGATCAGAAAGTGATCATTTTGACAAAATCATACATCATGGGTACAACCTTTTAACGAAGCAGGAGTTCCCTTGTTCCAAATTCTGTTTGCCGAAAACATTCTTCGGATATATTCTGCCGTAATTTGGAGCTAAGTCAAAGGCCAATATTGTCACGTGGTAGTGACGGTGAAGAAAGAAGCAGTACGGTGGAATACAAAACTAGCTTTTATTGGGCGAACCTGTGCCCACAAAACAGGTTACACTTATAGCACAACGATAGCGGCGAACACGGTCGGCGATCGTCGGAAAACTGATTAGCGGGTCAAGCGCGTCGGCTTTTATAGATCAGTCGTCGAATGTTCCAGATTAACTGATGGGACCCGCGTGTCTTCCACAAAGTTCTACACTATTCGTGTCACGCGATGAAATCTGATAACACAAGGTTCGGCGACAACAGACACGCGGATAGATGCGTCGATAACTTTCCAGAAACGTCGCATACATGCAGGCGCGTCACTCGCTGTGCGATTACAGTTGTTAAGCGGCGAAACGTGGTTGCCCGATAAAGATAAGTACACGTGTCAATACCCCCCTCTTAAAGAAAAGCATCGTCCCGATGCTACAAATATAAGAGAGCGAAACACAAAAGGACACTTCTTAAACATAAGTAACAAAAAAGAAATAAAGTCCAAAGGTCAGTTACGCGAAGCCACGAAGTTCGTTAACGCTGGTAGTAGGGCTTGAGTCGCACAACGTGGACTATTTCAGGTCGCGAGCGGCGCCGCTGTGATAGCGAAATACCGTCTGGCACGACCTCATAGTCCAGTGCGCCAATGCGTCGGATGATCTTGTACGGTCCGAAGTAGCGACGCAAAAGCTTCTCGCTCAGTCCTCGTCGGCGTATAGGGGTCCAAACCCAAACACGGTCACCGGGCTGGTACTCCACGAAGCGTCGTCGGAGGTTGTAGTGTCGGCTGTCGATCCTCTGCTGGTTCTTGATTCGCAGGCGGGCGAGCTGTCGGGCTTCTTCGGCGCACTGGAGGTAGGTACGAACGTCAAGGTTCTCCTCGTCCGTGACGTGAGGCAGCATGGCGTCGAGCGTAGTCGTCGGGTTCCTGCCTTAGACCAGCTTGAACGGCGTGATCTGTGTTGTTTCTTGTACCGCCGTGTTATAAGCGAATGTTACGTACGGCAGGACGGCATCCCAGGTCTTGTGTTCGACGTCGACGTACATCGCTAGCATGTCGGCGAGGGTCTTATTCAGCCGCTCCGTAAGACCATTCGTCTGCGGGTGGTAAGCCGTTGTCCTCCTGTGCCTTGTCTGACTGTATTTCAGGATGGCTTGGGTGAGCTCCGCTGTAAAGGCCGTTCCTCGGTCGGTGATGAGGACTTCTGGGGCGCCATGTCGCAGCAGAATGTTTTCGACAAAGAATTTCGCCACTTCGGCTGCGCTACCTTTCGGCAGTGCTTTTGTTTCAGCGAAGCGGGTGAGGTAGTCCGTCGCCACGACTATCCACTTATTTCCGGTTATTGACGTCGGAAAGGGGCCCAACAAGTCCATCCCGATCTGCTGGAATGGTCGGCAAGGAGGCTCGATTGGCTGTAGTAATCCGGCTGGCCTTGTCGGCGGTGTCTTGCGTCGCTGACAGTCTCGGCATATTCTGACATAACGGGTGACGTCGGCGGTCAGGCGCGGCCAATAATACTTTTCTTGTATCCTCGATAGTGTCCGGGAAAATCCGAGGTGTCCAGCGGTCGGATCGTCATGTAGGGCGTGCAATACTTCTGGACGAAGTCCTGACGGGACAACAAGAAGGTAATTGGCACGGACTGGTGAGAAGTTCTTCTTCACGAGTGGACTGTCTTGAAGCGTGAAGGAAGATAATCCGCGCTTAAATGCCCTGGGAACAACGTCGGTGTGCCCTTCCAAATAATCGACGAGGCCTTTAAGTTCCGGGTCCGCTCGTTGTTGTTCGGCGAAGTCTTCCGCGCTTATTATTCCAAGGAAGGCGTCGTCATCCTCGTCATCTTGCAGCGGCGGGTCAATGGGGGCGCGTGATAGGCAATCGGCGTCTGAGTGTTTTCGTCCGGACTTGTATGTTACAGTGATGTCGTATTCTTGTAGTCTCAGGCTCCACCGTGCCAACCGTCCTGAGGGATCCTTTAAATTCGCTAGCCAACACAAGGCGTGATGGTCGCTGACGACTTTGAATGGCCTGCCATATAGGTAGGGGCGAAATTTCGCTGTAGCCCAAACGATGGCGAGGCATTCTTTTTCGGTTGTAGAATAATTGCCTTCCGCTTTTGACAACGACCGGCTAGCGTAAGCTATCACGTGTTCATGTCCATCTTTTCTCTGGACCAGGACGGCGCCGAGGCCTAGGCTACTGGCGTCAGTGTGGATTTCGGTATCGGCGTGCTCGTCGAAGTGCGCAAGTACGGGCGGCGACTGCATGCGTCGTTTGAGTTCTTGAAATGCGTCGGCCTGCGGTGTTTCCCACTTGAACTCGACGTCACATTTAGTTAGCTGCGTCAGCGGCTCAGCGATGCGTGAAAAGTTCTTGACAAATCGCCTGTAGTAGGCGCACATGCCAAGAAATCTACGCACTGCCTTCTTGTCGAGGGGCTGTGGGAACTTTGCTATGGCAGCTGTCTTCTGCGGGTCGGGGCGGACTCCAGATTTGCTGATGACGTGGCCTAAAAATAGAAGCTCCTCGTAAGCGAAGCGGCACTTTTCGGGCTTCAGAGTAAGTCCTGATGACCTGATGGCCTCTAGTACTGTTGCCAGCCGCCTAAGGTGAACGTCGCAATTTCCGGCGAAGACGACGACGTCATCCAAGTATACGAGACAGGTCTGCCACTTCAATCCTGCTAAAACCGTGTCCATCACGCGCTGGAACGTTGCAGGCGCCGAGCACAGTCCGAATGGCATAACCTTGAACTCGTAGAGGCCGTCTGGGGTGATGAAGGCGGTCTTCTCGCGATCTCTTTCGTCGACTTCTATTTGCCAATAGCCAGACTTGAGGTCCATGGACGAGAAGTATTTAGTGTTGCAGAGCCGATCCAATGCGTCGTCTATCCGTGGGAGGGGGTATACGTCCTTCTTCGTGATCTTGTTCAGACGACGATAATCGACGCAGAAACGTAGGGTTCCGTCCTTTTTCTTTACCAGAACAACAGGGGATGCCCACGGGCTTTTCGACGGCTGGATGATGTCGTCGCGCAACATTTCGTCGACTTGTTCTCTTATAGCTTCACGTTCTCGCGCCGAAACTCGGTAAGGGCTCTGACGGAGTGGTCGAGCACATTCCTCGGTGATTATGCGATGCTTGGCGACTGGTGTTTGTCGAATCCTCGATGACGTCGAAAAGCAGCCTTTGTATCGTCGGAGCAGACTTCTGAGCTGCTGTTGCTTAACGATAGGGAGATTTGGATTAATGTCGTAGTCTGGTTCGGGGACCATGGTCGTCGGGGTAGATGCGGCGGAATCCGAGAGGACAAACGCATTACTTGTTTCCAGAATTTCCTCGATGTACGCGATCGTCGTGCCCTTGTTGATGTGCTTGAACTCCTGGCTGAAGTTTGTCAGCAACACTTCAGTTTTCCCTCCATGCAGTCGAGCGATCCCTCTTGCGACGCAAATTTCACGGTCTAGCAGTAGACGTTGGTCGCCTTCGATGACGCCTTCTACGTCAGCGGGTGTTTCGGTGCTGACCGAAATAACAATGCTGCAGCGAGGCGGGATGCTCACTTGATCTTCTAGCACACTCAAGGCGTGATGGCTACGAGGGCTCTCCGGCGGCATTGCTTTATCTTCCGACAGCGTTACTGACTTCGACTTCAGGTTGATGATTGCGCCGTGTTGGTCCAGGAAGTCCATACCGAGAATGACGTCTCGTGAACACTGTTGGAGGATAACGAAGGTGGCAGGGTAAGTCCGGTCATGAATGGTTATTCTTGCCGTGCAGATCCCAGTCGGCGTGATGAGGTGTCCTCCAGCGGTGCGAATCTGAGGGCCTTCCCATGCGGTCTTAACTTTCTTCAACTGGGCGGCGATGTGTCCACTCATTACGGAGTAATCGGCCCCTGTGTCGACTAAGGCAGTGACTGCGTGGCCGTCGAGAAGCACGTCGAGGTCGGTTGTTCTTTGTCTGCCATTGCAGTTGGGTCTTGGCGTTGGATCACGGCTGCGTCGTGTTGAACTGAAGTTGGAACGTCGCGTCGTCAAGTCGTCTTTCGTCGGTGTAGTTTTGGCTTCCAGACTTCGTCGGGACGGCGGCGTGTCGTTATGTCGTCGAGATGGTCTCTTCGTCGTCTTCGTCGGCGGCGGAGGATCTTCGTCAGTTTGACGAACAGCAACCGCACCTCCATCGGTTGCTGCTTTTAGTTTTCCGGGTATGGGCTCGCAGAGCGGCCCCGGGCTGGGCCAGTGTATGGACGGCGCTGCGGTGACAGGTAGCGGCCTGGTGACGGCGAACGGGACGGTCGTCGAGAGTTCCACTGAGTGCCGGCTAGGTAATCGGCAATGTCACGTGGGCGCTCCCCAAGCTGTGGACGCGGCGCGTTGACGGCGAACCCTCTCAGTCCCATGTCGCGGTATGGGCATCGGCGGTACACATGGCCGGCTTCTCCGCAGTGATAGCAGAGCGGGCGGTGGTCGGGGGCTCGCCAAATGTCCGTCTTCCTCGCATAGGTGCGCTGGGCGACGGGTGGGCGCGCTGGCGGCGGCGGCGGTGGACGACGGATTTGCGGTGTTGCAGGACCTTGGCGCGGTCGCGCAGGGGGGCCATGACGGCGGGCGACGACGGCGGCGTAGGTCATTGCTTCCGGCTGCGGTGGTTCTGGTTGCACCTCAGGAACTCCAAGGGATCGGTGCACCTCTTCTTTCACGATGTCTGCGATAGAGGCCACTTGAGGCTGCGACGAAGGCAAGACCTTGCGCAGTTCTTCGCGCACAATGGCCCTGATGGTCTCGCGCAGATCGTCCGTGGCCAGTGATTGAATTCCTGCCTAGTGGGTAGAGCTTGTGCGGCGGTTGAATTGCCGGTTCCTCATTTCGAGTGTCTTCTCAATGCCGGTGGCCTCGCGAAGGAACTCTGCTACGGTCGTCGGTGGGCTTCGTACCATTGCGCCGAAAAGTTCTTCCTTCACACCACGCATGAGTAGGTGTACTTTCTTTTCCTCGGCCATATCCGGGTCGGCGTGGCGGAACAGACTGCTCATTTCTTCCGTAAAGATGGCAACGTTCTCATTTGGTAGCTGCACTCGGGCGTCCAGCATAGCTTCGGCCCTTTCTTTGCGCACGACGCTTGTAAAGGTGCGCAGGAAGCCGGTACGGAACAGGTCCCATGTTGTCAATGTCGACTCGCTGTTCTCGAACCACGTTCTCGCGGCGTCTTCTAGGGCGAAGTATACATGCCGCAACTTGTCGTCGGAGTCCCAGTTGTTGAAAGTCGCGATTCGCTCGTACGTCTCCAGCCAGGATTCCGGGTCTTCAGTTGCTGCTCCATGGAAGGTCGGTGGGTCCCGAGGTTGTTGCAGGACAACGGGGGTCGCTGGGGCAGCCATTGGGGTTGTCTTGGCCACGATCTTCTTGGTCTTCTCAGGTAGAAGTCCGTGTTCCGGGGGCAGCTGTTGTAGACGACGGCTTACTCGATGGTCCGTGACTACGTTGGTGCTCTCTTTACGGTCCGGGCTTGGATCACGGCTTGTCGGGGGCGTCCGGTACATGGACCAAAAGCACCTCCACCAGATGTCACGTGGTAGTGACGGTGAAGAAAGAAGCAGTACGGTGGAGTACAAAACTAGCTTTTATTGGGCGAACCTGTGCCCACAAAACAGGTTACACTTATAGCACAACGATAGCGGTGAACACGGTCGGCGATCGTCGGAAAACTGATTAGCGGGTCAAGCGCGTCGGCTTTTATAGATCAGTCGTCGAATGTTCCAGATTAACTGATGGGACCCGCGTGTCTTCCACAAAGTTCTACACTATTCGTGTCACGCGATGAAATCTGATAACACAAGGTTCGGCGACAACAGACACGCGGATAGATGCGTCGATAACTTTCCAGAAACGTCGCATACATGCAGGCGCGTCCCTCGCTGTGCGATTACAGTTGTTAAGCGGCGAAACGTGGTTGCCCGATAAAGATAAGTACACGTGTCAATATGTATGTCTCATTCCAGATATATTGACGAGTACATCAATGACGAGTTGAAGGCGTCAAACCGCCAGACCGATGCCACTTAGGTCAATGGTATGTACGGCATGGCCTTTCACCATCGATACTAATTGCAAAGATGTTTAACAACCCACAGAGAAGGCAGCCTCTCCATCGATCATAACAGCGGTGCATTTATTGGCCATACCGGCACCTTACTAGCGTCAGCATGTCGGTTGCTGCTTGTGCAGTCAGCGTGCAATTCATGCAGATGAATTGAGTGCTAACAGAGACAACACTACTCATATTCTGCGTGCCTCAAGTTTTGAATGAATTGCCTTTCAACGCGATGAACTCATTCACGCTTCTCGATTTGTTATGGATTTCGTGTTGGAATGGGGTCAGAGTAACAAGCTTTGCAATGGGTAGCAAGCCAACCGCATGTTGTATTCTTCACGTTAAATGCTGGCTGGAGAATCTTGTCATCAAAGGATGTCTTGCCGGACGCGATTGAAAATTTAATTTATACACTGGAAATTGACAAGGCGCCGTGAAGCGAGCGTTTCGGTAATACAATTTTTCGAGTTCATACGCTGTGAAAGAGGACAGGTGACATCGAGCTGTCTGGCTACTGTGGCATC
Organism: Dermacentor andersoni; assembly: GCF_023375885.2. Lineage (NCBI taxonomy): Eukaryota > Metazoa > Arthropoda > Arachnida > Ixodida > Ixodidae > Dermacentor > Dermacentor andersoni. The sequence goes on from NW_027314755.1 coordinate 1,840,807, forward strand.
AGCAGGCGTGTGTTACTGCTTACAGACACTCTCCCCCTCTGCCTCGAATGGCGTCCTCAAGCGGCGTTCCTTGCTTGCCTTCTCTCCTACAGGAGCAAAGGCCCTACGTCATGTTAACGTGACGAGCCCCTGCTCTATTATTTATTTCGATAAATTTTTATCGTACGGCACATCGGATTGTGCGCATTCCGCCATTGGATGATCAACCAAATTTCCGTGCACTGGTCGGTGCCGTTGCAAGCAGTTTGCATTGCACAAATGCATTTCTTCGTGGGACCTTGACCAGCTCTCTCAAAGCGCGGCTCCATCCAGTGGAAGGGCGCGTGGCCTGCTGTTGAAAATTGCGACTTTTTTCTGCCACGCAGCCTCCTAAATGTTGGAGACGCGGTAGCCACTACTTAATTTACCAGCCGCTCTTGTGTGTTTACGACAGCCAAACTTGGCGAGGGGAACTTAAGGCGACTCTCTGTCTACCTTACGGAAAACCAGCAACGCCTTATTAGTTTTCTGTAACGATTGCGGTTATTATATTTAACGCAACGTGGCGTGATCATTGCTGTTATATTGTTCAACGATACAGCCTTGTCAACTTGTAATTCTGCAAGTCTTTCTGATCCTATCGGATGCCGGAAACACCACCTTCATATATGCGCAATGGGCGGCCTATTTTAAGCAGTGTGAGAGGTATCGAAGGTGAGCAGATGATCACAGCTACTTTTTGTTTAAAATTAGTTGTTAAACATGCACAGCTAACCGTAAATCCATTCTTAGGAACTGCAGCTACAGACGTAGGTAAAATATATGCAAAGGATAGCCAGGGTCCTAAAGAATAGTGCACTATCGGTGGAAACTTGCATCTGTCACATGAAGACCAGGTGTTCATGGGTGGTCAAGCTTCAATGAAATTTTACACTTGTTCTGTCACCTATTGCTTTGTCCACTACTAGATATGACCATCCACAGCTAATAATGAATAGGCGATATGCAGAACCAGCAGGTGCACTTTTGCACACAACCTGTTGTCCTGTACAAGCTAGTGGCTATCGGAGTACAATACTAATGAATGTGTCAACATGCGGGGTGGTAACATCATTAGGCAGCCATCCTTTCGCTGCACGATCCAACCTTTCGAAGCAATTTTCTTTTGAATGGGAACCTCGTCTCTGGGGCATTCCAGATTTTCCTACTCGATATGAAAAATGCAGAAATGCTTTGATTAACAGCTCTGAGACTGACGTGAACGATGTTCGTTGCATTTGAGAATGTTCTAGTGACTGTATTCAGATTACATATTTAGGGCCTGGATGGTATGCCAAAATTCCCGGAAATTGGCATGTCTCTAAATATTTTAAACACAACGTCAGCAATTGAGTAACTCTAATCCTAAAACAAATATCGCCGTACTGTGGTCCGCATTGTTTAGAATATCTAAAGCGGCCAAATTTGATTTAGAAATTTACAATTTACAGAAATGACAAATGTTTCAAAGCGCTTTTCAAAAGTCGTAGCTGCAACATTATGGTAAATTTCAGACCGCTGCGTATTATCATTGTCGATTTACGAGTATTATTAAACGTTCTTTTCAGAACTATGGTATCGTTTTTATTGCTCAATTACAGAGTTGCAAGCTTGATATTGTTTTTATAAATTTTGGCTAAATCAATACTCTTTAGAAGAACGTTCACAGCTTGATCATGAAGTTCGTTTACGGCAGTCACAAGATTTCATCATTTTCTTTCACATTCGATAGCCTGCCTGAAAGTTAGTGCAAGTGTGACAGAATGAAACCTTCATTTGATGCAGTGACTTGTCAGTCGAGGTGGGAGGGTCCCTTATTCTAGGAACCCTCTGGCTTGGATCGCCCTCCGGGCCCAGAACAATATCCCTGCTCCAAAATGCTTAGACAGAAGGCTTCGCGCTGAAGTTTCCTTTTGCGCGTTACTAACTAAGCAGCTTTACCAAACGAGAACGCGTCCCTCTTCGTAAAGGCAAGTTGGTGAGTGCCAAAGTCTGCTTATTAAGTTTATTATGCGTCTCATTGCGACCTAAGTGAAGCATGGAACACACTTATTGCTGGAAATTAGAAATGAGATTTGACCTTTGTAGCGCACTAAAAATAGTGATCTGTCGTCTTTAGCTTAGGACACGGTCGTGTTCCATTGTGCAGTCACAATTACAGCGTATTTATTTTTAGAAAAAATCAACGTTCTGTAAATTTGATCGAGTTTGGCCCTTTCGTGCATACAAGTCTCTTGCTTGCACTTGGCACCTAATTTCAAAATTTCTGAAAGAAAAAGTTCTGCAACGGCAGCCGCCGCCTTTCCCTACCATTAAAGGTCAACTAAAACGTTTCGCATGCAACCGTTCTCAGCGCGAAATTTTCTTACTTTTTGAATACCTTTGCACAGCGGCGAGTGAACACCTCTGCTGTTTTTTCGGGCCATGCAGATGCCAGTGACATCGGAAGCACCAATTACGCGCCTGCAGTAACCACCGACAGGACCGACCACGCCAGGCCCAGTACGAGCCGCGGTGGCCTCGAGAAAGTGTCGTCTACTACGAAAGGCATCGCGAGGTGAGCCAACATTGCGAAGTATTTCTTGACATAACGCAATCTAGTCATTTAGGGAACTGCGACAGCGACCGCACCGCTCACGCCAGATCTCATCCCGCATAATAAATAGAAAAATAGGTTGTAGTAGGAATATAAAAGCAAAAGAAATCATCTGCTTTAAGGATGCCTGATGACGCTTCAAGGAGGCCTGATGAGATTTTGAAGACTCCTGAAGACGCTTGAAGGACGCGTGGAGACGTTTCAAAGAAGCGTGGATACACGTTTCACAGACGCAGTAGATGCACGTTTCACAGACGCAGTGGATGCACATTTCACAGACGCAGTGGATGCACGTTTCACAGACGCAGTGGATACACGTTTCACAGACGCAGTGGATACACGTTTCACAGACGCAGTGGATACACGTTTCACAGACGCAGTGGATACACGTTTCACAGACGCAGTGGATACACGTTTCGCAGACGCAGTGGATACACGTTTCGCAGACGCAGTGGATACACGTTTCACAGACGTAGTGGATACACGTTTCACAGACGTAGTGGATACACGTTTCACAGACGTAGTGGATACACGTTTCACAGACGTAGTGGATACACGTTTCACAGACGTAGTGGATACACGTTTCACAGACGTAGTGGATACACGTTTCACAGACGTAGTGGATACACGTTTCACAGACGCTGTGGAGACGTTTCAAGGACGAGTGAGGACGCTTCAAGGACGCGCGAAACTGCTTCTCATTTCTCCATACCGTAGAGTATGCTGACGCGGCGTTTAAACTGGCAGCGCTGCAGCAAATTCCCATTGAAAGAGTGTGGACAATGTTGGGCAATCAGCCCCTTCGGCGGGTGCAGCCAGCGTTGCTCCGCCATCCAAGATGAGCTCATCAACTTCTAGGTTCGTTGATTTAAAGATACTGTCACTAAAGGCGAGGCGTTGCCAAACCGCTGCTTGCAAGAACGGCGCTGGACACGAATTGTTGCCGAACGGAGCCACCGTTTCACTTGCGGTCGTGTAAGTATGCGTCATATGGAACGGAAAAAACTTGGTAAGCTAAGTTAGCTGTCTTACATTTCACGCGCAGTACAGACGTCTTCTGTAATATGTTCAGACAAATATTTGCAGAGGAATGTAAGGGGACTTCTACGCAATCTAGATGTCAAAGAACTTATTTAAAATTTAGTCTTAAAGTGATTGTGACCCGCCGTGGCTGCATAGTGGCTAAAGAGTTCTGCAGCTAAGCGCGAGGTCATGGGAATAATTTTCCGACCATGGCGGCCGCATTTCGATGGGGTCGAACTGCGAAAATACCTGAGTACTTTGATTTAGGTGCACAATAAGAGCCCCTGGTAGTGCAATGATGCCGGAGTCCCAACCTGCAACCTGTCTCATAAACAAATCATGGTTTTGAACGTAAAACCCCGTAATTCAGCAATTTCTCACTGTTGTGTGTGGAAGAGACACACTTAACGACACACACTCTCATAGACAATATGTCATTCTTACCAAAATATTGCGATGATGGTCTCACCTCGTCGGGTGGTGTGGCTATAATAGTAGACAAATCTGGCCCGCCATTAAAGAAAAGCGTCTATTTTATAAGACTCTCTTCAATCTACGTTACATTTTTCTGGTGGAGGTGCGGGGTACATGCTACCACTCCCAGATCGAACACCGTCTACAAGCGCAGTATGAAGTCCGGTCGAGCTGACTCCTGTGCACGTACGGACAAGCCAAAGACGTGAAGGACTGCCGCCTGAGCTCGAGCCCCTACCCAATGATGTCAGAAACATGAGTACAACGGTTGCATCTTCTTCCTCAACGCACCGACCGAGGACGTCCTTAACCAGCCGCGAATCCCTGCATTCTTCCATGGCGGCACCTTCGAGGATGTTGAGGACTCGCTCGATCGCTTTAAGCCTGTCGCAGGATTCAACGACTGGACTCCAGACGGCAAGCTACGCAACGCCTACTTTGCCCTCGAGGACTATGCGCGGACATGGTTTGAGAACCATGAGGCAGCCTTATCGACCTGGGACGAACTCCGACGGCAGCTAATCGGCACATACGCCAGCCTAGATCGCAAGTAGCGAGCTGAATCTGCAGTTCAGGCGAGAGTACAGAGGCCGAAAGCGTCACAATGTTTGTCGAAGATATGTGCCGACTTTTCCGACGCGCGGATCCGTCCATGCCGGAGGAAAAGAAGCTCAGGAACTTGATGCGCGGTGTCAAGCAAGAGTTATTCGGTGTCCTAATACGCAACCCACCAAAGACCGCTGCAGAGTTTCTCGCGGAAGCCACGTCAATGGAAAAGACACTGCAGCAGTGAACAAGGCAGTTAAACCGCGATGTGTCGACCCTATCGCGTAACCCTCTTGCTATACCCTTGGACAATACCTTAAGGCGCCGAGTGGAAGGCGCCTAAGGTGCACTGACAATGGTAGCACAAGTTACCTGCACCTGGGGCCCAGCCGCAGCCTTGATCACGCAAGGCCCAGAACAAGCCGCACAGGCATGGGGCAAGCATCATCAATCATAGAAGGCGGCGCCAGGTGAGTTCACATTTAGAAAAGTTTAATTCGAAAGAAACTCTGATACTACAGGCATGGCTACCCGGGGAACAATCATGCCTGTACCCACTAATTTCTCCCGGGGAGGGCTATCCCTGTTGATGGAACAAGGCGCTGCATGAGCAGTTTTGAGAGTTCGGCAGGCGGAGCTTGTCATGCTATACGTAATAGTTGCAAGAGCGCGACTAGACACGTACTGAGTAAAAAAAAAAAAAAAAAAAAACAGGCAGCGTATTGCACTCATGTCCCACGTAAAGGAACGCTTTCAATATGGTTACCTTGGGTACTCACCCCCCTGTGAACTATATGAACCTAGTCAAGAGCAAGATGGTCATCTAAAAGAAAGCTCTCAAAATGAAGCAGAAGGCGCCTAAGTCTACCGAGGCAATGCAGCGTAGGTACGCTGGTAGTAAGCAAAGCAATCGAAATCAGTCCGTGCTCCCACACTACAGCCTACCACATAATGAAGTCGCGGTTTTGCTGCATTGAAACACCAGAGTTCAGTTTTTGAAATATTATTACATTTACCTACACCAAACCTTTCAAAGGCTATAAGAAGAAAGTTATTAAGTAGCCGTAATTTAAGCAGTGGCTTAGCCGCAGATATCTCAGTAAGAAAACATGAAATATGTAAAATGTCAAGGAAAGTATTGCGTAATGCTACCATTTTTTTTCGGCTAATTGAGGACTCCCTATCGTGGATGATATCAAAGTACATGTTCTTTTAAATTTAGCCTGCCATACTTCCGCATGTTGTTGAGGGGGTGTTCTCACCTTGATCGATACGTAGCTATGATACGTCAACCGCTAGGCCAACTGCACAAGCTAGTCTTGTAGCGATAATTCGGCAAATTGCAGTGCTTTTGTAAAGAAGGGCCAGCACCCCGACCAGTTAAGGCCACCCCTTTTGGTCCGAATTCGCCTTTCCTGCTTTTTCACTGAGAGGGCAAGAAATAAATAGAAGCTACGTCAATATGCTTGTCTCGACTTCGCCTGTGTTCAAGAACTTCACAAGAAGGCGTGGCTTTAAGCAATTATTAGTGCAAGACTTCACCATAAAAATGAAAAGGCAGGAAAACATAAAGCAGTGTAAGGCGATATGGGAAGAATTTGTCAAGCAGGAAAGCCTGATCGAGCACAGTTGTTCCGGGCTATGCTTTGTGCATGCGCGCGCGCGTTCTCGATTGTTCCACTGATTAACTTCATCATACAGTCCGGCTGACATCCACGCGATATTATAAAATTGCACAGGTGTCCCCTATACCAGAATTGTTGAAAGGCTTACGCGTCCATTATTCTCGCATTAAAACCATTGATCTGAGCTCACTGGTACATGCGGCATTGTGGGAGCGGAGACCGCAGTATAGCTGTTAGAAGTTATACAAAACATCACGGCGATGGCGACACCGACGGCAGAACTGGGCCTGGAGTTTCCGCATACTTGATATTTCTATAAATAAGCTTGCCGAAGAACGGTAGAACAAGCCTTGACAGGTGGGTTGAGACGCGTTGACAAATGAGGCTTCTGTTTCCGATTTAGCTGGATGGGTGTGCATGAGTCCGCCATTAAATTGACACTATAGGTTATTATTAGGTCAACGTGGAATGTTGAAATGCCATCCCACAAATCTCGAAACGCTTGTTTCATGCGAATAAGAGACTTATTTTAAGAGAAAACGCGTTCTGAAGCATCCGCGCACCTCTAGCGCCGTTCAAATCGCCCGCTCTCCGATCGAGGAGTGGTGACGTAATGGTCTCATAGTGACGTTGCGCCGTCGGTGAGTAAAACGGCGCCCGCAGACGGGGCTAGGGCACGGAGGAAGGAAACTAAGGAGAGGCCCTGACGTCACTCTTTGTGAAGCAAAAGTGAAGCCGGAATTTGGCGTTGCTCATGGCGATGCTCCGCCTTTTGGGCCACCCTCCTCTCTTGTTTACATCTTTCGCGAAACCACGCCGCGCTGCGCGTGGTGTCGCGCGCGCTCGCGCAACATCTGGCAGAGCACGGTACAGGTTACACAGCGCAACAAGACACGGTGACTAACGCAAACCCGCCCACTCAGCGCCTTTGCCACGGCCCGAAACCTACCAGAGCAACACGTGTGAGCGCTCAAAACCATAACAACGCTGCCATTGTGGCCCAAAAGGCGTGGCCATACAACAACAAAAAATAAAAAAGCAGCAAAAAAATGAGAACCTACTACGTCATTTCCGCCACACTTTTCTCCTAGCGCGCGGAGGGGGTAGGGCCTCTCCTTAGTTTCCTTCCTCCGTGGGGCTAGGGCTTTTCTGCGCAAAACGCAAACGCGCGGCCAGAAAGAGCCAAGACAGAGCCGACAGCAGCGCGAAAGCGGAACTATGATGGCTAGCGGAAGGGAAAGCGCGCGACGATAAGGTGGTTCTTTATTTTACGACGCCAACTTCGACGCTCGTTGCAATGGACGACCCTGACAACGACACATTGACTCTTGATGCTGGGCTCGTCTTCAGCGATTCAAGCCCTGATGACCGTGACGTGCTGCTAAGAGCTCGTGCTGCCGGCGTCGTTGCGTACTACTACGACGGCAACTGTATGTCATGGCTTTACATATTCGCACATTCGTAGGTTTTCCTTCGTGGAAACCCAATGCCGCACTCACCGCCCCCTATTCGATCTGCAGTTGTTCTTGCGCTTCGGAGAATGTAGGCAAGACCGACGGAAAAGCGCTACGGGAGCGCATTGCTTTGAAAGGCACTCCACACGACTTTAGTAAGTCGGCGTTGAACTTGTAATCCTCTGGTCGAAAGTACAGCGAGCACACTATGTGATTTTGCGGCTCTTTGCCAACGCGCTGTGGCAGAAGTACGGCACTTAACCACTTCGAACGGAGAGGCTCACTCCATGGCACACAGTGATAAGTAACGTTACGTTTGCCGCTGCAACTGCCCTTGGCCAAGTTCCGCGGACCCTTCGCGCATCCCACGACATCACATGGACGTGGCCTTCTCGCTGCCTGTTCCAAATGCAAGTTTCGCGAGCCAGAAGAACCAGCGCAGCATGACGCGATAACAAAACAACGGAAACTCCAAAGCGCGCGCGGCGCAGGGTCAAGCGCGCAGAGTCGAGCGAAAACGAAACATTTCGACAACCTATACGACTGAAGGGTTACGTCAAAATGTTATTTTTTCTTAGAATCGAACAGATGTAGACACGTAGCATTTTCTTCCGCCTTATAACATAATGAAATGATCTTTTAAATACGAGTAGTTGAGGAATAGTGACATAAATTATGATGAAGAGTGCCTTCGTCATCAGGTTAGTACCGGAGTGTCGCTGGGGGTTCTCAAATCGTGTCATGCATTTAGCTCAATTTCTCGGTTACTAAAGCTCTGTTCGCGATTATATTGACGCCTTAGACGTTCTAGAGCATTGCTTTATCACTTTAACTTGACTTCATAGTAACCTTTGGTGTTCGTTTAAGAATCGCTAAATAGTCAGCGTCATTGTGTTGTTTCGCAAGCTTATGAGATCTTCGGTGGAATATTGGAAATAACCTCTCAAGTTTCAGGTCAGGGTTTAAATTCCAATGTTCGATTCTTGGCTAATTGCTGCATGCCGGGGAATATTATTTTGCTTCCAGGCTGTAAACGTCCTTCGGTACATATTATGGCGGTTCGATTACCGTATTCACAGAGAATTTCCATGCACCTTCAGCAAAGGAGGCTGCCTTGACACGACTTTCCGATACAAATCATACAGTGACTCCCCTGGGTCAAACATCCACGCAATATGTATAGCCTTAAGAGCCCCTGCGTAGGCAAGTTCTCCCCGATGCGTGTGTTGTGTAAATGAACTGTCTTACCGGGATACAAATCGCTATAGGGGCTCAAGTCCTAACGTTCTCTCAATTGCTTCCAAATACAGGAGCTACATCAGCTTCTAGTTCATCACGTAGAACAAAAACTTCAGCTGCGCCTTTGTGTTTCAAGCCTAGGAAAGTGGGATGTGGAGACCAAGGTTCGGCATCGTTTTCTCAGAGACAGGAGACCTCGAAGACGCGCATGGCCAGCACCGTTTCGTCTTTAATGCTGCCTATTTTTTCTGCTAGAGCAGTACGTAATGAACTGTTCTTTCTTTATTGTTACCCAATATTTTTTTTTTAATTTTCAGTCATGAGCGCATGTGCTTGGATGTAAAATATGAAATGCATAAATTGCCTGCGAGCCACTTAAGTTAGAGAACAGACAAGATTTGCGTAAGCATGGCAACATTTTCCTAGGATATCCTTATCGACTGTAGGTGAGTAAACACTATCGAAAGATGTTGCGACGGTGAATAAAAACGTTTTACGAATATGTCATATTAATTATTCTGCTTCCAAGAAATCACGGCCATTTTTCTAGCCATTCCACTTTGGAGACGACGCCTCGGATACCGATATTCCGGCATTACCATGGCGGCATAAAGCCTATTAGGAAACGAGAACAGATGGTGGCGCCAAATTTTCCTCTAGCTGATATTGTGAGAAATATTGGTAGGAAATCTCGAGTCATTCCCGCGTCGTCGCAACCACCGTTCTATCATAAGTTTCACTGCGCATGTGCCGTCCAGGCGCACTCTTGTAAGTCACGTGATATTCTACGCGTAGGGGGCGGGGGGGAGTAGTGACCACGAGACATGGAGCGGGGAAGCCTAACGTATTGGTACGACATGGCTTCCCACTCTCTTGACCTGTGCAGCTGAAAGACCTCATTAAAGGTAGCGGCAATAGGGAACGTTCGCCTTTGGACAAACGCCTGTAGTCTCCTTCGCGTGCCCTCCTGATCAAGCCATCTTTTTGACCGGGCAGGTTAGAGGTCTGTAGTTTACGTGTTGTGCGTAGGATTGGGCACGTGGTACATGTGTTTCGTTAATACGTGAGCCTTTATTAGAATACACACTGTTTAAATACTACTAGCCTTACTTTCGTTATTGTTCTAATATTATGCTATAGATGTAACTGCTTCGCCCTTCCGCGAAGACTGCGTCTATATTGGCACAAGGACTCTTTCACTCCGATAGCATCGATCGAAGTATATTCTTTCAGTGTGACGTTCCTGTATGCCTGAAGGAATTTGGAGGCAAGCGTTTCAACAAGGGAACTTGTCCTGGTGTATTGTGTCTCCTAGTCGAAACATTGGCTTCAGATAGAATTTATGTCCAACCACTGTTGCCTCAGTGTTGATGTGAATGTCTGTCTTGTGTTGCAGAATCCCTGTGGCCATCGGTGTTGGCCAAAGGAACACCCATTACCAACCGGCTGATGGCACGCACACCGTCTCCGGTAGGTGCGGGACGGTTATCGGCCGTTAGTATACCACGGGTTCCTTTCAAGGTTAGGGAGCGAGCTAACATTTGCTATCGCACACGGCACATTTACACAGCACTAAGGAATGAATTCGGGGGTTTTACGTGTCAAAAGCACGATTTTATTATGAGGCACACCATAGTGTTGGACACCGGATTTATTCTTATCGCCAGGGCACCCTTAAAGGAGCACTGACACAAAAATTTTCGAGCTTGTAATTTTTTCGCTTCTGCCGCTCGTCGACGCAACCGGTAGCAAACGAGCGAGCGAGGTGAGCTGACGATCACTGGAAAACTGTGCAGGCCTAGCTCGTTTGTCGTCGGATCCGAGGCCGGCGGCCCTTGCGATCCGTCCGCAGCTCGTCATAAGGCACCTGCATTCGTCAACACAATCAACGTCTGCACATTTATGTCGCTTGCAAGTGACAATACAATCAGTTTTCCCGACGCCATTCGTAGCGTTGAGAAAACACGTTAGCCAGGCGAGTCGCTTCGCAGAGACGATTGTAACGGTGGCTACGCCAATAAATTACAAATCCGTGCAAGGTTTTGACATGCACACTTTCGAGGTCACTTTACTCCGCATTATTTAGGCTCGGAATCAAAATTTTAGCTCATTCCTTGTGCTGCCGTCAGCGTTGCATTGTCTGCGCTGAAGCGCACTTTAAAATTGATTTTGAATATGGTCTAAGCTATATTCGCCGTTTATAATTTGCAGACGATGTGTGTGTGCCCACGTGAATCGATCCCACACCATAACTCGACTTCGAATTATGTGTGTCGCTGCTCCTTTAACGTGCCACCAATGCAAAACAGCATCGCCGTTGGCGGAGGTGGGGTTGATTAAATGCGTTTCATAAACCTTTTCGCTATTCGGTTGATCCAAACCTTCCTTCCTTCAGTTAAATCATTTTATTGGCAAGAATCCTTTGCCTCACCCAACATACTGTGATAACGTAAGAATGGAGTGCAAGCTCCACCCACACGGCCTGAGCGCAAACGACTTAGCCTCTGAAAGCCAAACCAGCTGGAATCCGCTCGAACTTTAATGACCTGTGCATGGCTAATGTAAACACAATCGAAGAACGAAAGCTCACAAATTCAAGTTAAAGTATTATCTTTGTCTCAGCGCTGATATGAGGATCACCCATAAAATTTGCCAAGATGTCCAGGTTCCATCATAATATACAATTCCTGATTCATCGCTTTTCAGGGTTAACTGGTGTTTACATGAGCCCAATTTTGTTCTAGCAATTTTAAAGGTAAAAGATTGAAAGTTTAATCCATTTTATTCTTCAATAACAGCTGCAAATTAGCTTGCAGCCATTGTTCTGTACGTGTATTACCGCGTCACATTTTGTTCTATGAGAGCAAAATGAGTTTATCGGAGAGCACAACGATTATCAATGTGCGACAAGAAGCGTGAGAAACAAAATCGGCCATTGCAAGGTCTACCAAGCTGCGCTCTCGACAGAAAATACGAAGGTATAAAGCAATGAACAACTCCCGAAACTCATGCGCGTCCTTTTCGTAGCATCACGTTGTGGCTTCCCACTTTTGTTCCTTGAATTTAGAGATTCAATTCAGACGGCCGCTGTGCTGCCATGGTTTTTTCTTGCTTCCTGCGCGTTCCAATCACAGAATGCTCTAGCCTCGTTGTCGCACAATGGGAAATCGGCACCTCTGTTTCAGGGCATGCACACAACACAGAAACCGGGAGCGCTGGTTTCACGCTTCAGGCCTACAGCAGCACCAGCGGCGGTGTGGACAACACAGTGGCCAGTACAAGCTACGCGCCAATGGAACAACCATCGGACATGCTTGGAAACGACACTTGGTGAGCTAAACTTTTGTATGAATTCGTTTCGTTGGATCAACTCACTGAAATGAGACGGAACGCTGCCTGTGGCTGAATTGTATTTCCACTGATCAACTTCTGCGACACAGGGAACTGTTGTTGCCTCGAATGCCAAATCTGATCTGCAGTACGGACCATATGGGGCAAACAGGAAGCTTTAGTTCAGGAGCTGAGTTCATTGAAAATGAGAAATCATTTTGCTCAGAAACACGCTGCACCAACATTAGTTTCTGGCATGTGAAAAAAAAGATGCGATTTGTCGTACATATAAAATATCCAGAAGCAATTCTGCACGAAAGACAAAACCTCCATTCTCTAAACTGCGTCTAATGACACATCTAAAGAACAGAAAATTGATGTATTAGACAGCGATCTGAAATATAGAAGTTTATGAAGAGATCTTTCGGAAATTTTGGCAAAGGCAAACTGGAAATGGACACGAAAGAAGTTGTTCACTTAAGATTTTCTAAGAGATGCAGCTAACATAACTGCGGTAGATTTTTTGTGTAGGTAAATTACTAAACTAAGTTTCTTTTTCTGGTAGGTTAGCGATTTCAATATTTTTCAAAGTTTCCAACCGATATGAAAAGTGTGATTGATGCAGTTGCTGGAACTTATCTGTTTCAAGCAAATGCCATCCAGTATATTTGAATTCATACGGAGGTCAATAAAGAACCCCTTTCTTCCGCCTAGACCAGTTCTCTGGAAACGCTGCTGCCGCTTATGTGGCCAGTTATTCCCTACGCCTATAATTTATAATTTATTTATTTATTTGCTAAATAAATGTATGTATTGTCAAATTTTACTAAGTGCATGATTTCGTCTAGGTACGTGCCAAATGGGCACGACTAGAAAAAGCGTACAAGCTTACACCACATGAGCTGATGCACACCATAACATAGCATGAGTCGTGTCAACAATAACTAGAATAAGTATAGATAAACAACTAAATTGCACATTAACGACAACAAAGCCAACAATGTTCATCTAGTCCATAGGGCAGAACCTCAAAAAAAAAGGCAGGAGAGAACACATAGACTAGACACGTGTGTGTGTGTGTGTCCTATTCTGTCCATATTATTTTTTTTCCATTGCTCCCCTAAACTGTAGGAACGATGTTGTGCCAGCAATGCCGCAACTCCACGTGTGTAAAGTTCATCAAATAACGCAAAAAATCTCACGGCGAAGGAATAAAATGAAATAGAAATATGGCTGTTCGTGTTAAATTGGCGAACTTTGCCATGAGCGTTCTACTGCATTTCTACCATAGGATTTTAAAAAACTTCCTCGGCAGCACATCTTGGCGATTCTGCGTAAAAATCCTGAATTATTTCATATTATTCTGTATGTAGGGATTGAGTTATTGCATGCGATGTCTGACGAGGGCGCCGTCCGGCTGTATTTGTCAGAGATAACGTTAATTGTATAGTACGCCTTTGAAGCATTTAAAATATATTACTCTTCCTTATGTGCAAGGAGTCCTATAAAACGCAGACCTCTTTTAGCTCAGGCAATACAGCCTGTTTTAATGCCAAATGTCTCACTACCGAGCGCACATTTCTGGACCCTTGCCTGAACACTCCTTGTTAGCGTGATGGAATTGCACGAGTATTCTGTTACCTTTAGAACATGTGAGTTTAATAACTAACCACCGTTTTCAGATAGCCCTACTCGCCTGCACCGGTTACATTTAGGCTACACACGATGTAATAAATAAAACAGGACTTCTGCATAACTTGACACTCCACCGACCGTAGTTTGTGTTTCGAGTTTAACGCCTTAGACGACCAAAAGCACCATTGTTCAAATTCTGCCGATCTAGAGGCGGAATCGAAGGGTAAATATAAATGTAGTAACTTAGCCCTCAGATTGAACAAGTCGCCTTACCGTAAACGATCGATTTAGTTTGCCGGCCTCTCAATTGGCCAAAATGTGTCTACGTCGTCCCGTTACAAGAGTCGGCTATATTGAGCTGCCTTTTCCGTCTACTTGCAGGAATGCTACTGGAACCGATGCTGGGGAACAGCAAGAGTTCTCCGGTGCATGTTCCATTGTTTGCAGCAGTCGGGATGCTTTACACGGGCACGTCAACGAACACAGGGGCGACACAGACCAAATTTGCAAATCATGTGATCTAGCCTCTGTGAGTAATTCGATGCTCATAAAACATTGCCAGAAAAGCACCGACCGAAACCACAAATGCGAAACCTGTGGTAGATCGTTCCACCTGGCTCATCCCCTAGCCGCACATGACCGCACCCACGAACACCACAGTCCCTACCAATGCCATATTTGTAATAAATCGTTCCAGTCGTGTAAACATATAGATGACCATAAACACACACATACAGGCGACAAACCCTACACTTGCGAAACCTGTGGTAAATCATTCACACAGGTATCACATCTCCGCGCACACCAGCAAACGCATGCGACCGAGAAACCCCATGTATGCCATAAATGTACTAAAGCCTTCGAATGCAAAAGTTCTCTCCAACGTCATCTCAAGTGGTATTGTGGGGGCGGAGATTTCGATTGCAGAATATGTCATCTATCCTTTGTGGACAGCTCAGATCTGGTTCGTCATCACCAAATTTTTCACGGGTATGAAATGCCGCATGAGTGTACTCACTGTGGATTTGATTTCGCCGAGAAAGAAGCCCTCGATGAACATCTGCGCCGGAATCATATGTGCGACTTATGTGGAGCATCATTTCAAGACACGGTTCAATTGATTAGGCACATCTGGACGCATAGCTGTGGGCAGCCATAACATGCTGCCTAGTGCGCAAGTAAATCGGCCGCTGCTTTTGCATAACGCGAGAGTGAAGCCTTGCTGAGAAATCACGCTGACATTCTTTCACAGGAGTTAGCAACAAACTAAACGCATCGTGTGCAGAGGCCGGCTAGGTTTGACATTCAGAACGACTTCGTAAAATGCATGATGTGGACGATGCCCTGGGGTTTCTCGAAATTACGACACAACACGTCGTCGAAAGAAGTATTTGGAGTGCTTCAATATCCAAGCATACTGCAGATCCTGGCCAGCGCTTACAGTTTGAAACACATGTGATGGCTCGCGAACGCAGCTTTAGAAAATTTAGTTTAAGACAAACCCTCATGGGGTGCAATTTTGAGTTTTGTGTAAGTAGGTCAAAATGCCTTCACAAGATCCTTGACTCCCCGTTTCGTTAGAGAAGTTTTATGCAGGCGTTTTCAGAGTGAGCATGTAAAGAAGCCCTAATGGACCCTATGCCTAATGATCTTGCATTGGGGATAGAAGGGAACATGTCTGATTGAAAAGAATTTAAAAAAGAGGCACTGTTTTCTTGTCAACTTACAAGTAATCTCTACCATTAATTAAGGTCCTTACGCCCTGTTGCCTTCGAGAGACAGCTTTTACGACAATATATAGACACATCGTATGCATGGGAAAATTTATTTGCTTAAAAGATGTTGAATAAATTGACTCTTTAGGTTGTCTTTGGCTCTTGTAAACTCGAAAAAAGTTTACACCATTTGGGTTGAATTTTCTCCTGGAGCAATAATCGTCATCTGTCTTGCCCGCATTTCGTTGCTTTAACGCTGTGAGCCCGGTACTTCCTAGACACGAACGGCGTGCACGTTATCAGCTTGACACAGCATTATCGACAGGAAAGTAGCGAGCGCTGACTTTCCAAAATCCAAGCAAAAGCAAGGCTTCTGACGATGATTGTTTGAGGACAAACCCCAAACGGTGCAAACTTCTGCAGTGTATTAACACCGAAAATCTGTTATGTACCATAAACTAAGCTGATGACAGTAGTGAGACTGCATTAGGTTTAAATGATATTGAGCGTCACTATATCATATGTTCTCCCAATACGCAATTTTTTAGTTGTTTGATTGCGGTGGGGGGGCTTGGAGATTTAAAGGGCAGTCTTTTATCCACTTGGAAGCCGTCTGTTATGACTCGCACTATTATGTAATTACAGCTCCAGAATATTTTCAGCCTGATGTGACAAACGCTTCTGTGCGAGCAAGGAAAGAAAAAAATGTGATCCAGTTTTTAGGCAGATTGGCACGCATACTTCGATATCCTTTTCCTGTGAATTCGTTTCAGCAGCTGACAAATGTTAAGTTGCCGCTCAGCGCATGACGCGCCAGCGTGTATAAGAGCATTCGGTCATTCTTGTCGATTATGTATTTTTTTTCTGCGATGTAGTCGAAACTTGTGTAATCAAATTCCACGCGCAAGGCGAATACAGTTGTGCATTCTGGAATGCATGCAGACAGAAACGGTTACGCTGGAATCTTCGATGAATCATGCGACGTTCGTTAGCCGTAAATCACTTCTTGAACGATCGACGCAGGTGCCCGGAACTATCTTTGTGCCTGACTGTAACTTGTTTTTTGGATCACGTTCGCCCAATAAAGACTTATTTGTGCCACATGCTTCTTGTTACCGCGTTGTTCGCCGTCACTACAACGCGACACCTCGTAGAGGAGCTTCTTCATTACCGGATACACCCTGAAAGCCCTGAAAACAGTGTAAATGTTGCCATGGGCCAGTGCGCTAGCTGAAACGTCCGACTACCGATAGAGCACGGACGTGCGCCCGAGACGACTAGGAATGACATGGCGCAGTGAGCAGTCGCATTGAAAGCCCCCATGTGGCCGGCAACGCCGGCTCTGCGAAAACCAAGCGCCCCACCGATCTTCCACGGACCATTATCTGAACATGCAGGAAGCTGGCTAGAAACTTACGCAGCAACCACCATGTTTAACAATTGAAACTCTGACGATAAGCTATGGCATGACTATTTCTCATTTGAAGACACCACCATGACATGGTTCGAAAATCGAGAGTCCAGCTAAGCAGGGGGAAGCAGTTTTGCAGTCTCTTCCTGCAAACATTCATGGGTGCCGTGTGCAAGGAGCGGGCCGAAGTTCTGCTTGAAACCCGTGTGCAGCGACCGAATGAGAATATCGCGATGTTTACGGAAGTGATGAACCATCTTTTCAGCAACGTTGACCGGGACATGCCTGAGAAGAAAACGTGTTTCCTCATGCATGTTTTGAAGCAAGAGCTTTACGTCGGATTAATATCCGAAGCCGGCGAAGGCAGTCGCGAAATTTCTCCCGGATCCCATGGGCCTGGATAAGATGTTGGAAATGCGCACTCCGCAACACAGCCGCCTATAGCCTTAGCCGAAGTGGAAAATCCCGCGACAACGCTCCGAGCTCTCAGAGACCATAAAAACCGTTGTACGCGTAGAAATCCCGTTAGATATCGTCTGCGACGCAGTCTCAAATAACCTTAGTTCCTGATCCCGTCTGAGAGAAGATCCAGCACTCTTTTGAGTCCCAGTAAACGCAACTTTTGCAGCAATTTAATGCTGGAGTGCGCACAGTTGGCTTCTTAAAATGTTTGGAAAGTATTTCAAAAAAGCAATCCCGAATAACTATTGTGGCAAATCAGTTCTGCGCAATCCCGTTAGGACGAGGAAGTATCATTAAAAGGAAAGGTTGTCGTCCAGCCGAATGTTGCGCGTAGCTACAAAGGAAAAACATGTGGAATCCTCAGGAAGAACGCCTTGTAGTTGAGGAAACATTCCTCCTGGGCCGGGATTCGAACTCGGGACCAATGCTTTTACGTGGTAACCACTCTGCTACCTGAGCTAACCAGGAGGCTAGCAGATCGCTCGACGAAGTCCAAGAAAACAAAAATTGGAAGCACAGCAACACAGAATATGGCAAATCGGTTCTGCGGTACCACAAAGTGAAGGAATTATCACGAAAGGGAAAAGTCGTAATCCATCCTGATATAGCACGAAGCTACAAAGAAAACCCATAGGGGAAACCCGTATGGGTTTTCATTGTAACTTCGTGCTCCATACGCGTGGATGACAATTTTTTGCCCTTTATTATCTGTTCTACAGAAAACACATCCTTTTTATTATTCTAAGCTTTCCAGTCTTTTAGCACCTCTCCTACTTCAGAATTCAGTACAACTTCCCGCTACAATATCGCCCGGCGTGAGCCTGTTAAAATTCCGTCCTTTAATACAGAGTTCCTGGTAAGCGGCCGTATTGAAAGATGTTCGACTCGCATACTTCACTCATTCACCTCATTAAGAAGAGCTCGCATAACACTAAATACAGCACACATAAATACCTCCCAAAAATATTTATTTTGGAACCGGATGTGCAAAATACATAGATACGAGCATAATCAGCAAACGAAAAATATTTCTCGAGAATGCATGCTCATCGCGCGGATGTCACCTTCATGATGTCTCTTCCTTTTGTATCTGACGTGAAACTTATAAGTATATTTAAGTTCTAAAGCAGGTTTTAAAGACTAAACCTCCAACAACTTTTTTTGCTGCCATGGTAATGAAGTCGCAAGTTAGAATGATATGCGGTATACAACTGCAGATGCACGTCCCTTCATATACGTTTTTTTTTTTTTATCTGAGGCTTATGTCTGCAATTGCGCCTTGTTCATACCCCTGTAACTCAACTTCCTTTTTGGGGAAGGCAGCTCCACGTGTCCTATGTGAGTGAGTGAGTGAATAAACTTTTGCTGCGTCCAGCAAAACGCGATAAAACGCGCATCCGGCTAATCCCACGACATGACTGACAAATCTAGTTTGCCGGCCCGATCGCGGGCACGCTGGACGGCCAGGATTTGATGCTCAAAGACGGGATTTCGCAGGAGCGCGTCATACGAGTTATACGTGAAGGAAACTCGAAACACATTTTTGTCACATATGCTTAACTTAAGATTACCGAGTCCTTCGCTTCTCAAGTGTTCGAAGTGAGTCTTCACTAAGAGGCAACTGTTGGTTCACTATTAATCTGTGTAAGCCATGTTCCTCGTAATT